>NC_136073.1:146329247-147678622 GCF_964261635.1 Lissotriton helveticus
GCACAACAGACCGCTACTGACAATCCACCCCCCGGGACGCCCCACGCCGGATACCCAAATCAGTGCGGCACCCAGGCAACATCTTCTGAATTTTCATAATTTGAAAGAACTAGTAACATGTCCTCATCAGGAATTTCCTCATGAAAAGTCTGCAATGATGATTCTTGTAACTCTATGGTCTCCAAACATTCGATAAATTCGCCATCAAGAGATTGATCAAAAAAATCATTCAAGTCATCTCCTCCTTGTGAGAATATTTCCTTATTGGTGCTGTCAATTTCAATAAATGTATTGGATAATTCAAAAGAAATTGCCACGGTCTCTTCGTTGTTTAAATGTTTTTACTGTTTTTGTTTTGTTGTATATATTTATAAGTTATTAAAGTTTTATAATCCTACTACTTTGTTGGAGTGCTATATATTTTTAATATGACACCTAATTGTAAAAACTTTGATGTACAAAGAGTCATCCCTGGAATCTTCCGCTTCAGGCTCGGTCCCCTCCCCAATCACAATACAGGATGGTTTTCAGATAGTAGGAACACGTGTGGTGTGACGGATCTCATCGGGTGTGGGCCTTGATCTACTATAACTCCTTTGAAGAGGGGTGATTCTTTACAGCTGGGGCCATAAACTACATCTGCAGGGCTAGCTGATAGCCTGGACAATCGGACACAGAGGAAGAGGAGTGTCAGAGGGTGCGGTAGTGAATAGGGGGAAAGGGAGGTGTCGAGCGGGCACAGAGTGTGATTCTCAGGGAAGAGCAGCGCAGATGGGAGGAGGTTTATTGCCCATGCATAAGACAGAGAGCGGGGGTGACCAGTGCCTGGGGAAGATGCTTGCGAGGGTAGGGAGCCATGCAACGAATCGACAGCGTGCAGAGAGTGGGTCTGGTCAAGGCATCTAAAATGGCTGCCGTGCACGACAAAAGTGTGGCATTTCAAAAAAGGCAAGATTTTCAACACTTCCTCATTTCCTTCGAATCGAACGTTAACAGACGTTGGTGCATATTACCAAAGTTAAGCGATATTTATCGCTAACGATGCTTAGCAACGAATTTTTTACCGCTAAGCATCGTCAGAAATTATCGAAGATAAACCTTGCTATTATCAAGGTTTATCGCAAATGCGATAAAAAACGGCCGCAATGCATGAATATCGCTAAAAAGTCAGCGATATTCATGCATTACCGAGCTAATGCTCTTAGCCATGTTATCCACCTCCCATTGGATAACATGGCTAAGAACTGCTCAGGACAGGTGTTAGTTTTTGGAGATATTCGCGCTTAGCGCGAATATCTCCAAAAGTTGGTAATAGGAGATAGATATCTTGCATGTTGTAATGCAAGTTATTGTGGTATATGGAACTCATACCATAATCTCTCAGGAAAGCAGAAACTGATCCTTTTGGGACCGCCTGAGAAGGCCTAGGAGGCGAGGGGTACTCTACTTTGCCCCCTTTTCACGTTCCGAACTATTTTTTTTTACTCTCTTCTGTAATTACACAAAATGGCAGCGATAAGATGCATCAGAGACAGACAGTGAGAGAAAGGAGGCCGGAGATGAAGAAGAGATGTCAAATACACATTGGAGATAATATAGTGGGAGAAGGGAAGTAAATATGAGTAAACTTACCATGTAACATAAAAATGTTGCACTCTATACTATAAGTCTCATTTTATACTACAATCACTTCGCTACAACCTCATAAATTAAAAATAAAAATGAATAATGTCTCAAACAATTTTTGATTTCTAAATATAAATTTATTCTTCTGAATTTTCAAAATTTGAAAGAACTAGTAACATGTCCTCATCAGGAATTTCCTCTTCAATCATCTCATCTGGAATCTCCTCATGAAAAGTCTGCAATGATGATTCTTGTAACTCTATGGTCTCCAAACATTCGATAAATTCGCCATCAACAGATTGATCAAAAAAATCATTCAAGTCATCTCCTCCTTGTGACAATATTTCATTATTGGTGCTCTCAATTTCAATAAATGTAGTGGATAATTCAAAAGAAATTGCCACGGTCTCTTCATTGTGAGCCATTTTATTTTGAAATTGCTTGCTGTAAATTGCAGAAAAAAATAATCACTTTCATTTATCGTTTTTAGTAATACATAATATAAAACTAACTTTATCAAGTATTTAGTATAACAGAAGGACTGTAAATAAATAACAGAAAACATTTTTCAAATTATCTTCAAGTGTACAACATAGTTCCCCTTACAAATTAACAACTCACCTTTTTAAAAGTAGGAGAAGTGTTAGTACTGTGTAAATCAAACACCAGCAATTGACCACCAAAAATTCCTCACAAATGTACCTCAGACAGTAGTATCACAAAATGGCTGTGGTTTCCTCTCATTTTAGATATATACATAACCAATTAACTTTCATCACACACAAATACAAAACCAAAGTAACATTTTAATTGGTTCTAAATTTCAACACTTTCAAATGTGTTTTCCCCATGCAATTTTCCATAGGACATTTAGATACGTCCACAGCCTGAATGGCTGAACGGAATTACACCAAACTTGGCAAAATGGTACATCAAACCTAAGGGAGGATCTACTATGCCCCCTTATGGTCATTTGCCCCTTCGCTTTGGCCTCCTCTTGTCTCTCGATCCTACCGAGAGACAAGATGGCGGCCGCTACGGACTGTTTGGAATGTTTACAGACGCCGGAGAACCAATCAGCTTCGCAAAGCTCCGTTACGCGAAAAGTACGCGAAGCGGAGCGCTGTTACAGATATATATCTTTTTTTGAACGTTAATTTCTCAAAATCCACTGGAGCACATATATTGAGACCTAGCAAAGGCACATCGGGCTACCAGTCCCTACAATTTTGCCAAGTTTCGTGCAAATCCATTCAGCCGTTCGATTATTATTATTATTATTTTTTTTGCCCCGCGGGGCCCTTTTAAAACCTCCACATCAAACCTAGAGGGTCAGGGAGGATCTACTATGCCCCCTTATGGTCATTTGCCCCTTCGCTTTGGCCTCCTCTTGTCTCTCGATCCTACCGAGAGACAAGATGGCGGCCGCTACGGACTGTTTGGAATGTTTACAGACGCCGGAGAACCAATCAGCTTCGCTTCACAAAGCTCCGTAACGCGTAAAGTCCGCGAACCGGAGCGCTGCCTGGTCCGCTGTTACAGATATATATCTTTTTTTGAACGTTAATTTCTCAAATTCCACTGGAGCACATATATTGAGACCTAGCAAAGGCACATCGGGCTACCAGTCCCTACAATTTTGCCAAGTTTCGTGCAAATCCATTCAGCCGTTCGGGCTAAAAGTGAGGCCAACCGCCCTATGGAAAACTCAATGTTAAAAACACGTTTTGGGACCCCCCTTTTTTCTCGGCCCCCCCTTGACGAACCCCCCCCCAAATTTTCGGGGGCTGCTCAGAAACAAAATGTTCCATTTTCCTGAAAATTTCAGCCAATTCCGTCCACAAACGCCAAAGTTATTAAACATAGAATTTTCAAAAATCCCATAGAGAAAAAATCCTAACTATATATACCTACTGGCGACCGCCAGTAGGTAATATATATATATTTGTTAAACCAAACGCCCTTGCGCTCAGGAATGCACTCTCCGATGCTCTCACAGTAGTTACCTCGATGCAACATGCATTCCCTCTGTCCGTTCATTAAAACCATGCCCGACGCGTTTCGAGGCCAACGCCTCTTAGTCATGGGCTTTACACAGAGGCATAGAAAGCTCACCTGTTTGTTACTCAGATTTATTGTGAGAGACCTCCCTTCATGGGTGTAGCTTACAGTAAACGCCACATTGCATACTGGGTCATGCAGTCCAACAGGTAAGTTCAGTGTACATCCTCTAGTAGGCTCCATGCCTTTGTGCAGATTAACAGCTTTTGATATCCTTTAGTAGGTAAGGACTTCTGGTTTGGCGCGCTTCTTTTTGCAACAGAACATCGCCTCATGGAAAAGAGGATGTACACTGAGCTTACCTGTTGGACTGCATGACCCAGTATGCAATGTGGTTTTAATGAACGGACAGAGAGAATGCGTGTTGCATCGAGTCAACTACTGTGAGAGCATCGGAGAGTGCATTCCTGAGCGCAAGGGCGTTTGGTTTAACATATATATATATATATATGTATATGAAAACTCAGCTCCTCCTCGGCTCTCACAGCATTTCAAGCCGCAGCAGGGCACGCTTGCAGACGAGGGAGACGGACCACAAAAGTCAACAAAGATGGAATTTTATTTGCAACCTCTACAGAGACCAGCAGCTACGCGTTTCAGGCGGGTTGCCCTTGATCACGCATATATATGTATATATATATATGTGTGGGAGTCCGTGATTTCTTCTTCGGAGTTGGGAGGTCTGTGCCTGTGTTTTCCGCCCTCGATAATTGGGCGGACAGGACGTCTTCAGGATATATATGAATATGTATATATATATATATATATATATATATATATATTACCTACTGGCAGTCGCCAGTAGGTATATATAGTTAGGATTTTTTCTCTATGGGATTTTTGAAAATTCTATGTCTAATAACTTTGGCGTTTGTGGACGGAATTGGCTGAAATTTTCAGGAAAATGGAACATTTTGTTTCTGAGCAGCCCCTGGAAATTTGGGGGGGGTTCGTCAAGGGGGGGCCGAGAAAAAAGGGGGGTCCCAAAACGTGTTTTTAACATTGAGTTTTCCATAGGGCGGTTGGCCTCACTTTTAGCTCGAACGGCTGAATGGATTTGCACGAAACTTGGCAAAATTGTAGGGACTGGTAGCCCGATGTGCCTTTTGTAGGTCTCAATATATGTGCTTCAGTGGATTTTGAGAAATTAACGTTCAAAAAAAGATATATATCGGTAACAGCGGACCGGGCAGCGCTCCGCTACGCGTACTTTTCGCGCAACGGAGCTTTGTGAAGCGAAGCTGATTGGTTCTCCGGCGTCTGTCAACATTCCAAACAGTCCGTAGCGGCCGCCATCTTGTCTCTCGGTAGGATCGAGAGACAAGAGGAGGCCAAAGCGAAGGGGCAAATGACCATAAGGGGGCATAGTAGATCCTCGCTGACCCTCTAGGTTTGATGTGGAGGTTTTAAAAGGGTCCCGCGGGGCAAAAAAAAAAAATAATAATAATAATCGAACGGCTGAATGGATTTGCACGAAACTTGGTAAAATATTATGGACTGGTATCCCGATGTGCCTTTGTTAGGTCTCAATATATGTGCTCCAGTGGATTTTGAGAAATTAACGTTCAAAAAAAGATATATATCTGTAACAGCGCTCCGCTTCGCGTCACGGAGGTTTGTGAAGCTGATTGGTTCTCCGGCGTCTGTAAACATTGCAAACAGTCCGTAGCGGCCGCCATCTTGTCTCTCGGTAGGATCGAGAGACAAGAGGAGGCCAAAGCGAAGGGGCAAATGACCATAAGGGGGCATAGTAGATCCTCCTTGACCTCTTAGGTTTGATGTGGAGGTTTTAAAAGGGCCCCGCGGGGCAAAAAAAAAATAATAATAATCGAACGGCTGAATGGATTTGCACGAAACTTGGCAAAATTGTAGGGACTGGTAGCTCGATGTGCCTTTGCTAGGTCTCAATATATGTGCTTCAGTGGATTTTGAGAAATTAACGTTCAAAAACAAGATATATATCTGTAACAGCGCTCCGCTTCGCGGAGATAAAATTATATCTGTATTACCTAGCTGTTGCTAACACCAGTTAGCGACGGCTAGTAGGAGATAGCGACCATCTTGGGCCCCACTTTGCATGTGAGTGATATTTATCACTAATGACATGCAATGTGGGCGTGCCAAGATGTTAGCGACTGGAAACAGTCGCTAACATCGCTATCTCCTATTATCAACTTTTGGAAATATACGAGATAAGCGCGAATATCTCCAAAAAGTAGCACCTGCCCTGAGCAGTTCTTAGCCATGTTATCCAATGGGAGGTGGATAACATGGCTAAGAGCATTAGCTCGGTAATGCATGAATATCGCTGAGTTTTCAGCGATATTAATGCATTGCGGTCGTTTATTATCGTATTTGCGATAAACCTTGATAATAGCAAGGTTTATCTGCGATAATTTCTGACGATGCTTAGCGGTAAAAAAATCATTGCTAAGCATCGTTAGGGATAAATATCGCTTAACTTTGGTAATATGCCCCAACGTCTGTTAACGTTCGATTCGAAGGAAATCAGGAAGTGTTGAAAAACATTGTCTGCGCCATCTTGTCTTTTTTCAAATGCCACACTTTTGTCGTGCACGGCAGCCATTTTAGATGCCTTGACCAGACCCACTCTTTGCACGCTGTCGATCCTTAGCATGGCTCCCCACCCTCGCAAGCATCTCCCCCAGGCAGTGGTCACCCCCGCTTTCTGTCTTATGCATGGGTAATAAACCTCCCCCCATCTGCGCTGCTCTTCCCTGAGAATCACACCCTGTGCCCGCCCGACACCTCCCTTTCGCCCTATTCACTACCGCACCCTCTGACACTCCTCTTCCTCTGTGTCCGATTGTCCAGGCCGGTCCTAGGCTATCAGCTAGCCCTGCAGATGTAGTTTATGGCCCCAGCTGTAAAGAATCACCCCTCTTCAAAGGAGTTATAGTAGATCAAGGCCCACACTCGATGAGATTCGTCACAGCAGAAGCGTTCCTATTATCTGAAAACCATCCTGTATTGTGATTGGGGAGGGGACCGAGCCTGAAGCGGAAGATTCCAGGGATGACTCTTTGTACATCAAAGTTTTTACAATTGTGTCACATTAAAAATATATAGCACTCCGACAAAGTAGTAAGATTATAAAACTTTAATAATTTATAAATATATACAAGAAAACAAAAATAGTAATAACATATAAACATTTTTAGGGAAAAACAACGTAGTAGCGGTCGGCTGTGCGAATAGTCCCAACGCAGCACAACGTCCAGATTTCCGGCGTGGGGCGTCGCGGGGGGTGGGTCATCAGTAGCAAACTGTTGTGCGAATAGTTCCAAGGCAGCAGAACGCGCTGAAATCTAGATGACACGAAAGTGATGTCTAGTAAGTTGCCACCCAGCAAATAACGGCGTGGGGCGTCGCGGGGGGTGGGTCATCAGTAGCAAACTGTTGTGCGAATAGTTCCAAGGCAGCAGAACGATGGCACCAAGGTGATGTCCAGTAAGTTGCCGCACTGGTTTTGGTATCCTACAATGCTGCTCCGAATAACGGCGTGGGGCGCCCCGGGGGAGGCGGCGTGAACGGGCCTCTCCAGGTGGAGTGTCATCTGTTGTAGTGGGGTGCCCCTTTACCGTTTCAGTTGCCATTCCGTCCGTTTTTGGTCGACTGTGTCAAAAGCCGCAATTCAGCTGAGTTGCGCCCACTCTTGCGGTGCAGCGATAGGCGGCTGTCACAGGACTCTCAAAATGGCGGCAGGCTCTTTCCTTTTTGGGCCTGGGCCACTGAAATGGCCCTGGGACACCTTGGAAATCGGACGCTTGTCTGCTAGGTCTTGGACCCCATTCTCGAAAGCGTCCCCTCCGCCTTGAGGATTTATCAAAAGTTTTGGGGGCCCCCGACTCCTGTAGGCTTCTGGTGGGGAGCGGTTGCCATGATTGCTCGCGGAATGACCACGACGGAGCTACGAGATGGTGGTGCTCTCATGCTGACGCCAGCTTCAGTCTGAAACATCCAGAAACAAGGTGGGGCTTTCATCGTTTGGGGAAAAAAAAAAGTTTTCATCCAATGAAAAGTGTTGTTTTTAGGTCATATGATCAAGCCTTCCATCATTAGGAAACCAAAAGTAAAATGAACCAATGAAAAGTTTTATAAACAAGTCACATGACCTGTTATGCGGCATAGGGTATAAAATGCGGAGAAAATACGTTGGCACGTGAGGCGGCGTCAGTAGCGGACCGATGTGCGAATAGGCCGAAGGCAACACAACGCGCCAAGATCCGGATGGCACCGAGGTGGTGTCCAGCAAGTTGCAGCACTGGTGTGGCCATCCTATAATGCTGAAAGTCGGCGTGGGGCGCCCCGTTGGCCTGTGAGTTTGCGTCAGTAGCGGACCGATGTGCGAATAGGCCGAAGGCAGCACAACGCGCCAAGATCCGGATGGCACCGAGGTGGTGTCTAGTAAGTTGCCGCACTGGTGTGCCCATCCTACAATGTTGAAAGTCGGCGTGGGGCGCCCCGTTGGCCTGTGAGATGGCGGCAGTAGCGGACCGATGTGCGAATGGGGCCAAAGGCAGCGCAACAATATTTTCGGAATAGAAGACACCACAAGGCGCTGAGATGCCAAGATCCGGATGGCACCGAGGTGGTGTCTAGCAAGTTGTGGCACTGGTGTGGCCATCCTACAATGGTAAAAGTCGGCGTGGGGCGCCCTGTTGGCCTGTGAGATGGTGTCAGTAGCGGACTGATGTGCGAATGGGGCCAAAGGCAGCGCAACAATATTTTCTGAAGAGAATACACCACAAGGCGCTGAGATGCCAAGATCCGGATGGCACCGAGGTGATGTCTAAGTTGCGGACCGATGTGCGAATGGGGTCAAAGGCAGCGCAACAATATTTTCTGTATGGAAGATACCACTAGGCGTTGAGATGCCAAGATCCGGATGGTACCGAGGTGATGTCTAGCAAGTTGCTGTACTGGTGTGGTCATCCTACAATGCTGAAACTCTGCATGGGGCGCCCTATTAGCCTGTGAGATGGCGTCAGTAGCGGACCGATGTGTGAATGGGGCAAAGGTAGCGCAAGAATATTTTCTGAATAGAAGACACCACAAGGCGCTGAGATGCCAAGATCCGGATGGCACCGAGGTGGTGTCTAGTAAGGTGCACTGGTGTGGTCATCCTACAATGCTGAAACTCGGCGTGGGGCGCCCGATTAGTCTGTGAGATGGCGTCAGTAGCGGACCGATGTGCGAATAGGCCGAAGGCAGCACAACGCGCCAAGATCCGGATGTCACCGTGGTGGTTTCATAGTTGAGAGGCACTTCATCTGCAGTGGGGCGCCGAGATCCGGATGGCACCGAGGTGATGTCTAGCAAGTTGCTGTACTGGTGTGGCCATCCTACAATGCTGATAGTCGGCGTGGGGCGCCCCGTTGGCCTGTGAGATGGCGTCAGTAGCGGACCGATGTGCGAATGGGGCCAAAGGCAGCGCAACAATATATTCTGAATTGAAGACATCACAAGGCGCTGAGATGCCAAGTTCCAGATGGCACCGACGTGGTGTCTAGCAAGTTGTGGCACTGGTGTGGCCATCCTACAATGGTAAAAGTCGGCGTGGGGCGCCCTGTTGGCCTGTGAGATGGTGTCAGTAGTGGACCGATGTGCGAATGGGGACAAAGGCAGCGCAACAATATTTTCTGACTGACACCACAAGGCGCTGAGATGCCAAGATCCGGATGGCACCGAGGTGATGTCTAGCAAGTTGCTGTACTGGTGTGGCCATCCTACAATGGTAAAAGTCGGCGTGGGGCGCCCTGTTGGCCTGTGAGATGGTGTCAGTTGCAGACCGATGTGCGAATGGGGCCAAAGGCAGCGCAACAATATTTTCTACAATATTTTCTGAAGAGAATACACCACAAGGCGCTGAGATGCCAAGATCCGGATGGCACCGAGGTGATGTCTAAGTTGCGGACCGATGTGCGAATGGGGTCAAAGGCAGCGCAACAATATTTTCTGTATGGAAGATACCACTAGGCGTTGAGATGCCAAGATCCGGATGGTACCGAGGTGATGTCTAGCAAGTTGCTGTACTGGTGTGGTCATCCTACAATGCTGAAACTCGGCGTGGGGCGCCCTATTAGCCTGTGAGATGGCGTCAGTAGCGGACCGATGTGTGAATGGGGCAAAGGTAGCGCAAGAATATTTTCTGAATAGAAGACACCACAAGGCGCTGAGATGCCAAGATCCGGATGGCACCGAGGTGGTGTCTAGTAAGGTGCACTGGTGTGGTCATCCTACAATGCTGAAACTCGGCGTGGGGCGCCCGATTAGTCTGTGAGATGGCGTCAGTAGCGGACCGATGTGCGAATAGGCCGAAGGCAGCACAACGCGCCAAGATCCGGATGTCACCGTGGTGGTTTCATAGTTGAGAGGCACTTCATCTGCAGTGGGGCGCCGAGATCCGGATGGCACCGAGGTGATGTCTAGCAAGTTGCTGTACTGGTGTGGCCATCCTACAATGCTGATAGTCGGCGTGGGGCGCCCCGTTGGCCTGTGAGATGGCGTCAGTAGCGGACCGATGTGCGAATGGGGCCAAAGGCAGCGCAACAATATATTCTGAATTGAAGACATCACAAGGCGCTGAGATGCCAAGTTCCAGATGGCACCGACGTGGTGTCTAGCAAGTTGTGGCACTGGTGTGGCCATCCTACAATGGTAAAAGTCGGCGTGGGGCGCCCTGTTGGCCTGTGAGATGGTGTCAGTAGTGGACCGATGTGCGAATGGGGACAAAGGCAGCGCAACAATATTTTCTGACTGACACCACAAGGCGCTGAGATGCCAAGATCCGGATGGCACCGAGGTGATGTCTAGCAAGTTGCTGTACTGGTGTGGCCATCCTACAATGGTAAAAGTCGGCGTGGGGCGCCCTGTTGGCCTGTGAGATGGTGTCAGTTGCAGACCGATGTGCGAATGGGGCCAAAGGCAGCGCAACAATATTTTCTACAATATTTTCGGAATAGAAGACACCACAAGGCGCTGAGATGCCAAGATCCGGATGGCACCGAGGTGATGTCTAGCAAGTTGCTGTACTGGTGTGGCCATCCTACAATGGTAAAAGTCGGCGTGGGGCGCCCTGTTGGCCTGTGAGATGGTGTCAGTTGCGGACCGATGTGCGAATGGGGCCAAAGGCAGCGCAACAATATTTTCTGTATGGAAGATACCACTAGGCGTTGAGATGCCAAGATCCGGATGGCACCGAGGTGATGTCTAGCAAGTTGCTGTACTGGTGTGGTCATCCTACAATGCTGAAACTCGGCGTGGGGCGCCCCATTAGCCTGTGAGATGGCGTCAGTAGCGGACCGATGTGTGAATGGGGCAAAGGTAGCGCAAGAATATTTTCTGAAGAGGAGACACTACAAGGGGCTGAGATTCGGTTACCACCGAGGTGATGTCTAGCAAGTTGCCGCACTGGTGTGGCCATCCTACAATACTGCTCCGAATAACGGCGTGGGGTGCCCGAAGGGGGGGGGGGAGGCGGCGTGAACAGGCCTTCCCAGGTGGAGGCTCGTCTGCTGTAGTGGGGCGCCCCTTTACCGTTTCAGTTGCCATTCAGCTGAGTTTCGGCTGCTCTTGATGCTACAGCGACAGGCGGCTGCAACAGGACTCTCAAAATGGCGGCCTGTTCTTTGGATTTGGGCCTGGTCCACTAAAATGGCCCTGGGACACCTTAGAACTCGGACGCTCGATTTTTTTTCCTTTCCTGTACATGCAAAAAAAGGTAAATGTCCGGTACGTTACACGCTTCATCTGCCACGATGAACTCTCCAGAGGAACCGAAAAAATATATAGTTATGGTAACTATACCATGCATCGTCATATGGAGAGGTGGCACCAATTAATTATAGTGCTGCATAAAAGAGAGATTTGGAGGAGAACCCCTGACCTGCTAGTACATTCATCAAAGAAGTGGCACTGACAGCATCAGAGGCAAGGGAAACGGTCCCAAATATTTAGAAGAACTTTGGAAAGATTAAAATGACATGTTTAGATTGTGGCAAATTAATTTCATGTGGACAGATGAGTGTTACTCTAATAAATACAGCATATGAACATCATCATAGTCGAGGGTTGGTAGAGACATTTTGACTATATCCTGGACCTGCCCGTCCTCGCCCAAAATGGCGCCGGAATAAATGGGACTCGTAACTCCTTGTTGTGTACTGGTTGCAGAACCTTGAAATTACGAGATACGTATGCAGTTTTGAAGCACATGGCGGGCGGGGACGAGAATTGATTGAATATTTCGACATCCCTATTGATATTAAGTTCTGATGTGTTATTGATTACTGTACTATTGAAAGTTTGAATTAACGTCACCCATGGTATTTGCTCGCAAATGTATATGTAGATAATTTTATTGTAACTGGCCCTGTCGTATTTTAATTAAAAAATGTACGTCCACCGATTCCGTAACTGTTAGACACCTTAGTTCTTGCAACCTAATGGCCCGCCCGTTACGTTCCTCTACAGTGTAAATGTCTACTCATCATATACGATTACAGTTTGCTCCGTGGCCGGCCCACGTGGTTATAGGCTCGTATTTGTATAATGAAATTTTCACAATAAAGGTTTTTAAAAGAAAACATGGTAGTAGTATATACATTGGTAAAGTTTTTAATAATAGTCACTGTTTTAGAATCATTAAAAGGCAAGTGAAATAAAGCAGACCAATTACATGAAGGGTAAAAGGTATAATACGAAGGAACGCAGTAAAGATAAATGGTCAAGGGCTGTTGTGTTTTCTACTCCTGCAACATAAAGTGATCGATAAGAATCTCATATTCAGGCGTATCGGCGACTAAGACAGCAGGTCGACCCTCTTTTGCTCAACGGCTCCGTCATGGGACGAAGAAACGCTCTTTTTCTCGAAAAAAGAATATATTTTACTTGCAGGACAGTTGTAAATTTTCCGGGAAAGTGCATTAGCCTGGAACATTATAACATATATTTAAGAAAAAAATAATGTTCGGAAGTAATAAAAAGCGTAATTTTTAGGTCATATGACCAAGCCTTTCATCATTAGAATAAGAAAAGTAAAATGAACCAATGAAAAGTTTTATTAACAAGTCACATGACTTGTTATGCTTACGTTACGCGCTGCGCGCCCCGGATGACTTCCGGATGCGCTAACGCGGCTCGTCATATGACGCATTACGCGACAACGCAGGTCCAGAATATAGTCAAAATGTCTCCACCAACCAGCGGTCGGAACACAACCCCTTTCAGCAGGCTAAATAGTTCTGTTAAATGACAACAGAAGGGACAGGCAACAAGAACCATCAGTCAAAGAGGGGAGGGCTAGTTCTTCTCTACCGGGTTACATTGGGGCGCTACCGGAACTGATCGAATTGGTAGTCTACAGTGTTTCTGGATGTTTCAGACTGAAGCTGGGGTTAGCATGAGAGCAGCACCATTTCGTAGCTCCGTCGTGGCCATTCCGCAACCAATCATGGCAGCCCCTCTTTATCGTTATTTTGGGCGGGGTGGGTGGCGGAGCCGAGCTGTTTTGCAGCCATCATTGTGTGGAGTTCAGTTCATCTCACTAGTTTTGTATTTGTCATGAGGGGTTGTTCCTAATGTTTCTATTTTAGCGAGGTCAAAAAGAGATCCCATTAGTGGCCTACTGATTTTGCTTGATTCCTTTTCTTTTTTTTTTTACACGATTTTTCGTTATCTGCAAAGACTAAACAGAGTATTGCGACTCTGTGTTTGTTTGTAAATAGAGAATGAACCAAAGAGAACCAATTCTAAAACAGTAAATACTTGGATAACAATCAATCAAATGGAGAGAGAAGCAGGCACGACGTATTACAACGGGGGCAAAGGCCTGCGTTAACTACTCTTCACTATGTGCAAAGAGAGAGTACTCCTAATAGAAATGAGGGGGGGGGGGCACCATTCAAAGCAGATCAGTGTGCATAAACACAAAAATGTTTTCACTTACCACGTACTTGACATTCGACAGCTTATGATATTTGCTATTAAAAAACCATTGAAATTCACTGAAAAAACCATAGGTTATAGACCATATATAGTTAGGAATTAGCATTTACAAAACCTTGAAAATTCACTGAAAAAAACATAGGTTATAGACCATATATAGTTAGGAATTAGCATTTAAAAAACCTTATTTTACTCACACAAAACCATTGAAATTCCATATATAGTTAGTTGCACTAACTATATATCGCGCACCCGCAATCCACTGCTGATCATGTCACATATTACATCATTCATGACATGGTCAGTGACATCACTGATGACATCACTGATGACATCTCAAATGACATCACTGATGACATCACTGATGACATCTCAAATGACATCACTGATGACATCACTGATGACATCTCAAATGACATCACTGATGACATCACTGATGACATCTCATTTGACATTACTGATCACATTACTGATGACATCATTCATGTGATAATACGATGAACCTCTTCAGACTCTAATATAACCTTAGGTACACTCAGTGTAAACAGACACTCATAGACTGTCACTCATCCATGGAGTTACTCAGACACTTAGTCAGTCATGCAAAGAATCAATCACACCTCCATTTCCTCAACTATACAGTTATACACACCTTACTTATTCAAACATATACTAAAACATATTTACTCACTTATACAATCCTGGATACAAGTTCACAATGATCCATACAGCCACTCACACATTCACTGGCTCTTATGCACAGTTATTTATATATGTCAACTCTCACATGTACTGTGTTTTACATATGTACTTACTTTGACATGTAGCACTGAGATATCCATTCACTCACCAATACACTCATGCACACAGTCAACCGCCCATACAGCTGTTTCCACATGCACTTTTGAACTCATACATCTAGTCAATCAACTGCTCACACATCTATGCAGAGAGTCATATACCTCCCAGCCACCCACACACACACTCAGTCTCCCATACAAATGCTTGGGCAACCAATCAATAACCCATACAGTTAATCATATAGCTAATGATCAACACATGCAGCAGTTTACAGAACAACAGACATAATGATGCACAAATTAAGACAGTTTAGTCACTAACCCATGCACTCAGTGAGACACATTTAATCAGTCACTCATACAGTCAGCCATGCCCCTACTAAATCCTTCATCAAGATACTTATACATCCACTCATTCTTCAATATGTAAGACATATTTTAACTTCACAGAATTATACAGTCACTGGATGTAGTCATCAGTGATGTCATTTGAGATGTCATCAGTGATGTCATCAGTGATGTCATTTGAGATGTCATCAGTGATGTCATCAGTGATGTCACTGACCATGTCATGAATGATGTAATATGTGACATGATCAGCAGTGGATTGCGGGTGCGCGATATATAGTTAGTGCAACTAACTATATATGGAATTTCAATGGTTTTGTGTGAGTAAAATAAGGTTTTTTAAATGCTAATTCCTAACTATATATGGTCTATAACCTATGGTTTTTTCAGTGAATATATATATATATATATATATATATATATATACAGATATATATATATTACCTACTGGCGATGCCAGTAGGTATATATAGTTAGGACCTAGCTACCATAGGAAATCCGCAACATTCTATTAGGAATAACTTTGGCGCCGGTTGAGGAATCTGCGTGTAATTTTCCAAAATTTAGGCCAGCTCTTTTCCTCTTCTTCCCTGGAAGTTTCGGGGGGATTCGTCATGCGGGGGCCGAGAAAAAAGGGGGGTCCCAAAACATGTTTTCCCCATGTTAATTTCCATAGGACGAATAGACAAGGCTACAGCCCGAACCCCTGAATGGAATTACACCAAACTTTGCAAAATTGTAGGGACTGGTACGCAGAAGTGCCTTTTCTATATTTGGTGAAAATTGCTCCAGTGGTTTTTATGAAAATTAACTTCAAAAACACATATATATCTGGGCGGAGCCTAACCACACATCGCATCGTGAGATCAGATTGGCTTGTCAGCACTTCATCCAAGAAGTGTTGGCAGCCATCTTGGGACCAATATACATGATAGCACCTCATTAAAAAGCATTGTATTTAATAGTTACATTATAAATCATTTGTTGATGGTACCATACTCATTTTAGGAATTGTGGTGTGTTCTAAGGTGATTTTACCATGTGAAAAAGCCTTCAGCTGGGATATCATGAATCATGTTTGAAAGAAAACTATTATCTCATGCTTTTCTTACAGTGGTTTGGAAGGGGATCTATCAGCTAAACTGAAAGCATATTTTCTGTAAATTCACATTATCTCAGTCTCAGTCATGTGAGAATGAAGTCTGACATTCTCAGTAAAACATGTACAACCAACAAGGACAGAGACTGTCAGTTGATTCCTTTGTGTTCTACTGCAGCCTCCTAGAGTGTTCTAAAGAACAACTAGAGCGCTAACAGTCCTACTTATTACAAAGGTATGGCACACCTGAAGCCATCTTGATTGTAATAAAGTGGTAACTCTTAAAACATTTAATTTAAAAAGGAACAAAATGAGGGGGTATATTTTGGCATAGAAAGTATGATTAGTGCTTCAGAAAGAAAAATTAGGACACATTTTGAGTGACTTCTCAAATCCTCTTCTATTTCATAAAAAAATTCTGACATGCAGTCTCACAAGATGGCCACCAGAGACAAAAGAGCCCAAATGTAGCCCAAATATCACCCAGATGTAGCCCAAGTATAGCCCAATGACAAAATGCCCCAGAGTGTTCTAAAGAACAACTAGAGTGCTAACAGTCTTACTTATGACAAAAGTATGGCACACCAGAAGCCATCTTGATTGGAATGAAGTGGTAAGTCTGAAAACATTTAATTTAAAAAGGAACAAAATGAGTTGGTTCATTTTGCCATAGAAAGTATGATTAGTGCTTCAGAAAGAAAAATTAGGGCACATTTTGAGTGACTTCCCAAATCCTCTTCTATTTCATTAAAAATATTCTGACATGCAGTCTCCCAAGATGCCCAAATGAGACAAAGAGCCCAAATGTTGCCCAAATATCACCCAGAAGTAGCCCAAGTATAGCCCAATGACAAAATGTCCCAGAGTGTTCTAAAGAACAACTAGAGCGCTAACAGTCCTACTTATTACAAAGGTATGGGACACCTGAAGCCATCGTGATTGGAATAAAGTGGTAACTCTTAAAATATTTAATTTAAAAAGGAACAAAATGAGGGGGTATATTTTGCCATAGAATGTATGATTAGTGCTGCAGAAAGAAAAATTAGGACACATTTTGAGTGACTTCTCAAATCCTCTTCTATTTCATAAAAAAATTCTGACATGCAGTCTCACAAGATGGCCACCAGAGACAAAAGAGCCCAAATGTAGCCCAAATATCACCCAGATGTAGCCCAAGTATAGCCCAATGACAAAATGCCCCAGAGTGTTCTAAAGAACAACTAGAGTGCTAACAGTCTTACTTATGACAAAAGTATGGCACACCAGAAGCCATCTTGATTGGAATGAAGTGGTAAGTCTGAAAACATTTAATTTAAAAAAGAACAAAATGAGGGGGTTCATTTTGCCATAGAAAGTATGACTGGTGCTTCAGAAAGAAAAATTAGGGCACATTTTGAGTGACTTCTCAAATCCTCTTCTATTTCATTAAAAAAATATTGACATGCAGTCTCCCAAGATGCCCAAATGAGACAAAGAGCCCAAATGTAGCCCAAATATCACCCAGAAGTAGCCCAAGTATAGCCCAATGACAAAATGTCCCAGAGTGTTCTAAAGAACAACTAGAGCGCTAACAGTCCTACTTATTACAAAGGTATGGCACACCAGAAGCCATCGTGATTGGAATAAAGTGGTAACTCTTAAAACATTTAATTTAAAAAGGAACAAAATGAGGGGGTATATTTTGCCATAGAAAGAATGATTAGTGCTGCAGAAAGAAAACTTAGGGCACATTTTGAGTGACTTCTCAAATCCTCTTCTATTTCATTAAAATATTCTGACATGTAGTCTCCCAAGAGGGCCACCAGAGACAAAAGAGCCCAAATGTAGCCCAAATATCACCCAGAACAACTAGAGTGCTAACAGTCTTACTTATGACAAAAGTATGGCACACCAGAAGACATCTTGATTGGAATGAAGTGGTAAGTCTGGAAACATCTAATTTAAAAAGGAACAAAATGAGGGGGCTCATTTTGCCATAGAAAGTATGATTAGTGCTTCAGAAAGAAAAATTAGGGCACATTTTGAGTGACTTCTCAAATCCTCTTCTATTTCATTAAAACAATTCTGACATGCAGCCTCAAACATGCACTTTGAACACCAGCAGCAGACTTCCCTGGTGAGCAGTATCTTTACTACAGTGATCTAATGAGCAACTAGAGTGCTAACATTCAGAATTTATGGCAAATGTGTGACACATCTGAATGCCTTCTTGATGGAACCTAAGTGAACAAGCATTAAAAGTACAATAGATCTCGCCCTCGTTTAAGTTAAAGCCATTCTGTTTGTAATGAGGTGGCTTTTTAGCTTTACTTTTATTAGTGTTTTTAAAACTTTCATGTAAATAACATGCATATGTATGCATATATGTATATGTATGCATGCATTTATATTTGTATTTATATAGATATGCAGATTATATATGTTTATATGTGTATGTATATATTACCTACTGGCGGTCGCCAGTAGGTATATATAGTTAGGATTTTTTCCCTATGGGATTTTTGAAAATTCTATGTCTAATAACTTTGGCGTTTGTGGACGGAATTGGCTGAAATTTTCAGGAAAATGGCACATTTTGTTTCTGAGCAGCCCCTGAAAATTTTGGGGGGGTTCGTCAAGGGGGGGCCGAGAAAAAAGGGGGGTCCCAAAACGCGTTTTTCCCATGTTAATTTCCATAGGGCGGTTGGCCTCACTTTTAGCCCGAACGGCTGAATGGATTTGCACGAAACTTGGCAAAATTGTAGGGACTGGTAGCCCGATGTGCCTTTTGTAGGTCTCAATATATGTGCTCCAGTGGATTTTGAGAAATTAACGTTTAAAAAAAGATATATATCTGTAACAGCGGACTGGGCAGCGGCCCAGGACGCGTACTTTTCGCGCAATGGAGCTTTGTGAAGCGAAGCTGATTGGTTCTCCGGCGTCTGTCAACATTCCAAACAGTCCGTAGCGGCCGCCATCTTGTCTCTCGGTAGGATCGAGAGACAAGAGGAGGTCAAAACAAAGGGGGAAATAACTATAAGGGGGCATAGTAGATCCTCGCTGACCCCCTAGGTTTGATGTGGAGGTTTTAAAAGGGCCCCGCGGGGCAAAAAAAAAAAATAATAATAATAATCGAACGGCTGAATGGATTTGCACGAAACTTGGCAAAATATTAGGGACTGGTAGCCCGATGTGCCTTTGCTAGGTCTCAATATATGTGCTCCAGTGGATTTTGAGAAATTAATGTTCAAAAAAAGATATATATCTGTAACAGCGCTCCGCTTCGCGTAACGGAGGTTTGCGAAGCTGATTGGTCATTCTGTCACTGGGCTATAGTTGGGCTACATCTGGCTGATATTTGGGCTACATTTGTTTTTTTGTGTGTCTGGCGGCCATCTTTGGGCTACATTGGGCTACATTGGGCTACATTTGGGCTCCAACATATATATAGGCCAATGTAGCCCAATATATATTTTTCAAAGTTAATTTTCGTAAAAACCACTGGAGCATATATCTTGAGACATAGCAAAGGCACATCGGGCTACCAGTCCCTACAATTTTGCCAAGTTTCGTGGAAATCCATTCAGCCGTTCGAGCTAAAAGTGAGTCCAACCGCCCTATGGAAATGAAGGAAATGAATGGGTAATTTGTAATTAGCAAATAGCTCATCGCAAACTAGGAATGGTAAAGAATCGCTATTTATTCCTTAAAGTTCGCTATTTAGGAACTGCAAAAAACTTTGATGATACATATGGCAGTTCATCTCTAACAAGATAAGAAGCATAGGGATACATTTATGATGACTGGCGCATCACCAGGGATGTGTTAGTCATTCTGTGCCGCTGTTCCGTCACCTATGGTGTGCTGCATTTACAATGCGGCGCATCATGGGGCAAAAACAGCACAGATGCGTGATGTATCTGTGCCGTAAAGGTGGCGCATTGCTGGAGTTGTATCGCAAGTGTGATGAAGCTCCAGCAAGGGTCGGGGGTGCCCCTGTCGCAGGGTTTCTTTTCTCACACAGAACTGTGGACAGAGGATTGGAACCTCGGCGAATTAGGGTGTCCCAAAACTCACGTTAGTAATCAAAAACTCCTTAGCAAGCTAGGTACAGTGTCACATTGGATATAACAAACTCTCAATGTTTAGACAATCCAGAATATGAACTTATAGTACCTCAGGATACGTGGAACTCATGAACAGTCGGTCGTTATATATTTCTTAGAAACCAGAACATGGAGTTAAGAAGAACACATGTGTATTTGAAATGTTTATTTACTAATGCCGTCTTCACAGGCGTAGTATCTTAGATAATACAAGTACACATATTATCAGTAGCAAAATTACCAGCATAGTTACTAGTACATAAAAAGCGAATGGTGATAGTATGTTAACATGCTGTAAATGAATAAGAGTTAGCAACACTTATAAGCAGCCGCGGGCCGTGGAGGGAGTTACGGTGGGGCGGGGAGGGGGAGGGGCAAGGTAGAGAGGGCTCCACCCTGCTTCTCCCCCTCCCCGCCTCCCTGCCTCACCGTAACTCCCTCCACGGCCCGCGGCTGCTTATATCTCACCCTCCCTAATACACATATTATATTATTTGCTAAGAAGGTCTCTTTGTGTTGGTTTAGGGCGTGCCCATACTTTAGTGTCTTAGATTTGAAGGAATCACATCAGCATACACCAGCTCTCTCTTCATGTGAGCCGCATCAACTGTTGTGTATGTGTGTTCGGCAAAGCAATATAAAACCCGCCTCATGCCCAGAATTGGCAGAAGTTGCACTTATGTTATGAGTATGAAGTCGTGGAGATCAGACCTCATAACAATTCTGTATCGTGTTGTTCTTGAAACTTTAGCACTCGCTGTACAGATATAGTTTAACAAGCAAAGCAGATAGTAGAGCAATAACATATTATTCTCATGTAAACCACGATGAACTACTAGGTGGAAAGCTAAAGCAACAACTAAGTGTCGTGTGCAGAAGTTGCAAAAAAGGAAAAATGGCGTTTAAACCGGTAATGAGCCCATGCTAACTTAACACGGTGTAAAGATATCCAGGACCTAGATGACACCTCCCCATGATCCGGAAACGAACTGAATAAGATAATAGAAGTGCCATCTCATGAGAGCAGATTGCAAGTTTATATGTGGACGGTCCGCAAGGTAAAGCATTAAAAACTAGGAAAATTTAATGCTAAAGAAAAATAAAACAGCCAAGTACTTTATCGAGTCTTAAGCCAATAGGCAAGGTAAATAATAAAAACTTGTCAAATAAGTCAATGAATTGTCAATGAAATGCTAGTACTCAGCATATCAAACATGAAAAAGGTCTATGACATAACTGTGTATGCAAAATAAGCTGCAACAGCCTCCAATAGGAAGTCACCGTCTTCATCCGAAAACAGTTCAGCCATCCAATTTAAAAGCGGAAAAGAACATACGTGCTCTCCCAGCACCGGATCCTCTATCACCATCAGAGGACAGCTCGGTGGGTTTTCAAGAAAGCTCTGTTCCAAGAAAGACTGTGCTGCCGCCAGTAAATTCCAGGGACCAAGTAGTCCATGCATCAATGCCACAGCCATAATCCTTTCGCCAGGACAAACCAACTCGTGAGTAATGATAGGAGTCATCAGCTGATTAAAGTCGACGTCAGGAGAAACCGGTCCGCAGAGACACAAATCAATGGCCCAATCGAAATCACAGGTCAGGCAGTGAAATACAGGCTGGACACAGGTGAAGTAGGAGAATCGAAAAGATAATCCATATGCCGTGCTTAATATCGCCAACGGCATTGTGCCATAATATTCTAGCATGCGATTGCGGAACAGTGTCAGCAGCTGCAGGGTGGGAGGTTGCATAGGAGGGACATCCATATTTAAAAATGTAAAAAAGCACAAGAGCGTCCGCTGGTAATGCAAGTAAAAATGCCAATCCACGAACCAGAGTGGAGAAAATAGAATGAAAGGAAGCAGGGATGAGTCCAAAGATTTTCTCAAATGAAGTCACGAGACCACTGGTAACAACTTTAAAAAAGTGCGCCAGGGACTTTGCGGAGGATGCGTTAAAGATAGTCGGAACCATCTTGCTGAATTTGAAAGGCAAATCTGAATTGAAAAGTGTGTGCACCTCTGTACGGGTGTTCGCTATGTGAAGCACGAAAGTTTCACGGGCCGAACTCAAGGCCACCTCTCTCTGAGACAAAAGAGCTCTTATTCTTGCCATGCCGTTGAAATCTGTCCCAAGGTTGGTATTTGTGGCCAGATTGAAAACTCCCTATGTTCATGTGTGGGAGGAAATAGAACATTTCTGCAGCAAATAACCCGTTCACTTACTGTTACGATAAAAGGAATACTTTTAATTAACTCAGAACAATCTTCATTATTGAGCATCAAATAACTACCATTTTCCAACAACTTGAACGTGGGGATGATAGCAGGAACTGGCGTGCCTTGCAACACGCAAGCCATATTTGGTCCGTGTTTGTTGCATGAACCGTGTAACTGTATGTGCCTACACATTAGTGAATGATCTGGCGTCTCAGTGCATTCCTCTCCATTCAGATAAACTTCTTGATCATCTTTGAAACATCTGTATGTGTATGGAAGCGACCAGACCTCATGAAGAAAAGCACTACCTAAAGGTTCATAACGACCTATTGGTATATATTTCATACAATTTGAAAACTTATATAAAGCAAAAGGCAGCGTTATTAAACCGTGGATAAGGCACGTTGCCAAAAAACCCGCAATCCTCTGCTGATGATGTCACTGAGCATGTCATGAATGATGTAATATGTGACATCATCAGCAGTGGATTATGGGTAATAGTATCTCTAGTTTACTCCCCTATAGCTGTCTTTCTTTTAACATAAGTGTCTGTTTCCTTCCCTTATACTTACTGTTTTTGGTTCGCTTCCGGTTCGCGTACCGGGGAGCGAACTAGGAAGCGAACTAAGAGAAATAGAGGTTGGCACAGTTCCAAATATTGTACCAATTTTTTAATAACGGGGAGGTAGTTCTGAAAAGAACTTTTTTTTTTATTTTTCAGAACATTTTTTTACTTTTTTTGAATTTTTCTGAACAGTTTTATATTTTTTTGGGGTTTTCTTGGAGGGGGCAATGAAAACGATTCATTGTAAAGGGCTCAACAGGAGCAACAAAACAAAAAAAAGAAGTATTTATTATTTTGGGCGTTTCGTACAAACTTGCATATGATAGTCAATAGCTCTGTTGATCAGAGTGATGCTTTTTTCTCCGTAGGAAATGAATCCATCGCAAAATACGCAGATGTGTTTTACATCACCAAATCTCATTTGTATATTTGGCACCATCTCCCTGCCCTCTGGTCCCGTTACTTCCGGTACAACAGATCTTCTGGCCATAATAGGGAGATTATCTAGGTCGTTCCGAAACTGTGCAGCACTGTAGTTGTTAGGATGCCACCTAGTCATATGGCGATGCATTGTGTAGTTTCCGAAACTGTATTTTTTGTCGGTCCCTCTGGACAGTCTATCTTGACATATAAGGCAAGTTACGTATCTTGCATTTACTTTTTTCTGACCTTTGGGAATTTTAAAAAATTGCCAAATGAAGTTTTCTTTCCGGTGAGACGTCCTGGGCTGCTCAGGCAAAAACTGCCTCTCTTCGTGCTCGTCCTCCTGTTCCTCTTCTTCCTCTTCTTGTTGAATTATAACTTGAGCAGGTGGTCCACTCTTCCTTGGATGTGGTGGAGGTGGTGGGGAAGCACCAGCTGAAGCTACTAAAGAAGCCATTGCTCAGTGATCACAAAGGGTCTTTCTCTCACAATGATGAAAGTCAGAGTGAGGAAAGAAGGAGGGATTTTCATCATTTGGGAAAAACAAGAGTTCTCAACCAATCAAAAGTGTTCATTTTAGATTATATGACCTAGTCTTACATCATTAGGAAACCAAAAGTGAAATGAACCAATGAAAAGTGTTATTACCAAGTCACATGACTTGCTGTGTTTACGTTAAGCGCTTTGCAGGGCCTCCCGGTTTGCTTCCAGAAACCTGCGCTTTGCGACTCGCTTCGCGTACCAGTTCGCTAACGTTGTACGTCATATGACGTATCACGCGACAACGTGAAACGTCATGCGGACGGGAGGCGTCACGATGTTGTTTTCTAACGCGGCACTTGCGGTAAAGAAACGTTTGCCGGCTCGCGGTCTATTTCGCGGCATCAAGGTCAGCTAACGGGAAGCTTCCCGATTCGCGAAGCGGGAACGAAGAAAAAAAAATATTTTAAAAAAAAATTATTCATAAACATATAAAATATATTTTTGGATTTAAAGAAGAATACATTTTACAGCTACAGATATTAGCTGTTAAAAAAACAATGAAATTCACAGAAAAAACCATAGGTTATAGACCATATATAGTTAGGAATTAGCATTTACAAAACCTTGAAAATTCACTGAAAAAACCATAGGTTATAGACCATATATAGTTAGGAATTAGCATTTAGAAAACCTTATTTTACTCACACAAAACCATTGAAATTCCATATATAGTTAGTTGCACTAACTATATATCGCGCACCCGCAATCCACTGCTGATGATGTCACATATTACATCATTCATGACATGGTCAGTGACATCACTGATGACATCACTGATGACATCTCAAATGACATCACTGATGACATCACTGATGACATCTCAAATGACATCACTGATGACATCATGACACACCAATACCAGTTACTACATAAGCACTCACTGATTCCTACGTCTACACACACATTCACTCATTCACCCATACAATCACTCATACATACAGTCACTTATTATTACAACACTATCATATGCACTCATACACCTATGCAGACAGTCACACACTGCCACTCATCCATGGAGTTACTCACACACCAAGCCAGTCCTGTAAAGAATCAATCACACTTCCATTTCTTTATCTATACAGTTAAACACAGAACACCATACTTCAGTGACATCACTGATGACATCACTAATGACATCTGAAATGACATCACTGATGACATCTCAAATGACATCACTGATGACATCATGACACACCAATACCAGTTACTACATACACACTCACTGATTCGTACGTCTACACACACATTCACTCATTCACCCATACAATTACTCATACATACAGTCACTTATTATTACGACACTATCATATGCAATCATACACCTAGTCAGTCCTGTGAAGAATCAATCACACTTCGATTTCCTCATCTATAGTTAAACACAGAACACCATACTTTTCACACATATACTAACACATACTTACTCTCTTATACAATCACTGATACAAGTACACATTGATATGCACAGAGTCACACACCTCCCAGCCAGCCACACACACACTCAGTCTTCCATACATCCAGTCATTCTTCAATATGTAAAACGTATTTAAACTTTACAAAAACACACAGACACTAGATGATGTCATCAGTGATGTCATTTGAGATGTCATCAGTGATGTCATCAGTGATGTCACTGACCATGTCATGAATGATGTAATATGTGACATCATCAGCAGTGGATTGTGGGTGCGCGATATATAGTTAGTGCAACTAACTATATATGGAATTTCAATGGTTTTGTGTGAGTAAAATAAGGTTTTCTAAATGCTAATTCCTAACTATATATGGTCTATAACCTATGGTTTTTTCAGTGAATTTTCAAGGTTTTGTAAATGCTAATTCCTAACTATATATGGTCTATAACCTATGGTTTTTTCTGTGAATATATATATATACATACATATATATAAATACATATGCATATATATGCGTATATATATGTGTATATGTGTGCGTGTAGAGAGAGGTAGAGAGGTAGAGGTGTAGAGGTAGAGAGGTAGAGGTAGAGAGGTAGAGGTAGAGGGGTAGAGACTAGTAGAGAGAGAAGTAGAGAGAGGTAGAGAGGTAGAGAGTAGAAAGTGAGTAATAGAGAGTAGAGAGTGAGTAGTAGAGAGTAGTAGAGAGCAGTAGAGAGAGTAGCAGAGAGTGAGTAGTAGAGAGTAGTAGAGCGAATAGTAGAGTGAGTAGTAGAGAGTAGTAGTGAGTGAGTAGTAGAGAGTAAGTAGTAGAGTGAGTAGTAGAGAGCAGTAGAGAGTGAGTAGTAGAGAGTAGTAAAGAGTGAGTAGTAGAGAGTAGTATAGAGTGAGTAGTAGAGAGTGAGTAGTAGAGAGTGAGTAGCAGAGAGAGAGAATAGTAGAGAGTGAGTAGTAGAGAGTAGTAGAGAGAGAGTAGTAGAGAGTGACTAGTAGTGAGTAGTAGAGAGTGAGTAGTAGAGTGAGTAGTAGAGAGTGAGTAGTAGAGAGTAGTAGAGAGAGAGTAGTAGAGAGTGAGTAGTAGAGACTAGTAGAGAGTGAGAAGTAGAGAGTGAGTAGTAGAGAGTAGTAGAGAGTGAGTAGTAAAGAGTGAGTAGTAGAGAGAGAGTAGTAGAGAGTGAGTAGTAGAGAGTAGAGAGTAGTAGAGAGTGAGTAGTAGAGAGTAGTAGATAATGAGTAGTAGGGAGTGAGTAGTAGAGAGAGAGTAGTAGAGAGTAGTAGAGTAGTAGAGAATGAGTAGTAGAGAGTGAGTATTAGAGAGTAGAGGAGTAGTAGAGAGTAAGTAGTAGAGAGTAGTGGAGAATATTCCAAAGTTTGGCACAGCACCACTTGCACAATAAGTCCAATCAAATCATATCACTTACAGTCCTTATTAAAGCGCGGAATCTTGGTGTATATTCAAATGCTTTTATTTTCCTTAAGTTTATGTACCACAGCCAGCCGAGGCGTTCGTTCTGTACAACAGAACTTCTTCAGGGCGTTCTTATTTCCTTCAAGTTATGTCGGTATCCTGTTGTCATATAACTAGATATTTCTTCCATATGTTAGACGAGACGTAAGTACATTCTTGTTCAAAGTGACTAGGTATCAATTTTACCCACACAATTCGGGCAGACTTGAGTAATTTATAGCATCCTCAAAGTCAGTCTTTCAAAAATTCCAAAGTATAGGACATGATAATCCAAATCCAAATGTTTCTCAAGAAAAGTCATTTTCAATCGTGCGGAATATCCGTGTTTGGGCAGATATGACCCAGGGACCCCCAGTATGCAAGGGGAATTAGTCCCCCTTCTGCAAACGCGTCAGTGGCCTGCGTTGCGGAGAGGTGTAAAAAGGGGCATAGCCTCATTACGCCTCTGTGCAATCAGCCCCCTGGCGCATACTGGAGGTTCCAGGTGGGCTAGTTGGCCCCCAGGGACCCCCAGTATGCAAGGGGAATTAGTTCCCCCTCTGCAAACGCGCCAGGGGGCTGCGTTGCAGAGAGGTGTAACAAGGGGCATGGCCTCATTACACCTCTGCAATGCAGCCCCCTAGCGCATACTGGAGGCTCCTGGTGGGATAGTTGGCCCCCAGGGACCCCCAGTATGCAAGGGGAATTAGTTCCCCCTCTGCAAACGCGCCAGGGGGCTGCGTTGCAGAGAGGTGTAACAAGGGGCATGGCCTCATTACACCTCTGCAATGCAGCCCCCTAGCGCATACTGGAGGTTCCAGGTGGGCTAGTTGGCCCCCAGGGGCTCCCAGTATGCAAGGGGAATTAGTTCCCCCTCTTCAAACATCCACGGGGGCGGCGTTGCAGAGAGGTGTCAAAAGGGGCGTGGTTTCATTACACCTCTCTGCAATGCAGTCCCCTGGCGCATACTGGAGATTCCTGGCGGGCTTTCAGGTCTTATATAGTTAGGAATTAGCATTAAAAAAACTTTGAAATTCACTGAAAAAAACATAGGTTTCATGCCTTATATAGTTAGGGATTAGCATTTAAAAACCTTGCAAATTCACTGAAAAAACCATAGGTTTCAGGCCTTATATAGTTAGGAATTAGCATTTAAAAAAACCTTTGAAATTCACTGAAAAAACCATAGGTTTCAGGCCTTATACAGTTAGGAATTAGCATTTAAAAAAACCTTTAAAATTCACTCAAAAAACTATAAGTTTTAGGGGTGTTATAGTTAGCTGGACATTTCACTAATACAAAACCATTGAAATTGCTCCTATTTAGTTAGTTGTACTAACTATATTTTGCGCACCCGCAATCCACTGCTGATGATGTCACATATTACATCATTCATGACATGGTCAGTGACATCACTGATGACATCTCAAATGACATCACTGATGACATCACTGATGACATCATCCACGTGACGATCACATACACATTTTCATACACTAGTAAAATCTTTCATCACTCTTTGTAAAATACAGAGTATCATATTTGAATCCATTGTTACAGCAATACAGGTATCTAAAAACCCACTCAGTGATTCATAGATGTATACACACATCCAATCACTTACCTGTAGATTCACTCATACATGCTGTCAATGAACAATAGAACACTATCAAAAATACTTATACACCTAAATCGACATTACACACCAGCACACATCCTATTCACATATGAAGTCATCCTGCTCACTTATGCAAACAATGGATCATACTTACATATTTACTTAGCTACACACTTATAAAAACACAACTTCATCTATTCATTTAGATAGTAAGTCATATTTAGTGAATTATAAAATCATTATTACAAGTATAAAAATATCCATACAGTCACTCACACAATCATTGAGTCTTATGTATACTTATTTATATACAACAACTGACACATACACTGCCTTTTATTTTTCTAGTTTGTTGGACATGTACCATTGAGAAATATATTTGCTCATCACCACACCCATAAAGATATTCACTCACCCAAACAACTGTTAGAACATGTAGTTTTAACTTCATATATCTAGTGACTCAACTATTCACACATCTTTGGGCAGTCACACACCCCCCACCGAACCACACACACATTCACTCTCCCATACAAATACTCAGTTAACTAATCAATAACTAATATAGACTTTCACATAGCTAGTAACCAACTGGAGAACCAGTTTACACAACAACTGACAAAGCGATACAGATATTCAAACAGTTTAGTCACTATCCACTATATTTAGTGAGACACTATAAATTGGTCAAGTAAACAGTCAATTACACTGCTACTAAATCCTCCATCCAAATATTTATTTTTATATATCCACTCATTCTTCAATGCACATTGCTATATATATAATGCATATTTAAATAACAAAGCAAACCACATTAACTGGATGATGTCATCAGTGATGTTATCAGTGATGTCATTTGAGATGTCATCAGTGATGTCACTGACCATGTCATGAATGATGTAATATGTGACATCATCAGCAGTGGTTTGTGGGTGCATGAAATATAGTTAGTACAACTAACTATATAGGAGCAATTTCAATGGTTTTGTATGAGTGAAATGTCCAGCTAACTATAACACCCCTACAACTTATAGTTTTTTGAGTGAGTTTTAAAGTTTTTTTAAAATGCTAATTCCTAACTATATAAGGCCTGAAACCTATGGTTTTTCAGTGAATATATATATATATATATATATATATATATATATATATATATATATATATATATATATATATATATATTACCTACTGGCGGTCGCCAGTAGGTATATATAGTTAGGATTTTTTCTCTATGGGTTTTTTGAAAATTCTATGTCTAATAACTTTGGCGTTTGTGGACGGAATTGGCTGAAATTTTCAGGAAAATGGCACATTTTGTTTCTGAGCAGCCCCTGAAAATTTTGGGGGGGTTCGTCAAGGGGGGGCCGAGAAAAAAGGGGGGTCCCAAAACGCGTTTTTCCCATGTTAATTTCCATAGGGCGGTTGGCCTCACTTTTAGCCCGAACGGCTGAATGGATTTGCACGAAACTTGGCAAAATTGTAGGGACTGGTAGCCCGATGTGCCTTTTGTAGGTCTCAATATATGTGCTTCAGTGGATTTTGAGAAATTAATGTTCAAAAAAAGATATATATCTGTAGCAGCGGACTGGGCAGCGCTCCGCTACGCGTACTTTTCGCGCAACGGAGCTTTGTGAAGCGAAGCTGATTGGTTCTCCGGCGTCTGTCAACATTCCAAACAGTCCGTAGCGGCCGCCATCTTGTCTCTCGGTAGGATCGAGAGACAAGAGGAGGCCAAAGCGAAGGGGCAAATGACCATAAGGGGGCATAGTACATTGTCGCTCACCCCCTAGGTTTGATGTGGAGGTTTTAAAAGGGCCCCGCGGGGCAAAAAAAAAAAATAAACATAATAATAATCGAACAGCTGAATGGATTTGCACGAAACTTGGCAAAATTGTAGGGACTGGTAGCCCGATGTGCCTTTGCTAGATCTCAATATATGTGCTCCAGTGGATTTTGAGAAATTAACGTTCAAAAAAAGGTATATATCTGTAACAGCGCACCGCTTCGCGTACTTTTCGCGTTACGGAGCTTTGCGAAGCGAAGCTGATTGGCTCTCCGGTGTCTGTAAACATTCCAAACAGTCCGTAGCGGCCGCCATCTTGTCTCTCGGTAGGATCGAACAGCTGAATGGATTTGCACGAAACTTGGCAAAATTGTAGGGACTGGTAGCCCGATGTGCCTTTGCTAGGTCTCAATATATGTGCTTCAGTGCATTTTGAGAAATTAACGTTCAGAAACAAGATATATATCTGTAACAGCGCTCCGCTTCGCGGAGATAAAATTATATGTGTATTACCTAGCTGTTGCTAACACCAGTTAGCGACGGCTAGTAGAAGATAGCGACCATCTTGGGCCCCACTTTGCATGTGAGTGATATTTATCACTAATGACATGCAAAGTGGGCATGCCAAGATGTTAGCGACTGGAAACAGCTAACATCGCTATCTCCTATTATCAACTTTTGGAAATATTCGAGATAAGGGCGAATATCTCCAAAAGCTACCACCTGCCCTGAGCAGTTCTTAGCCATGTTATCCAATGGGAGGTGGATAACATGGCTAAGAGCATTAGCTCGGTAATGCATGAATATCGCTGAGTTTTCAGCGATATTAATGCATTGCGGTCGTTTTTTATCGTATTTCCGATAAACCTTGATAATAGCAAGGTTTATCTGCGATAATTTCTGACGGTAAAAAAATCGTTGCTAAGCATCGTTAGGGATAAATATCGCTTAACTTTGGTAATATGCCCCAACGTCTGTTAACGTTCGATTCGAAGGAAATCAGGAAGTGTTGAAAAACATTGTCTGCGCCATCTTGTCTTTTTTCAAATGCCACACTTTTGTCGTGCACGGCAGCCATTTTAGATGCCTTGACCAGACCCACTCTGTGCACGCTGTCGATCCTTAGCATGGCTCCCCACCCTCGCAAGCATCTCCCCCAGGCAGTGGTCACCCCCGCTCTCTGTCTTATGCATGGGTAATAAACCTCCCCCATCTGCGCTGCTGTTCCCTGAGAATCACACCCTGTGCCCGCCCGACACCTCCCTTTCGCCCTATTCACTACCGCACCCTCTGACACTCCTTTTCCTCTGTGTCCGATTGTTCAGGCTGGTCCTAGGGTATCAGCTAGCCCTGCAGATGTAGTTTATGGCCACAGCTGTAAAGAATCACCCCTCTTCAAAGGAGTTATAGTAGATCAAGGCCCACACTCGATGAGATCCGTCACAGCAGAAGCGTTGCTATTATCTGAAAACCATCCTGTATTGTGATTGGGGAGGGGACCGAGCCTGAAGCGGAAGATTCCAGGGATGACTGTTTGTACATCAAAGTTTTTACAATTATGTGTCACATTAAAAATATATAGCACTCCGACAAAGTAGTAAGATTATAAAACTTTAATAATTTATAAATATATACAAGAAAACAAAAATAGTAATAACATATAAACATTTTTAGGGAAAAACAACGAAGTAGCGGTCGGCTGTGCGAATAGTCCCAACGCAGCACAACGTCCAGATTTCCGGCGTGGGGCGTCGCGGGGGGTGGGTCATCAGTAGCAAACTGTTGTGCGAATAGTTCCAAGGCAGCAGAACGCGCCAAAATCTAGATGACACGAAAGTGATGTCTAGTAAGTTGCCACCCAGCAAATAACGGCATGGGGCGTCGCGGGGGGTGGGTCATCAGTAGCAAACTGTTGCGCGAATAGTTCCAAGGCAGCAGAACGATGGCACCAAGGTGATGTCCAGTAAGTTGCCGCACTGGTTTTGGTATCCTACAATGCTGCTCCAAATAACGGCGTGGAGCGCCCCGGGGGAGGCGGCGTGAACGGGCATCTCCAGGTGGAGTGTCATCTGTTGTAGTGGGGCGCCCCTTTACCGTTTCAGTTGCCATTGCGTCCGTTTTTGGTCCACTGTGTCAAAAGCCGCAATTCAGCTGAGTTGCGCCCACTCTTGCGGTGCAGCGATAGGCGGCTGTCACAGGACTCTCAAAATGGCGGCAGGCTGTTTCCTTTTTGGGCCTGGTCCACTGAAATGGCCCTGGGACACCTTGGAAATCGGACGCTTGTCTGCTAGGTCTTGGACCCCATTCTCGAAAGCGTCCCCTCCGCCTTGAGAATTCATCAAAAGTTTTGGGGGCTCCGACTCCTGCAGGCTTCTGGTGGGGAGCGGCTGCCATGATTGCTCGCGGAATGACCACGACGGAGCCACGAGATGGTGGTGCTTTCATGCTGACGCCAGCTTCAGTCTGAAACATCCAGAAACAAGGTGGGGCTTTCATCGTTTGGGAAAAAAAAAAAGTTTTCATCCTATGAAAAGTGTTGTTTTTAGGTCACATGATCATGCCTTCCATCATTAGGAAACCAAAAGTAAAATGAACCAATGAAAAGTTTTATAAACAAGTCACATGACCTGTTATGCGGCATAGGGTATAAAATGCGGAGAAAATACGTTGGCACGTGAGGCGGCGTCAGTAGCGGACCGATGTGCGAATAGGCCGAAGGCAACACAACGCGCCAAGATCCGGATGGCACCGAGGTGGTGTCCAGCAAGTTGCAGCACTGGTGTGGCCATCCTACAATGCTGAAAGTCGGCGTGGGGCGCCCCGTTGGCCTGTGAGTTTGCGTCAGTAGCGGACCGATGTGCGAATAGGCCGAAGGCAGCACAACGCGCCAAGATCCGGATGGCACCGAGGTGGTGTCTAGTAAGTTGCCGCACTGGTGTGGCTATCCAACAATGCTGAAAGTCGGCGTGGGGCGCCCCGTTGGCCTGTGAGTTTGCGTCAGTAGCGGACCGATGTGCGAATAGGCCGAAGGCAGCACAACGCGCCAAGATCCGGATGGCACCGAGGTGGTGTCTAGTAAGTTGCCGCACTGGTGTGGCCATCCAACAATGCTGAAAGTCGGCGTGGGGCGCCCCGTTGGCCTGTGAGTTTGCGTCAGTAGCGGACCGATGTGCGAATAGGCCGAAGGCAGCACAACGCGCCAAGATCCGGATGGCACCGAGGTGGTGTCTAGTAAGTTGCCGCACTGGTGTGGCCATCCTACAATGCTGAAAGTCGGCGTGGGGCGCCCCATTGGCCTGTGAGTTTGTGTCAGTAGCGGACCGATGTGCGAATAGGCCGAAGGCAGCACAACGCGCCAAGATCCGGATGGCACCGAGGTGGTGTCTAGTAAGTTGCCGCACTGGTGTGGCCATCCTACAATGCTGAAAGTCGGCGTGGGGCGCCCCGTTGGCCTGTGAGATGGCGTCAGTAGCGGACCGATGTGCGAATGGGGCCAAAGGCAGCGCAACAATATTTTCTGATTTGAAGACACCACAAGGCGCTGAGATGCCAAGATCCGGATGGCACCGAGGTGGTGTCTAGGAAGTTGTGGCACTGGTGTGGCCATCGTACAATGGTAAAAGTCGGCGTGGGGCGCCCTGTTGGCCTGTGAGATGGTGTCAGTAGCGGACTGATGTGTGAATGGGGCCAAAGGCAGCGCAACAATATTTTCTACTATATTTTCGGAGTAGAAGACACCACAAGGCGCTGAGATGCCAAGATCCGGATGGCACCGAGGTGATGTGTAAGTTGCGGACCGATGTGCGAATGGGGCCAAAGGCAGCTCAACAATATTTTCTGAAGAGAATACACCACAAGGCGCTGAGATGCCAAGATCCGGATGGCACCGAGGTGATGTCTAAGTTGCGGACCGATGTGCGAATGGGGCCAAAGGTAGCGTAACAAGATTTTCTGTATGGAAGATACCACTAGGCGTTGAGATGCCAAGATTCGGATGGCACCGAGGTGATGTCTAGCAAGTTGTGCCACTGGTGTGGCCATCGTACAATGGTAAAAGTCGGCGTGGGGCGCCCTATTGGGCTGTGAGATGGTGTCAGTAGCGGAATGATGTGCGAATGGGGCCAAAGGCAGCGCAACAATATTTTCTGACTGACACCACAAGGCGCTGAGATGCCAAGATCCGGATGGCATCGAGGTGATGTCTAAGTTGCGGACTGATGTGCGAATGGGGCCAAAGGCAGCGTAACAATATTTTCTGTATGGAAGATACCACTAGGCGTTGAGATGCCAAGATTCGGATGGCACCGAGGTGATGTCTAGCAAGTTGGTGTGGTCATCCTACAATGCTGAAACTCGGCGTGGGTCACCCCATTAGCCTGTGAGATGGCGTCAGTAGCGGACCGATGTGCGAATAGGCCGAAGGCAGCACAACGCGCCAAGATCCGGATGTCACCGTGGTGGTTTCATAGTTGAGAGGCACTTCATCTGCAGTGGGGCGCCGAGATCCGGATGGCACCGAGGTGATGTCTAGCAAGTTGCTGTACTTGTGTGGTCATCCTACAATGCTGAAACTCGGCGTGGGTCGCCCCATTAGCCTGTGAGATGGCTGTTCTTTGGATTTGGGCCTGGTCCACTAAAATGGCCCTGGGACACCTTAGAACTCGGACGCTCGATTTTTTTTTCCTTTCCTGTACATGCAAAAAAAGGTAAATGCCCGGTATGTTACACGCTTCATCTGCCACGATGAACTCTCCAGAGGAACCGAAAAAAAATATAGTTGTGGTAACTATACCATGCATCGTCATATGGAGAGGTGGCACCAATTAATTATAGTGCTGCATAAAAGAGAGATTTGGAGGAGAACCCCTGACCTGCTAGTACATTCATTAAAGAAGTGGCACTGAGAGCTTCAGAGGCAAGGGAAACGGTCCCAAATATTTAGAAGAACTTTGGAAAGATTAAAATGACATGTTTAGATTGTGGTAAATTAATTTCATGTGGGCAGATGAGTGTTACTCTAATAAATACAGCATATGAACATCATCATAGTCGATGGTTGGTAGAGACATTTTGACTATATCCTGGACCTGCCCGTCCTCGCCCAAAATGGCGCCGGAATAAATGGGACTCGTAACTCCTTGTTGTGTACTGGTTGCACAACCTTGATATCACGAGATACGTATGCAGTTTTGAAGCACATGGCGGGCGGGGACGAGAATTGATTGAATATTTCGACATCCCTATTGATATTAAGTTCTGATGTGTTATTGATTACTGTACTGTTGAAAATTCGAATTAACGTCACCCATGGTACTTGCCCGCAAATGTATATCTAGATAATTTTATTGTAACTGGCCCTGTCGTATTTTAATTATAAAATGTACGTCCACCGATTCCGTAACTGTTAGACACCTTAGTTTTTGCAACCTAATGGCCCGCCCGTTACGTTCCTCTACAGTGTAAATGTCTATTCATCATATACGATTACAGTTTGCTCCGTGGCAGGCCCACGTGGTTATATGCTCGTATTTGTATAATGAAATTTTCACAATAAAGGTTTTTAAAAGAAAACATGGTAGTAGTGTATACATTGGTAAAGTTTTTAATAATAGTCACTGTTTTAGAATCATTAAAAGGCAAGTGAAATAAAGCAGACCAATTACATGAAGGGTAAAAGGTATAATACGAAGGAACGCAGTAAAGATAAATGGTCAAGGGCTGTTGTGTTTTCTATTCCTGCAACATAAAGTGATCGATAAGAATCTCATATTCAGGCGTATCGGCGACTAAGACAGCAGGTCGACCCTCTTTTGCTCAACGGCTCCGTCATGGGACGAAGAAACGCTCTTTTTCTCGAAAAAAGAATATATTTTACTTGCAGGACAGTTGTAAAATTTCCGGGAAAGTACATTAGCCTGGAACATTATAACATATATTTAAGAGAAAATAATGTTCGGAAGTAATTAAAAGCGTAATTTTTAGGTGATATGACCAAGGCTTTCATCATTAGAATAAGAAAAGTAAAATGAACCAATGAAAAGTTTTATTAACAAGTCACATGACTTGTTATGCTTACGTTACGCGCTGCGCGCCCCGGATGACTTCCGGATGCGCTAACGCGGCGCGTCATATGACGCATTACGCGACAATGCAGGTCCAGAATATAGTCAAAATGTCTCCACCAACCAGCGGTCGAAACACAACCCCTTTCAGCAGGCTAAATAGTTCTGTTAAATGACAACAGAAGGGACAGGCAACAAGAACCATCAGTCAAAGAGGGGAGGGCTAGTTCTTCTCTACCGGGTTACATTGGGGCGCTACCGGAACTGATCGAATTGGTAGTCTACAGTGTTTCTGGATGTTTCAGACCGAAGCTGGGGTTAGCATGAGAGCAGCACCATTTCGTAGCTCCGTTGTGGCCATTCCGCAACCAATCATGGCAGCCGCTCTTTATTGTTATTTTGGGCGGGGTGGGTGGCGGAGCCGAGCTGTTTTGCAGCCATCATTGTGTGGAGTTCAGTTCATCTCACTAGTTTTGTATTTGTCATGAGGGGTTGTTCCTAATGTTTCTATTTTAGCGAGGTCAAAAAGAGATCCCATTAGTGGCCTACTGATTTTGCTCGATTCCTTTTCTTTTTTTTTACACGATTTTTCGTTATCTGCAAAGACTAAACAGAGTATTGCGACTCTGTGTTTGTTTGTAAATAGAGAATGAACCAAAGAGAACTAATTCTAAAACAGTAAATACTTGGATAACAATCAATCAAATGGAGAGAGAAGCAGGCACGACGGATTACAACGGGGGCAAAGGCCTGCGTTAACTACCTTTCACTATCTGCAAAGAGAGAGTACTCCTAATAGAAATGAGGGGGGGGGGCACCATTCAAAGCAGATCAGTGTGCATAAACACGAAAATGTTTTCACTTACCACGTACTTGACATTCGACAGCTTATGATATTTGCTATTAAAAAACCATTGAAATTCACTGAAAAAACCATAGGTTATAGACCATATATAGTTAGGAATTAGCATTTACAAAACCTTGAAAATTCACTGAAAAAACCATAGGTTATAGACCATATATAGTTAGGAATTAGCATTTAAAAAACCTTATTTTACTCACACAAAACCATTGAAATTCCATATATAGTTAGTTGCACTAACTATATATTGCGCACCCGCAATCCACTGCTGATCATGTCACATATTACATCATTCATGACATGGTCAGTGACATCACTGATGACATCACTGATGACATCTCAAATGACATCACTGATGACATCACTGATGACATCTCATTTGACATCAATGACCACATCACTGATGATATCATTCATGTGACAATACAATGCATCTCCTCACATTTTAATATAACCTCTGTTTCACCCAGTGTTAAATACAGAGTATAATTTTTGAAACCATTGACACACCAATACTAGTTACTACATACGTACTCACTGATTCCTACGTCTACACACACATTCACTCATTCACCCATACAATCATTCATACATACAATCACTCATCTTTACAACACTATCATATGCACTCATACACCTATACAGACACTCACACTCTGCCACTCATCCATGGAGTTACTCACACACCTAGTCAGTCCTGTAAAGAATCAATCACACTTCCATTTTCTTGTCTATACAGTTAAACATAGAGCACCTTACATTTTCAAACATATAGTAACACATACTTACTTTCTTATACAATCATTGATACAAGTACACATTGATCTGCACAGAGTCACACACCTCCCAGCCAGCCACACACACACTCAGTCTCCCATACAAATACTTGGACAATCAATCAATAACCCATATAGTTAATCATATAGCTACTGATCAACACATGCAGTAGTTTACAGAACAACAGACATAATGATGCACAAATTAAGACAGTTTAGTCACTAACCCATGCACTCAGTGAGACACATTTAATCACTCACTCATACATTCAGTCATGCACCTACTAAATCCTTCGTCCAGACAGTTATACATCTACTCATTCTTCAATATCTAAAACATATTTAAACTTTACAGAAACACACAGTCACTGGATGATGTCATCAGTGATGTCATCAGTGATGTCATTTGAGATGTCATCAGTGATGTCATCAGTGATGTCACTGACCATGTCATGAATGATGTAATATGTGACATGATCAGCAGTGGATTGCGGGTGCGCAATATATAGTTAGTGCAACTAACTATATATGGAATTTCAATGGTTTTGTGTGAGTAAAATAAGGTTTTTTAAATGCTAATTCCTAACTATATATGGTCTATAACCTATGGTTTTTTCAGTGAATTTTCAAGGTTTTGTAAATGCTAATTCCTAACTATATATGGTCTATAACCTATGGTTTTTTCAGTGAATATATATATATATATATATATATATATTCCAACCAATCCTGAACTTCAACTTGAAAAATCGGACACCGACACACAGGGGTAAGCTTCTGCCATCCAGCTCAGGGTTTTTATTTCTTTTATCGCATGACGCGTTTCGGCACACCTGCCTTGTTCACATGGGCAGCCATTAAAATCAAACAAGTTTTATATCAGTGGAGGTTCAGTCACATAATCAACTTCATGGTTAAAGCAGAAGGCAGACTATACAATTGCAATTATCAAAATATGGTATAATTCACATCTTTCACATTTTCAATGCACAGTATATAATACATGGTTACAACATAAAACAAATTGATAAAACCTTCTCAAATTGTTTTTTTACTTCCTTTTATGCATTAACTCATGCACGTCTAAAACCAAAATGTATTCATTTTTAATTTAATTCTCTGTGCAATTCAAAAGCTGTGAGTCTTATGGTCATTCGTGGAGCACAATTTTTCTGTTTCCAATCTTTCACCAAACAAAATACCGGGCAAGTGCCCTTAATTGGAGTCCGATTCCTTACTTGTACAATAGTATATTCCTTCATATACTACCCAGCTCTCTGCCAAAAATTGACCAAACAATTTCTTTTTAGTGCTTGAGAAAGGACACTTTTATGGTTATTCACATAGTGACACTTTTATAAATATTTTTTTATACAAATTTCGCAAACTTTCAAGTATTCATATTAAAGTGCAAGTGTTGGGATGTACATATGATCGTAAGAGCAGTCACGAGCTCTCAAGTGTGTTTGAAGCTCGTGACTAGCTCGTGTATGGAGATAGTTATGTTATCTTTCAAATAGGTAGAATGTAGGGAGTTAGGCTTGGGAAGACTGTTGTATTATTATGAACTGGGAGAAGAGACAAGAGGATACAAATAAACGCTCCTCTAACTACATCCGCTGTCTTGCTGATCATTATGACTTCCCTACACTGGCGACGGGCGGGATTCGTCACCTGCATCAAGGAATAGAAGAATTTTTCTTTAAACCACAAATTTTACAATTTTTTGGAAAAAGTGAAAAACGCTGAACACAGCTATTATATTGGAAGCTGTATGGTTTTGAACAGCGTTGAACCACTGCTACATACTGGGAAGCGAGCAGTATTGAACCATGCTGTCCATAAAAACTGAAGCGGATTTACAGAGAAAGATTTGATTTCTTTACAGCACGGATACATGGCCATCACTCGAGAACTGTTTCGATCTGCATTTCGGTAAAAAAAAGTGAGGAAAGATTGCTTACTATATTTTAGTGCGCATCATTTGAAATCCTCTCGACTCGACCCTCGAGCGTGTTGTCATTACTAACGTACATGCGCAAAGGCTCGCGCACAAGGAACGACGTGGATTCCACACGCTGTTTGACGTCCATGAAATAATTGACGCCTGCGCACTGAGAGAGCAATTAAAAAAACGAGCGTAGTCTTTCCTCTATTATTTGTTTACCTTGCCGGAAGCTTGCTACAAAACTGACAGAGCCACAGTCACATCGCGCAAATAATTTACAGTTTAATGAGGAAGCCTGGAAGGTTATGAGTTTCATGAATATTAATTTATGACTAAAATTTAAATATTCTTATTTGCATTCTGACTTATTCACGTGAAAATTGTTTAACAACCCAAATAACATGTCTGGCATTGTACCTCCTCCTTCATTTTTGTCATCACCTGGTGAACCACCCATGGCTTGGGAGATTTGGGAACCTGTCTTCTTAGCCTACGTAGATGTATTAGAAGAAGGGGAGTGTGAACCAGAGAGGAAGCTATCGCTTTTAAAACATTGTTTGGGTGGAATAGCTTTGAAAGAATTCAAAACTTTACCAGCGTTAGTAAATCCGGGGAATATTAATGTATATGAATATGCATCATTACAGTTAAATTTAAGATATGGTAAGAAAAAGAACGTTGTTATGGAGAGGTTTATTTTTTATTCTCGGAAGCAACACACAGATGAACCTGTAGAGGATTTTGTTTCAGCATTAAGGTCCTTGGCTGTCACATGTGATTTCGAGCACATATCCTATGAACAAGTTTTAAGAGATCAAATTTTGATGAGGACCAATAACAAAAAAGTGCAGGAACGTCTTTGGACAACTTCTGATTTATCTCTTAATAATGCCATAGATATTGCAAAATCAATAGAACATTCGGAGAAATTTGTCAAGGAAATTAGGGGCAATGACAAAAGTGATGTATTTAGTGTGTCTAAAGATTTTGACAGGTCTAAGAAAAGTTTTTCACAGAGAAATGAATTTCCTGTCAGAAATGATAACAAATCCAGAAATCAGAAACATGAGAGGAGAACCTCAAAACTTTTATGTTTCAGGTGTGGAAGTGATGCACATTTAGCAGATTGTAAGAACTGTCCAGCCTTAGGTAAAACTTGTTCGAAATGTCATAAGAAAGGCCATTTTACAAAGTGTTGTAGGTCAACATCAGGGAAGATGAACTGTATACATGAATGTTGTGATGATTATCAATTGGATGATGAAGAAAATTTTCAAGTCAACACCGTTATCAATGTTTGTGAAGATGGGGATTGCACAAAATTTCCATCTTGTATGATAACAATTGATGATGTGTGTCTGGAGATTTTCGTGGATTCATGCGCATGGTATACCATCATTTCTCTAAGTGTTTTTCGAGAAAAGTTTCCAAATAGGAACTTAATTGACTCTGATGTTTCTCCTGGTGGTTACACAGGTCACAAGATTAACCTGATAGGTTATTTCATTGCTAATGTACAATTTTCTGACCAACACACATCTGGAAAAATTTACGTATCAAAGTCTGGGTTATCACTTTTAAGTTGGCCACACCAACATCAATTAGGGATGAAAATTGATCCCAGAGCTAGTACTCCGGTTTATGTGGTGCAACCTTTGAATATGTCAAGCGTAGCTGGGGATAACTCATCACTAGTAGAAAATCTACGCCAGTCTTTTCCTAGTGTTTTCAGTGAAAAATTAGGTTGTTATAAAGGGTTTGAACATGTCATCAAGTTGAATGAGAATGCCATTCCAGTAAGACACAGAGTGAGAAATGTTCCTCTTTCTTATAGGATGAAACTTAAAGAAATGCTAAATGACATGTGTAAGAAAAATATAATTGAACCGATAGAATCATCACCTTGGGTTTCCCCTATTGTGATTTCAGTTAAATCTAATGGTGAGCTCAGGCTATGCATTGATCTTCGCAGTGTTAATGGTGCCATTTGGGTAGATTCTCACCCATTACCCAACCTTCATGAAATGGTTTCAACCTTAGCTGGTGCACAAGTGTTTTCGTGTGTAGACCTAGCCAGTGCATATCATCAAGTGGTACTAGCTGAGGAATCTAAAAACATAACAGCATTTATCACACCTGAGGGTTTGTACAGATTTTGTCGCATGCCTTTTGGGTTAGCGAGTGCAGCTTCAGTTTTCCAGAGGCTCATGAAAGAAACTTTGGAGGGTCTAAGTGGCGCAGTAGCGTTTCAAGACGACATTTTAGTGCATGGAAAGGATGACATAGAACACGACAAAAATTTAAGATGTGTGATCGCTGCTTTAGCAGAGAAAGGCCTTACATTACGCCTTGACAAATGCAAATTTAAGCAGAAAGAAGTGGAATATTTAGGCCACACCATTAGTGGGAAGGGAATTAAACCAAAAAAAAATCATGTCAAAAGTATCATAAATGCCCCTGTACCCACATCAAAAGAACAGCTAGTAGCATTTCTAGGTCTCATTGAATTTTATGCTAAATTCATTCCAAATTTTTCAGTCAAAGTTGACCCTTTCAGGTGTCTATTGAAGAAAAATGTTAAATTCGTTTGGACTGATGAAATGACAAAAGCTTTTCAGTCTTTGAAAATGTTTGTTGTAAATGCTCCGTGTCTCAAACCTTTTGTGGTTGGTGTGAAGTGTATCATAATGGTTGATGCAAGTTCCTCAGGCCTAGGTGGAGTGCTTTTACAGAAGGATAGTGAGAGAGAATGGGTTGTTGCGTATGCGTCAAGAGCTTTGAGAGATACAGAAAAGAATTATTCTGTCATAGAAAGAGAGTTACTAGCTTGTGTTTGGGGAGCTGAGCATTTTAGGTCTTTCCTATGGGGTACGAGATTCTTGATAAAAACTGATCATAAGCCCTTAGTGTATCTTATGGCCCCAGGTGGTGGAAGGACTATGTCAGCACGTCTTGCAAGGTTGGCTTCAAGGTTGCAATCCTTCCAATGCAATGTTGAGTATGTCCAGGGTAAGGCGAATGTACATGCTGATTGCATGTCAAGATTGATTTCTGACACGAATCCTCCTGAAGTGATTAATGAAGATGAATGTGAAGTTGCTTTTACTTTTCAAGATGTCAATTTGGTATGTGGTGGAAAGTTTACTCTGCAGGAGGATATTTGGAGGGCAGAGATGAGTAAAGATTTAGAGTTGAGAAATGTTAAAAACTATCTTGCACATGGTTGGCCAGAACAGAGGAAATTATCTGGCAATATGATGGGTTTTTTTAAAGTCCAGGAAGAATTAGCTGTGGAGAGTGATGTAATTCTTCGTGGTGACAAGATTATTCCTCTTTTTTCTATCAGGAACACATTAATTGAGATTGCTCATGAGGGTCATTTGGGGATATCCTTTACCAGAAGACGTTTAAAGGAATCGTTCTGGTGGCCAGGGATAGACTCTTGCGTAGACCATTTTGTGCGTTCTTGTTCGTTTTGTTCTAACAGCGACAAAACAGCAGTTGCTTTACGTCCAGAGCCCTGTCCTATTGATTTACCTTTGGGACCTTGGCGGAAGCTGGGGATAGACATCATTGGCCCGTTCAGTTGTTTACCTAAACAGGAAACTTTTGGTATTGTCCTTATTGACTATTATTCCAAATGGCCAGAAGTCAAGATGGTTAAAGAAGTTACTTCTCATCAAGTAATAGAATTTTTAGATGAAATTTTCTGCAGAGAGGGCATTCCTCAGGAAATTGTGACTGATAATGGCCCGCAGTTTGTGAGCAAGGAAATAGAACAGTTTTTTGACAAATGTGGAATTATTCATAGAAGGATTGCAGTTTTCCATCCTGAAGCAAATGGCCAGGTTGAACGATTCAACCGTGTGATCAAAGAGGCCATCCAACTTTCTATCAAAGGTAAGTTGAATTGGAGAGTGGCGTTACAGTCCATGTTGTTGGCCTATAGGACTTCACCTAACTCAGTAACATTGGTCACTCCTTTTGAGCTTTTAAGAGGAAGAAAACCTAGTACAAGGCTGGTACCTTGGTGGTTGAAAAAGAATTTAGCTGGTTTTGAAAATTGTTTAAAGGTAGATTTTGAGGCTGTCCAACATAGAGTTCAATTGTACAAGGATAAGATGAAACATAACATGGTTAAGAGGATTGGTTCAATGTCTAGTCGTCCTATTAAGGTGGGCGATTTAGTTCGGATTAAAAGGAAAGAGGGTGTGAGTAAAGGTTTTCCTGTTTGGTCAAATCCTAGGAAAGTTATTGAAGTTTTTAGGAATGCGATTAGGATTGATGGTGGTTCCGTGTGGAATTTGAGTAGAATTTCTTTGTATAATGGGACTAGTCAATTAGTGGATGATATTGACAGCAATGTTTTTCTGGATGTTGGGGAACAAAGAGAGAATGAGGATCGTACACATACTGAATGTAATACTAGAGCCACACGTTCTCATCGATTACATGTTCGATTTAATGATTTCGTGATGAACTAGTTTTTTTACAGAGAATGTTTATGTAATTTAAACATATTGTACAGTCATTGATATAGTGATGTATTAAGGAAATTCTGTTTTTTTTTTTTTTTTTTTTTTAAGGGGGGGAAGGTGTGTTGGGATGTACATATGATCGTAAGAGCAGTCACGAGCTCTCAAGTGTGTTTGAAGCTCGTGACTAGCTCGTGTATGGAGATAGTTATGTTATCTTTCAAATAGGTAGAATGTAGGGAGTTAGGCTTGGGAAGACTGTTGTATTATTATGAACTGGGAGAAGAGACAAGAGGATACAAATAAACGCTCCTCTAACTACATCCGCTGTCTTGCTGATCATTATGACTTCCCTACAGCAAGTGCTTCACAGAAATTACATTACTTTGTGCAAAATATTGTTTATAAAGTGCTAATGCTTCACAGTACTTAATAATCTCAAAAAGGGGGTGGTGATGGACAGAGTATCTGAGTTAATCAGAACACTCCTACCCAGTCAACAGATCAGGGCTTGATCCATCACCGTTTTTTAGCTCACTGCACCATCCCAGTTCAGAACCTGGCTACATGCAAATTAGTCTGTCTCTGGCCCAGTGCATCATGGGAACAGGGCAGACCAAACTACCAAGCCAATTCTTTACTGGAAAGGAAACAAGCTTCCGGGGACCGGTTTCTTGCATTACAGCCGTCTTCGGCCCGGCTTGCTTGAATCCTGATGGTGCAGTGAGCAAGGGACTCACATCTGAGCATACCCTTCCACACTTATGGTGGCCAAAATAATTTCAAAAAGGGGGTGGTGATGGACAGAGTATCTGAGTTAATCAGAACATTCCTACCCAGTCAACAGATCAGGGCTTGATCCATCACCGTTTTTTGCTCAGACATGAGTCCCTTGCTCAATGCACCATCAGGATTCAAGCAAGCCGGGCCGAAGACGGCTGTAATGCCAGACATTTGATTCATGAAGTCTCTCGAATCTTTTACATATGGTTGTAAAAACGAATCCAAATACCTTGAGGTTGGTTCGAATAGACTCCCAATGGCGGAGATGATAGGTCGCCCTTGGGGTTCATCTTAATGCTTGTGAATTTTCGGTATTAGATAGAGAATTGGCAGCACCGGGTTTTCAACTTAAGGAAAGAATATTCAGATTGGTTTATTAAACCTAGCCCTCGCCATATTGATAGGTCTTTCATAAATGTGTGCTTTATTTCCACAAGATTACTTTGGGGGACCTTTTGATAGCATTCCTTATCTTGTAGCTGTGACATTGCTTCATGGTTGTAAGCTTCTAAGGGCCAAAGGACCAAGTTTCCACCCTTGTCTGCCTGCCCTACTACTATCTCTTGCTGACTCTGAATCTTTGTTATCCCATCATTATGTCATTTGAGATGTCATCAGTGATGTCACTGACCATGTCATGAATGATCTAATATGTGACATCATCAGCAGTGGATTGTGGGTGCACGATATATACTTAGTACAACTAACTATATAGGAGCAATTTCAATGGTTTTGTATGAGTAAAATGTCCAGCTAACTATAACACCACTAAAACTTATAGTTTTTTGAGTGAATTTCAAAGGTTTTGTAAAAGCTAATTCCTAACTATATAACTCCTGAAACCTATGGTTTTTTCAGTGAATTTCAAAGTTTTTTTTAAATGCTAATTCCTAATTATATAAGGCCTGAAACCTATGGTTTTTTCAGTGAATTTCAAAGGTTTTTTTAAATGCTAATTTATAACTATATAAGGCCTGAAACCTATGGTTTTTTCAGTGAATTTCAAAGGTTTTTTAAATGCTAATTCCTAACTATATAAGGCCTGAAACCTATGGTTTTTTCAGTGAATTTCAAAGGTTTTTTAAATGCTAATTCTATTAGCGGATAACGTTTAAATATATTAATATCCTAGTGGGACCACCTGAGCAGCCCTAGGGGGTCAGGGTGTTTCTACCCTGCCCCCTTTTTGTGTTCTACACGTTTGTTTTTCTGCTTTCTTGTGCCTAATTCCTAACTATATAAGGCCTGAAACATATGTTTTTTTCAGTGAATTTGCAAGGTTTTTCAAATGCTAATTCCTAACTATATAAGGCCTGAAACCTAAGGTTTTTTCATTGAATTTGCAAGGTTTTTTAAATGCTAATTCCTAACTATATAAGGCCTGAAACCTATGGTTTTTTCAGTGAATTTCAAAGGTTTTTTAAATGCTAATTCCTAACTATATAAGGCCTGAAACCTATGTTTTTTTCATTGAATTTCAAAATTTTTTTTAATGCTAATTCCTAACTATATAAGACCTGAAAGCCCACCAGGAATCTCCAGTATGCACCAGGGGACTGCATTGCAGAGAGGTGTAATTAAGCCACGGCCCTTTTTACACCTCTCTGCAACGCAGCCCCCGTGCATGTTTGAAGAGGGGGAACTCATTCCCCCTGCATACTGGGGGCCCCTGGGGACCAACTAGCCCACCTGGAACCTCCAGTGTGCGCCAGGGGGCTGCATTGCAGAGGTGCAATGAGGCTATGCCCCTTGTTACACCTCTCTGCAACGCACACGCCTGGCGCGTTTGCAGAGGGGGAACTAATTCCCCTTGCATAATGGGGGTCCCTGGGGGCCAACTAGCCCACCAGGAGCCTCCAGTATGCACCAGATGGCTGCATTGCATAGAGGTGTAATGAGGCCACACCCTTTTTTACACCTCTCTGCAATGCAGCCCCCGTGCATGTTTGAAGGGGGAGAACTAATTCCCATTGCATACTGGGTGTCCCTGGCAGCCATCTTGTGCCTTGTTAGAACCAAGGCATAAGAAAGCAGTGCGCAAAGGTGTGAAACTCGGAAAGGGGCCAGAGTAGAAACACCCTGACCTCCTAGGCCTGCTCAGGGGGTCCCACAAGGACCCCCAAGGCAAAAAAAATATATACATATTTTTTTTAAAAGTCGCGGGGTACAAAAAAACAATAAAAAAATATAAAACAACAATAAGAATAAAAAAACAATTCTTTTCAGAACTACTTCCAATTTATATAAAAATGCTACATTTTTAAAAAACTCTGTCTTTCTTTTTTTCTCCAGGGTACCCGTACCGGTATGTGTACCGATACGTGTACCGGGGCGCGCAACCCCTCAAAAAAAAAAAAAAATGAGTGTGTGTGTGTGTGGTGTGTGTGTGTGGGGGGGTGGGTGTGGGGTGTGTGTGGGGGGGTATGTGTGTGGGGTGTGTGTGTGTAGGATGTGTGGGTGTGTGTGTGGGGTGTGTGTGTGTGGGTGTGTGTGTGTGTGGGGGTGTGTGTGGGGGTGAGGAATGTGTGTGTGGGTGTGTGTGTGTGTGTGTGTGTGAGGTGTGTGGGTGGGTGTGTGTGTGCGTGTGTGTGTGTGTGTCAGAGGTGTGTGTGTGTGGGGGGGTGAGGTGTGTGTGGGGGATGTGTGGGGTGTGTCTGTGGGGTGTGTGTGTGTGTGGGGGGGAGTGAGGTGTGTGTGTGTGTGTGTGGGGGGGGGTGTCAGAGGTGTGTGTGTGTGGGGAGGTGAGGTGTGTGGGGGGGATGTGTGGGGTGTGTCTGTGAGGTGTGTGTGTGTGTGTGGGGGGGAGTGAGGTGTGTGTGGGTGGGGGTGTGTGGGGTGTGTGGGTGTAGGTGGGGGTGTGGGGGTGTATGGTGTGTGTGTGGGTGTGTGGGGTGTTTGGGTGTGGGTGGAGGTGTGGGTGTATGAGGTATGGTGGGTGTGTGTGTGGGGGGGGTGTGGGGTGTGTGTGTGGGGGGTATGTGTGTGGGGCACCCCCTCAAAAAATAAAAAAAATAATGAGTGTGTGTGTGTGTGTGGTGTGTGTGTGTGTGGGGGGGGTGGGTGTGGGGTATGTGTGTGGGAGGGTATGTGTGTGGGGTGTGTGTGTGTGTGTGTAGGATGTGTGTGTGTGGGTGTGTGTGTGGGGGGGTGTGGGTGTGGGTGTGTGAGAGGAGTGTGTGTGTGTGTGTGTGGGTGGGTGTGAGGTGTGTGTGGTGTGTGTGTGTGTGTGAGGTGTGTATCAGAGGTGTGTGTGTGTGGGGGAGGGGTGAGGTGTGTGTGGGGGATGTGTGGGGTGTGTCTGTGAGGTGTGTGTGTGTGGGGGGGGGAGTGAGTTGTGTGTGGGTAGGGGTGTGTGGGGTGTGTGGGTGTAGGTGGGGGTGTGGGTGTGTAAGGTGTGTGTGTGGGTGTGGGTGTGTGGTGTGTTTGGGTGTGGGTGGAGGTGTGGGTGTGTGAGTTTTTGGTATGTGTGGGGGGTGTGTGTGGGAGGGGTGGGTGTGGGGTGTGTGTATGTGGGGGTATGTGTGTGGGGTGTGTGTGTGTATGAGTAAAATGTTCAGCTAACTATAACTGGTGTCAAACCTATGGTTTCTCAGAGAATTTCATAGGTTTTTTAAATGCTAATTCCTAACTATAACTGGTGTGAAACCTATGGTTTTTTCAGTGAATTTCAAAGGTTTTTTAAATGCTAATTCCTAAATATATAAGGCCTGAAACCTTTGTTTTTTTCAGTGAACTCGCAAGGTTTTTTAAATGCTAATTCTATTAGCGGATAACATTTATATATGTTAATATCTGTATGGGACCACCTGAACAGCCCTAGGGGGGTCAGAGTGTTTCTACAAGGCCCCCAAATCTTTTTTTTTCTTGTAAAAAAATGAGGTACGCGCACCGTACGCGTACCGTAAGCGTACCCCGCGATTTTCCAAATTTTTTTTTGGGGGGCCTTGGGGGTCCTTGTGGAACCCCCTGAGCAGGCCTAGGGTCAGGATGCTTCTACCCTGCCCCCTTTTTGAGTTCTACACGTTTGTTTTTCTGCTTTCCTGTGCCTCAGTCTACCGAGGCACAAGATGGCTGCCAACAGTTTCTGTTTTGGAGTGTTGACAGATATTGGCAGCCAATCAGAATGCAGCTCGCGCACTAGAGGTACGCGTACCGTACGCGCACGTACGCGACCCGTAAGCGTACCGGTAAGCTCACGGGGAAGCTGCTGTAGATATATAAATTTTTTTTAACCTAAATTACTCAAAATCCTCTGGAGCACATATCTTGAGACATAGCAAAGGCACATCGGGCTACCAGTCCCTACAATTTTGCCAAGTTTGGTGAAAATCCATTCAGCCGTTCGAGCTAAAAGTGCGACCGACCGCCCTATGAAAATTAACATGGGGAAAACACGTTTTGGGACCCCCCTTTTATCTCGGCCCCCGCTTGTCGAATCCCCCCCAAACTTTCAGGGAAGGAGCAGAGAGCCGCGAGGCAAAGTTGCTAGAAAATTCAGGCAGCTTCCTCAACCGGCGCCAAAGTTATTCCCAATAGAATGTTGCGATTTCCCTATGGAAAACAATCCTAGCTATATATACCTACTGGCGACCGCCAGTAGGTAATATATATTACCTACTGGCGGTCGCCAGTAGGTAGTTATAGTTAGGACCTAGTTTCCATAGGAAATCCTCAACATTCTATTTGAATTAACTTTGGCCCTGGTGGATGAATCTTTGCGAATTTCTCAAAGAAGATGGCTCGGTCCGCTGCGCTCCTTCCCTGAAAGTTTGGGGGGGAATGGTGAAGTGGGGGCTGAGATAAAAGGGGGTCCCAAAACGTGTTTTCTCCATGTTATTTTCCATAGGACGTTTAGACACGGCTACAGGTCGAACGGCTGAATGGATTTATAAGAAATTTGGCAAAACTGTAGAGTCCGGCACGCAGATTACGCTTTTTTTGGAATGGTGTAAATCTGTTCAGTAGTTGCTGAGAAAATTAAAGTTAAAGTCAATTATATATCTATAAGCGCGCACGGGTGCGCGCACTCAAGCGGCTGCGCTCGAGCGGATTTTTTTTTTTGCTGCGTGACGTCTGTTAACGTTCGATTCGAAGGAAATCAGGAAGTGTTGACCGCCATTTTGTCACTGCGAGTAAATATATTGTCATTTCAAAGCGTTGGAACATGGAAAGGGGAGAAGGTAGAGATTGTTTTGGTGCGTAGGTTCTCTCAGGGTGTGCAGTAAGGCCCTTAAACGCGAATATATATATATATATATATTTTTTTTTAAGTTGCGGGGTGCGCGCACTCGGGCGCGCACACCTATTTACAAGAGTGTGAAAATGGAGATAAATCAGAAGTTTGAGTGCTTTGATATAAGGTGGCTCTGAAAAGAGCCCTTGTGTTAATTGAGTTTTTTCTGCATTTATAAGTAAGTACCGATGCAGAGTCTGATGTTGCAGAGGAAGATTCTGTTCCCCTCATCCGTGAAATGAACACCATCTGTCCTATAGATGTCTTGCATGTGGTAACGCAAGTTGTTGTGGTAAATAGAACCCATGCTATAATCTCTGAGGAAAGCAGAAACAGATTTATTAACATGTCTCCTTGCTTTCTCAATTTGTGCACAATGTTGATTGGACCAATTCCATTTCTGTCTTTGGCATATATTGGAATATACCAAGGCAGTTCGAGGAAAAAGTGTCATCAATTGTCGAAAGGTGTCTTTTAGAAGCATTTCCAGACCTACCCCAGTCAATGTGCCTAGATCGTTCCCACCACAGTGCACAATTATAAGGTCTGGTTCTGGGAGATGCATAAAAGTTTTCACCAATGGTATTAATTGGTGACATCTTAATCCTCTTTGCCCAATCCACGTTATCTGCACATTTGGTAAATCAAGGTTGGAAATTCGTCTGCTTGCTGCATATTTTCCACTCCAGTGAATATAGCTGTGTCCTAAAAGCCAAACCTTCATTTTCAAGGCAGATGCACTCGTACTCCGATGGGTTCTGGAAGTGGAATGGCAGTTAGAAGCTGAAAGTCAGGATAAAAAAATGGATGAAGCTTGGTGTGGTTGAAAAACGAAAAATGATTGGTTGATTCTAATACGTGAAGATTGAAGACTACGTTGCATGTTAATGTTATGTAAAAAAAAAAGTAGTATTGGGTGTGAAAAAAATGACATGTAACAGAGCTGTGGATAGGCAGGTGTTTCTGGAGGGAAAACAGTGTTGTTAGTTTGCTGTAGAACGTTGAGATATGAACTTTTGACCTGTGCCTTCAGCCAGGTGCAGAATGAGGTGTTACCATGGAAACAGCCAGAGATGGCAGTGGGTGATGGGTGACTTTTATGTGACATTGAAAATATTGTGAGGGACAACCAACTGAAATGTAAATTTGAATACAAAATTTTGCGGGAGGAAATATGATTGGCTGAAGAGCCATATATGAGTCTGTATTGACTGGATATCTGTGCCATTGAATTTTGGTTGCAGTGATAGCAGCATAATTGAGACTTCCGTCAAACGAATATCTATTTTGTGACTGTCACTGTTGTACATCGTACAAAGCATTGGTAAAGGTAAGTCTGTAACTGTTTGTTTTGTCATGTACCGTAAAATATGGTTTACTCCCAAACAATGATTGATTTTCCTCATAGTTTGAAACTAAACTCATTTTTGGCTGTCATAATGTGTTGTATTTCTAAAACTATTTTTAATTTAAATGTGAAATATGAAGTTTAAAATATGTTTAATATAAAGAGTAATTATTTGTGTGATTTTGAAGCCTTTATATATAATGAGAGAAGTTGTTAATGAAGTGAAAAAATGATATTAGCAGAGAGACAGATAATGCAGATAGAGAGAGAAATGGTAAATTACATGTGATACCGTCGTGAAAAAATGTTAATGGTTAATGAATTCGTAAACTTTCTGTCACACGACAAAATTAGTGTGCGGTTTCTGGACGCGGCCTGCATTGGTGGGTGTAGGGTGAGAGGGGCAGGTGGTTGAGTGAAATAAAATGAAAAGTTGGTATATTACATGTGATATCGTGTTGAAAAAGTGGTAATGTTTAATGAATTCTTAAAGTTTGTGTCAGACGACAAAATTATAGTGCGGTTTGTGGCCGCGGCCTGCGATGGTGGGCGTAGGGTGAGAAGGGCAGGTGGTCGAGTAAAATAAAATGAAAAGTTGGTACATTACATGTGATATCGTCTTGAAAAAGTGGTAATGCTTAATGAATTCTTAAACTTTCTGACAGACGACAAAATTACATTGTAGTTTGTGGCCGCGGCTTGCACTGCTGGGGTGAGAGGGGGAGGTGGTCGAGTAAAATAAAATGAAAAGTTCTGACCATGAGGTTGTACACAGATTTGTGCAGTAAATGTGTTCGTAAATTGAGGTACCAAACGGAGTATAAAAATATCTCTCTCACTCCTGCTGTTTGACTGCATCTTCATCTCCCTTCTGTTTTCCGTCTCCGTTGCCCTGTGTTATCTTATTGTGTGTGTGTCTGTCTGCGTCTGCCTTCAGTCCGGGTTGAGGAACTTTGCTGTGGAGGCACACACAGTTAGTCTCATCAAAGTAGTTGGAACGTTTTGAAAAAACTATTTATATAATTGAAATGCTTTTTTGAAACGCTAGTGAATGTTTTCTTTCACAATTACCGCTCGGTTGTTTCCATAGAGCAGAGGGTATGTTGTATTTCACTACTTAGTGCCTCTGCATCTGCACTCTGTTCTCTGGTGGCTGGCGGAGAAGTGTTTGTTATTGTGGAGATTAAAGCGTGATAAGGAGTGAAATACGACATAGCGTCTGGTCTGTAGAAGCGTGGGAGCAGTGATTAACACTGAGAGAAGTGGAACTGCGGTAGTGCTTGGTAAGAGTAATAAATTATTTTTTTACAGAGGTACAACTGTCTGATGGTGCGCGACCTACTAAGAAAGGGTTCACGGGCTGTTATAGGCCTGTGGGTTCTAGTATGAGTAAATCAGGTCGACAAAAGAAAATATTAAGTTAGTACAGCTGAAGTTACGTGGAACACATGAATACTGTTTCAATATACAATCATTTCAGTTGAGATTATGGATTAAAAGAGAGAACGTGTATATTTGAAATGTTTATTCAGAAATGCACTGTTTTCAAGGCAAGTTTCTTATCTGATACGAGTACAGACATTGCATAAAACAAAGTAATCGGTATAGCCACTAGTACATAAAATACAAACGGTATAGTTGATGAAAAATGAATATGGTTTAGCAAAATTAATTATACACTCTTATGAGGAAGTATATTGGGGCAGATTTATGAAGGCCTTGCGCCGCCGGTGCGTCACTTTTAACATGGGAAAAAGTGACACTCCGGTGGCGCAAGGCCTTCATAAATAAGGCTCATTATATGTAAATAAATGGAAGAAGGTCTCTGGCCTTTCAGTTTAGCAACGACACATGAAAATGCTAGTGGTTAGACAATATGTCTTTATCAATGAGCTCTCTGCATGCGAAGCACTATCACGTTTCTGTTATGCTATTGTGTAAGGGGAAAAAAACCCGCCAAAACCGACAAAATGGCGAGAGGTGCATGTATGTAATGTGTTGGATCGTTCGCAAATCAGTGTTGAGAAGAACTACTGTATTGAGATATCTTTTGAAGTAGTTGGAACGTTTTGAAAAAACTATTTATATAATTGAAATGCTTTTTTGAAACGCTAGTGAATGTTTTCTTTCACAATTACCGCTCGGTTGTTTCCATAGAGCAGAGGGTATGTTGTATTTCACTACTTAGTGCCTCTGCATCTGCACTCTGTTCTCTGGTGGCTGGCGGAGAAGTGTTTGTTATTGTGGAGATTAAAGCGTGATAAGGAGTGAAATACGACATAGCGTCTGGTCTGTAGAAGCGTGGGAGCAGTGATTAACACTGAGAGAAGTGGAACTGCGGTAGTGCTTGGTAAGAGTAATAAATTATTTTTTTACAGAGGTACAACTGTCTGATGGTGCGCGACCTACTAAGAAAGGGTTCACGGGCTGTTATAGGCCTGTGGGTTCTAGTATGAGTAAATCAGGTCGACAAAAGAAAATATTAAGTTAGTACAGCTGAAGTTACGTGGAACACATGAATATTGTTTCAATATACAATCATTTTAGTTGAGATTATGGATTAAAAGAGAGAACGTGTATATTTGAAATGTTTATTCAGAAATGCACTGTTTTCAAGGCAAGTTTCTTATCTAATACGAGTACAGACATTGCAAAAAACAAAGTAATCGGTATAGCCACTAGTACATAAAATACAAACGGTATAGTTGATGAAAAATGAATATGGTTTAGCAAAATTAATTATACACTCTTATGAGGAAGTATATTGGGGCGGATTTATGAAGGCCTTGCGCCTCCGGTGCGTCACTTTTAACATGGGAAAAAGTGACACACCGGCGGCGCAAGGCCTTCATAAATAAGGCTCATTATATGTTAATAAATGGAAGAAGGTCTCTGGCCTTTCAGTTTAGGAACGATACATGAAAATGCTAGTGGTTAGACAATATGTCTTTATCAATGAGCTCTCTGCATGCGAAGCACTATCACGTTTTTGTTATGCTATTGTGTAAGGGGAAAAAAACGCGCCAAAACCGACAAAATGGCGAGAGGTGCATGTATGTAATGTGTTGGATCGTTCGCAAATCAGTGTTGAGAAGAACTACTGTATTGAGATATCTTTTGAAGGTTGCAGTATTGCATTTGAAGTACAGTACGAAAAACAATGGAAATATTATTGAAAGAACATATTTTTCTCTTATGTATTAAAAAATATTTTAGTTTATGGAAAATTAAAGGAGCAGAGGTGTGTGAGGCGGAAATAAGCAGTTCAAATGCGAAATGGCGTTTACAGTTATAAAAAACTCATTCTATATTTACACATTAATTAGGGCACATGTAGCATATATTACCGAGTTTTGCTTCGAGTACGTTTGAAAGAACATAAGATAAGATATACAATAGAATTGTTGAGATTAGACTTTAATAAAAAATAAAGTTCAAAATCGAGTAGCTGAAGAAAAAAAATTTTGCCCACAGAAAAGATCAAAATTTAACCAGCAGGAAATCATAATGTCCACTGTTAGTAAAGCCAATAGGTCTGTTCATGTTAAGAAAATATCCAAGAAAACGTGAAAAAGATAGGGAGGCAAAACAAAATGTGGACGTCAATGGCTTGTATAACAGTCATCCAAGTATTGTATAGGCGAAGTAGGCAGCAACTGCTTCTAACAGGAAGTCATTGTTATGATCCGAAAACATGTCAGCCATCCAATTGAAAAGAGTAAAGCAGCATTCATGATCTGTTATTATCGGAGCCTCCAGTACCATCAGAGGACAGCTCGGTGGGTTTTCAATGTAGCTGTCTGTCAGGAAATCTTGCGCCGCTGCGAATATATTCCAATGACCTTGAACTCCTTGTATCGCTGCAAAGGCCATAATCCCTCCGTTGCAACATAGCTGTTCATGATCAATTAACGGATTCATGAGATGATTGTAATTCACTTCAGGAGGTACCAAGTTGCAGAGACATAAGTCCAGGGCCCACATGAAATCACAGCTCAGGCAATGAAATACAGGCTGTACACAGGTGAAATAGGAATATCGAAATGATAATCGATATGAAGTATTCAAAGTCGAGAGTGCTAAGATGCCGTAGTAGTCAAGCATCTTCTGGCGAAATAGTTCTAAGTGTTCCGGCTTGTTTGCGAAGACAGGAGGGACATCCATTTTGAAATAAACGAGATGGGAACACAAACGTCGCAGCACTGGCAGTTCAACAGGAAGTCCACAGAAATAGGTCGCAGAGCATGGAGTGAAGAGTAGCAGAATGACTTGATATAATTTTTGGCAGTCCGGTCACTAAACCATTGCTTAGTAGTTATAAAAAAAATAGCCTGTCTTGAAGTGGAGGATGCGTTTAAAATTAAGGGAGTCACCTCAGTAAATTGTAAAGGAAGGCCACTCTTTTATAAGGAATGGTGTTGTCAGTGAATATTAGCTAAGTGAAAGATATGTTCGCGAACAGATGCTACGCTAACTTCTTTTTGTGACAATAAGGCTGTTGTTCATGTCTTGTGATTCAAGGCCGGAATTCGCTGCCAGATGGAAACATCAAGGTTCACATGCGTGGGGTAGATAAACTACATTCTTAAAGGGAAGCAAATGCAGAGTGATTTTTACCGCGTAAGCTTTGTCGTTTAAAAAGTCATAGTGATTTTCATTATATGTAAAAAATAATATCACTGATGAAGAATGAAAAAAAATCGTTATAATAATAGGCACTGGTGTATTTTTGGAAAGATATGCAACATTACAGGGATTCCACTTAAATAAGTCATGTAATTGAAAGTGCTTGCATGTGGACGACTAAATACATGTTTAGGCGTTTAATATGCAGCTTTGAAAAAAAACGTGTGTATGGTTTAAAAATGCAATGTAAAGGTTTAAAGCAGGAGTTTCCAAAGCGGTCGTGGAGGGCCAGATGTATGGTAGATTAAAAAAATTACTACATGTTTTTCAATTGAGTTATCTAAAAAATATGTTTCATTATCTACTGTGTAGTTTTTCAGCATGTTGCTTATTGTTTGAGTTTTACTATTGCTGTGTCTTATACATTTTCAAGGGGCGGATCTAGGGTCATGGTGGCCGTGGGCAGGGAGCGTAGGTAGGGGGCCCTGTAACAGGGGGTCCGGGCGGGGCGGAGTGCGGAGCCCAGTGAAGAGGGGAGGGGGGTCAGGGTGTTTGGAAGTGGAACAGAGCCAGAGGACGCGTAATTCTTGGCATGGGCCATCACAGAAACATGTATCTATTGTCAGAGAATTATTATATTAAGGATATATATTGGCATGGTGGCCCCTGGGGTTTGGTGATCCAGTGCAGGTGTACAGCTTGCATATGCCTAAGGCCAGCTCTGCATTATTTTGTGTATGCAGTTGTTGTCCGTTACATGGGTTTTTACAAAACGTGTGTGTGGTGAAAATGAAATGTAAAGGTTTAAAGCAGGAGTTTTCAAAGCGGTCCTGGAGGGCCAGATGCATGGCAGATTAAAAAAAATTACTACATGTTTTTCAATGGGGTTATCTTAAACATATGTTTCTTTATCTACTGTGCAGTTTTTCTGCATGTTGCCTATTCTTTGATTTTTACTGTTGCTGTGTCTTATACATTTTCCAGGGGCGGGTATAGGGTCATGGCAGCCCTGGGCAGGGAGCGTAGGTAGGGGGCTCTGTAACAGGGGGTTTGGGCGGGGCGGAGCGTGCAGCCCACTGAATAGGGGGGGGTGGATCAAGGTGTTTGGAAGTGGAACAGAGCCAGAGCACGCCAAATTCCTGCCATGGGCCGCTACGCAAATATGTATGCATCCTTAGAGGATTATTATATTAAGGATATATATTAATATGGTGGCTCCTGGGGTTTGGTGGTCCTGTGCAGGTGTACTGCTTGCATATGCCGAAGGTTGGCCCTGTATTTTCTGTCTATGCACTTGTTCTCCGTCACATGGGCTTTTAGTTATGAAGGCCTTGTGTCGCTGGTGCATCAGTTTTAACATGGGAAAAAGTGACATATCTGTGGCGCAATGGTTTCATAAATGAGACATTTTGTATCTTATTGTAATGATAGAGAATCTTGGGGAATTTATCTGTTATGCTTGTTCTTTGCTATAATGGCTCTATGTTGTGTAAGAAATAAGGGGCCGATTAGGATGGCGGTTTTTCCGCATCCTCCGGGCCGGCGGAAGTGTCCGCTGGCCTGGAGGATGCGGAAAAACCGCGGCGGAGACTCCAAAGACCCACCGCCAAATTAGGATGGCTGGTGGGTCTGGAATTCCGTCCGCCGCTTTTCCGCCGCGGTCGGCTTCCGACCGCGGCGGAAAAGCTATAACATGGCAGGCGGTGTCTATGAGACACCGTCCGCCATATTATGATGTTGGTGTAAATATGCTTTTCCACTGCGGCTTTTCCGCCATGGAAAAGCATACGGACATTCACTTTGGGGGCCCGTTGCGGGCCCCCTGGGTGAATGGGGGGTGGGGGGTGCACATGGGGGGTACCTATGGTACCCCCCTGCATTTGCGTACACAAAGCAGCAGGCACCGTGCGGTGCCTGCCGCTTTGTGCATGTAAATGCAACACATGCATTTTTAACATTGCGGCGGGTGCAGCTTGAAGCTGCACCCACCGCAATGTTAAAAATAGAGGATGTGACCGCCACCCTGGCGGTCACATCCTAATTGCCATGGAGGGACCGCCGCTGCCCATGCGGACGGTCCCTCCTACTCAGGGGTGGCGGACGGACGCAAGTCCGTCCGCCATCCTAATCGGCCCCTAAGTCTGTAATAAGTTAATTACATTTTATTATTTTCTTTTTTACAGTGTTTGGTGGTGAAAAGCAACAACCTGCCTTCTGAATTACACAATTTGAGGAATTATATTCTTTTTTTCAGGTGAGTTGGTATTTTTGCATAGGCAATTTTTTTGGGTGCACATGAAAATAATGAAGAAGATTTTTTTAAATGTTTGTAAAATTTCATTTTGAAATATGATTTTATTTTGAATTATTCACATGGGTTGTATCTGCTTATATTAGATATGTATTTTGAGATATTCTCCACTGACAGTTGAAATTATCTTTTAATGGGCTTGGTGCATGTGTTGTTTTTGATGGAGTTCAGATTTATGGATCATTGGGGTATAATTCTTTCATGTTTCCATTACTTAAATCTTGTGAAGTGCTCATGATTTTTGAAATCTTGTTGCATTATGTTTGGCAGTCTTTCTCCTTTATTTACAGAGAGGTATTATGATATGGTTCTAGGTGTGATGGGTATCTTTCCTGCATATCTGTGATTATACTATGTATAGGTATTGTTTTACATATTCATGCAGAGGTTTATTATGAGGTTGTTCTTCCTGCTTAGTATGACATTTTGTATATGCTATGACCTTTACATGGTGAGTATGCTGTTGAAACATAAAAGGAACTGTCTCTGTGGAAAGTAGTGATCTGTTAAGTGTATGCTATGGTTTGTATAGTGTGAGCCTTCTCTTTAGAGTGCATATAGTTTACATAGCTCTTTGTACTGGTGAACTGAAAAAATGGGTCTCTAAAAATTAATTCTACAGTTAATCAATATTTGTGGTATCTAGAAAATCTATAAAAGAAATTTTACCGTAAAATGTCTTTTAAGAAAAGTAATTATTTAATGGAAAAAAAAGATCAGTGTTAATGTTTAGGGTTATATTGCCAATTTCTTTTCAAAACAAGCGGAACGTGGTATCTTAATATATATACAGTTAATAAGTTAGAAATTATAAAAATATATGTAGTTTAACAATTAGTAAAGGTACTTTTAAGTTATACATTTATGAAAAAAGATATAATTTAGTCTGTATATTTTTTTAAAAGGATACAGAAGAATAAACTGAGTCTAGTTATGGAGAATTCCTCAGAAGAGAAACAAATTCATTTTGAAATCATTAACGAAGTGATGGAGGACATCTTAGATGCAGTCTTTGAAGAGGAAATAGATGAAAATAATGATTTTATGGACATGTCTTTAGACTCAGCTTACTTAGAGATGGTAGAAGGAGATGAGGACTTTGGACTTGAAGAAGTTACTGATGATATAATGCTGGAAGTTCTACTAGATTATGAACTTTTCAATGAATAAAAATGTTTTTGATAGTAAAGCATTCTTGAAGACAGTTTTCTTGTCCTATTCATCGATGATGTGCTTTATGAGAGTGATAAGACATGTTCTCATGAAGTGTAAAAGAGATTGTAGTAAAAAAGGTTAAAACATCTACGATGACCCATAGTTCTTGAAAAAAGTGTACTGTTTGTATGCTTTAAAAATTAGAATTAAAAACTGTCTATAATGTTAAAACAGATATGGAGTGTGATAAAATTAAGAACCAACATTTACTACAGGATTTCCTACTCTGTTCAGAGACTTTCTGTTATTTTCTTTATTCTACTTAGAAAATGAATCTGTGGTTTAAATTTGTACGTTATATGCTAGTAGTCAACTATAACATTTGTTATGTTTGTGTTTTACAGATTGAGAATTTCATCAAAATCTTAAATTAAGATGCCGACCAGAACTGAAAAAAAAGCTCTATAAACGGACTTACAATTTGAAGAAGAAAGGAATTGAAGAAGTATCAAAAGAACATAGGACGGATAAAAAGAAGAGTGCTTCTGGTAAGCAAACCAAAAAGTTTTTGAGAGCAATATGTGGAAGGAAAAATGTTAGTATTGAAGTCCACAAGGAAAAAAGTATACCAGTATCGAGAAGGAGACATGGAACCAAAGATAAAAATGTTTCTGGAATCAGCAGACAGGAAAATCTGTACAGTAAAACTCGGATGAATCAATTTAGCCAAATCAGGAAGCGTATGTTTTACAACAGAGTAGTTTCGATTTTATTACAAAAGGAGAAAGTTTCTAAAAGAAGATCTGCTTTTCTTAAGAAGAAACAATATATAGAGGGGATTGTTGAGCGCGCGTTTGAGACAAAAAGAAAATTATTCATTTTAGTACTTAATAGAATAAATACGCTAAATAAGGCAATACGAGTTTTAAAAGCTAAAAGTAAATGGAAGAGACACATAAATAGGAGTAATTTTTGTAAAGTGTTTTCTGGGAAGTGGATGCATACTTCAACTTCTGAACCATTTTTTAATGAAGAGAGTTACTTTCAAAGTAACGATTTGTTGCATGCAGTTGACACCAGTGTTCGAGGATATGAGGTGAAGGAGGGATGTGTAATTGAGAAAGAGAAAATTGTGGTTAGAAATGCAGAAGAGGTGATGGCTGGAGAAGCTTCAGGGGGACGTCCTAATGTTCCTGTTTACAGTTGGAATTGTAGTAGCATTTGTAGTGTACGACAGGATTCAATAGATTTCTTTCGCAATTTCTTACGTAAGTACACTAAAGAAAGTCTTAGAAAAAAAATTGTTATGTTGCAAGAATTAGATCATTGCAGAGTGCGAGAAAAAATAGGTCTGCAAGGTCATTCTCTGGCTTGTCTTTCTAAAACAATATGCCAGAGTGTGTTTCATCACTTCAGGATGTTAGCAGTGCATCATACTAAAATGAGAAAATTAGTGAGAAAGTTGTATTATGCAAAAAGTCCAGCACTTAAACTTAAACAGTTAAATAGTGCTCTTTTGCATGGATGTGAATTAGATGTTAAGAAGATTTGTGCAGAAATTGAGGTAAGTTATTTTGGTCCAGAGGAAGATAATGCAGAAACTGATATAATTATAGACGGAAATGTGTTAGAAAATGTTGGACATGTTAATATTGAAAATTTTGAACAGGAAATAATAAAGTTTAAGGTAATTGCAGGTGAGAAACCAAATTTTTCTTGTGTCTGTTGTCGACGCATTCATTACAAAAGTCAAACTAGGTTAGTTGATTTATATTTAAAAAGTGAAGATGAAAGTAATGGTCAATGGAAAGATTTTGCAACTTATTTGTTGGTGGAAAATTATTTTGATTTGGGTTTTGAGCAACGTATTTGTAAATATTGTTATAATAAATTAAATGAAAATAAAATGCCTGCTAGAGCTGTTCATAATAATCTAGAGTTGATAAATATTCCATCAGAATTGATGGATTTAAATACTTATGAGACTATTCTGATCCAATGTGTACATCCTTTTCAGGCTATAGTTCGTATGGAGCCTAAGACTGGTAAATTAAATCCTTCAGATTTACAAAGAGGATTAAAGGGTAGAGTTGTATATTTTCCACTTGATTTAAAAAAAAATATGGAAACAATTGGTGTTGAAAATGTAGAAGAGGAACCTCTAGATATTCTAGTTAATGGTGTACCTACAAAGAGTAAGAAAATCTGGCAAGATTTAGTGGATGTTAGAAAAGTCAAAAAGGCAACGTTGTATTTAGTTCAAAACAATAAGTACTATAAAGATGTATATGTAGAAGAAGAAGATGTAAGTGAAGAAGAGGAGAGTGTTTTGTCTATTGGACAAATTGAAAAAGTTGACCTATCCAGAAGTGAAGAAATTTATGAACATTACAGTGTTCATCCACTGCATTCCAAAGAAGCAATAGGGAATGCTATTGAATTATTTCAGATGAAAAAGGCGAAAGGAAATCCTATTAGTGTGTGGGAAGAAAGTTTGGAAGGTCGTTGTTTCCCACAGTTATTCCCTACAGGTGAAGGTACACGATATGATGATCGACCTATGCAGATTCCTGCATCTGAATACCGGACCACAAGATTATATGCAGAAGATCCGAGGTTTCGCCAATGCATTCCATATTTGTTTCATCTTCTGTTTGAGAGTGACTTATCTGGTCTCTCTTATGCAGTAAACCATATCTTAAAAAGTGGAGTTCATCTGCATAATATTTCAGCAAAGGAATTTATGGATAAAGTGCAACAGAAAGATAGTGTTTTGGATTCACATCTAATTAATTTAATGGCTTGTCAGCGTGGTACTAATGAGTATTGGTACCGTCGTCATGGAGATTTGAAGTGCATGCTTAGAAACTTAGGAGCACCAACATGGTTTTTAACTCTAAGCTGTGCAGAGTATGCTTGGGAAGATTTACTTGAATTTCTTCAGGAGGCGAATGCAAACATAGAAAATATAAACTACAAGACACCCGGAGAACTGTGTTCGTTAGATCCGGTTAATGTTTGCAGATATTTTAATCATAGATTTGAAGCTATTATGTCTTTTCTTACAAACAAGAAAAATCCGCCTCTTGGTGAAGTACAGGATTTCATTTGGAGAAAAGAATACCAAGCAAGAGGTGCTCCTCATATTCATATGCTGTTATGGATCAAGGATGCTCCTAAATTTGGAAGAGACTCGGATGAGTCTGTACTGTCTTTTATTGAACAGTATGCCACTTGTGACATACCTAATAGTACAACTGATAAGGACTTAAGAGGAAAAGTGTTACGCTTTCAAAGTCATCGTTGTGGAAAATATTGTCGGCGAAAATTCAAATCAAAGAGTAAATTCTACACCAAATGTCGTTTTGGATTGCACGACCGGTACTTCCAAAAGGAAGAGTCAACAATTTGATGTCATCTTTGCGACATAACATCAGAAGAAGGTCACCTAAAAATACGTACAATTTAAGAAGAGGTGAAGAATCCAAATATATAAATGACTATAACCCAGTCATTTTGTCCATGTGGAATGCTAACATGGACATACAATATGTTGCAGACAACTCTATTGCTGTGGCTCGATATGTAACGTCTTACATCACAAAATCTGAAAAGACGGAACTGAAGGAGATGTGGGAAGACATTTCTCATGAAAAGAGCCTAAGCAAGAAATTGTATACGTACAGTTTGAAGATGTTGTCTCATCGAGAAATTGGAGCATATGAATGTTGTGACCGATTATCATCAGCAAGTCTTTATGCTAAATCAAGGACTATTCTCTGGGTGAGTTTGGGTCTTGCAGAAACACGAAACCGTGTTCTAAAACCTGTGCAAGAAATTGAATATTTAGCCCAGAAAGAACCTAACAGTACAGACATTCTGAAAACAAATATGTTGGATACATACTATCCAAATAGAAGTACTCTTCTAGAAAACATTTGTCTGTATGAAATACTTAAAAACTACACTTTTAAAAGGAATGTTACAGAGAACATTGATAAAGGTGTATACGCTGTAATTGGACAAGAAGGATGTCTGGTGAAACAAAGAAAAGGACACTTGATTAATCATCGGAAACTGAGTTGCGAAATACCTGACAAAAGAGAAGTTTACTATTTTGCTCTTTTGCAACTCTTTAAACCATGGCGTAGAGAAGAGGAACTACTTGGGGAGTTTGATAGTTATGAAGATTCATTCAACGCTTCTAAAAGTAGTATTGAATGTCCTGTTTTTAGTAATTATCTCCAAATGTTGAATGATGAAATAGAGCAAGAAGCGACAATTGCAGCGGAGATTGCTAGAGATAGTTCACAAGATAGTCAAAGTTCGGCTTCATTAAGTCAAGATCCACTGGGACAACCAATTATCCAAAATGAAGCAGCCACCGCCATGGATGAGGTGGAAAGAGCAATGCAGCAAGGTCAAGAGGAAGCAATCAACTTAGAAGAATTAAAGAAGCAATTTAATGTTGAGCAAAGACAGATATATGATGAAGTGACAGAGCACATTGAGCATGGCTTTCGTCATGAGAGAAAAGATTGCTCATGTATGTCATTTCAACCTATTCGATTATATGTAAGTGGAGAAGCTGGAACTGGTAAAAGTTTCCTAATTAAAGGAATTACTACATATTTACAGCAAAGAACTCAGTCAACACTGTCGTGTGTTGTTACTGCTCCAACTGGATTGGCAGCACATAATATTAAAGGTATTACTTTACATCGTTTACTGATGCTGCCAGTTGAACATGAAAATAAATTACAATATCACAAGCTATCTGGAGAAGCTTGTTTTGAAGTTTCTAGAGTGCTTAAAAAATGAAACTTCTTATTATTGATGAAGTAAGCATGGTATCTAATTTAATGCTTGCTTTTGTGCATTTAAGAATGCAACATATACTTAAGACAGAGTATGATGTGTTATTTGGAGGTAAACATGTCATAGTTTTTGGAGATCTACTCCAACTAACTCCAGTGAAAGGACAACCTGTATTTGAAACTGTTACGCATGAGGAGACTAGAAAGTGCCTGGGCAGTATTGGAAATGTTAATATATGGTCACATTTCAAATATACTGAACTGATTCAAAATATGCGACAGGCAAAGGATACTAAATATGGAAATATTCTTCAAGATATAAGAATTGGAAAACTAACTGAAGATGCGAAACACACTCTACGAACACGATTACTTTCCAAGCTGTTTCCTAATGAAGATAATGTACCTGAGAAAATATATAGTAAAGAGGTAGCAGATAAATCAGTGATATGCTTGATGCCAACTGTGAAAGAATGTTCAGTTTTTAATGAGAAAATGTTGAATTTAGAAAATCAAGAAATTAGGAAACTGGAAGCTAAAGATAGAATAGAGCATGAAGGTAGTACTATTGTTTTGTCTGAAAAGTTGAAGTTAAAATTGGATTCTCTTCAAAAAAGTATATCTAAAACTGCTGGTTTAGAGAAAAATCTGTATGTATGTTTAAATTGTCGGATAATTTTAAGGAGAAATTTACATGTAGAAAGAGGAATGGTAAATGGAGCAATGGGTAATGTTGTTGGTTTTGTCAATTATACAAATAGAGATGAGATTGAATTTTTAAGAATAAAATTTGATGGAATTGAGGAAGTTCAGAAAATTAGTCGCTGTTCAAATCGTTTTTTGCTTGTGAAAGACTTATATGTCCGTCGGAAGCAATTTCCAATTTGTTTGGCATATGCAGTGAGTATTCACAAATCTCAAGGTTTAAGTGTAGATTGTGCTTTGGTAAATATTGGAAGCACTGTATTCAAAGAGGGTATGGCATATGTTGCTTTATCGCGAGTTAGAACTTTATGTGGACTTTATTTAATTGATTATGATGAGACAAAGATTAGTGCAGATTTAAATTGTGTGAAGGAGTATAATAGGTTAAGAAGAGAATATGCTCCAAGTTTACCTCAATATCCTTTAATTGAAAGGCGTATGGTTGGTCAGTAACGGAAAAATGAGGAGAAATGTGCTGAAGTAGTTGAGAAACGACGAAAAAAAGATGTAGCTGTTGTTGGTAGGCATAAGAAAACGGTTAGTATTGAAGAGATCGTTGGATTTAAGTTTGAAAACAGGTCTGGTGTCAACTGGTATGCAAATGTAGTAGTTAATGTTGTTTTTTTTCTAAAAAATGTTAAGGAACAGATTGTAGAAAATCAAGAGCAAACATTTTGCTATTCCTTAAATTCTATATTTGAAAAATGTAGTAGTGGTGAAAGTGAAGTAGGAAGTGTTTCAGAACTAAGGAATGTTTTAGACATATGTGCAGGAGTAAATCAATTTTCACAGAATATTCAGCAAGATTGTCAGGAATTTATTATGTATATGTTTACAGTTTTGGAAGATGAAGATGTAGATATTGATAATCTTTTTTGCCTTTCTTAAAAATGGGAACATAAGTGTGATAATTGCTAATTGTCAAGTAGTACTGATATACACAGTGAAAGATTTATATATTTAACATTACCAGACTGTAAAGAAGTGTCTTTTAATAAACTAGTAAAAGATGCGCATCAGAACATGGTCTGTTCTCAATGTAAGTCTGAAATGTTATCAACTTTATTTATCCATAGATATGGACAATATGTAATATTAATGTTTCAACGATGCAGAGCTGATGGTAGTAAATTGTCAACTTTAATAAAAAAAATTGTGGCTACTCAAGTATCTATTTCTAGAAGAACATTTGTAACTGTAGCCATCATTTTTCATGAAGGGCCTTCCACATCATCAGGACATTATACAGCTTATTTGAAGTGTGGAAGTGGCTGGACGCTTTGCAATGATACCCAATTGACTTTTAAGAAACGTTTGCCTTTTGCCTTAACTAACTCCTATCTGCTATTTTTGGAACCCAAATTTCAGTAGAATCACTTGCTGTAGGATGATTAATACTGTAAAGATATGAAACTTTCTTGTTTACAAATATCATGTGACTGAGGGTCTACAAATCTATAAATGAAATTTGTGTTTGGTATAGTGATAACATCAGGTAGAAATGTAGTTAATGTTTGATGGTATAAAACATGTTACACATTGTTACTGTAAAGGTTCACAAAAGAATAGATAAGATTAAGATTAAGAAATTTCAGAAAAAAACTACTTAACTCATAGTATTTGGCCATGTGGAAAAATATGAGAGAAGAAAATGAGTACTTTAGATAATTATTTTAGAACATATATGGACGCAAGTTTTTGGGAGAGGTATTTAAAAGATAATGAGTTAACTTATACAATTTGGCCACGCGGAAAGGTATGAGAGAAGAAAATATATAGTTAAGATAGATTTTTATAGGAGATACTTGCACAGTGTTTTTTTGAGATATATTTAAAAATAGGTCGGATAGTTTAATTAGTTTGTAACTGTGGAAGATGTAGTGTGCTTACTCAAGAAATTGCGAATTTGAGAAAAACATTTAAGAAATGTTTTTTTCAGGTATTTATAATATGTATGGAGATTTTGGATGGGTTTTTTAAACACAATCATTTTGATTGTGGTTTTTTTCCCCGCTGTTATATGATGATTAATATTGAAATCACTGTTTATAGTGAAAATCAATGTATTCTGAGGACAGCAAAAATAAACCATTTAATATGTTGTTTGAGTTATTTTGTTACATTGAATTTAGAAATATGTATTAAAACATATTTTTTTACTGTCTTCCACAGATATTATATTTATAGGGTAAGTACAACTAATAACATCCGAGAGTTTTCTCTGCCTCTCTCTTATTGACTCCTACTTTTTTTTATTTTATGAAATGTACATTATAATCTTATTTTTACTTTTCTTCCACAGGTACTACGTTTTTAAAAGAAATTTACTTTACTTTTTTACTATTTTTTAGGTAAGTATAAAAAATAAAGAAACTTTTACATCACTGTGTCATTTCTTTGTCTATCCTGCTTAAAGCAATGTCATGTTTAATATAAGCACTTCCACATAGGATTGGGTGCATTGTTATAAGGCATGCTTTAAAAGTGATTTAATGAAATGAGCGACATTTTACTGAGTGAGTTCAGCAACACTGATATATAAAAACATTGGTGGGAAATGATATTAAATGTTACATGTTGTTCTTTCCAGGAGTTTAAGTCCTTTGCTGCAGTGGCAATTCTGCCTCAGCATTAGGGGGCCGGGGGGCTGAGTGGTACTTCTATGCTCATGATAGAGGTACTCCTTCATGAGCCACGGTTGAGATCTGTTCATGATACAGTGGTTCTGTCATGGCTCTGCTTAGTCAATAGAACATGTCATGGAGGTACAATATTAGTGCTGTGCAAGCACAGCGGCAAGCCCATGACAAAACTGGTCTATTCTGAGGACAGCTGAGGCAATGCTCGTGATGGAGCGGCTCTGTCATGAGCATGGAAGGACTTAACAGGTGTTAAAAAAACATGAGGGGTCTCTTCAAAGAGAGTGTTGGTTGTAATTTAAAGGGCACTTTAAAACACATTGTAGCAGCTTTATGTTGACGTTGCGTCTCTTTGCGCCACAATTTCGTCAGTTTATTTAATACAATGACAGTGGAAATAATGTACCATATTTACAACGTTATGGATCTAGGAGATATGTCACATTCTAAAGCCCTGCACCATAAGGAAGTGTTCCTCTGAAGGAATGCGTCTTGAAAGTAGCTGACTGTAATGCATGATATTTCACTCAGTGACTTTCAGACCTATGCTGTTTCAAAACTGTGCATGTGCTTGAAGCAGGCGTAGGTATTGACGCAGTATTGTGAATATAGTGCATTGGTGAGCCTTGCTGGAGCTGCATCACACTTGCGATGCAACTCTAGCAATGTATTACTTTTTGAGCACAGATGTGTTACGCATGTATGGTGTTTTTGTACCATGGTGCGCCACATTTCAAATGTGGCACACCATGGGTAACGGAGCACTAGCATACTGTGGTGCACATTAACTGGAGCATATCTGGGTATGAAGTAGTTAACATAAATCTGCCCCATAGGTTACAAATCCGCGTTTAGTAGAGTGTTCGGCCTTTGTAGTGTTATGTTTTTTCTGTTATTCTATGTAGGTATGTAATATTGCAAGATTTTTGTCACGAAAAAGAAGCCATGAGTATTGGGTTTGTGAAAGATTGCAAGATTTTTAAAATTAAAAAGCAAGAACCATGGCATTGTTTAATATAGCATTGTAAATACTTATCTTTAATAATGATGAGAGAGTAAAAAAAGGTTAACCTGATGTTTTAAAGTTATTCACAGGCTTCTTTAGAGGAAGTGTTCTATATGATTGTAGCGTGGGTGTTTGACTTTTTTATAGGTAATAGAATGCATTCTGTATGCTGTAGCAGGAGGAGTACTACATACTTAAATATTCTTCAGTGCTTATTTTCATTTTGTAAGTGGTATTGCGACCGACACAGAACTTCCATGGATCGGAGGGGCTGTTCCTGTGCATCTGGAGGACTGCCAAGCCGTTGCAGCAGTGGGAGTGAGGCCTCTCACAGGGGCGTAGCGCAGCTCCTTTTGATGCTCACAATTGCAGATAACAGGGTAGAGATGTCTGTGGAATTTATAGATGGTTAGTCACACTAGAGTGTGGGCGGCGCCCCTAGCACTTCATTACGGCACACAGGGGAGTCGTGTTGCACAGTTTGAGAATCAGAGACTTAGGAGATAAACCTTCATAATAGGAAGGGTTCTAAGTGATAAAAATCGCCGGTGCTCGGCGTAAAAATATCACTGCTATCGGTGGAATTTTCCACGGTGTTAGTGCTTCAAACAGAAATGGGAACACATATCTGATAGAAAATCCTGTAACAATCTCAGTATTTCACATTATCGCGTGAAAAGAAAGTCTTTCGAAAGATGTTGAACGTTGTTCTCTTTTGAGAGTAGAAAAGATAGTGAGAGAAGTGGGTGGAGTGCTACGTGTAAATTGCAGAATAGAAACTACTAAGAACCAATTGGAAGTGTTGTTTTCAAGTCACATGACTTCACATGCACGTCTCAGGACGTGTACGCGGTGATAGTATCTGGTCACGTACGCCATTTGGAAGTAGCGGTCTAATTCAGCGAAGTTTCAAAACGTGAAAAGGAGTAAATCCAAACATATCCGGATTTAATATATCTTCTGAGCTCGATTCAAGCATACAATTGTTAAAGTATAAAACCTTTTATATTTTTTTTTTAAATACCAAGGTGTGTACATTCGGTCACACACGAAAGTTTAAAAAGACATTCGGCTCCATTTAATGAAAATTTTCATAATATTAAAAAAGAAGCCTAGGTTTAGTCTCTTTGACGTAGTATAAGTTCTTTGATGGGTCTATGAAGAAATTCAATAAGTTCAGATTGCAAAGTTTTCACGAAATATATAGGCGGGTGCGCGCACACGGTCGCGCATGAACGAAAGCCAAAAAAGCAGAGATAAACCCCCTTTATAATATGCTCCTAGAGCTCTTTTTGGTAGAATGAGTTAGTTCTGAAAAGAACTTTTTTTTTTATTTTTTTTTTTAAAACAAGTGTTATGTTGTTTTTGATTTTTTAAACTTGCAACTACATTTTCATGTGTGACACAGGATCAAAATTAAATGAAGAAATGTATCTTTTCTCGGGGCATTTATGACTCTCAATTTTTAGTTTAGTAAGAATGAGGCTCTGCTCTCCGTACAGAAGAATTTCTCCACACTCGTTGCATTTCATGTGCACCGTTGCAAGATATGGTCTCAAGTCCATCACAGCACTCGATGGAGATACAGGTCGTCCACCAGAAGATGTGCTGGCCCCCTCTGATGGTAATAGCGTGGCCAGGGCTCTTGTCGATGCCTTTTCAAATTCCCCAGGGTGCACTTGTTTGACATGCCGCACCATGGTATGTATGGAAAAGGAGTATTTTTTTCTTGGATTTCCTCTTGAGAGAACCGAATTGCATATCGTGCAGGTAACTTTTGGTGCATTCACTTTCTTTTGTTCTTCAGGATAAGTGAAAAATTGCCAAATAAAAGATTCATTTTTTCTTTTTAAAGGTAGTCGCTCATTTCCTTCAGATTCGGAAGATGAATGAGGGGCGGAAGCCATTTCAGCAAAGTCTTCCGAAGGGTGTTGAACGTCGTTCTCTTTTGAGAGTAGAAAAGATAGTGAGAGAAGTGGGTGGAGTGCTCTGTGTAAATTGCAGAATAGAAACTACTAAGAACCAATTGGAAGTGTTGTTTTCAAGTCACATGACTTCACATGCGCGTCTCAGGACGTGTACGCGGTGATAGTATCTGGTCACGTACGCCATTTGGAAGTAGCAGTCTAATTCAGCGAAGTTTCAAAACGTGAAAAGGAGTAAATCCAAACATATCCGGATTTAATATATCTTCTGAGCTCGATTCAAGCATACAATTGTTAAAGTATAAAACCTTTTATATATTTTTTTTAAATACCAAGGTGTGTACATTCGGTCACACACGAAAGTTTAAAAAGACATTCGGCTCCATTTAATGAAAATTTTCATAATATTAAAAAAGAGGCCTAGGTTTAGTCTCTTTGACGTAGTATAAGTTCTTTGATGGGTCTATGAAGAAATTCAATAAGTTCAGATTGCAAAGTTTTCACGAAATATATAGGCGGGTGCGCGCAGTCGGTCGCGCACGAAAGCCTGGAAATGCGCTATCCATTTTATTGAGAACTGTTGCCGAGAGTGCGCACACCGGGTCGTGCACAAAAGTTTAGAAAGGCTATTTTTATTTACAGGCAAATTTTAATGCGTTGAAAAAAAGGCAAGGTACAGACTTTCTAATTCTGTATCGCTTTACAAGGAGTCTCTATGCAACTTGAACAGTGAAGAAAACGGCTTGTTTCCGAAAAAAATATTTCCAGAACTTTATTGACAAAAGTATAGGTTGTATACACGAGATATTTCTGAATTAGCATTTTAAAAAACAATGAAATTCACTGAAAAAACCATAGGTTTTACACACGTTATAGTTAGGAAGTAGCATTTACAAAACCTATGAAATTCACTGAAAAAACCATAGGTTTGACACCAGTTATAGTTAGCTGGAAATGTTACTGATATAAAACCAATGAAATTCCACGTTATAGTTAGTTGGACTCACTATAACTTGCGCGTGCAATGCACTGCTGATGACGCCACATATTACATCACTCATGACATCACTGATGACACCATCCTTGTGACACAGTGACAGACCTCCGTTCACTGTAATCTAACCCTTGAAACACATATTCAAAAATAGAAACTAAAATTTTCAAAAAAATTGAGATACCCATACCAGTTACAACAACCAATTCAATAATTCCACCATCCATATACACATGCACTAATTCACCAACAGTTCTATATAGTCACTCATACATATATTCACTAATCATATGTAGTGATACACCTACACATCCTGTTACACACCGACAGTCATCCAAAAGTTATTCACACACATACTCACACATGCAAATAAACTATTGAACATCCATTTATTTGCATAAACAGCTATACACACACTACCACTTTACTTCTAAGGAAACTTACACATACTTACTCTCTTAAAAAATCACTTATAGAAACACATACTAATTTAAACAGGAACTCTTACAATCCCTCACTCTCACATATACTCACTTATATACATCAATATTCACATATACTAGATTAAAACATATGTAGTTACTGATAAAGACACTAATAAGACAGTCATTCACTCACTAACACAGACATATACACACTCATCCACCCATACAGTCCTGCACATATGCTGTCTTCAAAACACATACAAACAGAGACTCAGTCATTCTTGCATCTATGTACTAAGTAATACTCCCACCAAAGCATGCAAACACTCATACTGATACTAAGAAAAACATCTAATAACCTATATACATACACATGTACCTACTCATCAACCCATGCAGCCACTTATACACAAAGTGAAACACTAATACATATATTTAAACATTTAAGCATTACTCACTAATATATGTATTCACTAAGATATTCAATAATATATACATATATAACACATATTTATTTTTCAGAAAGACACACATTCACTGGATGGTGTCATCAGTGATGTCATGAGTGATGTAATATGTGACGTCATCAGCAGTGCATTGCACGCGCAAGTTATAGTGAGTCCAACTAACTATAACGTGGAATTTCATTGGTTTTATATCAGTAAAATTTCCAGCTAACTATAACTGGTGTCAAACCTATGGTTTTTTCAGTGAATATATATATATATATATATATATATTCACTGAAAAAACCATAGGTTATAGACCATATATAGTTAGGAATTAGCATTTACAAAACCTTATTTTACTCACACAAAACCATTGAAATTCCATATATAGTTAGTTGCACTAACTATATATCGCGCACCCGCAATCCACTGCTGATGATGTCACATATTACATCATTCATGACATGGTCAGTGACATCACTGATGACATCACTGATGACATCTCAAATGACATCACTGATGACATCACTGATGACATCTCATTTGACATCAATGACCACATCACTGATGATATCATTCATGTGACAATACAATGCATCTCCTCACATTTTAATATAACCTCTGTTTCACCCAGTGTTAAATACAGAGTATAATTTTTGAAACCATTGACACACCAATACTAGTTACTACATACGCACTCACTGATTCCTATGTCTACACACACCTTCACTCATTCACCCATACAATCATTCATACATACAATCACTCATCTTTACAACACTATCATATGCACTCATACACCTATACAGACACTCACAGTCTGCCACTCATCCATGGAGTTACTCACACACCTAGTCAGTCCTGTAAAGAATCAATGACACTTCCATTTTCTTGTCTATACAGTTAAACATAGAGCACCTTACATTTTCAAACATATACTAACACATACTTACCTTGTTATACAATCATTGATACAAGTACACATTGATCTGCACAGAGTCACACACCTCCCAGCCAGCCACACACACACTCAGTCTCCCATACAAATACTTGGACAATCAATCAGTAACCCATATAGTTAATCATATAGCTACTGATCAACACATGCAGCAGTTTACAGAACAACAGACATAATGATGCACAAATTAAGACACTTTAGTCACTAACCCATGCACTCAGTGAGACACATTTAATCACTCACTCATACATTCAGTCATGCACCTACTAAATCCTTTGTCCAGACACTTATACTTCCACTCATTCTTCAATATGTAAGACACATTTTAACTTTACAGAAACATACAGTCACTGGATGTTGTCATCAGTGATGTCATCAGTGATGTCATCAGTGATGTCATTTGAGATGTCATCAGTGATGTCATCAGTGATGTCACTGACCATGTCATGAATGATGTAATATGTGACATCATCAGCAGTGGATTGCGGGTGCACGATATATAGTTAGTGCAACTAACTATATATGGAATTTCAATGGTTTTGTGTGAGTAAAATAAGGTTTTGTAAATGCTAATTCCTAACTATATATGGTCTATAACCTATGGTTTTTTCAGTGAATTTTTAAAGTTTTTTTAATTGCTAATTCCTAGCTATATATGGTCTATAACCTATGGTTTTTTCAGTGAATTTCATTGGGTTTTTAACAGCTAATATCTGTAGCTGTAAAATGTATTCTTCTTTAAATCCAAAAATATATTTTATATGTTTATGAATAATTTTTTTTTTAAATATTTTTTTTTCTTCGTTCCCGCTTCGCGAATCGGGAAGCACCCGTTACCTGACCTTGATGCCGCGAAATAGACCGCGAGCCGGTAAACGTTTCTTTACCGCAACTGCCGCGTTAGAAAACAACATCGTGACGCCTCCCGTCCGCATGACGTTTCACGTTGTCGCGTGATACGTCATATTACGTGCTACGTTAGCGAACTGGTACGCGAAGCGAGTCGCAAAGCGCAGGTTTCTGGAAGCAAACCGGGAGGCGCTGCAAAGCGCTTAACGTAAACACAGCAGGTCATGTGACTTGGTAATAACACTTTTCATTGGTTCATTTCACTTTTGGTTTCCTAATGATGTAAGACTAGGTCATATAATCTAAAATGAACACTTTTCATTGGTTGAGAACTCTTGTTTTTCCCAAATGATGAAAATCCCTCCTTCTTTCCTCACTCTGACTTTCATCATTGTGAGAGAAAGACCCTTTGTTACCAGTGAGCAATGGCTTCTGTAGTAGCTTCAGCTGGTGCTTCCCCACCACCTCCACCACATCCAAGGAAGAGTGGACCACCTGCTCAAGTTATAATTCAACAAGAAGAGGAAGAAGAGGAACAGGACGACGAGCACAAAGAGAGGCAGTTTTTGCCTGAGGAGCCCAGGACGTCTCACCGGAAAGAAAACTTCATTTGGCAATTTTTTAAAATTCCCAAAGGTCAGAAAAAAGTAAATGCAAGATACGTAACTTGCCTTATATGTCAAGATAGACTGTCCAGAGGGACCGAGAAAAAATACAGTTTCGGAAACTACACAATGCATCGCCATATGACTAGGTGGCATCCTAACAACTATAGTGCTGCACAGTTTCGGAACGACCTAGATAATCTCCCTATTATGGCCAGAAGATCTGTTGTACCAGAAGTAACGGGACCAGAGGGCAGGGAGATGGTGCCAAATATACAAATGAGATTTGGTGAAGTAAAACAAGTCTGCGTACATTGCAATGGATTCATTTGCTACAGAGAAAGTAGCATCACTCTGATCAACAGAGCTATTGACAATCATATGCAAGTTTGTACGAAACGCCCCAAATAATAAATACTTTTTTTTTGTTTTGTTGCTCCTGTTGAGCCCTTTACAATGAATCGTTTTCATTGCCCCCTCCAAGAAAAACCCAAAAAAATATAAAACTGTTCAGAAAAATTCAAAAAAAGTAAAAAAATGTTCAGAAAAATAATAAAAAAAATATAAAACAACAAAAACAATAAAAAAAAAGTTCTTTTCAGAACTACCTCCCCGTTATTAAAAAATTGGTACAATATTTGGAACTGTGCCAACCTCTATTTCTCGTAGTTCGCTTCCCAGTTCGCTCGCCGGTACGCGAACCGGAAGTGAACCAAAAATATTTTTTTTTTAAAAGAACAGTAAGTATAAGGGAAGGAAACAGACACTTATGTTAAAAGAAAGACAGCTATAGGGGAGTAAACTAGAGATACTATTACCCGTAATCCACTGCTGATGATGTCACATATTACATCATTCATGACATGCTCAGTGACATCATCAGCAGAGGATTGCGGGTTTTTTGGCAACGTGCCTTATCCACGGTTTAATAACGCTGCCTTTTGCTTTATATAAGTTTTCAAATTGTATGAAATATATACCAATAGGTCGTTATGAACCTTTAGGTAGTGCTTTTCTTCATGAGGTCTGGTCGCTTCCATACACATACAGATGTTTCAAAGATGATCAAGAAGTTTATCTGAATGGAGAGGAATGCACTGAGACGCCAGATCATTCACTAATGTGTAGGCACATACAGTTACACGGTTCATGCAACAAACACCGACCAAATATGGCTTGCGTGTTGCAAGGCACGCCAGTTCCTGCTGTCATCCCCACGTTCAAGTTGTTGGAAAATGGTAGTTATTTGATGCTCAATAATGAAGATTGTTCTGGGTTAATTAAAAGTATTCCTTTTATCGTAACAGTAAGTGAACGGGTTATTTGCTGCAGAAATGTTCTATTTCCTCCCACACATGAACATAGGGAGTTTTCAATCTCGCCACAAATACCAACCTTGGGAGCAGATTTCAACGGCATGGCAAGAATAAGAGCTCTTTTGTCTCAGAGAGAGGTGGCCTTGAGTTCGGCCCGTGAAACTTTCGTGCTTCACATAGCGAACACCCGTACAGAGGTGCAGACCCTTTTCAATACAGATTTGCCTTTCCATTTCAGCAAGATGGTTCGGACTATCTTTAACGCGTCCCCCACAAAGGCCCTGGCGCATTTTTTTAAAGTTGTTACCAGTGGTCTCGTGACTTCATTTGAGAAAATCTTTGGAGTCATCCCTACTTTCTTTCATTCTATTTTTTCCACTCTGCTTCGTGGATTCCCATTTTTACTTGCATTACCAGCGGACGCTCTTGTGCTTTTTTACATTTTTAAATATGGATGTCCCTCCTGTGCAAGCTCCCGCCCTGCAGCTGCTGACACTGTTCCGCAATCGCATGCTAGAATATTATGGCACAATGCCGTTGGCGATATTAAGCACGGCATATGGATTATCTTTTCGATTCTCCTACTTCACCTGTGTCCAGCCTGTATTTCACTGCCTGACCTGTGATTTTGATTGGGCCATTGATTTGTGTCTCTGCGGACCGGTTTCTCCTGACGTCGACTTTAATCAGCTGATGACTCCTATCATTACTCACGAGTTGGTTTGTCCTGGCGAAAGGATTATGGCTGTGGCATTGATGCATGGACTAATTGGTCCCTGGAATTTACTGGCGGCAACACAGTCTTTCTTGGAACAGAGCTTTCTTGAAAACCCACCGAGCTGTCCTCTGATGGTGATAGAGGATCCGGTGCTGGGAGAGCACGTATGTTCTTTTCCGCTTTTAAATTGGATGGCTGAACTCTTTTCGGATGAAGACGGTGACTTCCTATTGGAGGCTGTTGCAGCTTATTTTGCATACACAGTTATGTCATAGACCTTTTTCATGTTTGATATGCTGAGTACTAGCATTTCATTGACAATTCATTGACTTATTTGTCAAGTTTTTATTATTTGGCTTGCCTATTGGCTTAAGACTCGATAAAGTACTTGGCTGTTTTATTTTTCTTTACCATTAAACTTTCCTAGTTTTTAATGCTTTACCTTGCGGACCGTCCACATATAAACTTGCAATCTGCTCTCATGAGATGGCACTTCTATTATCTTATTCAGTTCGTTTCCGGATCATGGGGAGGTGTCATCTAGGTCCTGGATATCTTTACACCGTGTTAAGTTAGCATGGGCTCATTACCGGTTTAAACGCCATTTTTCCTTTTTTGCAACTTCTGCACACGACACTTAGTTGTTGCTTTAGCTTTCAACCTAGTAGTTCATCGTGGTTTACATGAGAATAATATGTTATTGCTCTACTATCTGCTTTGCTTGTTAAACTATATCTGTACAGCGAGTGCTGAAGTTTCAAGAACAACACGATACAGAATTGTTATGAGGTCTGATCTCCACGACTTCATACTCATAACATAAGTGCAGCTTCTGCCAATTCTGGGCATGAGGCGGGTTTTATATTGCTTTGCCGAACACACATACACAACAGTTGATGCGGTTCACATGAAGAGAGAGCTGGTGTATGCTGATGTGATTCCTTCAAATCTAAGACACTAAAGTATGGGCACGCCCTAAACCAACACAAACAGACCTTCTTAGCAAATAATATAATATGTGTATTAGGGAGGGTGAGATATAAGCAGCCGCGGGCCGTGGAGGGAGTTACGGTGGGGAGGGGGAGGGGCAGGGTGGAGCTGCTTATAAGTGTTGATAACTCTTATTCATTTACAGCATGTTAACATACTGTCACCATTCGCTTTTTATGTACTAGTAACTATGCTGGTAATTTTGCTACTGATAATATGTGTACTTGTATTATCTAAGATACTACGCCTGAGAAGACGGCATTAGTAAATAAACATTTCAAATACACATGTGTTCTTCTTAACTCCATGTTCTGGTTTCTAAGAAATATATAACGACCGACTGTTCATGAGTTCCACGTATCCTGAGGTACTATAAGTTCATATTCTGGATTGTCTAAACATTGAGAGTTTGTTATATCCAATGTGACACTGTACCTAGCTTGCTAAGGGGTTTTTGATTACTAACATGAGTTTTGGGGCACCCTAATTCGCCGAGGTTCCAATCCTCTGTGCACAGTTCTCTGTGAGAACAGAAACCCTGCGACAGGGGCACCCCCGACCCTTGCTGGAGCTTCATCACACTTGCGATACAACTCCAGCAATGCGCCACCTTTACGGCACAGATACATCATGCATCTGTGCTGTTTTTGCCCCATGATGCGCCGCATTGTAAATGCAGCACACCATAGGTGACGGAACAGCGGCACAGAATGACTAACACATCCCTGGTGATGCGCCAGTCATCATAAATCTATCCCTATGCTTCTTATCTTGTTAGAGATGAACCGCCAAATGTATCATCAAAGTTTTTTGCATTTCCTAAATAGCGAACTTTAAGGAATAAATAGCGATTCTTTACCATTCCTAGTTTGCGATGAGCTATTTGCTAATTACAAATTACCCATTCATTTCCTTCATTTCCATAGGGCGGTTGGACTCACTTTTAGCTCGAACGGCTGAATGGATTTCCACGAAACTTGGCAAAATTGTAGGGACTGGTAGCCCGATGTGCCTTTGCTATGTCTCAAGATATATGCTCCAGTGGTTTTTACGAAAATTAACTTTGAAAAATATATATTGGGCTACATTGGCCTATATATATGTTGGAGCCCAAATGTAGCCCAATGTAGCCCAATGAAGCCCAATGAAGCCCAATGTAGCCCAATGTAGCCCAAAGATGCCCGCCAGAGACAAAAAAAACAAATGTAGCCCAAATATCAGCCAGATGTAGCCCAACTATAGCCCAGTGACAGAATGACCAATCAGCTTCGCAAACCTCCGTTACGCGAAGCGGAGCGCTGTTACAGATATATATCTTTTTTTGAACGTTAATTTCTCAAAATCCACTGGAGCACATATATTGAGACCTAGCAAAGGCACATCGGGCTACCAGTCCCTAATATTTTACCAAGTTTCGTGCAAATCCATTCAGCCGTTCGATTATTATTATTATTATTTTTTTGCCCCGCGGGGCCCTTTTAAAACCTCCACATCAAACCTAGGGGGTCAGCGAGGATCTACTATGCCCCCTTATGGTCATTTGCCCCTTCGCTTTGGACTCCTCTTGTCTCTCGATCCTACCGAGAGACAAGATGGCGGCCGCTACAGACTGTTTGGAATGTTGACAGACGCCGGAGAACCAATCAGCTTCGCTTCACAAAGCTCCGTTGCGCGCAAAGTACGCGAACTGGAGCGCTGCCCGGTCCGCTGCTACAGATATATATCTTTTTTTAAACGTTAATTTCTCAAAATCCACTGTAGCACATATATTGAGACCTACAAAAGGCACATCGGGCTACCAGTCCCTACAATTTTGCCAAGTTTCGTGCAAATCCATTCAGCCGTTCGGGCTAAAAGTGAGGCCAACCGCCCTATGGAAAACTCAATGTTAAAAACACGTTTTGGGACCCCCCTTTTTTCTCGGCCCCCCCTTGACAAACCCCCCCCAAATTTTCAAGGGCTGCTCAGAAACAAAATGTGCCATTTTCCTGACAATTTCAGCCAATTCCGTCCACAAACGCCAAAGTTATTAGACATAGAATTTTCAAAAATCCCATAGAGAAAAAATCCTAACTATATATACCTACTGGCGACCGCCAGTAGGTAATATATATATATATATATATATATATATATATATATATATATATATATATATATATAAATATATATATATATATATATATATATTTTTTTCCAAATGCTCTGCAGCGAAAGGATCACTCGAAAGCAGGTCGGTGATAAACCATCATTTATTGCATATGCAGGAGGAGTCAGGTCCCGTCTCTTTAACTTGTGATCCCGACGCGTTTCAGTGCTGTCTGCACTTTCTTCTGGGGAAACAATGTCAATGCGGGTAGGCAGGTTCCACTTCCTCTTGAAATTAGGCTTCATAATTGGCTTAGTAGCACATGATCCCTCCTACTGGATTCTGGGATATGAAGTCTTGCTGCCATAGTGATTACCTTCAGTGGGTTCCGCATGTACATTTTATATAGACCAAGTTCGTCGTGGCTGCAGTGAGCCACCACGATGTTCAAGCACACAGTGTGCCCCGTTCTCCGACTCTATCCTCATTAACGCTGCAGCCTGCTCCCGCCGTTTTGCTCGGCAGTGGTAGTCACAGCGAGATGGCCCCTTGCTCCAACGGCTCCCTCCATCACTGGCTGGGGGTCGCGTAACTCTCAAGGCGGTGCTCCTTTCCGCGACGAAGCTGTCGCGTGTAAAGTTTTTTTCCAAATGCTCTGCAGCGAAAGGATCACTTGAAAGCAGGTCGGTGATAAACCATCATTTATTGCATATGCAGGAGGAGTCAGGTCCCGTCTCTTTAACTTGTGATCCCGACGCGTTTCAGTGCTGTCTGCACTTTCTTCTGGGGAAACAATGTCAATGCGGGTAGGCAGGTTCCACTTCCTCTTGAAATTAGGCTTCATAATTGGCTTAGTAGCACATGATCCCTCCTACTGGATTCTGGGATATGAAGTCTTGCTGCCATAGTGATTACCTTCAGTGGGTTCCGCATGTACATTTTATATAGACCAAGTTCGTCGTGGCTGCAACAAATGGTATGTGGGCAGCACCAAACATACGGCAAAGAAAAGGGTACTGGAACATCTTCGAGCCATTCATAACAATAACAAACTGTACCCGGTTGCTAGACATTTTTCAGAAATGCATATGCAAAATGAACAGTTGGTGCAATTGGTTGTCATAGACAGTGTGGAATTGGGACCAAGGGGTGGCAATCAAGAACTGTCCCTCAGAAAACTTGAGTCAAAATATATTGTGGATTTTGAATGTCTAATCCCGAAAGGATTAAATGTGACTGAAGAATTGGCAGTCCACTTGTATGAGTAATTGCAGACAGTTATCCGCAGCTTCCTTGTTTTTAATACAATTCATTTCATTTTTAGGAATTGACACTTCACGTGGGGGCGGAACTACATGGATTTTGATCCAATTGAAATGCACGTTGAACCTATGGAACAACATATTCAGAGTTGAACATTGAATACTTATTTTGGCTGTGAGAATTTGAATTACTCTTATGTTGATCTAATCTGATTTTTTTACGACATGGACTACACGTTTATTAAATCTCTCTAACGTTGTGCCCACTGGGGCGAGATTTAAAATTTAGGATAGCATGGTAGAAAAGTTGTATTTTGACGAGATATTATGCAACCACTCCAGATCGGGAATATGAAATTATTTTATTGTTAATACTGTATTAGGATTGTTCGATTGTAGAGCCTTCCTATTTGTGGGCCCACTGGGGCGCCAGGTTGCAATCGGCATTGAGTTAATGTGCTTTCAGGCCACATTCCGGGACAGTTGATCATGATACAATGTAAACATACTATGACGCCTGGAGTGTTGGACCAATAGTGTCACAGCCTGTTTTGATAATCTGTTACATGAGAATGTTCCATAACATCAGGACTGGAATTTGTATATTTAGAATACAACATTATACACGAGCATTGGCTATAAAATGGGACATTGTGATGCAATATACGCACAACTCTGTTTTTGATGGTTATCGATCGTAAATAACAGAATATATGTTGTTTCATGATTTAATTCTTAATTAATAAAAAGGCACACGACCAAACAGTATAATATAAGGTAAAATCTGTAAATGACACCAATATGATGGTTCCGTGCATGTTACAAAATGGCCGCCGCCATTTCACTAAATGTTCACTACGTGCACTAGGGTGGTGTTTAAATAACGATGTCGAATGCCATGAGACGAGCGTGACAAAGCCGTAATGGCGAAACGCGTCGCTGTACTTTCTGCATCTGCCGAATAAACTTCTTGTATACTGCAGCCCTGGGTGTCCCGTTTTTCATCGGAAATCTCTGATGGTTTATGGAGTGAATTGACACAGCCAGCTGGTGGCTGCAACGGGACCGCCCATGCCAGCCTATCTATATATATATGTGTGTGTGTGTATATATGTATTACCTACTGGCGGTCGCCAGTAGGTAGTTATAGTTAGGACCTAGTTTCCATAGGAAATCGTCAACATTCTATTTGGATTAACTTTGGCCCTGGTGGATGAATCTTTGCGAATTTCTCAAAGAAGATGGCTCGGTCCACTGCGCTCCTTCCCTGAAAATTTTGGGGGGATTGGTGAAGTGGGGGCTGAGATAAAAGGGGGGGTCCCAAAACGTGTTTTCTCCATGTTATTTTCCATAGGACGTTTAGACACGGCTACAGGTCGAACGGCTGAATGGATTTATAAGAAATTTGGCAAAACTGTAGAGTCCTGCTCGCAGATTACGCTTTTTGTGGAATGGTGTAAATCCGTTCAGTAGTTGCTGAGAAAATTAAAGTTAAAGTCAATTATATATCTATAAGCGCGGACGGGTGCGCGCACTCAAGCGGCTGCGCGCGAGCGGAATTTTTTTTTGCTGCGTGACGTCTGTTAACGTTCGATTCGAAGGAAGTCAGGAAGTGTTGACAGCCATTTTGTCACTGCGAGTAAATATATTGTCATTTCAAAGCGTTGGAACATGGAAAGGGGAGAAGGTAGAGATTGTTTTGCTGCGTAGGTTTTCTCAGGGTGTGCAGTAAGGTCCTTAAAGGCAAAAATGTATATATATTTTTTTCCGAAAAAAAGTTGCGGGGTGCGCGCACTCGGGCGCGCACACCTATTTACAAGAGTGTGAAAATGAAGATAAATCAGAAGTTTGAGTGCTTTGATATGAGGTGGCTCTGAAAAGAGCCCTTGTGTTTATTGAGTTGTTTCTGCATTTATAAGTAAGTACCGATGCAGAGTCTGATGTTGCAGAGGAAGATTTTGTTTCCGTCATCCGTGAAATGAACACCATCTGTCCTATAGATGTCTTGCATGTGGTAACGCAAGTTGTTGTGGTAAATAGAACCCATGCTATAATCTCTGAGGAAAGCAGAAACAGATTTATTAACATGTCTCCTTGCTTTCTCAATTTGTGCACAATGTTGATTGGACCAATTCCATTTCTGTCTTTGGCATATATTGGAATATACCAAGGCAGTTCGAGGAAAACGTGTCATCAATTGTCTAAAGGTGTCTTTTAGAAGCATTTCCAGACCTACCCCAGTCAATGTGCCTAGATCGTTCCCACCACAGTGCACAATTATAAGGTCTGGTTCTGGGAGATGCATAAAAGTTTTCACCAATGGTATTAATTGGTGACATCTTAATCCTCTTTGCCCAATCCACGTTATCTGCACATTTAGTAAATCAAGGTTGGAAATTCGTCTGCTTGCTGCATATTTTCCACTCCAGTGAATATAGCTGTGTCCTAAAAGCCAAACCTTCATTTTCAAGGCAGATGCAGTCGTGCTCCGATGGGTTGTGGAAGTGGAATGGCAGTTAGAAGCTGAAATTCAGGATAAAAAATGGATGAGGCTTGGTTTGGTTGAAAAACAAAAGATGATTGGTTGATTCTAATACGTGAAGATTGAAGACTACGTTGCATGTTAATGTTATGTAAAAGAAAAAGTAGTATTGGGTGCGAAAAAAATGACATGTAACAGAGCTGTGGATAGGCAGGTGTTTCTGGAGGGAAAACAGTGTTGTTAGTTTGCTGTAGAACGTTGAGATATGAACTTTTGACCTGTGCCTTCAGCCAGGTGCAGAATGAGGTGTTACCATGGAAACAGCCAGAGATGGCAGTGGGTGATGGGTGACTTTTATGTGACATTGAAAATATTGTGAGGGACAACCAACTGAAATGTAAATTTGAATACAAAATTTTGCGGGAGGAAATATGATTGGCTGAAGAGACATATATGAGTCTGTATTGACTGGATATCTGTGCCATTGAATTTTGGTTGCAGTGATAGCAGCATAATTGAGACTTCCGTCAAACGAATATCTATTTTGTGACTGTCACTGTTGTACATCGTACAAAGCATTGGTAAAGGTAAGTCTGTAACTGTTTGTTTCGTCATGTACTGTAAAAGAAAGGGTTCACGGGCTGTTATAGGCCTGTGGGTTCTAGTATGAGTAAATCAGGTCGACAAAAGAAAATATTAAGTTAGTACAGCTGAAGTTACGTGGAACTCATGAATACTGTTTCAATATACAATCATTTTAGTTGAGATTATGGATTAAAAGAGAGAACGTGTATATTTGAAATGTTTATTCAGAAATGCACTGTTTTCAAGGCAAGTTTCTTATCTAATACGAGTGCAGACATTGTAAAAAACAAAGTAATCGGTATAGCCACTAGTACATAAAATACAAACGGTATAGTTGATGAAAAATGAATATGGTTTAGCAAAATTAATTATACACTCTTATGAGGAAGTATATTGGGGCAGATTTATGAAGGCCTTGCGCCGCTGGTGCGTTACTTTTAACATAAATAAGGCTCATTATATGTTAATAAATGGATGAAGGTCTCTAGCCTTTCAGTTTAGGAACGATACATGAAAATGCTAGTGGTTAGACCAGTGTTTCCCAAACTGTGGTCCGCGGACCCCCAGGGGTCCTTGACCCATTCTCAGGGGGTCCGCAGGCAGCAGTTTTAAAAGCACTTCAAAGTTCCTTGCAGAATTGTCAGTTTTGGAGCAACAATAAAAGTGTCAAGATAACACCAGTGATTAATGTACCTGCTGGAGAGAGGAGAGTTTTGTCCAGTGGCAACTTCAACTTATCTAATGTAGCACAGAGGGTTACTGCAAAGAATATGTACCATGTATTTAATTTAAAAAAAATGTTATATGCATAGGTCAGTGGGTTACTTACTGCTTTTGTAAGTAACTTATTTTTCTTCCCAGATTGTCGTATCCTTGTGCATAATAAGGTCTTCATTTACTATTCTTTGAAAGCTAATAAAATTCAATCTGTAATGATAACTGTGTTGTAGACTGCACCATTGTTTCCCAAAAACCTTTGGGGGAGAGCATTCCAAAGCACCCTCTGTAGTGGTCAGGCTCACTCATTGCACTTGGTATGCACCGTATGGGGACTGGTCTGAAAACATTTTCTAGGGCTGCTTTTGGTTTCCAGACTGGCCCTTGCAGGAGCAGGAGCCTCGAACAGCAAAATAAAACCAGCCATGTAAAGGTTTGTCACTGGGATGCAGCACCAATCTTCCCATTAAATCATTTCGTTTTTTGTAAATTCACAGAATTGGAGGAGCGTGTCGTTATCCTCCTTGGCTTAATGACACGGTCCACCACTTCGGAAACGAGGGTTTTGGCCATATTTACAAGAATATGGTGCAGCCCCGTGTTTCCCCCTGCGCTTGCGCTACACTTAGCAGGGTAGCGCCAATGCAGGCACCCTTGCACCATAGTGCAAGTGTGACTGCGTGCAGGGGAAGATTGTTTATGTACAGGAAGATCCTCCTTCCTGAACATAAAAAATCCAAGGCGTTTTGCTTTTTCCATGTATACTGCATAAGGCAGCACACATGAAAAAAGCAAAATCGAGGAGAAATAAAGCATTTATCCTCGTTTCGTCAAGTTAAGTCCAGGTGTTTCCTGGTTTTAATTATGGCGCAGTCTCCTATTTACGCTGCCCTTGTAAATAGGAGGCAGCGTTAAAAAATCAATGGATGTTGCAGTGGAACGCCCATCGCAACACCCACTGCCCACCTCTTTCACGTTAAGTATTGCATGAAAGTGGTTCTTATTTGCAAAGCAGCGTTAAGCCATAGTAAGTGGCTCAACGGTGCCTTGTACATAGGGCGAAACCCATATCGCCACGGGAATATCGCAAAAAGTGACGTTCCCATGGAGATAGGGGTTTGTAAATCTGCCCCAAAAATTGTTAGTAATTCGAGTTTTTCTTTTGTGTACACCTGAAACAATTTCCCTGAGATATGTGGCATACAAGGTAAAACAGAACACCGGGACCTTTATCGATTGCGTTATGTTGCACAAAAGAAAAAAATACACGTAACAGACTTGGATCATTTACATTTTCACTATTTCTGGGCACTTTGCTTTTTGACCTTTCAGTAACCGACTTGCTTTATTTCGCCTGTATTTTACGTAGATCGGAAACAATGGCTATGTATTCGAACTTACCAATTCAAGAGCTACTATTATATTTGGTTTTCACAAAATCTTTATTCAAAAATGATGACGTACAAATGCAGGCATACAACCACGTAAGTGATGACGCACAAATGCAGGCCTAAAACTACGTGGGCCAGCCACGGAGCAGACTGGGGCTGTACAAGAGGGCATATTTATCTGAGGAAAACATAACTGAGTCGGTGGTCATTTTATTTCATCAAGGTACGATAAGTGCAATAGAATCATATCGAAAATTCATTGTGGGCAAGTACCATCAGTGTTGAAAAATCGACCTTTCAATAATACTGTAATTAATGATGCGTCAGAACTTAATATCAATTGTCCGAATGTTCAAGCAATACTCATCCCCTCCCGCCATGTGCTTCAATCAATCAATCAATCAATGACACTTGTAAAGCGCGCTACATACCCGTAGGGTCTCAAGGCGCTGGGGGGGGGGGGTGCCGCTACTGCTCGAACAGCCAGGTCTTCAGCTTCCTCCTGAAGGAGAGGTGGTCTTGGGTCAGGCGCAGGTCGTTCGGGAGGGAGTTCCAGGTCTTGGCAGCCAGGTAGGAGAAGGACCTTCCTCCTGTAGTCGCTCTTCGGATGCGGGGGACGGCGGCGAGGGCGTGGTTGGCTGATCGAAGGTGACGTTTGGGAGCGTAGAAGTTGACTCGGCTGTTGAGGTAGCTCGGGCCTTGGTCGTGTAGGGCTTTGTGTGCGTGGGTGAGGAGGCGGAAGGTGATTCTTTTGCTGACGGGGAGCCAGTGAAGGTCTCTGAGATGTCCGGAGATGTGACTGGTTCGTGGGATGTCGAGGATGAGTCTGGCTGAGGCGTTCTGGATCCGCTGGAGTCTCTTCTGGAGCTTGGCGGTGGTACCGGCGTAGAGGGCGTTGCCGTAGTCCAGTCGGCTGGTGACGAGGGCCTGGGTGACGGTCCTCCTGGTCTCGGTGGGGATCCACCAGAAGATCTTCCGTAGCATGCGTAGGGTGTTGAAGCACGCCGAGGAGACGTTGTTGACTTGCCTGGTCATGGAGAGGGAGGAGTCCAGGATGAAGCCCAGGTTGCGTGCATGGTCTGTCGGTTTGGGTGCGGTGCCCAGGGCGGGAGGCCACCAGGAGTCGTCCCAGGCGGAGGGTGAAGAGCCCAGGATGAGGACCTCCGTCTTGTCCGAGTTCAGTTTCAGGCGGCTGGTCGTCATCCACTCGGCTACCTCCTTCATCCCTTCGTGCAGGTTGGCTCTGGCGGCGGCGGGGTCGTTGGTCAGGGAGAGGATCAGCTGGGTGTCGTCGGCGTAGGAGATTATGCTGAGGTTGTGTTTGCGTACGATGGCCGCGAGGGGGCTCATGTAGACGTTGAAGAGGGTGGGGCTCAGAGATGATCCTTGAGGGACGCGGCAGATGACTTCGGAGGCCTCTGACTTGTACGGTGGTAGGCGGACTCTCTGTGTTCTTCCGTCGAGGAAGGAGATGATCCATTCCAGCGCCTTGTCCTGGATTCCGACGTTGCTGAGGCGCTGCACTAGGGTGCGGTGGCAGACCGTGTCGAATGCCGCGGAGAGGTCTAGGAGGATGAGGGCCGCTGTTTCTCCATTGTCCATCAGGGCTCGGATGTCATCGGTGGCGGCGATGAGGGCGGTCTCGGTGCTGTGGTTGGCTCGGAAGCCGGACTGTGAGGGGTCGAGGGATCCGTTCGTCTCGAGGAAGGCGGCCATCTGCTTGTTGACGGTCTTCTCGATGACTTTGGCTGGAAACGGGAGGAGCGAGATGGGGCGGTAGTTCTTGAGGTCGGTGGGGTCCGCTGTTGGTTTCTTGAGTAGAGCGCTGAGTTCGGCGTGTTTCCAGCTCTCAGGGAAGATGGTGGTGTCGAAGGATGTGTTGATGATGTCTCGCAGATGGGGTGCGATGACAGCGTCGGCCTTGTTGAAGACGTGGTGAGGGCAGGGGTCGGTCGGCGATCCGGAGTGGATGGAGTTCATCGTGCGGATGGTGTCTTCGGTGCTGATCGGGGTCCAGGCGTGGAGGGTGGTGGTGGGGGGTGGTTGTTTGGTCATGGTGTGCGTTGGTTGGTTGTTGAAGCTGTTGTGTATGTCCGCGATCTTGTTGTGGAAGTATGAGGCGAGGGAGTTGCAGAGGTCTTGCGATGGGGTGATGTCGTTGTTTCCTGCGCTGGGGTTGGAGAGCTCTTTCACGATGTTGAAGAGTTCCTTGCTGTTGTGTGCGTTGTTGTCCAGCCTGTCCTTGAATGCTGTTTTCTTGGCGGCGCGGATCAGCTGGTGGTGTTTCCGGGTGGCAAGCTTGAAGGAGGTCCTGTTGTCCTGTGTCGGATCCCTTCTCCAGACTTTCTCGAGGGCTCGGCAGTTCTTCTTGGAGCTCTTGAGTTCGTCGGTGAACCAAGGGGCCTTCTTGCTGCCGGGTCTGCTGGGCGGGGTCCTCAGTGGGGCGAGTTCGTCCGCGCAGTTGCTGATCCACTTCGTGAGGTAGTCGGCTGCCTGGCTGGGGTTCGCTGAGCTGGCAGGAGGGTGCTGGCTCAGGGAGGTGGCGAGCTGGTCTGCTGTGATCGTGTTCCAGCTTCTGCGGGCGGCCTGTTGTTGGTGGTGGTGGGTCGTCGTTCTCTTGAAGGTGAAGTGGACGCAGCTGTGGTCCGTCCATTGAAGCTCTGTGGCGTGGCTGAAGTCGATGTCTGTGCTGGAGGAGAAGACGGCGTCGAGTGTGTGTCCGGCGAGGTGGGTGGGGGTGGACACCAGTTGCTTGAGTCCCAGGTTGGCGAGGTTGTCGAGCAGGGTGCTGGTGTTGCGGTCGTTGTTGTTCTCCAGATGGAAGTTGGGGTCTCCCAGGAGGATGTAGTCAGCGGAGGGGAGGGCATGCGGGCTGACGAAGTCGGCGATGTCCTCGCTGAATTGTGTGCGTGGTCCAGGGGGTCGGTAGATCAGGGTGCCTCTGAGGGTGGTGTTCGGGTTGGCGTGGATCTGGAAATGCAGGTGTTCGGCGCTGGTCAGGGTGTTGTCGGTGCTGGTCGTGAGACGGATGGTGTTCCTGTGGATGATGGCGATGCCTCCTCCCATCCGGTTGGCGTTTCGGTCCCTCCGGACGATCTTGTAGCCCTCTGGGATAGCGATGGCGATGTCGGGAGCTGAGGAGGTGTTCATCCAGGTCTCCGTGAGGAAGGCAACGTCAGGGGCTGTGGTGTCGAGGAGTTTCCAGAGTTCGATGGCGTGTCTGTGGACGGAGCGGGTGTTGAGCAGGATGCACTTGAGGTGGGTACTGCTGGTGTTCGATTTGGCGGGTGCTGGTGCGAGGCTGGTCCGGATGCAGGAGAACTTGCAGGCGTGGCAGCTGAAAGGTCCGTGGGTACGTCGTGGAGTGGCTTGATGGCAATCTGGGAGTCGGTCGGTGTTGAGAGCGGTGAGGGTGGCGGCGGAGTACGTCAGGCGGGTCGGTCGGGCTCTTCGGGGGCCAGGGGTCCTGGCACTGGGCGCGGTCCAGGCGCGGACGGGCGCAGACGGGCTTACCTTTGGCGCGCCTTCGGCGCACAATCGGCGCGCCCGCTGCGCGTGACCGCTGCGCGTTCACACGGTCGCCATTTAAGGCGAAGTGTGCGGGTGGGCGGAGCAGCTGGGAGGCGGGAGCGGGGAGGGAAACAGAAGAGAAAAAGGGGCGGGGCTAATGGCGGTGGCGGGAAGCGGGAGCGGGGGGCGGCGAGGTGGGCGGGGAAGCAGGAAGGGGACAGGCACAATTTGCAGAGGAGTGCAAAACACGACGGGAACGGCAAATACAAAAAACAAGCACAAATTCAAGAAAAACCGGGGGAAAGAGACGGTAGCACACGATCTGGTGCACAGGGAGAAAACAAGCACAAATACCAGTCAAAAACGGGGGAAAAAGACAGTAACACACGATCTGGGGCACAGGGAGAAAAACAAGCACAAATACCAGTCAAAAACGGGGGAAAAAGACAGTAACACACGATCTGGGGCACAGGGAGAAAACAAGCACAAATACCAGTCAAAAACGGGCGAAAACCAAAGGAGAGCGCTCAGGGCGGCAGCGAGGCCGGCGCTGAGGCAGAGGCAGGCACTGGGGGCACACGCAGCAGCTGGTGGCCGTGCGGCGCGGGGGTGTCCCACAAGTGCATCCATATTTCATGATCTGAAGTCTGAGCATCCGGAACACAACGGGGAATTGCGAGTTTCGTTTCTATCGGCGCCATTTTGGGTGGGGTCAGGCGGGCCCAAGTATAGTCAAAATGTCTCCACCAACTCGGGGTTGGACCAGAATCTCTTTCGGCAGTCCAGAAGTTCCGTTAAGGGGCAACAGAAGGGACCGGTGACATGAACCATCAATCAAAGAAATTGAGGGGCAACAATCTTTCCTACCGGGTCATACTGATGTTCTACCGGAACCGATCGAATCAGTAGTCTGCAGGATTTTTGGTCATTCAAACTGAGGCTGGCGTCAGCATGAGAGCGCCAACGTCTCGTGGCTACGCTTTGGTCGTTCTGCGGGCAATCATGGCAGTCCTTTTCCATCGGGGGCGGTCGGAGGCCTGCGGAGGCCGAGGTCCCTCCGCAGCTCCCGTAGAATCTTCAAAGTTGAGGAGAACGCCTCTGGACAGGTGTCTTCCATTCAGAAAATATTGTTGGCAGCATTTTGAAAGGAAAGACAGGGGCCCATTTTCTGGTTAACAGGCGACCAGGCCAACTTTTCACGCCAGGCCCATTCCTGCAAAGTCGACCGCCATTTTTAGGAGATCTGCAACCACCGGCAGTCACTGGGTTGCAGGAGCAGATGGACTCAAGCCTGTCGGGCGAAGCATCGTTGCACCGCCACAGTGGACGAGACCCTGCTGGGTGAGTGGAGCGTCGCTGTACCGTAAGAGTGGACGAGTCCTTTGCGGGGCGCGTGGAGCGTCCCTATACAGCCACAGTGGGCGAGTCCTTTGCTGGGCTCGTGGAGCTTCCCTATACCGCCACAGTATGCGAACCCTTTGCTGGGCTCGTGGAGCGTCCCTATATCGCCACAGTGGACGAACCCTTTGCCGGTGGATCGTTGGGGGTGCAGCTGAGGGGCCTCCACCTGGGGAGGCGGGAGAGGCTCGTCCGCGCCGCCTCTCCCTCCCAGTGCACCCCACGGCGTCTTGCTGACATTTGTTATGGCCGGACCAGGCGATGAAGAGAGGGGGGGGGGGGTCGGAGGCATATGCAAGACATCCCCCCCTTGTGGCCTGCAAGGCGCCGAAAGTGGAAGGGAAAGGCAATACAAGTACATCTCGGGTCGGGCCCATGCTTTCTCCGGCCGATGGCGGCCGGCCGCTCTTTGCCACGGCCCCAGGAACGGATCCCTTGGTTCATCCTGGGGACAGGTCTTGGCGCGTGGTGTCGCCTCCGGACTATTCGCGTAATGGTTCTCCACCCCAGGCCGTTGCCGACGGCTTTTATAGACTTTCTGACGCTCAAAAACCCTACTAGAAAGCAGCCCAAAAGTAGCCCAACATTGCTACTTTGGGGGAGGAGGGACAGGGACGGCGTCAAGTAGACGGCGAAATGCATTGTGGGTTTGTTGCTGCGGCCGTTTGTCATGTAAATAGTTGTTTTAATATATTTTTGTTCAAGAATAAAAACGTTTTAACCTGTTATTTTGCTGTCGTGTGGTATATTTCTAATATTTGTCGCTCTGATGTCGTTTCCCCTCCCAAATGTAACATGTGATTGTAATCTACAGCCGGACATTCCGACAGGACATGAGAGCAAAAGGGGGGGGTCAGATCTGAAGTTGGGCAGGCGATAAGATCACGTTTTGCTATGTGGGGCTATCTATGTTCGTGATGGGGCCTAAAAGGGGGCAAGATGGCGTGGCCACTGTGCCGTGACTTTCGCTTTAACTCCAACAGTGGTGAGGGTGAACACAAATGAACGCCGCTTATGTGCATATACATTTTCATTTTCTTCACCACATGAAACCTGCGTCAGGTTTCATATAGGCGTTTTGTTGCAGGGTGGGCATTCATTTGCATGAAAGCCCTGTAAAACTAACACAGTGAAATTTAGAAGATTTCACTGAGTCAGCTTTATAGCATTGCTGAATCAAATCCTTACGCCTGTTTGAAACAGGCATAAGGAGTGATGCACCATGCAATTTGTGGCTTGCTCCTGTGCATTGCAGTAGACATGTCGCGCTTACGACGTGATTCCTGCAATGTGCTGCTTTTGCGGCACAGATGCGTGACGCATCTGTGTTGTTTTTGCTCAATGGTGCTCCACATTGTAAATGCGGCACACCATGGGTGGCAGAGCAGCGGTGCACATTAACTGGTGCATCTCTGGGGATGCGCCAGTTAACATAAATCTGGCACTTTACATTTAAGTATGAGCAGGGGACACAGAGTTGGTGAGGCTTATCCAAGGTTAAAAAGAGATGAGTCCTGTTCACTGAAAACTTGGACATAGGACTCACCTCCTCAGCATCGCTTGACATGGCTAAATAATAGCTGCAAAATGTTAAACAATTTTACTATTATAGTCTCTGAGATTTGTCTCTTACTCTGCAACATCTTATTGTTGTTCTCTTTCTTTAAAGATAACGACAACATCAACCATGAGTGATAATGAGCAATCCGTTGATCTCGATCTTATCGTTGAACTTGTCATTGAAACATCAGTGGAAGTGGATCCCTTAGATGATTTAAATCCTGAGGATGATGAAGAACATGATGAGGATGCCGATTTGTCAGAATTGTATGACATAGGGTGGGAAGCTGACGTGCTTGAGCCTATGGAACTATAAACATTTATTTTTAAAATTTACTGGAAATAAAAAGTGAAAATGTAAACCGTTTCATTTAAAATTAAACACAACTTGAAAAACAGGTTATGTGTAGTGTCTTTAATAAAATAGTCAAATATGCTCATAAAAATATTTCTAAACCAATGAAAAGCTTTATTAACAAGTCACATGACCTGTTATGCTTACGTTACGCGCTCCGCGCCGCGCCCCGGATTGCTTCCGGGAAGCTGCGCTTCGCGCCTCGCGCACCGGAGCACTTCCGGGTGCGCTAACGCGGCGTGTCATCTGACGCATTATGCAACAACACGATACGTCGTTGGGGCTCCACCGGAACTGATTGAATTGGTAGTCTACAGTGTTTCTGGAAGTTTCAGACTGAAGCTGGCGTTAGCATGAGAGCACCCCGTGGCTACGTCGTGGCCATTCTGCGAGCAATCATGGCAGAAGCTCCGCACCGGAACTCTGCGGGAGTCGGGGGCCCCTGTGACTCTTGTAGAATCTTCAAGGCCTCGTAGTAAAAGTATGCGTGGTAAAGGCTGTCGTTGTAACCACGCATGCGTTGAAATGCATGCGTGGTTAAAGTTTTTGTTGAAACGGCCTCGTTGTAGTGGTCGTTTCCCTTCAGGCCCATGCTGTTTCAAAACTGTGCATGTGCTTGAAGCAGGCGTAGGTATTGACGCAGCATAGAAACTACTAAGAACCAATTAGAAGTGTTGTTTTCAAGTCACATGACTTCACATGCGCGTCTCAGGACGTGTACGTGGTGATAGTATCTAGTCACGTACGCCATTTGGAAGTAGCGGTCTAATTTAACGAAGTTTCAAAACGTGAAAAGGAGTAAATTCAAACATATCCGGATTTAATATATCTTTTGAGCTCTATTCAAGCATACAATTGTTAAAGTGTAAAACCTTTTATATATTTGAAAATAGCAAGGTGTGTACATTCGGTCACACACGAAAGTTTAAAAAGACATTCGGCTCCATTTAATGAAAATGTTCATAATAATAAAAAAGAAGCCTAGGTTTAGTGTCTTTGACGTAGTATAAGTTCTTTGATGGGTCTATGAAGAAATTTAATAAGTTGCAATTGTAAAGTTTTCTCGAAATATATAGGCGAGTGCGCGCACACGGTCGCGCACGAACGAAAGCCAAAAAAGCAGAGATAAACCCCCTTTATAATATGCTCCTGGAGCTCTTTTTGGTACAATGAGTTAGTTCTGAAAATAACTTTTTTTTTTTTTAAAACAAGTGTTATGTTGTGTTTGATTTTTTAAACTTGCAACAACATTTTTCATGTGCGACACAGGATCGAAATGAAATGAAGAAATGTATCTTTTCTCGGGGCATTTATGACTCTCAATTTTTAGTTTAGTAAGAATGAGGCTCTGCTCTCCGTACAGAAGAATTTCTCCACACTCGTTGCATTTCATGTGCACCTTTGCAAGATATGGTCTCAAGTCCATCACAGCACTCGATGGAGATACAGGTCGTCCACCAGAAGATGTGCTGGCCACCTCTGATGGTAATAGCGTGGCCAGGGCTCTTGTCGATGCCTTTGCAAATTCAACAGGGTGCACTTGTTTGACATGCCGCACCATGGTATGTATGGAAAAGGAATATTTTTTTCTTGGATTTCCTCTTGAGAGAACCTTATTGCATATCGTGCAGGTAACTTTTGGCGCATTAACTTTCTTTTGTTCTTCAGGATAAGTGAAAAATTGCCAAATAAAAGATTCCTTTTTTCTTTTTAAAGGTAGTCGCTCATTTCCTTCAGATTCGGAAGATGAATGCGGGGCGGCAGCCATTTCAGCAAAGTCTTCCCAAGGGTGTTAAACGTTGTTCTCTTTTGAGAGTAGAAAAGATAGTGAGAGAAGTGGGTGGAGTACTCCGTGTAAATTGCAGAATAGAAACTACTAAGAACCAATTGGAAGTGTTGTTTTCAAGTCACATGACTTCAGATGCGCGTCTCAGGACGTGTACGCGGTGATAGTATCCAGTCACGTACGCCATTTGGAAGTAGCGGTCTAATTCAGCGAAGTTTCAAAACGTGAAAAGAAGTAAATTCAAACATATTCGGATTTAATATATCTTTTGAGCTCGATTCAAGCATACAAATGTTAAAGTATAAAACCTTTTATATTTTTTTTTAAAATACCAAGGTGTGTACATTCGGTAACACACGAAAGTTTAAAAAGACATTCGGCTCCATTTAATGAAAATTTTCATAATATTAAAAAAGAAGCCTAGGTTTAGTCTCTTTGACGTATTATAAGTTCTTTGATGGGTCTATGAAGAAATTCAATAAGTTCAGATTGCAAAGTTTTCACGAAATATATAGGCGGGTGCGCGCAGTCGGTCGCGCACGAAAGCTTGGAAATGCGCTATCCATTTTATTGAGAACTGTTGCCGAGAGTGCGCACACCGGGTCGTGCACGAAAGTTTAGGAAGGCTATTTTTATTTATAGACAAATTTTAATGCGTTGAAAAAAAGGCAAGGTACAGACTTTCTAATTCTGTATCGCTTTACAAGGAGTCTCTATGCAACTTGAACAGTGAAGAAAACAGATTTTTTCCGAAAAAAATATTGCCAGAACTTTATTGACAAAAGTATAGGTTGCATACACGAGATATTTCTGAATTAGCATTTTAAAAACCAATGAAATTCACTGAAAAAACCATAGGTTTTACACACGTTATAGTTAGGAAGTAGCATTTACAAAACCTATGAAATTCACTGAAAAAAACATAGGTTTGACACCAGTTATAGTTAGCTGGAAATTTTACTGATATAAAACCAATGAAATTCCACGTTATAGTTAGTTGGACTCACTATAACTTGCGCGTGTAATGCACTGCTGATGACGTCACATATTACATCACTCATGACATCACTGATGACACCATCCTTGTGACACAGTGACAGACCTCCTTTCACTGTAATCTAACCCTTGAAACACATATTCAAAAATAGAAACTAAAATTTTCAAAAAATTGGAGATACCCATACCAGTTACAACAACCAATTCAATAATTCCACCATCTATATACACATGCACTAATTCACCAACAGTTCTATATATTCACTCATACATATATTCACTAATCATATGTAGTGATACACCTACACATCCTGTTACACACCGAAAGTCATCCAAAAATTATTCACACACATACTCACACATGCAAATAAACTATTGAACATCCTTTTATTTGCATAAACAGCTATACACACACTACCACTTTACTTCTAAGGAAACTTACACATACTTACTCTCTTAAAAAATCACTTATAGAAAAATACTAATTTAAACAGGAACTCTTACAATCCCTCACTCTCAGATATACTCACTTATATACATCAATATTCACATATACTAGATTAAAACATATGTAGTTATTGATAAAGACACTAATAAGACAGTCATTCACTCACTAACACAGACATATACACACTCATCCACCCATACAGTCCTGCACATATGCTGTCTTCAAAACACATACAAACAGAGACTCAGCCATTCTTGCATCTATGTAGTAAGTAATACCCCCACCAAACCATGCAAACACTCATACTGATACTAAGAAAAACATCTAATAACCTATATACATACACATGTAGCAACTCACCAACCCATGCAGGCACTTATACACAAAGTGAAACACTAATACATATATTGAACTATTTAAGCATTACTCACTAATATATGTATTCACTAAGATATTCAATAATATATACATATATACCACATATTTATTTTTCAGAAAGACACACATTCACTGGATGGTGTCATCAGTGATGTCATGAGTGATGTAATATGTGACGTCATCAGCAGTGCATTGCACGCGCAAGTTATAGTGAGTCCAACTAACTATAACGTGGAATTTCATTGGTTTTATATCAGTAAACTTTCCAGCTAACTATAACTGGTGTCAAACCTATGGTTTTTTCAGTGAATATATATATATATATTACCTACTGGAAGTTATAGTTAGGACTTATTTTCCATAGGAAATCTGCAACATTCTATTTGGAATAGCGTTGGCGCCGGTGGACGAATCTTTGCGAAATTTTCAAAACTGGTGCCTGACTCCGGTCTGCTCCTATCCTGGAAGTCTCGGGGTGATTCATCAAGTGGGGGGGCGAGAAAAAAGGGTGTCCCAAAACGTGTTTTTCCCATGCAATTTCCCATAGGGACCGTTAATCGCAGCTGCAGCCCGAACTGCTGAATGGAATTACACCAAATTTGGCAGAAAGGTAGACCTTGGTTCAGAGTCGTGCCTTTTGCTTAAATGGTGTAAATCTGTTCAGTAGTTCCTGAGAAAATCACAATTAGAATCACTTATATATCTATGGCCGCGCAGGATCCGCGAACCCTTCCGAGCACGAGCTCTATGCTAATTGGCTGTCAACACTCCAAACCAGGAAGTGTTGGCAGCCATCTTGTGCCTCGGTAGAACCAAGGCACAAGAAAGCAGAAAAAAACCCGCGAAAAACACAAAAAGGGGGAAGGGTAGAAACACCCCACAAGGACCCCAGGGCAAAAAATAATAAAAAAAAATAATAAAATCGGCAAAATCCACGCAGGGTGTGTGGATCCTGACTATAAAAAAAAGAGAAGCGCGGGCTCTGCGCTTCGATGCTAATTAGCCCCCTGGGGGCCGAATCCCAGGGGCTTGTTGAAAAAAAAGTATGAGGGGGCCCAATCCCCCCAAACTGCCCCGGGGACCGCCACCCCTTGAGGCTTAATAATTTAATGTTGGGGGGCCTCTAAGGCCCCCCGAACCCTGGGGACCGCCACCCCCCTGGGGCTGGACTTAAGTTTTGATTGCAGGGGGCACAATGCCCCCGCAGCCCTGGGGACATCCCCCGGGCTTAATACTTTAATGTTGGGGGCCTCTAAGGCCCCCCGATCCCTGGGGACCGCCACCCCCGGGGGTCGACTTAGGTTTTGATTGCCCTGAGGGCCAACTAGCCCAACAGGTATCTCCAGTATGCGCCAGGGAGCTGCGTTGCAGACAGCTGTTCAGAGGCCACACCCCTTTCGATACCTGTATGGAATGCAGCTCTGTGGCGCTTACTGGAGGTACCTAGTGGGCTAGTTTGACCCTAGGGACCCTTGGGATTCAAGGGGACTTAATCTCTCAACTTAGAACGGCCACAGGGCACGTTTACACAGTGGTGAAGGGAGGGGACAGGGCCTGATGTGACATGTTCAAACATGCCCTGTGGCGCGTGTTAAGTTGGGGAAATAATTTCCCTTCAATCCTGAGGGACCCTGGGGGCCAACTAGCCCACCAGGCGCTTCCAGTAAGCGTCACTGCGCTGCGTTGCAGAGAGGTGGTCTAGGCTGTGCCCCTTTTTACATCTCTCTGCAACGCAGCTCTGTGGCGCGTACTAGATGTACCTAGTGGGCTAGTTAGACCCTAGAGACCCTCAGGATTGAAGGGGAATTTTTATCCCCTACTTAAAATGCACCACAGGATGTGTTTGCACAGTGGTGAAGGGAGGGGATGGTGTAGGAAAGCGGCTCTATATATATGGGACCGAAGTAAAATCAGCCAAACTACGAATTCCGATTTACTCACCTGTTATCAGGAGAGACCTCAGTGCTGCATCTTTGAGCCCAGTACTGATCCTGAAAAGTAATTCTAACCGTACTTACCAGTAAGTTGAATTTACTTCCATAGGCTAACATTGACTGGTTTCGCTCGGAAATTCTTACTTACAAATATTCCTCTAAAATCAGCCGAACTATGAATTCCGATTTACTCACCTGATATCAGGAGAGACATCAGTGCTGCATCTTTGAGCCCAGTACTGATCCTGAAAAGTAATTTTAACCGTCCTTACCAGTAACTTGAATTTCCTTCCATAGGCTAACATTGACTGGTTTCACTTGGAAATTCTTCTAAGTGTGGCGTTTTGGAACTTACAAATATTCCTCTAAAATCAGCTGAACTACGAATTCCGATTTACTCACCTGTTATCAGGAGAGACCTCAGTGCTGCATCGTTGAGCCCAGTACTGATCCTGAAAATAATTCTAACCATACTTACCAGTAACTTTAATTTCCTTCAGTAGGCTAACATTGACTGGTTTCACTTGGAAATTCTTCCAAGTGTGGAGTTTTTGAACTTTAAAATATTCATCTAAAATCAACCGAACTACGAATTCTGATTTTCTCACTTGTTATCAGGAGAGATCTCAGTGCTGCATCTTTGAGCCCAGTAATGATCCTGAAAAGTAATTCTAACCGTACTTAGCAGGAACTTGAATTTCCTTCCATAGGCTAACATTGACTGGTTTCACTTGGAAATTCTTCTAAGTGTGGAGTTTTGGAACTTACAAATATTCCTCTAAAATCAGCCGAACTACGAATTCCGATTTACTCACCTGTTATCAGGAGAGACCTCAGTGCTGCATCTTTGAGCACAGTACTGATCCTGAAAAGAAATTCTAACAGTACTTACCAGTAACTTGAATTTCCTTCCTTAGGATATCATTTACTGCTTTTTGCTGAAAAAGTTTCTTAAGTGTTGATCTTTGAAACTTACAAATATTCTCTCTAAAAATCGTGCCAACGATAAAAACGTAATTACTTGCCTGTTTTAGATAGAGGTCCCAGTGTTACATCATCAGCAGTGGATTGTGGGCACGCGAGTTATAGTTAGTACAACTAACTATAACGGAGGAATTTCAATGGTTTTGTAGGAGTGAAATGTCCAGCTAACTATAACACTCCTAAAACCTAAAATATTGAAGAAAGCTCCACTTAAAGCCCTGGTGACACCAAGACAATGTTGCTGCTCCTGAATTTCAAAAAGAGAAGGGAAATCCAGAGAGAAAATAACTCTCTTTAAAGGATTTCCCTTCCCCTACCACGCTCACCCCGCCATGCCGTAACTTCTCCACTAGTGACAAGGGAGCAGTGTGAGCATGTGCACATCAATGTGCCTACTGTTACTGTAGTCCGGAAAAAGATGGACCGCCTGTGTCAGGCCCCCTATAAAAAACTGCCGCTGCTCAGCACCGGTGAGACCCAGCCCACTTAAAGCCCTGCTCCAAGGGCAGAAGTGGAAGAGAAGCCTTCTCCTAGACTGGGTATCGTAGTTCAAGTCCTGGCGTCAGCTGTACACAGTGATCTCATGAAGGTCCTAAAACCCCCAGTAATAAATAAATTAAATAAATTCAGAAAAATAATGGAAAAATCTCCAGTGCCTCCAAAGGTTGCCTTTCCGAGACATTCCACGACTGGGTGTCCAGGGATAGAACAGAGTGGCAGAAAACAGACAATGAGGGAAGCTTTGCTTATGTCAAGCCTAGAGTTAGATAGGGTGCTTGACCACTCAGCCCATGATCCTGTACATTCAGCGAGACAATTGCGTTTGGCTGGCAATGCCTGGACCAGCGAGGGTGGCACAGCATCACTGATGGCCCTGCATTTCACCCAGGCAGCACAGGCCACAGGTGTTCTGTCTTGCAATTAACTGGTGCACTACTGAGAGAGAGAGATAAACTTGTTTATTTAGACCATAGTCTTTTAAACAAAACGAAACAAAACACACACAATCAGAGTCCAAAAAGTACGAATAGACAAAATTTCTACTACATCATAAATAATTAAAATTCAATACAGGTTAAAAGGAAAGGTTAAAAGAGGGTGACTCCCTCAGACACGCAATTCATTAAACCCAAATTCTACAGAGTTCTCACATATCTAGAAGAATTTAAAACAAATTTAAATTTTATGAAAAGGCTTAAAAGGACTTAAAATCAATGTCCCTCCTTCAATAGCTCCCTTCCAAAATCTTTTATTGCCTTCAGGAATTTACCCAATCCAATTGCGATTTCTAACGAATGCATATCTGTAAGTAAGCAAATCGCCTGGGCACGTAAAATGATCTTATGAGATAGGAATATAGGACGTAAAAACAGTTTCCTTAAATCATGTACAAATGTGCAATCAAGCAGTATGTGCAACATATAATTTCTTAGGCCCCGCCCACAGTTACAGTTACCTTCTGGGCCAATCAGTACGGACTTTAATTTCCCATCTATCTTCCAGGGGTTAATCCCCACCCGGAACCTTAGTATTTCATATCTTAACCCTTGGTTAGGCAATATATCCAGATACGGGAACCAGCCTTCATTTACCCAAGAGTTCTTTGACCACTGGACCGATTTTTTCTCCAGCATGTAATCTAGGTCCTGTGCCTTTGAGAACGTCTGGCCTTGTTCCCTAAGTGTTCTCTTTGTAAAGTCGCCTATCTGGGCGTTCTGGGTAAATCTCACATTAATGCGCCCAGATACTTTCTGGAGTGTTTTTCTCACATCCTTTGCCCAGCCAAGATTACTTATTTGGATTTCCTCTCCACACCATTGTGAGACCTTAGGTGTCAATCCTGGGTCTTGGTGCTTCCAAAATCTTACCAGGGCCATTTGGGATTGTACACTCCAAGAAGTTAACCCTAGTTCCACTCTAATTGCTTGGACCATTGTACAATTAGGTAAAGACAATAAAAATTTTAAAATTTTTCCCTCTTCCTGATCCCACTCATGTTTACCGCTCAAGTATAACACTTCTGCCCCATACAATACTTGGGGGGATCATTGCTTCAAATGCCTTTATCATTGGTTTGTGTGTCATGTCTCCATATTCTTTATTAAACTTTTTTAGCCCACAAGTGGATGAAAAGGCTTTAGCTTTTTGAGCCTCCAGATGGGTACGCCATTTTAGCGCACTGTCAAACCAGAGGCCTAAGTATCTATATTCCTTAACTACCTCTAGTTTGTCATCACCCAAGAACCAATTAAAATTCTTCTTACTCTTTCCAAAGCATAAAACCTTAGTTTTTTCCATATTTACAGTCAGTATTTTCCTATCACAATAATGTTTAAAATCAGTTAATTTCCTTTGGAGTCCTATTTCAGTTTGGTCCAGGATCACTAGATCGTCAGCATATAAAAGGCAAGGCACTTTATTCCCATTCATTCTTGGACTTGCGCTTCTTTCCACTTCAAGTGCCGCGGGAAGATCTGCCAAGAAGATTGAAAATAGCAGGGGTGCCAAGACGCACCCCTGTCTTAGACCATTCCCTACTAATATCTTATGAGTTAAAGCCCCATGCGTATCTCTAATGACCTGGGCCCAATTCCCACTATGACTCTCTTTTAGGATCATCAACAAGCCCTCCGGTAATCCATATTTTAACATATCTTCCCAAAGTTTATTACGATCCACAGAATCGAACGCTGCTCGAAAATCGACAAAACAGCAATATAGCTTCCCATTTTGTTCTATCGATTTCCGAGCCAGGGCCCATAGGGCAAAGCAATGATCTATTGTGGAGTGGCCTTCTTTGAAGCCACCTTGTTCCACTGGGATAATTGCTCTCTCTTCTGCCCAAATCTTTAACCTACCTAGAATGATCTTGGCAAAAACTTTCTCTCCAATATCGAGTAGATTGATTAATCTATAATTCCTTGGTGCGTTGACATCCCCTTTTTTATGGATGGGTCTAATTATCGCACCCTTCCAATTACTAGGTATTATCCCTAGTTCTAGGATTATTACAAACATGTTGGAGAAAAATTCAGCCCACCAGGGTGTACATAGCTTAATTATCTGGGCAGGCAGGTTATCTGGTCCAGCAGCTCTTGTTAGGTTAAGGGTCTTTATTGTATTAAATATATTTTCTACTGAGAAGTCTGGTTTTAGATCGTCTACTAGACCTCTCCAGTCCCCCTGCGCTTCCTCTTCAATTTCTCTCCCCGCTGGGTATAGTTCTTTCAGGTAAACCTCCCAAGCACCCTCTTCTACCACACAGATCATTGAAGCGGCTGGGGCCTCTGATCCTGATCGGACTAGATTCCAAAACAGCCGTATGTTCTTTGATTCTATTGCCTCCAGCAATTTACCCCAACAGATATCCTTATGGGCTCTTCTTGTGCTATTAAGAAGCATGATATAGTCTTTCTTTAATTTGGCGAGGTTTTCTGCTCTAGCCTTATCATATTTTTTACGCAGACTGCGCTGTTCTCTCCTTAGTTCTCTTTTCTTATTTAGACAGTCTGTATTAAACCAGTTACCTTTCTTGACCTGTGTGTTTTGGTTACTCTTGCTGGCCTTTGCGTCCATTCTGAGTTCAACCTTGATGCTTTGTACCACTTGGTTTATCTTATCAGTATACCAGGCCAGATGTAAACCAGCTGTACATCCTAAAGGTATATTTTGTTGGAGCCTGGTTAACTTTTCTATGTATTCTTCGGTTAGCCGTGTTGAAATTCGCCTAGGATAATCCATCTGTTGTATAATTACTTTCTCGGCGACAATTTCTTGGGAATGTACCAACTCCAGTTCTAAAATATTGTGGTCACTATCTTCTATATGGTTGACCTTAAAGCCCTTTATTAGATTGAAATTCCATGCAGGCATAAAAACATAATCTATTGGACAGTTTTGTGACCCTTGTTTAAAAGTTTTCTTTGCCGGGCGGTCTTGTGGGAACCTGCCATTCAAGCAGAAAAAACTCTTGGTCGCTAAATAGTTTCCCAAACTTACATCATGCCGAGAGCATGAGCTTTCCGGAAACTTTGCTTGGATTATATTGTTGGATTCTAAAATTTCCAGATACATGAGATCATGCCGCTTAGGGTTAAGTTTATGATTAAAATCTCCTATCAACAAAATCAAATCTGAATCGTACTTTTCGCCCAGAAGATCTACATCATTCTTAAATTTTTCCATTTCAGCTCCATATTCCTCCTGGGCACCCCATTGCATGTACACATTTAAAAGCAACACATTTTCTTTCTTATTACCAACAGCAGTTAAGGTTATTCTACTACAGAGCAGCCATTTACATGTTACAGTGAGCTGGGACACATTTTTCAGCGATTTTGTAGATAACAACGTCAATAAACCCCCTGCCGGGTGTCCTGATCTAGATTTTACTGCCGGTAGGTAGGCTTGACGGATTACTGCCGGTCGGTAGGCTTGACGGTGCACTACTGGTAGGTTAGGACAATGTAAACATGCAGCTGTATCTAATGAAACTGAGTTTGTAGTTGGCAATTAGTCCTCTTCAATTGTTGTCACCTTCAATCAATCAATCAATCAATCAGAGCATTTGTATAGCGCACTACTCACCCGGAGGGTCTCAAGGCGCTTGGGGGGGGGGTCCCGCTACTGCTCGAATAGCCAGGTCTTGAGCTGCTTCCTGAAGGCGAGGTGGTCCTGGGTCAGGCGGAGGTGGGTCGGAAGGGAGTTCCAAGTCTTGGCGGCCAGGTAGGAGAAGGACCTTCCTCCTGTGGTGGCTCTTCGGATGCGGGGGACGGCGGCGAGGCTGGTCGATCGAAGCTGGCGCGTGGGAGCGTAGAAGTTGAGGCGGCTGTTGAGGTATCCTGGTCCTTGGTTGTGTAGGGCTTTGTGTGCGTGGGTGAGGAGCCGGAAGGTGATTCTCTTGTTAACCGGGAGCCAGTGCAGGTTTCTCAGGTGTCCGGAGATGTGGCTTTGGCGGGGGATGTCCCGGATGAGTCGTGCTGAGGTGTTCTGGATCCGCTGGAGTCTCTCCTGGAGTTTGGCGGTGGTTCCGGTGTAGAGGGAGTTGCTGTAGTCCAGACGGCTGATGACGAGGGCCTGGGTGACCGTCTTCCTGGTCTCGGTGGGGATCCATCGGAAGGTCTTGCGTAGCATTCGCAGGATGTGGAAGCACGACGAGGAGACGGCGTTGACTTGTCTGGTCATGGAGAGGGAGGAGTCCAGGATGAAGCCCAGGTTGCGTAAGTGGTCAGTTGGTTTGGGTGCGCTGCCCAGGGCGGGGGGCCACCAGGAGTCGTCCCAGGCGGAGGGTGAGGATCCCAGGATGAGGACTTCCGTCTTGTCTGAGTTCAGTTTCAGGCGGCTGTTCGACATCCATTTGGCTACTTCTGTCATCCCTTCGTGCAGGTTGGCTCTGGTGGTGGCGGGGTCGTTAGTGAGGGAGAGGATCAGCTGGGTGTCGTCGGCGTAGGAGATGATGTTCAGGTTGTGCTGGCGTGCAATGGCTGCGAGGGGGCTCATGTAGACGTTGAAGAGAGTTGGGCTGAGCGAGGAGCCTTGAGGAACGCCGCAGATGACTTCGGTGGCCTCGGATCTGAACGGGGGGAGGCGGACTCTCTGTGTCCTTCCGGTGAGGAAAGAGGTGATCCACTCCAGTGCCTTCTCCTGGATTCCGACGTTGCTGAGGCGCTGTACTAGGGTGCGGTGGCAGACAGTGTCGAAGGCCGCGGAGAGGTCCAGGAGGATGAGGGCCGCTGTTTCTCCGTTGTCGAGCAGGGCTCGGATGTCGTCTGTGGCTGCGATCAGGGCGGTCTCGGTGCTGTGGTTGGCCCGGAAGCCAGACTGCGAGAGGTCGAGGGATCCGTTCGTCTCGAGGAAGGCGGCCAGTTGCTTGTTGACGGTCTTCTCAATGACTTTGGCCGGAAACGGGAGCAGTGAGATGGGGCGGTAGTTCTTGAGGTCGGTGGGGTCTGCTGATGGTTTCTTGAGTAGAGCGCTGAGTTCGGCGTGCTTCCAGCTCTCCGGGAAGGTGGCGATGTCGAAGGAGGTGTTGATGATGTCCCGCAGGTGGGGTGCGATGACAGCGTCGGCCTTGTTGAAGACGTGGTGAGGGCAAGGGTCTGTCGGAGATCCGGAGTGGATAGAGTTCATCGTGCGGATGGTGTCTTCGGTGCTGATCGGGGTCCAGGCGCGGAGGGTGGTGGTGGGGGGCGGTGGTTCGGTCGTGGCGTGCGTTGGTTGAGTGCTGAAGCTGTTGTGTATGTCCGCGATCTTGTTGTGGAAGTAGGAGGCGAGGGAGTTGCAGAGGTCTTGCGAAGGGGTGATGCCGTTGTTTCCGGCGTTGGGGTTGGAGAGCTCTTTCACGATGTTGAAGAGTTCCTTGCTGTTGTGTGCGTTGTTGTCCAGTCGTTCCTTGAATGCGGTTTTCTTGGTGGCGCGGATCAGCTGGTGGTGTTTTCGGGTGGCGAGCTTGAGGGCAGTCATGTTGTCTGGTGTTGGGTCTGTGCGCCAGGTTTTCTCGAGTGCTCTGCAGTTCTTCTTGGAGCTCTTGAGTTCGTCGTTAAACCATGGGGCTTTCTTGCTGCCGGGTCTGCTCGGCGGGGTCTTCAGCGGGGCGAGTTCGTCTGCGCAGTCGCTGATCCATTTCGTGAGGTTGGTGGCTGCTTGACTGGGGTTCGTTGTGCTGGTGGGGGGGTTCTTGCTCAAGGACGTAGTGAGCTGGTCTGCCGTGATCTTGTTCCAGCTTCTGCGGGGAGCCTGTTGCTGGTGATGGTGGAGCGTGGTCCTTCTGAAGCTGAAGTGGACGCAGCTGTGGTCCGTCCATTGGAGTCCCGTGGCGTGGCTGAAGGCGATGTCCTTGCTGGAGGAGAAGATCGGGTCGAGTGTGTGTCCGGCGTAGTGGGTGGGGGTGGTCACCAGTTGCTTGAGTCCCAGGTTTGCGAGGTTTTCCAGCAAGGTGGTGGTGTTGCGGTCGTCGTTGTTCTCCAGGTGGAAGTTGAGGTCCCCGAGGAGGATGTAGTCGGCTGAGGAGAGGGCGAGCGGGCTGATGAAGTCGGCGATGTCCTCGCTGAATTGTGTGCGTGGTCCCGGGGGTCTGTAGATGAGGGTGCCTCTGAGGGTGGTCTTGGGGTTGACGTGGATCTGGAAGTGCAGGTGTTCGGCGGGTGCGATGGTGTCGTCGGTGTTGGTCGTGATGCGGATGGTGTTCCTGTGGATGATGGCGATGCCTCCTCCTGTCTGGTTGACGCGGTCTCTCCGGATGATCTTGCAGCCGTCCGGGATGGCGATGGCGATGTCGGGCGCTGAGGAGGCGTTCATCCAGGTTTCCGTGAGGAAGGCGACGTCTGGGGCTGTGGTGTCGAGCAGGTTCCAGAGCTCGACGGCGTGTCTGTGGACGGAGCGGGTGTTGAGCAGGATGCACTTCAGGTGGTTGCTGCTGGTGTTCTGCTTGGTGGACGCTGGTGCAGTGCAGGTCCGGATGCAGGAGAACTTGCAGGACTGGCAGATGAAGGGTCCGTGGGTGCGTCTCGGGGTGGCTCGGTAGCATCCAGGGGTTCGGCCGGCGTTGAGTGCGTTGAGGGTGGCGGTGTCGTACGTCCGGCGGGTGGGCTGGGGTTTGAGGGGGCAGGGGTCCTGGCACTGGGCGCGGTCCAGGCGCGGACGGGCGTAGACGGGCTTACCTTTGGCGCACCTTCGGCGCTCAATCGGTGCTCCCGCTGCGCGCGTCCACTGCGCGGTCGCTCTGGGGGCGTCATCAGTAGGAGCCGGGTGGGCGGGTCAGCTGGGTGGCGGGAGCGGGGCGGCCAATGGGCTGGTTGTGGGCGGGGCCGCAGGGGGGCAGCGGCGGGAACCTCTGGGCGTCCGGCAGCGGCGGCGGGTCTGTCCCTGGGTCAAGCGGCAAGCGTGGGAGGCAGGGGGAGATCCGGGCGGCCCAGTGGCGGCTGAGTCGTCCTAGCAGCAAGCAGAAGGCAGGCAGCGGCAGGCGTGGGAGGCAAGGGGGTGACCCGGCCTGGTAAAAGGCGCAGTGGTCACTCCCTGGCTGACCCCGCAGGTTTTGCAAAACGTTAATGCAAATACAGTACAGCTTCGCTTTCAAGAGCTCATGGGTCCGGGCCATCCCAAGTCTTTAAACCAAGCTCAGCTCTACCACGCACATGGTCTAGGAAAGAACATGGTGAGATTTCCCGTAATTTTCAGCAGAGGTCTCCTCCTGGTGTAGAGCCAAGCGAGCGAAACCAAATATATGAATCAGGAACAGTTTTACAAGGCTTTTTGTAGGTTTGGCTTGGTGTTCTGTTAATGACTATCTTGTTTCAGTTAAAAGGGATGAGCTACTGAATATATGATATGCCCCCTTTTAATATCCTTTGAGTTTGATACTCTGTCATGCCTAGCTTGTTAAAGTTAGGCAGGGCAGGTTGCTGAATTCCCAGTAATTTCTCCTTTGAATTGACATGTTTTATGTCTTGTCCCATTTGAGTTGACTGGCATGCTTGATGGCCCCTTGATTGTAATCGATCCCCCACAGCGAATTGATGATTATGCCATCAGGAGAACAGTGGTTTAGAGTTTGATACCATTGTTTATGACAAACTGTTTGATACTAAGGCCATCCTATCAGACAGTGTGACGGCCACTCAGGCTTTCATCCTCCTGAGGTTGATAAAATGAGTACCATCAAGTTGGCTAGCAATAAACATCTGTTAATCAGTGTCAGAATATCACTCGGGGTTAAGGTGTGCACACACACTCATGTTATGTTTGGCATAGTCCATGTCAACTACAGTTGGCCAGCTTTCCTCACTCTGCAGTAAGGACAGGAAACAGAAACACATGCAGAGGGTCGCATCTGCCAGACACGGTGCTGAGATTACGAATTGCCGCCTTAAACGCTAGGTAAAACACATTATTATTATTATTTTTTTGTTAACGATCCATTCCTATAGATATTAATCATCATCATTTAAACTTTATTTCGGTTTGTTTATGAACCATAAAAGTACAACAACAAGAAAAATACGTTTAAAACAATAAGCTAATACACAAGTTACGTCTCATTTCATATATACAGTCAATAGGTTAACATATGGTTTGTGGAGTAACAATTAAATTACTAAAACAATAATTTATATATACACAGATTAAAAAGATTAGAACACAGTGGAAGCCCAAGTTTTCCTGGGACCAGTTGTCTAACTACAATCAGGATACCTTGTTGCTACCGAATCATTCTCCGTCTGGTTAACCACATGGAAAACAAACATTTGGCAATAGCTGTAACTATTAGTGCACTAGTGTCAGATTTTAAGATTCTAAAAAACTCTAAATAGTTCCTAACTCCTAGGTTCACACATGGCTGTATAATCCATTTCTTTCTGCTAGCGGAATAAGCAGGACAGAACAAGATCACGTGCATTAGGGACTCATTAGGATCCTCACAACCTGGGCAAGGGCGGGCTGGACCCGTTTTCCATTTATCTGTGTGAGAGTGCAGGGGTAGTGTACCGTATCTGAACTGTAAATACAGTTTCTTTGCTAAAACCGGTTCTATAGTGTCTAGTCCTTCTCAAAGCTATAGACATTCTTGAAATCTAGAAAGCTATCAGTAAGACTAGAGGGCCTGGCTGATCGGAGAGCTTCTTGTAAGTTATGATATTTAATGGTCTCTGCCAGGGTTCGCCTCGAGATGACTTGGCACGCGACCTCTGGATTAAACCAGAGGTTCTCCATGCCAATCCTGGACGCCTGCCCCCTTATAAATGATAGCCACTTTATCCTCCCTACACCCGGACATGCCATCACAATCTTCAGTTCTTCTCTGTAGCACTCAAGCTCCGGGACACTCCACAATCTACGCCAGTAGAGAAGCGGGCGTGAGGCAATTGCTTCTGCAATTGGCCTCAGGTTTAAGTCCAGCCTCAGTGGAATTAGTGGAGTATTTTTTGGTAAAGAGAGCAACTGTCTTATGAAGTTGTTCTCCGTTATGCTAATCTCACTCGCTGGTCGATGCCCCCAGAGTTCCGCCCCGTAGAGAGTGGAAGATCTGGCTATATTTCCAGCGGTGCGCTCACTATTTTATGCACACAGGATTTCTGCACTTTAAGGATCCCCCCCGCGGACTGAGATAGCCCTAGATTAGCCTTAGACATTTGGGTATCCCAACCCATTTTATCATTTAATGTCAGACCTAGGTAGGTAAAGTTATTTACCCTTTCCAGGGCTCGTCCATCCATTTTCGGGCGAGGGCAATTAATTGTGCTGGCATTAAACACCATGTACTTTGTTTTGTCTATATTAATCACCAAATTCCTTTTCTTACAGAATTCGGTGAATTGGTCTAACACCCGCTGCATCCCCATTGATGTTTTTGAAAGCAGCAGGGTGTCGTCCGCAAACATAAGTGCAGGAAATTTACCGCCAGCTAAATTGGGTGCGTCAATATTATTTACACTGGTCAAGTCATCAACAAGGCCATTTAGGAAGAGGGAAAATAGGGTAGGGGCAAGTACGCATCCCTGCCTAACTCCCTTCTCAATTGGGAAAGCTCGTGTCAGCTGGCCTAATTTGCCATATCGTACCTTTCGCAAAGGTTCCTTCGTGGAGTCTTTTAAATTGGTGACACAAGTAAGGCGGAATCCCCATTGCAGTTAATATGCTCCACAGTTGGTTCCTGTCCACCATATCAAAGGCGGATTTGAGGTCCACAAATGTAAGGTAGAGGCTGCCCCCTTCCAAGACCACATGCTTCCAGTAAAGTACCTGGAGCCGTAGTAGTTGGTCGATAGTTGATGTTTTAGCTCTGAACCCCGCTTGCAGGTCGGAGAGGATCTTATTCTCAATAATCCAATCTTGCAAGCATTGTAAAAGCAGTCTGGCATAGATTTTTTGAGTAACGTCAATAAGGCTAATTGGCCTGTAGTTTGACGGGGCCAGCGGAGAGCCCTTTTTGTAGATCGGGATAATTTCGACCCCAGCCAAGTACCTGGAAATTGTTGGCCGTCAAGAATAGCGTTAAATAGGACGGTCAGGTAGGGAACCCAGATCTTCGGCTCATCTCTAAAAAGATCACCAGGGATATTATCCAGCCCTGGGGCCTTACTGCATTTTAATGCTTGTACCGCTAATGTGACTTCCTGCAGGGTAAAGGCGGGAGGATGGCAACCAAAGACCAAACTCAAAGACGATCTTGTTAAGGCTTTATTTTGGGAAGCAGGACTAGAATAAAGATCACTAAAATAGGCACACCAGGCTTCCTCAGAAATGTTAGGATCGATCTTTGCCTTGCCCTCTGGCTTCCCAGTGTGAACCAAATTCCAGGAGGTTCGGGCATCTTTCGCAGTTAATGCCTGTTTGATAGCATACCATCTCTCTGTTTCCCATTCGGATTTTGCATTGGAGAGGAGATTCTTATAGGCATTCCTTGCAATCATAATGGAGGTTCTATTGCCTAGTTTGAGAGCGGAAACCAGAGTGGTTTTTGCCCTCCTACAAGACTGATTATACCAAGGGTTAGTGTCCCGTATCTGACGTTGGGACTGGTTTGATGGATTATAAAAGCTACCCGCCAGGGCCGTTATTAGTTCTTTATGAATAACTAAGATTTTAACGCCTTTATCATAATTTGGGGCACTCTCGTGCAGTGCTATCAGCCGCTCAAACTGAGGAGTAACACTTTTATACAAGGAGGCCAGATTACCTGGCGAAGACTTAATAGAGGCCCATCGGATTCTTTTACCACCCTGTATGATCCTGATGCTACTAGAGACCATATCATCCTCTTGATACGCCCCATCGGAAAGTGGCAAATCCAATTCTGCTACCAAGGGATTGTGGTCACTTTCCGAACGGTCATGAACATGGAATTGTCGGACCAATGGCCATAGGGACGAGCTAACCATGAGATAATCTATTATTGATGAGTGGCCCATTCCATTATAGGTACTCCTTCCTGGGCTATCCCCCGGGAAGCGACCATTGCAGGCTCTGAGCGAGAATGTATACGTCAATGAGGTGAGCTGCATGACCATAGGTGTCCAAGATTTAGTTTGATAGACATTGGGGGGTGGGATCCGGCAAGCGTCATCCTCATCTGATGTTATCTGAAACCCCCCCCCCAAGCTGCTCATAATGGCAGTTAAAGTCTCCCCCCATTAACACCTTGGTCTCGTTTGAGAGGCTGTTCAATAAAACCGTTAAGGACTCTAGGGTCTGTGAAACCCCTCCCCCCCGAACAGGGCGTAGGTAGATGTTGATAATTGCTATTTTGGGAGTATTTGGGCGAGTTAAGAGAATGCATAATATGTCACGGTTGTTGGTGTTAATCCTTTTAACCGTAAACCCAAGGTGGACACCCACCCATATGGTCAAACCACCAAATGGTCTACCTCTAGGTCCCTTACTTGCAAGCTCAGCATAAGTAGCAAAACCCATTCTGTGATGGATAGTCATTGCCCATGTTTCTTGCAATATGCAGATGCCATGGTTATCCACAAAATCACACCAATCGGTGATATCTAGTTTTGCAGCCAAGCCCGCCACATTCCATGATAGGAGTGCTAAATTTCTGTTTTTGCGACTCAGTTGGTCAGTTGACTGATTGGAGGGTGTAGCAACTTCTACGGTTGGGTCACCCACTTCAGAGGTCGTCTGTCCCTTGGAGGTATCGTGGCTAGATATGGGGCAGTTGGCCTCGTGTGTGCTAAAGGGGGGAGTGCCGAGTTGGGAGGGTGTGGGTGAGAACCTTGTCCCACTCAGAGTATCCTCCCTAGCCAACTCCCCTCCACCCACACTTGGGCCAGATATAGGAGGAATAGCAAGAGCGGGAAGTCAGTCGCAACCATCGAAACAAGAAAGGACACCATATCTGTTGGAAGTTTCCAGTGGAGTAAAAGGGATCAAGTGCTCCATGTTCCTGCTCCCATGCAGGTAGTCTAGCCCCCCGGGAGGCATACTACGGCCACTAGCACGGACTGTGTTCCACCCCAAGGTATTCCTGGTAGGCAGAGGCCTAGAGAAGTGGCTCGTATAACTATTGTGGGAGGACATATGCACATTCCTAGTACAGTGGGGGTCAGCTAACCCCCCAAGGAAAAGGGCAGGAGTCGCATACGATCTTGGATAAAAATAGGTTAGATCGTATGGGGCTATAGCAGTATTCAGGTTCCCAGAGGACCCTGTTAGTATACATCTAACTGCCTCTGGGTTCCTGAAATTAATAACAACAATGTCTCCCTCTATGTTTTTTTCCCTGCTACCCAACCAGGGCAGGCGCCTGACATGGACTATCTCCCCATCAATATAATATGGGAGTGGTCTGTTTTGTCCTAGCCAATGCAGAATCTTATTTTTGAGTTGGGGATGGCCCTCTTTTTTGCCTGCTTCTAGGGGGGGGACACCTGTGAGTACAACTACAAAAGGTAGGGGCTCGGGGGGTAGTTCAACATTAAGACCCTGTAATTTGTCGTTAGTGGGCAAACTCAACCTCCCCCTTCGCAGTTGCTGACTCTTAGTACTGGGATTAACATCACCCTTCTGGGAATCTCTTGCAGCCTGGGCTATAGATTTTACCGCTGTTACCACAGGAGCCTGAGCCTTTTTGGGAACCAAATTTTTCTGCTGGCTGTTGCTAGGGGGCTTGCTAATTACAGTATTAGGCTTAGCGGAGCTCTTGGGAGGATCTACAGATCTCGATATATTGCTGTCAGGGGGTTTAGTGGCTCCGTTATTACCACTATTAGAGCCGTTTGGAACAGCCAGAATAGGAGCAGAGACGATTGGAGTCTGGGGAAGAGTTGTCGACAAGATAGTAGACCTTAGGGTGGACGTAGGAAGGCTTGAACTATCTTTGTCGGCAAACAATGCCTCCAGATTACCTAGTCGGTGCTCCACCCTCTTTAGAATATCCAGTATGGGAATCATAAAGGACCTAAGCAGCTGCTCAATAGTATTCCGCTCAATATCAGTAGAGGGAGAAATTTCTTGGCATGGAGCGGAAACAACCCCGATTCCCCTGCCTTCGGTGTTATCAGGGAGTATAACATTTGGGTCTGGGGTTGGTACTACTATAGACACTATGTCAGATGGTACTAGGGCCTTAGTTACAGTTGCGCCAGTAGTCTTGATTTTTAATGACTTGCCAAACTCGGAATGGCTGAGCTTGCCCCTATGGGGAGCACCTAACCCCCTCCTCTTTTTATTTGGAGGTCGCCACATTCCATGATAGGAGTGCTAAATTTCTGTTTTTGCGAGTCAGTTGGTCAGTTGACTGATTGGAGGGTGTAGCAACTTCTACGGTTGGGTCACCCACTTCAGAGGTCGTCTGTCCCTTGGAGGTATCGTGGCTAGATATGGGGCAGTTGGCCTCGTGTGTGCTAAAGGGGGGAGTGCCGAGTTGGGAGGGTGTGGGTGAGAACCTTGTCCCACTCAGAGTATCCTCCCTAGCCAACTCCCCTCCACCCACACTTGGGCCAGATATAGGAGGAATAGCAAGAGCGGGAAGTCAGTCGCAACCATCGAAACAAGAAAGGACACCATATCTGTTGGAAGTTTCCAGTGGAGTAAAAGGGATCAAGTGCTCCATGTTCCTGCTCCCATGCAGATAGTCTAGCCCCCCGGGAGGCATACTACGGCCACTAGCAGGGACTGTGTTCCACCCCAAGGTATTCCTGGTAGGCAGAGGCCTAGAGAAGTGGCTCGTATAACTATTGTGGGAGGACATATGCACATTCCTAGTACAGTGGGGGTCAGCTAACCCCCCAAGGAAAAGGGCAGTAGTCGCATACGATCTTGGATAAAAATAGGTTAGATCGTATGGGGCTATAGCAGTATTCAGGTTCCCAGAGGACCCTGTTAGTATACATCTAACTGCCTCTGGGTTCCTGAAATTAATAACAACAATGTCTCCCTCTATGTTTTTTTCCCTGCTACCCAACCAGGGCAGGCGCCTGACATGGACTATCTCCCCATCAATATAATATGGGAGTGGTCTGTTTTGTCCTAGCCAATGCAGAATCTTATTTTTGAGTTGGGGATGGCCCTCTTTTTTGCCTGCTTCTAGGGGGGGGACACCTGTGAGTACAACTACAAAAGGTAGGGGCTCGGGGGGTAGTTCAACATTAAGACCCTGTAATTTGTCGTTAGTGGGCAAACTCAACCTCCCCCTTCGCAGTTGCTGACTCTTAGTACTGGGATTAACATCACCCTTCTGGGAATCTCTTGCAGCCTGGGCTATAGATTTTACCGCTGTTACCACAGGAGCCTGAGCCTTTTTGGGAACCAAATTTTTCTGCTGGATGTTGCTAGGGGGCTTGCTAATTACAGTATTAGGCTTAGCGGAGCTCTTGGGAGGATCTACAGATCTCGATATATTGCTGTCAGGGGGTTTAGTGGCTCCGTTATTACCACTATTAGAGCCGTTTGGAACAGCCAGAATAGGAGCAGAGACGATTGGAGTCTGGGGAAGAGTTGTCGACAAGATAGTAGACCTTAGGGTGGACGTAGGAAGGCTTGACATATCTTTGTCGGCAAACAATGCCTCCAGATTACCTAGTCGGTGCTCCACCCTCTTTAGAATATCCAGTATGGGAATCATAAAGGACTTAAGCAGCTGCTCAATAGTATTCCGCTCAATATCAGTAGAGGGAGAAATTTCTTGGCATGGAGCGGAAACAACCCCGATTCCCCTCCCTTCGGTGTTATCAGGGAGTATAACATTTGGGTCTGGGGTTGGTACTACTATAGACACTATGTCAGATGGTACTAGGGCCTTAGTTACAGTTGCGCCAGTAGTCTTGATTTTTAATGACTTGCCAAACTCGGAATGGCTGAGCTTGCCCCTATGGGGAGCACCTAACCCCCTCCTCTTTTTAGTTGGAGGTGGTCCGTGAGCTTTGGATGTACAGGATCTTCCTGTCTTCCTGACCAAGTCCGGGGGCAGCATTCGCACCAAGAATTTAAGATACTGCAGTCTAAATAGCAACAGCAGCAAACAAACGCACGTCACCACTTCATACACAGAAGTACAATCTTGGTAATGGCATGATTGGCATCTCTCACTAAACCACTAAGCAAGTTAAAAATGAAACAGTAACAAAACAAGCCATGTTCACAGAGGTTACACATAGAAGTAGCACATAGCCCCCGTATCGGCACGTATCAGGTACACAAAGACGTAATTAAATTTTGTAAGTTAATCAACATCTCTAGTGTCTTAATTTGTTTAGACTTACAAGAAAACATTACTAGTAAGTTGATTCCAAATATACACTCTCGCAAGTGGTTCACGAGAGCCAAACAGGAAGCACAGCACCATTGGACTCCACACAGTGAATTGTGTGTTTGACTCTAACAAGAGTTATATATTTGCAAAAATTAAATAACTGTAATACACATATTTGTATGACTCGCTTATTACACATTAATAATAAACAGAAAGTGAGCACATGAAAAACAACTCTATACAATACTTTAAAATGAAATGTATAACTCTACAATCTCACAAGTGTCCTGCAAGCAGCTCTCAAAACTAATAGTATACAGTATTGAAAAATCTGATTACTCTTTTATGAAATTACAGTTACCTCTTCGATGTAAAAACACACACAAAGCCCTTGAAAAGTCTGCCATTAGATTATTAATAAACTTGTTTGTAAGATCTCTCAATGTAACACTAAGAAGCCTGAGGAGATGGGCAATCACAACTGAAATATTGTCACATTGCATCCTACATCCTTTATTGGAAATGTTTTGCAAACTTTGCATCCTTTCATGTTTTGTAAAAACAAAGCCATCTCCTTTCAAAAGGATGTGTGCATATATATTCTTCAGTCAACCTACCATATATACATAATCTGCTTAAAAAAAAAACTAGAAATTCACTGAAACAACAAAGGTTTATTTAACATTATAGTTACGTGAATTGGTTTGTGAGAACATTAATGTTGAACTAAAACCAGAGGGTAAAACAAAGTATCTACTAAGAACTGTGTACACTCCATGCAACACTGCAACACTCCTAAAAGAAAACACTATTTGCTTAAAATAACAAAGGTCTGAAGGTACTAAAGATCATACTACCTACAGCCTTCATACTGTGATGAAAACTTTACAGCTAGCCCTTCTTCTGAAGCAAAACAAGCACATGTACATAGGTTACTATGTTATATAGAAATTGTCATGCTAAGACGTTCCAGTCTAGTAACTACGTAATATATTTGCCCTGCCCGAAACCTTCTGCAGAACTACAAAACTTGTGTGTAATACTTTGGACACAAGTTGTCAACTGTCTTCTGCACCCAGAGTTACCCTTCAAAACAAAGATTTGTAATGTGTTCATCCTTTTACAAAACAATGGTGGATTAGAAGCATATGTGTTAAGTATACACTTATACTGATTAGCTGGAAACAACCTGGACAAAAGTAGGTAGAAAAGTAATATGGTAGCTACCATCAGTAATTAAACTATGACAGTGATGTTGCTTGAGATTTCATTAGTAATGTCATATATGATGTCATAGAACATATCATTAGTGATATAATATGGGAGGTCATACAATGCACGAGAGAGGGCTCCACCCAACAAGTGAACAGAGCTCTTTTATAAACAGTAAAATCAAATCTCCCCCAGGAAAGTCATCAATTCACAAACATATACTCAGCATTCACTCTTCAAACATCCTTAGGTATAGTGTTGCCAACACTACTAAATCTACAACACCAGCACCACAACAGTATTAAGAGACACCAATCTTTAAAGGGTGTTTCCAATGTACATGTCAGCAAATTCACAATAATGATAGTACTAATCATGCCTTTCATTAAGTCAAAAACAATTATTACATTAAAAATATGTCTTGCATTTAAAACCCTCACAGTGTGGTGCAATACAGTTTAATACGATAAACATAAGACTAAATGTAAACTCAACAGGAAGAGACAAAGAAGACAACAATGATTGTCTATATAAACATCCATTCAGCCAACATACATGATACTCAGTGTGGAATAGAGTACATCATTTCCTGTCAGTAAAATTTACAAAGATTAGGTAATTGCATAAGTCTTTATGCCCCAAAAAAGGAAATTCACTGAAAAAAATAATGGTTACAAGGATAATATAGTTAGGTTGAAATTTACACAAAAGCATATAAATTCAGCCATTATAGTTATACTTATATGAAGAAACTATACCTCGTGCTGTTAACTAACATTAGGCCACAAGTTATAGTTTATTGACATAAATACCCATAACTGCTGAATTTCTATGGGTTTGTGTGGGCAAAAAGTCACCCTAATTATTGCACCCTTGTAACCTTTGTTTTTTTTCAGTGAAAAAATCTGTTGCGTAATTTAAAAGAAACGAGATGCATGGGCTCCTGTGCATCTTTTATAGGAAGCCCTTAGGTAGGCCAATGCCTAGACACATGCTAAAAATAAAGGAGGGGGCACCACATCCCCAGGGTTTTTGTTTTAAAATATGCAGGGGGTGGCTGCATGGCAGTCCCTCTCCTTAGGTCTTCTTTACTTATTTAATGGGGGCCTCTTCTTGGCCCCTCAAACACTGGGGACTGGTACCTGCCTGAAGCTTTAGAAGACAAAATGTAGGGAGCCACGTGGACCCCCACCCGCCCTGTGGACCGCCACCTCCCTGGGGATTTATTTGCAAATAATGCAGGTAGCTGCATCACTGATGGCATCTCAAATGACACACTGATGATATCTCAAATGACATAACTGATGACGTTATACAGTGATTGTGAGTGTTTTATAAAGGTTAGTGAGTGCTAAACATATGTAGTATATCACCAATACATGCACTCCTACACCCACTGATTCACCAATACATCTTGGCATATATACATTTAAAAATCATAAACCTTTTAAAAAACGCTCACAGTCACTGGATGATGTAATCTGTGAAGTCATCGATAATGTCATTTGAAATATCATCAGTGATGTCACTGACCATGTCATGAGTGATGTATTATGCCAGGTCATAAGCAGTGCATTGGGGATTTGTGAGTTATAGTTAGTGAGCTAACTATAACAGCTGAATTTCACAGGTTTTGTACGAATGAAACTTGAGCCTAACTATAACGTCCTTGTAACCTTTGCTTTTTTTCAGTGAATTTCTATTTTTTTTATTCCATTTCCTAACTGTAACATCCCTGTAACCTTTGTTTTTTTCATTGAATTTCAAAGGTTTCTTAAATGCTAATTCCCAACTATAATGTCCCTGTAACCTATATTTGTTTAAGTGAATTTGTATGTTTTTTTAAGTATTAGTGACATTTGCACAGTGGTGGAGAAAGGGGCTGGGGCCTATGATCAGCTCTCAGAAATCCTGATGTGTAGGACTTAAAGGAGGTACCAGGAGGGTTCCTTGGTCTCAAAGGTCTCTCAGGAGTAAACTGGACTTCATCCCCTAACCCGTATTGAACCAGGAGACACGTTTTCAGAGGGGTGGGGAAAGGGGCACGGCCCCTGAAGACCTCTTAGCAATCCCGCTGTGTGGGACTAATTGGAGGTAACAGGACATACTTGGGGGCCAGCTACCCTTCCTCTTAACTCCAGTAAGTCCCACACAGGATTGCTGAGAGTTTGTCAAAGGTCATGCCCCCTTTCTCTATCACTTTGCATGCCAGGCTTCTAGCACAATACTAGTTGGGCGATGAAGTCCCCTTGGGTATTGAGGGTTCTTGGGGGCCAGCTACTTCTCCAGTGAGTTCCACATATTGGGTTTGCTGAGAAGTTTTTGGTGAGTCGCTCCCTTTCTTATACTGTATTGTATAATATTGAATATTTATCAACTGTACATATTATGACTTTCTTGAGATTTGATACAACAAATGTTATATTACCATTTTCAAAAGAATATGTTTGAAGCTTGTTAGTATTTTGACATGTGTGGCCATGTTGGCCTTTAGTACACTGTATTGCTTCCCTGGGGGTATGTGACTTTGCTGTTCTGGTTTTGTATAAGTGCCAATTAGCATTTTTTCCTAATTCCTTTCAGGCAGTGGGGTTTTTGCTAGTATTACAAGCCCACTTTCTCCACCACTCTGCAAACGTGCCTCCTGGTTGATTACTAGTTGAAGGATGAAATCCCCTTGTTTCTTGAAGGTCCTTGGGAGCCAACCAACCCTCCTATTACCTCTAGTAAGACCCACACAGCTGGATTGCTGAGAGGTCATCAGAGACTATGCCCCCTTTCTCCAACACTCTGCAAACACAACTCCTGGTGCACTACTGGTTGGGGGAAGAAGTCCAATTTAGTCCTGAGGCCCTCAGGAGGTAAGGGGACATCATACCCCACCAGCAGCATGCTGAGAGGTGCATTTGCAGAGTGGTGGAGAAAGAGGTCATGGCCTCAACCACCTCTCCGCAATCAAGCTGTGTCGGAATTACTGGAGTTAACAAGAGGTCTTATTGGCTCCTAAGGACCCTCAGCAGCCAAGGGGACTTCATCCCCCCAGCTGTGTGCCAGAAGGAGTGACTGCATGTACTAAAGAAATTGGTCTGGGCCACAGGCATCCAGCAGCAGCATTTTTTCAATTATAATGGGCGGGGGGCATGTGGACCCCCTACCCTGGGCCCTGCAATTTCTTAAACATAAAAAGGATGTGGAGTCTTGGCTCAACTAATAAAACGACCACCACAATCCATTTTATAAAGAGTTTTAATGATTAGAACCTCAGGGCCTGCCCTTTATTTACTTATTGTTTTACATTTATAAAACATGTGAGGGGGGCTGCTGCCTCCCCTCCTGGCGTGATTTCAGTCACAGGAACCCCTTGCCCCGGGGCCTGTCCCTGTTTAAAAAATGAATTTAAAAAGAAAGAGAGGAAGGCCGCGTGGCCCTCCTCCCGGCCTATTTCGGTTCTCGGTAGCCCATCCCTTGGAGCCTGTCAATTAAAAATATATATATTTGAAAAAAGTGACTGCAGCATGCAGCCCCCCTCACGGGTCGTTTTCTGCCCCTAATATCCCATCCCCTGGGCCCTGCCCATTTTCAAAAGTTGTCTTCATTAGAAAAAAAGGAGGGCTTCAAGATTATCCCAAGATGTCTGCCAATACTTCCTGGTTCAAGTGTTGGCAGTCAATCACATTTTAGTAGGATTCGCAAGTCCACTGCAAGAACTTGCGTCCGCAGATATCTATATATATTCTTTTTTTATATCTTTGAAACTACTAAATGGATTTACCAAATAAAAAAAAATCACGCATTATGGGCCAACATCTTGCTTGCTGTCAAATTTGGTGTAATTCCATTCAGCAGTTTGGCCTGTAGTTGTGTTCAAACAATGAAAAATCTCGATAGGCATATCACGGGGCTAAAGCACTTTGGGACTCCGTTTGTTCTCAGCTTTCACTTGATAGTTCACCCCAACACTTTCAACAAAGCAGCTGAATCAAAAATGGGAAGATTAGTGACATTTTTGTAGATGCGTCAAGCGGCGCCAAAGTTATTGGAAAATTAAAAACACTTTTCCTATGGAAACTTTGGTCGTAACTATAACTACCTACTGGGAACCACAGGTATGTAATATATACATATATACACACAGACATACATATGCAGGCACACACATACATATATACACACACTTACAAATACACACATATGTAGACTGCTCAAAATGCTCAAAATGCCCTTCCAGGCTGCAGGAGTCTTGATCCACTTCCCTACATGTTCAGGCACTTACAGATTAAAAGACCAACCCTTCTTTTGTTGTGAAAGAGGACAGGCCTGTTATTTTTAACAGAGCTGAAATACTTCAACAGAGAACCACTGCCCCGTAGGCAGAACGTGTATGATGAGCACTGGACCTTCTAGCATGTATGACTTCAGTGCGTCCTCATTTTTGCACAAATCCCTTGCTTGGATTTAGCTGTACAAATATGCTATGTTATGTTATGTTAGTGAGATTTTTAAAGCGCGTCGATTACTCGGAGGTGTCCTGGCGCTAGCTAGATCTCCTAATGGCCGAGAGCAAGAGAACGTATTTGTTGGGAACAGATTTATTGGGAAAAGTTTCCTGAAGGACAAAAGTTCTGTGGCATTTCTCAGGTGGAACGGCAACTCGTTCCAGGTTTTTGTCGCGCAGTGAAAAAAGCTTCTGCCACCCCACCGGGCTTTTTTTCTGCGTGGCACACCAAGTTTCATTGCTACTTTGCTTCTATCCAAGGCCATGTATCAATTTTTGTGTCACCACTTCTGCTGAGTGCTTTGATTTCACATGACTATCTAATGGTTTGTAAATACTACCTATTGCTTCTAGCAAGGTGTAAAAGCCCCCCTATTTTAAAATGCAGTTACAAAGGAAAATGAGTGTGCTGAATTCATGTAGTGTGCATTAGTTTGTTCATTTATTGGGTATTATTGTTGAGGTATATATTGTAGAAATGGTTGGGGTGTGAGGGCCCAGGCTTTCAGTTGTGATTCAGTCAAAAAATTACCAACCTCTGTATTAGAAATTCCAAAAGGTGTAGCAGGATCTACTGTAGTGACCTCTAAATGTTATCTAGGACCAGTGTTTAATTTGTAAAAGAATGAGCGCTGACACCGAAAATTTTGCTCATAAGCACGTGGCCAGTGCAATTAAATGTTGGCACACCCAATACCAGGGCTAAGTAGCCTTGTATCCTTCTCATACTTCTTACGTCTACTACCAGGTAATCCCTGACCTGTTATCCTCATTCTTACAGGCTCATTTTTACCTTTATTACAGATTTTCAAGCTCTCGCTTCCCTTGTCTCTTAGTTTTGTTTTCCCCTCTTATGCTCAAGAAATGTCTGAAGCCGAAACCTACGTGACGAGCTCTAAAGAGTAGCGCTGGCAGCCCAACCGGCAACCACCAACTAAAATGAATCACTGTCTTTGGTGGAATCCAGGTGTCCTTCCAACGCAGCACTGTATGCCTCAAGCACCACTGAATACTGCAGGATGCAGTTCTCCCAGACTCTCAGCTGAATCACCGTCGAGCTTCAGATTCTTTATTTATTTATTTATTTATTTTTAGCAATTTTTAAAGCGCAAACAAATACCCGTGAGGGTGTCTCGGCGCTAAATTCATAGAATTCACTAAGAGATGTCGGGGGAGTTAAGGCGTAGGATAGTCATGTCTGAGCGGGAGGTTAGGAGGAGGAAAATAGCCATGTCTTGAGGCTTTTACGAAATTTTAGAAGCGTGGGAGCAGTTTTAATATGGAGCGGTAAAGTATTCCACAGTTTGGCCGTGGCAATGGTGAAGCGTCTATCTCCCCAGTTGGCCCTCTTTGTTCGATGGACTTTCAACAGATAAGCTGAAGAGGACCGTAAAATCCTATGTTGTTCAACTGGACGGAGAGCTTCTTTTAAAAACTGTGGTCCTGTGTTGTTCAGGGTCTTATAAGCTATACACATAGCTTTAAATTTGATTCGGCTCCTAATAGGGAGCCAATGGAGTTTTCTGATGTACGGGGACACAGATGCGAACTTGGGGATAGACAGTAGCGTTCTGGCTGCAGCATTTTGTACTGTTTGTAATTTATTGAGAACTCCTTCCTGCGCATTCAGGAGAAGTGAATTGCAGTAATCGGTTCTCGAGAACACTAATGTGCTGATGAGGGTTTTTCCTGCTGATTGTGGGAGGTAAGGAAGCAGTTTTTTTATTTTTTTGAGGGTATAGAAAGCAGATGAAACAATGGCGTTGGCATGATGGTGAAACGTCAGCTTGTTGTCAAAAATGACTCCCAAGTTGCGAACCTTTGCCACCGGCTGGGGTGGGGGCCCCAGCTGAGGTGGCCACCACTGAGGAGACCATGCTGGGCGCAAGCTCCCGAATGTCATCACCTCCGTTTTATCGGAGTTGAGCTTAAGGCAATTTGATGACATCCAGGAGCCTATCGCCTTCATTCCCTCCTGGAAGTTGGCTGCGATGGATGTTCCATTGTTGTTATGCACCGATAATACAAGTTGGGTATCATCGGCGTAAGTAGTGAGGGCAATTCCATAAGATTTGATCACCCTCGCTAAGTCCGACGCGTAGATATTAAACAGCGTCGGGCTCAGCGAGGAGCCCTGGGGAACACCACAAGGGAGGGAGAAGGTGTGGGAGTTGAAATTGCCCATCTTGATGGTCTGAGGGCGGTTGGCTAGGAATGAGGCAATCAGATCTTTAGCTTTGCCTCTTATTCCTAAAGCTGAGACACGGTCGATCAGAGTGACATGATCGACCGTGTCAAAAGCAGCCGAGAGGTCCAGAAGTATCAGGACCGCTGCTCCTCCCATGTCCATGGTTGCTCTGATCTCGTCTGCAGCCTTTAGTAATGCCGTCTCCGTCCCATGACCCTGTCTGAAACCAAACTGGGTCTCATCAAGAAGATTATTATCATTGATGAATTTGGAAAGCTGGATGTTGATAGACTTTTCAAAAATTTTGGCTGGAAAGGGGAGACAGGCGATGGGTCTGTAGCTAGCTGGGAGCTGAGGGTCCAGTGTGGGCTTCTTTAGAAGGGGCTTGATAATGGCTTCCTTCCAGACTGAAGGATATACTCCAGTTGCAAACATGGCGTTGCAGATGGTGGTCAGAGCAGGGGAGATTGCATCAGAGATGCGGTTTAAAATAGCTGGAGGGCAAGGGTCAAGAGGGGAACCGGATTTGATGCTGGATACCAAACGATGAATATGATCCTGTTCGACAGTATCAAAGGATAATAGGGAGGGCAGGGTGTTATCAGGGGGTGCCTCGGAGAAGGGAGGAGGAGCAGAATTCGTAAAAGTAATAAAGATGGATCTGACTTTTTCCTCAAAGTAGTTGGCCAGGGCGTCCGCTAATGACTGGGAGCCTTCTAGGTGAGGTGCCGGGGGGTTGGACAAAGTGTTGACCACTCTTCCCATAGGGGGTTGAGACTCTGCTATCTGGATTGCACATGTGAAATAGAGTTGCTAGGATGATTGCCAACAGACCAGAAGTGGGGCAGGGCATTCAGGTGTCTTAACTATTTAGGTCTCGCCCAGGCAGCACATGCGCTGTCTCTTTGAGACATACTGTATTCATTCTCTGGGCTTATTGCCAAGACCATAAGTGGGGCAGGGCATTCAGGTGTCTTAACTATTTAGGTCTCGCCCAGGCAGCACATGCGCTGTCTCTTTGAGACATACTGTATTCATTCTCTGGGCTTATTGCCAAGACCATAAGTGGGGCAGGGCATTCAGGTGTCTTAACTATTTAGGTCTCGCCCAGGCAGCACATGCGCTGTCTCTTTGAGACATACTGTATTCATTCTCTGGGCTTATTGCCAAGACCATAAGTGGGGCAGGGCATTCAGGTGTCTTAACTATTTAGGTCTCGCCCAGGCAGCACATGCGCTGTCTCTTTGAGACATACTGTATTCATTCTCTGGGCTTATTGCCAATAGACCATAAGTGGGGCAGGGCATTCAGGTGTCTTAACTATTTAGGTCTCGCCCAGGCAGCACATGCGCTGTCTCTTTGAGACATACTGTATTCATTCTCTGGGCTTATTGCCAAGACCATAAGTGGGGCAGGGCATTCAGGTGTCTTAACTATTTAGGTCTCGCCCAGGCAGCACATGCGCTGTCTCTTTGAGACATACTGTATTCATTCTCTGGGCTTATTGCCAAGCCCATTGTATATGTATTCATTTCTTCGATTGTCCTTTAAAAAAGCTTGCTTGCAGGTAGTCAGTCCTTCTTCTTTGCCCCTCCTTTTTTTGTGTTTTGTATCCCCCCATGTAATACCTCCCAATTACTGGTTTCTTTTTGCTTTGGTGTTTTTGATGTTCGTTTTGGGGCACTACCTTTTATTTGTTTCCTGTTGGTGTTTGCTGTTGGCTGTTTTTTGGGGGGTTCCTTGTCTTTTATGTTGTAAAGTCAGCGTGTACTTGTGATTCATTTCAAAAATTAATTGTTTCGTGTTAACAAAGTAGCATGTGTGCACCCTTATGCGCGCTTCTCCTTTATATAGAAATTTTTATTTATATTGAAAAAGCGCAAGATAGCATGTATGCGTGTTTGAATGCAGTTCTCCCACCTTCTCCCTCTTGTCTATGCTTTCTCCGTCCACAATGCACCCCCTCCCCTGACCCTCTCAAGGTTTTAGAGCCCCATTGTACTTTGTTTCTTGAGGCTGCTGCGCTGTCTCATGTGTTTTCATTTGTGATCATAACGTTTAAAAAAAGTGTACATTGATTAACTACATCAAGCTCCATACCTGTTCTTGCATGATATTGCCAATCTAATCTTATTTTGTATTTGTTATGCGAGTTTTACCAAACGTTTCATTCTTTTGCAAACAAAAATGAAAGATTCAGGTTCAGTGTATTTTTTTTTATTACTCTAATTTTATTTTGCACAACTCAGTTAAACGCCTAAATGATATTGACTACTACAGTATAGCTGATACCATCATCAGAACTTTTACTAGAGACTCATTTTAATTTTGACTCAAAATACCCTCAAAAAGATGGCAGCGCAGCAGGCACCGCTTTACTTTTCCAAACCCTATGTTACTTCGCATTGTGCGCTCAGAATAAGTGTGCATGTGTTTTGCAGCACTCTTTTTTGTTTACTTATCTCCTCCCCGCATTCTATGTTGCTCTCGCTTGTTTGTGTGCTTCCCTCCTCCCCCCCCCCCCGCTTTCCTGTGCTCACCCTTGTGTGCTTCACCCCGGCTTCACGTTGCTCTCGTCCATTTGCTTTTCTACTCCTGTTCTCCACATTGCTCTCTCTATCACTTGTTTCCCCCTGATCTCTATAACCCCCAACGCCTGCTGTGCCACCCCCACAACCACCTTGTCCTTCCCCGACCTGCGTTTTTTTGTTTTGTTTCCCCCCACCCCCACCCTCTATGTTCCTTCTGTTACCTCTGGTTTGCCCCTCCCACTTGCTTTTTAAAAAAATGCTTTCATCACTGTTTTCTTTTTATTGCCTGATCCAACTTGCATTGGCAAATGAACAGGAAATACACTGCATCATAGGCTTTTTTTCTAAAGAACCATGCTGCAGTGCATCAGGGATGCTGCACAACTTGACAAAAAATATTGACAACGCTTATTATGGGTCCTAAAGGCGAGAGCTATTGGCTTTGCCAATGCTTGTTTCTTTTGTTATTTTCCTGTGATTTGCTGCTATTCCTCTCAGGTAAAATAAAACCTGGTTTCTAGCTGTTGGCTCAGAACAAAGAATATGAAGCAGTGGCAAATCTGGCTTCTAACTAAAAGTGCTTCACCAGTCATTGGGTTAGGTACTATGGATGGGAGAATGGTTGAATGCAATGATTAAGTAAATTAGTGAATGAATCTATAAATCTAAGGATGCATGATCAAGTACATGAATGGTAAGTGAGATTCATGGCCTGTACTGTGTAAACTTTTTATACTTTGGCAACTCCCACTTTCTGGATGTTCGTAGGAATTATTTCTGTCATATGCAAGTTTAGCTGTCATCCCAGTCTTTACATGATGTGTAAAAGAGCTGTGAAACTGGAAAATCTCCAGTAGCTGCTAGGTATAGAATTTATCATTACAATTTTGATGAAAAAGCTGAGATTCTGCAATAAAATACAACTGGTGCTACCCGCGAAGGGGTCACTGCTTGTGAGGTGTGCCACAAAAAAGAGTTTGAGCAGGAAAGTGTGAATTAAAGCTGGTACTTTCAGTGGCACCCCAACACCACCTCGCTTTAATTGCAGGCCGTGATAGCATGTGCGAGACAAGCTAAGAACAGTGTTTGAATATGATTTCAAAGTCATAAGTGCGTCTGCACACATCATTAAAGATTTTAAGCAGCAACCCAACAGGCAGAATTGTTTACATGAAGAGAAACAAGAGTTGTGCACTTGGGAGTGTGCATATGTGGCGTCAAAATTTAAAATAAGTCGCTAACAGAGGGTGGGGGGCGCTGGACAGTGGTGGAGACCGAGGATAACACGGTAAAATGTTGCACACTGATGAAGTTGCACAAAAGGCAATAATTAATATTGTTCTATTAACGTGTATGGACTCTCAGTTCATGCTTTGCTCCAATGGCAGACTGGCAGACTGATACCCAAAAGCTACCAATGATACAGCTGGATGGAAAGAAATAACCTAACCCTCTCTGCTTATCTAGATGCAAATTACATTTTATTCATACAATGGCTGTGGTGAACTGACCCAAAGGCAACAATAGCTAAACGGGTGAACCCAAATATCAATTTCTGTTTATTTTGTAGGTCGAGCATCAGTGCACATGCACTGTCTGTAGGTCCTGCTGCAGTTATTATACCAAATAAAGTCCCACCTGCTGCTTACCATAGGTTAAGTCCAGCCTCAGTCTTCTTTGCTGCCTTCTCATTCGTTCGGGCTACCGATACATCACTTCCTTGTAGAGAGCTCAGGAGCACTACTCAAGTACATATTAATGTCCTTTAATTAGTGGCCCACCGCCTTAGGTATGTACTAATTCCTCTCTGCCAAGCCCCTTCATGTTGTCGTTTAGAAAAATTGATTTAAAAAAAAATATATATTGTTGCTTTTTAGCCAGTTACTTCTTGCTTCGTCTTGATTCCGTTACCTGCCATGCTGCATTTTCTTGCCTTAATGTAGTGCCTACGTGTCTGTGTTTTATTTATTTGAAGATTGGGCCAACCCTGACCCCCCCCGTCCCTCAGCCCACCCACTCTGCAGCACACATGGCCCTACCTCTCCTCTGATTGCAAAGGCTGCCCGGGGGCCCACGTAGGAAGGCACACTAGTCAGCACACTAGTGCCTCTGGTCTAGCTTGGCCGGTTTAGGAAGGAGACATCTAATATGATGGGGATGTAACATGTTAGGGAACATATTGCAACAGTACTCCCGTCTGTAAGCCACTCAAGGGAGTGGCCGGAGAATATTCTCAGTAAGTTATGTACAGGGTGAAATTTGAGTTTACCGAAGGCAACCCGGTAAGGTGTCACTGGTTTGGCGGGGTGCAGTGTTAGTATGTGAAATTAGGGGCAACCTTTAGTAGTGGAATAGAAGGGGGGCCAGTGCTTCTGGGAATGTGTTTGGCAACCCAGCATTTCTTATGCCATGATCAAAGATCTGGCTGAATGGCTTTCCTGGGCCTTCAGAGGGGGCACAGGAATGGAGACATGGGTATTTCCACCATGGAGTTAATTTGGTTGGTGGTCCCAGGCATGCGCTGGAACAGCTTGCTGTGAAAGAGGCCGCACAGGCTAGGGGAGGTTATCCCCTCCGAGCATCTTGGGCACTCACCGGGAAAGCAATTATTTGAATTTCCTGGGGAGGAGGGCACAGCTGTAAAGCATGGGATCCTCTCATTTATGTCAGATCCTGCTTATTTGTTGTTTCCGCAGAGTTTGGGTCAGGTTAACTGGCCGCAGCTTGTCTAGGTGGGTTTGATGTGTTGTCTGGTAAATTGACCGAGTACAGCCATTTTTTGCTTGGTATATCTGGGCATGAAGGAATGGCAGGCAAGATTCTAGCAAAGGCAGGTAGTGATACTTATGGGGTATGTGATGCATTATCTCACTGGCAGGCCACCATGCAAGGGGACCATGTACCTAGGTCACACATATCAGGCAGAGGTGCCCAGTGGAAGCATGGGAGGGACGGCACACAACAGGACACTGCACAGGTTAGATGCCGGTGAATTGTGGCTGCACTACTGCACATGGCAAAGTAAACCTGGACTAATTCACATGCGGGGTATGGTGGTGGTGGTCCCTACCTCTGTTCTCAGGATCACTCCCTGTTGGGCTTATCTAACGATCATCTTAATGGGCTTAAATCTACAGCCTCTCTGGTCTCTGCCATACTGTGAGTAGGTTAACAATGGACTTTATTAAGTGCTGCAATGGCCCTCTAATGCGATAGTACAGCATCTAGTTTACCGGTGCTATTTGTACCATCATTAGCACCGGCTCACAGGGGTAGCAGTGAAGCTTCCTTTTATTTAGCCTGGGATTGGAGTTGGCAATGTCATCAAACTTTGCAGCCTGAAACTGATTAGGCAAAGACATTCCTGTGATGGTGCAACAGGCACTCAGAGGTAGAACCAGCAAGTTTCAACATAATACTGGTATACCGTCACTGATAAACGTAAGGTTGTGGGCTACACATGAATAGGCACTTTCTGTCGCTGGGGCGGGAGTGTGCCATTCCCAAGAGAGTGCAGGTTACCTTGTTAGTGCTGATATGGAGGGGATGGAGCACTTATACGGACAACTACCAGAGCACATTTTGCAGTCATAGTTAAGGTTAAATTGATTATATTGTTGACATGTTACCAGTTGCTTCAGTTAAGCGAACTTACCTTGGGAGTTGTCAGTGAACATTCGGACTTCAAGGTTGGTGGTTAGCCAGTTGGCAGGCCTTTTAGATGTGGGTGTCTAGCTCAGGCGGATGTATGACGTTACAACGCATACTTTTACAACGCCTACCTTTACAACGCATTTTTTACACCGCAACATCCATTACAACGCACACCATTACAACGCATGCCATTACAACGAATTCTTTGAAACTACCTTTACAACGCATTCCACAACAACGCATACTACATTTACAACGCATACCATTACAACGCATTACATTGCATTGCATGTAAGGTAAGTGTTGGATAGTGTAGGGGTAAAAATTACTATTCTAACTCCAGGGGGTGCAACAGTAGGGTAAGTGTTGGATAGTGTAGGGGTAAAATTACTATTCTAACTCCAGGGGGTGCAACAGTAGGGTAAGTGTTGGATAGTGTAAGGGTACTATGTGTTTTAATGCTATGCGTTGTAATGGTATGTGTTGTAATGGCATGCGTTGTAGTGGTGTGCATTGTAGTGTCATGCGTTGTAATGACTGCGTTGTAAATGCATGCGTTGTAATGGATGTGGCATTGTAAAAGTTTCGTTGTAATGGTAGTGCGTTGTAAAAGTTGCGTTGTAAAGGTTGTATACCAGCTCAGGCAGGTCCAAGTATGGGTTATAGTGCCTGAAGTCTGCCCTGGGAAACAAGTTCACAGACAGGTGGAGCAGCGGAACTGAAAGGGGCTTGGGTTTGAGCCCTGGTCACAGGTTCAGATCCAGGTAGGTCTACTAAGCAGTTTATCTTCTGAGGTCAATGAACCAAGTACCATTGAGTTGAGTAACAATATCATGTGCAGATTCTCCCGCCCTATAGCCTTGGCTGGGAGCCATGCAGGTTGTGGAAGTTGTCATCCAGCGAGTGTGCTTTGGTCCATAAGATTGGGGAAACCCCTGGGTTAAACAGTTTGGGAGGGCAAGGTGTCACCTAGGGTGGTGACTGACTGAATTTGATGGACATACTTCAACAAGTGCTACATACAGATAAATGGGTGAAAGAGGAAGTAAGGCAGGCTTGTTAACTCTTACTTCCATCTGCATTGCCACTACTTGTCAGGAGTGGCTTGTCAAAGGTATTGCTCTTCAGCCAGGCAATGCTAACATTGAACCAACACCAAACTATTGGTTTTAGATCATCTTGGGTGCATATACATGAAGGGCTGGGCGAGGTAGGTACCACGGATACTGGGTCCCCTTCCCAGTTGCAGACCCAGCAGGGCATGCAAACAGGTGTGGTGATGAGAATCTCAAGGTATTTAAGGGGACAGCCAGCCGTAAGACACCCTGGGAGGGGTGGTGTAATTGTGAAGGCACTGGAACAGCTTCTGTAGAAGCAGGGGCCAGGGCAGGGGGGGGGGGTGTGTCTCCCTACTCACCACTGGGGTCTGACAGCAGGGAGGCAATGATTTGACTTTCCAGGGTAGGAGGGTCCTGCTGCCAGAATTGAATTCCCCCTGGTGTACGTTACGCATCCATTCCTGAACAGAGGGGTTTTGGTTATCAGTCTAAAGTCCACAGGGAGTTTAGAAAGGATGGGGGCACCTGTCCAGAAGTGGCATGTTAGCCTCCGGTCAGGTATGGGCTGGAACTTGTTTTGGCTGGACCTGGGAGAGGCCCAGTAATCATCAGGATGTAGTTAAAGAGTTCTACCTTGGTGGAGGCCCTGGTTGTGACGGTGGCCACCACCAGAGCTGTGAAAGAGTTACAGAGCGATCCAGAGTCTGCAAGGTACAGAAGGCAACTACATGCAGCAGCCCATTCAGGGTGCTAAGCCAAGGATACCCAGGGATGTCTTAGCATGTAGCTTGGAAGTGTGATGGCTCCCCATTAGTCCTACGGGCGGTTGTGGGCCTGAGCAACCGGGGGCTGCCTGGAACGCACCGCCCCCCTTTTCGGGGATCTGAGTGAGTGCGTGGACTGGCGGTCCACTGATGGGAGGGGTGGCCCATCCCAAAATTGGTAACCACCGATTGGCGACGTCCACGGTGTTACTTGTCTCATCAGGCGGGCAGGCGGCATAGGGGCTGGCCTGCCCTTGGATCGCCCGTAAGATAACCCACCATGTTGGCAATTTTGTAATGCAAATAAACCTGCAGCAAATTACTCCACTAACAAGGTGTCTTGTGTTTTATTTTTGTATGTTGCTGTATGAGAACTAAGGAGTGTTGCCGATATTGGCACTATACAAAGGCTGCCCGGGGGGCCATTTAGGGGACCCTCCAACAGGGCGGTCGCCTTAGTACCACAGGAACAATTGCAAAAATAACAGTTGATGGACAGAATGCAGAAACATTTCATACATTCACCCCAGTACAGAGATCTGGTCCTAAATCCATCGTTTTTTTGCTCACCATGCCATTCCAGTTTGAACCCAGCCATATGCAAATCAGTCTTGACCCTGTGCCCCATGGGAACAGTCCAGCCCGAACTGCCAAGCCAGGTCCTCCCTGGACTGGAAACAAGCATCCAAGGACCGGTTTTAGGCTTTCAGACCTCATCAGCCTGGATAGCTTGATTCCAGTGGCATGGAGAGCACGGGACTCACATCTGAGCATACCCGTCCCACTCGGGGTGACAATTGCAAAAACACCAGTTGATGGACAGAATGCAGAATAATGTCATACATTCACCCCAGTAAAGAGATCTGGTCCTAAATCCATCGTTTTTTTGCTCACCATGCCATTCCAGTTTGAACCCAGCCATATGCAAATCAGTCTTGACCCTGTGCCCCATGGGAACAGTCCATCCCGAACTGCCAAGCCAGGTCCTCCCTGGACTGGAAACAAGCATCCAAGAACCGGTTTCGGGCTTTCAGCCTTCATCAGCCTGGATAGCTTGATTCCAGTGGCATGGAGAGCACAGGACTCACGTCTGAGCATACCCGTCCCACTCGGGGTGACAATTGCAAAAACAACAGTTGATGGACACAATGCAGAATAATGTCATACATTCACCCCAGTACTGAGATCTGGTCCTAAATCCATTGTTTTTTTGCTCACCATGCCATTCCAGTTTGAACCCAGCCATATGCAAATCAGTCTTGACCCTGTGCCCCATCGGAACAGTCCATCCCGAACAGCCAAGCCAGGTCCTCCCTGGACTGGAAACAAGCATCCAAGGACCGGTTTCGGGCTTTCAACCCTCATCAGCCTGGATAGCTTGATTCCAGTGGCATGGAGAGCACAGGACTCACGTCTGAGCATACCGGTCCCACTCGGGGTGACAATTGCAAAAACAACAGTTGATGGACAGAATGCAGAATATTGTCATACATCCACACTAGTACAGAGATCTGATCCTAAATCCATCAATTTTTTGCTCACCATGCCATTCCAGTTTGAACCCTGCCATATGCAAATCAGTCTTGACCCTGTGCCCCATGGGAACAGTCCAGCCCGAACTGCCAAGCCAGGCCCTCCCTGGACTGGAAAAAAGCATCCAAGGACCGGTTTCGGGCTTTCAGCCCTCATCAGCCTGGATAGTTTGATTCCAGTGGCATGGAGAGCACGGGACTCACGTCTGAGCATACCCGTCCCACTCGGGGTGACAATTGTAAAAACAACAGTTAATGGACAGAATGCAGAGTAATGTCATATATTCACCCCAGTACAGAGATCTGGTCCTAAATCCATCGTTTTTTTGCCCACCATGCCATTCCTTTTTTAACCCAGCCATATGCAAATCAGTCTTGACCCTGTGCCCCATGGGAACAGTCCAGCCCGAACTGCCAAGCCAGGTCCTCCCTGGACTGGAACCAAGCATCCAAGGATCAGTTTCGGGCTTTCAGCCCTCATCAGCCTGGATAGCTTGATTCCAGTGGCATGGAGAGCACGGGACTCACGTCGGAGCATACCCGTCCCACTCGGGGTGACAATTGCAAAAACAACAGTTGATGGACAGAATGCAGAATAATGTCATACATTCACCCCAGTACAGAGATATGGTCCTGAATCCATCCTTTTTTTGCTCACCATGCCATTCCAGTTTGAACCAAGCCATATGCAAATTAGTCTTGACCCTGTGCCCCATGGAAAAAGTCCAGCCAGAACTGCCAAGCCAGGTCCTCCCTGGACTGGAAACAAGCATCCAAGGACAGGTTTTGGGCTTTCAGCCCTCATCAGCCTGAATAGCTTGATTCCAGTGGCATGGAGAGCACAGAACTCACGTCTGAGCATACCCGTCCCACTCGGGGTGACAATTGCAAAAACAACAGTTGATGGACACAATGCAGAATAATGTCATACATTCACCGCAGTACAGAGATCTGGTCCTAAATCCATCGTTTTTTTGTTCACCATGCCATTCCAGTTTGAACCCAGCCATATGCAAATCAGCCTTGACCCTGTGCCCCATGGGAACAGTCCAGCCCGAACTGCCAAGCCAGGTCCTCCCTGGACTGGAAACAAGCATCCAAGGACCGGTTTCAGGCTTTCAGCCCTAATCTGCCTGGATAGCTTGGTTCCAGTGGCATGGAGAGCACGAGACTCACGTCTGAGCGTACCCGTCCCACTCGGGGTAACAATTGTAAAAACAACAGTTGATGGACAGAATGCAGAATAATGTTATACATTCACCCCAGTACAGAGATCTGGTCCTAAATCCATCGTTTTTTTGCTCATCATGCATTCCAGTTTGAACCCAGCCATATGCAAATCAGTCTTGACCCTGTGCCCCATGGGAACATGCCAACCCGAACTGCCAAGCCAGGTCCTCCCTGGACTGCAAACAAGCATCCAAGGCCCGGTTTGGGCTTTCAGCCCTCATTAGCCTGGATAGCTTGATTCCAGTGGCATGGAGAGCACGGGACTCACGTCTGAGAATACCGGTCCCACTCGGGGTGACAATTGCAAAAACAATAGTTGATGGACAGAATGCAGAATAATGTCATACATTCACCCCAGTACAAAGATCTGGTCCTTAATCCATAGTTTTTTTGCTCACCATGCCATTCCAGTTTGAAGCCAGCCATATGCAAATCAGTCTTGACCCTGTGCCCCATGGGAACAGTCCAGCCCAAAATGCCAAGCCAGGTCCTCCCTGGACTGGAAAAGAGCATCCAAGGACCGGTTTCGGGCTTTCAGCCCTCATCAGCCTGGATAGCTTGATTCCAGTGGCATGGAGAGCACGGGACTCACGTCTGAGGATACCCGTCCCACTCGGGGTGACAATTGCAAAAACAACAGTTGATGGACAGAATGCAGAATAATGTCATACATTCACCTTAGTACAGAGATGTGGTCCTAAATCCATCGTCCCGTGCTCTCCACACCACTGGAGTCAAGCTATCCTGGCTGAAGACGGCTGATAGCCCGGAACCGGTCCTAGGATGCTTGATTCCAGTCCAGGAAAGACATGGATTGGCAGTTCGGTCTGGACTGTTCCCATGAGGCACAGGGTCAAGGCTGATTTGCATATGGCCATGTCTGAACTGGGGTGGTGTGGAGTGCAAAAAAACGATGGATTTAGGCCCAGATCTCTCTACTGGGGTGAATGTATGACATTGTTCTGCATTTTGTCCATCAACTGTTGTTTTTGCATTTGTCACCCCGAGTGGGATGGGTATGCTGAGACGTGAGTCCCATGCTCTCCACACCACTGGAGTCAAGCTATCCTGGCTGAAGACGGCTGATAGCCAGAAACCGGTCCTAGGATGCTTGATTCCGGTCCAGGAAATACATGGCTTGGCAGTTCAGTCTGGACTGTTCCCATGAGGCACAGGGTCAAGGCAGATTTGCATAATGCCATGTCTGAACTGGAGTGGTGTGGAGTGCAAAAAAACGATGGATTTAGGCCCAGATCTTTGTACTGGGGTGAATGTATGACATTGTTCTGCATTCTGTCCATCAACTGTTGTTTTTGCATTTGTCAAACCGAGTGGGATGGGTATGCTCAGACATGAGTCCCATGCTCTCCACACCACTGGAGTCAAGCTATCCTGCCTGAAGACGGCTGATAGCCAGAAACCAGTCCTAGGATGCTTGATTCCGGTCCAGGAAAGACATGGCTTGGCAGTTCGGTCTGGACTGTTCCCATGAGGCACAGGGTCAAGGCTGATTTGCATATGGCCATGTCTGAACTGGGGTGGTGTCGAGTGCAAAGAAACAATGGATTTAGGCCCAGATCTCTGTACTTGGGTGAATGTATGACATTGTTCTGCACTCTGTCCATCAACTGTTGTTTTTGCATTTGTCACCCCGAGTGGGATGGGTGTGCTCAGACGTGAGTCCCATGCTCTCCACACCACTGGAGTCAAGCTATCCTAGCTGACGACAGCTGATAGCCAGAAACTGGTCCTAGGATGCCTGATTCCGGTCTAGGAAAGACATGGCTTGGCAGCTCGGTCTGGACTGTTCCCATGAGTCACAGGGTCAAGGCTGATTTGCATATGGCCATGTCTGAAATGGGGTGGTGTGGAGTGCAAAAAAACGATGGATTTAGGCCCAGATCGCTGTACTGGGGTGAATGTATGACATTGTTCTGCATTCTGTCCATCAACTGTTGTTTTTGCATTTATCACCCCGAGTGGGACGGGTATGCTCAGACGTGAGTTCCATGCTCTCCACACCACTGGAGTCAAGCTGTCCTGGCTGAAGACGGCTGATACTGATTTACCTCACTCAGGTAAAGGATTGCCCTGCATAGCGCTCACACCTCGCGCTTTTTATCGCGCTGTGTTTTTAAATTGACCTGTTTTTCTATTTTGTTTCTGTATTATTTGTATCCCCTGTTTTTAACTCGGGTGTTATTCTCTCCCTCTTACCTGCACAATAATAGTGGAACCACCGCTGCTGTAGCGGGTCCGGCTCCCGGGGTGGCTTAATCTTCGGCCGCCATCTTAGAGTGGTGTTTGGCCAGTAGAGGGGCGGGGATTTCGAGCGGACTAGCGCTCTGTGGTTAGTGGAAGTCAGCCTACATATGGCGACCGGTCCTTGGCTCTCCCTCACTCAGGTAAAGGATTGCCCTGCATAGCGCTCACACCTCGCGCTTTTTATCGCGCTGTGTTTTTAAATTGACCTGTTTTTCTATTTTGTTTCTGTATTATTTGTATCCCCTGTTTTTAACTCGGGTGTTATTCTCTCCCTCTTACCTGCACAATAATAGTGGAACCACCGCTGCTGTAGCGGGTCCGGCTCCCGGGGTGGCTTAATCTTCGGCCGCCATCTTAGAGTGGTGTTTGGCCAGTAGAGGGGCGGGGATTTCGAGCGGACTAGCGCTCTGTGGTTAGTGGAAGTCAGCCTACATAAAGCTCCCTTGCGAGCGCAGCGGGATCGCGCAGCGGGGGCGCCTCCACAGCGCCGGAGTCACGCCAGAGTCCAGCCCGTCTGCGTCCCGGAGGCGGACGGGGCTGGACGGTGTTGCAGGTTTTGCCTTGTGGGTTGTATTATTACGGCTTTTGCTGTTTTTAATCTTTTAAGTATGCTGACGTACTCTTCAGCTGAGCTTATTGCTTTACGCCTCCCTCGAGGAAACTGTTCCCATATTTTCCCTGGTGGCAGGAAACTAAGGAAAGGTTGTCCGTCATGTGCATGGCGTTTCCCGGCTGCAGCTGTAAACGGGCCTGACACTACATCTGTCCCCTTCCAATGTCTCCTACTCAATACCAGGTCAGTAAATCGCCACTCCACTGACATCTGGAGTCTACTGTATAAGTCAAACATTACGTGTTTGTTTTTGACTGAGACCTGGTTGGGTGATTTTTCTGCTCCAGATCTGGCTAATGCCATCCCCCCGAATTACAACATTCACAGGAGGGACAGAACTTCGGGCAGAGGTGGTGGAGTTGCTCTTATCGTGGAAGAGAGTATTTCCTGCTCTATTTTCCCGGTGGAGAATTTGCAGGGATGTGAAGCTCTTGGTTTCACCTTACATCTCTCCCCCCTCCAGGCCTGTACTGGGATACTTGTATATAGAACCCCTGGTTCATTAGGTCCTTTCTTTGACGAACTACAGGAAGCACTCGCAGTCCCCTGTATCAGGTCGGATCACTGTATTCTTCTTGGAGACTTCAATGTCCATATGGACAATAGCTGTGACCCAGACACTATAAAATTTATTGATACCACGACTTCGTTAGGGCTATCCCCCTTTGTGATAGGCCCTACACATAATAAAGGACATACCTTAGATCAGGTATTCTCAACGAAACCCATTTCGGTCGGTACCATCCAGCCTGTACTTTGGTCGGACCATTTTCTAATTTCTTTTTCTCTCCCTGTCACTGCCCCATCCCGGGTGAGGAAAAATGCAGCCACGCGAACTTCACGTCCGTTTCATTTACTTTCTGCGGACATGTTATCCGAGGCTCTCATCTCCTTTCCTTGCCCTCTTTTGGGAAGTTTGGAGGAGAATCTTGTCCACCTACACAATTGGCTTTTAGCAAGATTTGAGTCCTTAATTCCCAAGAAAAGCTCCAAATCTGGAGGGCGTAGGGAGTCAGCCCCTTGGTTCTCCCCTCGGTTGAGGTTACAACGTCAGGAGTGCAAAAGGGCTGAGAGGGCCTGGAGGCGGGCTTACGATCCAATAGTGAAATTGAAATTTCGGGCAGCCATTAAAGCCTATCATCATTCTATCTGGGACGAAAAGAAGGCCTATTTTGAACACCGTATTGATGAGGCTGATAATGTCTGCAAAGAAATTTTTAAAGTGGTCCAGGATTTTATTTCTCCTGTGGTTTGCACCCCCAACCATACTCATACTGATGTATGGATACAACAACTTGCCACCTTCTTTGTCAATAAGATCACAGCCATTCAGGCCTCTCTCTCCAGTGCGCAATCTGATCCATGCCATCTAATGCTACCATGTCCTGTGGAAGACCACGGCCCTTTCCTCTCTGCTTTCCCCTCTATGGATCTTAGTACATCTCTGGAGCTTCTGTCTAGCCTGAAATCCGGCTCTCCATTAGATCCATGTCCGGCTAAATGCTTAGGGAAAGTGGCTTCCGCCATTAACATCTTGGTGAACCCCCTGCTGAATACATCTCTGTCGACAGGGAAGGTACCTCAGGCCTGGAAGCGAGCCATGATTCTACCGCTGCTCAAAAAACCCACCTTGGACCCCCTGATACATGCTAACTATAGGCCAATCTCCCTGCTCCCTGCTCTGGCAAAAGTGGCCGAGCGTTATGTGCACAGGATAATTTCCAGCTTCATCGAAGGAAACGACCTGTTGCACACCTCGCAGTCCGGCTTCCGTACTAATTTTAGCACGGAGTCGGCTCTGCTGGAGGTCACGGACGCCATCAGGGAAGTACTCGACCTGGGGGGAAAGGCCGTGTTAGTCATGCTTGACTTGTCGGCGGCCTTCGACACCGTTCCACATGATGCCCTCCTTGTAAGACTCTGGGAGTGTGGCCTTCGTGGAACGGTGTGGAACTGGCTAAAATCATTTCTGGCCGACCGCCGACAAACGATCTGGGCGCCTCCTTTTTCCGCTGATATGGCTCCGCTAGAGGTGGGAGTCCCGCAGGGCTCCATTCTCAGCCCTATGCTGTTTAACATCTTTATGGCCCCTCTGGCGGAAGTCGCGGAATCCTTTGGCGCCCAGATCGTGTCTTATGCCGATGACACCCAACTCCTGTTCACTTGTGACAGGGCTGGGTCATTTGACGGCACAAAGATCAGGGACTGCCTTGGTGCGGTATTTGAGTGGTTCAGAGATCATGGCTTGAAATGCAACTCTGACAAGTCAGAGTTGCTTTTTTTCGGTTGCGCACCGGAACTGGACTGGAAATCCTGGTGGCCACTGGATATGTCTCCTCCTGACAAAGTTGCTGTTAAGGCCAAAAATCTGGGGGTGATAGTAGATTGTGACTTATCCTTTGGACCTCACATCTCGTCCACTGTTGGGAAATGCTTCGGCATCTTATGGATGCTGAGGAAATTTCTTCCTCTACTATCACTCAACCACAGGAAGACAGTCGTTCAGGCACTAATCGGGTCGCGACTGGACTACGCAAACGCTCTCTTTGTGGGTCTACCGAAATATCTTATGACCCGTTTGCAAGTGGTCCAAAATTCGGCAGCCCGTGCCATCTTTGGACTCCCGAGGAGAGCTGGTGCCACTGCCTTACTGAACACCCTTCATTGGCTACCTATCTCCAAGAGAGTCCTTTTTAAATGCCTGACGGTGGCCTTTAAGGCCCTTCATGGTATTGGCCCCAAATATCTTGGGAAACGTTTCTCCAGGTATGTGCCAAGCAGGACTCTCAGGTCATCGGGTCTGTCCCTGTTGACTGTCCCTGTAATTCGCCGTGCTCGTCAGGGAGGTCGATCCTTCCGCTATCTGACACCCAAGGCATGGAACGAACTACCATTGTCCTTGAGATTGGCCCCTTGTCTCCTTACTTTCAGAAAGGACTTGAAGACATGGCTTTTTAGGTAACAGTTCCTTTATCCCTCTTCCTTTGTTGTGTGGTTGCTTTTTGCTGTTCTTTTCTTTGCCAAAGCGCCGGGATGCTCCTTCGGAGTTGCCGTGCGCTATAAAAGAATTAAAGTAACATAACATAACATAACATAACATAGCCAGAAACCGGCCCTAGGATGCTTGATTCCAGTCCAGGAAAGACATGGCTTGGCAGTTCGGTCTGGACTGTTCCCATGAGGCTCAGGGTCAAGGCTGATTTGCATATGGCCATGTCTGAACTGGGGTGGTATGGAGTGCAAAAAAACAATGGATTTAGGCCCAGATTTCTGTACTGGGGTGAATGTATGACATTGTTCTGCATTCTGTCCATCAACTGTTGTTTTTGCATTAGTGCCACAGGAAGGCACACTAGTCAGCACACTAGTGCCCCGGGTCTAGGGACCAGGGGGTCAGTCGGCCGTGACACTTCCGGCTGTGGTGGGGGGGGGGACAGGGTACAAATACCCTCCCCCGCCCACAGAGCAGCCTCTTTTCTGCTGCCGGTCTCGCTGTTTCCCGTCCTACCGCTTACCCTGCAGACGGCCAGAGGGTGGTAAAGGAGGGAAAGAAGGTAACTTATTGTTTTGTGTTGCAGGAGGAGTTACAGGGCGATCCAGAGTCTGCAAGGTACAGAAAGCTACTACATGCAGAAGCCCATTAAGGGTGCTAAGCCAAGGATACCCAGGGATGTCTTAGTGTGTCCCCTGGAAGTACGACAGCTCCCCATTAGTCCTACGTGCGGTTGTGGGCCTGAGCAACCGGGGGCTGCCTGGAATGCTCCACCCCCCTTTTGGGGGGTGACAAGTACGTGGCCCCTCCCAAAATTGGTAACCACTGATTGGCGACGGCCTCGGTGTTATTTGGCTCATCAGGCGGGCAGGCAGCAAAGGGGCTGGCCTGCCCTTGGATCGCCCATAAGATAACCCACCATGTTGGCATATATGTTATGCAAATAAACCTGCAGCAAATTTCTCCACTAACAAGGTGTCTTGTGGTTTATTTATGTATGTTGCTGTATGAGAACTGAGGAGTGTTGCCGATATTGGCACTATGCAGTCCGCGCTCCGTGAGCCTCGCATTCTAGCCATGGAAGAAGCGGAGGAGGAAGGATTTGTGAAATTGCCTGGGACACAGATAAGGAAAGCAGTCCACAATATAATTTGTGTAGATGTGGGAAAATGGGTGTCTTTGTTTAAGTGGTTCAATGCCGGAATAGGAATGCAAGTTAGTGGGCACATTGAACCGCATTTTTATGGAGAGCAGAATTTTAAACAAGCGCTTGTGTTTTCTGCCGATCCTCGTTCACTTTGCACACGCTTGTGTTTTCAGCTGATCCTCGTTAGTTGCTTGCAAACTAATGAGGATCAGCTGAAAACACATGTGCTTGTTTAAACATTGCTTTCTACACATATCTGGTTTTATATGCCCACTGACTTGTATGCACTGCATATAGAATGCAAGTTATTGGGCATATTAAACCACAGCTTTTAACAACAGCTTGGTTTTTCAGCCGATCCCTATTCACGTTTGCAATTTTATAGTGAAAACTTGAACCAAAGGTATCAGAGCACTTTACATGAGCACCAGTTACCTTACACAAGGACATATTAATTTTTAGGCATGGGGAGATGAAGTGATTTGCCATGTGAGATGAATGTTCAAAAGGGAACTTCTATTTGCGCTATTAATGTAAATGATCATGGCAAAGAAGTGTTCTTGGTTGAAATAGCACCAGCTGCACATGTGCGAGCCGTTCCTGCTGAAATGAGACGCCTTCTGAAGCGGTGCTTTGTTTTATTTTACAACCAAGCATCCCTGCAACTAAACAAAGGCCTACTCTGGGTGCTCACGAGGGCTTCACTAGCTGAAAACGGACTCTCTTACCTGTCGGTATGAGTATTTAAAGTCATGCTTTTGTCTGTGGAAGCAGCAAGGCAATGCAATAGGTCTCACATTAACGAGAGTTTGAGCTATTGGTATTGCAAATCACAATGCCTTTTACGTACCTGTTGATTTTTAAATAATAAATTAAAGGTGATGCCATTTGAAATGCCAATAGCTTCAACTCTTGCAATTCCAAGACCTATTGCATTGCAGGTGCTTGTTCTTTGTTTGTATTCATGGCAAAGGGGTTTAAATATCTCCAGGTCTACGAACATACTGAAAGGCCCTGCTGATGCAACTCTATCTGCAAACAATATTAGTTTTGGGGTGAAAGTGTGGCCTCCTCCGAATTAACCTAAAAATCAACTGATTAGGACTATGGCTGGAGTAATTCATTCCCATCTCAATGTTGTAAGCATCTCATGGACAAAACATTGGGTGAGTGAGCCAAAACCAATGAGAGGCAATGTAACAAGTGCATGTTTGAGTCACTGGTGTTGTGAGAGGAAGCAGAAGTGGCAAAATGACTTCCGAGTGGAGTGGAGTGTGGCCCAATGCCTGCTTTGCACGCACGTTATGTTAGCATGGCTTATTAAAAGTTTAAACGCCATTTTACATTTTGCTGCTTTTGCACACGACACTGCATATAGACGTTTTTGTAAGTTAGGCTTCGTGAAGGTCTACACATGAGAAAAGGTTTGTTTTCGACATCCCTAGACTTACATCGTGCCCCTAGTCTGCACAGTGAGTGCTGAAGTGGTCAAGGTTATCATAACATGGTAGCTGTTGTTCCACATGATCGAGTAACTCTTTTTAGACACAACAATTTGGCAGTTGTGATGCAGAGAGCTTTGGCTGATCCTGATGTGATTTACTCTTACTGAGCGGAAAGGTAATGGGGTCCCCCAAACAAGCCTAAGAGACCTTCTTTAGTTTATAAACATAGTTCCAATATAGTGAGGGTATTAAAACTAGGCGCTATAAGACCTGTTTTCACCAACCATTATAATATGATTTCTCCTTTTGTATTTTATGGAATTGTAACAATGCTGACCATAATATTTCTAATCATATGTCCGCTTATGTTGCCTAAGATACTGCACCTGAGATCACGTCGTTAAAATAAATATTTTAACCTTACCCGTGTCGCTAATTTACTCTTGTTGTGGACTAGTATGAGAGTATAATGAAAGAGTGTTCTGACTTCCCACCATTCCTGAGTTTGTCCTAAGTCACATGTTCTGGGTTGTCTAATCATTGGGTACTTTGCTATAGGATGAAGTGCTAATGTGGTACTGATGCTAGCTGGTTTAGGTTTTTCTAGGTACTGAGGTGAGTTTCTGGTACAGCACAATTCACTGATGTCTGGGTCTCTGTGCACTGTTCTGTGTATGAGCAGGATCCTTGAAACAGGAGAAAACAAACTTCCAGCCTTAAGAGCCCGGCTAAGAGAAAGCAGGCATTTAAATATATCAAGGGTGGGTGCAAATGTCGCAGTCAGGCCCAGAAATATTCCCTAGCAGCTAAAGTTGCAGCACCAGCATTGATGCTCTTTTAGAAGCAGGGAGCATAACATTGAACATAGACATAATAGTGAGGCTCCAGAGTAATGTAATGACAGTTTTATCCTGAGAAGAGAGATAAATGCATGGGAGAGGCTGCTGCCAGGGATGGTGGGGAACAAAACATTTGGTGAAATAGTAGCAATGAAAAATGTACAGAGCAAGAAAAATGAACATTGCTGAAAGGAAGGGACATGCCCAGATGTCGGTGTTTGACACCAACATACAATTATCCATGATGTATGAGAGCTTGTTTGCCCGGTAGCATTCAACAGATGGTTCATTGTGGCTAGTCAAACAGAAGCGTTTTAAGTAAAAACGTACGTTTCAGTATTTTCCCCACCCCCTCAAACCTGTTGTTCCTGCTGCGGAGTCACAGCCACAATGGGTAGCTGATGGCGCCTTTATGGCGTAGGTATTCAGGCATCTTTAAGACTGGTCTAAAGCAAAATGTAAACACATAGTATGGTCACCTAAAGGTATTTTTCAGAACAGTGTGCAAAAGCAGGCTTTGTTTCCCGGTATGTACATTCATTACAGAATGAGAAAAGTCATATAACATGTGTGACATTTATTCAATTTCATACTCAGTAAGTTTTGTTTTGTTCAATAATTTTTATTAAGTTTTCAAAAAAGAAAGAAAAAAGAAAAACATTATTAATCAAATGAACACATTATGAATATAACAATAAATACATAAGAGCAAAACATGAGCAAATAATTCAAACGATAAAAAGATAAAAAGAGGTGAGGAAAGAGAGAAAGAACATGAGAGGAAAGAAGGAGATAGAGATGAGAAGAAGAAAAGAAAGAAAGAAAAGGAAAAAGAAAAAAAAAGAAAGTTAGAGATTAGGAGAAAGTAAGAAATGAAGCTGCAGGTGCAAGTGTAGAGAGATAAGAAGTAAATGGTAGCCAAAATAGGTCAGATTTAATTTTCTGAGCGAGAGTGAGAGAAGAAACAGTAGCAATTCTGTGTTCGTCACAAATATAGATCCACCAAGTTAATAATGATAATTTAGTGTTATCTTTCCAACAGGACAGAATCACTTTAAATGCTAGAGCAATAAATAAATCAAACAACAAAGAAATATGATTAGAAACATCAAAATGAGGTGAGGAGGAATCTAGAAAAACATTTTGTATGGACAATGGAATATAACACAGACATATTTTCATGCATTGAGAGCAAATTGATTGCCAAAACTTCATTACATTAGAACAATAATAAAGCTGATGAATTAAAGTACCAGTGTACTCAGAACAAGACCAGAATAGGGACGAGGAAGTAGGGGAAAACGTGGATATACATAGAGGGGTAATAACAGCTCTATTATAAAAAAAAGTATAGGGATTGAGTAATACGTGCAGCACTAGAAGTTTTAAATAACTTGAGCCATAATTTATCCCAAGAAGAGATAGGAAGTGACAAAGGTTAGTCTGCTTCCCATAGTAATTCTACATGGGATTTAGGTCATTCAATAACAGATGATAACAACATCTTATAAATAGAGGCAGGCTTAGGTATATGTTCATCAGAAATACTATATAATGGTGAGGGGGAAGTAAGTAAGGGAGAAGTCAAAGGGGAATTGTTGGAAGATAAATAAGACTGCAAAGCTCTTGATATTAAAAGATATTCATTAACAAATGAATCAGGTAAATTATAATGTAATTGTAACTCATGGAAAGGAACAACTGAATTATGGGGTCGATTACGATGGCGGACGGAAGGACGACCGCCGGCCTGGAGTAGGCGGAAAATGCCTTTTTCCAGTCCGCTTGCCGCGGACACTCCGTCCGCCATATTAGGATGGGAAACACTGTCAAATGTCCGTACGCGGCGGAAGAGCACGCACCGCCGCGGAACTACACCCGACCCCACGGCGGACGTAACCAATCCAGAGACACCGCCGTACGGAATGACGTCTCCGACCGTCCTCTAAATCACGATGGCGGAAACACACATCAAATCGCTGTGGAAAAACAACCTGCCTGAACACGGCGGATTCACCACAGCAGAGATACAACACATTGCACAGATACCCACCACAAGCAGATCGCCGTCATGGACCCAGCACTGCATGCATTTCCGATACTCTTCGTGCTCCACCACCAGCAAGTCATAAACCATCGCCGCCGACGACGCAGGTATGCCAGCACACCAATTGCTGTCGGAAGGGGAGTACCTTCCGGGGCAGTGACGTTGGGAGGGGGAGTGTCATGTTAGAGAAAAAGCATTTACGATAGCACCAATATATCAACAATTCAAGTAGACAACCAGGAATGACAATGACAAACCACTACACATGATTGACTTGCTTTATTAAACATAATAGGGGTATAATCCTAGAGTAGCCAAGAGCATGGGCACTGGGTAGATAAGAGCAGGTACATCTGAAGCAGCACATGAGAGGGCACAATGCAGTATCAGAACAGCAACAGGGCAGTGTCCATAACAGAGCAGGTACATCAGAGGCAGCACATGAGAGGGCGCAATGCAGTATCAGAACAGCAACAGGGCAGTGTCCATAACAGAGCAGGTACATCTGAGGCAGCACATGAGAGGGGCAACGAGCATCATCTGGCCATGGTACATAGCAGAGCAGGTACATCTGAGGCAGCACATGAGAGGGGCTAAGTGCATCAACAGTCCATGGCAGAGAACAGAGCAGGTACATCTGAGGCAGCACATGAGAGGGGCTAAGTGCATCAACAGTCCATGGCAAGGCAAAGGTACATCTGAGGCAGCACATGAGAGTGGCTAAGTGCATCAACAGTCCATGGCAGAGAACAGAGCAGGTACATCAGAGGCAGCACATGAGAGGGGCTAAGTGCATCAACAGTCCATGGCAGAGAACAGAGCAGGTACATCAGAGGCAGCACATGAGAGGGGCTAAGTGCATCAACAGTCCATGGTACATAGCAGAGCAGGTACATCTGAGGCGGCACATGAGAGGGCACAATGCAGTATCAGAACAGCAACAGGGCAGTGTCCATAACAGAGCAGGTACATCTGAGGCAGCACATGAGAGGGGCAACGAGCATCATCTGGCCATGGTACATAGCACAGCAGATACATCTGAGGCAGCACATGAGAGGGGCTAAGTGCATCAACAGTCCATGGCAAGGCACAGGTACATCAGAGGCAGCACATGAGAGGGTGCAATGCAGTATCAGAACAGCAACAGGGCAGTGTCCATAACAGAGCAGGTACATCTGAGGCAGCACATGAGAGGGGCTAAGTGCATCAACAGTCCATGGCAGAGAACAGAGCAGGTACATCAGAGGCAGCACATGAGAGGGGCTAAGTGCATCAACAGTCCATGGCAAGGCACGGGTACATCAGAGGCAGCACATGAGAGGGGCTAAGTGCATCAACCGTCCATGGCAGAGAACAGAGCAGGTACATCAGAGGCAGCACATGAGGGGGGCTAAGTGCATCAACAGTCCATGGCAAGGCACAGGTACATCAGAGGCAGCACATGAGATGGGCTAAGTGCATCAACAGTCAATGGCAGAGAACAGAGCAGGTACATCAGAGGCAGCACATGAGAGGGGCTAAGTGCATCAACAGTCCATGGCAGAGAACAGAGCAGGTACATCTGAGGCAGCACATGAGAGGGGCTAAGTGCATCAACAGTCCATGGCAAGGCACGGGTACATCAGAGGCAGCACATGAGAGGGGCTAAGTGCATCAACCGTCCATGGCAGAGAACAGAGCAGGTACATCAGAGGCAGCACATGAGGGGGGCTAAGTGCATCAACAGTCCATGGCAAGGCACAGGTACATCAGAGGCAGCACATGAGATGGGCTAAGTGCATCAACAGTCAATGGCAGAGAACAGAGCAGGTACATCAGAGGCAGCACATGAGAGGGGCTAAGTGCATCAACAGTCCATGGCAGAGAACAGAGCAGGTACATCTGAGGCAGCACATGAGAGGGGCTAAGTGCATCAACAGTCCATGGTACATAGCAGAGCAGGTACATCTGAGGCATCACATGAGAGGGCACAATGCAGTATCAGAACAGCAACAGGGCAGTGTCCATAAGAGTCCATCAGAGGCAGCACATGAGAGGGGCTAAGTGCATCAACAGTCCATGGTACATAGCAGAGCAGGTACATCTGAGGCAGCACATGCGAGGGCACAATGCAGTATCAGAACAGCAACAGGGCAGTGTCCATAACAGAGCAGGTACATCTGAGGCAGCACATGAGAGGGGCAACGATCATCATCTGGCCATGGTACATAGCAGAGCAGATACATCTGAGGCAGCACATGAGAGGGGCTAAGTGCATCAACAGTCCATGGCAAGGCACAGGTACATCAGAGGCAGCACATGAGAGGGTGGAATGCAGTATCAGAACAGCAACAGGGCAGTGTCCATAACAGAGCAGGTACATCTGAGGCAGCACATGAGATGGGCTAAGTGCATCAACAGTCCATGGCAGAGAACAGAGCAGGTACATCAGAGGCAGCACATGAGAGGGGCTAAGTGCATCAACAGTCCATGGCAGAGAACAGAGCAGGTACATCAGAGGCAGCACATGGGGGGGGGCTAAGTTCATCAACAGTCCATGGCAGAGAACAGAGCAGGTACATCAGAGGCAGCACATGAGAGGGGCTAAGTGCATCAACAGTCCATGGCAAGGCACGGGTACATCAGAGGCAGCACATGAGAGGGGCTAAGTGCATCAACAGTCCATGGCAAGGCACAGGTACATCAGAGGCAGCACATGAGAGGGGCTAAGTGCATCAACAGTCCATGGCAAGGCACAGGTACATCAGAGGCAGCACATGAGAGGGCGCAATGCAGTATCAGAACAGCAACAGGACAGTTTCCATAACAGAGCAGGTACATCAGAGGCAGCACAAGAGAGGGGCACAATGCAATATCAGAACAGCAACAGAGCAGTGTCCATAACAGAGCAGGTACATCTGAGGCAGCACATGAGAGGGGCTAAGTGCATCAACAGTCCATGGCAGAGAACAGAGCAGGTACATCAGAGGCAACACAAGTACGTGGGTCAAGTGCCCCGTCCCAAGGACATTAATAATGCAAGGGTGGTTATAATGGACAATCTAGACACCAAGTCAAATGACATGTGAGTGATGGGAGCTACACCTCACAGCACAGAATCTGGGGGACTGCTTGACCTAGACGCCTCGGACACACTGCCAGCACCAGAAACAGGAGTGTGAGACACAGCCACAGCTCTAGTGACTGACACATGAGCCATAGACCCAGACACACTGCCAGCACCAGACACAGGAGTGTGAGACACAGCCACAGCTCTAGTGACTGACACATGAGCCATAGACCCAGACACACTGCCAGCACCAGAAACAGGAGTGTGAGACACAGTCACAGCTCTAGTGACTGACACATGAGCCATAGACCCAGACACACTGCCAGCACCAGAAACAGGAGTGTGAGACACAGCCACAGCTGTAGTGACTGACACATGAGCCATAGACCCAGACACACTGCCAGCACCAGAAACAGGAGTGTGAGACACAGCCACAGCTCTAGTGACTGACACATGAGCCATAGACCCACACACACTGCCAGCACCAGAAACAGGAGTGTGAGACACAGCCACAGCTCTAGTGACTGACACATGAGCCATAACCCAGACACACTGCCAGCACCAGAAACAGGAGTGTGAGACACAGCCACAGATGTAGTGACTGACACATGAGCCATAGACCCAGACACACTGCCAGGACATGTCCCTGTACAGTGACCAACAAATACCATGCCAGCATCTGAGACATGAGAGTGGCGGACACACACAGTGCCAGTACCTAAAACAGGAGAGGGCAGAACTGACACAGTGCTACTACATGATGCATGACAGCAAACAACAGACACAGTGGCACTATCTGACACATGAGAGTGAACTGCAGCTGACCCACTAGGACCAGTGAAATGATGAGCCACAGGGCTGAATGGGCCAGGAGACAGGGTGGCTCTGGGAGCTGGGGACAGCTCTACTGGAGTGACATTGGGGTGGTCAGGTGTCACTGGTGTGTGTCTCCGTTTCTTTTGGATATGTAGGGGCACCCTGGACATGACTGGACTGGTAAGTGCTGTGGCCTCATCAGACATCAAAGGTGGATCGTGTGCTGGTGGTGGTCTGCTCTCTGGGGACGTGCTGGACCCTGCTTGACGTTTGCTGTGGGCCTGCCTTCTGCCCTCTGCATCATGTGTAATGGGGGATGCAACAACAGTGTACTCCTTCCTCTGCTTCTGCGGGGTGTGGATGGGAGTAGAGGTATATGGGACTCCACCGCTGACACATGTGTTTTACGTTCCTTCAACAACATCAGCCTCAGGGCAGCCAGGGGTGATGTATGCCTGTCCTTGATGGAGCTCGTGTCCATGGGAGAACCCTTGGCCCTGGGATGTGCCTTGGCAGTAGGAGGTGTCCTGTCTCTGGAATGTCCCTGATCCCTGGGCGGTGCCCTGTCCCTGGGAGCAGACTTGTCCATTGTAGTGTACCTGTCCTTTGAAGTGTCCTTGTCCTTGGGAGTGTCCCTGGCCTTGGGAGTTGCCCTTTCCTTTGTAGTGTCCTTGTCCTTGGGAGTGTCCCTGCCCTTGGGAGGTGCCCTTTCCTTTGTAGTGTCTTTGTCCTTGGGAGTGTCCCTGCCTTGGGAGGTGCCCTTTCCTTTGTAGTGTCCTTGTCCTTGGGAGTGTCCCTGGACTTGGGAGGTGCCCTTTCCTTTGTAGTGTCCTTGTCCTTGGGAGTGTCCCTGGACTTGGGAGGTGCCCTTTCCTTTGTAGTGTCCTTGTCCTTGGGAGTGTCCCTGGACTTGGGAGGTGCCCTTTCCTTTGTAGTGTCCTTGTCCTTGGGAGTGTCCCTGGACTTGGGAGGTGCCCTTTCCTTTGTAGTGTCCTTGTCCTTGGGAGTGTCCCTGGACTTGGGAGGTGCCATTTCCTTTGTAGTGTCCATGTCCTTGGGAGTGTCCCTGGACCTGGGAGGTGCCCTTTCCTTGGTAGTGTCCTTGTCCTTGGGAGTGTCCCTGGACTTGGGAGGTGCCCTTTCCTTTGTAGTGTCCTTGTCCTTGGGAGTGTCCCTGCCCTTGGGAGGTGCCCTTTACTTTGTAGTGTCCTTGTCCTTGGGAGTGTCCCTGGCCTTGGGGGTACCTTTTGTGGGGGATGCCTGTGTTACATGTGAATCCCTTTCCCCCAACACCCCTTGAGGATCCTGTTTGTCAACTCCAGGGTAGCTCATGTTGTGTTCGGTGAAAGATTGCCTTGTTCTAGGGGATGGTGTCTGTGTCCTCCGTGCCCTGCCTTGCTGCCTGTGGCTGCTTCTAGTGCAATACCCCGAAAATGAGGCCTGGTCTGACATTTCGCTCGCCCCTGAGACATCAAGTGCTGTGGATGGTGGAACTGAAGTAGCACCCTGTCCATGCGACTGTCGAATGGCTGAAGACACAGTGTTTGCTAATGACTGAACTGTTCTGTGGAGACCAGCAACATCGCCATGCATCCCCTCCATGAATGCTACCACCTGCCCCAACTTCCTATCGTGGTCTTGGAATGCATTGATCATGTTGGTCTGCCCTACACACATCTGTCGCAGCAGATCAACAGCCTCAGCACAAAGTGCACTTTGTGTTACAGGGGCAGGGGCAGCGGTGCCTGCACCGAAGGCAACTCTGCGCCCCTACTCTGGTGACCACGAGCAGTACTTGTTGCAGTTGGTGGCAGTGTGGGCCCTGTGTGCTGTGTACCAACTGAAGGGGTTGATTGCCCACTCCCTGTGTGTGACAACAGTGCTGACTCACCAACACTGTCTGAAGATGAGGACGATGGTGTCTCTACATGTGAGTCCTCAGGGACGGTTCTGTCCCCCTCTCCGGGGCTGCCCTCTTCAGTGTCAGTCTGCGTGTGTGTGATCTCGGATCCGGATGCATTGCCACCACTCATCTCTGTCGCCTGTGGGTCAGTGCCCTCGCCAAAGCTGAAAGAGAGAGAAAAGATGTTAACCCAAGTGCCACACTCACGTACTGAAGGTTACAAAATCACAACTTTCCTTACAGTCGACTAACATGTATCACCCATCCTGCACACGAACCACTCCTACCAGACATCCTCATGTCAAAGAAACGGAGGTGTCTGTGAAACATGTACATCATGCAAACAGGGCAAGTGCATGCAGACCACCACACATGTCATGCCATCGGACCACAGAGCTCAACGGCATGTCCTGGAACACTCAACTACAAAGCAACTGGTATGTCCACCTGGCAGACATGGATGCTAACGCTCACTCCGCTAATGGCACCAACATGCAATTGCAGCCAAACATACTCACCACGGATGTCACTACTGTGTCTGAGCACCAATACATGCATGCACTCACAAGTCACAGACACATACAGTCTGCTTACTGCTAGTTTGCTGTTGATCCCCTCTCAGCTGGGCGGACAGGTCAGGATGCGTCACAGCAATGATACAGTGCATTAGAGGGGTCATGGTGCGTCGTGCAAGCCGGGTTGATCTTGGAATCATCCCCAGTGTCACATTCTTGCTGAGCCTGGATATGTCGTCCCAGCGCTTGTGGCAGTGTGTGTGCCATTTATTGCACACCCCCACTGCCCGTACATCACGTGCTATGTTCCTCCACACGGCCTTGCGAAGGTGCAGCTTGACCTACCATGATGGGAGATAAGAGGGGAACATCAGTGGACAGTTGGACATTCACACACATCGTAGAAACGCGTATCTTTCAGCAGGCATGCTCAATCCAACACATCTGAAGGTCCCACAGCACACCGCCAAGCTTGCAGGAGCCAGGACTCAGTGACCACCTCATGCCCACCAACATGTTACCCACTGCACTTACCACCTGTCTGGGGGCACCGTAGAGCCGTTCATAGTGGCTGAGCACACCGTCCACAAGGACATCCAGCTCCGCTGCGGTGAAGGGACGAGATCGGATCTCTCGCACTCTCTGCATGGCAACGTCCAGGACTGTGGCTCTACAGCAGCAGTTGTTGGATAGCTCAGCAGCAGCAGGTCGAGGTGATGGTCGCAGGCAGCAGTTGTTGGATATCTCAGCAGCAGCAGGTCGAGGTGATGGTCGCAGGCAGCAGTTGTTGGATAGCTCAGCAGCAGCAGGTCGAGGTGATGGTCGCAGGCAGCAGTTGTTGGATAGCTCAGCAGCAGCAGGTCGAGGTGATGGTCGCAGGCAGCAGTGGCTTGAAGCAGTGAATGTGTGCTGCAGAAATTCACACATATATAGGGCCCTGAGCTCATATCAGTGGCACACGTCTGCAGCAGATGGTTTTTCCTGGATGCCTCATTCAAAATGAGCCAATGACTGGCCCTGGTGTGGGGGTGCACGGCTTCCGCTATTTTTGAAAGCGCTTACGCGCCCCGCTTTACCTGTTTCCATTGGCTACATGTGCACGGACCATCACGGTCACACACCGTCAACCGCATGTGCGTGCTACCGCGACGGTGCATCATTTGAAAATATTCACTCACTGGCATCGCTATGGCGGGGCACGCATTCCGCGGGGGCGGTGCAGGCTAACACATACATTTGAATATGCAAATCAAAATGGCAGTTGAGACCCCCCTTACAGTCACATTGCAGCACCCACCGCAGACCGCCGGCCCTGGCTGGTCACCCACCGCTGGTCCTGGCCAGTCACCCACCGCTGGGCCTGGCCGGTCACCCACCGCCGGGCCTGGCCGGTCACCCACCGCTGGGTGCTGGCGGTGGGTGAGCGGCCTGTGCATTGAGGTCACCATGGCATGGATGGCCCTGGCCGGACACCCACCGCCGGGCCTGGCCGGTCACCAACCGCCGGTCCTGGCCGGTCACCCACCGCCGGGCCTGGCCGGTCACCAACCGCCGGGCCTGGCCGTCACCCACCGCCGGGCCTGGCCAGTCACCCACCGCCGGTCCTGGCCGGTCACCCACCGCCGGGCCTGGCCGGTCACCCACCGCCGGGTGCTGGCGGTGGATGAGCGGCCTGTGCATTGAGGTCACCATGGCATGGATATCCCTGGCCGGTCACCCACTGCCGGGCCTGGCCGGTCACCCACCGCCGGGCCTGGCCGGTCACCAACCGCCGGTCCTGGCCGGTCACCCACCGCCGGGCCTGGCCGGTCACCCACCGCCAGGTGCTGGTGGTGGGTGAGCGGCCTGTGCATTGAGGTCACCATGGCATGGATGGCCCTGGCTGGTCACCCACCGCCGGGCCTGGCCAGTCACCAACCGCCAGGCCTGGCTGGTCACCCACCCCCGGGCCTCGCCGGTCACCAACCGCCAGTCCTGGCCAGTCACCCACTGCCAGTACTGGCCGATCACCCACCGCCGGGCCTGGCCGGTCACCAACCGCTGGTCCTGGCCGGTCACCCACCGCCGGGCCTGGCCGGTCACCAACCACCAGTCCTGGCCGGTCACCCACCGCCGGGCCTGACCGGTCACCAACTGCCGGGCCTGGCCGGTCACCAACCGCCAGTCCTGGCTGGTCACCCACCACCGGGCCTGGCCGGTCACCAACCACCAGTTCTGGCCGGTCACCCACTGCCGGGCCTGGCCGGTCACCCACCGCCGGTCCTGGCCGGTCACCCACCGCTGGGCCTGGCCGGTCACCAACCGCCGGTCCTGGCCGGTCTCCCACCGCCGGGCCTGGCCGGTCACCAACCACCGGGCCTGGCCGGTCACCAACCGCCAGGCCTGGCCGGTCACCCACCGCCGGTCCTGGCCGGTCACCCACTGCCGGGCCTGGCCGGTCACCCACCGCCAGGTGCTGGCGGTGGGTGAGCGGCCTGTGCATTGAGGTCACCATGGCATGGATAGCCCTGGCCGGTCACCCACCGCCGGGTGCTGGCGGTGGGTGAGCGGCCTGTGCATTGAGGTCACGATGGCATAGATGGCCCTGGCCGGTCACCTACCACCGGGCCTGGCCGGTCACCAACCGCTGGGCCTGGCCGGTCACCCACTGCCGGGCCTGGCCGGTCACCAACCACCGGTCCTGGCCGGTCACACACTGCCGGGCCTGGTTGGTCACCCACCGCCGGTCCTGGCCGGTCACCCACTGCCGGGCCTGGCCGGTCACCAACCGCCGGTCCTGGCCGGTCACACACTGCCGGGCCTGGTTGGTCACCCACCGCTGGTCCTGGCCGGTCACCCACCGCCGGGCCCGGCCGGTCAACCACCACCGGTCCTGGCCGGTCACCCACGGCCGGGCCTGGCCGGTCACCCACAGCCGTGTGCTGGCGGTGGGAGACCTGCCAGGGCCAGCGGTGGGTGACCGGCCAGGGCCGGCGGTCTGCGGTGGGTGCTGCAATGTGACTGTAAGGGGGGTACCAACTGCCATTTCGAATTGCATATTCAAATGTATGTGTTAGCCTGCACCGCCCCCGCGGAATGCGTGCCCCGCCATAGCGACGCCAGTAAATGATTATTTTAAAATGATGCACCGTCGCGGTAGTGCGCACATGCGTTTTGCGGGGTGTGACCGTGATGGTCCTTGACCATACAGCATATGTCTTGCACAATTGCAGTATCAACGATCATCTTCTGTGTTGGGGGAAGGCGTAGCCGGATGGCGTATGTACACACACTGCATGTCTCCGCACACATGTAATGTTTATCGTTGTACATGTGTGTTAGGACATGTCCGGAATGCTGCAAGAATCATTATGTCAAGTCAATGGCCCGTGTCCACGTGTGTCATTCATGTCCATTTATTGCATGTGTGGTCATACTATTGACCTTGCCAGTGGTTAACAAAGGCTAGTGATGTGCACCCAAATTGCGTCACATGTGCATGGCGACGTGTTGACGTCTTGGTTTGGCGGACACACATTTCCATTTGTACACATCTACACAGTACATCAAGGGTGTGTACCCACATTCAGAAGCTGTTGTGAGTGTGTGGTTTGTGTGTGCAAGTAACAATGATGGGGGTATACATGCATTCTGTGTATGCGTATGTGTGTCGCCTGTTGTGTGCCCATGCATGTCATGTAAGGATGCCCAGCATTGTAGGTGGGGTCATGGGTGCATGAAGACAAGGAGGGTGTGTTCCATGTTCGTGTTGTGTGTGCACGTCCATGTGTGTCTGTGGGGACGCTTGTCCACATTTGGGCCCTCAGTCATGTGTTGTTGGCAGTTCTTTCAACATGTGTGCACTTTACATTGGACATGTTTGCACACAGGATGTTGTTTGTGGGTGAACATTGTGTGTGTAGTGAGCTGTAGTGCCTTATATATCGGTCACGTCACACATATAATCAGTGTCTGCAACATGTATTATTTGTATTGTGTTGGACAAGATGTGATAGTGCGGCACAGCTATGCGTTGTTGGTCAATTGACATCTGCTCCCATCTTCTCCCACACAGGAGCGCTCCAAATGTGCATCGACCATACACTGTGCTGGAGGACATGGTTAAAGAGGAGGTGACCTGCAAATTCTGGCTTGACCGACGTAGACTGCAGCAGCTAGTAGCACAATTGGCACCTCATCTGCAGCCACGCAGGACATATCCAGGTGCTATTACACCCACAGCAAAGGTGATGGCCGCACTTCACTTCTTCGCAACAGGCACCTTCCAGTACACAGTTGGTCATGCCGGGGGGATGTCACAATCCATGTTCAGCATGGTACTGTGAGATGTTCTGAATGCCATGATGCATTACAAGGATGATTACATCCATTTTCCACGTGCGGCAGAGCTGGCTGCAGTGAAAGGTGACTTCTATGCCCTGGCCCAGATACCACACGTAGTGTGTTCCATTGATGGCACACATATTGGTCTCATTCCACCCCAGGCACGTGAACCTGTATATCGCAATCGGAAGCACTACCATTCGATCAACGTGGAAGTGGTGTGCCTGGCTGACAACATCATCTCCCATGTGTGTGCCAGATTTCCCGGGTAATGCACATGACTCATTGTGGGGCAAGATAGTTTGCAGGGTGAATGGCAGGCTCAAGGTAGGGTGAAGTCAGTGGCGGCCCCTCTTAGAGCGGATGGATGGAGCATTGCCACTGCTCTCAGCTGGATCCAGCCTCGGGCGGCCCCTCCGTCTTGGAGCCGGAGCGGAGACAGCTGTGGGGGCAGGTTGGTCAGGGGCCACCTCCCTGTCAGTGGCCTCAGGTGATGGTGGCGGTGGTGTTGGTGACCTGTCCCGCTGGGCACTTGGGTGAGGGGGAGGTGGTGTGGCGCAGGATAACCACTCCCTCCACAGAGCAGTTTGCTGGCCCATGGGGTCCACAATTTGGCCAATGCGAGTGTCCATGGACCGCAACAGCTGGCTGCTCTCTAGCGAGTCTTGGTGGGCCCAATCGGCCTGTGCCTGCGACCGTTCATAGGATGCATGGACTCTGGCGATGGCATCCAGGGTCTCGGCCCCAGGATGGGGTGGGTCTCGTTCCCGACCTCGCCTAGCACCTGCACTCCTGTATGTGAGCTGTGGCCTCACCTGTGTCCTCTCCCGTCCACTCTCCCTGCTAGCCTGAGATGTCGATGGCCCATCATCGGGCGATGGGTCAGGCAGGGTGGCACAGGCAGGAGTGGTGGTGGTGGTGGTGGTGGTAGCTGCACAGCTCACAATGACAGGTGTTTGTGTTGTGACACAGGCCAAGGTGGTGGAGGCAGGGATGTCCTGGGAGCCTGATGGCCCTGGGAGTGTGCTTGGGCCAGCATCGTCCTCTGCACCCGAGCTGTCAATGGGATCGTCACCAGAGAGTCCGGGCTGTGAGGGGGGCGACTGGTGCTGGCGGTTGCTGCTTTCGCTGGTCAAGTTGCGATCACCTGAGGGACAAGAATTTCAGAATTAATGCTGTGGACATGACAGGTTTTTGCCACTGGATTCAAGCAAGCCAGGCTGAAGAAGGCTGAAATGCCAGAAACCGGTCCTCGGTAGCTTTTTTCCGGTCCAGGGAAGGCATGGCTTGGCAGTTCGGGCTGGACTGTTCCCATGAGGCACAGGGTCAGACTGATTTGCATATGGCCATGTCTGAACTGGGGTGGCAGAGTGGGCTAAAGAACGGTGATGGATTAAACCCAGATCAGTTGACTGGGGGTGAGTGCTTGTATTGTCAATGCTCCGTCCATCATTTCCTTTGGTTTTTCTTTGTTCGCCATAAGTTGGCAGGGTATGCTCAGACGTGAGTCACTTGCTCACTTTGCCACTGGATTCAAGCAAGCCGGGCTGAAGAAGGCTGAAATGCCAGAAACCGGTCCTCGGTCGCTTGTTTCCGGTCCAGGAAAGGCATGGCTTGGCAGTTCGGGCTGGACTGTTCCCATGAGGCACAGGGTCAGACTGATTTGCATATGGCCATGTCTGAACTGGGGTGGCAGAGTGGGCTAAAGAACGGTGATGGATTAAACCCAGATAAGTTGACTGGGGGTGAGTGCTTGTATTGTCAATGCTCCGTCCATCATTTCCTTTGGGTTTTCCAAGTTTTTGGTAGCAACATTACAAATCACTATGGAATCAGGACATGGTTGTTGTTGTCATCATGTTGTTGTGGTTGACAGTACAGGGCAATATGGTGGCGTGGAAGTGGGAAGGCAATACTTGGATATGTGTGGTCCTGTCCTGCTATTGGATGGTCCCCCTGTGAAGATGTCTGTCTACCTGTCAGTTTGCAGGAGGAGATGCACTGGTCAGCAAATGGTGGGCGGACTCCATCTCGCTCCGGGATGAGACATGGGGGCCTGTTGGGAGTTGTACTGCTGGTCTCTCACACACCCCACCCACCTCTCTCACCCCCCCACCGCCCTCCCTGTAGACATGGGTGCCTGTGGGGAGTTGTAGTGCTGGTCTCTCACACCCCCACCACCCTTCCTGTAGACATGGGGGTCTGTTGGGAGTAGTAGTGCTGGTCTCTCACACCCCCCACCCCCACCACCCTCCCTGTTGACATGGGGGCCTGTGGGGAGTTGTACTGCTGGTCTCTCACATACCCCACCCACCTCTCTCACACACCCCACCCCCCACCACCCTCCCTGTAGACACAGGGGCCTGTGGGGAGTTGTAGTGCTGGTCTCTCACACCCCCCACCCCCCACCACCCTCCCTGTAGACATGAGGGCCTGTTGGGAGTTGTAGTGCTGGTCTCTCACACACCCCGCCCACCTCTCTCACCCCCCCACGCCCCACCACCCTCCCTGTAGACATGGCGCCTGTGGGGAGTTGTAGTGCTGGTCTCTCACACACCCCACCCACCTCTCTCACACCCCCACCACCCTCCCTGTAGACATGGGGGCCTGTGGGGAGTTGTAGTGCTGGTCTCTCACACCCCCAACCCCCCACCACCCTCCCTGTAGACATGGGGGCCTGTTGGGAGTTGTAGTGCTAGTCTCTCACACCCCCCACCCCCCACCACCCTCCCTGTTGACATGGGGGCCTGTGGGGAGTTGTAGTGCTGGCCTCTCACACCCCCACCCCCACCACCCTCCCTGTAGACATGGGGGCCTGTGGGCAGTTGCAGTGCTGGTCTCTCACCCCCCACCCCCCCACCACCCTCCCTGTAGACATGGGGGCCTGTTGGGAGTTGTAGTGCTAATCTCTCACACCCCCCACCCCCCACCACCCTCCCTGTTGACATGGGGGCCTGTGGGGAGTTGTACTGCTGGTCTCTCACACACCCCACCCACCTCTCTCACACCACCCTCCCTGTAGACATGGGGGCCTGTGGAGAGTTGTAGTGCTGGTCTCTCAAACCCCCACCCCCCACCACCCTCCCTGTAGACATGGGGGCCTGTGGGGAGTTGTACTGCTGGTCTCTCACACACCCCACCCACCTCTCTCACCCCCCACCCCTCACCACCCTCCCTGTAGACATGGGGGCCTGTGGGGAGTTGTAGTGCTGGTCTCTCACACCCCCACCACCCTCCCTGTAGACATGGGGGCCTGTTGGGAGTTGTAGTGCTGGTCTCTCACACCCCCCACACCCCACCACCCTCCCTGTAGACATGGGGGCCTGTTGGGAGTTTTAGTGCTGGTCTCTCACCCCCCTACCCCCCACCACCCTCCCTGTAGACATGGGGGCCTATGGGGAGTTGTAGTGCGGGTCTCTCACACACCCCACCCCCACCACCCTCCCTGTAGACATGGGGTCCTGTTGGGAGTTGTATTGCTGGTCTCCCACACACCCCACCCACCTCTCTCACACCCCCCACTCCCCACCATCCTCCCTGTAGACATGGGGGCCTGTTGGGAGTTGTGGTGCTGGCTGCTTTGACAACATGCAAGCCTGGGTACGTAGGAGGCAACATTTGTGTTTAGTGATGGTGGGTGCATTTGAGCCCAGGACTTCACATTTGGGTGACTGTGGCCCACATGCATGGATTGGAGCCTGGGAGATGTGTCTTGGCAGTTGTGCAAGGCAGACCATGGCAGTGTGATAGTGGTCATTGGTTTGTACTTACCAGCCTCTAGTTCCTCTTCGATTCCTTCCAGGCTCTCAGGGTGCAGTATGCCCAGCACCTTCTCCTCCCATTCTGCAAATGGTATGGGCTCCGGGGGAGTACCGCCGCCAGTGTGGTGTGCCCGCAGGTGGTTCTTGGCCCTGATGCCTTTCACCCTTGCCTTGAGGTTGTGCCATCGCCTCTGGATCTCGTGTTTGGCGCGTGGCACGGTCCCTGACGCATTCACTCTGGTCACTATCCTGTCCCACATGTTGGTTTTGGTTGCCAAGGTGGTCTGCTGGACTAGGGTACCAAACAGATGTGGTACGACACGGATGATTTCATCCACCATGACCTTCAACTCACTGTCTGTGAACTTGGGGTTTTTCTTGGGTGCCATGGTGTGTGATGTGCAAGGTGTTGGTGGGGTGGGGTGGGGTGTGCAGGTGTGTGGTGTGTAGGGATGGTGTTGTGGGGGTTTGTGTGGTGGGTGTGTTTGTGTGCAGGTTATATGTGTGTTTGTGTGTGTCTGCTGTTAGTGGTATTCTGCCTCTTGCTTGCAGCTATGCTGTGATGCAAAGGATTGTGGTAATGGGAGGGATTCATTTTATACTCTGTGTGGTGGTTGTGTCCCAATGGTTGTTGCCAGTCAGGTGTTCTGTGGGTGTGGTGACTTGGGTGCATTTTTCAGTGCTTGGGGGGGTGTCATTGGGGCGTATAGTTGTTGGGGGTGGGTGTTTCAGGTGGGTGGGTGTCCTGTTTAGTGTGTTTTCTATTTACTTCCGTCCGCCATTTTGTAATCGGTTTGACAGCAGGGATGTTGTTAGTTTGGTCCTTCCGCAGTCATGCTCCGTTTGTCGATGCATTGTTTCCGCTGCGGTCGAGGAAGGTGGTGAGTTCCATTGGACTGGTGGCGTTATCCTAATCGTGCGGCCGGACCCTCCGCAGGTATAGCGGCGGTTGGGCCTGTTCCCGCGGTCATGTTCGTCCGCGGCGGAGGGTGTTTCTTTGGTACCATCCGCTTACGGCGGTCTTTGGTGTGTTCCGTCCGCCGCGGACGGTGTTTGATGTGTTCAGTCTGCCGCGGACGGTGTTTGATGTGATCCATCCGCCGCGGTCGGTGTTTCTTGACATAAATATCCTAATCGCAACCGCGGATTATCCGCGGTGCGGTCGGGAGTGTTTTTGCCGCGACCATGGCGGACGGGACACATTTCCGTCCGCCATCCTAATAGGCTCCTATGTTTGATTCATTGATGAATAAAAATAATTCCCTTCTCCTTCCAGTGTTTGTAATAAAATGATTTATGTTTATATTTGATAAGTGTATTATACCAAATAGTGGAAGATAAAAAACATTAATATGAATCTTGACCATCAGAAAAAATATTATATAGTAATTGTAGGGAGTACTTTACAATAGGATTATCTGATATGAAGGTGCAATTAGACATATGTATTATATTTCGAGGAAAAAATATCTTTTGATAGGTAATGCTCAAAAACAATCCAACGAGGGATAGGGAAATGAGCAAAATCATAAGTTAAGGCAAAAAATTGACGAATCAGAAATGCCGAATGAGTCAAGAAAACGCACATTGCCTTCTGTTTTGGGACGTTTGAGTTTTATAATTGCAATGCGGGGATGTTTGCTATTCCATAAAACATTATACAAATAGAATTAATCTGTGAAAAATATGAAACAGGGATCTGAAAAGGTAACATGGATAATATATTAAGGACATATGGCACAATAGTATTTAATCTACCCCACCATGACAAATGAAGAGGGGACCTAGAAAGAAGGAGTGACTGTATTTTGGTCGTTAGTACATTAAACGAATAACTAATGGTGGAAGATAAGGTAGAGGAAAACCAAATACCAAGGTATTTAATTTTTGTGGTACACCAGGTAAAATTAGTATTATTAAACATATATTGATAGCAGATAGAGTTCAAGGGTAAGACTTCTGTTTTAGAAAAGTTCAACTTATATCCAGAAATACAGGAATACAAATGAACCTCATGCAAAAAGGGAGGAATGGAGGTATTAGGATCAGATATATAAACCAGAATATCATCAGGGTATGCTGACAATTTAGTTTCTATAGAATTATGTGTAAAGCCAGAAATACGTGAATTAGTTTGAATACGCTCAAGGAAAGGTTTAAGACATAAAACAAATAACAAGGGCAAAAGGGGACAACCTTGGCGTGTATCTCTATATAACGGAAAATATTTAGAAAAATGGTTATTCACAAAATTACTAGCACGAGTAAACGAATATAGCAGTTTAACATACGAAATAATATTTGGACCAAACCCAACCCATTGGAGTGCATTGCACATGAATTGCCAGTTTATGCGCTTTAAAACCTTTTCAGCATCTAAGGACAATGCTGCACGTGGAGATTTCTACATCCTCTTGAAGGAGATATCATTAGATACACTTCAGAGGGACAGCTGGAAGCAGAAAAACGCCAATAATACTATTCCAAAAGTCAGGGTTTGGCTTATCAGGGCCGTAAATATTCAATAAAACAAGTTCTTTTTTTGTATAACAACCTTAGCCATTACCCAACATCCATCACTATCACATTGCGTGGATAAATTTGTACATGTATCGATTTATGAAATAGTATAGCAACACCACCTTTCCTAGAGGCTGGAGAATAAATAACTTGACCCACCCATTGTCTCTTCAATTTATGTGGCTCTATATCATTACAATGCGTTTCTTGAATAAACGAAACATGTGAGTTCAGTTTAGACAAATGAGAAAGTACCTTTTGTCTTTTGACGGGGTTTCTAAGACCACAAACATTCCACGTGACAGCATTATATATAATGGAAGGAAGGGAAGGTAACACATGAATGGAGATGATACCCTTCAGGGGGACAGCTGGAAGCAGAAAAACACCATTTATTAGATGAATACAAAAAACTAAATGTATGGCAACAAATAACGACAATAAGCATGTGCATCAAACAACATATTGTCAAAAAGGAAGAATAAACAGAAAACAATGGAGAAAGAGAAGAGGATATGAAGAATAGATAGATAGATCAAGGAAAGATTTCCAGATAAAGATACGAATAGATAGGGAGAAATTGAGAAAGGTGTACGGGGGAAAATATGGATAGATCAAGGTATAGAATCCAGATCTAAAGAAAAACAAGCAACAGGTATAGGAGGAGCATAGTACACCGAGGACAACGACGGCAGGAAGACGAAATAGGAAATGGAAAGCCTCTTAACAAGTTCAAACATAACAAATGATAGAAAATAAAAGATAAAGGATGAGAGCAAAGGAGCAAAAAGAAGAGCCGAGAAGTGATAAACATACAAAGAAGAAAAAATGAGAGTGATACAGAGAAGAAGTAGATATAGATTATAAGGACAGCATCAATCAGATAACTGAGAAAAATGTAGTCATTAGTTTCCATATTACGAGAAGAAATGTTAAGAAGGAAGAGTTTCAGTTTAGCAGGATCGTCTGAAGAACGTGAGTGTCCTTCATGAGTAATTTTGCAGAGACAAGGATGAAGAGTCCCATATTAAATGTTCAAATGTCTCATCTGGGGACGTAGAGCAAACAATTCCTCACAACGGGCATTCGTTGCATTAGAGACATCCTGCCAAATGAAAATATTGTGACCAGACTAAATGAGATGCCTCTCAAGTTTAACAATTTTCAGGACACACATGAGATCAGTAAATTCCAGGAAGAGCAGTATAATACCACGTGGCTTATTCGAGGAAGGATTGAGACGACCCTAGCAATGCGCAGCTGAATGTTGAGAGGTGGAGAGGATTGAAGGTCCAAAAGATCCGGGAGCAACTTCTTCGGGAAGGATAGCATATCAGGGCCTTCAATATTTTCTGGAAGGCCATAAAGGCGAAGGTTGTTTCTGTGATTACGATTTTCAAGATCTTCTTTGTGGAGTTTGAGTTTGTGAATCTCTTGCTCTAGGATAGGGATTTTTCTCAAAATATCTTGAAGATCACCCACACGTTGTTCAAGCTCAGACACCTTCCCCTCCATAACAATCCAGCGGTCTTCAATTTATTTTAACTTCTCATTTGTAGCGGACATAAAAGGTTGGAGACCACGTACCTCATCCAAAATAGAGTCAAGAACAGGATTTTGTGAGGATAGAATGGGAGAGGGCGGAACATGTTTTGCTCTTTTTGGCTTCGCATCTGAAGATCATTGTTTAGATGATGAGTGTGAGTCGCTGGCCGTATTGAGTTGGAGAGAAGAACAACGAGCAGGAAGTGAAGAAGGACAAAGCCGGCCCATAAAACAGAGAAGGGTGCAAGGAAAATGAGCAGCCAAAAATAGGCATAGTCTTGAACTATTCAGAGAGGCAGAGGCAAAATACATTGGTCGGTAGAGAAGAGAATATCCATTAATAACCACTCAAGTATGGAGGAGAGTCTGCATCATAAAATGGTGGAAGGCAGTGACAAAGTGTAGTGAAAGCATCATTGCAGACCCCAGCACAGAGGAATCAAAATACACTTAGAATAGTGAAAAGTCCAGCAGCAACAGAAGTAAGGCAGGACAGCTCACTGGAAAAAGTAACGCAAGTGCTGCGATTCAAAATGGTGGTAACTCGCAGTGAGATAAAAAGAAATCCCCTCCGTAGCACCTGAGGGTAAAACAGCAATGAAGCGGCCCACTGCGTACATACACTGGTTTTACTGGTTTAAGCCATCAAGCATCCAGAGCAAAGAGTGAGGTTAATAGATATTTGAACTAGCCTGCCATAACAGCTGATATAACTGAGGGGCTCCACAACAAATAAAAAAACAGTCCTTGCTTCTAATTCCCCTCCAATATGCTGCAACCAGTCTCCTCACTCCAATTTGCATCTGACAGCAAGAATCCACTCAATAATCACATTGAGGGATAAAACGCGAGTGCTGTGGCTCAAAATGGAGGCCACTCATGGTAAATACTGAAGAGAAATCACTGCCGCGGCTGCTGGGGTAAAAGCAGCCAAAGAGAAGTGATGAAGCGGAACACAGAACTTACCACCGCTTAATCCGTGCTGGGCAAATGCCGAAAACATGAAATGCGGCGCAGAAGAGGCACAACATGAGGAAAAAGCTCTGCATTAGTTTGGAGCTCATGGGAAGTATGCCATGTTGTCGTGGCGTCCAAGTCACGCCCCCATACTCAGTAAGCTTTCCATGCTACTGCACCTCTTTGTGCATGACAATGGAATGCTCCAACTACATGCTGGTGATCTCATGTCTCCACTCTTTCTTCATCCCAGTCTTTACACGATTTGTATCCATGCCCTGGAGAAAGGAAACATTACAACTCCTCCACCTCCAGGTGGGGCTGTAACACATCACCTCTACCCTGATCTTCAAGAGCTGCAAACAAAGCAGGCTAACAGCCAGGCAGACATGAGGGAGATAAGAAGGTCACCATCCAGGTGCCAACATTGCAGATATTGTATCATCATTCAAAGAGCCCTCACCCAACGGAGATGTCCTTACTGTATGACATCACAGAAGGAAGACGAAGAACATCCTCATGTATTGTGTATTGATAGACAAATATATGTCGGTTTAAAAATGAGCGCAAGATCACAAAACACTTTACAAAAGAGAGACCTTTCACTTCTAGTAATGGTTTTTGTGAAAGGCCTAGCTAAATCCAATGCTGACAACGTGCAGTTACGCTGTTTAATGGAGATTAGAGAGGCTACTTTAGCAGAGCGACACTGTGGCAGCCATTTTAAATTATTTATTAAAATTAAATGAAAGATTCAGGGACTGGGGCAAAATGGGCCTCAGCAGAATTCTGACTGCTACCACTTTCATGTCACCAGCAGCTCCGCAACACTGAGTTTCTGTGGCATTTGGGTCACTTCATGTTTTCAATTCTGTGAGAAGCAATCTTAAACAATGAGCTCTATACATGTTGCTTGATCGAGACTACAAAAAATGGCTCAATATGACTTTTATTACACCAACAGACCCCTCGTTAAGTGCCCCATTGTGATGTCGGTCGGAAAGCCTCTGACTGCAGGTCAAAGGCTTTCCGACCGACATCCCTGGTTCGACTTCTGACTGCCTAATAACAATGTGGCTATCAGAAGTCAAACAGGCTGGTCATTCTGTCTGGCTTCCAATGGGCTCCAGCTGGAAACCGCAACATAATCCCTAAGGAGGGAGTTTCCGCCGTCGGGAATATGATATCGGTTTAATGCGGTGTTCAGAACCACCAACCTATGCTCGGTTGGCTCCCACACCGAAATGGTGTCCGGTGGACTCAAGACCACCCAACATCGTCAGTAGGGCACAAGTTTCTTTCAATGTTCTATATCCTTTTTAATTGAGCTGCATTTAATCTTTTTCATAGTGCTTCTTCCATCCTTCTTGTACAAGAAAAAATGCAGAAAGAAATAAAAGGTATGTTACGCATGCCTTCTAATTCAGTGAAAAACATGTGCTTTCTACAAGAGGAGCTAGACTACTCCATTGCCACAGACTAAATTCATATTTTATAAAAACCCACATACATTAGTCTATATGAACCATCAAAAACACATAGTATTAAGTTAAAAGGAAGACAGTAGTTCTTCTTATGATTAGACTCCCAGGGGCATATTACCAAGGGTGGCGATAGGCAATTATCGCCGGTTTAGCGTCCGTTTTCGCCCGCTAAGCGGCGATAATTCTATTGCTTTATTAGCAAGCTGTCGCTAACTGATGTTAGTGACAGCTTTTAGGCAATAGCGTGCGGTTTGGGGCCCGCTTTGCATGTTAGCGGTATTTATCGCTAATGACATGCAAAGTGGGCGTACCCAACCTGTTAGCGACTGAAAGCAGTCGCTAACGTCGCTATCGCCTATTAGCAAATAGAGGACTCCCGTCAAAATATCTTAGATCATTTTCCTCTGCTTGATTCAGAAACACTCAAGCTTTTAATACACCAAATAAAACCTGGCTCCCCATGTGACCCTGTTCCTCCGAGCACGCTGGTCTTAGCCGATAAAGCTATTCTTCCCACACTCATGGATTTATTGAACTCTTCCATAATGACTGGGACAGTACCACCTGCCTGGAAACATGCCATGGTACGAGCATTACTGAAGAAAGCCGCCCTCGACCCTGGCAACCTCAACAACTACCGCCCGATCTCATTGCTCCCCTGGGCAAGCAAGGTCCTCGAAAACCATATTAACATCTTCTTAACCAGGTTTCTCGAGTGTAACCACCTGCTTGATGCCTCCCAGACGGGTTTCCGCCCCAAACATGGGACGGAAACTGCTCTGTTGGCAGTAACAGAGGAAGCTAGGCGGATCAGGGAGGATCAGTGGCAGTGATCCTCCTTGATCTGAGCGCCGCCTTTGATACGGTAAACCATAAAATCCTTCTGTGCCGTCTCTCTGACCTAGGAGTATCAGGAGAAGCCTTGGCCTGGTTCAAATCCTTCCTAAGTGACCAGACCTTCCAAGTCTTTGAAGGAGCCTCTGTCTCCGCAAGTAAGCCTCTGGGCTGTGGGGTGCCGCAGGGCTCATCACTGAGCCCTACGCTATTCAATGCATATATGAGACCGCTGGCTGGGATCGTCCGTCCGCAAGGTATTAAGATCATTACCTATGCGGACGACACTCAGCTAGTGGTCTCCCTTGTGCAAAAGAACGGCCTCCAACCACAGACCAGTCTGACAACATGCTTAGAACAGGTCAAGAGATGGATGAGGAAGTCCTGCTTGAAGCTCAACGGAGAAAAAACTGAGCTTATGCTCCTTGGCCCATCAGCCCCCTCCACCTTGGAGCTGTTATGGCCCATGAGCATGGGCGTACCCCCCACTCCCAAAGACAACATAAAAAGTCTTGGGGTGTGGTTGGACAAATCATTGACCTTCAATACACAAGCAACTAAATTGTCAGCGACCTGCTTTGGCCTCATTAGGATGATGAAAAAAATTCTCCCGCTCCTTCCTTTTGAGGCCAAGCAGTCATGCAAGGCCTAATCCAATCCCGCCTTGATTTCAGTAATGCCCTGTACCTTGGGGCGCCTGAGTACAGTCTGCAAAAACTTCAGCGGATTCAGAACCGTGCAGCACGCACACTGCTTGGAATTCCACGTAGAATGCCGATAAAGCCTGGGTTGAGAGCTTTGCACTGGCTCCCTGTTAAGGAAAGAGTCAAATTTAAATCTATGTGCATTGCCCACCAAGCATATTGGAAATCTGGTCCAGAAATTATTCACTCTCTGATCTCTCCCTACCAACCCAACAAACAACTCCGCTCATCACACGCCTTTTTGGCAAAAGTCCCCCGGATCCGGAGAGCTAGAGCAGGAGGCCGGTCTTTCACCTACAATGCATCTAAATTATGGAACACACTCCACCTCCATTTAAGAACTAATCCCAATCTGCTGAGTTTTCGTAAACAGCTCAAAACCTTTCTTTTTAACTAAGCTAGACTAATCTCTGGACCGACTCACTGATAGGCACTAACGTAGTTTCTAGCGTCTGGACGCCTCAGGGCAGCTGCTGCGCTTAACAAACCCCCTTTTCATTTCATTTCATTTCATTTCAGCAAGGCAGATGTAGCGATGGAAATATTCCCGCTATCGCCAAAAACCAACGCCTGCTCAGACCAGTTCTTAGCCATGTTATCCAATGGGAGGTGGATAACATGGCTAAGAGCATTTTGTCGCTAATGCGTGAATATCGCTGTATTCTCAGCGATATTCCCGCATTTCGCCGCTATCGCTGGATATTTTAGCACAATGGAGAAAAACGTTGCTAATAGCATGTTTTCTCCGCTAACATATTCAGCGATAGGCAGCGATAAAAAAATCATCGCTAAGCCTATTTAGCGATAATTATCGCTACTTGTTGGTAATATGCCCCCTAGTTTCCTGTGTTTACTATTGCAGATAAATACAGACAGAAAACAGTATGTGTCCTGATTGTATTTATTTTTAACAGCAGAAACATGCAGAGAATGGGCTATTTTTGATTCTCTCTCAATGTGGCCTTGAATGAATTCTATGCCATTAGCTGTGGCGATCAACAGCATTGGGGTGTAAAAATAGCCTGGGAGTTCCTTATGACTTCATACAGCAAGATAATGCCAATATATTCATGTGTGTATAATTTTATTATATTTGGTGTAATATGCTAAAAGCAGATAGGGAGCAAAGTATGATTGCACATTTATCAGTTAAATAAATGTGGAAATGTAGATATTATAACTTCATATTTTTGGCGCGTTTCCATCTGACCAAACTATTTAAATAAGGAGGTGTCTTCATTCACAACTTTCACCATTGCTGTAAGAAGACAGATTGTGTCTCCATGTGAGCAGATCGCATTAGGGGACATATTATCAAGACTCTGTGATAAAATTATCGCCGCTTTATCGGCAGGAAACTGCAGATAAAGTGGCGATAATGGGCTTGATAATATGCTCTATGGAATTCCAATCGAAGCTCATGTTAAATGTCCTTCACATCTAACATGAGCTTCGATTGGAATTCCATAGAGCATATTATCATGCCCATTATCGCCACTTTATCGGCAGTTTCCTGCCGATAAAGTGGCGATAATTTTATCACAGAGTCTTGATAATATGCCCCTTAGTACCAGACTTACCATTCAAGTTGAGTGATGTAACACTGCCAGTTGAGATGTATTCACCATTAGATTTATATTAGGTGCACTTTTGTCGCTTTCCTTAGCGCTTCCATTCCATGTGGATAACGTGGGCTCCATTGACTAAGAGACACGCGCTTTGAGCAAATGTTTTTAATCATAGCTCTATGTGCAACTTGTGGCACTGTGTTATAGTATTCACCTCTCTTCAGATATCCATGTAGCCTCTACGTGAGCGCCCCGTTCGAGTTTTCTTTTTGCAAACTCCATGGCGATAATTCCCCATCTATTTTAGTTCCGCTAAACTCATTAATATTTCCACAGAATGGTCCCTCTATTTCCGCAGTTGCATTACTTATTTGTTTGTGTGCTTTTCACTAGTTCAACTGCAAATACAACATTGTCACATTCACAGGTGACATTTTTTAATTAACACATGACCCCTACTTGAGAGCAGGTTTCTTAGATTAAAGCATACACCAGAGAAATATACATTTTTGTATCTACATGAATTACATGCTATTACCTACACTACAGTATTTCTGTCCTCTGTTTCTATTACAGGACAAACTCGTTTTAGGTACATACATCCTATATTCATAACTAAAGTCTGCCATCTATGGGAGATGCACCGTTGGTTTTTAACGTGTTTTTGACCATCCATTCATTCCTCACTAAGGTAACCTATAACGATGTACCGTATATCAGTACTAGACTGTTCCTTCTTTAATCAACACAGTCTAATAAAATATGTCCCATCTGTTAGTGATTAATAGATCGAACTCTTGTTTTTAATTTCCTGATATTTACCTATCTCTCATCACATTTGGATTACTTGGCCCACGGTATTCAGATCCATAGGATTGGTACACCATAAATTAGGGGTATTGATTGGATATTAAATAGCTAGTGATTATTCATTCAATTTTTTACATACTTTTATCATTTCACTTCTGATTCATCTCTTATTCTATATCATCAGAAATCTGTCTATAAGAGATATTGTATTCCTCTTTCCTGGGCCATTCTCACCGGAACGACAGGTATTTTTCGAGAGACATTCGTCTATGTTATTCACTCACATTCGGCCTCTAAACATTGATCACCTTGGGTCGTCTGGGTTTCATTACTTCCACTTTCTACTTCTTTCATACTGTGTGAGACTAGCCAATTAATCATGTGTCCTGAATGTATTTATGATTCACCATAATATTATAACTGGGCAGTCTATTTTATTTAGAATAAATACTGCTGGTAGATAATTTACAATCATTTGATTACTGAAGGCATTCCTTCTAGTAATGTATACATATGTCTAGTCACTATAATGTAATGGCATTGTATTATACTGTATGATTATTTCAAGATATGTGTTTTAGTATTGTTTTTTAATTTTAGGAAATGTGGCTTTTTTCCTGATGAAGGCGTCACTCACGCCGAAACGCGCGTCGAAAAGTTGAAAGATTAAACAGTTCTGCCACAGCATTATTTAATCTCAATAGCACTGAAATTTGAAGACTTGTATGTTTTTTACATATGTATGTAGAGAAAATATCATGTATTATTTATTTGTATTGTGTTTTTAATGAAATAAACGACTTGATGAATAAAATACTTACATACTTACATAGTTTTTTATAATATTTGTTTTTGATCCTTTTTTAGATATCTGTTTGTAATATTAGCCTTACATTGACTATTTAGACACTGTTTAGATATAAATTATACATGTACTTGTTCGTCTAGGAATTTACTTCACACAGGGATATTATACCTTCATTTATTCACAAAAAACGAAAGAAATATGGATAAAGACCATAAGATGGCAAAAAAGAAATATGGATAAATACAGATGGAAATGTTAAAAAAAGAAATACTATAAAATGGAGATTCCTAGTTAAGGTGCATTAGAGTCCGAATTGTGATTCAAGCTCAGAAAGAATCAGAGTGTGTTCCTTCATCCCTCAGAGCTATTTGTAATATTGTCTGACACAGATTCTACTTGGCGAGAAAAAGACAAATAAGATTCACTCCAGGGGCTGTATTAAGCATTGTCATTGTTTGTGCGCGGCACACCTTTGAAAAGGTGCACCATGTGCAAACAATGACAATAGGCCCTATTACCATGTAGGCGCTGCTCCCAGGGCAGCTGCGAACTCGCAATGTCCTGGGGGCAGCGCATTCATGTGAAAACTCAAATCAGCTGCTCTGTGTTTTCACAGTGCAAGGGGCAGCTGCCTGCACTTTTACAGGAGAATAGAGATCCCCTTGCAGGTGACTGCACCCGCTTGCAAGAGGATTTCTAGGTGGACCGTGGGACCCCCTTTACCCAGGCAGAGTGCTACTAAATGGTCCATTGTCAGTGTGCCTCCTGAAGGCTTCTTTGAATCTTAGCCCACGTCTGTAATATGGCATGGATGCAGAGTCAAAGGAATGCCCTCATTTGCATAGGGCAGGCCACTATGCAAATGAGGGAACACTCGCTGAAGGTAGCTGTGGCGCTTTAAGTGCGCCAGCACTATTGGTATTAGTGAATGGGATTCACAAGTGTCTGAGCCCCCTTCTATAATAACAAATTGCCCAGTGGGCGTGCAAAGTGGGAGCAAAGGCCTATTATTCCCAGGGGCACTTATTGTAATATGGCCCCAGGTTGATGTCCAAAGGCTTCAAACATATTAAAGGAAATGTGAGGATTGGTTGCAACAAATCTAACCACTGGTGATCACTCAGGGTAGCATCCCTACCCATCGTTCTTTTCCTCACCATGCCACCAGAGATTTAACCAAGCCGTATGCAAATCAGCCTTGGCCTTGCCCCAAATAGGATCTGTCCAACCCAAACTGCCAAGCCGGATCCTCTCTGACTAGGAACACAAACAACCCAAAACTGATTTCTCCTTGATCGGGTATACTTTTTGCATTCAGATTGGTTTTAGTGGCAGCGTGAGCACTGAACCCATGTGTGGACATGCCCTTGGCCACTTAGGACGGTACATCAAAACACTTAACTGGTGATGGGAGGAATGCTTTCAAGAAGTTGAGGACACATAGAACGTGGACTCCTTCTTTATGGACCTCTGCAATGGAATGTCCAGGTTCCTGAGGAATAAAAGGAGTTAGGATCAACAACAATTTGGTCATTACTGTGTAACCCATTTGGTCAGACAGTAAAGTTCAGAATTGATTGATGGGATTAAGTTTGGATTGATTATAGATTCAAAGCCAAACTGATTTAAATCAATCTCATAAACAAAGATGCAGAATCACTAAAGGATAGCCAAAGCAACATCCTCAATAGCAGAAAACATATAAGAAATTCAGTAGCCACTATCCAAAGAATGACAAATACAGTCTGATATGTAGATTGAAAGTTTTGATACTCTTGCTTATACACGAGGTTGTCTAAGAAGGCCTACCAAACCCTATTCTAACTTAGAATCAGGTAAACCCTGTTAATCGGAGAAGCAAAGAAAGGTGTCAGCATAGCAGAATTCCTGTAGAAGTTCTCAGAAGTAAAGTGTATTGTATAGCATAAAGCACCACAACAGAGAGGTCGCGCAGAGGTGTAAATCTCTTAGAGTCTAGAAGGAATCTCTACAAAGGGAGAGGAGTTGGACTAACGGCTAGGGCAGTCGACCTCGAATCTGGGGAACAGGGTTCGGGTCTCGGCAATGATGCTGACCATCCTGGGATTCTGAGCAAATCACTTAATCTCCAGGTGCCTAACAAAATAAATGTGTCCTCATGTAACGCAACTGGTGCCATGTAAAGCGCTCTGATACCTGATACCTTTGGGTCAAGTTTGCGCTATATAAAACTCCATTAAAAAAGTGCAATGCCCAATTATACCCACCAAAAGAAGCTTTGAGAATCCCAGTTCACATGTCCAATTAATTGCAATCTTCAACCCCAAGGTGACACGGCACTCATGGACAGTTTTGTTTTTCACCGCCTGCATAGTACCCTGCAAGGCACACTGCTCCCTTGTCAGGTAGCGCAGTGCTGCTGGAAGCGCTACGCGCTCTATTTTATACTTGCTCTTACCTCTGAGGCTGGAAGCGCTTCGCTGCGCATTGTTTTTAAATCGCCCCGTTTTGTATTTTTGTTATTTCTGGTTTGTTCTATCTTGTTTTTAACTGCCCTCCTACCTGCACTCTAATTGTTGAGCACCGCCGCTTGGGCGGGTCCGGGTTCTCTTTGGGGGGAAGCTGTGGCGCCGCCATCTTGGAGCGGGTTGGCTGGCTCAGGAGGAGCCACTCCCTACGTGCGCAGGTGCCGGCGAGGGACGCCTATTTGAAGCTCCTTCCTAGCGCAGCGGGATCACGCAGCGGGCGTGTCCTCGCGTGGCCGGAGTCGTGCCAGAGTCCTGCCCGTCTGCGCCCGTCCGCGCTAGGGACGCGCAGGGCTCAGGCTAGACTCTGCTGGTTGGGAGAGTTGACCCTCCTGATTTGCCATGTTGGTGTACTCCAGTGATACCCTGCGGGATATTGGGCTTCTGACCGTAAGTTGTCGTCTACCCCCTATACACCCTTTAACTGGCCCTTATCAGTGCGCTTGCGGCAGGTGGACTTTGGATTCTCCCACCTCAATCCGTTATCCTAACCCGGCTGCTGCTTCTCGGAACTATCGCCCTGGCCATGCCCTCCGCATCTTCAGTCTTAACGCCAGGTCTCTGGTGTTGCATTATCAGGCCGTGTTTGACCTGTTACAGGATGAGGCCCCGGACATCGTGGCCATCACAGAGACATGGCTGAAGGATGATGATGCGGCTATTATCAACCTGGCATTCCCCCCTGACTTTACTGTCTTTACCCTGAATCGATCTACGAGGGGAGGGGGCATTGCTCTTGCTATTCGATCTAGCTTTACTTGCAGCTGGTCGGGTCTGTCCATTGCGGGGTGTGAGAGTGCGGTGTTCAAGATTCTTGTCACCCCACATTTTTCACTCTCGGGGATGGTGGTTTATCGTCCCCCTGAGAGCGAAGTGGCGTTTAGAGCTGCCTTCCCCGATGTGGTTAGCTCCTTGGCGGTAGGTTGTCCCAATTTCTCCATCTTGGGCGACCTTAACTTACATTTCGATAAACCTAACATCCCTTCAGTCTCTGGCATTCTTGCGGATTTGGAGGCCCTTCAGCTTGCGCAACTGGTTCGACAGCCCACTCACACCGGTGGCCATACTCTAGATCCTTTTTTCACCAATTTGGTAGATGCTTCTGTTATCGCCGTTCCACCCCTTGGCTGGACAGAACATTCTTTGGTTGACATCTGTACCCCCTTGCCGGGTAAGATCATCACCCCCCCCTGCAAAGCTGGTCACGAGGCGGCATTGGAGCAAACTATGACTGGAAGATCTTCATCGTGTCCTCGCTGCGGAGCCCTTAGAACCTTTCGCTACGGTTGATACAGGATACGATGGGTTCTGCGCCTGGATTTCCAAGGCGCTGGACGCCCTTATTCCAATTACCGCTTGCAAAACCAGCTCGAGGGAGGCAAGTCTGTGGTACGATGGCGCCTTACGTACACTCAAGGGTAGTTGCAGGCGTGCAGAGAGGGCTTGGCGGAAGGCGTACGATATCGGGAAAAAAGCTATGTATCTCGCTTCCGTCAAAATTTACCATCGGGCTGTTTGTCAAGCTCGGGCAGCTTTTTATACCGCCGAAGTTTGCAGCAGCTCTAACCCCTCCAAAACCATCTTCAAACTGATGAAGGATCTTTTAGCAAAACGAACGGGCGCCCCGACGACCAGCTCCACTACTCACTGTGAGGCCCTGGCTCTGTTTTTTCGGGAAAAGGTCGAAAACATCTATAAGACGTTCCCTTGTATAGGGCCTCCAGCTGAGCCTCCGACTAATATCTATGGAGATATCGTTTTGCATGAGCTGCCCCCGTTGACATCTGCAGGGTTTGACCTTCTGGCGCAGCAGGTCAAGTCCGGGTCCCCCGCCGATCCGCTTAGTTCCACTCTCTTCAGAGACCAGTCATTTGTGGGTCGGGCCGTGATACACTCCTTGATTAACATCTCGCTGGAGTCCGGCACGGTACCCGCCAGCTGGAAGCGGGCGGTGGTTTCTCCCATCTTAAAGAAACCTTCTTTGGACCCAGACAAACCTGAAAACTATCGGCCCATTTCCCTGCTTCCTTGGCCGACCTAAGTGTTAGAGGCTCATGTTAACAAAGCTCTCTCGGCTCACCTTGTCCATGCTAACATCTTGGACCCCACCCAGAACGGGTTCCGTGCTGGTCACAGCACGGAGACCGCCCTTCTCTCCATGGCTGAACATCTCCGCACGGTGATGGATGCGGGGCAGACTGCGGCGCTCGTTTTATTAGACCTGAGCGCCGCGTTTGATACTGTCTCTCATCCCATCCTGTTGCATCGCCTGGAGGAGTGTGGCCTGGGTGGTCCTGCACTCCAGTGGTTCCGCTCCTTCCTTGACGATCGTGTCTTTAGCGTTGCCGTGCCACCGTTCCAATCCCAATTCCATCCTCTGAGACAGGGGGTGCCGCAAGGCTCCTCGCTGAGTCCCACATTGTTCAATCTCTACGTGAGACCGCTGGCTGAGGTCGTCAAGCAATGGGACATGACTATGGTCTCATATGCTGACGATACTCAGCTAGCGGTTTCCATCAGCGGGGACCCGGACCGGGATGCCCCCAAGTTCCAGAGTGGACTCAGGGCGGTGGCAAGCTAGATGAAGAACAACTGTCTCCAGCTCAACGCTAAGAAGACGGAGATCATGATCGTCGGTAGGAGGGCGGATCTATGGGGGGACAGGTGGTGGCCTGTGGAGCTGGGGCCGGCCCCTCTTCCGGTCACTGAATTAAAGAACTTGGGAGTATGGATGGACCCTGCGCTTTCCTTTGAGGTCCATTCTAAGAAAACCGCGGCCTGTTGCTTTGGCATCTTACGGTCGCTGCGCCCCATTCTGAAGTTCTTTGACCACCGTACCAGGCAGCTGATAGTCCAGGCTACTGTGTTATCTCGCCTGGACTATGCAAGCTCTCTTTTGGTAGGCTCCAATCTGGCTGAGGTAACCCGCCTCCAGCGGGTTCAGAACGCCGCGGCGAGAGCCATAGTTGGCCTACCCCGTACAAGCCCCGTTTCCAGCACACTGAGATCTCTGCATTGGCTGCCTGTTAGAGCCAGAATCCAGTTTAAAGTGCTGTGTCTGGCGTTCAAGATTTTGAGGGGAGAGGGTCCCCAAATTCTTGCGGACCTTTTGTCTTGGTATGTGCCCACCCGGCCCCTGAGATCTTTGGGCCACGCACTTACTGTGGTCCCTCGATACAGGTTGTGTCGGGTCGGTGGCCGGTCCTTTCGGGTCAGAGCGGCTCAGCTCTGGAACTCCCTTCCGGTAGAGTTGCGGTTATTAGATGACCTTCTAGCTTTTCGTAAAGCTCTAAAGACCTTTCTGTTTTATTAAACTTACCATCTGTTTCTTTTATCTGTTGTGTTTCCTTGTAGGTGTTGCATATTACCTGACACGCGCCAGGACGCCCCTTAGCTGGGGCAGCTGTGCGCGTTACAAATGTATGTAACATAACATAACATAACATAACTGCACACATACCCTGAGGAACCAGCTGATTCCCCACCCCTGACTTTAGTGGCATCCACCACAGACAGCGACAGGTTGGGCTCCAGATTTAATTACACCTGTCTGGCGCTATGGCTGGCGGGTATGGAATAATTCAGGGCAGCCTAAGGACATGATTGTCATTCCAGACAGCACCTGGCATTTCTTTTGCAAGCAGACTAAATTGACATCCAACAATCGTGGACACAAGTCACTTCATAGTATTTAGACCATGCTTATGCTAGGCCAAAGGCACTAGCTAAACCGGACCCCGTTAGATGACATCAATGCACCAAATGCTCGGCATACCCTGCCGACTTTGCACTCTTAACTTGGAACTGTCATTTAAACTTTCTGGGTGGCTATTTTAACCCTGTTCTCCACTATGATTGACCATTAAGTTGACCCTGATCCTTTGAAGGCACTGTTGGGCTATGTTAAGCCCTTGGATCTGGGTCTGCAACTCTTTCTGACCATAGTGCTGCTGGAGGACGAATGACAAACTGCTCTACACTGGAGTAGCAGAAGGGTCTCTTCCACCAATGCCTTGCTCAGAGATATGACATTGTGTGACACTACTAGCGAACTTTACGACTTCCTACAGCCTTTATATTCCAGGCCTTTGGACATCTGGCAACCAATCTGGGACTACCTCTTAGCATTAGAACTCGTGGTTGATGCAGAATCCGATAGGTGAACTTACTTACCCACTGCATATCTTACTGTGTTGACTATAGTCAGTTTAGTGTAAGGCAGACAGCTTCAATGGTGAAAGTGTTTGAAAAAAGCTGGCATTTGCACACCAGTAACTAGAACAAACTGCAAGAAGACGCTGGCACATAGAGTGCTATTAAATATACCAAAAAAACGAATGCCTAAATCACGCGGCCACTTACAATGCATAATTTTGTAGTAAAACATTTCATTAACTTTTTGGAAATCACTTGTAATGAGCCAAATCATGTGGCTGCTTTGTACTTCAAGTGTACTGGTTTGTTTCCAGCCAGTGCACAAATGCAGGCAGGCAACGAAATTGTAGTCCTATCTTACTGTTTACTTATCATGTCAAACATTCCTCAATACAAAATGGCAAAGTTATTTCGCCAGTAACGGAAAGCATTAAACAAATGCTTGCTTTGATCTATATAAATTCCATCAGGTTAGAGTTCTATTTTTTTAAATACTAAAATAGTTACCTTAACCCAAACATATCAATATTGCAGACCACCATTTAGTTGTCACTTGCTCTGTGACAGTGATCACCACCAAACTTGTGTTAGTCTTCTGTTGCAAACTAACAAATACAGTTGGAGGCAGAGCCACCTAGTGATTAAAGTGCCGCTTTTCAGACTCATATTCCTATTATTAGTTTAGAATTAAAATATAAAAAACTTTCTAAGGGTATTTTTTTTTTACTTACAGTTTTGTCAGCTGGCTGTATTAATTAACAAGGAAGGAAATACGACTAAAGTAAGGATTTTCTTCTTTCGTCTTATGAAATCAACCTCATTTTAAAATTTAATATAAATTGAAAGTAAATACATTTTTACCATACCCATCTGAATGTATATTTCAGTACATTTTGAGGGAAAAAGGTTATCCTCAAGCCACCTGCAAACGATAAACCAATATAAAAATGTATATCAAGAAGCAACTAATTACCTAAAACAAGTGTTCTGAGGAAATCCCTTTTGGGGACCTAGGCAGTGCCAGGGACACCATTGGAGTAAATTAAGTCCACATTAACAGACTATTGCATCAGCTAATGGACAGTGCCAGGAGGTGCTTATATTGTTTCAAAGCTACTATGGAATCATTCTGTTTTACAATAGATTTGCACAATCTCCATATTTTGGAGGAGGTGATACTACTTTGGTAATTTGCGAGTCATATATTTTTCTCAAAACCCGAATATTTTCATTTTTCACTACAGCACAAGCAAACCATTCTGAGGTTTTCATCATAGTAAAACTATAGAGCTCCTTATTACAGGAAAAGTCTGTTCTGTCATTGTAAGTATTATAAAGTTGGTACTATTCTTTCTCGACTGGGGGTGCCCCTCAGGGCAGGTGCAGGACTGTGGTAGGGGGGTCAAATTTACCATTCCCACTCCCACTCCCATGAGGGCATCTCTCAGGGCAGCTGATGGACAATTGCTGGGTGCTAATTTACTATTCCTTTTCTGCTGAGGGAGTCCATCAGGGCAGATGCTGAATAGTGGCTGGGGGCAAATTTATTATTACCACTCCCCTGGTGGTGTCCCTCAGGCAGGTGCTGCACAGTGGTTGGGGCAGTCATTTACTATTCCCACACCACTGTGTGGGGGCATCCCTCAAGGCAGGTGATGGACAGTGGTGGGGGGGGTCCCAGATATTTCTGTCAAGCCTTCAGAAGGTAGGATGGCCAAGACCTTCTCCTCCCAGGGAAAGAATTGTAATGGGGTGCTGGAAGGACCACGGCCAGTCTTTTAGGCCTCCAGTTGTTGCTTGGAGGTCAAAGAACACATCTTCCCACTGAGGTCGTTCCACCTTTTCCTAATTTCCTCCTGTCTGCATATGGTGTTACTGACAGCATTCATTCTGCTGTCTATCCTGGACCACATTTCCCCTTCCCTTCTGAGAGGATGTTTGGAGTCACTCACCTGAATCTTAGGCGGTTTCGTGAGGCAACGCTATATGCCTTTAATCCTCCTAGGGTCTACCTCCAGTGGCAGGAAACAACACTGTACCGGTTGCAGGCTCCATGAGGAAAAGGGGTTGGGATTGAGAAAGACAAACAAGATGATGTGGTGCTCCTCTGTGGCAGCTACAATTGGGTCTCAAAAGGCCTGTCACCCATCTTGTGGAAACACCTGATCAGAGGAGTATCTGTGAAAGGTTGGGATACCCACTTATCATGCATTGGGTCTAAGTGTTGTAGTCTGTGTGTCAATCAGGGGTCCACCCAACGTGTTCTCGTAAGGGGAACACAAGTTTTAATACCAGGAAGGTTTATTCTTGGTGGAGACCTGCCAGTGCAGGAGTCTATTGTACGCTTTAAAAATCAAAGGGTCATTTAATTTCTGAGAATCTACCACTACTGAGCTAAGAGCGAAAGAAATGCGAACAGTTTTTTTTACCAAATATACCTGATTTCAGGTTGTTCCTTTGTGGCCTTTTTCTTCTAATAGGAAATCCGATGCTGGAGCAGTCGCCAGGTCAGAACAGGATCAGGGAGCAGCTGCAACCAGAAGTAGAGAACTAAGGATGACCAAAAAATCGCAAACAAGGGGCTCAGTGAACAGAAGCAGGTGAGTGCATGACCAAGAGGCCAAGCAGGAAACTGAAGTGGGAGCAGCCTTTAAATAGAATCCAGCTGCGTATTTCTAGAAAACAACACCTGTTGATTTTTGGCAGTTACTCCACATGAGTTTGATTGGCAACTGCTGTTGCCATGGTTATGGAAAGTTTAACTTGAGTAGACTAATTAGTCTGGGAATGCAGCTGCTGCTGCCCCCAGGGTCATGGAATGTTCAGATTTCATAGAGCAATTAGACTTGACAGTTACCCCTCATGAATGTGATTAATAGGTGCACCTGTCACTGTTGCCAAGAGTCTGGAGCCTTCTAATAGATTTGTAACAAGCAGACTATTGACTATTGAGTTTAGGTATCTGACTGCTAAGGCCAATAGTTCCCACCATACAACCAAAGAAGGCACACAGAGCAACCCACCTCACAGAGTGAACATGCAACTTGGGAAGAGGGAGAAAAATGGAGAAAAGGCAATACCCAATCAAATCACAAGGGCATTGAGGGCATGCAGTAGCTGGGATAATGACAGAGAAGTATGATTGACTTGGGCTTGAAACGATTGTGGCTCTACATTTATGATTTCATCCACCATGACTGCCAACTCAGCCATAGAAAAAAGTAGATTGTTTTACTTAACATAATTCTAAATTAAAGTGAGTGACACTAAAAAAAACACCAAGGGATGTGAGAACAATTTCCAAGAAAGGAGATTTGAGCGGGCATGGGGAAAAAAGGGCTGCCTTACCTTACCAAAAACTTTTGGTTGCTGTCTTGCTGTGCTGCAGTGGAGAGGCAAAGGATTATGGTCTGGAATGGGGTGTGTTTATACTGTGTTTTGCAGTATGTTTACTTTGCCAATGGACACCTGATAGGCTGTTTTTGTATCCATCCCATTGCCACTGTTTCGGTGCTTTGCTGAGAGTGTACTTTGACTACCTACTGCCATCAGGGAACTGCCACAAGGGGACCACCAGTACGACTATGTTTTTATAATAGGCTCTGCGGGATGCAGAGACCCTGACAGCGACTGAAAATACATCGCCAACATTGTAGTCCACTGCGCCGCTGGTACCACTCCATCGATGCAGTCAGCAGTTCAGGCTGCATGCCACTTTATACAGCGGTCTTCTTCGGATCGCTGTCGTGGCGGTACAGCAGTGAGACCACCAAACTCAGAATCAGGCCACAGAGAGTCTCCTTCTTTAATTTTTTTTTTTTATTTCTATTGAAGGATCATGACCAACTTGACAAAAATAAAACGAAGGACCACTCTCTTGCTTCGAGGAGGCACATATCCAAGGTCAAAACCTCTCCAAACACCTACTTCATCCAAGACAAGACAGCTCTAAGGTAAACACAAGAGTAAAGTCAGATTTATTGAGCAAGAAACAAACAGTATTTTCCTCCCTCGAGGCCTCTTGAAGATTTGGAATTTTTAACACACTTTCTTTCAAATGTAAATTTCTGTGTCTGTTTTTTACTTTCATGTGCATATCACCACCCAGCCAACTGAAAAAGATGAAAGATTTAATTTTCATGCAAAAAAATTTATCCAATATGTCTTTTCTTTTTTTACTTTGCAGGCCTGAACAAGATGGCTTCTTCCCACCAATCTTTGTATGTCGAATCTGCACGGGGAAATCAACCTATCAAAGTACAATGACCATATTTACTTCAAGGAGAAGATGACTGAGCTCAGGAATTATTTGAGGTGTGTGCATTATCACTCATCCCATTGGAGGGGCAGAGCTGTTCCTCTGGAACAGATTGCCCTTAGTACAACAGAACATAACCACTCTGCAATGGAGACAGATGTTAGAGAACATGTGTACCACATAAAAATGCTTCCATACACATCCAATGATCCCTGTGGCTCAGTTCTGGGGAAGGTATCACAAAATATTCCCATGCATGTTGCTAGCAGTATGCCCTCCATCCCCAACCTCTGTAGAATGGTACAAAGTAAAACAAAGGCAAGAATTCCACAACCTTAAACCTACTCTGATATTGTTATACCCGTTGAACTTACCATAACTTTTAGTGATGAACCTTTCCTTCTGTATGCCAATCAAAACCCTCAAAAATTAAAACAAACTTTAAGCACAGCACATAAACTGATAACTCTTGAGATTTCTGAAATTTGGATGCTGGATGAGACCTTTCAATCCATGCCCCATTTATTCACCCAAATGAACACCATCCACTCCGGATCACCAACCGACCCATGCCCCCACCACATCTTCAACAAGGCCGCCTCCGTCATCGCACCCCAACTCCGAGACGTCATCAACTGCTCCTTCAGCACCGCCACCTTCCCGGAGAGCTGGAAGCATGCCGAACTCAGCGCCCTCCTGAAGAAACCATCAGCTGACCCCACCGACCTCAAGAACTTCCGCCCCATCTCGTTCCTCCCGTTTCCTGCTAAAGTCATCGAGAAGACCGCCAACCGACAGCTTGCCGCCTTCCTCGAGACGAACGGATCCCTCGACCCCTCGCAGTCCGGCTTCCGCGCCAACCACAGCACCGAGACGCCCTCATCGCAGCCACTGACGACATCCGAGCCCTGCTCGACAACGGGGAAACAGCTGCCCTCACCCTCCTGGACCTCTCCACATCATTCAACACTATCTGCCACCGCACCCTAGTACAACGCCTCAGGAACATCGGAATCCAAGAGAAGGCTTTGGAGTGGATCATCACATTCCTCGCCGGAAGAACCCAGAGAGTCACTCTCCCCGTTCAGATCCGAGGCCACCGAAGTCATCTGCGGCGTACCACAAATATCATCACTCAGCTCCACCCTCTTCAACATCTACATGAGCCCCCTCGCGGCCATCGCACGCCAACAACACCTCAATATTATCTCCTACGCCGACGACACTCAGCTGATCCTCTCCCTCACCAACGACCCAGCCACCGCCAGAACCAACCTACACGAAGGGATGAAAGAAGTAGCCGAGTGGATGAAGAACAGCCGCTTGAAACTCAACTCAGACAAGACAGAAGTCCTCATCCTGGGACCATTTTCCTCCACCTGGGACGACTCCTGGTGGCCCCCTGCCCTGGGCAGCGCACCCAAACCAACGGACCACGCACGCAACCTGGGCTTCCTCCTGGACTCCTCCCTCTCGATGACCAGACAAGTCAACGCCGTCTCGGCCTCGTGCTTCAACATCCTACGCATGCTCCGGAAGATCTTCCGATGGATCCCCACCGAAACCAGGAAGACGGTCACACAGGCACTCGTCACCAGTCGACTGGACTACGGAAACACCCTCTACACCGGAACCACAGCCAAACTACAGAAGAGACTCCAACGCATCCAGAACGCCTCCGCACGACTCATCCTGGACATCCCCCGCCGCAGCCACATCTCCGGACACCTGAGAGACCTGCACTGGCTCCCCGTCAACAAGAGAATCAAGTTCCGTCTCCTCACCCACGCACACAAGGCTCTCCACGACCTGGGCCCCAGGTACCTCAACAACCGCCTGACCTTCTACACTCCCACCCACCAACTTCGTTCGACCAACCACGCCCTCGCCGCCGTTCCCCGCATCCGAAGAGCCACCATGGGAGGAAGATCCTTCTCCTACCTGGAAGCCAAGACATGGAATTCCCTCCCCATCCACCTCCGCCAGACCCAAGACCACCTCTCCTTCAGGAAGCAACTCAAGACCTGGCTGTTCGAGCAGTAGCAGACCCCCCCTCCCCCAAGCGCCTTGAGACCCTCCGGGTGAGTAGCGCGCTATATGAATTTTTTGATTGATTGATTGGGGTCTCTGCAGACAGCAAGCTTACCTGCACCTTGCCAGCACGCCAGCACGCAGCTCCAGCCCCTGGGTGGGGAACGCTGTAGGTCTCACCGCCATTCCTCTTCCACCGTGACTGGAGACTACAGCTCCCAGCGGGCTTTGCGGCAACTTCCTGTCTCACGCTGTCTTTGCGCCCGGAGGCGCTACAAAGGACAGACGATCCCTCCGCGTCGCGGGACGCGCGCGGGCGATGCCGGGCGGAGCCCGGGCAGAGGGCGGGCCGTCTGTGGCCGTCCGTGGTCAGCAGTGGTCGGGCGGGCCACCCCTCTAACATCACCAACGTGTCTGTGGTGAGTGTACTTCCTTCTCCTACTATGGAGTCTGCTGATGCAGTTGTCATACAGGATGATTTCCCATTTCCCCCCCCTACATTTGAGTCCTTATTGGAAAATGCACTTAACCTGGTATCCAACGAGATAGCAGATACTGAGAGAAGAATGTTCATGAGCTGTTCTGACAGTTTTATTACACAGCCGATATCTCTGTCAAATAGCCCTGGTATTCCACTATCACCAGCTGTTGTTATCACAAAACCGGCATTGGTATCTACACCCCCAGTATCCCTGTCGACTGAAACTGTTTCCACTATTACAATCGTCTCCCAGGATGATGTTACTATCTCGGGAATTGTGGAAACTAATAACAAACAGGGAGGGGAAAAACGTAAAAGAGTCATCACCAAGCCAAGTGCGAATAAAAGGAAACAACCCTTAACTAACAAGAATCAGCCTACGCCTCAGAGCTTGTGGAATAAACAAAACTTTACTAGGGCCCAAACTGCTCACGCTGTGGACAAAGACTTAGTGGATGCGGATGATATCCCTACCGCAACCATTACTGACTCAAGTGGGACCTCTAATACGATATGGACTCAAACAACATTAATGGGGGACAATTATAATCTCTCGAAACAAAATGGGAATCTTATAGAAACCATAGTTGATACTATTTTTAATCGATTAGAGAAGCAAATGATCAGCCAGTTTAATAATGTTTTTAAAAGACTTGACAGATTAGATAACATGGTTAAAAATGAAGAAGTAAAAAGAAAGGGTTCTGTAATCCTGGATCAAATCAGAGCTGACCGCCTTATAAAAGGACTTGAATCTGTAAGCAACACTCTGTCACTACAGAAACAGGAAGCTTCCACCTTACCGGGTGGGGGTTTGAGTAACCCTGGAACATTACTACCACCCACTGTACCATCTACAATTCAACCTCGATCCGGTACTGGAGGAAAGAACTTGGCGAAATCCAATTTACCTTCCAAATCTATACCAACGCCTGCACCTAGAAAATCTGCCCCCCCCGTCATTATTAACAAAAATGCCATCAACAATAATAACGGCTCTACCCAACCCACAACAGCAGCAAGTTCAACCGCTGTTAACAATAAAGTTACTGGGCAAGCAGGGACAAGCAGTCCTTATATACATCAAGGGCCTGCGTTACATCTGCCGCCGGATGCTTGTCCTTTTGTCCTGGTCCTTGCAGGAGTACCATCGCTGAGGGAGGAACAGGGGGAATCATGGGTGCAATTGTGAAACAAATGTATAGACTGGTTAGCAAAGCACAAAGGTGTCAGATATGATATCTCAAGAGAGATCCTATCAGTGCGTAGGGTGTCTTGGGTAGGGCCTTTATCTAAAGATAAGGAAGGTGACTGTATAGTTCTCAATTTTAAAAACCCTGGTACTGTAAGATATCTACTCAATAGAAATAGTAATTGCTCAGCTATTTCCACTGTTGTAACCATGCTACCTTTGAGTTATTTTTACAGACAACCTCCAACGCAATCTCGGTCACCCCCAATGCAATTTCAACTACCACCAATGCATTTTCTGCCACCACCTATGCAATTCCAGCAGGCTTCACTTCCACTTAATATGTTTAATAGATTTGCACCTTTGTCAGATTTGGATATGCTTGACTGACCTTTATCGACTAACCCAGTCGAACCATTATCGGCACTAACCTCTGAATCCCAGGAAGTTCCCCAACTCTTGCCAGGGATTATAGTGAGTCAAAAATCCAAGAACCATAGAGTGTTGTGCCAAGGTTCCGAACTATCTCTTGTAAGTTGGAACATAGCGGGTGTCAACTCTAAACTGAAAATTAAAGAATGGTCAGATTGGGTTAATAATAACTGTGACATATTGATGCTACAAGAGACCTGGAGTACAACTACACCTATAATGGAGGGATTTTGCTGTTATAACTTAATGGCTTCTCCCTCACCTATGGGTCACCCCAGTGGGGGTTTATCTATCTGGACCAAAATAAAACCCGGTGTACAAACTAAATTGATCCCTACACCGGGCAAATGTTTTATGGCTATGAAATACATTAACAGGATGAAACTATGCATAATCAATTTTTATAATAATGACTTTGTTACCCGCCCTAATGACAATTTTTTTATATTATTTAATTTTATTGACGATATTATAGAGGGGCAGAAGCACGGGTCCTTTGATGGTATTTGCATTGGAGGGGATTTTAATGCCCATATGTACCGCAATAGTCCACTATGTAGAAACGGTGAAGAGTTGAAAAACCATCTAGCCTCCCGTGACTTATTAAATGCAATGGAAATTGCTGGTTCTAGTGCAAACCATATATTAACACCTACCTATATAGGCCAGGGCTGTGCCTCCACGATAGATTATATATTTATCTGTCCATCATTAAGTGACATAATTTTAAAAGCAGAAGTCATCTGTTCCGCATATAGTGATGACTATCCGCTTAGAATATATTTACACAATCTGCAGCCCACGAAGGATGTATTGAGAGTAGATACTGGGGCACAAAATCTGGTATTATCTACTGATAGATTAAGATTAATATGGAAAGGGGTGGATAATAAAGATATTTTATCTAGAGTAATTAAAAAACATCCTAAGATAGTAGAGACGTGTCTGTCGCACATTAGTTCAGGAAACGATATGGTCGTTACATTTGGTAAACTCTGTGAGGCTATTAAAAGAGAATCCTCTAAACCAGCAAGGCCCAATATTGATCATGGCCCTCGCTGGTTTGACTCTTCCTGCTCCAAGGCCAACAGGGACCTGAGGGCGGCCTTAAAAATCAATCCTAGAGATGCTTCACTGGTGAGAGAACTAAGATTAAAATATAAAACCACGCTACGCACTAGATCTGAGGCCCTGGTGATTAACCATTGGGATTCTCTCACACGTACTGCCTCATTAAAAGACACGGCAGGGTTTTGGAGAGCAGTTAAGTCCCTCAGATCCTTTGGCTCAGACATCAAACCAATTAATTGTAATATAACCGGCGAGGCGTGGGTAGAACATTTCTCCCAAATTTATGCTATATCAGCCACTTCTCTAAATACTGTCTCCCTACTTAATACTGCTGGACCACTGTACATTTTATTATCCGAGGTCGAGGATGCTATAATTGAGAGTGCTAGTAATAAAGCTCCCGGCCCGGATGGTCTTTCCATTGATCAGATTAAATCCGAAATTAATTTTTGGGCCCCTTTACTATGTAATTTATTTAATAATTTGACTGACAGCTCAATCCCCGATTCCTGGTCGAACAGTGTCATCGTACCGATATTCAAAAAAGGTGATAGGACGGACCCTGCATGCTACCGTCCGATTTCTCTGATCGATAACACGCTAAAAGTGCTTGGAAGGGTAATTTTCAAAAGGATAAGGAATTGGGCTGAGGACAATAATGTTCTACATTGCAGTCAATTGGGATTCAGAAGCCATGTGGGCACTGTTGAACAATGTCTTAATTTGAATTTGATTATGGCCAAATATATTATTGTTAAAAAGTCCCCGCTTTATTTGGGTTTTATGGATCTGAGTTCCGCGTTTGATTTTGTTAATCGTTCTAGGTTGTGGTCACTTTTGCTTGATTATGGTTTAGATGATTCACTGGTACATTTTCTTTCTTACCTACATAGGGACTTAAAGGCCAGAGTACGTATTAATAACGAGGGCGAATTATCTGACGATATTTTTATTAGCAGAGGAGTTAGACAGGGCTGCGTACTCGCCCCACTGCTTTTTATTCTATATATTAATGGGTTGAGCAGCACTTTGGGCAAGATTGCGAAGGATGTACCGATTATAAATGGTTCCCCTATTACTAGCTTACTCTATGCGGACGACGCTGTATTAATGGGGCATACACCTAATGCTTTAAGAACTTTAATTACTGGGTTTGTTTTTTTTAATGCCGATTTGGGTTTAAATACCAATTTTAAAAAATCATTTATTATGAACTGTGGACCTAAAAAGTACAACATTACCTCAATTAAATCAGGTGACAATATTTTAAAATGTACCAGCACCTTCCCCTATCTAGGGTTATTATTTTCTAATACAGGTTCTTGGCAGCAACATGCTGCCTATGCGAGAAATAAGATTGGTAAGTCAATTAATTCAATCCTATCTCTCCGACAACCCAAATTGGCAGATGTTATCACCCCCCTGCTCAATATTTATCGAACTCAATGCCAACCAACGGGGACATATGGAGCAGAAGTGTGGGGCTATTGTAACAGCACGCCTCTCCAATTGGAGGAAAATAGATTCTGTAGGAGAGTGCTGGGGGGAGTTCCCTGCGCCCCCACATTTATTTGCCACAATGAGCTTAGGTTGCCATATATTGCTGATTTTATTAGGACAAGGCCCGCGCTCTTTTGGATAAAGATATGGTCAAATCCAGCTGCGTCTCTAACACGCAGCATAATATCGGACTGTTTACTATGTGAAAGATCCCATCATATACCTTGGTTAAATGCTGTCGAGAACAGCCTGTTGAGCGTGGGACACGGCTCTCTGTTCAGCTCTCCAAATACCATTGTTCCTGCCCACAAGAATAGTGTAAAACGGGCATTGCTTGACTTATACAAGGAGGAACGGATGAGATCTGATTTTGCCAAATCTGCTGTCATTAAATATTTGTCCTTTGCTGATTCAGGTAATGATAATCCAAACAAGCTCTGTAGATACCTGTCAACCCCAATAGGAAGATGGAACCGAAGTCTTTTATTCCGGTTCCAGGACGGAAGCCTTGTTAACTTACTAAGCTTGCCCCTTGGTTATAACAAAAATTTAGAAGAGTTGGACTGTCCTTGTTCTGAAGGTGGGAAACAAAGTTTGTTGCATTATTTTCTGTTCTGTGGCTATTATAAATTGTATATCCGCCAATATTTAGTGCCAATTTTCCGCAAATATAACCTAAGGGATTTTAATCTGGCACTGAGATTTTTGCAAATGTTGTCAACAGATGAAGTTATATATACTGTAAGCTGTTTTATAAAAATCTGTGTGAGATCAAGGGCAAGTATGGAACATGCATAATGGACTACAGTATTGCGCTATGGAATGCACATTGCACTTTACTATTCAGATATAATTTGTACACAGATTTAATTTTATGTGTGTCTGGATATGTATGATTATTTTAGGGAGTGGATAAATTGCAACCTATGATTAAATGTACAAATAGATTAATGCTTCTTCTTATTAAGTACTATGCACCTTATGCCATATATGCTGCTCAAACTCAATTGGAAAATCTTGTTTTTAACTTTTATATATGTTTTTTATGTGCTTTTAATGTGTTTCATTCTGTATGTACTTTTATGGATGTCCGAAATTCCGAATAAAGATCATTTGAACTTGAACTTGATTGATTGATTGATTGAATGTACACAATTCACACCAACTTTAATAATACAACTGTACCTTTGGTATATAGTTTACTAACTGATAAGCAATCCTCAACCTAAATGGAACTTTTATCAGTGATAAAAGCTAAAACTATGAACAAAAGTCAGAGAAAAGAAATAATTGACTTTGAATTATCATTGATAAATACTGTAACCAAATTGTACCCCGAATGTGAAATTTAAGGTTTTCTTTTTACTTTTTTCAGGTGTTTTGGCATACAGTACAAAAAAATCCTTGGTTGAGGATTACTTTACAAATAGTAAACTACAGTTTGAAATATGTAAATTAACTGTGCTAACTTTTGTGCCTCCTGACAGTGTTGAAAAAGTATACACTACAGTTTCTGAATCGGATTACTTTCTCTGAAATTATGGAAAATTTGACCCCTTACTAAATTACTTTGGGGACACCGGGATTGGCTGTCTAAGGTGGTCTTATCGCCGGAGGAAGCCAAAGTTTGCAATTGAATGGTTGAACTGCTACTCAACTTATTTATTTTGAGGGATCACACCAACTAACAATTGCAAAAAAAACAATTGATGGACCGGATGCTGAACAATGTCATGCATTCACCCCAGTACAAAGATCTGGCCCTAAATCCATTGTTTTTTTGTTCCCGAAGCAATTCCAGTTTAGACCCAGCCAAATGCAAATCATGCTTGACCCTGTTCCAAATGGACTAGATACAAGCATCCTAGGACCGATTTTGGGGTATCACCCCATATCAGCCAGGCTAGCTTGACTCCAGTGGCATAGAGAGCACAGAACCCATGTCTGGGCATACCCGTCCCACTTGGGTCACAAAAGCAAAAAGAACAATTGATAGACACGGAAACCCGCCAACCCCCACGGACCACACACGCAACTTGGGAATCATCCCAGACTCCGAGCTCAAAATGGACCGGCAGATCAACTCCATCTTATTTTTCTGCTTCCACACCCTCGCCTCCTTCGTAAGACCTTCAAATGGATCGCCCTCGAACACAGAAAGACCGTCACTAACGCCCTGGTCATCAGCAGACTCGACTACGGCAACGCATTCTACGCCAGAATAAACAAAAACCTCACCCGCAAGCTACAGAACATCCAGAATGCTGCCCAAAGACTGGCCCTTAACCTACCAATACACTGCCACATCTCCCCGTACCTATGCACACAAAACTGGCTACCAATTGAGGTAAGAATCACCTTCAAGATAATCACCGACACACACAAGGCCCTCCAGGGCACCGGACCGGCATAACTAAACAGCCGACTCAAATCCCATGTACCCCAAAGGACCCTATGATCAGCCCAGCTCTCCTACGCCATGGTCCACCACAACAGAAAGACCAGATCAGGAGGTCGCTCCTTCTCCTTCCTCATGCCCAAAGCCTGGACCACCCTTCCGCTCCACCTCAGACAAACAACATTGCTCCCCATCTTTGCAAGAAACATCAATGCCTGGCTCTTTGACAGACCCCCTCCTTGATGGAAATAGATCCTGCACCCCCCCTAGCGCCTTGAGACCCTCACGGGTGAGTAGTCGCACTTAACAAGCTCTCTGATGAGGGGTGATGCCCCAAAACCGGTTCCAAGACACTTGTTTATAGTCCAGGGAGGACCTGGCTTGGCCATTCAGGCTGGACTGTTCCCATGAGGAGAAGGGTCAAGACTGACTTGCATAAGGCTGGGTCCAAACTGAGGTGGCATGGTGCGCAAAAGAGAGATTAATTAAACCCAAATCTTTGTGACTGGGGGTGCATGTTTGCATTGTTCAGCTTTCCATCCATCATTTGTTCATTTTACAACAAGTAATAATGCCATAGAGGAATGACACAATTCCTTCAGCAAAGCGATTGGCAAACATCACCCCAATCTATATCATTTCTTGAAAATGTTGAAGAAGGAACAACGTTTTCAAGAAATGAGCATTGTGCAATCACTGTCAGATAGCCTGAACCCACACGTTTAAAAAACATGTTAGGAAATGTCTGAAAGGCTAAATAGTTTACATTAATGGTGGCTACCTAAACAGTCTTGCATACATCCTGCACTACTTACCTAAGCTGTTCATTACTTGCCTGTTTTCATATTACACCTCAATTCAATTGGCGTTTTTACTATTATTTTATGTTAAATTAGCTTTTTTTGTGTTCATATTCTTTAACATTTCTTCTGCATTTATTGAACACATTAATACCCTTTTTTTTATTTTTCAAAACATCTGTAATCCCGGTCCCTTTGCATTCTGTTCTTCTCGCCTCACTCAGGAGGCCCAAATCAGGTGCCGCATTTAGCTGCAACCACATCTTATTTATTTATTTATTTATAAAGTTTTATATACCCGAACTTGACCCAAGAGGGTATCAGAGCGCTTTACATTTAGGATTGTTGCGTTACACGTTACATCAGATAAGAGCATAGTAAGGTACAGTACACATAAACAATGTTTCAAAAATTCTTAGGAGGGACGGGAGGAAGGAGTAAAAGCAGGGAGACAAGGAGGAAACAATGCCCAATGAACGGCTGGGTAGGTGACAGTCAAGGGGGAAAACTAGGGCCAGACTCCTCATTAGCTGTCAAGCAGCTCCACCGGTCATCGTTCATGTTGCTCAGGTCTCAGCGTTCAGGAAAAAACAGTTTTTAGTTTATTTGAATTTTGGAAGGTTATATATCGCAATCTAGACCCGGAGGTATCAGAGTACATAACCAGGGGAACGTTGCATTAGAAGGTACATCAAAAAGGATTATAAAGCGCTGGCTAGACCCATGGGCCCGGTCATGTCAGGACTCGCTGCATGGTCACCACCTAAAGGCTTCAGCACCTCGATTGGGTAGCTGGTTTATTCACTGTACTGAGTTTTTGTCAGTATATTATTTTCCACACTGCGGGCGCCAGGATTCCTTTAGATTAGCATCCGGGCTTCCAGAGATCTACTCTATTGCGGCCATCTTAGAGCCAGGCGTGCTCCGCCCACCTGCTTGGTTATTATTTATGGGAATGGACATTTTACATCTTTTGCCCCAATAGAGTTGTTTGGGAAAATATCTTTAAACAATGTTTTTAAAGAGTGTTGTGGGGTGTTTTCCTTGCTTTGTAAAACTATGTACAATAAAATAATAAATATTGTGTTTTTTGGGCTTATTTATTTATTAATTAAAAAAAAAATATTAAGGTATTTACCCCATTTTTTTTGGGTACATAGCACAGCAATTCATTACTGGAATCCACAATTTATGAGAAATACAACATAAATAATGGTACACAAAGAGAAAGGGAAGGGAACCAAAAAAGAAAAAAAAAACAGAGGGTAATTATATCAATAACATTAATAACAGTTGCGCCGAAATACTTTTCTGTACATACAGTTTGACATTGATACAGCCAAGTGGTTTCTAACCACAAAAAGCTTGACTTTTCCATCTAGTTATAGGTTCCCATATTTGTAAACCTTGCTTCCTTCCCCTTTTCCCTCTCCTTGCATATATTGCTTTCTCTAGGTTACATGCCGACACCAATTTAGCTAACCATTGATGGTAGGTCGGTGGAATACGATCAAGCCATGCCGATGCAAAAGATAATCAGAGTATTGCCATAGCTACAAAAATGAAGTAGCCATGCTCAGGCTACCTATCGGCATCAATTACTCCAGTTATAATTATTGCTGGAGTTGAAGTAATTTCTATTCTTAATGACCTTTGGAGAAATAACTCAATATCTTCCAGTGTTGTTTGTAAGTGAGTGCGCGTAGCAAACATGTATACTATATCAGCCTCTACGCTATCACATCTAGGGCAATTAATACCAGCTATCCCTCCCCATTGCGCAATCCTTGCAGGCGTGTAATATAGTGAATATAATGTCTTGTAGTGTTGCGCCTGGAGTACTGCTGAACACAGAAGTTTCTGCCCCATATCCAAGGACAAACGGAAGGCTTCCTTGGCTATGCCTAACTTATGTGCCCATTTATCTTCATATTTCTCCAGTCATCTCCCTTATGTTCTATCAATTCGGCATAAACTCTTTTTATTGTGCAATCTAGTCCGCTATCAATAGTTTCCAAAACTGAGTTTTTACGAAACCCCGCAGGTCCTCCCTTTTTTGCCAACATAAAACGTCTAATTTGTAAAAATGTAAAGCAATGCCTCGAGTCTAAGTCATACATTGTCTGGATATCAGAAAATTGCATCATTCCCTGTACCCCCATTATGTCTCTGAGTTTTGTTATTCCATGTCTCCCCCATTCTGCAAATACTGTGTCTGAAAATATTTCCAGAGGGAGTGCAGAGTTATTAATCATCCTAATATATACATTATATGTCCCTAGACCAAACTTTTTCGAGAAGGCCTTCCAGATAGTGTGTGCTGCAATCAATGTTTTGAATTTGGTCCTTTTAAAATAGCTAGAATCAATACATTTTAAGAAAACATTCTCTGCCTCAGTGCCTAGGGCGTAAATGGCTATTGTTCCTAATTCGTCCTGCCCTTCCACCTCTGCCCCTCCCATTAAGCCTGACATATATTGAAGGGCAGCTGCCCAGTAATACATTTTTAAATCGGGCAGGGCCCACCCTCCTCTCTCCCTAGGAAGTGCCATGAACCTCAGTGCTCTTCTAGTCTTACCGTGCGCCCAAACTAACCTATTTATCATGTGCTCTAAGATATTAAACCATTTTGATTCAAATAAGAGTGGGATAGCCCTGAAAATATAAAGAAACTTTGGGAGGAAAATCATTTTAACAATATTGGTGCGCCCTACTATAGAGAGATCAAATCAGGAAATCAGGAAACCTATCAAGATCCTTCTTAGCTTTGTCAATTATTGGCGTTATATTTGCTTCCACTAGACTATCTAGATCCGCAGTGATCGTCACCCCTAAATAAACTCCTGATGGGGTCACTCGAGGGTCGGAGCATATCACATTCTTGTTCTTAATGATTTGCATCTTGGAAGTGTTTAGGGCATAGCCTGAGACCTGGCCAAAATGCACAGCTTCTATCTCTATCTGCCTTATAGCCTCTGTGGGATCTGGGGTTACTATCGCCACGTCATCAGCATATGCCAATATTTTGCAGTGCCCCCTATGCGTATCTAGTGGGGGGATGCTGTCATTCATCTCCATTCTACGTATCAGCGGATCCATATACATGGCGAATAGCAGTGGAGAGCACGGACATCCCTGCCTTGTTCCCCGCTTAATCTGAAATGAAGACGTCTATCCTGCATTTACTCGTATACGGGCTGTCGAGGCTGTATACAATACTTGTATTGCTTTGACAAATCCCTCCCCAAAGCTGGCTCTTCTTAAAATAAACCGCAGGTAGTCCCAGGAGACCCGATCAAAAGCCTTCTCAGCGTCTAGCAGCATCACTGCCATCGGATCCCCTGAGACTTCTGTAGCGTCAAATAAAGTAACAATCTTCCTTGTTTGATGGGTGGTGCCTCTCCCTGGGATAAAACCGTGCTGGTTAATGCTCACTAATGTTTCTATTTTATTAGCAAACCTAACTGCCAGAGCCTTGGAGAAGATCTTTGTGTCTGCATTCATAAGTGTAATTGGCCTGTACGATCCTGGTTCTATAGTTGGTTTACCCTTCTTTAAAATGATCACTATATCTGCGGCTGCCCAGGAGGTTGGTATAGATGCCCCTGTCTGTGCCTGTTGCATCGTGGTGACTATATCCTGACCAATTATATCCCAGAAAGTTTTTAAAAACTCAGCTGAAATTTGGTCCGGCCCCGCAGCCTTATCTGAGGGGAGACTTAGTAAAGCAGTCATAATCTCTTCTGCATCCATAGGTAAGTCTAGTTTCTTACTTTCCTCCTCAGATAGAGATGCCACCGGGATACCCTGCAAATATTCTCGTATTTCCGAGGGATCTTTTGCTTGCACCTCATCATATAATGCAGCGTAAAACTGCCTGAAGACCTCACATATCCCTTTGGGGTCTATAAAAAGCCTGCCAGCTGGATCATTAATTTCCATCACTTCACCTGTAGCAACCTTCTGTCTAGTGCGGACCGCTAGGGTGCGTCCCACAGATTTGCTAAACTCATAGCACCGTTCTCTATTTACTAAGAAGATTTTAGCAGCTTTGTTAGCTATGGTCTCATGTGCCTCCATCTTTGTCTTACCTACTTTAATAAGTGCTTGATCCAATGGTGCCCCTGTCATTACACACTGTGACAGCTCCTCTTCCGCATTCACAACCGCCCTAGATAGTTCTGCCAATTTTATCCGCACCTGCTTTTGTTTAAAAGTGCTGTAACTTAAAGTCTCCCCCCGAGCAGCTGACTTAAAGACGTCCCAGACAATTCCTGGTGAAGTGCTACCCCTATTGATCTCAAAGAAGGTTTTAATCATATGCTGAATATAATAATCATCTTTCAGCAACCCTCTCTCGAAAGTCCAGACCCTCTCTGTTCTTTCTCTTGTTGCTGTGGTCAGAGTTAAAATCAAAGGGTTGTGGTCAGAAAGAATCCGGGGTAGTCTTTCAATTTTTGTTTTGGACAATAAAGAATTTGATGCGAAAAAGTAGCCTAGCCTTACAGATAGCTTATGGGGAGCAGAATAGAAAGTAAATCCTTGATCCCTAGGTTTTAAACTTTCCCATACATCTACCAATGCGTTTCTCCTTATCAGGCTAAGTATTGCTCGGCAAACTCTTTTTTTCCTACCCTGGTATCTCCCTCTGCCGTCTACACCCAGTCCCCCTGCCCCGTTAATATTGAAATCCCCGGCCAAAATGATGATTGGAGACCAAGTAGCCAGTTCCAAATCGAGGAATTCAAAAATCTCCGGGTCATCTTCCGTTGAGCCGTAAACCGAGCCCAGAGTAAACCATTCCCCATCAATTATACATTCTACAAGGACCCACCTCCCCCACTGATCCTCAATTTTCCTTCTTATTATGATATCTTTACGTTTTGATAATATAACCACCCCTCTATTCCTAGTCCCTTGTTTTGAGTATACTAGGAGGTGAAATCCTAGCTGTTCTAGTAGACACCCTTTTGTCCCCTCAATGTGTGTTTCCTGGAGGAACACAAAATCCACCCTCATAGTTTTCAACAGGGCAGCCACCCGCTGTCTCTTCTGCCGATCATTCAGCCCACACACGTTCCACGTCACTACTCGAGTATCCATTTAAAAAACATCAGGTGACTGTCCTAACCAGCTATCCATCAACATTTTCTGATGTTTTTCCCTTCCTTAAGTGCTTCAATCCAATGTAATCCAGCACTATAATTACTCTGTAAGCTCAGATTTATGTGCCTTTCCTGTACACCCAAGTGCTGTTCCATTGTGCCGCGCCCTTTACCAATCCCTGTGCCCCACCCCCCCAACCCTCCCCAGTCTCCCTCCCTCATAGCCCCCCCCCCCCTTACGGGCAATTAGGTAAATCCTGACCTATGAGTGACAGCTCCTGGCCCGAGGTAGTCCCCTCCCCCCCAAATGCATCCTATTACTTATACTGCTGCTATTGCTTGAGTTAATACCAACACAATCATTTTCGCTCAAGTTAGTTCTCACCCCTTTATCACATTCTCACTTCTGATGATTTTTTGGATTTGCCTCCCGCAAAGAGACCGCAATACTATTCTGACCCCTTTTTTCCTTCAACTCAGTTAAGTATGCCTGGGCCTTAATTTCAGAGAAAAAACCCTAACCTGCCCATTTGCCACTATTTTAAGATGACATGGAAACATCAAAAACGCCTCGCAGCCAATATTCTGGAAAGGGGATATTAATTGTCTCATTCGCCACCTTCTTTCCACTGTGGCGTGGCAAAAGTCTGGACGAGCAAAGAATGTTGTGCCATTATAGGAGCGCTTAGCCTCGGTTTAGCTTCGTCCATGACCTCTTGTCTCAATAAGTAGTTCCCCACATAGACCAAAATGGCTCTCGGCTTGTCAGCTGTATGTCCCTTTTTCTGAACCAAAGGAAACCGATGAGCGCGCTACACTTCACTCTCCCAATTCTATACTGTCATCTCAGGGAAAGCCCCCCTGAGCAAGCTGATAACATATGCCCGCGCATCTTGCCCTTCCACCCCCTCCACGACACCAAGAAGTCTAATGTTATTGCGTCTTTGATGATTTTCAAAGTCCTCGAGCTTCCATTGTACACCAGCTGCCATTTTCTCCTGATCCTGTCTGTACTCCTGCCATTTTGTTACTTCATCTTCTAGCTTCCCTGTCCTTTCTTCCACCTCCGTGACTCTGGAAGCCATATCTGCATATAGCTTGTTTACTTTTCTCAATGACCCTTGTATTTTTTTATTCACCTGCTTGGCCCTGCGGCTTTCAGATCTAGCCTCTCCTTGCATTTGCTTTAAGGTAGTATATAGCAGGTCCATAGTAGTGGTCTGTGTTGGGCTGTGGGAGTGTGGGTGCTGTACAGTGCGTCCTCCCCCCTCCAGATACAATTGGGAGGTGGCAGAATAGTCCCAGTCCAATTTTTTTGAAACCTCTGATTGCAGCGGGCTCCCAGTTTTCTTTGGTTTATACCGCGTTCTGCTATTAGCATTCTTGGATTTTCGACGAGCATTGCGCCTATGAACTGTATTGCCTTCTAAATCAGAGGCGTCCGTCTCCAGCTCAGAATCCTCAGTATAACTTTCCTCTGTGGTAGATATTGAGCTTGAGTTATCATCTTCACTCTCGCCATCATTTACAGAGAAGAAGCACTCATCGCTAGGGGACCCTGGTATTGAAGCAGTGGGAATGGGCATTAGTGTTTGCCTAGTCGCTGTATTTTTAATAATGATCGTCTTGATTGCTTCCGCAACCGTCATTACCTTTGGGCGAGTTACTTGCCCTGCTAGAGAAACCACAGTGACAGTGTCTTTGCCCATCACCCCAGAGTGTGTGGCATCATCCGGTATCGTGGGCAAGTCCGCGCTATTTGTGTCATTAGACTGAGCGGGGAGCCCCCCGCTATGAGCGCTGATACTGCTGTTCCCGCCCGTATTTATATTTTTGATATTGTTGGGGCCCGAGTCTCCATTAACCCCTACCTGTAAGTCTTGTGGGGTCCGATGCTCCCGCTGAGTCTGCTGGTTTGTCAGGGGACTGGAGATTCATCACAATGTGAAGCCGATTCCTCCACGAACAGCACCACAGTCTCCACAGCTTCTATGGCGGTCATCCGTGCATCTGCATCGTCCTCCATCTCTTCAGTCTGTGACTTTCGAGCATCCCGTCGATAGTCACTCGGCTGTCCCTGTCTGCGCGTGTCTGCAGAGAGGCATACCTCGAGGCTTGGCGAAGATGCAACCAAGAATGACTCATACAAGGTAGGCTACCGCAGGTTATTTTCTTTTGGATTTTCTTCCTCATTCCGGCGCGCCTTAGTGCCTCTTCTTCCGATGTTGCCTTTTTCATTTTTCTTCTTTGGTTTCTCGTTAATCTTGACATCATGGGCCTCATCAGCGTTTTTCCCGATAAGCCTTCGGGTTTGTACTGATGCCCCTAAGTTGGATGATGGGACACCAGGGTCGCTGAGAGTCGCGACATCCTTATCGTTGACCTTCTCTCTTTCCTTATCTTTCTGGGCTTTCTGTGCCTTCAATCCTCTTGGAGCCATTGCTTGCATTGGGATCCAGCGGGGAAAGTAACTCTAGCGCCTCTTCAACTCAGTAACCAAACCAGAGAGCTGCGGATGTGGGAACTTAATTTCGCTCGACAACCAGTTCAAAAAGCGCAGGGTCAGGTTAGTTATATACAGCATTTCTCCCAGGTTGTGGTGCATAAGTGAGCAGCAGTATTCCACAGCATCATTGAAGAGTCATTGAAGAGTCCACGGGAGAGGGGTGAGAGTGCGGCTACTCCCTACGGCCTGTCAGCGGCCATCTTGCCTCCATCCCACCGCATTTTTGGGGTTTAACTCCAATTTTGAATAAAAAAATTGTTTTTTTAACGATTTTGTCTTTTTTCAATTCTGTCTGTGTTTTTGTTAAAGTTATTTTTTTAAGCAAAATATTTGTTGAAACATTGAGGTTTTCATGTAATTATTTTTTGGGGTAACTTTCATTTTATATCTAAAATTTGTGATATCAATTTTCTCCTGAAATCTCAGAAGTATCATTTAATACTCAGGTACAAAAATTAAGATCCAAGTATTAATAAACTTCCCCACCCAAACCCCTATTTTTCTTGGCAACCCGCTCCTAAAAGTAAGTGACTTTCATACAAATTCCTTTAGATGCCTGATCTTTTAAAAATAAAACTAATAGTAAATGCTCATTAACACACTCAAGTATTAAAATTAATACCCACATATCAATACACTTTCCCACCCACAACCCTTATTTTTTCTAAGCAACCAACTCTTAAAAGTAAGTGATTTTCATTCAAACTCGTTTAAATGTCTTTTCTTTTTAGAATCAATTTAAGAACAAATGCTCATTAATACTTCAGTGTTAAAATTCGTACTTGAGTATTAATACGCTTCCCCTCCCAAAACCGCTATTTTTTCTAGGTAACCCTCTCCTAGAAGTAAACACTTTCATTCACACTCATTTAAATGCCTGATCTTCTTTTAGATAAGATTAACAGTAAATGCTCATGAATACTCAAATAATAAAATGAATGCCTAAGTATTATTACATTTATCCATCCAAAACCCTGATTTTTTCTTGGCATCCCGTTCCTAAAAGTAAGTGACTTTTAAAAAGAATTGTTTAAACACCAGTTCTTTTTAAACATAAAATTAACAGTAAATGCACATTTTAACTCAAGTTTCAGATATAATACCACAGTTTTAAAACACTTTCCCACCATAAACCCATACGTTTCTAAGCATACTGCTCCTAAAAGTAAGTGACTGTCTTTCACACTCATTAGAATGCTTGATCTTTCTCTAAAATAAATAACACGTAAGGGATGTTAATACTGAAGTATTAAGATTAGTACTTGAGTATTAATACACTTCCCTACCATAAATTCCCATTTCCCCCACACAACCTATTTGTAAATCTAAGTGTATTTTTGAGTTATACTTGTTTAAATGCCTGCTCTTTTTCTATTAACAATGAATACATATTAATTCCCAAGTATTACAATTAATACCTGGGTAGTACTACACTCCACCACCCTAAACCTCTTTTTTCCTGATGCCCCGTACCTAAATGTACCTGACCTTTTTGAATAGTACTTGTTTAAATGTCAGTTTTTTTCAACAAAACAGCAACAGTGAGCGTACAATAATATATATGTTTTGTTATGTTATGTTATTTCCACTTGTACCGTGCTCAGATACTAGAAGAGTGTCCCCATCCCAACCCCCTTTTATTTGTTGGCATTCTTCTTATAATAGTATTTTTTTATTCAACCTGTTTACATTCCTTCCATTTTTTACCATGTATTTACTTGCCTGCCATTGTTTGCCGCTAACCGGCCACACTGTCAACACCAGAAGCACCAGGATAGAGGGCACAGGACTACACTCACCACCCTGCTGTGCGGCCGATTAACACCGCCAACGCCCGAAGGTGCATAAGTAGAGCGCAGGGCTCCCGCAGCATGGGACGTGCGCGGGCTTGCCCGAGCTGTGTCTGGGCGAAGCCCAGGGCGAGCCCGTGTGTGCCCCTTCCGGGACCGGATGAGGGTGGGCTGGGCCCCTCGTCTTGATTTTATTTTCTTGATCTCCCTAAGACCTTCGCTCAGCAGGATTATCTTTCTCCTGCTTTTTCTACAGCTCAAGTCCCTCTCTTCGTGACAGCTGCGGATAACCAGGTAGGGAGCAATCCAGTTATTATCTATTACTCACCTTGATTGTCTATTTATTGTCTGGACCAACAGTCTGGCTCAGGAGAAGGAGCAGGACCCCTGAAGCATCTGTTTTTTTTTAGCCTGGATAATTGTCTTTCCCTTGCGAATTTAGTTGGCTTGACATTCCATACTATATCTACATCAAAATAGAAACCACTACTTTGTGTTGGTTGGGTGCAAGATTGATCTGCGTGTCCTTAGCCCTATCCCCAAAGGGTCAAGGACTTCAATAATAAGAAGGCGTAGGGTGGTGGCAGGACCCACAAGTAAAGAACCTACAATTAGCAGTAGCACAATTGATGCCTTCTTGCAGTTTGCAGCTGGGGTCCTGGTTAAGGAGATCGAGTTGGCTGTCAGATGTTTATCTCGTTCACCTTCTCATCATCCTGCATTGATTTCCGCAAAGACTCCACATGTTGGCACCTCTACTAGGCCACTGTCTCCATTGGTAGACCAGATTAACTTGTCGCCACTTCAGTCGGTGGTACTGTTACCCTCTCCCCGATAGTCACTACCCGGCCCGGCGCGCCCACCTCAGCTCCAATTCCTGGGTCTGGTTTTGGCAAGCTTCCCAGGAATGGTTTGAGTGTAGGAGGCATCTGTTTTTTTTTAGCCTGGATAATTGTCTTTCCCTTGCGAATTTAGTTGGCTTGACATTCCATACTACATCCACATCTAAATAAACCACTACTTTGTGTTGGTTGGGTGCAAGATTGATCTGCGTGTCCTTAGCCCTATCCCCAAAGGGTCAAGTACCTCAATAATAAGAAGGCGTAGGGTGGTGGCAGGACCCACAAGTAAAGAACCTACAATTAGCAGTAGCACCATTGATGCCTTCTTGCAGTGTGCAGCTGGGGTCCTGGTTAAGGAGATCGAGTTGCCTGTCAGACGTTTATCTCTTTCACCTTCTCATCATCCTGCATTGATTTCCCCAACAACCCCACATGATGGCACCTCTACTAGGCCACAGTCTCCATTGGTAGACCGGATTAACTTGTCGCCACTTCAGTCGGGTGGTACTTTTACCCTCTCCCCGATAGTAACTACACGGCCCGGCGCGCCCACCTCAGCTCCAGTTCCTGGGTCTGGTTTTGGCAAGCTTCCCAGGAATGGTTTGAGTGTAGGAGGCACAAAGAGGAAGCACCCCTCAGTGGGAGGACCCTGTAAACGCAGCAAGAAAGCTGGTCCACAGTTAACCCAAGCAGCGCATGCAGCATCGCCCTTCTTGGATGCCATTTCATTAGATACGCTGCAAGGCGCACTATTGTCACCACTCAACACTAACCTGGACCCTATCTTACATCGCCTTGCTACACTGGAAAAGAATCTCAGTTAATTGTCAGCTTCTCTGCATAGGGACCGTGCCTCTCTTGCCACAAGTCTTCCTCCTGCAAAACCCACAATTTTGACCGCTACTCCTAGCCCCAGTGGCACTGGCATGGGGGCAGGAGACCCAGTGGTGCCAATTGTCGCCCAACAGCCCAACTTCAAGAAAGCAGTTACAACAACACTCACCAGGACCAGGCATGATCCTCAGGCCTGCCCAACTACTGGAAGGAGGGTTAACATCTTTAACTCAGCCTCGCGAACCCTAGAGTGTTAATGCAGGTGGTTCACATCGGCATGGCGGAAAGCAAGACTGGTCTGATGTCTTACCACCCTCCCTTAACGTTGGCTCAGTTAATCTTTCCCCTGAATCCACCCCGCTTGTCGTGGTGTTGGCCTAGGTACCACGCCTTAACCCCGGGGCCAAGGAAGACTATTTCCAGTTAAAGAACAAGGTGGTGCACTGGCTCAATTTCAACATTGCCCTTGGTCCTAGGGTGGAAAATCATATCCTTATGGTGCGCCGGATTCAGTGGGTTGGTAGTACGAACAAATCCTGGCAGGGGGACTGTATTATTGTTAACTTTAATAACACAATCATCGTTGACCACATCCTAAGTTTAGTAGTACAATCTGAGTACAGGTCTTGGACAGACTTTGGGTGTACAACTCCAGTACTTAGTCCAGCTTTCACAGTGATAGAAGGGAAGTTACAGTGATTTAATTTTTTAAATTTTTTTTATTTTATTAAGCTAGTAGTCAATTACAGAAAACATCAAAATATAGCAAACATAACACAGAAAAAACAAAAACAAAGAAAGCCGTTGCGAGAGAATATGCAGGAAAAATAACACTTTTACACTGTGAGATAATAAGCATATATACGGCCCCACCTGAGAGTTTGGGCCCCAGGCAAAATAATTAGTTAATTAAATACAATAAAATAAAATACTAGGTACCGACAGGCAAGTCAAAAAGGGATAGACTAAAGAAAATAAGTAGTGGTTTGCAATTAGCCTACATCTACATTTTAGAGAGGGAACATAAAATGTTTACAGCAAAACAGGCAATGATCCTTTCAAAACAGCAGGGTCTGAATATTGAAGTTGCAATGATTACTTTGGACTTGCTGCCTTTTGTGTGGTGTTCCTATTGCCATATGTGTGCCAACACAATGTTGTTGTTGGGTCAAATCATGCTACTCTCCCTTCACATTGGCCAAGTCCTCAATGTGTAGGAACTGGATGTAGCTGTTGATGTTACTCCTCGTTGTAAGCCACAGTGTTTGTGGCACACCACTGAAATTTGTTAGCGGCATTCCACCAGAGGCAGCAATACTGGATTGGAAATAGCCTGTGCTCAGAACCTGTTCTATTGCCATGTTTGTGAATCTTGTTTTCAATTATGTGGAATTCATATTGTGAGGTAGTCGATATAGCACCAGCTGATAACCTGAACCAATTGTCATTTGCCTATTCTGTTTGGCATCGTCAAATGTATCCCCTCCAACCATGTAGTTGAGGTCGGGCATGACATTTGTGGGAACTGATACAGATCGTTTGAGTGATGCATTATTTTGCTCTATTTATGACATTATGCCAGCCTAAAGTTGGAACTCTGGAATAAAGATGTCTGAACACTATACACTTGTATGTCTGTGTTGTTATTACATGGTTGTGATTGCACATTGTTGAATTCCAAATGTCGATGCTTACAAAAGTTGGTTAAAGTTACATTTGGTAACTGACAAGGGGATAACTTTATAAGATGCTAGATGTGAATGGTACCACAGGGGCTAAAGGTTTTGTGAGTAGGGAATTTTTTGCAGTGCACATCTTGAGATAACAAAACAGAAACTAATAAACAAACCAATAGTGCTAACACAGGAGTCTAGTAGTCAGTGTTGGTGGATGGAACCATTATTGTAGGAGCCACATTGTCTGAAGTCCAACATACTCCTCCAATCAGAAATGGAAAAGTGGACAGGAATTTTCAACAAAGTAAATATGTTGCCCACAAAGTAGGACATCAAGAGCAACGTTTCTCCCTGGCGGTGGATGGTGCCTTGCCACTGGAACCCCCTAGATGTTTCATTGGACGTCCTGACCCATGATGGGGGGGTCCGCTTCTGCAAAGTCAGGGTTGCCTGAGGAGTCTTTATCTATCAGGGCCTACCTTCCTGTGGCAGCCGCAGATGTGGTAGGGCAAGATGTAGCTGTACCAACCTGCAAAGTGTGGGGTTTATGTCCCTCAGCACCCCATTTAGCTGGCCCATGTTGCTGTTGTGGGTGTCTATCCTCTGATATATGGGCCTCTGCAGCTGCTTCATCTCCCAGGGTTCCTCAAGTAACTGGCCCATCCCTCCTTGGTTGTCCTTATAGGCACACCTAGGACTCAGGCGAGGTTTGGCGTAAGCATCAGGGGCTTCAGTGGCCTCTCTGAGCCAGCCCACAGTTATCCTCCCACCACCACTGCCACCAAGTGCCTGTGTCCATGGCCCAGCATGCCCCTTCCCACTCCCTCCTACGTCCTCAGTGAAAGGGTTATCAATCCTCACCTCTTGAGCTGGGAGTGGGAGGCAGGAGCTTCTTCTGCCTGTGCTAGGAGCACAGGTGATGTCTTGACTCTGGGCAGATCTTGTGCCAGATCCACCTGTTCAGAGAAAGAGTAGATTGTTATTGTTGTAAGTGTGGTAAGTACACCCACAGCATTAGAAACAGATTGAGTTCAGGCCTGGGAAGGATGTAAGCGGTGTAGGTTAACATTGTGAGATGTCCCCTTTGTATTTGACTAATTTTCAAGACATTCTGAGGCAACCATGACATGACTTGGTATTGTGATCATTTGCTGTGCTGATCAGCTTCATGTTGAAATGAGGGATGGACATGCAATCTCCAAATGATGTGAACTGAACACGATTAGGAGTAACATGTGTATTAGTATAATTCATGTCCTAGTTGTGAACAATACAGGTATGCACACAACTTGGTAGTTGGTTTAGCATTGGTAATAATGTGTGCTGTGTAGTACATATGGGTCACCAGGCAAATCATATTAGCTGTGTGTGACTGATAATTCATGTTAACACTTGATATGGTGTCACTCATGGCCTCATTCTTTTCAGTAATGGAGTCCTGGGAAAGTTCTGGCTGAGTAGGAATACATGTGCCTGAGAAAACCATTGTGTGTAGAATGCTCAGCCCATATGACCTGGGGATCAGTTAAGACATGGCTGAGAAGTGAGTATGGAGAAAGAACACTGGTGCCTCTTGTTAAGTGTTCAAGAAACAGGGCCTCATGTTAGATGTAGTCATTTCAATCTGTTGTACCCCACACTTGACCAATGGCTACCTGCATGTAAGCTGAATACCACCTGAAAGGTGGCTGACTAGTGAGTAAGGAGAAAGAGCACAGGTGCTTCTTGTTCAGAGTTAATCGTGAAGGGCCTCATGGAAGATGTAGTCATTTCAATCTCTCATACCCCAAACTCAACCAATGGCTACCTGCTCGTGAGCTGAACTACAGCTGAAAGAGGCTGACTAGTGAGTATGGAGAAAGAACACTGGTGCCTCTTGTTAAGTGTTCAAGCAACAGGGACTCATGGTAGACGTAGTCATCTCATTCTGTGGTACCCCACACTTGATCAATGGCTACCTGCACTTGAGCTGAACTTCAGATGAAAGATGACTGACAAGTGAGTATGGAGAAGGAGCACAGATGCCTCTTGTTCAGGGATATTAGTAGAGGGCCTCATGGTAGATGCAGTCATTTCAATCTGTTGTACCCCACACTCTACCAATGGCTACCTGCAAGTGACTTGAACTAAAGCTTAAAGATGACTGACAAGTGAGTATGGAGAAAGAACACTGGTGCCTCTTGTTAAGTGTTCAAGCAACAGGTCCTCATGGTAGTTGTAGTAGTTTCTTCTCAAATTTACCAACACTAGCTAAACTGATTTGTGTTACATACAGGTTTGCATGATTTAGTACTGTTGGGCCATACTATTTGACATTTGCACATAATAAGGGTCCTGGGATGGTGATGGTATGGTAATGCATTTACAGACAACATTCTCACATGTGGAATATAATGGCGATAGGTACATGTGATCTTATGAGCAGGGATACTGATTGTAAGTACCAATCACACACATGTGAAACTTTGATTAATTCATGTTTGAAAAAGCAAATACTGAAGCAAGAACTGTGATGTGTGCATAAAACACATTGATATGTTGTGACAGTTGGTGAAGTGGTACCTACCAGACTCCAAACCCCCAGGTATTCCAGTCAAGCCCTCTTAATGCAGGATGGTGGGCACCTCCTCCTCCCATGGTGTGAGTTCTAATGGTGGTCCAGGAAGACCACTGCTAGTCTTCTGTGCCGTGAGTTGGTGTCTGGAGGCCAGGTTCTTCACGCTCACCTTCAGGTCATGCCACCTCTTCCTGATGTCATCATTCGTGCACAGGGTAGTACCTGCAGTATTCACTTTGTTAACTATCCTGTCCCACATTTCATTCTTCCTAGTGAGAAGTTTGTTGTACTTGCGATCCAAAAATGTGTGGCACCACTCTAATGATTTCATCCACCATCACTGTCAACTCAGTGTCAGAAAAACATGGATTTTTGGCAGGTGGCATTATAAAAACTTGTTATTCAGTGAGGGGGTGAACACGTTTACTTCGTATGCGTTACTTCGCATGCCATTACTACACGGTTGTTAGAACGACCGCATTGTTAGTTCGCATACCTTTACTACGCAAGTCAGAGCAACGAAAACCCAACACCTTCCCTAGTGTCCACACAGACTGGAGTTGGAATAGTAACTTATACTATTCCAACATCCAGCGCCCCCTAATGCAATTTGTTGTTCCAAATTGCGTAGTAAAGGTATGCGCACTAACAACCGTGTTGTAATGGCATGCGTACTAAACACATGCTAAGTAACAAGTGCTATTCAGTGAGAGACAGTGAAGGAAACGGTAAGTGGATCAAACCAAGGAATGAGAAAGAAAAAAGTGAAATTAACGTGTGTGGAGTGTGTGTTATAGGAATGTGTGTTCAGAGCGGTGCAAAGACAGAATATCCAGTTTTAAATGTCGACATACACAAATGTTGAGTTTGAAATATCGTGATACTGAAATATGGACAGCAAAAATATTGTGGTCAATAATATCGACTTGCAGGTCACAAATATTGTTTTTGGAAATATCGTTTGCAAAAATATAGTTCTTTAAAATATCGATGTTTTAATTAGTATTACGTATGTGATCAATTTTTTTGTATAAGAATTGCTTTTGTTTTTTAATTTATGTGTTACATTTGTAGTAGTTATTTTTATTTTGATAACATTTTGGGTTTTTTAGTTCTGTAGCGGGTTGTGGGTTTATAGGATGGGAAGTCATTTAATTATAATAAATTCATTATTATTATTTATGTATTAGTAATTATCTAATTTATATTTTATACTTAAGTTATTATTAATACATTATTACTTGGCTGTTAAATATTATTAATTAATTGACAATTATGTTAATTGTGTAATTTATTAGGAGCAGGTTGTGGGTTTATAGGGGAATAGGGTGGGAAGTATTTTAATTATAATAAATGTATTCATATTTTGTATGCATTGATATTTATTTAATTTATATTTTATAGTGTTAATTGTGAGAATTAATTAGTATTCATTATTTAATAATTGGTTGTTAACTATTAATAATTACTTAATTACTTAATTGTCAATTCTGTTAATTGTGTAATTTTTTTAGGAGCGTGTTGTGGGTTTATAGGGGAATAGGGTGGGAATTATTTTAATTACAATACATTTATTTATTTATAGATATATATTTCATTTATATTAATTTATATTTTATAGAGTTGCTTGTGGGAATTGATTTATTAATTATGATTTATTAATTGGTTGTTAAAATATTATTAATTAATTAATTGGTAGGTAATTATGTTAATTGAATCCTTTTTTTAGGAGCGGGTGGTGGGGTTCATAGGGGAATAGGGTGGGAAGTAATTTATTTATAATTAATTAATAACAGTTTGTAAATTAATGCTAATTAATTGAGTAACATTTAAATATGGCACTTGTGGAATTAATTTTAGATGTAGGTTGTGGGGTTTATACTGCTAAAGGGTGGGAGTTACATTATTTAACATTAATTAATAAGTTGTTAATCGATATCAATTTATTAATGAAAAAATTATTTATGGAAATTGTGTAGTGATTTTTAGATGTGGGCTGTGGTGTTTATTGGTCTAGAGGATGGAAAGTAATGTATGTTTAATTAATTAATAATTAGTTGATTATTAATATTAATCTATCAATTGATAAATATTTATGGTAATTGTTGATTTTTATTTTGTGTGTGTTTTGGTTTTATGGAAGTAATGTTTGGGGAGTAAGTTAATTTGTATTTTTTTGAATGAATAATATTTTTTTAATTATACGTTAAATATGGAGGCACATTTCTAAACAATGTAGATGTGTGTTGTGAATTGTGTGGTGGTATAGGGAAGGAAATGAAAAAGATCACATTAATGTAATAATTCATGTTTTTGTGTAAATTAAAAATAATCTTTGTTGGGATTTGTTAGATCTTTTTAACATTATAATCTGTTTCTATCTTTTGTAAAATATAATATATTTATATATTTTTTTTTTAGTTTTTATAAATCTTATGTGTTATTGTTGATATTTTGTTTGTTTTTAATTTTGAACTGACTCCAGTGAATACATTACTTTTTAACCCTCTGCTATACAACACTTTCCCTATTGTTGCACTGACTGCAGTGGGAATAGTAATTGTTACCCCTCCGCTATCCAACACATTCCCTATTGTTGCACTAACTGAAGTGGGAATAGTAATGTTTACCCCTGCGCTATCAAACACTTTTACTACTGTTGCACTCACTGGAGTGGGAATAGTAATTTTTACCCCTCCGCTATCCAACACTTTCCCTACTGTTGCACTCACTGGATGAGGAATATTACGTTTTACCCCACCGTTATCCAACACATTCCCTACTGTTGCACTCAGGGGCCGATTCCGATCTCGGTCGGTAGGGCACCGAATCGGGTTCGGCATTAGCGGATCCGATTCAGAAGCTGAATTTCTGTCCGAGTCGTACACGGGTCCGGACGTCGAAGTACGATGCGAACAAGCACATAATCTCCGACCGATTCATTTCCGGGTCCGAACCGCTCCGTACGACTCGGTCACTAGCAAACCGTGGCGCGTAATGGAGATGTTTCACAACCGAGCTAGTACGATGCTCGATTCGGACAGCCGGATCGAGTCAGCGCGTCCTGCTCGCAATATCTCCCGGAGTTGGACTTCGGGGGTCTGCGTCCTAACCACTAACTGGAGTGCAAAATGTAAGTTTAAAGACTATTCAATTTTTAAAATTTTTTTATTTAAAGAGTTTTGTATAGCACGAACGTGACCCTTGGGTATCAGACCGATTCACATTACATGAGGTAGGTTAGTGATACATCTTGTATAGTCAACGTTTTACCATGATATGAGGTAGGTAATTCCATAAGTATTAACTTAAATATAAACAGACATTAGATAAAGCTTGATATCAAGGAGTACTGGATCTCCAATACCAAATAGTTCTGTAATGTATTTTCCCTATGCAGTCTCCCTTCCTGAGTCAGGTGAGGTATAGTACCGTTAGATGTTCTCTCCAGTATCGCTGGTGACTTTCTCTTTTCTTACATTGCTGTTCTGTTTGGTAACACCTAGGTTATGGTGTTAGTGATGACCTATCTTGACTATGGTAGAAACTTACTCATTAGGAAGATCTTAGCTTCCCTCCTAAATGTTGCCGTGTTTGGAATTTTCCTGATGTTTGGAGGGAGTGAGTTCCAGATTCTGTGGGCTGCTCCTGATAAAGCTCTATCATATGTTTTCTTCTTTCGGAAGATGTGTGTTCTCAGCAACAGTTCCTTGGCACTCCTGGCAGGTCTGCTTCCTCCTGATAACTCAATTTTCTGGGCCAAGTATCTTGGTGTATTGCAATGGAGCGCTTTGTGGGTAATACATGCCATTTTTAGTTGAATCCTGGCTTCGTACAGTAGCCAATTTAACGCTTTCAAGTGTGGAGTGATATCGTCGAATTTCCTCAATCCGGCGATTAGTCTTGCAGCTGCATTGAGGCATGGTTTTAGTGATGCTGCGGAGATTTTTGGTAGACCTGCTAAAGTTGCACATCCATATTCAATCCTTGAGATAACCAAGGATTGGACTGCTAGTTAGAGCTTCGCAGTAGAAATGAATGGTTTCACTTTCCTAATGTAGTTCAAATGAAAGTGGGCACTTTTTGCCATTGCTTTGATGTGGGCTTTCATGTCTAGGTTCTCATCTAGTGTGATTCCTAGTGATTTTGCTGAGTCCACTAGAGTAGGGGTGCAATTTAATGTTGTGACCAGTTTGGTCCATTCCTTCACTTCTGTGTGGTTCTTCGGTGGTGTGATTAATAGGAATTCCGTTTTTTTGCATTTAGCTTCAGATGATTGCTAGTTAACCATTGTAATGGCATTTTTAATGCCTCATTCATTAACTTGATGTCTTCCAGAGATGCGATCCTGATGTATATCTGCGGTCGTCTGCGTACATGTGATAGGAAATCGTTGAGTTTCGTATGATTTCTGTAAAAGGTTCAACATATAGGTTGAATAGTGATGGAGATAGTGTAGATCGTTGGCGGACTCCAATTGAGTTAGGGCATGATGGTATGTAAATATATATGTTTTGGATGTATTTGTATATATTTATAAAATTATCAAATAAAGTAAAATTAATAGTTTATTAATTGTTTTATAGTTTATATATGTATATTTGATTATTTAATATATTTAACATTATTTTTATATAAATTAAAAAAATCAATATTTTTTCTTCTATATTGTTTATATCTGTATTTCTTTACTCGATATTTTTATACTTACCACTATAGATATAGGATGACGATAGTTCTTTACAACGATATTTATGACTTGATATTTTTGTATGGGGATATTTTGATCGTTGATATTCTATCAGTGAACCATTCAGAGCTGCCTTTTTTCGTACAAATGTGGTGTAGCTTGCTGTGCTGCAGTATAGTAGCAAAGGATAATGGTCTGCAATGGGATTTGTTTTATACTTTGAATTGTAGATGTGCCCAGTTTGGCATTTGCAATTAGCTGTGTAGTTTTTTTATCACCCAATGGACACTGTTGTGGTATTTTGCAGTACCAGTAGCGCGGCGGTCTGTCGCTGTGATGAAACCGCCCTCCAGGGACCGCCAGTAGAATGGTTTCATCGTCATCTGCTCTACGTTCTTACGACAGACCTGTTGGTCTCAAAATCCTTATCAACAAGCTTTCCAACTGCTGCAGTTCATGCCTCGAGTTTTCAGGTCGCCGCGGCCGGAGGTTAGGACTAGCCCTGGGCGTAGTGTGCGTAGTGGGGCTACGCGAAGCTACGCAAAGTGTGCGAGAAACTACGCCCACCTGCGCACTTCGCGTAGCCCCACTACGCGCCGCATGCCCCCCTCCCCTACATGCCTAATTTAATTAAATGGGCCCCAAAAAATAAATAAAATGCACTTACCCATTTAATTAAATTAGGTATGTTCGGGAGGGCGGGAGGGAGGCGGGTGGCGGGCAACTTCGCTACGCCCAAGGTGTGGGCGTAGTGTTGCCTGCTTCGCCTACTTTGCAAAGGGCGAAGTAGGCAACACTACGCCCACTTCGTGGACGTATCAAAGTTGCCCGCCCAGGGTTAGTTAGGACTGCATGCATCGTAATACAGCATCAGTTAGTTTGTGGCCTCGTGGATGTAATCGGACTGGGGCCATGGCGGTCGGACAGTCAGTCTGATCATCATCATGATTGTCTGTATTCATCCATATTTATTTTTTGCTCATATTTTTTGTATTTAACCATTTTATTTTGTGTTTTCTGTATAAATGAAACTGTAATGGGTAATTTTCCACATTAATTTAACTGATAAATGTATACTTGCATTTGAATGTCCAAAAGGTTTCAGCAGTATACAGTGCAATAGCGTTATCTGAAAACATTTGCATTGTAAAATAGCATAAATAACTGTAGATCTGCACTTAATTAAGCGTATTGGGAATTATACTATCTTTCTTCATCTCCCCTACCTCTCAATCTGTACACCTACTGACTTGGCACTCATAATTGACAGTAGAAAAAATATAAAAAGAAGGCCTATTTTCAATATTTTTCTGTATTTAAAAGTAAATACAAACAGGAAAATAAATAGTTTAAATCTGTATTTATCTGTCAAAATCAGTCATAAAGGATAACTGGGAGCCCTAATCATAATCAGCCCAGTGTTAGGTAAAGAAAAACAAATGCTGAAAACTGAGTGAACCATTACTGACCATTAAACTGCCCTGCCACTAGAGGACGTTTAAGAGAATGCAGCCAAACATCTCATCATTTACACTGATCCTTTTAGCAGACAGAGTCCTGTGTGTTTAAGCTTGCAGAGAGCAGAGTGATGAAACAGATGAGCACTTGAAAGTTTGAGGTATGTCATTGTTTATTTTGGTTGAGTACTAATTTGCACTCCTGACAAACCTATTGCATATTTTGATTTAAAACTAAAATATGCTTAATTCACATACCCCTTGAATATTTGACCTATAGCGTTGATAGATGGGAAAGCTTTGAATGCAAGTAATTAGTAAACAAGAGACAACTGAATATGAGTGAATCCTTCATTAAGTCATACTGTCTAATCATACTGTCTAATCAACAGCACAAAGCTGCGGTGTGCGCTCCATTGCGGTGGTTTCTATTAATTGGCTCCCTTGAGCTTTGAGCCGACGGGCTCCTGGATGCTGCCCTGAGTGCCGGTTCGGGCATCGAGGCCATTGACGGTTGTTTGGCGGCCTTCTCCTCCACCCCTAACCATTTCTCTACTGATGAGGGAAGTTATCCCGAAAACCGAGCCATGTCTCGGGCGATACCCAAAAACCCGGGACATGTATCGGGTCTAGAGATTCATCAGTCCAACAAGTACCGACTTGCACCCACCTGGGTGATCCACTATTGAACTACAAGTACCAGAATCCCGAGGGGCGATCCGGATGAGGGGCTAGCGGTGTGCGCTCCATTACGGTGGTTTCTATTAATTGGCTCCCTTGAGCTTTGAGCCGACGGGCTCCTGGATGCTGCCCTGCGTGCCGGTTCGGGCATCGAGGCCATTGACGGTTGTTTGGCGGCCTTCTCCTCCACCCCTAACCATTTCTCTACTGATGAGGGAAGTTATCCCGAAACCTGAGCCATGTCTCGGGCGATACCCAAAAGCCCGGGACATGTATCGGGTCTAGAGATTCATCAGTCCAACAAGTACCGACTTGCACCCACCTGGGTGATCCACTATTGAACTACAAGTACCAGAATCCCGAGGGGCTATCCGGAGGAGGGGCTAGCGGTGTGCGCTCCATTGCGGTGGTTTCTAACAAAGGCACTTATGACAGCCTGCCACATGGTGGCACAGTTTGTCAAATTTAGAGATGAGCACAAAAATAGTTGTTTATTAATTCAACGTGCATTAAAATGACTAATACCTGCCACCCAACCAATTCCTATAGCTTTGGGGGCATGGATCATTCTGAATTGTCACACATGCAGGAGTGTGATAGTAGTTGTGTTGGTGCTTGCATTGGTTGCAATAGCAGGAGTTATAGGTGGTGTATGATCCTCCTAACGAGGGCCCTGCCACTTATATTTTTTTACAGATTAAGCACTGTAGCAAACATTACACAGCCCTAAGGTAGAATAGCATCTTTCACCGGCTTTATGCTTAAATCAAAGAAAAAAAGGTAAATAATTAAAAGATTGACATCCCTAGCTGATTAACAGTACTGAAGTTGGGCCTTAGAACAGAAATGAATAATCACTTTAATCAACAACGCAGGACAGTGAAAATGTAGAAAACAACTTAAAAGTGTTAGCATCTACAAAATGATATTGCTGTTCCTATGCTTCTCAACGTCATTTGCGACAACTTTACCATCAGGAGGTTTATCTTATCCTTTAGCTTGTCAATTAATTTAAGTGAATTAGTTATTGTGTGTGAAGGTTATTTGTTCTTCCATGAGTCAATTAAGCAGGAGAAATAGACAACATGCCATGAGCTCCACCCTAAAAAGGGGCTGTCATCACTTTACCTTCGCCCAAAGCAAACTTGCTTTTAAAAAAAAACTTCAGCACCATTCATTCATCCCAGTCAAGAGCTGCCATCTTTATTGCTTTTAACCTAACTACAGTTCTATATAGCTCCAGCCTAAGTAATATTGTGGGTTAGAGTTTCAAAGTTTTAACATGTGTCTGAACACTTTGCACTCAATCAGGTTTAATCTTTTATGGATAGTGCCCATATAGAGAGTCGTTGCATACAACATTACCTTTGAGTAAAAAGTGTGTGGGAGGTAATTAAAAGACTTCTGAATTGATGATTAAATATTTTCAGACATGTTACTTTAGTTTGCACTTTCAGAGTAAGGGCTGTAAGATTAAAATCTTAATGTAGGTGGGCATGAGAACCATTAGTAGATAGTTTTATGCTTTAAACTGATATATTCTGTGCCTATCATTGGACTAGCAAAAGTTACAAATCTACCAGATTTTGTGCATTTGTATTGTTAGATAAAATATTGGTAGTGTCATATGTTGTCAAAGTATTTATCATCTGCTGCAGTTTGAGTCAGGTTTATTTATTAATACAGGGTAGTCATTTGTAAACTAGGAGGACAGCTGGAATTTACCCAGAGTTGGAGTATAGGAATTTACTGTTTTAAGGTGTTGTTATGAAACAATATCTCACACACAAGAAAGATTAATAGCTGAATGTTTATTGCCACAAGTAAAACACACCCATTACAGCAGGGGCACAGAGAAAGGAAGAAAGGAGAAAGCCAGGAAAGACCTGACGTTATAAAATTCTATTTGAAGCCATGCCATTTCACGTTCCCATGACAGTAATCACCACAAGTCTTTCCTCTAGACAATAAAGATTTGTTCTTTCTCAAAACACCCCTATTCCTCCTATTTACAACAATTACAGCAGAAGGTGATGAGGGAAACAGAAAGAAAGAAAATCATGAAAGACTGAAATCTTGAAACATGTATGGTTTACCTATGTCACAAAAACCTTTCCTACAAGCACAACCTACAATTTTCAAATCTACCATCATATATCTGACAGTTTCACACAATTTCTTTTTACATCACACATCTGAAAAGTTTCTTTGAATTTTGATAATCCCTTCTTCACAAGAACAGGATTTTAGTACCGTAAATATTCACCACCTTTCACTCTGCACATTTTTGTACTCTCAGTATTCATTCTCTTAGCACTTATTTCATTAGACTTAGTTACTGCTGTTTCCCATATCTCAAGCATGTTCTTCTCTTTGGGCTTTACCTTTTCTATCCAAAATGGACACAATTCTTCAGAAGCTTTTCTCCCATTAACTCAACAGGAGTGTATGCTGTTGCAACATGTAGGGTATTACAATAAGACTAAACAAGATCTTGGGTAGCTTTATACAAGTCCGTGTTTTTTCTATAGGAAGATTGATTACGCTCTATTAAGGCTTTATTTAAACATTCTGCTTGTCCATTACTATGCAGGTGGTAAAGGGGAGGTCTACTATGATTGATATCACACCTTTTAAAAACAACTCACATTTCTAATGAAACAAACTGAATGCCATTGTCTGTCTTAATCTCATCAGGAATACCTTCTCACACAAATCATTTTTGGAGACATTTAATGATACTCTTAGTTATAGGAATACTGATTAGATTTCCTTCAACCCATTTGGAAAGGTAGTCTGTCAAAACAATAAAATACCTCATCTGAGATGGTAAAATATGATAAGGTCTTAAAAGTCAACCCCTAATCTTTGCAATGCTCTTCCTGGACACGGAGTAACTGAATCTATAGAGCCCTCAGTGATCAGTACTTCATCACTTCTGTGTCATTTAACCCCTTCAGCGCTAATGACAAGGGTAACTCGTCATGGAGTTTCCATTGATTTCAATGGAAAGTCAATGGAGGTCCATGAACACCCTTAGCATCGAAGTGGTTAACATACAGTTTGACAAAATCATCAATTTCTTTATCCATTTTTGCCCACCTAAAATATTTTAGCATTTTCCTTTTTGTAATGGTTGAGGCTAAATGTCCAGTCTTGAGTGAGCTGCTTGGATAATTATGTTTTGAAAACCTGAGGGACATTAATAGCCATTCTTTTGCGCCCTGGACTGCCAGCCTTTCTATTAAAGGCATAGACAATGTTCAGACTGCAGTTGGTCATTTTGAACAGGTTGTCACCAAAGCTATGAATGAGCTAGCTCCCCCACAGACCAAACGTCGAGCAAGGAAGAGACCTTCTGCTCCGTGGTTCTCCGACTCCCTTAGACTCCTCAGGCAAGAAGTGAGGAGGAAGGAGAGGCTCTGGCACTCCAGCTGGGACTTTAAGAATAAAGAAACTCACAAACTTCTTGTCAGGAAGTATAAGGCCGAGATTGTGCAGGCTAAACAAGAGTATTTTGTAACCCTGACTACTTCGCTCTCCTCTCCGAAGGAGCTTTTTAAAATTGTAGACTCTTTAGTCGACTTACAAACCCCTGATCCTGTTATTCCTTCGCAGGATTTATGTGATAGGATTGCCTCATTCTTCCATACTAAAATACTGGATATCCACCTAGCTCTTGAGGAACAAAGAGCGCGTATTAGTGTGTCTACTGTTCCGCCCGAGCCCAATGAGTCCGCTTCTGATGCTCCACCTCTGGCCACCCTGGACTTCTTCCCACCTTTAGAATTGCAGGATCTTGAAGCCCTGCTTAATAAGATCACATCCGGCTCCCCTCTGGATACTTGCCCTTTGAAGATCATCAAGCAGTGCAGGGAGTCCTTCTTACCCCCACTGCTAGAAATTATGAATCTAGCAATAAGAGAAGGTACCTTCCCCTCGGAATGGAAGAAAGCAGTAATAAAACCTCTGCTAAAGAAGGCCTCCCTTGATCCGGAGGTCTTGAAAAACTTCCGTCCAATTTCGCTGCTACCCGCCCCGGCGAAGATGCTTGAGGCACACCTGAACAAGCATCTCGCTGCTTTTGTGGAAAGCTCGGGCTGTCTTGACTCTTCCCAGCATGGATTCAGGAGGGAACATAGCACCGAGTCGGCCCTCACTGTCGTGCTCGATAACATCCGCACGACAGTGGATAAAGGCCAGACCACCCTCCTGGTCCTGCTAGATCTAACTGCGGCCTTTGATACCCTCTCTCCCTCAGTTCTTTCATCTCGTCTGAGGGAGGTGGGGGTGAAAGACGCAGCTCTAGATCTTCTGACGTCCTTCCTTGTTGGGAGGGTACAAAGAGTCAAGATGGGTGAGTTTCTATCTCCATCCCGTCCTGTGCTATGTGGGGTCCCACAAGGGTCGGCTCTCAGCCCGACCCTATTTAACATCTATGTGACCCCTCTGGCCAGACTAATAAGAGCTTTCGGGATGGAGGTAGTTTCCTATGCTGATGACACCCAAATACTCGTCTCTCTCTCCCATTCAGATGTGCAGACCGCCTCCAGATTTAGATCATGCATGGAGGCGGTTGGTCACTGGATGATACAGAACTCTCTCAAACTGAATGGGGAGAAGACTGAGGTGATGGTGTTTGGTGGGAACGAAAACATCTGGTCCTCCAGCTGGTGGCCTGACTCGCTTGGAGCGTGTCCTTCCCCCACTACATCCGCAAAAAATCTGGGGGTGATGATAGATCCTGCCCTGGATATGGGCAGACAGGTGAGCAGGACCATTTCCACCTGCTGGGGTCTTATCCACACCTTGCGAAGGATCAGGAAATACTTGTCTGTGCAGTCCAGAAAGCAAGTAGCGGTCGCGCTCATTGGCTCCCGCCTGGACTACTGCAATGCGCTGTATGCGGGTCTAAGACCCTCCTGCAGCGCTTGCAGGTAGTCCAGAATGCCACGGCTAGATTTGTCTTGGATGTGCCCAGACGCTCATCGGCCACATTGGCTAGAAAAACTTTGCATTGGCTCCCTGTAGAGTACCGAGTACGCTTTAAGGTCTTGTGTATGATATACAGAGCCATTGCAAGAAACTGTGACTATGGAGTGGGTTCTATCATCTCCCACTACATCCCGGGAAGGAATTTACGTTCCTCCGGGAAATTGCTTCTGTCAGTCCCTCGCGTGCGAAGAGCCAGATGGGGGGGCAGGGCTTTCTCCACCTTAGCTCCCAAATGGTGGAATGATCTCCCTCTGGACCTTAGATCCCTACCCTCCCTACAGACTTTCCGTGGTGCTTTAAAAACGCGCCTCTTTCAGAAGGCCTATGTGTAAGGATGATTGATCTGGACGATTTGATATTAATGTTAGGCGCCTTGATGCCTGCGGGTTATTGTTCTGCGCAATATAAATTTTAATCAAATCAAATCAATCAGGAGTTACCAATTGTACATTACTGTCAATAGAGAATTCATCAGCAATTTTCCAAAACATTTGAAGAATGGCTGTCAAATTTTACTCTTTGGGCCATCCTTGCTTGATTCATTTGACCATTCATCTTCTCCCCCACAAATTCTATTGTCTCCAATCCATGCTACAAAAAATTCTTCCATTGCTGTTTTGTAATTCTTTTCCTCGGTATCCTCTATGGGTCACTTTGACAGACATTTAGCCTTATAATCCTTTCCACCAGAAATATATTCAGTATTAAATATGAATTCCAACAACTTAGGGAATCATTAAGATGTCTGCAGTCAGTGTGTTAACCGGCCTGTCAATCCAACGGGGTTCTAGAGGGTCAAGGAGCCTGTTGGCCAGTCAGAAACCATCCACAATCCCTTCAGGACGGTGTTTCTGCTGTCGGGATAATGTTGTCGGCTTCCGACAGCTTTTCCATATCAGCCTTTCTGACATGAAAAGGCTGTCAGAAAGTGTCTTTGTGGGCCCCTAACAAAGCCTCCATACCTCCAAAGCCTACGGTTGTGGCAGTGGGGGGGGGGCACCAAAATTCCTGCACTGTGTGGTAGCCACAGTGCAGGGAATTCCACAAACTCCTATTTCTCAATGGAGCTTGTGCAGCGAGCAGCTTCTGCCCGCTGCACAAGCTCTCATTGAGAAATGAGAGTTAGTGACCACACCATGTGCGGTCGCATCGTAATAAGGTGTGCGGAACCACTGACCTATGGTCAATCAGTTCTCACACAGAAAAGGTGTTGGTTGGAGGGAAGTCCGACCTCCATCGTAGTAGCGGCATAAGTTTAAACCCAACTAAAATATCCACTAAAGGATGGCAATCTGTTTAATAGAGAAATGTCTTCCCTACAGATGTGGTTTAAACTTCTATACTCCATACACAGGCAAGAAGTTTTTTCTAGTACAGAATATGTTCATTCAACTTGACTTCAGGTTCTGGAGGGAAAACCAATAGTACTCTCAGAATAGTTGTCAAACAGAGAAAGCACAGCACCTAACTCACATTTGCATGCATCAACAGTAACAACTATTTATTTTCCTTCCAGGGAGGTTTGCAAAGCAGGTGCTTGTGTTAGTTCTTGTTTGATCTTTTGAAACATGTTTTCATATTCATGGAACCAACTGAAAGCTGCTCCTTTCTTTAAAAGTATTCTGTGACATTCAGTCATGTTAGCAAAGCTTTTTTTAAACTTTGAGTAAAATACATAAAGACCTAGTCTTTGACTGGAGCGTCCACTCTGCTTTTAGCTAAACTAGGTGTAGGTTTCACTCCTTTTTGTGACAAAATGTGAGCTAGATATTCAATATACCCTTTCTTAAAAATGCATTTCTCTTCCCTGAAAGTTAATCCCCTCTTATCTAATGTACAAAACACTTCATTCAAAAACCTTGTCATGTTTGTGTTCACTTTTGGTAAAAATTCAAATGTCATGGGGAAACACCCCTGCTTGGGACATTCCTTGAAATATATCTGTCATGAATCCTTGGAATACAGCTGCTGCAGATGCTAGGCTGAACAGCATCCTGCAAAATTGAATGACACCATTCAGAGTAACAAAAGCTGTCAAATGGTGAGACTGCACATCAAGCTCATCCTGATAGCTATGCTGCTCTTAAATCTAACTTAGTGAACCAACATGACTGACCAATCTTTGTTATTAGGCCTTCAATTCTCTGTGAATGAAAGTTGTCAATGCAAATCACTTCATTAGGATTTCTCAGCTCTACACACATTCTAAGGTTTGCAGATTTTTTTTGTGCCAATATAAATCGGTGATAACCACAAAGCAACTTCAACTTTTTCATTGATACCTTGGGTGCATGAATCTTCTAACATAACTGACAAATCCTTTCTGGCACTGTATGGAACGTTGCACTATTTATGTATAACTAACAAAACACCTCATTTAACCCTCATGGTGTGTGTCAAATATGTGATTTTTCCTACTTTATTTTTTTCTTCCCATAGAATCTCATCAAATGGAAGTCCCACCCTGTATTTCCTAATAACAATAGGTCCATTAAGCCCAGGTCTTATTGTTTGCTTGATGCAACCAACCCAATACATTGATGCCTTCCTTTACTACATATACGTTTCATGTAATTCATCACCTAACATCTCAATATTAGCCTGGAAATAAGCTAACAAATCTATTTTCCACCCTCTAAAGTAACATTTAGAACATTGGATGGTAACAAAGTTTTATTATTCCAAAACAAATTACATTTTTCCTAAGCTACAATTGTGATACATGCTCCAGTGTCTACAACAATGTAATTTTTTTTTCAATAAATAAGTCAATGTCAGGGGCAGAAATAGTCATCATTATCAAGAAGTTTGGTGATAATAGAAAAACCATGAAAGCATACATCAAAGGAAACACATAAAAAGAATAAAACCATCCAATAATTAAAAATGATAAAATACCTTAGATGACTAACAATTTTTACATTGGAATACAACAGAATCAGTCCCTCATCGAATCCCTTGATCACACAGCCGCTTTAAGAAACTCAATAATTAAAAATGATAAATATCTCAGATGACTAACAATTCATACAGTGGGATACAACAGAATCAGTCCCACATATAATCCCTTGATCACACAGCCGCTTTAATAAACTGGCAACATGAAATATTATATCAACTGAGAGCATTTGCAAAAATAAAAGAGCTTGCTGCACCTGTATAAAACCATGCTCCTTAAAAAGGAGGATTACAAATGCCTTTCTTGGAACTGCATAGTATTTACGGAAAAAAGTAAAGTGCATAGTATCCTGTGGAGACCTTTGGTCACAGTCACAGGGTGCTAGGGATGAAGGTTCATACCTCCCCCTATGAAAGGCCAATAGTTGAGGCAACAAATTCAGCCTAAATATACTCAGCAGAAAGTGCGCACCGTTCGAGGCTACCTCTGTAAGATAGGGTTCTATAATTAGGTCAGTTTTCAATAATAAATGCCTTTACCCCAAAACCTTCTGAAGTGCCTCAAATTAGCATGTTAACAGTTTATGTCTTAGAAAGTTATCTTTCATCCAACCACGATCCGCATTTACAATTGTATCAGGGTGAGTAAAAAGATCCCTCCTACCTAAATTATGAAGCTCTCCTTTGATATATTTAGTCAGAGAATTTGCAATACAAAATCAAGGGATACACAATCTTGCAATATCTCTGTATTCAGTTGTGCTACTTTAGCCCACAAATCAATCCAGCATACAAATGGGTAAAGGTCAATGGTATCACTAATAAGGAAAGGGGTGCTTTGTGAAATACAGAGCAAAGATCACAAAAACATGTTTTCAGCTACCTGGAGGGGGTCATGCTTAGCATATCCTGGATGTCACACCCATAGGTGGCTTTAGAAATGGTTTTAGCTTGATAGACTTGTAATAAAGCGCTGACCGGCTTTGTCCCCAAAATCTAGAGGCAATTTCCAGACCACAGCATTAGACCGGTTGACACTAGAAAACTTTCTAGTTAACAGCTTTCTCCATTGTAATTTAGCGCCAAATAAGACACTTAAATACAGGAAGGCTTTAACCTGTGTGAGAGCACAAGTCCCAATTTCAAAGGTTTGTTTTTTCATGTTTTATGGGCTGGCTACCATGACCTTAGACTTACGGATGTTAGTACTGAGATCCAGCTCATCCATGAATCTCACAAATGCGTTTACAAGTGCTTGTAGTCCCTTGTGGGTTTTTTTCTGTTAAAATAGCATAATCTGCATGAGGCATAATAAGCAGGGGCAATTCATTTACCTGTGACCAATCTATTCCGTGCTTCACAAGAGCATGCTCAAGTTTATTCATATACAATGTAAATAGAAAGAGGGCAATAATGCTCCCCTGCCTAATGCCCAACAAGATGTTAAAGCTCTCTGTGCAAAGGGGATCTTAAGTATATCTGGCTGCCAACTTGGTACTGACATGAAGATTCATTGGAAAATAAACTATATTCCAATCAACCCCATTTCCAGAAAAACACTCCAAAGTTTGTCACGATTAACCCGATCATAAGCGGAAGTTAAATCCATGAAGACCAACTGGATGGAGCCTTCACGGGCCACTGTTTATGTATTCACAATTAAATAACGTTTTAAAATGTGATCAATAGTTGTTCTTCCTAGTCTAAAACCATATTGGAGGTCAGACAGCATATTGAGCTCCTCAGGCCACTGCATAAGTCAGTCCAATCGAACTCTCCCAGAACCTTGACAACGGAATCAATAAGGGAGATTTGTCCATCACTATCCCCCGTCTTGAACATTGGTATAATAATAGCAGAGGCCCATGAAGAAGGGAAGCTTTCTTTCACTGCACCATTCACAATGTTGATCAAGATGGGGGTCCAGGTATTCACATCACTCCAATATAAATCAGGAGGAATTCTATTGGGACACAGTGATTTATTTCTAGACAGACCCCGAATTCCCTTCTTTACTGGTATATACCAGATGGGAGACTCCTTCTAGATGCTTACCTTCCTCATTGCTCACTATGTCTGATCCCTCATTATATACCTCGCTAAAGTGTGAAATCCACCAATCTGTTTCAATATGGTGCACTAGAGCAGGAGCATCAACTTGCACAAAAAAAAGAAGATTAATGATGCCCCAGAACTTGGAACTATTTCCTAGACATCCTGGATTAAGCAGGTTCCCCCATGGTGCATCCCTAATCACAATTTTACGCAGATTTACCAACATTGAGAGACCAATATAGAATCTCTCTAAAACGCCTTAAGGGCCCACTTAAGTTCTCTTAGGACAAGTGAAAGAATTATCAAACCATTTTGGGACTGGAGGGGCTCTAGTGTCAGCAGAACAAGTAAGATATTTAGCAACTAGACTTGTAATGTGGGAGAATGCATCTAGGATCTTACGAGGACAAGACAACATACTAGAGCAGGTGACAAGCTCCTGCGAACATTTAGTAAAAAGGGTGAAAGAAGATGATCAGGAGAAACCTGCGTCCATCATAACCATTTTCCCTGACTGGTAGGTTTTAGAACCTTCAATTTTCTGCTTTAGTGTCTGGCACCATCTAAGGGAGATATAATAAGGGTTATGGTCACAATGAGGGTTGAAGTCTATAGTAACCTTCAAGATTTGGAAAAAATGAGGGGCAAGACAAAGATGAAGTCTACTATTGAAGCGCACCCTCACCCTGTGATGGTCGGGCCATCTCACCCCTAGCAGAGTATACAGTTTTATCCAAGGTAAAGGCCAAGTCATTCTTGTCAAGAACCAGATTCAACAAATTCTTTTGAGGACTATGATCAAAGTGCAATCCCTTTGGTTCAAAACAATGATGATGTTTGTAAGGGATGTATGGAGATCCTCACACAGATTGAAATTAAAATCCCCTGCCAATATAATGCCAACAACCTCCTGGCTAGTGCCCCACAGTGCGCCAAGGAAAGAATCCAGAATGTATATATTACGAAGGTCCTGCAAGGAGATATTGGCATTATAATAGCTTAAAAGGGTAGCGGAGCCCCATCAAAAAAAAAAGTAACAACGCTTGCAGGTTAAGGGCGCAGTCTCAAGGATCTCCACAGTGCCCACAACTGATAGACAAATAAACACAATGTGGACCTCCATCGCCCAAACATTCCGGGATGTCCTAGCTAGGGTGGAATAGGACTTAAAACCCTCCAAATAACAACGAGCTATGGCCACGTCTCCTGTAGACATAATACTTCAAACTGTTTTACATACTTTACCCTGTCTTGATCAATAAACTTAGCACCAAGACCAGCTATATTTCAACGTATAAGTTTAAATTTATATGTAATCTGATGAGTTATAGCATCCACAGAAGGAATATTTAGCACTGTATGGGAACTTGGGCTGGGGTTGCATTGGATCAGTCAATCAGAGGAGTTCAGAGATCGAAGGAGCAAAAATCTGTTTGAGGTTTCCGGTGTGAAAGGAACCACTTTCTCCATATTCCATCTCCAATGGTGCAGAGAGGCCACCGGGTCAAAATTATGAGGATCTAAGTTTGACCTATAGAAGTACCCCAATGGCAGGTCACCAATAGATGATTTTGCAAACAGGTTGTTGGAGCCAAGAACACATGCTGCCATGTCATCCCTACAGAAGTTAATGATCACACAGTCCCTCAAAAAAGAATCGGGCCCACTTCCAATCCAGTGCACTCACCTGACCATGTTGATCCAAGTGCCAGGATGCATTCCAAGAGTTGTGTGAGCCCCTAGTCATTTTGAGTTTCATGAAATGTTCACCTTAATTGCAATTAAGGGCGGAGACATTCCCCAGTCCAGTAACATTGGGGGTCGCCTCTGAGGGTAAATTGATAAAGGCTGTACGAAATTTAGGATAATCAAGAAGATTACTTACCTTACCCCGAATCGGAACAGGGGCTGGACTCTCCTGAGGTAAATGATGGTGACCTCTGGCATTCATGCTTTTTGTAGCTGGAGGCCTGCCCACCACTAATGGAAGCCCATTGTTGGATACTTTCTAAAGCTAAAACAGAATCAGCATCAGGTTTTCGGGGTACTGGGGAGCTTGAGTAGTTACAGAGTCTCTGAAAGGGGCAGGGCCTCCTGACCTCAAGAAATGCCCCTCTTGCAGTTGTGACAGAGGAAATAGAGGTTTGGGTAAAGCAGCTCCTGCTTGATCTTTGATCAGATGCTAAAAAAGACAGGCTCCGGGATGTTATCAGGACTCCATTTTATGATAAAACCCATCCAATGCATTTTGTAATCTACAAGGTTCCCTGGACTGCTCAAAACAGTTAGCTGACCACATATCTTACTTGAAGGTGAATTGCGCTGTCTAGGACCAGTCTTTCTCTTTCTCTTAGTGGCCTGCAGAATGGGTTCAGGAGAAGGTGGCGGCTGGTGAATAATTGCAATAGTATGACTATAATGGGGTGCCATAACAGTTAATCCAGATTCAGAGGTGAAGGTATCTTTAGGGCCCATGGCACGAATATGGCCTCTTGCATGAGCGTGGGAGGCCAATTTATCCTCTGCATTGACAATCTCCCCAGTGAGGACAACCACAGCAAAAGATAGGTAACTTAAAATGGAGTACATACCCAGCATCATCCTGAAAGCCTTCCTTAAGCGAGGGGGATTCCATACTGGGGCTAACTTTTAGCTTCCCCAAACTTGTGGCAGGGGCAAACGGGGGCAAGAGGGCCAAAAGTTAGTGGGGTGGCTCGGTCTGGTCTCAGCCCGCCGCTGTCGGGTACAGATATGCATGCCCTTGGACCAGGCTTTGCCCGGGCACGCTCGGGCAGTGGGAGGCCACAAGCGCTTTTTAAAACTTGCAGTGTGGGTTCAGTTCAGTTTATAATGCTTTATTCGGTTTGTCAGACACAACCATATAAGCAGACAGTAAACTACAACACTATTGTCATCTATACATATTAAAATCATCAAAGTTACACATCAAACTAAATAGCACACATATAGGAAAACACCATTAGATACAAAAATGCCATCTATAGTACAAAATATACCATTATCGTTATACAACACTTCATATGCTATGCGCATGTTTCATATAATTCTCCCACTAGAAGCTTTCTAGAATATTTCGAGGGTTAATATATTATTTGCAAATTTCACAATAAAGTGTTGTGTGCCAATGCTAAGCACTTCGTGCAAATCTTGCTAAGGTGCAAAACCGCATGAAAGTGCCATGTGCTTCCTATGTTACACATCGAAGATCTTTCCTCCTTTAAAAAAGGCTTACAAACGTAACTTTTCCCCAGGTGTAATTGCCATAACAGCATAACATCACGGTGTTCTAAGTGTCAAGCGCCAGGATACCCTTTGGGTGACAGTAAGCGCGGTAAAAATAGGCGATACATACATACATACATACATACATTGTGCAAAAAAAAGCAAAATACATTATAAGCAAAAAGGGTTCGTAATAAAGTGTCATATGCCATAATTGTGCACTCTGTGCAGATTTTGTTAAAATACAAAACTGCCTAAAAGTGCATTGTGCTTCCTGAGTAACTCATTATACTAGGAGTCCATACAATGTCATATAAATGTTATGTACTATACCCTAAGTAATACATATTAGCAATTAATGATTCATGTGCAAATTTTGTACTAAAGTGTGGGTTCAATGCAGGGGCTCCTCCTCCTCCCTTGGCCGTAGTGGATCCCGAGTCCTAAAGGGTGGCATGCTGTGTCTCCATGTATTCCATGCCGTGGCAGTGGGCAAGTGCTTTTTAAAGTGTGCTAGCACTGGGTAGTTGTGGAATCCTGCATCCCGAAAGGCAGCAGTTGTGTCTCTGTGTATCCACAAAAAGTCTCATCCTTAATCACATTCTCAGTTTTCACTACCAGAACCAGTTCACTATTCTGCTGACTGTTGTACTATTCACTAGCATATTCATCAGTAACTGCACAGTATACACTATGGGGCATATTATCAAGAACGGCGATAAGGGGCTTGATAATATGCCCTTATGAATTCCCATAGCAGCCCAGGTTAACACCAGAACCTGGGGTCACAAGCGCATATTATCAAGACCATTATCGCCGCTTTAGCAGCAGTTTCCTGCCGCTGAAGCAGCGATAATTTTATCGCCGTTCTTGATAATATGCGCCTATGTCTTTTCTAACCCTGGGCGTAGTATGCCTAGTGGGGCTACACGAAGCTACGCAAAGTGGGCTAAAAACTACGCCCACTTACGCACTTGGCGTAGCACCACTACGCGCCGCCAGCCCCCCTCCCCTCCATACCTAATTTTTTAAAATATTGAAATAAAAGTAAATAAAAAGGCACTCCCTCTGCTCGTTCGCGCCGCCGTCGCCGCCATCTTGCATACCAATGTGCATGCGCGGCCGCCCGCGCATGCGCCTTTCTCGCAAAAAAAACATTTAAAAAAAATAAAAAATAATCACAAGGTGCGCGCACGTTGCGGGCACATTGAAAAAAAAAATATTAATTGACAAATTTGACTGTTTATATTTTGATTGAAGATGTAGACTATACTGTTTAACTTTATCCAAATCATAAAAACTAACTGTGCCGTTGCATATTACAGGATACAGTCAATGTATTACAATATACAAAGGCAGTTTGTTGGAAAATAAATATATAAAAAATATAAAAATTGATACAGAAATTAGCATTTTAAAAACCTTGTAAATTCACTGAAAAAACCATAGGTTTCACACACGTTATATTTAGGAATTAGCACTTAAAAAACTTTGTAAAATCACAGAAAAAAAATATTAATTGACAAATTTGACTGTTTATATTTTGATTGAAGATGTAGACTATACTGTTTAACTTTATCCAAATCATAAAAACTAACTGTGCCGTTGCATATTACAGGATACAGTCAATGTATTACAATATACAAAGGCAGTTTGTTGGAAAATAAATATATAAAAAATATAAAAATTGATACAGAAATTAGCATTTTAAAAACCTTGTAAATTCACTGAAAAAACCATAGGTTTCACACACGTTATATTTAGGAATTAGCACTTAAAAAACTTTGTAAAATCACAGAAAAAAACATAGATTTCACACACGTTATAGTTAAGAATTAGCATTGAAAAAACCTTAGAAATTCACAGAAAACCATAGGTTTCACACACATCATAATTAGGAATTAGCATTTAAAAAACCTTGCAAATTCAATGAAAAAACCATAGGTTTCAGGCCTGATATAGTTAGGAATTAGCATTTAAAAAACCTTTGAAATTTACTGAAAAAACCATAGGTTTCAGGCCTGATATAGTTAGGAATTAGCATTAGCATTAGAAATTCACTGAAAAAACTGTAGATTTTAGGGGTGTTATTAGGGGTGTTATAGTTAGCTGGACATTTCACTCATACAAAACCATTGAAATTCCTCTGATATAGTTAGTTGTACTAACTATATCTCGCGCGCCCGCAATCCACTGCTGATGATGTCACATATTACATCATTCATGACATGGTCAGTGACATCACTGATGACATCTCAAATGACATCACTGATGACATCATCCACCTGATGATACACCTCATCATACACTAGTATAACCTTTCGTCACTCACTGTAAAATACAGAGTACCATATTTGAATCCATTGACACACCGATATAAGTTTCTAAAACACCACTCAGTGATTCCTAGATCTATACACACATCTAATCACTTACCTACAGATTCACTCATACATGCAGTCAATGATCAATAGAACACTATCAAATATACTTATACACCTATATCGACATTAGACACCAGCACACATCCTATTCACTTATAAAGTCATCCTATTCACTTATGCCAACAATGGATCATACTTACATTTACTTAGCTATACACTTATACAAACACCACTTTATCTATTCATAAAGATAGTAAATTATACTTAGTGTGTTATAAAATCACTATTACAAGTATACAGTTATATATACAGTCACGCATACAATCAGTGAGTCTTATGTATACTTATTTATAAACAACAACTGACACATACATTGCCTTTTATTTTTCTACTTTGTTGGACATGTACCATTAAGAGAGATATTTGCTCATCACCACACCCATAAAGATATTCACTCACCCAAACACCTGTTATAACATGTAGTCCTAACGTCTTATACCTACTAAATCAACAATTCACACATCTTTGGGCAGTCACACACCTCCCACCGAACCACACACATATACATATATATATCAATACTTTCACTAGGTTTTTGTGTTCTGGTAAAAACAAAACTGTATCTATATACAAACAACTTTTTTGTGTTCGAGAAATACTTCTCCAACCGAGTAACAGCAATCTCAAACTCATCAGAATCCTCACCTTCAGAAGGTACAAATTCTGGTGAAACATCACAAACATTTTGACCCTCTACTCCCAAATAGTAATACTTTAAGATTTTCTTTGTGGTCTGAAACCTTTGGGCACCACTGGCACCCAAATAAGCCTTGGAAGATCTAAACAATAGCTTCCATTCTCGTCGAGATGTACCAGGTTCTTGGAGAAAAGGTGCTGGTGGTGTAATATTTTGCATGCTGATAACAACAAACAGATCATGTTGCCCGAAAGTAGAACTGGTGAACTACCACGTGCAGACCGTTTTATTGGAGTACTCAAGCTCTGTCATACAGCAATCACGCAAATCACTGTTGCAAAATAAGGGCCCCATTAGGATGTCGGGCGGATTGCCTCCGCCTGAGTGGCGGTGGCCACCGCCACCCTGGCGAAGGCAATCCGCCCGACACCCTTCCCTGCATTCCCCCCGCCATATTACGATGGTGGAGGGGACCGCAGCGGTGGGAAACACCGCCCGCCTGTTTACCGCCCCGGTCGCCTGGCGGCCGGGGCAGATAAGTGATAACATGGTGGCGGTGTCTATCAGACACCGCCAGCCATATTAGAATAGGCATCTGACAATGCCGCCACGGAAAGGCAGGCGGACTTCACTCTGGGGGCCCCCTGCGGGCCCCCAGAGTGCAGCACAGTAGGGGGGTGCACACAGGGGGGTACCTATGGTACCCCCCTGCATTTGCATAATGAAAGCGGCAGGCACCGTGTGGTGCCTGCCGCTTTCGTCATGCAAATGCTGCAAAGCATTTTCAGCATTGTGGCGAGCGGTGCAGAGTGCACCGCCCGCCACAATGATGGGAATACAGCCAACGGGACCCCCGCCCTCATGGCGGACGGTCCCTAGTACCGTGAGGATGGCGGGCAGGCAAAGTCCGCCCGCCATCCTAATGGGGCCCACAGTGTTTAAATCACAGATTAAATTAAAAATTGTGCATGTATTTCTAAAACGCAAACCGATTTTAGAGATTAAAGCTTCGCATTACTGTAATCATTCAGGAGTAATAGTAGACAATTAGTGCCAATCGCTGTATTATTGTTAAATTAAGATCCACTCAAACTGTAAAGCAAAGATTGGCTTTAAACAATGTGTCAATCTTTGTGTACAAAGAAGAGTTCCACAAAGATCCTCTAGATGGGGTCACTGTGCTTTAAGAAAGCTTGTGACTGGAAGATAAAACGAGTTTCCTGTCCCAGCATCAGTTTGAAGACAATTTATTGGGAAGAGGCACACCACCAGTAAGATTAGTTGTTCCAGTTTTCTGAGTGCAGTTGGTCTTGTGTTATGTTAGTTGCTAAATCTGTAAGGTTCATTTAATTGAAGCGTTCATATGGAACGAGATTCCTAGTCAGAAAGACTGTGATACGAAAAGCAAATGTGTTTTATTTTGCCTCACGTAACATTTGTTAGTGTATAACGCATTCAACAGATATTTCTGTCACTCATGTACGTTTTTTAAAGCATGTTTGTCATGATTAATAAAACAAAAGGGCTGCCAATTGTTAGTTCTACAGAGCACGCTAGCCTGACATGTCCCCATGTTTTTATCTAAGTGTTTTGGATTAGGGTGGATGCATGTGGTGTATAGTGGAATAATGTGGATTGGAATTTTTTGTTGTGAAATTGTATGTGGTGGAATTGTGTTGTATGGAGGGGATTTGTGTAGTGGAATTATGTGGCATGGTGTTCAGTGGAATTATGTGAATAGTAATTATGTTGTATTGAGTGTAGTGAAATTATGGGGAGTGTGTTTGTGTGTTATGGAGTGTACTTATGTGGAATTGTATTTTGTGTTGTGGAGTGATATGCAGTGGAGTTTAATTATGTGGTGTGCTGTTAAAATTTGTGGCGTGATATGGAATTTTGTGGTGTGGATTGGATGTATGTGGTGTGGTGAGTAGTTGTGTTGCAGAGATGAATTATGTTGCTTTGTCTTTAATTATGTGGTGTAGATTGTCAATATGTGGAGTTGAATAGTGTAGTATGGAACTGTGTAGATAACGAATAATACGTTGTCAAAAGCAGCACACTATAGAAGTAACCACGTTAAAGCATCACGCCAGATGACCCATGCCAAACAGCAAGTATTGAAGAACACATGCACACGAAAGCATGCATACATCGATGGAACTCCTCTACGATAACCCTGGAACATTGATCCTCAATGTATTGGTGTGTATATACCAGAACTATCAGAACTATCAGCAACCGTTAGTCCAGGCAGCACAGAGTACTGCTACAAAACATATTGCAGACAGTAGAGAGCCACGCACACAGCTTACAAACCAAAAGAAGGAAATGAGCAGTAACATAACATAATCCAATGTATTTCATTCTGAGGATGAAACATGTTGCTGTTTCCAGAACTTGAATTGGAAATATAGAAGTGTAGGTATGCACTATTTAGAATACCTGTTTGTTCCTGAGAAGTGCAAGTAAGCTTCTATTAAATGTATGGCAGCAGTACTAAGAAGTGGTACTATATATGGCAGTATTGGACAAGGGGTGGTGTGAGTTTTTTGTGTGTGAGGTGGGCAGCTGGCAGACGAGGAGCATTTGTTAATAACAGTGAGGGTGCTGAGCGGTGCCTTTACCTACTTGCGCTAAGAAAGCTGTGGGTTTTATGCAGCACCACGTGCCCTGAGCTCCTAAATCAAGTGAATATTACAGCGAAGGTCACACTCTCCATGCATGTCGGTGGGACTGTTAAAGCATGCCAGGTACATTTATCTGTAAACTGTTCACTTACTGCGAGCCAAACAAGAGCAGCATTTATCAAGATTGTAAATATGAACATTGATAAGGGCTGGGCTTTTCTATTGTTCCAGAGAAATCCAGAACTATCCTAATAATCCTGCCCACTGGCTGTGCTGGAAGATAGTGCGTGGCAGCAAGGGTCAGTGTGGCATAGTCCTGCACTTTTATCCAAGAAATACTGCCAGTTTCATGAGCACATACAATTTGCAGAGTGTGGCTGATTTCGGCCCACCCAGATATTAACACAAATGATGGCATGTTTTTGGACACCTGAGGCTAAAGGGACTAACAAAAATGATTTTTTTAAAAATATTTTTTAAATTGTCATATGGAACAGACTAACCCACAATCTAGCTTATACTTGTATGATGTCCTGCAAAAATGTTTCCTTATATTACAACATTAATGATATGTTGTCTATGACTAATGGACATCCTTTTGCTAGAAAAACAGATTAAACACATTTTAGCTGAAAAAAATTACTTGGAGCTTAAGAAAATAGCCGCACAACGTCCTCTTTCCAGGTATATTAAGCTCTTTGGAACATTGAATGGGAACCTGGATGGTACTTTAACAACTATGATGTACCGGCATGGAACTCAAAAAAGTTGTCTCAGGGTCCACCAGAACAGCGCTTTAAACAGGAAGAGACAGAATTTCATTTTGATTTGCTAGTTAGATCTCCTTTTGTGTCCTAATAACAGGCCGCCAGGCACTCATGTGAAAGCTGGAATGAGCTACAGACAGGCAAAAGGCCATCAAGCCGATTGTCCGCTGAGACCAAGTAGACGCATATTGTGAAACGGATGTTTGTTTCAGTGATGTGGTGGCTCATCAGAAGGGGCAAAAATAGCTATTCTAGCCTTTGGTATAAGGCTGATCCTGCAACCTACTGCTTTTGAGTTAAATACCAAACAGACATGTACTAGATGACAGCTACAATATCCTGGTGAAAGGGGATCTATGACATAATATCGAAACACACATTATCGTAGTACAAAATTATCGACACTAAAATATCGACATCAAATATATCGTCATCCTATACTTATTTAATCACATACACAAATATCGAAATTAAAATATTGCAATACATAAACATCGATATCAATTATATCGACCACATATATATCGCAATATTTAAATATCGATAATTAAAATTTATAAACAGTACGTTAAAAATATCGAGGGTAAAAATATCGGCTACAATAATATAGTTTTTAAGCAATATCGAACAATTTTATTATTATTCTATAACACTTTTAAACATTAAAAATATACTATTAGCACTACAATTAACATTTAACAACAATTTATAAATACAAATATTTTCACATTTAAAAGTAAATGATTTACACATTTATAAATTATTTCTTTAACATATTATATAAAGGTATGTATGCTCAACATTAATTAGCGTTTACCATATATGGTAATTAATTACACAGTTTTTCAAAAATACAAACCAACGAATCAAAACAGTACAAACATAAACGCACCAATAGCTAACTAATTACTAACTCCAAAACACTATATAAACAATTACATCCAACTAACAAATTACCTGAGAAAAGTAGAAGACAGGAAAGAATACTGTGGATACATTTGACGACGCCTACAAGAAAACTAAGATTCAACCTACCATTAAGAGGATTGAAAGTAAGTAACAAACTGTAACTTAATTAAAGGAACTGCTAAAATTACACAATTAGTAAAAAGGACAAATTACTCATACATATTGTAGGAGAGTAGGGTCTGCAATCCTATGATCACCCAGATTTTTGCTTTTTGCTTCACTGGTTTACGACTTTCCCTGGCTGTGGGCCTGCTAATCAGACCCACAGCCTAGCTGTTCTCTCTATTCCAAATTGTACCCAGGTACTGAATTGGCACTGGGCCCTCTCTAAGTCCCTGTATCCAGGGCTGAGGTGTACCCAGAAGTCTCCCAGGGGCTGCAGCATGTATTATGCCACCCCTGGGCTGACTAACCAAACAGACACAACTGGCTGCTTGACAGCTGGGGCAAAGTGGTGTACCCACCCTTTGCTTTAGATATAGTATACCTATATCTAAACCTAAATGGGCACACAGATCTCCTATCAGTCACTCCTATGGCAGGCCTTAACAATCCTGAAGGCAGAGTGCTTGGAATCGTGTGAGATAGTGCTCTGGCATGAGCTGAGCCTGTCTGCGGCTTTCGGGATCCATCCCTTAACCGTTTCCATGATATCGCATACCATATACTCTTAAGTGCATTATAATCCTCGCGGTTATATGCCAACTCTGGTATCGCTTTATCAAAACATGTCGAGTAAGGTGTCAGACGAATTGGAATACTAACCCCTCGCCAATTCTGGCGACGGGGTTAGCATTCCACCCTTCTAGAGGGACACGACATGTTGGTAACCTGTAACCCCGGTTAAAGTCAGACAGAGCCTTAGCTCCACAAAATGGATGCTGCCACCGAGACACAAGTCTGCCCTCCTGTTGCTGGGAGTCCTCCCAGCGCAGGAGGCAAGGACAAAGGGTTTCCTGTCAGGGGCGGTGCCAGCACCGTCCCAGACAGGATTTTGTGTATCCTAGGTAGGCAGGGCTTTAGAGGAAGGTGACTGCAAGTGGCACCCCGGTGCTCACTGTGCATAGACCGGCTTGAACCAGTTCCAGGGGCACACCAGACCCTGGGCTGGGGAAAAGCCCGCCAAAGGAGAGGGGTGTAACCACCCCCCTCCTGGTCCCACCCATAGGGCAGGACTTAGTCGCGTGCCAGCCCCCTTTTTCAGGATAAAGGTAGGAACTGGCCCCCTTCCAAATCAGATCAATCTTTGAATCCTGAACCGACCTTCTACACGAAGAACTCAAGACTCTTCTCAAGATTTTCTCCCTTGTGACTAAGGAGTAGTCACCCTGCAGCAGCAGGCACCAACCAAGCATCGCGGTTTGTTGCCAGTCTCTCCTTCGGATCAAGACTGCTCCAGCACGACGAGAACCGGCTTCCCTGGCACCTCTGACCTCAACCTACATCATCAGCCCAGCTGTGATCCGTGGGTGCGACGAGACCTCGAGGGACTGGCCATCTTCAGAACTGCACGACGCTTGTCCAGCAGACCACCGAGTGACCCTCGACCGAGTGCTTTGGGGTAAGAGAAGCCCCGACCCTGAGCAGCTCCAGCACCGAAGTTCAGCCCCCCTGCATCCACAAGATCTGCGTGGGGCCCTTCTGCTCTTGGCTGCTCACCGCGTTGTCCAGGCCGCTTGCCCGTTGGCTAGTGGCCCTCTCACGACGCTCCACGACGACAAACACTGCTGGTCTGGTTGCTCCAGACTAGCCCTTGCTCCCCTCCAAAAGAGGTGCCCCCTGGACCCTCCTGGTCCACTCAAGACGCCATTTTAGGTCCACCGCGTGGGCCTTGCATTTGCCAAGACTTGTTGCCCCAATCCTGGGTCCAGCGACGTCAGAAGCAGATACCTTCGTGGGACAGCTCGCACCTCCATCCTGGTCGCCGACAACGCCTCCTGGTCCGAGAGACTGCAGAGCCCAGCAGCGCCCACTCACCTGGTCGAGGTGACTTCGTCCGATGCCACCCTGGTGCCCACCTAAATCACTGGCTAGTGATTCAGAACTTGGTCCCCTCTGCTTTCAGGTCTTCTTCTTCCCTGATCCAGGCTTGGATCTCCACGAACTTTCTTCACTGGTCGCCTGCCAGCAACTTCTTTCTTCAGGCTCCTGGTTCTTCAACGAGGGTTTCCGACGCAACTTCAACCCTATGCAGCCGCAGCCCCTGGGCTAGGTAAACTGAGTACCCCGGTGCTCCAGCATAGTCCAACACCCTAAGTGTTCGGATCCAATCCCGTTTTCGACCCACCTAGTCGGGTTCGCCCGAGAACAGTAACTTTGCAACTGCTAAGCATCCATAGACTTGTTCCCGCATTACGCGTGAGAGTTACCACTCTGCACACGGCGTCCCTAGGCCTCCTGCTTCTAATCCAAGGGTTCAGCATTGTAGGCCTAGCGTTTCTACAGTCTAGAAAAGTATTACTTACCTGCTAGCAAGTTCGCATTCCACTTCTTGTGTATATGGTTTTTCGTGCCCCTCGGGCATTTGTGTAAATTGTGCGGCTTAAAGTATTTTTATAAGAGTTTTGTTGTGTGCTTAGCTCCCTGACTCATAAAGAGTTCAGGGTAGTCTTGTTAGAAATAAATACACGTTTATTTTCATAACAACTTGTGTGGTGTCCTTTCACTTGGTGTTCAAGGGGTAATGTGATGGTAAAACAGCTGGCTTAACACGCCCTCTAGAGTCTTAGCCTTAGACTGCTCGTATCCATGCAACTAGAATAGCTGGTCTATAAGGTTGACTTACAACCAATCATCAATAAGGGTTGTCTGGACTGATACATAGTGATCACTAGAATAGTGAGCACTGCATATCAGGCCAACTTCTCACATCTACCACTACAGAAAACTTCACTACTAAAGAACAGAAAAAACTAAGAAGAAAACTACGAAACTACTAAAAAAGTAATCATTTTCTATTTTTTCTCAGACAACATTAATTAATTGAAGCTTTAACATTAAAACAGCAAACAGACCTGCTACCAAAAATATGTTTCGAAATATGGATTTTAATGATTATTTTTTTTTTTACAGATAAAGACATCAACGAAAATACAGGCCACAACTGAAAATTGAACAGATTGCCTTACACCTACAACAGCATTAAAACTCTGCATAACAAGCAACAAATACAAAGTAAGTCAATTAAATGATGTGACAAACAGTAACTCCTAAAGAATCAAAAATTGCTAACATATTGTAATAATTTATGCATATTTCCTTATTTTTTTCTAGCACCACTACAACATCCACTAACAACAAATATCAAAGAACAGAAATCAACAAACAAAGATACAACTACCAAAGTAAGTATATCCAAACACTTTTCAAAAAGATAAAATAAGTAAAAGCTTTAACTTATAGCAAAACATGTAAAAGCTACCCAAAAAAATATAACTAAACAATTAACACAAATAAATGTTTTTTTTCAAGCTAAGAAACACCAGAAAAGACAGACCACAAGGAAAAGAGTAAAGAACATCAAAATCACAGACTAAACTTCAACCAAAGGTAAGCATGCACAATATAAATATTTATAATTCCCACTTAAAATACATATAACTATAACTATAATAACTATACCATATATTTCTTATAGATTTAAAAAGGAGAAAATGACAGAAGGAGCTGAATTTGTTACCAGTCAAAAGGGGAAACTATTACTCTGCTACATGGGATATACTTATACCCAAGAGAAACAATTTGGGATGAAAGTAAATTGGAAATGTTGCAAATATTACTCTAACAAATGTTATGGAAGAGCAACAACTAGAGAAGCAACTGTCCTTTACACCAGGGAACACAACCACCCTCCAAATGTAACAGAAATAGAAGTCAGAACAGCATTAGAAAACATTAAAGAAGCTAGTACAGGTTCCCAAAAACCTACAAGCCTAATTTTAAAAGAACAAATTCCACAAATCCTAAAAACAGCCACTACCCAAATGCCTAATATAATTTCTCTCAAAAGAACAATATCACGTACCAAAAAAGCAACTACTACTACCACTCCACCTCCTAAAACATATAGTGATATAAATTTAACTCATGACCAAACTATAACGTTAAACAAAATACCTTTTATAATTTACGACAATAAAAACAATGAGCAAAGAATAACAATCTTTGGTACTGCTATAAATTTAATAAAACTCCAACAATGCCAATTTTGGATGATGGACAGTACTTTTAACATCTGTCCCAGACCTTTCTACCAACTTTACACAATACATGGCTTATATCAAAACTGTAACATACCTCTACTATATGCACTGCTTCCAAATAAAAATAATTCAACATATATGGATTTATTAAACATTATCAAACAAAAAACAAATGACTATTCCCCTGAAAAAATTATCCTGGATTTTGAACAAGCAATGTTCTCAGCTATTTTAAAAATACACCGCCATACCTGTATCCAAGGCTGCTATTATCATTTTAATCAGTGTGTTTGGAGGCATTTACAAAAAACTACTCTAAGCATAGAATATGCTACAAGCTCATCTTTTGCATATCAAATAAAAAAACTGATAGCACTAGCTTACGTCCCTGAAACAGATGTGGCCGAACACTACAACCTTTTAATAGACAGCCAATTTTACAAACAAAATGAAGCAAAGTTAAGTCCTCTCTTAGACTACTTTGAGGACACTTGGATAGGTAGACTCCATAGATCTGGCCACAGGAGAAATCCTAAATTCTTAATACCCTGGTGGAATGTCTACAGAAGCACCTTTAATGGAGAATCTAAAACAAACAACGCAGTTGAAGGTTGGCACAATGCCTTCCTCCAATCAACAGGCCGAACTAAACCAACATTAGAAAAATTCATTACATGCCTCCAAAAAGAGCAAAGTTATCAGGAATTCAGAATGGAGCAATCCATTACTGAACTAACTCCAAAAACATCCAAACAAACAAAACAAATGCACAAATACCTAGAGCAACGAGTAAAGCTGTACCCTAGCACAACAGGCATGGAATACCTCAATATAATAGCCAAAACACTACTGTAAACTACTCTAACCCACAAACAATCTCAAAAGAAAAATGTTCTAATACAATAATATGACATTCATATAATTTATCTCGAAAAAAATTAATGTATGGAATATATATTATATAATTAAATATATATACACACATTAATTATGTTTGAAATAAATAAAACTAAACAATATTCATTAAAACCTTACCCAGCCACAATTATAAAAATGTAAAAAACTTACCAAAGATATTCCAAATGATGTAGAATCCATTTCCACCAAAATAATCCAGTTTCGAATACCAGTTACCCAAAAAAAATGAAAAAATACAACTGTCCCAAAATAGATAAATCCATTCCACGAAGCTCTTTCGAAATTCCATAAAAAACCCGAAAAATGTAAAAATTTAGAAAAAACGCTCCAGGAAAGCCGAAAAATGTGAAGAAGTGTCTACAAAGTATTAGTTAATAAAACTAACAAACACTTCTCCCCAAAAAAAAACGCTTCCTTCGGACATCAGGAACTCCTGCAAGTGAAAGACATAAAAGAACTATTCCCACCCACATAAAATAACACATACAGTCCTACTAAAAGTAATAGCAACATAATATTTCGATTAATAAACTTAAACATCGAAACACTAACTCTACACACAAGCCAATACAACACTAAAAAGTACGTTAAATGTACATCCGCAAACACAACATATCATAATCGCCAATACAACACATTTACTTCTAACAACACTAAATACGACTAAACTACTCTCAAAATTAATTTAAAACACAGTTAAAACACATTAAATAAACCTTACCTTCAGAGACGTCAAGTGTTTCCCAACCGCTAGCTGTACTTCCTCAAAATGACACAAAAGGACCTAAAGCGGTTACAAAATAAAGGACCCAAAAGTAAAGAAAATGATAGAAATTACACACTTATTATTTAATGCAATCAAAGTATGTGTTAATGTAATAAACCAAGGAATACTATGAAAAAATAGTAATTTTTTATTTGTAATAAATTACTTACAAAAATGTGCACAATTTGTAAAATTATACAAATAAATATTATAAAATACATAATATTTATTATTATAATTGTAAAAATGTTGAAATGGAGTAAAAAAATTAACAAAAAGTTTAACAAAATGTTTATAAATAAATCTATTCTACAATATTTTCTTCAATTAAAATGTTTGTTCCAAAATGTAATATTAATATATTTATATTAATATAAATACTAAACTATTGTTTACTAACAACATGTATTTGAATATATACATTGTATATGTATTTTTCAAACAGTATATTTGATTTGGATGTATGACGTTACAACTCATACTTTTACAACGCATACCATTACAACGAAATTTTTACAACGCAAAAACTATTACAACGCATGTATTTACAACGCATGTTTTTACAACGCAGGTACCTTTACAACACATACCATTACAACATAAGTATTGGTAAGTATATAATAATTTTTTTAATTTAAATTATTTGAAAATACTATAATTTATTTTAATTTAATATAATTTAATGTATTTTAAATACATTTAAATAATTTTAAATACATTTTAATAATTAAAAATAATATAATATAATTTAATTTAATGTAATTTAATTTCATTTAATTAAAATAATTTTAATTAAATTTTATTTTAACCCTGTACCCCTGTACCCCAAAAACCCAAAACTGACCATAAACCCTCAAACTACCCCTTTACCCAAAAACCCAAAACTGACCCTGAACCCTAAAACTACCCCTTTACCCAAAAACCCAAAACTGACCCTGAACCCTAAAACTACCCCTTTACCCAAAAACCCCAAACTGACCCTGAACCCTAAAAATACCCCTTTACCCAAAAACTGAAAACTGACCCTGAACCCTAAAAATACCCCTTTACCCAAAAACCCAAAACTGACCCTGAACCCTAAAAATACCCCTTTACCCAAAAACTGAAAACTGACCCTGAACCCTAAAAATACCCCTTTACCCAAAAACTGAAAACTGACCCTGAACCCTAAAAATACCCCTTTACCCAAAAACCCAAAACTGACCCTGAACCCTAAAAATACCCCTTTACCCAAAAACTGAAAACTGACCCTGAAGCCTAAAAATACCCCTTTGCCCAAAAACTGAAAACTGACCCTGAAACCTCAAAATACCCTTTTACCCAAAAACCCAAAACTGACCCTGAACCCTAAAAATACCCCTTTACCCAAAAACCCTAAACTGACCCTGAACCCAAAAAATACCCCTTTACCCAAAAACTGAAAACTGACCCTGAACCCTAAAAATACCCCTTTACCCAAAAACTGAAAACTGACCCTGAACCCTAAAAATACCCCTTTACCCCAAAAATTAACACTGAGCCAGGACCCTTAAAAATATCCCTTAAAAAACAACCAAACATATAAAATTTATAATATAATTATATAGTTACCAATACTTACGTTGTAATGGTATGCGTTGTAAAGGTACCTGCGTTGTAAAAAATAGCGTTGTAAATACATGCGTTGTAATAGTTATTGCGTTGTAAAAATTTTGTTGTAATGGTAGTGCGTTGTAAAAGTTGCGTTGTAATGTTTGTTTTCCTTTTTTCTTACTTCTAACAATACTTACGTTTATTAAATATGTATTCTTAGAATTAAGTAATATTACCAATATTGTTTGAAATGTTTAATAAAATGTACACAAATTAAACAAATATATTAATAAATATAAATGTAATAAAAATATGTTATACTAATGTTTATTGTTGTTCTTTCTCATGTTAATAAAAACATAATTTTGTTCCAAAATACACTACAATATTTAATATTTTATTTCACTAAAATATTTATTTAATGACATTTCAATCTACATAACTTTACAATTCCCACTCCAGTCTACATTAATTTGGGGTAGGTGCTGGACACTAATTAAATATAAATTAATATTCTCACTCCAGTCTACATTAATTAAAGATAGATGGTGAACACTAATTATATATAATTTACTATTCCTACTCCATTCTACATTAATTAGGAATACTTTAGGACACTATTTACATATACATTTAAATTCCCACTCCAAGGTACATAAAATGCATGTATATATATGTTTAGTTACATAAAAATACATACCTTAAAAACTATATACAATAATAATGTTTAAAAAATTATCTTTTCTAATTAATAATGTTGATTTTCACTATTCAAATGTAGTATAATATATAATACTGTACAGCAATATAGATTGTTAACAATTTTACTCACTCCATACACTCAATAAACAAATATACTTTATCCGAATGTGTAAATATGAAATAAATGTAAAAAAATAATCAGATTATTTATATCAAATACATTTTTAAACATATTTGAAAGTAGAACAATATTGTAAATTTTTATAGAATACATTTCGCAATTTATTTCACAATATTTGCGAAATTCGAAATTTTAAATTTGTTTTTTATGTACATATTGGTTTTACAAATATTTTTAAATATTTTAACAAAAGAATTTAACATTTATAATTTTAACTTAGAATTATTTTAATTTTTTTTTAATATTTTCCCAATAAATTTAAAATGTTATACTCTTTTTTTATGTAGAATTATTTAACAATGTAAAAAATGTTCTCCTATTGAAATATATTTTTTTAGAATTTATTTTTTTATTATATTATTTTCAAATAATTATTATAAAATAACATCAATTTCAAATATAAAAATTTTTAAAAAATATATTTGAAAACATAATTTTAAAATTTAGATTTTTTTAAAAAAATTAACATTTTACAATTTAAATGTTTTTTTAATTTTATTATATTTTTTCAATTATATAAAAAAAAAAAAAAAAAAATTAAAACACTCCCCACCCTTATCCCCTATAAACCCAACATCCCGCTCCTAAATTTATATACCAATTAATTAATTTATATATAAAAAAAAATTACATATTTTTTTTTTAATATTTTCTAATTTAAAAAAAATTCAGCAATTTTATATTTATAATATATACATTTTTAATACACTCCCCACCCTTATCCCCTATTAACCCAACATCCCGCTCCTAAATTTATATATGTTTTATTTTTTTAATTTATTATATTTTATAAGTACACATTACTATTAATAAATTCTAAATATTATTAATTATTACACAACAATAACACATATTACTACATAATTATTACTATATATTTTATTTCGATATTTTTACTATTTATCGATATTTCTTTACTTAGATATTTTTACTTAGATATTTTTGTTATCGATATTTCTGCACACATACTTATTACGATATTTTTGTAATCGATATTTGTGATTCCGATATTTATCATCATCGATATTTTAACTTCGATATTATGTCACTTCGATATTAAAAGTTCGATATTATGTCTGAGTACCGGTGAAAGGATGTCCAGAACCGGCAGTGGTTTGTGAAATTGAAAACTGCATTGTTTTTCAGCTATACAGGTAGCAACGTTTTAGGACCTCATAGGGGTAATGTGCACAGGCAAACCAGCCAGTGCTTTGGAAATGGCACCTGGAATGGCATGATGGAAGGGCCCTGCTTAGCAGTGTGATTGTGGAAAGAACTTGTACAAGAGCGTGCTAAGTTCTTCCCCTTGTGAACTTTTTTACAAACTCTGGAAAACTCAAAAAGGTTGTGATGTATATATTATGGGGAACATTTTGGAACTGTTGGTGTTATATAACATTTTACTTTCAGAGGAACATGCCTTTCAAAGTAGAGCTTTGGAAAGAAAACTGTTCTGCAATAAATGTTTTCCGAGAATTAATAAACTGTTAAACCCTCATGGAATGCAAAGTGTGTAAACTCCACTGGCAAAATGTATTTTGTTGACCTTTTGTCTTGTATTGGTAATGTGCAATCACTACCAGAATGTTCAAATAAGTGTTTTCTATTGATACAGTGCTCAGTAGCACATTTTTCTGGAGTGATTATAAAACAAGAAACAGGGTAAACGTTCTAAATGTGACTTTGGTCTATTTTTCACAAAACGAGCACAAGAGTGGCTGAATCCTACCTTTATTTTTTTAGCTACAATTTAACTTTTTTATTACAATAGTTTTGAAAGTGTAACTTGAATTCTACCAAAGGATGGACTACTGGGTTTTACAGCACTTAATATATATTGACAGCACTGGCTGTCTGCCTTTCTTTAGGGTTTAAACACAACCAGTGCTATTACAAAAGTTGTGTAAACCAGCGCCTTTTAGCTCCAATTCTGATTGGCCTAAAAAGTGCCCAACTATTTACCTCATTAGGAAAAATTATGAACTGCTAAAGCAGTACAAGGACGTACAAATGGCATGTGTGCTATTCAAATGGTGTTGACTATGAAACTGAATGGTATTTAAATACACTGTATGAATTCTCTCGTGTGTCTATGTATGTTGCCCAATACTGTGGCACTGTGCATGCATAGTTTAGATTAACAGTAATGTGTGGGAAACCTGTAGTGCCTACTGCACACTAAAGTGTTCCAAGGCAATGCAGGAGATGCCAGCACTCTGTCAGAAAAGCTCAGTGTGCCACCTGGCCGGTTTACTACCGGCAACACAGGTAGTCCGGCCGTCACCAAAATAAGCAGAATTACCTAAATCCTGTTTTTCCCTCCTTATCTGAACAAACTTTAAGCAGCAAATATAAATAGAAAGCCCTTCTAAATGTGTTTTAGTGATGCGCTAATGGCCCTTGATTAATAATTAAAAGAAACCAACTCACAAAATTCAAGGTATAAATTAATACATACGATTTTGATTAAAGCCCTATGTAGTATGTCTGGGCCTCTTCAGACAACAACCGGCAGGCATTTTTTCTTTTCGAAAGAAAGGAACCATGGGAACAGCAAAGAGGCATTCTTTCTAGAACAGATGGGCTTTAAGTCATGACAATTGCTCATTAATGAATATTTTGAAGGAGGAATAGTAGCAAGAAATTCTACAACTGTGGTTCGGAGATAGTAAAACATCTTTCTTCTCTGGCACATGCATAATTAAATGATCGGCAGAAACACCCAAGTAGGTGTTTAGTGCCAGATATTCCTAAATCAGACTGCGACTAATTCACAAAGGCATTTTAATGTCAGAGAGATAGTTTAGGTTCAACTGACAAGCAATGTGGGAGACAATTGATCGATCTAAGGAAGGCGTAAACAAGTATGCATTTCTTACACCAGAAATCAGACTGCCAGTAGTATGCTTTTCAATATACAAACCTCCAAATTCCTCTCTGAGAGCAAAGCTTTGTAGAATTTCAAATAGACTAAAAAAAATAATTTACTGACCCAGTAAAGTCGTGGCAGGGCAGGCCTATTAAAGCTGAAAAAATGTTTTAGCAGTAGTGGGTTAAGGCCGATGGTGTTTATTTAAACCATCTATACGTCTACTTACCCCTCATACCACTGTCCGCTTTTTGTTTAAATACATCATATCCATATAGACAATGACCATGGTAATACCACACGAACGGAAAATGACTCGCCCATTAATACAATGACTGTGACTTCCCCATTAATACAATGACTGTGACATTTCATATCCGGTAATCCACGAGCGGCTCGACTGTCAGCATCTTGCACACTCAGTGAAGCTGCTCGAAGCTTCACTCGTGGTGACTTCCTGCTTATAGTGTGCCTACGGGTGCGAGTCGCCCTCCCCCCATAAAAGACATGAAACAGGTTGTTGTCGTTCACCGCGTAGTCTTTTTATTAAACTTCAAGCAGTGTCATTAATCCATTAATCCTTTATTCATCTTGATTAAGGTTTAAGGTAAAACTTAAAAATTACTTGCTTATCAACACAACATTATTAAATAATCTCCAAGTTATAGATTGTCATTATATTTACGCCCCGCTCTCCAATGGGCCTTTTTGCTTGTCCTTCGGGCTGCGCCAGCAGGCCACAACCAAGATAGCCTGCTCTCCTTAAGTTGACCGCCCTCCGGTCAACAGAGCCGCAGGTAAATAATCTGCCACTACTTGTGACAAACATACCGGGGTATACCCCCTCCAATGTTTATAAACCGACACCCCGTCATCACGTGTAGGGCAGGAGTGGTCAGGACCACCAGCAGGTCAGTCCCCCCTCTCCCGCCAGCCCAGAGTCCCACAACGACTGCTTGCCCTTTCCATGGGCAGCCAGTCCATACCAAAAGGGGAAGTCCACACCCTTTTCTTGCCTGGGACCCCGCTACAGGGCGAGTAGCTTACTGGCGCGCTCGCCCTCCCCCCGACCTAGCCGCCTTCGTTGCTGGGTGCCATTTCCGCACCACTCCCTGTTCATGTATGAATTCACAGCCGATGGCACGCAGGGCCTCTCATCGGTAACGTAGAAGATAGACAGTTAATACATTAACTTCAGGCTGGCTGCAGCTTCTTGCAGTGACATGCAATCCTTGTCAAGCTACCTGGCAGTAATGATCTTCTGATAAAATACCATAGATGATTGCCAGCTCGGGGAGCATCTGGGCATTCTGTGTTCTTGAAGGCTACTTTACTCCATTATCAAATATGCTGCCCAAGGAAAGATGATGCAGAGAATGAATAATATGAAGCATTCCCTGCGGCTAACGGAGCCTAATCTTAGCTAATGGAGTATTGCAATAAATGTAACATCTGACCCTTCGTTACTGCGGGCGGTCACATTAAGAACATCATATATAAATAAATGCAAACTTCACATCCTTACAATGTGAATGCCTTAACCATGAACCTATAAACTGCTGTGGTAACTTGGCTGGTTAACACCAATTACTCATAATAATGACTTACCATCTTTTTAAAGTTAAGCTTAATTATTAACGTGCCACTTACAATACCACTTAAAGGAGTGGGAAACAAATTAACCATTTCTTCCCGGAAATGAGGTTATCAGTTATTAAGACTAAGGTAACGTAGAGCTAATCTATTGGTAAATGAGCCATGAAACACGATGTCAGTGACCTTTTGCACTTTTCACCGTCAGGGCATATAGAACATAAACACATATGTCCTACGTTTGGAACACCAAGCCCCCTGCCCTATTAGTGTTCAAGACCTGCCTTATGGGTGATTTAATGGCGTTAAAAAGGGAAATATATGCTAGGCAAAAAGTTTTATTTTGCTTGTGATAATTCCCCGGTTACCGAAGCACTACAACTTGCAGTGCAGGCTTGAGAAAGTTTTACTAAGCTACCTCACGGAGTGGCAGAGTGAGTGCTGCGGGCCACTTGTAGTATATTATACACCGGACCTGGGTTCATGTTGGACACCTAACAGGAGCTAATAAGTATAGAAAATGCGATTGTTGCGTGAAGTTCTAGTTTTTCTATATAAAAGAGGAAGTGCACAGCGTAAACCATTCTCGGTCATGTGACATGGACGCTTCCAGAGCGGCACGTTTGTTTAGGCAGAAAAGTGGCAACTTTCTTAATGTTATGCTTTCGGGATTGTAACTTAACTTCCAACTCTACCATTAAAGTGCAACTTACAATATTAATCAAGAAGAGGGGAAACCAATTAAATATCTCTTCTCACAAATGAGGTTATCAGTTATTAGGTTAAGGTAACCTAGCACTCATCTATTGGTAAATGAGCCACGAGACAATGCTAGAAGCGGCTTTTGGCGCTTTTCACTGTCAGGGCATCTAGGACAAAAACACATGCCCTACGATTGAAATACCAAGCCCCCTGCCCCGTTAGTGTTTAGGGCCTACCCTATGGGTGACTTAAAAGCGTTAGAGGGGGACCTATAGGGTAAGAAAAAGGTTTATTTTTTGCTGGGGATACTTAGCGAGTTACCAATGTTCAACAGGTTGCAGTGCAGGGTTGAGACTGTTTTACTATGCTACTTCATGGAGTGGCACAGTGGGTGCTGCAGCCCACTTGTAGTGTTTAATACACAGACTCTGGGTTCATGTTGAAACCACTAAAGGAAACTAATAAGTATAGACAATGGGCCAGTTGAGTGTATGTCAATTTTTCTGTTTACAGGGGGGAAGTGCAACCTCTTTACTGCGTATTAATTGTACTCATGACACCAAGATTTAGAAGAATACCTTGTTAAGGGTGTCTGATCTAGCAGATTATGTAAAAAGTTGCAATACTTAACATTAAACTGGCAAACATCCGGTATTTGGCCTGTTAAGTAACTATTTAACGATTTATAATGAATGGGATAGCCATGGGCCTATGGGTACTTAATGTGGAAAAGGTACATTGTCAGCTTGTAACACACCCATATAATAATGGCAGTTAAAACATTGTTTGAAATATTAAGAAAAGGTCTATTGTAATGTTTTCCAAGTATTTTTAAGTAAATTATTTTGGTACTAATATCACATGCCACTAGACCATATACTACTTGGGTGAAATTATTTTGGTACTAATATCACATGCCACTAGCCATATTCAGGCGGAAAACTCCTGATTTCTGATGTCAAAAATGTTTTTATTTGCCTCTGCTTCGATAGAAGTCAATTGTTTCCATTTTTCATGTTGGCATATATGAACTATGGCCTTATGGTGTATGCTAGAAAGCCATAAGCCATGATTACTTTGCAAACTCCACAAACCGAATATCCACCCTTTACTCTGCAAATTTATGACCATTTTTTGGGCGTTCAGTTTCACATACAGCAAAACTCCTGATTTCTGATGTCAAAAATGTTTTTATTTGCCTCTGCTTCAATAGAAGTCAATTGTTTCCATTTTTAATGTTGGCATATATGAACTATTAGTATTCAAAAAGGGGGGAGAAGAGGAGATCTAGCTCGATCAGGAGGGCAGATTTACCACTTAAGGGAAGTGGAAGGTCCAAGCCACAGTTGTTGCCCTAGTGACGTAATCTACAAAAAGGAGGACTGGGCTGTTCCTTAGGTGGGGGAGCAGGTCAAAATATGTGGCTATGGAAGGCTGGTTAAATGGTAACCGTCCAATGGGTATCCATTTTGTTGCATGTAATGGCCTCACACACCCTTGCAGGTGTCATGCTTCATCATGGGCCGGTGCTCCTCGTTGGGTGGGCGGTGCAATACCCAACGGGCTACACCTCAAAAGAGGGGCTCTTTAGCGGAGATCTTTTTCCAACTGCCCATGGGTGAAGTGTGGGTGAGGGGCCAGGGGTGATAGTAGACGGATAGTGAAATTAAAATAACGCAAGAGTACCAGAAGGAATTTTATTCTGATGGTCCCGTGCGTTAATTAAAAACAATAGTTAGTCTGGGAGTAGTGGGAAATTTATGTATTCCGTGCTCAAGACTATACTACAAGGTGGTCGACATGTTTCTCGCTGTGGGCAAGGTACCCGGGATTCATCAGGACCTAAAGTATACCTGTCTACTGTGTTTCTGATCTGTCTAAGTATCAGTGTTCACATCAATAGTATGGAAAATACCTGTTTGTACTATGTTCCAAGCCTAGTATAGGAAACAAAGGGGAGATAACCATAGTTTAACATCTCATAAACAGAATTAAATTCAACATTTGTCTTGACCTTGTGCTCTGGGTGGCATGCTAATGTTGGTGGCTACTAGCAATAACCGTGGCGGTGAAATCACACTAGTGAACGTCTCCTGGAAGAACTGTGATAAGTGAGTTGTTCAACCAGCGTGAATGAATGCCAGAAAGCCATAAGCCATGATTCCTTTGCAAACTCCACAAACCGAATATCCACCCTTTACTCTGCAAATTTATGACCATTTTTTGGGCGTTCAGTTTCTGTCCATCACCACCCCCTTTTTGAAATAATTTTGGCCACCATAAGTGTGGAAGGGTATGCTCAGACATGAGTCCCTTGCTCACTGCACCATCAGGATTCAAAAAAGTTATGTGTAGGGAGCTACCCTTTCTGTCAGGAAAAGGACTGGGTCAATAACTCTAAGAAAAAACAGGGTGCCTTTTCCTGATTCTGATGCCTTGTAGGTATACCACTCCTACCGGAGGTGGCAACCTATGTGTGAACAGGATTCGTGCAGTGTAATAATTTTGTTGAAACTGTTTTGTGACACTATGACTTTTTAAACAAGAAATTCTTTTGAATAAATGCACTACAAATTTTAAACATTTTTATTGCTTTCCATGCTTTATATGTGGTCCCGTGTAACACTGAAAGGTTGTTAATTCATGGTTGTAAATTTGGTAACCTTAATAAGACTGCACGAATCCTGTTCACACATAGGTTGCCACCTCCGGTAGGAGTGGTATACCTACAAGGCATCAGAATCAGGAAAAGGCACCCTGTTTTTTCTTAGAGCCATCAGGATTCAAGCAAGCCGGGCCGAAGACGGCTGTAATGCCAGAAACCGGTCCCCGGAAGCTTGTTTCCTTTCCAGTGAAGAATTGGCTTGGTAGTTTGGTCTGCCCTGTTCCCATGATGCACTGGGCCAGGGACAGACTAATTTGCATATAGCCAGGTTCTGAACTGGGATGGTGCAGTGAGCTAAAAAACGGTGATGGATCAAGCCCTGATCTGTTGACTGGGTAGGAGTGTTCTGATTAACTCAGATACTCTGTCCATCACCACCCCCTTTTTGAAATTATTTTGGCCACCATAAATGTGGAAGGGTATGCTCAGACATGAGTCCCTTGCTCACTGCACCATCAGGTTTCAAGCAAGCCGGGCCGAAGACGGCTGTAATGCCAGAAACCGGTCCCCGGAAGCTTGTTTCCTTTCCAGTGAAGAATTGGCTTGGTAGTTTGGTCTGCCCTGTTCCCATGATGCACTGGGCCAGGGACAGACTAATTTGCATGTAGCCAGGTTCTGAACTGGGATGGTGCAGTGAGCTAAAAAACAGTGATGGATCAAGCCCTGATCTGTTGACTGGGTAGGAGTGTTCTGATTAACTCAGATACTCTGTCCATCACCACCCCCTTTTTGAAATCAGTTTCACATACAGCACCCCTTTTAGCAAACAATCAAACGCCTTTAGGTAAACAATTTGCTGTTTTAACCCAGGAAAAGCCCGGATTGCTTTTTCATTAATTACTTTCTGTGTTTTTCTTTTTCGTGATTCTTAGGGAGACTGAAGAGACTGTAGAGAAGTATCTATTTCGCCAATAGCTCTTAACAAGCAATTCTTTAGGGAACAGTTGTTCAACAAGAAGGTTGGCAATTTCCTTTGAATTGTATTTAATTGCAAATGCTCCCCTTTATTATGACACCATTTCCGTATTATGTTTCAAACTGTTATCTATTTTCGGTATGTTCAAAGAACGGAGGAAGTCGCTCCGCGAGGAATGCTGCTAAAAAGGATTCTGCCTACTTGCCAGAGCAGAAATAAAGACCAGAAAATGTAGTGTCATTGGAATTGTTCAACGGTATCTAAGGCCAGCCAGCATTACTCGAATTGATCTTAAGGTGTTATTAATTGTTTGAAGGCTAAGGGAGATCTTGCTTTATGTTGAAGCTTTAGACATGCATCCATGTTGACAATGTATATTTTCGTGTGATGCAACTTGTTTAGAGGCACTATATACATTAAGGGTTTATGTTGTTCATAGTTGAAGACTTCAAACGAAAATGAATTTCTCTTACTAAGCACCTACTCATTTATGAATGCAGCTCATTACATGGACGTGCACCCAAGCGAAGCAGCCCAAGTTCTGCTAGCTTTCATTGCGTGCATGCTTGATCCGCCAGATATGTGACATAAAAAGTCATGTGTATGCTTCGCTGCTCTAAGACAAAATAAGTAAAGCCGAAGCATTTTGAAGCTCTCCACAAAACAAGCCTCTCATGAAACAATCAAGAGTGAGCTGTACGTCCAGAACTAGCTTATAACCTTTTGAAATCTTTTGAAGCATATGATAGAAGAAAACAGCGATGATTCAGCCAGAGACGTTAATTAAGCCATTTGCTAATTGACACAAGGGATGCGAGTTGCAAACAAAATGAAAAATATTTTTCATGCGCCGGCATAACCAGAAATGTTTGTCCCATGGTTGTTTTAAGAGCAAGAGAAACACCAGCTTGCTTGTGTTTAGACACCACTCCGTTGTGGTTACCAAACATGAGCGGGCATGACCAAAAATTATTCGTCCCATGGTTACTTTAGGAGGAATGTGGGTTTAAGTGGGTTTTCCTATGTTGGTCCGCTTTTGTTTGTGTTCTGCCGACTCTCTTAAAAATGGCCGCCCCGTTAAACTGCCAACTCACCTAAAATGGCCACCCAGTTAACCGACATGCAGCTATCCCTATTGGCGTCCTTTTCCATAGTGGAACGCATTCCAAATGAATGCCCAAGGCACGTTAATCCGCGATGCAGTCGCGTTTCCCTCTGTTTGACCGTGTGTGAGCGGTCTGAAAATAGTTATATTTCCTTAAATATCACGAGACATTGCTTCACTAAAGGAGCTCTTTACCTCGTTGTGCCCGCTGAGCTTAATGATATCCGAACAAACAATCTACCAATCCTTGATCGTGCCGGAAAGGAAAGCCCACCTGGTGCAGAACAGTCCACTTTAATACGTGGAAAAGAATAAGCAGTAATGTTTCGATCGTGCAGGAAAGGAAAGCCCCCACGGTGCAGAGCGGTCCGAATGAGCAGTGCGTCTGGGCTCGCATTAAAAGCTATGGTTGAACGGTCGCGCACGCTGGGCTTAGAGGTATCAGCCTACCGCCATTGAACTATGCTTCAATCGGGCAAGAATGGAAAACACCTTTGTAAAACGGCCGATTTTTACAAAGCTTAGAACAATGAGCAGCGCGTCTGGACTTGCGTAATGTGTTTGCAAACACCCCTCGTATGCTATGAGGCGAACTCATAGGTTTTCTCTTACAAAATTGGACATGTCTCAGGGAATACCATGATATGGACAGAGAACAGCATTCGACATATGAATATGCCCAAAATATTGAATCTTACGCATACAGGAGCATTTCTAAACCACTTTGAAGGACGCATCACTATTATCCATGTTTTTATACCCAACTACGGGAGGGCACTACATTACATGCATCACCATTCCATACCCTTTATGCACTGGCCCTGAGGCTTCCGCCATTGCTTGCCCCGCTGAGGATTTCTTCCGATGTTCTTCGCCAATATTACCGGGCTAGGCTCCTCCTCTGGGCTTGAAAAATCTCCACAACTGCAATCCTTTCAACAGCGCTTTTCCTCGAATTAAGGAAACATAAAAAGAATCGTTTAGGCTGAGAATCTCGCACTACTGCATACACCACTACACACATTAATTGCGCTCGGTGAGCACTCGTTCTAGTCAGCAACACAGACATTCTTCACACTCACCTAATGACTACGCTGTGAGGCTCTCTCCTTTCCTCCGCCATGCAGTTAACCCAGCTACCACTGTAATTCTTTTGCTGGTCTGCTGCCGCCGGAGCTGCTGAGAGAGGACAAAGAGGTTTAGTTCAGCCTCCCCCGAGGCTTTGTACCCTCGGGGGAGGGAAGGTCGGCCCTGCCTCCCTGATGACGTGTGCTGGCTCTTCCCTGTCCTGGTTATAGTCCTGGTTCCCTGTCCTGGTTACCGCCTTGACGACGTCCCTGCTGGCTCCCGCCCCCGGGTGCCACTAAGGGCGCCACGCCTCTAGGATCGGGTGGCGCCGTTCAATTCATGCATTCTGAATAGCAGATTTCTGGGCGGTGTCGTGTTTCCCGCTGTAATATGCATAGTGAAATGCGTCTGCGGCTCTGTAAGGATGTCTCCTCATTTTGCCGTAAGCGAGGCCACCAGTGCTTGGTGAGTGAGAAACTGGCCAGGTGGTAAACCCCCTTGTCTACAAGTGTTGTGTAGGGAATAAGTGCCCCATCATGATACAGATATCCAAGAGTGTGAACATATTTTTCCTGCCATTCCCAGAGTGTGAGTGTTGTCAGTACCGCTTGCCTAGTGGTAGTTCTCTCCAGTGATTTCGCCGGTGCATAGGGAATCACGCCGTGCGTTATGTATAGGCTCCTGCGGAAGCATTTGTAGGCAACAGCAAGTAGTAGAGGTTCTGGCGGGTGCAGGCGCGCTCCTGGATGGAACAGCGTAACAATGCGCTCCTGGAGGTAGGGCGGTTGCATTGTTGTGGTGTCTCCACAGTGACGGTTCGACAACCAACGTGTAAAACATTGTAGTTGAGAGGCTAGATAGTAATGCTCAAAACAGATAGCCACCAGCCACCTTGGTCTACCAGCAGAAACAGTTAGTTAAGTGCCAACCTATGCCTGAAGTCTCTGAGTTGTTTCTCAAAGGTGGTGAAAAAGGAAGCGAGCACGTAAAGCGGCAAATTCGTAAAGTGGGATAGGAGCTGCTAGAGTATAACCATTTTAGTGAGTGCTATTCGACTAGCGACAGCCAGTGGCAGCGTGCTCCTGAATCGCATTTGCAACTTAATGGATGTCACCGCCCTTCCCAGGTTTCCATCAAAAAGATCGTTCGGTTGGCGGTAGATCTGAATTCTGAGATAGAGGAACGTGTGAGGCTTCCACTGTACTGGTCTGCCGCACATGGTAAATACCGGGTCGCTAAGACCATCTTTGAACAGGAAAAGGCAGGATTTGTCCCCATTCACTCCCAAACCAGAGACCGTGGAGAACTCCTCCAACAGCTGGGCCAGCTCGACAGAGATACTGGTGATATCCCCGACGTAGATGAGGAGATAATCTGTGTAAGTTAAACCTGATGGGTAGAATCGCGCAAGGGTATTCCAATCCCCAACTTGGTGCGTAGCGTTTCCGCCAAAGGCTCCATGGTGAGCGCAAATAGGAGTGGAGACAGTGGGCACCCCTGGCGCGTGCCTCTCTGTATAGGGAAGGAATCGGAGATGTAGGGGCCCACTTTGACTCTGACAGTTGGGTCAGAGTAGAGAAGACGTGTCAACCATATAAAGGTTGGGCCAAGATCACATTTCTCCAGTACTGCAAGTAGGTAAGGCCATTCTAAAGAATTAAAGGTCTTCTCCAGGTCCAATACTATGCATCCCGCTCTCAGCCATTCCCTCTAGAAACACCAGAGATTAAGGAGGTGCTATGGATGAGTACAAAGCCATTTTGGTCTGCTTGGACCAATCTCGGAACCACCTGTGCTAGTCGGTCCGCCGACACCTTTGCCAGTATTTTATAGTCCGTGTCAAGCAGGGCTAGCGGTCTATAGGAGCCCATCTCCACCGGGTCTTTACCTGGCCTCAGTAATGATATAAAATGAGCCTCACGCATGGAGGGCGGGAGCCTCCCAGAGTCCATTGCAGTGGTGAGGACAGTATCAAGACGTTGCCCCAATGAGACATGATACACATTATAGTACTCTGCCTGTAGCCCTTCCGGTCCTGGGGTCCTTCCGGATGTTAGGGATTGTAAGGCTTTGCCAATATCCTCCGGTGAGATCTGATTATTGAGCATCTTTTTGTGTTCCCTGGTTACCTTGGGCAGTTGCAGACTATCCGAAATCCTCCCCAGATCCTGATCATTACAGCTACATTGGGATCGGTATAGAAATGTGTAGTATTGCATCAGCGCGGCATGTATGTCATGCTGTGTGACCAAGAGTTGTCTTGTGTGTGAGCGTAATGCTCCAATTGGAACACAGGTGTGGTCTTGGCAGATCAGCCAAGCTGGCAATCTGCCAGCTCAGTCTGCCGCAGACTGTGTACAGGCTTTGGGTGCGGCATAATTGTGGCAGCGCAGTCGCTCTATGTATTCCACGTGTTCCAAATGCGGTAACGCCAGGTGCTGCAAATCTCTGCCTGTTCCCTCCCCATCGCACTCAAAATGCAGAAGTTGATCCTCAATCTGTGTTAGGGAATTGGAGAGTGGCTTGAGAACATTCCATGTGGCCCCCATACAGTGGCCTCTGATGGATACATTGAAGGATTCCCATTCAATGAGCGAATCGCTGGCCGTGCCTTCATTTAACTCAACATACGCTAAGATCGCGGTCCTCATTGACGACCAGAACGCCAGATCTTCGAGGGCACTAGGTTGGAGATGCCACGCAGGGACTAGAGTTCGATATGGTTCCCATCTGAGGTGCAGTAACAGGGGATTATTATCAGAGTTGGTCTGCCTTAGGTAGTCAGCACCCCGGACTAGAGAGAGTAAGGTATGTGAGGCCACCAGCCTGTACAGGCCTACATGTAACCCAACCCATGTACTTCCGAATTATGAGAGTAAACGTGGGCAGTGGGATTAAGAATTTGCCACTCATCATGTAGGACCCAGTCAGAGAGGGCCTGCACATTAGATGTAGAAAAGGTCCTGTTGAGGGGCGGGAATGACCTGTCTAGGTCCACATTTAAAACAGAATTAAAATCTCCCCCAAGAAGCCAGGGGGTCCCGCTCCAGCGGGTGACCACCTCGGATAAACGTGTGAGGAAAGAGGTCTGATCTGAATTTGGGGCATAACGGGAGCCTAACAATATCTCTTGGCCATTCAAGCGCCCTTTCACAGAAATTGATCTGCCGTCTGTGTCGTTGATGTCTTCTTCATAAACAAATGGGGTTCCCGCTCTGACCAATATCAGTGTGCCTCTTGCATGCACCGAATACGTGGTGCCAGAAATCTAGCCCCTCCACCATTTGTGCAAGTGCTCTATCTCTACTCTGGACATTTACATTTCCTGGAGTAGGGCTATTCTCACTTTATGGCGTTGCAAGAACGAATATATGGAATAGGGACGTGTGGGTGTCTGCATGCCGTGTATGTTCCATGTGGCTATTTGAGACTGTGTCATGTTGGGTTACCGAGTAGGACCAGGTGGCGAGGGGTGGACCATGTAGCTATACAGGTGTTATATGTGTGGGTTTTACGGGTCGGTCTTAAGTAAATAAAACTGAGAACGAGAACTCGAAACAGTGTAACATCGAGGGCGAGTGCCATGGTGAGGCTATTCCAAATTAGTATAGTGCCCAACAGTGGCAGTAACTACATCAATGAAGGCATTGGTTTGGGGGGGCAGCGAGTACCTAGCTAGGTGTGTTGCTTTTCCCCCCTCTATGATACAGAGTTTTCATCCGCACCCCCAGCCCATGCGTTGGTGTGCGCGAGTGCTAGATGTGTGTGACAGCAGTCATAGTCAAACAACAGCAGGTGCATGTGTGATATAATGCAACAATAGCAGTGATGGCACAATCTACATAGGAGAAGCACTGCTCGTGCATGCAAACGTCTTATAGCGTGAAAGAGCAACATCAGAACCTAGCATCGTAACATTAGTCTATACTTGCGTGCGGAGCCCCCTTTAGTGCACCCAGCGGTGGAAGACTCTCACAGGATGTCATCAGCCGTCTGCTGAGTAACATCAGGCAGTCTCCTCCCATCAAAGTCCTCAGGTCTAGGGGTGGATGACCCACTGGCAGTTGCAAATTCAAAGGAACTGAGCTCTGGAGCCTCCTGATATGTTTAGATTCCCAGTGTTGCAGCTGTTTCCAGGGCATTGTGATGCTCTACTTCACTCTGCGCCTGTCGTGGTGCCGTTGCCTTCAAGGGCATGTCTCCTAGTCTTCTTCGCTCCCCACGGCAACAGGACCGAGCGGAATAGAGCCTAACATTTGATTCGTGCATTCCAACTCTCGGCTGCTGCACACGGAACGCTTGAGAATTTTTAGAACCTTAAAATTGCGAATTTGCACATGAGTTTAAAAGAGTTTATACTGTTCTTACCTGAGTGTGAACTTTTAACTAATTGAACCTTTTGGTCGGGGAAGGAGCTGTGTTCAATGCTCCAGGTGGGGGCGGACATCTTGGTAAATTGACGAGGAGGTTAGCGCTCTAGCTGCCACGGTCCTCATGCTCGCCCCTGATCGTGCCCATGGTGCGCCTAAGGCAAGCCCATCTGCGCCAGTCCGTGCCCGAACAGGGCCAGGGGCAAGGACCCTTGGTTCTCCCACAAGGACACTACGCTCTTATCTGGCAGCCCAGCTTTATGATTTCAGAGGGGTTGGGGTGCAGGTATGCCATCACAGTATGGGGCCACCTTTGTCAGTAATATCTGCCCCCATTGTACCCTGGAACTAGATCACCAAATTTCAGTATTAAAGACTGACCTTCACCACACGGTTTATAAAATGCGCTTGCTGAATTGCCGCTCGCTTCCTAAACATGCCATTGAAATTTGGTTAATTCTAGAAGAAGATCCGAATGTTATGTTTCTTAGGGAAACTTGGCTTACTAGCTCACTAGACCCGGTAGTGGTCCAGGCTCTTTCTCCAGGCTATTTGATCTAAAGACAAGATCGGGTATTGGAGTAGAGGAGGGAGCCTCGCTATTATTTTTAAAGATACCTTTAACTGTCAGACCACAGCTGGATTGATCTCCGACTGTGAAAGTGTCTCTTTTGCCATTAGCTTCTCTCACACCTGCACCTTCTCCGGGGTCTTAATCTACCCACCCCCAGGAGCAATTGGGCACTTTAACAGTGACCTACCCGAAACAATAGTCAATTCAGTTAGTTCCCTCCCCAATTTCTCCGTACTGGGGGACTTGAACGTCCACTTCGATTATATTTTCGTACCTATTGTGGAGGAAATGACTAATAGCCTGGGTGTCCTCCTACCTTAAAGTGACCAATCATACACACCAAAAATATAATTTCCTCGACCCTATCTTCACCAACATTAATAACCTGATGGTGGAGAAGCCTATTCCATTGCCTTGGTCTGATCACGGTATGATACCTTTCTGGGCACTTACTCTCAGCAATACCCGACCGGTATTTTAGGCCAATCCAGAATCTGCCAAAGATAAGTTTAATCAATGGATTGAATCCTCCTTGGACCTGGTGGCTCCAAAAAAATGGACAACCAATAAGAAGGGTTCTAAGAGGATTGCATGGTACACCCCTAAGCTCTGAGGGGTGAAACTCAAATGTAAACAATCGGAGAGGCACTGGAGGAAAGACTTCTCCGATGCGAGAAAGTGCGTCTACAGGGAGGCTACTAAAATTTACAAGTTAGAAATTAGAAGGGCCCAATCCTTTCACTACGCTACAAGGATTACCTCAGCCTCTAATTCTCCTTGGGAAATTTTTGAAATCGCCAAATCCCTTCTTAGTCCTCCGTCTCCAGCTTTGCCCACTGTTGACACCTTAGGATGCTGCAATAATCTGGCAGAATTCTTTTTTAAATAAATTAATGCAATTTACTCATCATTTTTGCTACCCCTCTGAAGGACCTACCACTGGAAAATAAGTCAAAATTACCTGCCACTTCTCTGGTGGTCTTCCCTCCCCTGGACATGAAATCCCTAAATATTCACTCCAATAAAATAAAATCAGGTTCCCCTAGGGACGTGCCCCCCCCCCCACCGCTCGGAACCAAGCCTTTGAGACAGTCGCACCTACTATGCTAGACCATATTAACCTTTCACTTGCTTTCGGGCCGTTCCTTCTCTATGGAAACGGGCCATGGTCAGAGCATTGCTTAAAAAAACCATACGCGGACCCTGAAATATTTGCCAACTACTGGCAGATCTCACTTCTTCCAGGGATGGCAAAAATTGCGGAAACGCATGTCAATTCAATTCTGTCCACCTTCTTGGAGAAAAATGACTGCTTCCATCCATCTCAAACTGGCTTCAGACCCCAACAGGGAACAGAGACAGCCCTTGTTGTAATTGTTGAGGAAGCAAGGAAAATTCTGGATAACGGGGGCTCGGCAGCAATTGTCCTCCTCGATCTGAGTGCGGCATTCGACACTGTTAATCACCAATTGCTGATCTCTAGAATTAGAAATGTAGGGGTGTCGGGAACTGCACTAATGTGGCTGGAGTCTTTTTTAGATGACCGATCTTTCCAAGTCTTTGAGGACAACTCCATTTCCAAAAGGATGTTGCTGAGTTGTGGGGTTCCTGATTGCTCGTCCCTGAGCCCCACCCTCTCTAACATTTATATGAGCCCTCTGGCCAAGATTGTCAAACCCTTTGGCATACAGATCGTCACTTATGCAGACAATACCCAATTGATTGTCTCCCTTAATCAATCAGAGAACGGGGCAAATAGGCTGGCCGGCTGTTTGAAAAAAGTGTTGGCATGGATGGAAGGCTCCTATCTACAATTGAATGGAGGAAACACTGATCTGATGTTCTTGGGTAAACCCTGCCCACTAGGCCCCAGCTCCCTTTGGCCTAAGTGTCTGGATAGCATGCCCCCCAAAAGAACAAATCAAAAGCATTGAAGTCTGGCTGGACCATAATCTAGACATGAAGGAGCAATCCCGGGAAGGTAGCAGGAACCTGTTATGGAATACTTAAGATGGTTCGGAAAATTCTTCCCCTGCCGCTTCACACACCTAGTCAGTCATGCAAAGAATCCCTTACACTTCCATTTACTGACCTATACAGTTATATACACACCACATCACTTATTCAAACAGAAACAAATGCATACTTACTCTCTTATACAATCACTGATACAAGTACACACTCATTCATACAGCCACTCTCACAATCACTGACTCTGGCATATAGTCAGTTATATACTTCAACTCTCACATACACTGCCTTTTACAAATGTAGTTACTTGGACATGTAACATTGAGAAATCCATTCACTCACCTACACACCCATACACACACTCAACCACCCAAATAGCTCTTTCCACATGAACTCTTGAACCCATAAGCACAGTGAGTCAACCACTCAAACATCTATGCATAGAGTCACACACCTCCCACCCACCCACACACACACTCAAGCACCCAATCGATAACCCATATAGATACTCATGTAGCTACTGACCTGCCCATGCAGCAGCTTATACAACAACAGACTGATACAGACATTCACACATTTTAGTCACTAAGCTATGCATTCATTAAGACACATGTAGTCATGCACCTGTTACATCCTCCATCCAGACAATAATACACCCACTCATCCTTCAATACACCGTAGCATACATATATATTACGTATTTGAATTTTAAAGAAAAACACAGTAACTGGATGATGTCATCAGTGATGTCATTTGAGATGTCATCACTGATGTCATTAGTGATGTGACTGTCCATGTCATGAATGATGTAATATGTGACGTCATCAGCAGTGCATTGTTGGTGCGAGAGTTATAGTTAGCTGAACTAACTATAACGGGGAAATTTCTATGGTTTTGTCCAAGAAGAATGTTCAACTAACTATAACGTCCCTGAAACCTATATATTTTTTTCCGGGAATTTCCAAGGTTTTTTAAATGCTACTTTCTACCTATTAAGTGCCTGAAACCTATGTTTTTTTCAGTGAATTTCAAAGGATTTTTTAAATGCTAATTTCTAACTATAACGTGCCTGAAACCTATGTTTATTTCGGTGAGTTTCAAAGGTTTTTTTAAATGCTAATTTCTAACTATTACGTGCCTGAAACCTATGGTTTTTTCAGTGAATATATATATATATATATATATTTTTTTTTTTTACACAAATACACTTGCATATATAAGCACACCAAACACACCCTTTGTGGGTGGCCCCCACCAGTTTTATCTGTGGCCCAATGTCTTCTCGCCCTGAAATTCCTTTCTAGAGATGGCATTGTCAGAATCCTGCTGTAGTTCCAATGCGACTTGTAACCAAAGTTACCAGCCCATATGGAATTTCAAGATCCACAGGAACAAAGGAAACAAACTGACTGCTGAAAGCAGCAGACCACTCTCAATCAAATTCCAGTTAATGTAAGAGTACTACTTGCAATAGACATTAACTCCATTGCCTGAAGTTGTTGTTCAAACAGTATATTTAAGTATGTTTTTGATGAAGCCAGCGGGTTAAGGTACTACAGAGGGCCACTTAGAATAAGCCCCTTGAAATGTTTTTTCATTAACTGAAGTACAGGAAAGAGTTTCTGCCCGTCTGGGGCCATGTGTTGTTTATTAAAAGCTTTAAACTGAGTAGACCAAACAATGGGCACATGTGACACTGTTGTCAATAATGAAGATTAGTGGTTTAATATTTTCTTGAACAGCAAGGCTCAGGAATACCCTCAATACACATTTGTACCCACCTTTGATATTTCAACATAGCTAGCCATAGTACTTTGTCTCCAGACAGATATTATACTGCTAACCATCCCCATTTTGTAGTTATCGTTAGGTAATAGTTTCCTAGGAAGAGGGTTTTTGTTATGGTAATAACGTTCACACCATTTGATGAATCTTCACAAAAAGTTCATCCACCTCAGCTGCTTTCTTTAAAGTTAAGGAGTGATCTATCAAAGGTAGGTAGAAGAAAAGTGAGGTGGGTGAGGGGGTCCCTAACACATTTTGCACATGCATTTTCTAATAGGAATTTTCAAAAAGCATTTTAGTAAAAAACAACTAAACAGAATTAAACAAAATTGGACAGGAAGCAAGATCTATATACAGAAAGCACACTTTTGTGATTCGGTTTAAATCTATTGAATCGTTTTTGGGAAATTAAGGTTTAGAAGGTATTTATATCAGGATGGTTGGCCGCAAGGTGGTTCTTCAGTGCATTCACAGTACTGTAAATTAAAAAATATATTTTTGGGTTCTACAAGAACGATTGATCCCACGGTACCAAGGAATCGGAATGCTGGCCACAACATGAACAAAAATGTTGTGTCCCAATTTGCAGTAGTCAGGTGTATCCAGCTGGCTGCCCATTTTTTTTTTTATGTTCTTATATAGCGCTCGAATCACCTGGAGGCATCTCGGCGCTTGCCTTGGGAACCAGTCCTGGTTTTTCCCTGTGAGATAGTCCCTACAGGGCATCCCCAAGGTGAAAGCAAGGCATCCCGCCGCGGGGGGCCGTTGTGGAGATTAAGCAAGCTTAATGCCCAGAGTTGCAGAGTGTGAACCCATGATTAGGGCAGGCACCGAAGCGAGAATTATCGAATCCGTGGACATTTGAGCTCAAGACCCTGCCGCGTCGGGAATTGAACCCTGGTCCCGGGTCTGACCTCTGCTTCAGGGTATGCCTGCTCTAACCAGTGAGCCACACTTCTCCCATGGGCGATTGGGCACAGGGTTGGGTCCTGAATCCAACCCTTTACTGCACAAAATTAAAAGGCATAGTCATTAAGGGACCTGAATGACTTCAATAAAAAAAATGAAATTCATTGAAGAAAAACAAAGCTCAAAATGCCAGTATATTTGAGTATAGTAATTAGATCTTACTTAGGCCTTGAAATAATATAAAAACTATTGTTTTAAAACAAAAAAAATATATTCATCAGTTATATTTTACCGATCTAACTATAACTTGCATCTCTGTTAAGCACAGCTTATGACCTCACATATTACATCACTTTTGATATGTTAAAGGACAACATTATATCATCTCTGATGTCATTGTTTTCCTTTTGTATTCTTCTCAACTCTCACATGGATTTTGACTCCTTTCATGCATACGAATTTTGATAATTTAGCCTACATGGGCAGATTAAAGAGTAACTTTTAGAACACTTAAGATTACACCATGAAAATAAATACAAAGGAGTAAAAAGGCAAATCAACTAAATAGTTGGGACAACTACTCAGGGCTAGACTGGAAACCAATATCAGCCCCAAAACAAATGTTCCACCAAGTCCCACACTTCAGGAAGACGTAATAAGAATGGTACCAGGTGGGACATGGCAGATCAAACTACCTTGAAAGCATCCGCGTAAAAAGCATCTTACCAGGGTATTGCGAAGTGGCAGACTGGCTAGTCCAGGCCTGGCAAATACTGACAAAATATTGATTTTTATGGTCTAGCAATAGAGTTAGACCACAGTTGTGTGAGAGTTCGATCTAAAACGAGGCACTATATGTTGTTTGCAAATAATATTTGTCTTAAAAAGAAAAACTAAAACAATGTTTCTACTGTTTTTAGAACTATGTAAAACACCTAGGTTGATGTGTAAGTACATAGCGTGCATTGAATGGAGTACTTTTGTCCCAAGACATTACTGCTAGACAAGATGCAATAATGCATATATAGGGTATATTATAGTTTGATACTGAATCAAACAAATATATTGAAATCAAATTAGGGAATTAAGGTTTTGAAAACAATTTGGAAATAAAATCAACAGTGCAGTACTATGTTTTCTCTTTCAGAACTAGGTCGCATACCTGACCTCACATTTTTTTAATCTGCGTTAGTCCCCATAGATGACAAGTTTGGCAACAACTGCCTTATTCAATACACCAGAAGTGTTCTGATGGGACAAAAATGTGGCATGGAAAGCTTCACAACCCCAAATACTCAACATGACCAAAACAGCAGTAATAGCATCACTACTTAGCAAGTTAGACTATTCTAGCAGCTTACTCGTAGGTGACGGGTGTTCAGACAAAATATTGAAATAAAAAATTGTGTAACATAAATATTGTGTAAAGAGTATTTTGACACATAAATATCATTATATTCAATATTTTTTCAAAAATACAGATTTTAGGTGGGGTATTTTACATTGATGCATTTTATTATCAATGTAGTTCATATTGTTGTTTATAATAATGTTTTTTAGTGCTAAATAGTGTGTCATACATTTTATTTTTGTTTTGCTATTTTTTATTTATTTATAGTAATTGTTTGTAAATTGTAGTATTTTTTGATAAAAATATACATTTTTTAATTAAAAAGTTCTTTTTTTTATTTAGTTAACTTAATTTTCCTATGAGCGGGATGTTGGATTTACAGGGGATAAGGGTGAGAAGTATTTTAAAAGTAATGCATTAGTGTATATATTGCAATTATTATCTTTATATTTTTTTGAAAAAATAAAAAAAAATAGGAGCAGGATGTTTGGTTTAACAGGGATAAGGTTCGGAATAATTGTATAAAGTTGAGTATAGTTGTGTATTTTTGCAATGTTAAATTGTTTTTTAATGGTATTGTTTTTTAGCAATTTCAGGAGTGGGATGTTGGGTTTAAAGTGCTTAAGGGGTGGGAGTATTTAGAAAAATATGTATTAATGTGTATATTTTAGATGTGTGTTTATTAAATGTAATAAATTATATTGAATCTTTCTTTTTTCATGAGGTGTGCAGAATTATTATTGCTTAAGGATGTTTATATATTTTCATGAGTAATTTGTTGAATACATTATTTTTGAATTTTAATTTTGTCAAGAAAATGTATATTAATCATAAAAATGTTTTAAAAAATGAGAAATTATTAGGAAAAACATTTTTTTCAGATAAATAGTTATGTGATATTTGATGATACATTATTTATATTACATTGTACAAAAATTCATATTTAGTAACATTTTATATTTTTTTTTTAAATTGTAATACATTTATTTAATGTTGTAAACTGGAACAAATGATGGAAAAAAATGTGCCCCTTTTGTGTCCAATACTGTCCTTGACATAAGTTTTAGTGCAGTAGGAATAGCTCATGTTGCCTCTTTAGTGTTCAGCACATTAACTGTGTTAAGCTAGATTGAAGTGGGGATTAATTGTTGCCACTTTAGTGTCCAGCACCTTGCATGACTTATTTTATCTTGGAGAGGGAAAAATATATTTAACCACTTTAGTGTCCATTACCTTCCTTGAGATACGTTTTATTGCAGTTGCAATGGATAATGCTGTCGCTTTAGTGTCCAGCACCTTCACCGATTTAAGTGATATTGGGGTGGGAATAGTAAATGTTGACCCTTAAGGGGCTGATTACGATGAGTCTTTCCAACACTCATTGTTGGTTTCACTTTCAACCGCGTAATTTCAATCTTAACCCAGATCTCTTGACTGGGGGTGAAAGTTTTGATTTGTTCTGCATTCCGTCCATCAATTGTGTGTCTTTTGCTTTCTCGCCCTAAATGCGCCGGGTATGCCCAGACGTGGGTCCCGGGCTCACTGTCCCACTGGAATCAAGCTATCCTGGCTTATGGTAGGTGAAACCCCGAAATCGGTCGTAGGATGCTTGTTTCCAGTCAAGGGAGGACCTGGCTTGGCAGTTCGGGCTGGGCTGTTCCCATGATGCACAGGGTCAAGACTGATTTGCATATGGCCAGGTCTAAACTGGGGTGGCATGGTGAGCAAAAGAATGATGGATTTAACCCAGGTCTTTTGACTGGGGGTGAATGTTTTGATTTGATATTCATTCCGTCAATCAATTGTGTGTCTTTTGCTTAATTTCAATCTAGGTGGCTGGAATTGAAACCGGATGGTCATTCCGGCTAGATTCCGATTGGCTCGAGGAGCCTCTCGACCAGTCTGATACCGGCCCGTAATCCCATTGGACGGCGTTTTCGCCGTTGGGAGTACGATGCGTGGTTTCCCACAGGCTTTCCATGCCAGTCTTTCCAACATGGAAAGCCATTTGGAAAGAGGGTGTGAGGAACCCTTGCAGGGCCCCCTTCTCATTCGGTCCATCAACTGTGTTTTTTGCAATTTTCACCCGGAGTGGGCTGGGGAGGCTCAGACGTGAGTCCCAGGCTCTCCACACCACTGGAGTCAAGCTATCCAGGCTGATGAAGGCTGATAGCCAGAAACCGGTCCTTGGATGCTTGATTCCGGTCTGGGAAAGACATGGCTTGGTAGTTTGGACTGGACTGTTCCCATGAGGCACAGGGTCAGAGCTGATTTGCATATAGCCAGTGTCTAACCCAGGGTGGTGTGGAGTGCACAAAAACAATGGATTTAGGCCCAGATCCATGTACTGGGGTGAATGTATGAAATTGTTCTACATTCTGTCCATCAACTGTGTTTTTTGCAATTTTCACCCCGAGTGGGCTGGGGATGCTCAGACGTGAGTCCCAGGCTCTCGACACTACTGGAGTCAAGATATCCAGGCGGATGAAGGCTGATAGCCAGAAACAGGTCCTTGGGTGCTTGATTCAGGTCTGGGAAAGACATGGCTTGGTAGTTCGGACTGGACTGTTCCCATGAGGCACAGGGTCGGAGCTGATTTGCATATAGCCAGTGTCTAACCCAGGGTGGTGTGGAGTGCAAAAAACCGATGGATTTAGGCCCAGATCCTTGTACTGGGGTGAATGTATGACTTTGTTCTACATTCTGTCCATCAACTGTGTTTTTTGTAATTTTCACCCCGCGTGGGCTGGGGATGCTCAGATGTGAGTCCCAGGCTCTCCACACCACTGGAGTCAAGCTATCCAGGCTGATGAAGGCTGATAGCCAGAAAACGGTCCTTGGATGCTTGATTCCGGTCTGGGAAAGACATGGCTTGGTAGTTCGGACTGGACTGTTCCCATGAGGCACAGGGTCAGAGCTGATTTGCATATAGCCAGTGTCTAACCCAGGGTGGTGTGGAGTGCAAAAAAACAATGGATTTAGGCCCAGATCCTTGTACTGGGGTGAATGTATGACATTGTTCTACATTCTGTCCATCAACTGTGTTTTTGCAATTTTCACCCCGAGTGGGCTGGGGATGCTCAGACATGAGTCCCAGGCTCTCCACACCACTGGAGTCAAGCTATCCAGGCTGATGAAGGCTGATAGCCAGAAACCGGTCCTTGGATGCTTGATTCCGGTCTGGGAAAGACATGGCTTGGTAGTTCGGACTGGACTGTTCCCATGAGGCACAGGGTCAGAGCTGATTTGCATATAGCCAGTGTCTAACCCAGGGTGGTGTGGAGTGCAAAAAAACAATGGATTTAGGCCCAGATCATTGTACTGGGGTGAATGTATGACATTGTTCTACATTCTGTCCATCAACTGTGTTTTTGCAATTTTCACCCGAGTGGGCTGGGGATGCTCAGACGTGAGTCCCAGGCTCTCCACACCACTGGAGTCAAGCTATCCAGGCTGATGAAGGCTGATAGCCAGAAACCGGTCCTTGGATGCTTGATTCCGGTCTGGGAAAGACATGGCTTGGTAGTTCGGACTGGACTGTTCCCATGAGGCACAGGGTCAGAGCTGATTTGCATATAGCCAGTGTCTAACCCAGGGTGGTGTGGAGTGCAAAAAAACAATGGATTTAGGCCCAGATCCTTGTACTGGGGTGAATGTATGACATTGTTCTACATTCTGTCCATCAACTGTGTTTTTTGCAATTTTCACCCCGAGTGGGCTGGGGATGCTCAGACGTGAGTCCCAGGCTCTCCACACCACTGGAGTCAAGCTATCCAGGCTGATGAAGGCTGATAGCCAGAAACCGGTCCTTGGATGCTTGGTTCCGGTCTGGGAAAGACATGGCTTGGTAGTTCGGACTGGACTGTTCCCATGAGGCACGGGGTCAGAGCTGATTTGCATATAGCCAGTGTCTAACCCAGGGTGGTGTGGAGTGCAAAAAAACAATGGATTTAGGCCCAGATCCTTGTACTGGGGTGAATGTATGACATTGTTCTACATTCTGTCCATCAACTGTGTTTTTTGCAATTTTCACCCCGAGTGGGCTGGGGATGCTCAGATGTGAGTCCCAGGCTCTCCACACCACTGGAGTCAAGCTATCCAGGCTGATGAAGGCTGATAGCCAGAAACCGGTCCTTGGATGCTTGGTTCCGGTCTGGGAAAGACATGGCTTGGTAGTTCGGACTGGACTATTCCCATGAGGCACGGGGTCAGAGCTGATTTGCATGTAGCCAGTGTCTAACCCAGGGTGGTGTGGAGTGCAAAAAAACAATGGATTTAGGCCCAGATCCTTGTACTGGGGTGAATGTATGACATTGTTCTACATTCTGTCCATCAACTGTGTTTTTTGCAATTTTCTCCCTGAGTGGGCTGGGGATGCTCAGACGTGAGTCCCAGGCTCTCCACACCACTGGAGTCAAGCTATCCAGGCTGATGAAGGCTGATAGCCAGAAACCGGTCCTTGGATGCTTGGTTCCGGTCTGGGAAAGACATGGCTTGGTAGTTCGGACTGGACTATTCCCATGAGGCACGGGGTCCGAGCTGATTTGCATATAGCCAGTGTCTAACCCAGGGTGGTGTGGAGTGCAAAAAAACAATGGATTTAGGCCCAGATCCTTGTACTGGGGTGAATGTATGACATTGTTCTACATTCTGTCCATCAACTGTGTTTTTTGCAATTTTCTCCCTGAGTGGGCTGGGGATGCTCAGACGTGAGTCCCAGGCTCTCCACACCACTGGAGTCAAGCTATCCAGGCTGATGAAGGCTGATAGCCAGAAACCGGTCCTTGGATGCTTGATTCCGGTCTGGGAAAGACATGGCTTGGTATTTTGGACTCGACTGTTCCCATGAGGCACAGGGTCAGAGCTGATTTGCATATAGCCAGTGTCTAACCCAGGGTGGTGTGGAGTGCACAAAAACAATGGATTTAGGCCCAGATCCTTGTACTGGGGTGAATGTATGAAATTGTTCTACATTCTGTCCATCAACTGTGTTTTTTGCAATTTTCACCCCGAGTGGGCTGGGGATGCTCAGACGTGAGTCCCAGGCTCTCGACACTACTGGAGTCAAGATATCCAGGCGGATGAAGGCTGATAGCCAGAAACCGGTCCTTGGGTGCTTGATTCAGGTCTTGGAAAGACATGGCTTGGTAGTTCGGACTGGACTGTTCCCATGAGGCACAGGGTCGGAGCTGATTTGCATATAGCCAGTGTCTAACCCAGGGGGGTGTGGAGTACAAAAAACCGATGGATTTAGGCCCAGATCCTTGTACTGGGGTGAATGTATGACATTGTTCTACATTCTGTCCATCAACTGTGTTTTTTGTAATTTTCACCCCGCGTGGGCTGGGGATGCTCAGATGTGAGTCCCAGGCTCTCCACACCACTGGAGTCAAGCTATCCAGGCTGATGAAGGCTGATAGCCAGAAAACGGTCCTTGGATGCTTGATTCCGGTCTGGGAAAGACATGGCTTGGTAGTTCGGACTGGACTGTTCCCATGAGGCACAGGGTCAGAGCTGATTTGCATATAGCCAGTGTCTAACCCAGGGTGGTGTGGAGTGCAAAAAAACAATGGATTTAGGCCCAGATCCTTGTACTGGGGTGAATGTATGACATTGTTCTACATTCTGTCCATCAACTGTGTTTTTGCAATTTTCACCCCGAGTGGGCTGGGGATGCTCAGACGTGAGTCCCAGGCTCTCCACACCACTGGAGTCAAGCTATCCAGGCTGATGAAGGCTGATAGCCAGAAACCGGTCCTTGGATGCTTGATTCCGGTCTGGGAAAGACATGGCTTGGTAGTTCGGACTGGACTGTTCCCATGAGGCACAGGGTCAGAGCTGATTTGCATATAGCCAGTGTCTAACCCAGGGTGGTGTGGAGTGCAAAAAAACAATGGATTTAGGCCCAGATCCTTGTACTGGGGTGAATGTATGACATTGTTCTACATTCTGTCCATCAACTGTGTTTTTTGCAATTTTCACCCCGAGTGGGCTGGGGATGCTCAGATGTGAGTCCCAGGCTCTCCACACCACTGGAGTCAAGCTATCCAGGCTGATAGCCAGAAACCGGTCCTTGGATGCTTGGTTCCGGTCTGGGAAAGACATGGCTTGGTAGTTCGGACTGGACGATTCCCATGAGGCACGGGGTCAGAGCTGATTTGCATATAGCCAGTGTCTAACCCAGGGTGGTGTGGAGTGCAAAAAAACAATGGATTTAGGTCCAGATCCTTTTACTGGGGTGAATGTATGACATTGTTCTACATTCTGTCCATCAACTGTGTTTTTTGCAATTTTCTCCCTGAGTGGGCTGGGGATGCTCAGACGTGAGTCCCAGGCTCTCCACACCACTGGAGTCAAGCTATCCAGGCTGATAGCCAGAAACCGGTCCTTGGATGCTTGATTCCGGTATGGGAAAGACATGGCTTGGTAGTTCGGACTGGACTGTTCCCATGAGGCACAGGGTCAGAGCTGATTTGCATATAGCCAGTGTCTAACCCAGGGTGGTGTGGAGTGCACAAAAATGATGGATTTAGGCTCAGATCCTTGTACTGGGGTGAATGTATGACATTGTTCTACATTCTGTCCATCAACTGTGTTTTTTGCAATTTTCACCCCGAGTGGGCTGGGGATGCTCAGACGTGAGTCCCAGGCTCTCGACACTACTGGAGTCAAGATATCCAGGCTGATGAAGGCTGATAGCCAGAAACCGGTCCTTGGGTGCTTGATTCCGGTCTGGGAAAGACATGGCTTGGTAGTTCGGACTGGACTGTTCCCATGAGGCACAGGGTCAGAGCTGATTTGCATATAGCCAGTGTCTAACCCAGGATGGTGTGGAGTGCAAAAAACCGATGGATTTAGGCCCAGATCCTTGTACTGGGGTGAATGTATGACATTGTTCTACATTCTGTCCATCACCTGTGTTTTTTGTAATTTTCACCCCGCGTGGGCTGGGGATGCTCAGACGTGAGTCCCAGGCTCTCCACACCACTGGAGTCAAGCTATCCAGGCTGATGAAGGCTGATAGCCAGAAACCGGTCCTTGGATGCTTGATTCCGGTCTGGGAAAGACATGGCTTGGTAGTTCGGACTGGAATGTTCCCATGAGGCACAGGGTCAGAGCTGATTTGCATATAGCCAGTGTCTAACCCAGGGTGGTGTGGAGTGCAAAAAAACAATGGATTTAGGGCCAGATCCTTGTACTGGGGTGAATGTATGACATTGTTCTACATTCTGTCCATCAACTGTGTTTTTTGCAATTTTCACCCCGAGTGGGCTGGGGATGCTCAGACGTGAGTCCCAGGCTCTCCACACCACTGGAGTCAAGCTATCCAGGCTGATTAAGGCTGATAGCCAGAAACCGGTCCTTGGATGCTTGATTCCGGTCTGGGAAAGACATGGCTTGGTAGTTCGGACTGGACTATTCCCATGAGGCACGGGGTCAGAGCTGATTTGCATATAGCCAGTGTCTAACCCAGGGTGGTGTGGAGTGCAACAAATCGATGGATTTAGGCCCAGATCCTTGTACTGGGGTGAATGTATGACATTGTTCTACATTCTGTCCATCAACTGTGTTTTTTGCAATTTTCACCCAGAGTGGGCTGGGGATGCTCAGATGTGAGTCCCAGGCTATCCACACCACTGGAGTCAAGCTATCCAGGCTGATGAAGGCTGATAGCCAGAAACCGGTCCTTGGATGCTTGATTCCGGTCTGGGAAAGACATGGCTTGGTAGTTCGGACTGGACTGTTCCCATGAGGCACAGGGTCAGAGCTGATTTGCATATAGCCAGTGTCTAACCCAGGGTGGTGTGGAGTGCAAAAAAACAATGGATTTAAGCCCAGATCCTTGTACTGGGGTGAATGTATGACATTGTTCTACATTCTGTCCATCAACTGTGTTTTTTGCAATTTTCACCCCGAGTGGGCTGGGGATGCTCAGACGTGAGTCCCAGGCTCTCCACACCACTGGAGTCAAGCTATCCAGGCTGATGAAGGCTGATAGCCAGAAACCGGTCCTTGGATGCTTGATTCCGGTCTGGGAAAGACATGGCTTGGTAGTTCGGACTGGACTGTTCCCATGAGGCACAGGGTCGGAGCTGATTTGCATATAGCCAGTGTCTAACCCAGGGTGGTGTGGAGTGCAAAAAAACAATGGATTTAGGCCTAGATCCTTGTACTGGGGTGAATGTATGACATTGTTCTACATTCTGTCCATCAACTGTGTTTTTTGCAATTTTCACCCCTTCTCCTAGAAGCATCCGGTTGGGACAGTGCAGGGATGAACACTATCTCCCATTTCTCTATTGGAGCTTGTGCTACAACCGGTTTATGGCTGTAGCACAAGCTCCCATTGAGAAATGGGAGTATGCAACCGAGCCATGTGCGGTCGCACTAGAATTGCGGTGTTGGGACCACTGACCGGAGGATGGATGAGTGGATTAAAGACCTGGACACTTGCACGCTGAAGCATTCAGTACATTATTGCTCAGGACATCAAGACCGAAGAATATTTGGGACCCCCAATTGATGCACCTGGCTGCAAAGGATAGCAGCCAGTGGGCAGCTGAGATGGACTGAGTGACACACTGTGCTTCAGATATTTCCAAACTTTATGAGATGGCGTGGACAGGGTCTTTTAATTATTTGTGGACCATGTCCCCAATTGTCTGTTCCTAATTTGATAAGGCATTGTGCAGAACCGCTTGTCGAGCACTGTACTGTTTTCATTCATAAATAGTTGTAGGATAAATACAAACTAGAGGACACCAGAGATTGAGCCTTCCCTTGCTGTCCAAATACTAACTCTAGAACTCACCAAACGAGAAGTACTAAGAAAAAATGAAAAACTCCAGCAACCCCGATATGGTTAGAGAGTATAGAACGGAAAGTGTATATATTGAGAGGAACCACCTACTGAAAAACCCATAGGATTATTAAAATTGCCCTCACCCACTAGATAGTGGCATGTTTTATCATAGGGCTGCTCACACACCCAGGTGTAGGCCAATGCTTAGGGTGGAGTGCATGTTTTAATGTTGAAAGAGTTTTTGATAAAAGGGATCCCAAATGCAGAGAAAGGAAAATTACATAAAACTGTCAAAGTAGATGCCCCTATTCTTATTTATTCTGGGTGACCATTGAGAGGATCAAAAGATTTGAAGATGGGTATAACAGAGAGATTATGTCTCCATTACCCTATCTGGCAGTATCACCATGTTTCAGCCTCTAACAATTTCCCCAATGGCTCACGGGCCTTCTTCAGGATGCAGATCCCTTATTTTAGTCACAATCCTTCCTTGTTAATTATACTAAGTGGTAGGGATAAACTTTTGGCAAGGGACCATGTGGTGCATACCACGCTGTCTAGGGATTAACAAAAACTCTCATTTCTGTATGGCAACTTGTGCTGCTGCCGGTTTCCAACTGCGGTACAAGCTCCCATAGAGAAATAAGAGTAAGCCTCGCACCATGAGCGGTCGTATGTAATATTGGTGTCCAGACCGCCAACCGGAGGTTGTTCGGTCCCAAGACCACACTGCCCGACATCGTAATGAGGCTGTTAATGTCAAGCTTGTCTTTCAAAATTATTGTCAAATCCCGCCCAGTTTTTCTACCCTATCTAATCTTACATTTGAATTCACTTCTGTGTCCCGATTGCACAGGGAAGCACATTTTCTCCTTCAGGACTCCTCCCAGGTCACCGACAGCAGTCCCAGTCCTGTTCTATCATCTGTTGGTCAGGTGCCTTGGGTGGCACATTTATGTTTAACAGCAGGTAGTGGGTGGGGATGATTCCTGGTTCTTCCCTAACCAATAATGGTAAACATTCTCAGGAGCAACTTTACTCACCTTTGCAGCAGTTCCTGTTTGACCCATTGCAAAGAATCCCAGAACAGACCTTACTCCCAAAATACAGGATGGGAAAATACTTCTCCAACGGTGCTGAGCCTATGTTGCCACCCAGAGGTGTGGGCATAAGAATGAGCAGTTCCCTCTCCTGTGGCCACCTAAACCCTGTTCTGAGCTAGCTTCCAGTTATAAAAACACAAGCATCATGGTAACAACTTTGCTTGTTCCTCAAGAGTGGGAGGAGGATATATTAGCACAGCATCTATTTTGTTTATGCTATTTTAAGAAGGAGAAGATATGCCTTCCTGTGCAGCTCTTTTTCCATTTTTCTAAACAAATATATACATTTTGATATATTTTAACAATTATTCAGTTCCCTCCAGTGGAATCCACAAATCAGGGTATCTTTAGAATCTCCAAGACATGGAGGAGGTGGAGGATGCACATTGGGCCTTGATAATATTTATGGGGGGCAAGAGCATAGTCTCCCAAAACATCAAAAAAGGCTCAGCACTGAAAGTGGATAAGCCTCAGCATCAAAGAGGTTAATTCTCATCAGATTAATGTCATTCTGCTACAGAAAATGTTTACACTTGTCTTAGAACAGTGCTTTTTGTGAAGTACTTCCAGTTTATAAGACACAAAAGATCCCTTGTACTGAAGAACTATTGGTCTCCTAATGTAGTTCTGAAGATACACGTCAACATTGTACCTGGTAAGCTATGAAATTTGGACATTAGGAAATCCTGCCAAGGGAGTGAGAAGACTTACTTAACTCTTTTAGTAGTCAAAGATAGTTTCTCAAGATAATGACAGCTAAGGGAATACTACCTTTCTAGCAACTGCTAGTCGAAATGATAGACATCACTGTGGTGAATACTGTTCAAGGCAACTTTTCTGAAACCTTATATTCTGTCTAGCTTAAGAAATCCATTTATTTCTGATTTGAATTGCAAAGTCAGTTTTTGTTTCTTCTAATTTTCAATTGAGTCTATTAACGCATCTTGGCCTCAAACCCTATGGAGAAACCTGTTGAAAAGGGACTGGCGGCAGCAAACATAGTAACAAACTGTTTATTGATGCACTGCTTGAACAAGCGTGACTCCCTCCTGATAGCCATACACCAATTGTCATGAATAGAATCCCGCTCAACTAACCACCCTGGTTAGAACCCAAAATTGTAAGGTACTAGGTACAGATTCCCCATTTTGCCCACAAGAGACACAAAGAAAGTACTTCACAACATATCTCCTCCCTATTTATCACAAACAATAAAAAAGATAAAAAAATAAAGAAACAAAAATTAGCATACGATTGAACAACTAAGCGAACACTGAACAATGATAAAGACTATATCAATATTTACAGCATACCATACCACAAGGTGATAAAAATAAAATCAAATAGTAGTTACCATTACCAGAAAATCTTGCACAGGAAGAGACTTTACCTACCCCCGACAGTCTTCCAAGTACCGAGGCTGTCTTTGACATCTCTGAATGCGTACTACATGTGGTATTCCCTCTCTACATAGATTAATTGCAACATCACCACTGCCCCTTTCACTTCTCAACACCCCCCCACCAGAGTTTCCTGAAAGGTCTACAGCCTCCATCAGCAAGAAACTGCTAATTCTCTAATGGTTTCCACACTCGTCCTTGCTCCCACCATTTCTTTTATATACTGCAACCTTGCAATGATTCTATTTGGCACAGTTTTCTAACTCCACATACTCCTTCTTTACCTTAAAAGATCCCGAATATTTCAACAAACTTGCACTCATCCTTCCGTGTGTCACTTTCATCAAATCAACATCAACGACTCCCTAGGTTTCCACCTCAGATTGTCCTTCTTTCACATTACATTACCATTATGATTTAACAACCACACTGGTGTAAAAGTTTTTTAGGTTTCGCCTGTCGAAAGCTGCGCAAGCAGCCTTTCGCGCAGGCGAAATCTTATGTTTCACAGTATGTGCACTTCGTCCCGCCTTCTCTTCCATTGGCTAGCTCCATAAATGGAGGCTAGCCATTGGAAGAGCGATCTGTCCGTCATTGCCGGAGCAGATTCGTGGGCGTTCCCGCGATTTTTACTCATCCCGCCCCCTTGCGATCGTCATGCGGCGGTGGGCGGTGTTTTACTTTTTTATTTTTACGTTTCTTTTGGTCAGTTCTAAGATGGCGGCCGGGCAGTAGCCTTCATGGCGTGGTCCGCACGTGATAGCCTCAGCGCTGTACAAAGTCTGACGAAATGGCGTCTGAAGCAGCAGCAGCTCCGGATCAAGCACAGCCGCCTACCTCTCCCCCACAACCAAACAAACCGGTGAGTTAAGAACGTATCTATTTCCTGACAAGAATGATTTCCCTGACGAATGCTGGGCTCTCCTCATTTGTAGCACGATTAAGCCAGAGCAAGCAATGGACGGCATAGACACACGCAGCGAAACTGACTGTATAGGATGCAAAGTGTACGTGTGCTGCGAGAGCATTTGAAATTAGCACTTTTATGTTGTGGCTCCCTCCTAAAAGGGAGTTTCGCTGGGCGCTTTTGCTACATACTTTACAGCATTTTAACAGCGGTTTGAACCAGGCGATCTGCGAGCGAGGCGGCGTTTACCCTTGGCGTGGCCCCCACAACCAGCTCTCTCTCCGTTTCTCCTTTCCAAACACGCCGTGCTGGAGATGCCTGGCTCCGCCCGCTCACAAATTTAATAGTTGACTCATTCCAAATGTAGGTGAGAGAAAATGGCCAGGCAGTTAGAAGCACAATAATGGCAAACTATCCCAGTATAGACAATATCCGGTCACCTTTTTAGGTCCGCCTCAATGTCATTTTTGTGCGCTGTTGCCCATGAGAGGACTGCACTCCTTTCAGAGCCCCCCGCCGCACCAGTTCCGTCACATTTTCCCCTCCTCTGAAACAGACTTTTTCGCATTATAATAACTGGCTTAGGGTTGGAAACGCAAACAGAGAGAGACAGACATGGAGACGGGGGCCGGAGAGAAATGGATGGACAGAAACGATGCACGTGTATTCCATGGAGTGCCAGAAGAGCTGGGACACGGGCTGTCACGCGGGCGTCAGGTACATGGGTCGCAGAGAAGGTGTGGCGTAACGGCCAGAGTGGCCGACTTTGACGTTAGGGAACCGGGTTCGAGTGTGAGCAGGGATGCTCAAACATCCTGTGATTCTGAGCAAATCACTTAATCTCCCTTTACCTGAAAAACGAATGTGACCTGGTGCTCATGTAAAGGGCTTTATACCCTCGGGTCGAGTTCGCGCTACTTAAAATTGCAAAAAAAAGCACTAGCTTATTGGGGTATCCCACGGGTCATATGCGTTATCTCAGGAGGTGAGGCAGGAGACCGCAGTGGTCTCTAGTCACTTCTCAGAGAACGTGTGCAAACCGGGCTCCAAGCCCGCGAGGAGTCTGAGACATTCATTGGGGTCAGACACCTTTGTTTTAGAGGCTCCCAGGGATGGATGGTCTATTCACTCAGAGGTCAGCCAGTCTGCGGCACACAGCCCTGTGTAGGTGAAAGCAGATTAACTTTCTTAGATGTATGCACTGCAAGCCTGACCCCAGGGGTCTCTTTGCCAACCCCACCAATTGCATCTTAAAGCAAACCTAATATGTGTGAAGGGAGAGAGTCACAGGCTTCCCCACAGTCTGAAGGAGCTCTCAGACTGAGGCAAAACTCGTGATGTCCGCAGCTCTACCCTGGCCCTGACATGGATTTCGCTCTCAGCTGGTGATTTTCAAGCTGCTGGTTAACCACTGCACAATGCTAAGAAAAGCAAAACAGCAAAACAAGCATTGGCAAAGCCAGTTGGTCTCGTCCATGCAAGAGCTATTGACTTTGCCAATGTCTGTTATCAATGTTGTTGACCAGCATAGATGCTGTGCAGCATGGTTAAAAGTTGTTTTAAAAAAGTGCTAGTGCATGGTCAACGCTGGTCATATCATAGCACTTTTATGAGTGTGTGTGTGGCTCTGGGTGGGTGTGTGTGGCTCTGGGTGGATGTGTGTGGTAGTAATTGCTGTCTGCTGAGCTTGTCCATCCGTAGGGTACAATAGGTCTCACACTTGCGAGAGATTAACCTAATGGCAATGTAAATGACAATGCCATTTATTTATCTGTTTTCAAAACCAACACATAAATACAAATTTTGTCATTTACAATGCCAATAGCTCTAACTTTTCCAAAGGCGAAACCATTGCATTGTAAATGCTTGTTTTAATTGCTAACTACAGGAGGATTTATATCAGGGCATGTAAAATATCATAATATAGACATTACATACGGTCGAGGACACTAATGCGAAGCAGAAAAAACAATAAAACTGCAAGGGTGCTTTTACAGCCCATCAACCAGATCAAACTTCCTCACCCACCCTTCCCCCACCAACAGAATCAGGCACCCTTCTTCACTTAAACAGACCCTGTCACAACCCCCTGTAAACCTGCCATGCTCCCCAATCTTCTCCCAATCCTTCAGGCAGCCCCGGCTTTGATAGACCACTTTTTCTGCTCTCAGACACCAGTCGAAGTCTGTTTTCCAGTCATGGAGCCTGGGAGGATATTCCGAACCCCATGCTCTCTTTGTGTTCTGTTTGGCCACCCCCACTGCCAGCACTGAACAAATTGTTTGATATTTGGGCCATGCTTTGTCCTCCGAGAGAATTAGGAAGATCCACTTTGCGTCCATGTGAACCTCCAATGCCAGCACCCCAGATATTATCTATGTGACCGCACTCCAGTATGTTTGTATTGCTGGGCACTCCAAGAGGATACGAAAGAAGGTACCTTCCTCACCACATCCCCGCAGACTCGATGACGTGAGTGACATCCTAATTTTCGCTTGCCTGGTCCTAGAGTAATAGGAGCAATGAAGAATTTGGAGCTGAATCTGGAAAAATCTAGCACATATGGCCACCTCACAAGGGCTTTGCATGGCCTCCTGCCAATCATCATCATCATCTAAGCCACTGAGATCCTCCACTCAGCCCTCCCTTAATGCCACCAATGGATCGGGCAAGGTATTTAGCAGTTTTTGATATATAATAGATATGGCCTAGCTGGGGATATGTTCAGTAAGAAGACGGCCCTCCATGGGAGAGGTCATGCAAGGGCCTGCCCCAACTTCACATATCTGCATCTCTGTTTTGTGGGGCTGAAATTCTTGGCTTAAGATATCAAATGTAATGTCGGCCTGACCATGTCAGACATCTCCCAGGCGTTCTATTCCCAGCAACTACCATTTTGAAACAACCTGTAGCACACTCATTTCATTTCATTAAATCTTTATTTCGGCACAAATGCCATAAAAGAGCAATGCATATATCATATTACATTTCATTATGTTAAAACGTTACAATGGATAAAACATTAGTTTTTAAAAAACAAAAATACAAACAATTTATGAAATGTATGGAGCAGAAACGCTTCATTCGTAAATCAAGTTAAGCATCATCTTATCAATTCCAATCAAATCAATGCCATTACAATCGATGTCCCATTTTTTTCCTTAAATAGAATATGGAAAGTAAGAATCTACTAACACTAAATATAATTTGTTGGGATGTATTAGTTGTTAGGATTCTCAGAACCTGTGAACTTGACCTCACGCCTAAAAGAAGGCAAATGGGTTTAATCCATCTCTTTCTTGCCCGAATGTAACAGGGGCAGAAAAGGAGGATATGTTGCTCATTTTCAATCTGATTACAGTTGCACATAGGGCAATTTACATCCATTGACGAGGTTCCTACATCACGGTTCCTATCCCAGCGGGCCAAAGTAGTTTTTATTTGTAAGTTTCCATATCTAAACTTTAAAAATAAAGTTTTGGCAAGCGGGGGCTCTATTTCGTCCATGAAGGTCTCATACAAAGGTTCGTCCTTGAAGTTTAAGAACCTTGTTACCAGGGTCCCATTGCTTCTATTACTTATGGTCCTATTTAGTATGAAGCTCCAAAAGGCCCTTTTCAGTATTATTTTGGGGTTGGTGGGTAATTGTTCAGGGTTCTCCCAAAAATGTTTCAGCCCAATTTTACTCAACCAAATCTTGATATGTTTTAACCATGGGATGTCAGCCTGACTATCAAGTAACATAACTTCTTTTATCCCATCTCTATAGTCTTGAAGTTCAGGGACATGCCATAGTCTGACCCACAACATCAGTGGTCGGATCAAAACTTGGTGGTCGGTTCTTTTGAAGTTTAGATCAAGTTCCAGGGGAACTAGTGGAGTACCTCTGGGAACCCTTGTCAAACTTCGCATAAAATTATTGTCTAGCAGGCTAAAGGTTTCCTTTGAGCCGGGGCCCCATATTTCTGCCCCATAAAGGACCGCTGATTGGACCTTGGCCTTAAATAATTCCATCACAGGAGAGGCTGCTTTGCTTGTACTTAAACTTTGCTCCCTAAGAATAGGTTTGACATTCTGTGCAAAAATTAATTTGCTTTTATCCATTTGGGCTTTCCAAGTAAAATTTGAATCCAAAGTCACCCCCAAGTATGAAAAATGAGGGACGGATTCCAGCTTTTCACTGTTTAGTGTTAGACAGCCTCTGTCTGGTTTTATAGGATTTAAGGCCATGTATTTGGTCTTCTTCACGTTGATTTCCAACCCCTTCTGGCTGCAGTAATCATTAAAAGTGTCTATTATTGTCTGCAAGCCGTTTTTCGTTTGGGAAATCAGGATGGTATCATCAGCAAAAAGTAGCGATGTCACCTTCTCGCCATTCAGTTTAGGAGAATCGTTCTTACATCTCTCCAAAAATAAGGGAATGTCGTTTACGAAAAGAGAGAATAGCGTGGGGGCCAGGACACAGCCCTGGCGAACTCCACGCTCAATGGGTATCTTCTGGGTTAATTCACCATTTGGACCCCATCTGATTTTCGCAAAGTTCCCTGCATGTAGCTCCTTAATCTGAGTGACAAGATTATTTGGCATACCTGCTGCACTCAATGTTTTCCATAGGAGATTGCGAGGCACCAAGTCGAATGCTGCCCTTAGATCGACAAAGGCAACATATAAATGGCACCTTTTAATCACCACGTACTTCCAATAGAGGCAGCAGAATCTAAAAATCTGATCTATTGTACTGATTTTAGATCTAAACCCTGCTTGGAATTTGGTGAGTATTGCATTTTCATCTAGCCAGTTGGTCACTCGTAATAAGATATGGCGTGAATAAATTTTTTGTAAAATATCCATTAAACTTATTGGCCGATAGTTACAAGGGTCCATCCTGTCACCCTTTTTGAAAATTAAAACAATTTCAGCTCCCTTCCAGCTCTCAGGAAAATCCAAAGTGCTGGAAAATACATTACACAAGAAGTTAATATAGGGTGCCCATACTGCTAAATCATGCTTGTATAGGTCCCCCGGAATTTTGTCCAAGCCTGGAGCTTTCCCTGGTTTAATCTGGGATATTGCCAGCTCTGTTTCGCCTAAAGTAAAAGACAACTGGTCTACCGGGGATTCACAGTTTATTCCATGCATATCCAAATCTGGGTCATCATATTTTTTGTATAAGTTCGTAAAATGGGTGACCCAGGTTTGTTCATCCAGAAAAACATCCTTGACCACCCTGCCCACATTATTCCCATTTGCCACCAGCCTCCAGAAAGTGACATTATCACGCGCCCTGGCGGCTAACAGCAATTCGGCCCATTTGTCTTCCTCCCATGCCATTTTTGCTGTTCTTTGGACAGATTTGTATTTATTCCTTGCTTGTTTTACCTCTAAGGGAGATTTAGCCTTGATTGCAGTTAATAATTCCCTCTTTGACTCTCTACAGGATCTGTCATACCACGGTTTGCTGTGGGACAGATTCTGAATTTTCTGTTGGGGTTTTTTGGGCATCTTGGTGACTAATAGTTTTATTTCATAAAAAAAATTCTGATGTATTGGTAGAAATGTAGTTTTTATTACATCTTCATCCATTGTCGCCAGATAGGGTCCAAATGTCCCGGCCAGAAGTGAATATATTTCACTGAGAATGTCGCTATGGTCCAGTATGAGTGGCCATTTCAGAGATCTTCTATTATTACTAATATGGATCTCGAGATTAGTATTGGCCCTTTCATCAATTGTACTTTGTTCGACCATATTATTAAAGAGTAAGACATCTACAGTTAAAGTTAGGGGAAAGTGATCACTTTTGAGCCGTTCCATTACTTCAAGGTCCAGGAGATTTGGCTAAAGAGGAATGGAAACAATGACAAAATCTAAGTTACTTTTATAGGTGTTTCTAGTGAATGTTGGTTTCTTAGAGATGTCAGATGGTAACCTTCCATTGCAAGCCCTAAGAGAATGTTCTACACATAAACTCATCAGTTGAAGACCCAAAGTTGAGCATCTAACTGGTTTAACATTCTCCAGAGTGGGGATTTTATTTGCTTGGTCTTCCTCCTCAAAAATTTCACTTAGACCCTGAACTGGCTCGAAATTGCAATTTAAATCTCCAGCCAAAATAACAAGATCATTCCTGGAATCCAGTTTACTCAAAAAGCAATCTAATTTTGCAATAGTTGGCGATTCTCCAGAGGAAGGCGAGGGCCTATTGTAAATATTTACAAGAAATAGGTACTTCCCGTTGGATACAGTAGCTTTTAGCGCCAATATGTCTACACAATTAGTGGGTATAACCTCAATCTTTACCTTTAAATTTATTTTCACCCATGTCAAAAGACCCCCAGATGCCCTTCCACTTCTAGAGGGAGTCGCACCAATTCCATATGTCTTGTAGCACACTCACCTCACGGAGCAAGTTGATGCACCATAAGGGCCATATCCGTTAGTCACCCTCTTCAACCTAAGGATCCTGTACCCTCTCGCCATGCCCTGGCCACCATCTATGTGTATTGCAGCAACCCTTTTCTCTCCTCCTTGGATAGAGTAGTACCTCATGGATCTATCGTACCATTGCTTGCCTATTAACGCTATATGCTGGTTCCTGACGATCCACAAAGACCCATTTGTTTATTATGAGTAGTTGAGTAGTCCAGTAGTATTTAGCAATGTCTGGGATCGCCAGTCCGCCCTCATAGACCCCTCACTGCAGCTTAGCAACCGCTATGCACTATGTTCCACCCTGCCACAACAGTGTGTGAACTTAACCCTCAATCGTCCCAAAAAACTGCTTGGGGACTTAATATTGCGTATTTTGGAGCACATAAATTAACCTCGGGAGCGTCATCATTTTATATAGTGCCACCATAACCACACTGGAGAGTGGAAGCGTGCCGTAATGTTTGACATTCCTTTCAGTCTTTCCAGTAGAGGCAGGAGATTTTTATAAAAAAATGCTTGAGGATGTGCATCCCAAGATGCTGAAAGCTACTCACACACAGTGGTACCTGACAGGATTGAAGAAGTCTTACTTCTTTCCAGCAAGCGGGAAGATCAATGACTTCAACCAATCGGGAGTAGTTGCCATAGAGGTAAAATATGTGCAGCACCCTACCGATGGAGGAGGTTGGATTAGTCAGAAACAGCCCTATATCCTCTCCATATAACAATAAAACTTCCTACCAGTCTCCATCACAGCTCACTCCCTTTGTCAATGGGTCGTGCCTGATCCAGTCAGCAAGGGGCTCAAGGACTAGGGCAAAGATCATTGGAGATAATGGGCATCCCTGTCTGGTACCCTTCTGTAGGCGGAAGATGCAAGAAACCGCTCCAAAGACCCACACCCCCGTTAGCGGCTGCTGATACAGGAGCCAAACCCAGCCACAGAACATCAGCACAAAGCCAAACCTCGACAGGGTGGTGAACAGATAACTCCATTCAATGCTGTTGAAAGCCATCCTTGCGTCTAGCAGCATTCCCACTGAAACAGCTATTATCTGGTTTCCTGTCACATGCATCACTCCAACTAACAAATGCTGATGGGCCTGTACATTTTGATCTTTTGATATTTATACGAAGAAGGTGACACACAGATACTGCACTTACCTTTACTCATCTTGATGAAGTTTATCTCTATAAATATGTTTTTTCTTCATATATATACATATAACTAAAGATGACCAACCAAGAATGATTCTAACTTACTCAAAGTAGAGTTTCAAAATTCGTCACATTCTAACCAAATACTGGAGTGTATTAAAAAAAGACACAGAAATTGGTACATTGATTGGAGAAAGACCATTGATAACGTTTCGAAAGGCACCATCGATACAAGACACCCTAGTCAATAGCCATTTCAAAATCAACAAACCAATTACCTGGCTGGAGAAAAGACAACATGGCTTCACCAAATGCCAAACATGCAAGGCATGTAAAATAGGTCAGAATTTAAAAACACTAAGAGATCCTAAAGGACGAGTATTTGAGATAAAAGAAAAAATAACATGTGACTCACAATTTGTGGTCTATCAACTTCAATGTTTCTGCGGGATGAAATACATTGGCTCAACTTCCTGCCCCCTTAAGAAAAGAATACTCGAACACATCAGATCGATTCATAATTGTGATTATAGCTATGCAATTGCCAAACATCTTAGGACACATCCTGGAAAAACATGGATGGATATCAAATATACAGGCATTGCAATGATAAAGGAAAATGAAAGAGGAGGCGACAGACTGACCAAACTCAGACGCCTCGAATCTAAATTGATAATCAGGTTTAAAACCAAAACCCCGACAGGTCTTAGCGGGGATGAGGAAATGTATGTCCATTTATAAAGAACAATACTGAAAGACATTCATTTAGCCTATCCAACACCTGAACTTGGTGATGATAAAAAACTTGAAAATATATAGGTATATACTGTTTGCTGAAATACTTTTGACATGAACTGACAATACACATATGATACATTGATAAATAAAAAATGTTTTTAATAAATCTGTCACATTGATGGGCTAGCTGTAAAGTATCACGCCTGCACAAAAATCAAAGGCACTCAGCCACAAATCAAATTTATATAAATTTATATAAATATTCAAACTCTTTATAACCAATGAGAGTTCCAAATGCATCCCTGATAGTCCTAAACCAAAGGACAATGGAATATTAACGTACTTAACGCTGATACAAATGCACAACCAAAGAGCACTACGCTCTCTTCCCAAACATTAATTTAATATATTAAAAAAATGCACAGCGTGAAACAACAGCAATCCCACAATGTGATTTGGGCTAATAAAGTTAGCAAAATACAAAAAATAAAGTTTTGCCTACTATCCCCATAATGCATCATAACGTGTTGTATGGGTGTAACAGTATAAATGTGCAAAACAAACAAAGGACAAATGTTTGACAACCGTGAACAGGGACTCTCTGCAGTCCGAAACGCGTAGGTGGGAGACCTATAAGAAATAAAACGAACAGCGTAATCTAAAGAGTGGTGTGCGGCGTCTTTTTTACAAAGAAATCTTGGTACTGCAAAATACTGCGAGTGTGTCTCAATCCTCGCCGCCAGCACCGGCTTACAGCAGCTCCCCCCACTTGGGACATTAGCTCGTTGATATATATATATATATATATATATATATATATATATATATATATATATATATATATATATATATACTGCTGAGATATTTCCCCTGTCTTCTTCAGATAGGCTAACTTTGCTACAACATTGAAAGCATCTCTGTTTTTTAACCCCTTTAGCGCGGTGTAGAATCCGCCGCAGTGCGGACGTTTCCGTGCGTGGGCGGGGCCGCATCGTCCAACGGACGTGCGCAGCACTACGGAGGTAGTCCTCGCGACAGCCGTTGGCCGACGCACGCACGCACACAACAGGTGAAGGAACCCAAAGTAGGCAATCCCCTACTTTAACCATCTCTATTATTTGGACTGCCTTTCCATATATTCAAGCCATCTGAATCACTTTTTTGAAGATTGGCAATACCAGTTTACGTTAGGTATTTAGTCACTGTCATTCCATAGTTTGAACGGCCTAGGTGCTCTGGGTCCTTCTGAGATTAATGTTGGATATTATTTTTATGTGTATACAGGATAAATCATTATTATCCCATTTTGTTGGACCTTATGTCACCCTGTTGACACTACGGTTACATTGCATTCACCCGAACAAAAGAACGTTTGAGTTCTTCAGTGCTGTAAGTATGTAGCCCCCAGTTGGGATTTATTGTTTCTCTCTAGTTATCTCACGGAGGAGAACTCTCTATAGGATATAGACGGTTTAACTTTTTTGGATAATGACTATGGAGCACATCTTTCTTTTTGACAAAATTCATGTGGTGATTTGGGATTCTAGTGATAATTTTCTTTCTGGACTTGTTTTTGCGGACATTTATCAGGGTTAGACTGTCCATTGCTCACTTTCTATTTTTATTTTCATGTAACAATATCTTCCTTTCTACACTTCCTTAGCAAAGCTCATAGAGGTATTTGGTTATTCTATTATCCGTTGGAGCCTCGGCACAATTACATATTATATATATATAAATATATATTTATTTATTTAATAATTGCTGCAGCCTACATTGTGATCTACTGTCGGCACTTAGACCTTCTGACCCATACCTGTTTTTAGCGCCCTAAGGTGCGACCAGGATTTCTAGACATCACCTAAACACGCTTAGACGCAGTCGGTGGGTGGGATGAAATATTAGTACTGAGGTAATCTTGTTAAAGCCGTATTGCAGCACGGGGACACACTTGCCTAGTGTAACCAGGCGCTTTATAAATTCAGTTATTATTATTATTATTATTATCTCAGAAGACAAGACCAATATATCTAGCTGTTGCTCTGAATGTTCAAATAGGTTTATTAGCAAAGTGTTAACTCTAACAGTTAGAGAAATACAGCCTGTGCTCTCACAAAAGAGTTGATTGTCTCTTACATGTCCTCATGGATTTAAGACACGCCTTGTGTTTCTGATGTTGTTGAACTCAATGGTTTTGTCATAGTGGGTAATAAATGAGGTATGAATGAGTGTATGAGAGGTTTGTATGGTCAGAGATTGATTTATTTTGGGTTCCTGTGCACAATATTGTGATTTAGCTACACATGAGAATGTATTTTTTGAGAATAAACTATACAAAAAAATTCCTCATATACAATACAAATAAAAAGTATATAAATAAGAATTGAAAAGAATCAATGTATGTGTTTTTTTAATACATGTCTAGAAATTATATTTGTATCTATGGATGTTCTTGTTTTCTTAGCTCCTTTAGGACTCCAAGTCAGACTTTTTGAGATTGTGAGAGAATCTGCCATCCAATAATATATATAGGTAGGAAGTTAATTCTACTGTTTAATTGTTTTTTTCTCCTGATTCTCCAACTCTTATCAGTCATATCCAGGGGCCTCTTTTTGATGTATTTGAACATGCATCACCTCAAACAGATGGAGGAAATTGAATTGAGTACTCCTGTGAGGCATAACACCCGATTGGTCCGGGTGTATAAGTGGTGTATTACTGAACATAACCTAGACACCATGATCTTGGCCAGTAGTTTAAATTCAACAATCAATCAATCAATCAAGCAAGCAATCAATCAGGGGCTTGTAGAGCGCACTACTCACCTGTGAGGGTCTCAAGTTGCTAGGGGGAGGAGGGGGGCAGGGATATAGGCATGTACGATCCACACTCTGTTGAAGGTTTACCTTGCTTATGTATGACCACTATCAAGGCGTTATTCTGATCCAGTAACAAACACACCTCCACCCCATCTCATTTAACATGGCTAGAGTATGCGAGCCACCTTGTCATTTAAACATTTGAACAGTTCTACCGTCAGGCCATTGAGTCCTGACACCTTACCTGATTTGCAGGTGTCAATTTTGGGCTTGGTTTTCTTTCTTTCAGGTTTCAAAAGGAGACTTCTCATGCACTCCATTCTCTATGGTGCAATGAGCCCAGATAATCGTGTTCACCATCTCTTCAACATTGCATTCACCTTGTAAACTCATCAAAATCACACCCTTGACCAAACAATTGGCCCATTTACCTAAACCATTTATTTGGGTATTATATAATGTTGTGCTATGCTGCTTAATTCCACATTGTTCCAGGAATGATTTCACGTCAAGTGAAGTGAGTTGGGACCATTCTCTGCTATGATTGTTTGAGGAAAACCCTCCTACATGAAAACTTTCTCCAAAACAGCAATGATTATCTTGGTAGTGAAATTCCTCATGAATGTTGCCACTAGCCATTTGAAGTGTACATCAACCAACACTAATGCATTTCTATGTTTTCCTCTTACACCAGACTTTGACCCAACAAAATCCATACACAGTGTAGCCCAGGGCTTACCTGAATCCTCAAAGTGACCACTGGTAGCCTGCATACCTGTTTTATGTCTCGTCTCTCTTACCATGCAAGCTTCATACTTTTTCACCCACTCAGTGACTTGATCCTCCATCCTTGGCCACCAGAAATTTTCCTTTACGCTACTCTTGTTCAGAGTATGTTCCAGATGTCCATCATGCACCATCCCAATAACCCTTCCGGCAGCACAAATATATCATTGCATATGGCCACACTGATAATTCCTCCAAAAACTTTACAAAGGAGAAGGAGAGATAGTGCTCCCCTTAAGTCCACCCCAAAACTATCATCTATTTCACAACCTCCAAGACCCCATCAGTTTCCATACAGTGACTCCATTCTCTGGAGGTAAAAGCACTACAACCACTCTCCTCCACCTCCGCCAACCATGCCACTACTCCTAATACAGCTTGCTTATCAATCTCAGCCCAGTTCAATGACAGACTTGAAAGACAATCAGCTGAGCATTACGCCTACCAGGAATTTATTCAATCTTGTATGTATAGTCAATAAAGCCTGGATGCAATCTGTCCAGTCTTGCTGACCTCTTTACAGCTTCTCCTGGTGAAAGTACTTTGGTTGTGATCAGTACAGAGACAACACCTCTACACCCAGAGATTCGTCCTGAAGTATTTAACACTCAAGACTGCAGCCAACGCCTTGTGCTCTATGACTGAATAATTGTGCTCTCTAGTTGTCAAGCAGCGCGATGCAAACACCACATTCTTCTCTACACCACCATTCATTTGGGAGAGGACAGCTCCCACACCAAAAGCATTTACATCACGTCAAAACAGGAATCAACTGGGAATCAAACAGTACTAAAATACCTGCTTCACGCACTTCATATCTAATTCCATTGAACACCTCTTGTTACACACAAACACACACCCTTTCCTCACTAGATATCTTAATTTCTCAGTTTTTTCTGCAAATCTTTCTACAAATTTATAGTATTTGATGAGACTCATAAAAGACTGCAATTGGTCCTCTCCTAGGGTATAGCAGATTATTTATTGCCTTTTAGTAAATCCTTCTTGAGCCTAACCCCTCATCAAAAATAGTGTGACCCAAGTATTCCATCTCAATCTACTAGAAATTTGCACTTATTGTTTCTCAAGGGGAGCCCTGCAGCATGAAAAATGTACAAAACCGATTTTCAAGAACAGTTGTGGTCTTGCACAGTCTCACCAAATACTTGTATTTTATCATGGAAGTAGATGACATTTTTTAACCCTTTGAACACCTCAGACATCTTTTGTTGGAATACACTTGTGGATGAAGATAACCCATTGGGCATTATGATTAACTGAAATGTCCCTTCCCTTGTGTTAAATACTGTTTTGATTGTTCATGTAGACGGATATGGTGGTAAACAGTATGTAGGACCAACTTAGAGAAGAACGTGCCACCACGGATCAACAAAAAGATCACATTGATGTTAGATAGAGAAAATTATCGATGATGATATTCTGGTTGCGAATGCCAATACTGAAATACAAATTAGTTGCGCAGATGATTTAAGTAAAAAAAAGAAGAGCCTGAATAGGATCCAGGCCTCAGGGCAATATTCAGTGATTGTGGGCAAATGGCATAATCTCACCCTTCTTAAAGGAAAACAATGCTCTGTTTTTGCTATCAAAATCTACAAAGAAAGTGGGCGTGGCCAAGGTAGCCAGCATGGCGGACGCAACTTAGGAGAGCTCCGTCCCGCCGATTCAAAATACGTGCAATTATCCTGCTTCTCCCTCACCTGCCTGTGTCCCGACGGGGTGTTATGCAGCAGAAGGTGGCAGGAGGGCCCGAGCAAATTTGGGCAGCATCGGAGGTCCGTAGGGCCGGTTACCGAGTCTCGAGGTGGAGCGGCCTGAGTGGAGATAAGGCGCGGGCCCCGGAGGTAACGGCTGACCAGCAGTGGGCGGCGGAGAGCCGGAGGAGCCGTGGGCGAATTGGTGCCGGCGGTCACGGCGCTGACTGCGTAGTCTACACATCGCCAGTGAGAGCCGTTCAAGTGCGTCTAGCTACGACGGAGTGGAGGCCTGGGAGACACGGGGCAGCCGGGACCTGGATTTTGGCTATCCCCGTGGCAGTCTTCCTGCGGCGCGGCTGGGGCACGGAGGGGCCCGACGGCAGGTGAGCTGCGCTGCGGGACAGTGTGTGGAGGCCCAGTGGAGCAAAGGGAGTGGCAGGGCGGCCGGCAGAACCCCGGCGGTCATTTCGGACCGCGGCAGAGGCGGGAGACGGCAGCGGCATAGCCCTTCCCTGCTGTGGGCGCTGATTGTCGCGCGCCGGCCTCCCTTTTCCCCCTGATCTCGTGGGGGTGTGTGGAACTGCGCAAGATAAGCTTTGGGCCGGAACGGGGGACCGCACGTACAATCACGGGTGTTGCCAAGTCACGTCGGACCGCAGCATAGGCCTGGGAGGGCGCCCTGCCCACAGAGGACAAGGCCTTCACCGGGCATTTGGTTGCTGGACGGGGCTTTGACGGACGAGCCGCAGCGGCAGTGAGGCCAGTGGGCCTTGAATTGCGAATTTGGGTGCCCAGCTTTGGAGCCACATGGACGAGGGGAGCGGAGGAGGTGCTGGTGAAGGCGCTGCACTAAGACCTGTTGTATGTGGCTGAGGCCTCACGGACCGTTACGCGACCCCTGACGAGAGTCCTGAGTTGGAGACCGGCTTCCCTGAGACGTTGGGAGAGGAGCTGGGGTGCACTGCGGAGGACTCTGGCGGATGACTGACGTGGCGCACAGTGGCAGTGAGACACAAGGTGGGGTGCAGAAGGCTGGCAGGGGCCCCCAAGGCCTTGGAGTGTGGGCGAGGATGTTTGTGAGTGGTTTCCATCTGGGGATACGGCAACGCGAGCAAGGGGACACGTGGCAGGTCCGGGAGTGGTGCCCTCGGCGAACATCGATCATGACCAGGGGCGGGACTGGCGGTGAAACCCCGAAGCAGGGGACTATTGACAAATTCACAGGACCGAGTGGAGGAGCCGGGGCCTCGTGGGGCCGACAATGCAGCTCTCATGGCGGCCATTACACAGTCCAGAGATATGTTAGATGCAAAGATTGGCGCGGTGGGGGCGGACGTCACTCTCCTACGCCAGGACCTGCGAAATGCCGTTGCCCGCATCAATGAAGCCGAGACCAGACTCATGGGCGTGGAAGACGACGTAGCAACCTTAAAGAAAAAGGTAGCTAGTATGGAGGGAATTCAGAAAGGCCTGGCGCTCCGGGCGGAAGACGCAGAAGGGCGGGCTAGACGCAACAACCTACGGTTCGTTGGCCTTCCGGAAGACTGCGAAAAAGGAGATATGGAGGCCTTCCTGACTCAGTGGCTGGATGGATGGCTCCCGCCGGAGTCTCTATCACACTGCTTCATTATAGAACGGGCATACAGGGCACTTACCAAGAAGCCGCCCGTTGGCGCTCGCCCCCGGCCGGTGATAGCCAGGCTCCTCAACTATCACGACAGAGACACTATCCTGCATCAAGCACGAGTGAAGGAGCCCCTCATGTTCGATAATCAGAGGATTTTGATCTTCCCAGACTATACCAAACTGGTACAGCAACAACGACAATCATTTACGGCAGCCAAGGCGCGCCTGAGGGACCTCAAGATCCCATATGCTTTGCTATACCCGGCCCGCCTACGGGTGGTGTACCAGTCCCGCACACAGTTATTCAATACACCAGAGGAGGTATTCACCTGGACGGATGAGACAGTTCGCATTAGAGTGCACACTCCGCCGGCTCGAGACTCTGACTCATCCTCAATGACGGCGCAGCCACGGACCCCAAGACGTTCGCGCAGTAGGAGCAACTGGAGAGCCCGACCTAAGAGACGCTCTCCCTCCAAACAGGCCAAAGCGGAGGCGACCGAAGCCTCGGACAATCAGAAATCAGATCCGTGAGGGCTTGAGGACTGCAGATTGAAGTACTGTCGTACAGATAAGCACGGGTGGCATGGACTTTCCGGCTGAACCTGGTGGCTGCCCTGGGAATCAACGCTGGAGAGATGTAAATGACAATTGTTCAGCAGATATGGGATGTGGGTAAAGGGTGGGTGGGGGGGTGCGGATTGGGAGGCGGACGCAATCCTCGAGTTTAGAGGAGTTCAGTCTTAGGGGGGGTGGGTGGGGTTAGGTGGGTAGTTCATGGGGATCCATTGGGATAGATGGTCTCCAGCCTCCATTTGGGGGCTGGCGATATCCTGTCCCGCGACAGGTACTTCAGTGTTTTTGAGGTATGGGGGGAAGTTGGGGTGTTGAGGGGGAGTTGGGGTTGGGAGGGAGGGGGGCTGTGTCTTGTGATGTGCCTGCGATTGGATGGCGGTTGAGAATCCTGGACTGGGAACACCCAGGGCTTCCATGAGAGTGTTGAGCTGGAATGTGCGGGGGATGCTTGATAAAATCAAGAGAGGTGCAGTCCTGAGGTTGGGGAAACGGGAGCGGGCCGATATTCTTTTGCTGCAAGAGACGCATTTGGCGGGCAATAAGATACTCAGCCTGAAGAGATACGGCTACGACCAGGTTTATCATGCTGGGTTTGTAAGGGGGTCTCGGGGAGTAGCAATCTTGGTCCACCGTAGACTGTCTTATGTCCACCTGCAACAATGGATTGACCCACAGGGCCGGTATGTGTTTACAAGAGGGATGATTGGTGTGGAGGCGCTGGTAATTGGGAGTGTGTATGCCCCGTCCCCTTTTCAGTGGTCTTTGATTGAGAAGTTGTACTAGGTGTGGGCGGAGATCCCTGAAGACATGGCAGTGATAGGGGGTGACTGGAACGATGTTATGCAAAGCCGGCTGGACCGCTGTAGACTGGGAGATGGGCAGGTTGCAGACACACCCACCAAACTAAGAAACATGGTGCAGGGAATGGGATGGGTGGACACGTGGCGCTATCTCCACGCACATGGTCGGGAGTATACATACGTTTCAGCGGTCTGTAAGTCTTTTTCCAGGCTGAATTACATCTTTGTCCCCCATGCCACGGTCGGGAGGGTAGAAGCAGACTCTATCTTGCAACGAGGGCTGTCAGACCATTCTCCGGTTACAGTGGACGTCACATTAGAGAGGGGAGGCAGCCGTTTTGGTGGCGCCTCTCAGCATGGAATCTACAGCAGGAAGAATATCAGCATCATATGGGAGAGGCTATAGCCCACTATTGGACAGATAATATATGCACGGTGACTGATGTGGGGACGCTCTGGGAAACCCTAAAGCCCACACTGCGTGGGGTAGATATCGCCTGGTGCGCGGCGGCTCGTCGGAAACGGAAGGAGGAGTTAGTGAAGGCCGCGGCGGCGGTGGAATTGCTGGGGACTCGGTGCGGTAGTGCGCGGGATGGAAGGGAAGTGGGACAGTTACTTCTGGCGCAGCAAACTTATGCGTCCCTGCTGCTCAATGAGGCTCGGCAAATATGGCTGGCGACTCGGAGCAGGATCTACCAATGGGGGGACAAATCGAGTACCATGCTTCATAGGCTCTGCCAAAATAAGTTTCGAGCGCAGACCCTGCCGGGCCTCAGAGATGACGCTGGGGTCCCGATCTCGGCCCCAAAGGCGCTGGCGGACAGTTTCGCCCAGTACTACGCGGCCCAATATGCTCCGCAGGAGTGTCTCACAGCACTGGATATCGATAGGTTTGTTGCGGACCTCCCACCGCGTGCTCTCCCAGAGGACTTGCGAGAACGCCTAGAGTTTCCGTTATCGGCCGAGGAATTGGGCACAGCCCTGGGGGAGCTTAACACTGGTAAGGCCCCAGGGCCCAATGGGTTCCCGAGCAAGTTTTTTAAGAAATATCATTTGCAACTAGGGTTACACTACAAGGCAGCTCTTGAGGCAGCGAGAGAAAATGGATGCATGCCGGCGGACTGGCGACATGCAGAAATTGTTGTCTTCGGTAAGCCTGGGCGACCCCCGGATAAGCACGAGTCTTATCGGCCGATCTCCCTTCTAAACGTTGAGGCCAAGATACTGGCCAAGGCGCTTGCGAACCGGCTTCTCCCTTATATTACGGAACTGGTCCACCCGGATCAGGCTGGGTTTATGCCCGTAGAGCGACGAGACATAACATCAGACGCGCACACATAGCAGTTGAGGCGATTGGGAAAACTGGGGCCCAAGCGGCGCTGTTACTAGCGGACATAGATAGGGCCTTTGACTCCCTAAGTTGGGTCTACTTCTTTGCACTACTCCCGCTCCTCAACTTTGGGCCGCATTTTATGTCCTATCTGAAGTTGCTGTATACCGATTTGACGGCTTCGGTAAGGGTGGCTGGTGCTACTTCTGGGGCCTTCCCCATTGGGCAAGGCACCTGGCAGGGGTGCCCCCTCTCGCCATACCTGTTCGCTCTGGCTATGGAGCCATTGGCGGCGTGGGTCAGGATTGACGCACAACTGCGGGGCTACGAATGGGAGGCGGGCCCGTCGGACAGAATCACATTGTATGCCGATGACGTCCTGTTCTTCCTTACGGAGGTGAATAAAACGGGGCCAAGAGTCCTGGAAATTATGAGGATATTCGGTGAAGTGTCGGGATTGTACCTGAACCCCCGTAAGTCCACCCTCTGGGTGCTAGGCGACCATGGTGGGATAGGACCATGGGCGTCAACACTGCAGGTAGCGACAGGAGGCCTTAAGTACTTGGGGGTGTTTTTGACAGTTATACCCGCTATAGCTTTGGAACGCAATATAGTGCCGGTCTGGGACCGAGTTCAGACGGAAATGAAGTCCTGGTCTCGCATGCCCCTCAACCTCTATGGCAGATCGGCTATCTTCAAGATGGTGGCCCTTCCGCACCTGCTGTACCAGCTACAGAATTATCCCTATTCGATTTCGCCATCATGGTTTTGGAAAATCAACTCGGCATTGGGCTGGTTCCTGTGGGGGGGGAGGTCGGTGCGAGTGGCCTTGTGCACCTGCTTCTTGTCTACGTACTGTGGGGGGCTAGCGGCGTCAGATGTTTTGTCCTACTACCAAGCATCCCATCTTCTTGTCTTGAATAAATGGTGGTATGGAGATAGGGGTGACCCAGCATATGCCCTTGAGAGATACTGGATGGACCCGGATACGATACATACGATTTTATACTCGGCGCGGCTACGGAAGGGGTTGCCAAGGGCTACCCAGGTGGTTTTCCAAGTTTGGAGACAGGCGCTGCGTCGTATGGGCTGGTGGGGTAGGCTGACGGAGGAGACTCCGCTCTGGCATAATGGGCGGTTGCCGGCGCTGGCGTCACTGCCGGGTTTCCGAGGCTGGGATTCGATTGGAATCTCCACACTTGGACATGTCCTGAAGGGCACGACACTTAAATCTTTCCAGGAGCTCAGTGAGGAGTATTGTATGCCCCGAACGCAGTTCTTTAAATACTTGCAGTTCCGCCATGCCCTGGCACCCACGCTGGAGGGACTGGACTCCTTGTCCGAGTTCAGCCCGATTGAGGCAAAGGTGTTCATGGGAGATTTGGCAGAGAAAAAGATTTCCCGCATCTACCAAACACTTGTCACGCATTGCTCCTCTTCTTTACAGTCTCTGCGGGACTCTTGGGTGAGGGATGTTGGGGACCTAGAGAAGGAAGATTGGCGAGAAGCTCTCGAGGTCCCTAGGGGAGCAGCTATAGACGTGCGCTTGCGTCTAATCCAGTTTAAGTACCTACATAGGGCGTATTACACCAGGGAGAGACTGTGGGGAGCGGGTCTGATTGAGTCCCCTGCATGTCTGAGATGTGGTCATGAGATGGGTACTTTCTTCCATACAGTATGGAGCTGTGGTGGATTGGCTTGATTTTGGACTGGGGTGCAGGACTGCTTGTCCGAAGTGCTGGGCTGGGATCTGCCTCGTTCCCCTAAACTTGGGCTCCTTCACGTTCTGGAAGGCTTGGGCGGCAATGTATATAAGAGGCACCTACTCTTGCTGGGTCTTACAGTTGCAAAGAGGGATGTGGCACAGGCTTGGAAGGACTCCCGAGCCCCCAAGGTAGTAGTATGGAAGAAGGGCCTTGCTTTTTGTATGGGGCTAGAGAGGCCGATTTTCGAAGCCAGGGACAGCCCTAGGAAACACTACAAAATATGGAAAAGATGGGCAGACTACAGGAGAATATGGCTGGAACCGCCAGCACAAATAAGAGACACAGAGGAACTGGGTTGAAGGGGGTGAGGGGGCAATATCGTACACACTGTTATATGCATGCAAACCTTTCTACTGGACTACAGAGACATTGTGCTGGGGGGGCGGGGATCCGGGTTGGGGGAGGTGTGGGCCACAAGGGGGGATTGGAGAGTGGGGAGTTCGGGGTTTTGTCATAAAATGTTATTTGGATCGCTGACTATGCTATGTTATATCTACTGTGGTTCCCCCGGGGTACGGAGTGCTGCGTTTGTGTGCGGTCAACCAATAAAAAGAGTTGTTAAAAAAAAATCTACAAAGAATAAAAGGCAATTATCATATTTTGCTAAAATATCTGGTACCTAAATTATTAAAACTCAAATTTTTACACTCAGGAATTCCCTTCACAAATAATAGGAAAGAGCAAGAGAGTTTGTTAAAAATATTATAAGCCAAAGTAGCAGATATCAGGAAAGATGTGGTTAGTTCCAACTCCAAGCACTCAGCAGTCTACACTTACTATTGCATACTAGAGTCAATAGTCAACGTGACTCAAGTCGATACTAAACCAGCTAGGAATGAATATCTGCTACTTGATGAGTCAAATAAGTTTTTTAATGGTTAACTTTTCATGTCAATCATTGATCCTTCAGACCTTTGGAATGCATTGTGTTACACAATGCAACACCCATGGATTTCTGCTGAAACCTGATCAAGAGCTATACACCCAAAATAACTATGCGTGCTGTCACAGACACCAACACATTTTAGTACATAGGTATTTTGTGTTAAACTACACTCAGCATATCACAAATCACAAAATGCAAGCATCTGTTAATCTACACTGATACGTAATCAATTTATTTCAAGTCCATACACTGCCATTCATGTTCATTGATTTGGATCCCTTGATAATGTGTTTTTCATTTGGAGATTTAAATCTGTTGTGCTGAAATTCCCACAGAAGCCAATTTTGGTTTATAAATAATTGTTTTTATTTGCTCCTTAAGCATGAGGGAGGTAAAGCAAGACCATAATCTCTAAGAATTCTGTGTTGGCATACCTTTTGAAATACTATTTGTTTTCTTTACTTATCTTGGTACATTTCAAGTTTTCTACACAGGTAGAATTATGAATGCATTGGTGTTTCTGTAGTGTATAAAGTCTATTATATGGGCATTCAGAGAACTCATCTCTACAAATAGACTAATCTTTGAAAAAACGTTAGAAAAATAAGGGCCAGATGTAGGTAGCCAAATACCGGTCGGTAACGGCCGAATTCGGCCGTTACCGACCGGTATTTGGCTTTTGAGATGTAGGTGGGTAGTTATTTACAGAATCTGTATATTTACCGATTCGGTAAATTTACCACTTTGGTATTTTACCGAATTGGTAAACATAACGATTCTGTAAATCCATATGTAGGTGACATTCCTAAGAGTGCCACAGGCCCTTAAGAGTCGGTATTTTACCACCCAATCCTATTGGGTGGTAAAATACCGAATTCAGGTGTGCATGCACATCTGTGCATGCACACCTGTGCAATGTGACACACAGACATGCCCTTAGGGCATGTATGTGTGCCACATGTCACACTAGCCTGTACTTGGGGTGCTAGGGGGTGTAGAAGGGACACCCCCTGCACCCTTGCAGGATTCGGTATTTACAGATTCTGTAAATACCGATTCTGTATTTCCCATTGATTCCTATGGGCTTCAAGGCCCATAGGAATCAATGGGAAAGACAGAATCGGTATTTACAGAATCGGTAAATACCGACTCTTACAGATTCGTTAATTTTTTACCTACATCTGCCTCCTTCCAATTTACCGACTCTTAAATACCGATTCGGTATGAGTCGGTATTTAAGAGTCGGTAAATCGGAATTACCTACATCTGGCCCTAAGTCCTTTAAAACTGTTCTCCCCTCTCTTCTCTTGAAACATAATGTTTTTGGATTAATAACATTAGCTTGATAACCTTTCCATTTCCTTTTCTCTAACTTTATTTCAGGAAGCAGTCAGGCTTCCTAAAAAGGCAAAAGACCCCCAACCAAGGTGAAGCTGTCCTCATTTTGATAGTCTTTGAAACACACCATGGGGGCTTTTCAGCTTAATCAAATATCCCAATCTTTGTTTTTAGAACAAAAAAGGTAAAAGTTGGATGTCTTTAGACCAAACGTTCATCCACATTGTACCCTTTTAATCAATACACCTGATTATTCACTTACTGACCTATGTCAAATAATGATCGACCACAGATGGCAGCCTCTGTCATTCTCCATTCTAAATGATTAGACAAGGGTTTTTTTTTAACAGTAATAGCAACTGTACAAAATCACTCAACCAGGTGACCACCTGGTACAATTGAAGATTGATCTTGTCAGAATTCAAGTTAAGAAATCCAATTTCAAGAGTTTGGCTGAATTTTGTAAACATAACATGTTATAAAAACTCAACGGTGCACAGACATAATATCGACTCCAAAATATCGACTGGAAAGAATATCGAGTTTTAAATATCGTTTGGAGAAAATATCGACTAGACAGAATATCGACAGTCAAAATATCGTTTTTAAGGTAAGTGAAGTAATATCGACTGTAAATAATATAGACAGTGAAAATATCCAAGTATATAATCTAGATAGTAAAAAATATAGTTTTTTCAATAATATTTAATTATTTATAGTGTTTTTATGTTATAATATATGTGAAAAGTGTCATTTTTTTTAATAATTATTTTTAATTAATAATTTTTTTTAATTATTGTGTAATTTTATTCTGTAGCGGGTTGTGGGTTTATAGGGGAATAGGGTGGGAAGTAATTTAATTATAATAAATTAAATATGTAAATTTATTAATTGGTAGTAATAATTAATTAATTGGTAATTAAATAATATATGTTAATTATTTACAATTTAATTGGTAATTAATTTAATTTAATTGATTAATTGCTAATTATGTAAATTAAAATAATGTATTTTCTGTAGCGGGTTGTGGGTTTATAGGGGAATAGGGTGGGAAGTAATTTAATTATAATAAATTAAATATGTAAATTTATTAATTGGTAGTAATAATTAATTAATTGGTAATTAAATAATATATGTTAATTATTTACAATTTAATTGGTAATTAATTTAATTTAATTGATTAATTGCTAATTATGTTAAATTAAAGGGGTATTTTTAGGGTTCAGGGTCAGTTTTCAGTTTTTGGGCAAAGGGGTATTTTTAGGGTTCAGGGTCAGTTTTCAGTTTTTGGGTAAAGGGGTATTTTTAGGGTTCAGGGTCAGTTTTCAGTTTTTGGGCAAAGGGGTATTTTTAGGGTTCAGGGTCAGTTTTCAGTTTTTGGGCAAAGGGGTATTTTTAGGGTTCAGGGTCAGTTTTCAGTTTTTGGGCAAAGGGGTATTTTTAGGGTTCAGGGTCAGTTTTCAGTTTTTGGGCAAAGGGGTATTTTTAGGGTTCAGGGTCAGTTTTCAGTTTTTGGGTAAAGGGGTATTTTTAGAGTTCAGGGTCAGTTTTTAGTTTTTGGGCAAAGGGGTATTTTTAGGGTTCAGGGTCAGTTTTCAGTTTTTGGGTAAAGGGGTATTTTTAGGGTTCAGGGTCAGTTTTCAGTTTTTGGGCAAAGGGGTATTTTTAGGGTTCAGGGTCAGTTTTCAGTTTTTGGGTAAAGGGGTATTTTTAGGGTTCAGGGTCAGTTTTCAGTTTTTGGGTAAAGGGGTATTTTTAGGGTTCAGGGTCAGTTTTCAGTTTTTGGGCAAAGGGGTATTTTTAGGGTTCAGGGTCAGTTTTCAGTTTTTGGATAAAGGGGTATTTTTAGGGTTCAGGGTCAGTTTTCAGTTTTTGGGCAAAGGGGTATTTTTAGGGTTCAGGGTCAGTTTTCAGTTTTTGGGTAAAGGGGTATTTTTAGGGTTCAGGGTCAGTTTGGGGTTTTTGGGGTACATATACAATATTGCCTATTATTTAATAAAATTTTGTTACTATATATATATGTTTTAAGAAATATGATGAAAAAAAATTATTTTTTTACTTTCATTAATTATTTAATTATTAAAAGTTATTTTAAGTATTGTTAATTATATTTTAGTAATTAATTTTTTATATTAATGTAATTAAACATTGTTTTTAGTAAAGTCAATATTTTTAACAACGATATTTTTGTAAACGATATTTTGTACTCGATATTTTTGTACTTACCTGTTTGTAGATAGAAACTCGATATTTTGTACTCGATATTTTCTCAACGATATTTTGGGTAGTCGATATTCTTTCAGTGATCCAACTCAACACAAACACATCTATTGGTCATTACTTTTCAAATAAATTCTTGGTTCCCTAAAAAAGAAACTAACAAAAAAAAGAATCACATATTCATAGCAATTGTTCTTTGTTACCTTTAGAAACTTACTGGCAAGATCTACAAGTTTCCATGTCAACGAAACATCATGTTCAAATTTAACTCCGAAATCTTAACCTAATAGTGATGGATATTCCATTAGTGTAGATGACTTTTACTTATACTTGGTTTATCACAGGTCAGCCATTGTTACAGTTTTGCAGCGTTGTAGACTGTTTTGAAAGTGTATTCATTATGCTTGTGTAGCACTTTCTACTGAATGCCATTAAATGTGCTGGTCAGCTTGATACTACAATAAATAAAAGGAGTTTCTAGTGCTCTCCTAAAAGGTTACTGGTTAGGACATAATTGTAGGTTTTCTGGCAAAATTGTTCTAGAGCACAGTGGCTTTAGGACAAAAGCTCCTACTACCATTTGTTGTCTTAATATGATTTGTCATGTGATATCAGCTCTTAGGATTGTGGACCTTAAACCTCTTCTAAAAACCTCTTCTAAATAATCAGGGGCTTTACCTTGTATTGTGTATAAATCAAGGTTAAACTCCTAACTGAATTCTTTATTTTTAAGTGTATTTCTCTTAGGATAGAAGATGACATATTTTAGATATTACACCAACTGCTGTCACAGCACTGCTCTGAAGAAAAATGTCTAGTTTCTTGCAGATGGATATGGCCAAGCACAGAAAGAGGGCACTGTAAAAGCTCAGTTTTGCCCGGACTATTTCACTGTTGATGGTAGCTCTGCAGTTTTTGTTGAGAAAAGTATTACAGATTTTCAGGAATCAATGATGGAAACTAGAATATTCATCTGACCAATGAGGGACATCTTATTGTTGATGATTGCCCCAGGGGTTGTGGCCCTGTCCATGGATGTTGTCCTACTTAAACCCACCTCAAATCACAAGAGATTATTGATGTGGACTGATTAGAAGACACTTTAGGGTCATTAGGATGGTGGGTGGACTTTGTCCGCCCGCCATCCTTCCATGGAATGGGACCACCCACCATTGGTGCGGGGGTCCTGTTGCTGACATTAGGATACCCCCGCCACACTGGTGGGCGCATCCTACATTCCTGACATTGCGGTGGGCGATGCTCTCAGCACCGCCCGCCGCAATGCCAGGAAGGCATGTCGTGCACTTCCTTTCACAACATGGCAGGCACCACACAGTGCCTGCCATGTCGTGCATGGAACAGCAGGGGGGTACCATAGGTAACCCCCATGTGCACCCCCCACCCCCCAGAATCCCTGGGGGCCCGCTACGGGCTCCCAATGGCAAAAAACGCGTGCACAACCCCGCATTAATGCTAATATGGATGCCGGTGTCTCCCAGACACCGCCACCATGTTAGCAGCTTTTCTGCCCGGTTGACTCTGCGACCGGGCGGAAAACCGGCAGACGTTCTTTCTGTCCGCGGGGTCCCCCCACCATGGTATTGTGGCAGGGGGAAATCCAAAGCGGGTGGAGGTTTTTAGCGGGCGGATCGCCACCGCCATACCGGCGGTGGCGATCCGCCCGCTATATAAATGACCCCCTATATTTTTCTCACTGAGCCCAAAGATATTTTATATCAATCACCTCTAGTCAGACTCTAAATAATTGCACCACTTTAATAATGTTCTCCAAATTTTGGTAGTTTGAACATCACTTACGTCATGGTTTAATAGTGTAACTTTACTTTGGAGGTCATTTAGATGTTTTTCATAAATGCTGATCAAAATAAATAACAGTCATTAGGTACTTCAAAAACATTGTCTGCAGATGAGGTCTTCTGACAATTAAAGACAAGCTAGTTCATAGCAACCACCAATACCGAAGTACTTCCCTCATTCTCTGATTTAGTATCGAGGTCAAGTAGGTTTTTGGCCACTGATGCAAGTGCATGCATGATTCACTGTACAAAAATAACAATAACAATAACATTTGACCTCTCCATCATCCATCATCAAAAGTAATCATTGCATGACAAAACACAAACTGCCAATCAGCAACTCTCAAATCCATCATAATTTCCTTTTACTTTTTTCCCCAACATGCCAGTCTGATCCTGAAAAAAGTTATTTCCTTACACCCTGTCACCTTCTAGCTTTAGAAGTTTTGAACTTCCATCATGACAACTAAGCTATTCCCTCCTCAGAAGTTCCTTGACATGTGCCATAACCTTAGCCAGGAATTCACCATCACTGCACCCATTCACATGAAAAGCCACTGTCTAGACACCATAGATTACCATGCCTTCAGACCTTCAACCTCCATATCTCCCCCGTTAAGGAACATCACAAGTCCAACTCATTCAAAAGCATGCAGGAGAAAAATCAATCCTTGGGTAGCACCAGCAACTTCTATGCAAAGTTCTTGGATTTCCTACACTCTGCAATCTCCCTCGCAGTTGCCAATTGTGACTCCTCCAAATAGGATAAAAAAGAACTACACACAACTTGTGGGTGTTAAAATTGCACGATCTACTAGAAAAACTGCTCTACTCTTGAATTCCTCTGTCAAAGACCTCCTCTGATGTCCTACACTCTGTTTAAACGCATCAGTACCACTCACCATATCAACATATTTAAAGCAACACCTGAATTCGAATCAGGGCAACTCTAGAATGCGATCACGTACCCGAGAACTTTTAAAGTGAGTGAAGAAACGTATCAGCCCCTTTTGCACCAACCATCCACCCACAATATAACTTTACTTCTTATTCAAAAAGGTCTATAGAAAAAAACCTGCAACAAGTCAACTCCTCCATTCCCAGAACTTTCAACCCATTGTGGATATAGCTCATGCTCCTCTGCTATGCCCATTCTCAAAAATCCCCAATGATAGTATTACATCTTTAATTGGTCAGCATCATCTTAAAGAACCCTTTTTCAAGCTAACAGAACCCAACACCTATCACCCTATTTCGGGCCATCCATGAATATCACACATAATGGAAACATTTTCACCTCCAACCAGCCTTGTAAGTAACCCCCTGCAAGCCTGCTTTTCAACCCCCACTGTACTAATATCATTTTCTGGATGTGTTGAATGACATACTCTAAATGTCTAATGAAGGATCACTCTGCATGCTGATCCTTCTTGACCTCTCTGCTGCTTTTGACAAGGTGAACCACACCCAAATTCATCACCTACAGTCTGCTGCTTATATCTCTAACATGTCCATCTGTGGATCTAAAAGACCATTGCTAAGTAGTCAGGCTGGTAGTGTTCACCTTCCTGTCATACTAACTCATTATGGTGTTCCCCATGTCACTGCTCTTCTAACATTTATGTCAAACTCTCATGGAGGTCAGACACCTTTTGCCTCCAGTTATACTCCTACAACAGTGCCCCTCAACTGTAGCTGAAAGTCATGGGCACAAACAAAATTGAGCAGGCTTCCAATGGCCTTAATGCAAACATGAATGGGAGAAAACAGCTTAGTACAAGAGTAAAATTCTATTTTTCGGCCCCCCATCTCAGAAACAGATTAAATTACTCTCCCCCCATGCCACACCATTGCTTGGAGCAAAATCTATGCACCCGTGGTGAAATCAACCTCACACTTAAATCCAAAATGAAAGTACTGGTTAAGCCAAACTTCCACCAACTTAAACACCACAGCCAGACCCTTGAGTCCCTCCAATCTTAACCTACTTAACACTACCAAATCAAATTCCAAATCATGCACATGTGGAGCATCAACAACCTCCTCTCCTTAAGAAAACAACTGAAAACTGTGTTCTAAATGCTCAACCCTTTTTGCACTCCTAGGGCTTCTCTCTTGCACCGTGATGCAATTCAGCTATGTAGCTTGCGCATTACTATTATAGAATAACCAGAACAAAAGGACCTAGAAATGTGGCAGTACTAGGTGTACCTGTGAGATTTAGAGCTGCTGTGTCGGAATTCATGAAGCATATTAGGAGAGGAGTAAAAGGTGCTTGTAGAAAACCACATGTGTACAGCAAGGAATACGGGGAAGCAGGTAGCAAAATAGTAGCTAAATAGCAGCATGACCGAGGACACAGGGAGAGTGGAATAGAGTGAGAAAGCTGATTGGTAAGAGGAAATTCTCTGACCCAGTATCCATTTGCAGCTCCTCCCCTCGTGCAGATAAAGTCCCCTGACCACTGTCGTTTCCCCTAGACGTAATTCAGTTATTCAGTGCAACAAAGGCCTCCTTTTGCATTCTCACCCCATTAATTTTGGACAAATTATGGTTTTGGACTCCGAACACAGGGACCCTGATAACCAGGCCCCGGTGCATGTGCTGTGATCCCTAAAAACCTGGTAAATTAGTTAAAAGCCATAATTGGCACATTTAAAATATCTGCAAGTCCCTTGTATATGCTACCCAGTGTACCCAGGGTCTGTAAGATAAATGTCACTAGTGGACTGCAGCACTTATTGTGCCACCACTAGACAACCATGTCTTCACACTGCTTCTACAGCCCAAATTCGTAGTTATAAAACTGAAAATTTGACCCGGCATAATAAATATTGCCGGGCCTAAACTTTCCTTTTTATTACTTATGAGTCACTCCGAAGCAGGCCCTAAAATGCCTATAGGGCAAGTAGGATATGCTTACTTCAGTTTTACATGTCCTGGCAGTGAACAATTTTCAAAGTCATTTTTCACTGTAGCAAGATGTCCTATCCCACAGGAAATCTATTGGTTTCATTATAGTATCTTATAAAGCAAAATTTTTTGGGGGAACAGCTAGAGCCATGTGTCAATGACTCAATAGTAATTTAAAATCCAATGAAATGGCCAATTCGGATTTTGAATTACTGTTTTGAAAGTGCTACTTGTAGAAAGCTGGCATTTTCCTGCCTAAGCCTCTAGTAGCCTTTTCAGAGTTCATCCAGAAACTGCAACCTGGCAGAATGCTAGCCCCTGCAAGGAGCTGTGAATGGCCCACCTGGAGAACAAACAAAAGTGCCTGGACTGGGAGAAGTTGTGACCTATGCCTGAGTTCATGGGCTTGGGGATCTGCCCACCAATTGCACAAGCTTCATAGAGCACCCCTGTGACATGTAATCTACATCTCAGCCTGCCCCTGCCATTGTTCCATTAGCCAGAGTGCACCAATCCCAGAGAGGGGAAAACCTATTTCAGGTTGCCATGAGTTCTGACCAGGGAAAGAAAACTTCTACCTTGTTGGATTTTGACTGAGCACATAGGAAATGTCAAGGGTCAAACCCCTTGGAACTCATGTCAAAAGGCTAGAGCCGTGCCTGAGAACTTTTACTCCATTGGCCATGCAGTTTCCCCTTTCCACAAGATAGTTCCCGGCATAACACTGGCAACCTTGGATACTTTCTCCACACCAACAGGTGAAACAAGTGTATCCTGGTGTTGAGGCATGCCATGGAGTGGCAAAGCAGAATTCAGGCACTGGGTTTGGAGCCCAGCGGCATTGGAGTTCCAGTTCCTGGCCCCCTGGCCTCCTCCTGAAAAGTGAGTGCAGTGAGCAGGCAGTGAGTGGGCAAAGGGCAGTGGGTCAGGTTGGGGTTCTGCCACTCTGTATTCTCTGTTGGTTAGCCATCCCTTGGCACTCCCATCTCTTCCATCACCAGACTGCTCTGGCCAGCCGCCAGCCAGCCAACTCCTGCACTCAGCAGTTAACACCAGTCCACTTCCGTAGTCAGCTGCAGCTCCTGAACTTGCCTGAACCCACCTCACAGCATTATCCTTTGCTCAACTCCCCCACTCTCTGACTCTCTGTCCAGGTCAGTCTCCCCAGATCGATCCTGAGTCATTAAAGAGTAAAGGGGCAGTAAAGGGGTCAAAGAGAGGAGTCAGCAAATATGAGAGTGGCAAGGGGGAGCTTTCCTTTGCACATGAGACAAGCCCCCGATAACAGGGGGCCCAATGTTATGTCTAGGGTCAGAATATGAGCACACATGCAGCTCAGATGGGCGAGCCAGAACTCAGTGCTGCTTGCGGCCCTGTGCCCTTGTACCCCCCTCCTTTGTTTGCCCCCTCATCTATACCTCCTCCTCCTTTCCACCTGCTCCTCTTCCTCCCAAAGGCACCTCTGAGGCCTTGTTAAGAAGACAAGACAAGGACGACATCAAGCAAGGCAAGAATAAAAATAAAATAATCTAAAATAACTAGGCAACTGGTTGTCTGCGTACCTTTGTTTCTTTGTGCTCATGCCCCCCTCCACTATAGCAAGGAAAGTCTTTTTGGAGGGGTGAAGCAGCACAGTTTCACTAGGAAAACCTGAGGAAGTCCCAAGGTGAATCTTCAAGCTATACCAACAAATGCGAACTTGCAGTGCCGCACTGGCCATACTCAGGCCCACCAAAGATCTAATAAAACTGCAAAACACCAAAAAGAGAGACTCTTTTAATCCAGAAAGTGAGTACCAATAAACTCCCACGGGGTGAACCGGAACCTGGACACATGCAAGGAGGCAATCCCTCAGGCTAGCAAACAAGCTATCACTGAGACTGTTTTTGTACAAGAAAAACCCAAGAACCATATCCAAGGGCATTTTGTGCAGGACACTAAGCTTGAATTGTCGATCCTAACACAAATAAACCCAATACTGGAGCAGGAAACAGGGTATTTTGGCTAAGAAGGTGAGCCCATATTAAACCAGAGATGAAAGAGGCACACTCAACCTGACCATACACCAGCATGTAAAATTTATTTTTAACCTCAAAATACTCCAGATCCCATCTCGATAAAATGGAGGGCACAGCAGTGGGGATTCCCTCCTTCTGTAACTACAATCTCGAGGCGGGAGTACCCAGTCCCTACGGAGAAGAAATCCATCAGGGATACCCCAGGACAGTCACTTGGCAGAGTGATACCACTAAGCCCTGAGATACAAGTGATAAAAGGAAGTTTCATCATTGTTAAGGAAAATGGGAGATCCATGGGGGATTCTCAGAGAGGTCTGCCCTTAACGCACTTAGTCCAACAAAAGGGGGTGGCACGCAGAGGAGAAGTCATGAAAGAAAAAGACAAAAGAGAAAAGGACGGGGTAAATGCTGGATCGCAGGGTGGAAAACAGACTATAAGCAGTGGGCTAAAACAGGCCAGAGGAAGACCAAATCTTCCACCACAAGCTGGTGCATCATCAGTAGCACAGGTATCTCCAGGATCCAGGAGCCCACGAGGCATCACCACAAGAAGCTGGTGTTCTGACTTCTCCAGCTCATGTTTCATGCATCTGCAGGAGCTCGAGTAACCATCCACTATGCTGGAGATGTGGGGGCAATCATAAACATTAATAAAACACTTGATGCTATTGCCAAAGCTGCACTGCTGCATTTAGACAATCTGGAAGTGCAAATCTCCATTCTTGAAACAATTGCCACTTTAATTTCAAGGATCTATGGTAAAAAGGATCTCCTAAACAATTTGATCATCAAAGCACAAGTCTCAGTCCAACCAGACCAAAATGCGAGATCTTTGTGCCTGTAGGCCAAATATTAGAAAAATTTGCAGCATTGCTGATAGTGATGACTACCTTGAATGATAACCTGACGATGACTTGAAAAAGTCATTCACCTCCCAGAATAGCAATAATGGGTGAACTCCCCAGCACAGCCATTAAACCTAGAAGGAAAAAACCTTACCACAGAGGCCACCAGCAGTCGAGTCAGCCCAGGAGGATGCGCCCCCAGAAAATTTGGTAAGCAGTAAAAACACACACAGATTCTCACCCAGATGTCCACCCTGCTGTCAAAAAATGACCCAAAGCCACGGGATTACCTGAGACCACCCTTGTTAAGGAAAAATAAGAAGACTGAGAAAATTGCACAAAAGGAATAATAATAGAAGATCAACCTTTCTTTAAAGGCTGTGGTCAGTACCAGATGAGTAACTGGAAACCTGAACTACCCATTTCAAAAGAAAAAGAGGGCTACAAACCATGACAAGAGGCTGATGCCACTGACTCGGGGGCCGCTGATGTGAACCAGAAGAAGGCCACTAAGGAAGCCTCAGAGTTCATAGCTCTAACGAACAAGGCTGTGACCTCAAATAAAACCACTGATTCAATCTGGTCTCTGGAGAAAGACCCCCTACTCGATCCACCCCACCTAGTACAGCCAAACTAGCCAAAGAAAAGAAGTCTACACAGTCTCCACTAGGCCCTGAGTAGGTTCACAACCAATGCAAACAATGTCAAGTCCCATAGCTGTGGGAGACCTAGGAGAGATATCCAACCAAACTTTGCCGCAAATAGGTCCATCAACAAAACAGGGCGTCCAGACAGGCATGACAGAGAAGTGGAGGGACTGCAAACTCCCAAAGGTAACAGCATCAACAACAAATATATCAGGCAACTGGGAAGAGAAACCCCTATCAGGGAGGCCAACATCCCGGAAACCAAGAAAAATAAACCCGGAACAGATCAAATAAAATTCCTTAACCCAGAATATGCATCAATAGGAACAGGGGATATCCTCAATAGAGGATATTTCTTGAAACAATATGCAAATGTCCCTGGAACAAATATGCTATGCCGATATAGATGGAGTAGTCTTCCTGCCACCATGGCACGACAAGACCAATGAATGCACTGAACTCCTCTTTAATAACCCAAATCTGGTTATGCACTGAGGTAAAACAAGAGGCAGTTTGAGAAATGGGGTATAAAAGCTTGTTGATCCTGCGGTAAGCAAATGCCCAGCCTGCCTCCTGGAGTTATAATAAAGGGACAGGCCAGGAAAACAAACCAAAAAAATAGGAAAATGTCAGTCACTGGTTCAGTTCTAAGGGGCACCACAAAGGGAAGCCAACCCCAGAAATCATGGAAGAGACATTAACATTCATGGCAAACCAATCTGGTGAAGGCCACCATTATATAGCCCAATACACAGGATTAGGTATGGCTACCAAGAGCACTAAATTTCCACTCCTAGCTCAGGGCCCCAAAACACAACAAACCAGAAAAGGGGGCCATGTCTGAAAATCAGCTCATGGACTATAGGAGGTCTAAGCGGCTCACCAGTTAAAAACGAAACTATCAATGAGTTGCGGAGACACAACATTATCACACTCCAATAAAAAATGGGCATTAAACGTTTCCCCGTTTTCAAATTTAATAGTATATGTAGCCCTGGGGGACATGACTCCGGCAGGGTGTCAATCTACGTGGAGAGCGATTTAATTGCATCAACTATGGTGTTAAATGTAGGAAAGGGAGACTATTTCATCTTTCAAATAACTTGGACAAGCAGCGGCCGAACAAGGTCAATGCTATCCCTCAGCTTAGGTTGCATCTCTCTACACCCTATCAGGTCAAGAAGAGAATCAACTTTGACTTCATTGCTTCCAACTTTGCGGGATCTTAACGCATCAAATTTGGATGATATGAGGATAATTAGGGGCGATTTTAACACCCACTTAATAAAGGATGACTTGAACAGCTGCTCAACAGGACTTAAAGATGAGATTTGGGATATACAGCCAATCAATGTGATATATGAAAGGAGCGAGAAGCAAGGCAAAGCACTTGTAGCGCTATTAAATCAACAGGCCTCCAGATCATAAATGGCAAAGTAGCACCAGACATTCCAGCAGCCCTTAAGATAGATACCCTAGGCTATATGTGGGTATACTTGGCACATTTTCAACTTATGGGCAAATTTAAGGTCGCCATGAACCTGCCAGTGACCATGCCTTTCCTAGCTGCAAAGCAACAATACTGCACCCCGCCGCCCTAAAGTGGGCCTTATAGGAAAGCAAGATGACCTTGAACCCATTAATAGGGTATTGTGGTACTTGAAAAACCAAGAGGGTCAAGAAACACGAGTGGACCAGTTCTTAGAGGTGATCCTGAATGCTGGCAATGAACATCTTAACTCAAATCTTTGGGAGAGTCTCGCCACACATTTATAGGAGGCAGATGGTATCCAAACATGAAATGCTAGCAGCATAGAACCAGGCCATACCACACCTACAAGTGGCAAAAATGAAATTGGCGCTTTAAAATGACATTGAATCAAAACCCTGAAGACCCTTCTATCAACAAGGGGTAGAACAAATGGCTGCAACTCCAGATTATCACGATAAGGCAAAACTATAGAAAAGCCCTCTACACTCAGAGAGAGGAGGGAGCCTGAAAATGGGTTGAATGGCATATGATCATAAAATCAAAGGACCAAATGAAATTCTGGATGTAGATCAATAAAAGTCTCATTCCAAAGTCTCAGGCGACAGGTGGCAATGTCGCTCCCACCAACTGGAAATCGTATATTACACATCCATGCAGGGAACAAGTGTGGGAGAAACATCAAAGCAAGGCCTCTGTTATGAGCCCTTTATTTCAGTAATATTTGGCCAGCTATCCCAAGTTATGGAAGGTCTCATTATTGGTATCACTACACAAAAAGCGGCCAGCAAATACTGGCTAATTTTGCTCCTTGATACAGAAGGGAAGTGCTTTGCCAGTATAGTATTCTGAACAGGGAACTCCAAGACTGGGCAGAGGCATCAATTTAATTCTGATTAGCCAAACAGGTTTTCAAAGGGTCTGCCATATTGAGAACAACCTTCTCTGCCTAACACACCTGAGCAAAGTAACAATGGCCATAAAGGCACTCTATGCTCGGGGAATTCCAACCAATTTACTAAAAGCCATCACGAGACTCTATTCTGATATGTGATTTAAAATAAAAGTCAGTGTTGGATGGGCTACTATGACAAAAATACAAGACAGACAAGGTCCTAAAACAAGGATGTATATTGGCACCTCTACTGTTTAACCTGTATTTGGCTGACCTACCAACCCTCCTTGAAATGATGATGGCTTTTCCACCAAAAATGCTATAAACACAGTGTCCCTCACAAGGACAATGGCAAACAAGAAATACATATAGAAATTCAATTAGATCTATATTGTGCTGACATGAATATCTCCAATATTACAGGATTAGGACAAACAATGAAGGCAAAGCTTAATGCTTGAAAATATTTCAACAACTAAGCAAGCATAAATGAAGAAAGACACCATTCCACATTTCAAATAATAATTATAATTGTATTTAAGGTGTCGAGGAGTCAACGACGTTTCAATCCAATACATTAAATTGCTGGATCATCATCAGGACATTAGATTGCATGCCTGAGTAATTGCCTGTGGAAAAATGGGAAAACAGATAGGACTGCTGATCTATCTCTCTCTGCCCTTCAGTCTGGTCTTAAAGCGGGAGCTAATGAGGCTGCAATTGGGGTTAATCCCACTGCAATTGGGGTTAATCCCATTGATATTGTACTGATATGGCCGGAGAAACTTCAATAAGCATAACAGATGCTGGTAAATTAGCACAAGGCAGGAAGAATCACTCATCCACATACTTTGCATTTGTGAAATGCTGCTCCACCTAAGAATATTTTGGCTGCGCCTACTATAGCATGCCTTAAACATCAGAACTTGTCAAGCAACTGTTGAAGCATGCCTGAAAAGTGAGTCCTCGCAGCTAGCAGCACAATTCCTGATGTTCTTAAGAAAGGTCTGGGTATCACCCAGCTGTGCACCAGATGCTGTGCCCCAATAGACTGTCAATGGCATCATAGTCTTTAAAAGCTCATCTTCTTTAGTGGGTCTAATATGTTTTTCCTCCATCTACCTCAGCTCAAATCAGACCTCCATGCTTTGAGAAACAGTTTAGTAATTGCACTTTTTTTTTAGCTTTGTTAAGATGTGTTGTTCACGGATAACTATCTTCTTGACCACACTACATGTGTAGTTTTGGGGTTAGTCTAGATGCATAGAGCACAGATACGTGCCCCTGACTAGATTACATGCCTGGTTATGAGGTCAGTTTTGTAGCTCACTCAGGGGCAATAATTGCACTTTAGATTTTTCATAATGTATTTTAATATCTGAACCTTATATTTATGCTTCATTGAAAAGGCACATGGATCTTTAATCATCTTTTCACATTTTTGCTAGCACCAATTTGTGTGGGTTTTAAGCCTTTTTTTAAGCCTCCATAAGTACTTGCTATGCTGCTTATATGCAAATATACATGTGTGGCTCTTATTGTAAGGATTTTGAATAATCGCACAATAAAGAATGTATCCATCTTCTTCAGACCACCTCTGCAGCTGTGGAAGACAGAGGAACTGCACCAGGTTTTGAACCTGTGAAGAAAACCCCCAAGGGCTGGACTTGTTCCTACTTGTAGCCAGTACTGAAGAGTGGACTCCAAGGGCCAGTAGGCGAGCAGGATCTATTTATAATAGCAGCTTTGGGAAAGGAAATGCAAACCACCAGAGCAAGTGCGCAAGCAGTAGAGAAGCAGCTAATATGAGATTAAGGGCTTTGAAAGAATTAGCTGGAACTAAGAAGTGATGATGATGGCGTGTGAGCCCTCCGAGGTGGCAAGAGGCACAGGCTGGTGATATGGTAGCTAGCAAATGGAGTTAATTGAAGGTAGAGTTTAATGAACACACAAGATAATACAAAGTACCTACCAGTGAAGAGTGATTCTCATCTGAAGCATGGCTGAGAACTAGAGTTAGCCAAAGCCAACATCAGCTCAAGTATGAGGATCTGCATGAGAAAAAAGAAACAACCCTAGAGAGGGACAGATAATGCGCCACCAGACAAAGGAAGGGTGTGGAGAAGACAGGATCAATCTAAAACATGGAATGGGCACGGAGTGATGCTACACAAAGGATTATCATATTTAACAAGTGTTTCAAACCCATCACTTGATCTTTTCTGGTTCATAGTCAGGAAGACAGGAACTAGCACATGAAATCAAAACAGAGTGGTCAGCATCGTAAGGACAGCCATGACCAAAAACAGTGAGTGAGAGGATGCATAAGCGAAACAGCAGAACTGGAAATAGGGAAACAAAGGAACAGGAAAGATGAGGTAACCCTGAGACAGTAAAGAGACAGGGAAGGTGTTGATGAACTAGAGAGATTTTTTTCATCTTTTGATAAGTGTCAAAAACCTAATTTGTCTCAATGCAGTGATATGAAAAAGACATTTTGGTAAAACATGCAAAGAGGCATTTGATTTGTTTAAAGAAGCATCTTTTTAACCACATACCCTGGCTAAAAACTTTTGTAACAAACTTTCATGAAACAATTTGATGGAGCGATCAGGCAAACCAAGCTATATTATCTGTTAATATTAAAAATATTAAGGTACTTTATTTCATTGATTCATGAGTATCATTATGGCAAAGAGGCTAAAGTCAGATTGGGTACACAGAGTACTAAAAACCAGCAAGTTTTTTTTTGCAACAATGGCGATTTTGGAATGGGGAGAGCCTGAATTATTCCAGTTACTCTGGATATGTGCATTTATGCTCATCTTCGTCAAGGCTTGTTTTTATGCATTCTCCCTCGAGCAAATTACTTGTGAATAGGGTGAAATGTGCATAGTCTTATTCTTGCTGGTGTGCTACTTACATCCAGCAGAATCTAATCTTTGTTCTTATGTCTCTCACCTCTTCATTTATTAAAGACCCAAAACAACATTTACTCCATCAATAGACTACACCAGAAAGCAAGCATTTGCAATGCAATAGGTCTCGCATTTACGAGAATAGGAACTACTGGCGTTGTAAATGAGAATGTCTTTAACCTATGTATTTTGGTTTGGAGTGTAGTGGATGTATGTGGCGAGGAGTGGAATTATGTGGGTTGTATTGGAATTTGTTAGTTGTGTAATTATGTGTGGTGGAATTGTGTGGTGTGGAGTGAATTTGTGTAGTGGAATTATGTGGCATGGGGTGCTGTGAAATTATGTGTATAGTAATTATGTGGTATTGAGTGTACTGGAATTATGTGGAGTAGGTATGTGTGTCATGTAGTGTAATTATATCTATTGATATTTTGTGTTGTGGCGTGGTATGTAGTAATTATGTGGTGCGCTGTTGAATTGTGTTGAATAATGTGGAATTTTGCGGTGGCTTCCCAGACAGCATGCCTTTACGATGCCCTACACCATCACCACCAAGAGGCTGCCAGAGCAGCGGTTTGTACAGTAAGACAGATTTACTTCATGCTGTTTGAATTAGGCTGTAGACTAGCTTCCTGGCAATAGTACAAACATTTTTCATATATACATAGTAGTCTATATGTTACAAAAGAAAGACTTTTGGGGCAGAATATGGCCTAAATCTAGTACATATTTACGTGCAATTTTTTGTGCATCAGTGAACTTTATATGCCTTTCGACCGTATCGGCTCAGCACATACGGTACATGCCAGGATGGGAGCCCCACAGCGTATCAACTCAGGTATGACTGCCCACAATAAACCATATGGATCAAAGTCTGTTAAGCCTGCCTACACAGAAATATATGTTTTACCTATTAAACTGAAAAAAATCTCACAAATTATAGTGTGAAACCTTATTTAGGAATCCACCAAGGAGCAACCTCAAAATTAGGTATTTACTTTTTCTGATTGCCATTTTCTGTTGAATGTTAGTATCAACCAGCATTACAAAAATGTATTGATTTTGCTAAAGTTCCAAGGACACGAGCTGAATATTGATTCAGAAGGAATGACCTTTAAATAAACCTTAAGCAATCCTGTGATAGTCGATGGGGGAGCAAAGGAACCAGCTTGCATTGTGAGGAACAGTTTTACTGTGGTTACTTGTGCACGTCTTGCTTTATACATTTCGTTTACATTAAACCAGTTTTTTGGAACAGCTCCAATTTCCCGCTCACACTGTTATCAATCTGCGCTCTGTGAATGTTAATTAAATGTGATTGTTCTGCCAAATTAATTGGTTAACATCTACAAAAGAACTGCTGTTGAATTGTTTTGACCTCAATCAGAAGACATGCCACCCCCTGGATAGAACTACTGAAGAGGACAAAAAGAATGGACTAATAAAAGAAAGGAAAGGGAAAGAAGGCCATCCGCATCCAGGGGTGATGGTGGGAGGAAGGGCCTGTACGGCGGTGGCAAAGGGGCTTAGCTGCCTTTGTCACACAGGGCTGCACTAAAACAATATTAACCCTACCTAGTTTCCAGACTTGCTGCGATCCCCTCGCTACAACCAACACTTATAAAAGTTGGTATGTTTTTATTTGCACATATAAAAGGAAGATAAAAGAGGCAGAAATATGTTAACCTCTTCGATGCTGATGACGGAACCGCTCCGTCATCAGCCGCGATGGCGCTGTGCTGATGACGGAGCGGCTCCGTCATGGCCCACCCGACGCACCTGCGCGGTGCTGATTTTGCGCCTGCGCGGCTCGTTCTATTGAGCGGGCGGAGCCATGACGGAACCGCTCCGTCATGAGCACAGCTCAACCGAGGCTGGTGACGGAGTGGTTCCTTCACCAGCATGAGAGCGCCGCGCGGCCCCCCGCCCCCTTAGCGATGCCGCGGAATAGCCGCAGCAGCGAAGGTGTTAACAGATGGCATGATTTGGTTTATTTTATGATGGGTGGGCGGGCGTGAGGGAGGGAGAAAGAGTGAGAAGAGGAATCTGGGCCGGAACTAAACAATGAATGCTGGTATGTATAGAATTGCCATAGTGAATTTGTTTTCTTCTAAGTTCTCTCTGCTTCATTGTGGAAATGAAAAAATATGGTCCACAACCTCCTGAAAACGATTAAGAAGACATAAAAAATGCAGATGGCAAATCTTTGTTTTTAAACGAACGCTGGATAAGTGTTGAAAATATGTTAAAAAAGTAAAGGCGAAAGCAGCATTTGTTATGTATGCACCCGTTGCTGGCGGAGAACTGCATTAATGGAAGCCACCAATGGACCAGCGGGGGATCAGTAACCTGGTTAGAGCCTTTCATCTCAGATTCCCTTTTAAACCCATAATGGAGGATGGACTGAGCCCAGTCACCAGGATGTCTGGAGAAAAATCTGTGACACAATTCCTTGCCACACACGAGAAGCCTCACACCTTTCTCTGCGAAAACACACACGCCTTCTCAGAGGAAACAAAACATGTTAGTCAGCAGTGAAATAAATTCTCAAGGTGGTAGTTAAACTTAAAAACAAAGTCAAAACAATAAAGTAAAAACACGATAAACACGTAAACAACTGCACGCTAGGAACCAGCGTCTAGTATTACACCTTAAATAAAGCACACACTTAGACACACATTTGCATATGTGGAGCGTTGTTTACAGCATGCACGTTACCACTCAAAATACATTCCCATCCGTAAAAAGCTGTTTACAAGAAACTTGAGCGATGCAAAAACAAGAAGTCCCCGAAGGAACACATAAGCACTTACAGGGAAAGGACACTGAAGTTGGCCAGTGCTGCCGAGAGAGAAACGGAAGTGATGTTTCAGGAGCACCAACCAATGAGGTACCAGTAAAGAAGAGAGACGCAGGAGGGAATCAATAGCAAGCAGCAGGTGGGATTCCACTGTAATAGTGCTTACTACAGGTCTTTCAGACAGCGCATGCGCTCTCAAGGCTGGACCTAAACAGGGGGTACGAGTACACATTTCTAAATAGTTCAAAGAAAAGTACACAATTTATGATCTTGTCTTTAATTTGCATGATTGTTTATTAAGGTCTCTTACAAGCACGAACAGACAATCAGTGTGCCTACATTTGTATTCCACAATATTGTTTGCTCAGTGATTTCTCTAATGGTGACAGGTTTGCATCAATTACATACATCTCTTTCTCTCAGCGAATCAATGTTATCTAAAATTTACTGAGACACAACAGAGAAATCTCTGGTTTCTTCATCTTTTAAGTACTTCTAAGACAGATGTTTGGAAGATGCCATATGCCAGTTAGCTCTCGTTTGTAAATAAAATGCCTTGTTTTCTGTGAATGCTTCTCTCTTGCTGCACTGGACCTATTCCAGAAACAGTCTGTTTCCATTTTTAGCACCTGTAACACTGGGGCTCTTGAAGTGACCCCTGACCAAGGTCCAGTGATGCTGATATTTGACCAGTCAGGATCTAGAACAGAGTGGGATTTGGGCCAAGAGATGCAATTTACTGACTAGGGAGGAGCAGGGAATGTTCTTGTTTGTTGGTTAGTTGCAGTTATATGGAAACGCTGTTCTCAATCACTTTGGGGTTCATGTAGTTGTACTTGACAGGCAGAGATGCGTTTCTGCTTTCAATCTCTGCAGATATCTGGGATAGGCGTTTCTGGAAGGCCTTGATGCACCGCTTGGGTTCCTCCTCTGTAAAATGTTCATCAGGTAATGTGCCTAAAGGCCTCTTTAAAAAAAAGAAACATTTAATCTCATAAATCAAGAGAATATATTGGGAAGCAACAAAAAAGCAAGGTTTTCTAAGTAATCATGTTGGTTTAGAACAGCCTAAACATGGAATCAGCTTTACTTCCCTCCCTCCCTCACTCTTATGTTTTAGCTCACTCTGGAAAAGATCACTACTGATCCCATGGCAACTCTGGCCTCAAGGGTCTATCCTAGGCCCACTACTATTCTCCCTATACACCAGCTCCCTTGATGACTTCTCCAGTGGCTGCTCTTGTTGCCTTTACACTGATTACACAAATGTTATCCTTTCACACTCTCTACCCATGAATCTGACTACTTACTTCTCTAAGATCAGATGTTGGATAGCTCGCATATCTTTTGTTTAACTCACCCCCCTCAAAAAAAAAACTGAGGGTCTTTACTTTCTCTCCACACTGACATCATGGAGTCCAGATCTATGTACTTTCTTTGAGACATCTAGACTTTCTCATATTCAGTCAGAAACCTTGGGGTTATCACGGATACTGCAGCATGCGACCACATGTTAAATATCATAGAAATAGCCATGTCTTCTTTTTCACACCTGACACAAGTCAAAATATAATTCCCTTTGGGCGAATTACCATAGAAACCCAGCTTCTTACAAACATACATATATGGACTCACCAATATCAAATCAAAACATGGAAGCAATATAAAACATAGTGAAAACACTATAATAAAAGTATAAGCAATCCAGTCAGAACCCTCGTTCCCCGTTTGCCGTTTCCAGCTTCGTCTGCCAGCACGCTGGACGTTTTTGCCTGAGCGCCGATAGGGAGTGCACGCTGGTAAAATCACGTGTCACCTTTGGTTCCCTGATCCTGGTGTTGCCAATCAGCAATGTGGGGGTTTTAACGAAGGAAGGCCCATATGAACGAAAGTTCTGACTGGATTGCTTATACTTAGCCAGTTGTCAAAGCATCTAATGGATATTTAAATACAAGATTTGATAGAGTGTGTGTGAACGACCACACTGATACCGCGTGCGTGGCTCTATAACTTTTTATTGATATTTATGTAAGCACATTTTGCCAGTTACGAAGCTTCTAACGACGCAGATTACAGGTGTTGCAGCCCTCTTATTACTATCAAGACATATTAGGAGGAGAACACGATTTTAATTTTGAAGAGATATTTCGCTGGACGAATATCTACTGAGACTGAGAAGGAGGCAGAGTACCCCATATCTTTTACTGAGTAATATAGAACAATTGAGAACCATTGGGAAACATTTATTGTAATTGTCCTGATGAAGCTGGTTAAATATTAAACGACCGCCGAAACGCGTCGATGCACAAGGAGTAATACGAGAAAGACAAACTAAGGAAAATTCTGAGTGTTTGTTGGAATTTAGTCCTTCACTTGTACCTCCTTTTTTATAGGAATGTTGGATTTATATCTTTTATAGTGTTCCGTCTTGTATATGTTTCCCATTTTTAACAAAGTATAGTGTATGCTAATAAACTGTGCAGATTTACTTTTACTTTTATTATAGTGTTTTCACTATGTTTTATATTGCTTCCATGTTTTGATTTGATATTGGTGAGTCCATATATGTATGTTTGTAAGAATCTGTGTTTCTATGGTAATTCGCCCAAAGGGAATTATATTTTGACGTGTGTCAATTGTGGAACCCTATCCCTTTGGTTCTGGGGTCCCTCTCTCTTTTATTAGAGATTCTTTTTCACACCGCCAAGACCAATTAATTCAGTAGCAGTTTGTAAATTAAATTACCTACTGAATAGTCACTCCCAAAAACCCTTTACCTACTAGACAGGGTTTGGAACTGTGCCTGCAAAACCTTACTCAACCTGCCAAGACACAAGCTCATCACTTCCTTTTGCACAAAGCTGAGAGGCTAGTGTTGAAAATTCGACCCTCTACAAATCATTGACAGTCACATATAAAGTTGTCACAGTACCTCCAGGAATTTTCTATCAGAACAACTCACTGGTTACACCCAAACACAGTTTACAGGATAAGATTCTGATAGCGCCATTCTAGTCCACCTCACTGGTACTGACTGCTTCCAAAGAATGCCCCACACTCACTGTTTCCAAAATCACTCTGAAACGCCACCTCATGTGTCTATTAAAGAACAATTAAAGAAGCACACAGTGTCAAAAATGTAAATGACTCTACCTAGTTACTATACCAAGCATAAATGTATTATTGTTGGCGTGTTGCATTCCTATTACAAAAGCAGCTGTTTTATTCAAAGCGTGAATCACCTCTCTGGTTTATTTATTCCATCATACTGAATTATCTATGTAACAATCCACCTTATAGAAGACAGTGTTGGAAAAATTGTCATGCCAGTTATTCCGAAGTAAATAGGTCACAAGGAGGTACTGTGTACCCACAGCTTGGGACTCCTGACATATGCATGGAGAGAATGGATGCTTACCATGTCACCTGGCTCATCACTCAGGACCCTGACAGTCACCATTAAGGCGGTAGTAGTGCCCACCTCGGGCAAGATCTCGAGGACACTTTCCAGGGTTGCGGTGCCCTTGGTCTTGGGAGGAGGTTGGCGCATTGTACCGGGACCGTTCGGCATCCAGGAGAGGAAATCAAACTACAGTGGCACAAGCCCAAAAAGAAAGAAACAGCAACATTTGAATGCTACAATTATTTTAATTAAGTAGATTCATATAGCACCACCAGACTCAGGGTTATCGGAGTGCTATATAAAAAACAATTTCACTTCAAAAGCCACCAAATGCTACATCATAAAATGTCATTGTTAGACAGAAACAAGAGTTCAGTGCAGGAAAACTGTGATTGCTAGGTGTAAAATCACCATTAGAGAGAAGGTTGGAAAAGTATGTGTTTCAATGAGGAGTCAGAATGTCAGCTAGAGTTTATATACAAGGATGTATCACAGACTAAGGAGTTATTCCAAAAGTATATGAACATTGAGTGTACTGCTTGAGTCATCCTTTCTCAGCTGATAGTGTACCATCTTTCCAAACATTGCCTAGTTACTAGGGTGCCGTGAGGGAAAGCATCTGCACAATGACCCACCATGAGTAAAGGCTGCCCCAATTGTCCACATTCAGATTTGTGCTCCTTTCCAAAAGTGCACTGGGCACATTGGTGAAGACTTTTAGTTGTAGGAAAATCTGAGCTTCCCCTTCCAGAGCAATGCCCTCTGGTAGACCTCTGGACCTCCTCAGGTCAACTTCTAAGGTCACAAACTCACAATGTTCTCTACTGAGCCCCTTGTTTTTTTAAAAACTATTTTATTTTGCATTTTCCAAAAAAAACAAGTAAACAAGACACATTGTATAAATCTGCCAGGAATAAATATGCTTGCTCAATAAAAAAAACAAGAGAAGAAAAGTGGACAGAATAGCATAGCATCAACATCCGGGCATTTTGGGAATAATCAATACAATGCCTCCCACCACGGGCACAGAATGTGGATATCAGAGGCACAAATTACCTTGGACATAGTCATATGAAGCCCTCCCACCCACAGCTGGTGCTTGATATGGGTAGTAAAGGGGCGGGCGCCCTATAACATCATATTTGGCCATCCGGTCTGGATAATAGCAGTCAATTTCTCCATAAGTAAGTGGGCCACACCTTTCCCCACCACATATTTAAAGAAGGAGAAAGAGATTGCTTCCACATCTGCGCCACACACAGCCATGTCACCAGGAGGTGAAAGAGGAAGTGGCCCATGGAATTTAATATGGAAACTATTCTATTGTCCCCTGGGTCATCTAAGAGATGCATCAGTTATTCCAGTGGGAGTCGAACATTGGTCACGGAGTGCACTGTAACGTGAATCTCAACCCAGAATGTGTGTGGGAAAGTACCCCTCTATGCACACCCCTTCCAACACAAATCTAAACTCCCAAACACCTTATTCAGTCTAACAGTTGTAAGATATCAGCGGGTCAATATCTTGTAGGCGTTCTCTTTATAGTATACACAAATTGAAGATTTAGCTGCTCTTTGCCAAATGCCCCCCCCCCCAAGTGTCATCAGATATTTCTGTGGCCAACTCCCCCTCCCATTGCTGTACATAGGCATGCTTGCATAGAGTGGTCTACTGTAAGAGATAACAGTAGAGGCAAGATATGCGTTTATGATGTGCGTAAGTGAGATATAATGACTCTATGGAATGCTCGTCATGTTGGAGGGCAAGACACGTGAAGGGTCCGCCAGCCTAATTGAGTGCTTGAGTCAATTCAAATTAAAAAAAACTTTCTTTCAGTCAAAGACCCTAAAAGAGTGCTTGAGTCAATCTAAAGCTGTTGTGTCGAGTTAAGTCAGTTGAAGGCTGCAATTATTTCAATTAAGTAGATTTATATAGCAACACCAGACCAAGGGTTGCCAGAGTACTATATAAAAAAACAATTTCACTTGAAAAGCCAAAAAATGCTACATCATAAAATGTCATTGTTAGACAGAAACAAGAGTTCAGTGCAGGAAAACCGTGGATACTAGGCGTAAAATCACAAATTTGATACCCAAGTCCCCCTTTAGCCTTAAATCGCCATAGAAGTCACCCAGAAAAGCAACCTGAGCCTGATGAAATGAGACTGGGTGGGCCACAGCCAGGGGAAAATCAGGATTGTGCATCAAAGGGGTGAGCCAGAAAGGGTAGGTTGGGAATGCCGTATGTTGGCATACCTCTCTCCAATAAGCGAGGAACAAAGAAGCTAAAGGTAAGAATGGAGGAGCGTTTGTCCCGGTAAGCTTCAGAAGCTGCAGCAACCCTCAAAATAGAGAGGAAGAAAAAGCCTGCTTCCACCTGAACCCAGGGTTTCCTGTCCGGGTGGTGGTTCTAATCTAGAGAAGGGCAGAGTTAAGCTGCCAAGACATAGTTGGAGACATTTGGGAAGCCCAGGCCACTCCCCGAAACTGGAATATTCAGCGTTGCTCTCGCCACACATGGGGACTTACCTCCCTATATAAAACCCAGGAGTTTTGCATAGATATGTGTTTGGATTGAAAAAGCAAGGGCCAGTGGAAGGTCTGGAAAACAACCAAAGCATAAAATTCATTTTCACACTGTTGAGTCTGCCTAGCCACAAGCTCTCAAGTTACCACCAACTATATAAATCCTTAAAGAGGGCCGTGGGTTGAGGGGGAATGTCTCAAGCATTTAAATCTTTCGTCAGAGGCAGAAGATGTATCCATAAATAAGTAATGGATGACATTTCCCATTGGAAACCACAGTCTCGTTTTAAGCCTTAAAGACTGTTGTGGGGATCAGCAATCCCCATACCCTTTGACTTAGTAAAATTTATTTTGGAGCAGGACACCTGAGAGAAGGCATCAAGCTCCTCCATCAATGCCAGAACAGTGATGAAAGAAACAAAGAATGCCATCAGCGAATAAAGTAAGATTATGGTCCACACCGTCAACCATCACACCACTAATGCAAGGGTTAGCCTGAACTTTAACCACAAATGGTTCCATCATAAGGGCAAATATTGAAGGGGACAATGGACATTCCCAATGGGTGACTCATGTGAGCTGAACAGGTCGGGAAAAGGAGCAATTCATTTTAAGCTTAGTGGTAGGTTTCTGAAACTTATCCTGGATATAAGTTTTCATTTTATGTCCTAGGGAGATTGTATCCAGAAACTTAGGGCCACATGTATCAAGGAACAATTTTGCGATTCCGAAATAGCGATTTTTAAGGAATCGCTAATTAGAAATCGCAAAATGGTATGTATGTAGAAATCAGCTAATCGCAATTAAGGAATAATTTCCCATTCATTTCTATTGGCCAGGAGGCCCATAGGAATGAAGGGGAAATGTGCAATTAGCAATTAGCTATTCGCAAATTGAGAATATTTTCAAGGGTGCAGGGGTGTCCAAAAGACACCCTGCTGCACCCCTGAAAATGACATGTGTGCGCATATGGCACACATACATGCCCTAAGGGCATGTATGAGCGTCACTAGGCACCTTTTGTTTTTTAAAAAAATGCTGTTTAAAAGGAATTCGCAACTTACCACCAACTTGAAGTTGGTGGTAATTTGCGATTCCTTAGGGACAATTAGCAATATTTTTTTGCATCATACATTGCATTTAAGGAATCGCAAATATTGCGATTCCTTAAATGCAATCGCAAAATAAGGAATCGCAAATTGTGCGATTCCTTATTTTGACCCACATTTGCTTAATACATACCATATTGAGATTTCACATTCGCAAAGGCCGAAATTCTGCGAATTTCGGCCTTTGCGAATGCGAATTTCAATGATACATATGGCCCTAAGTGAGGCAGGCTTTCCCAATTTTAGAAGAAGTGTAATCTGTGACTCCATCATGATATCTGTCACCACTCCAGTCGTCAAGAAATAGTTAAAGACCCGTACTAAAGGACTGATCAGGAGAAAGGAATAACATTTATAAAACATTGCGATATACCCGTCGGGCCCAGTAATTTACAGATGGAGAGGCAGTAAATTGCTGCTCGATCCTCTTTCAGAGTAATGTCATCCATCTGAAGGCACAACTCCTCAGATCTATCCAGGGGGGACATAGGTGCTCAATTATATGTTTTGACGCTGAGTGTCAAGCTGTTGAGCCTGGTATGGAGTGGAGTAGTAACTATAGAAGATCTCAATGGAATCCTCGTATCTCGATGGGTTCATCCACCAGCTCCCCTAGATGGCTACAGGTAGCACAAATGCATAATTTATGTGCCGGGAGTCTGTCTGCATTATCCCCCTTCTCATGGTAGGCTTGGTTGACATACAGAAGCTTCTTAGCAGACAATTTCATTAATAGATGTTCAAGCTTGCATCTAAGCTGCCGCAAATCCCTCAAAGGACTGTAGGAGCTGCCCTCTCTATGGCACGTCCCCGCCTATCAGATCTGATTCTCAAGCTCCCGTTGGCAAGGTTTGTTCGCCCTTTCAAAGGCTGCTGAGTGGGAAATAAGTTGCCCCCGAAATAAAGCCTTTGCAGTATCCCACAGGGTTGCAAATGACAGATTGCCCATATTATTTTCATGGAAATAATGTTCAATAGTGTCCTTAATACGTTCACTGAGAACTGGATCCAGAAGCGCCACCTCACTGAGAATCCATGGCCGAGGGAATGGATCTTCGTGGAACTTGGCCAATAGTAGCTTAATTTCCTTTTTTGTTGCAGGAGCCTGGGAATCAGAATCTCTGGTCTGGGCCACAGGGTGAGGCTGAGAGTCAGTATCCACCATTCGCGAGGAATCAGAACTTTGAAGTATGTTGCGGATAGTAGAAGAACGTTGAAGTTCAACCATATGCACCGCCATGGTGGGACCAACACAACAATAAGTCCCTCAGCCTGAAGCACTCAACCAGTTGAAGGCAGGTCCCTCACCAGCTGTGCTGCAGACGATCAGAAGTGCCTGAGCAAATGGCACAAAAGGAGCAAAGGCCAGTATGACCAGCTCGTCACAGTGAGTTCTCATCAATCAGCTTGGATGTGTACACCACATCACGCTGCATAACATCCGTTTTTTACCCAATGCATACATTTTTCATGGTGCCCTAATGTGGAGCCCACAATTTAAAAATCCGCCTTTCACTTATTAGGATATTTTAATATTTATATACCAATAACGTTTCCAGATTGTTAATGGTGCCGCAATCCTTAGCAAAACATCGCATATAAATTGGGTCTACAGTATAACCATAGGGTAGACACGGCTTATTGATAGGTATGCAATTCTTAGTGATCATTGTTCGTGTCCCTCTGTGTTACATCTAAGTAAGAGATATATAACTCTTAGGGATTATTCTTCGCGTCCCTCTGTGTTAAATTTAATATTTGTTGTCCTCTATTAGACTTTGCCTCTATCTCTCGATGATTACAATTGTACACAGGGATCACAATATTGAAGGAATGGATGATGTGGCCTAGCACTTGATAGCGTGGTGTTGGGTGGGGTGGATTCCTCTTTTTTCACTATGAAAGTTACAACCTATACACATTTCCTGCATAAATGTCTAATGAATACGTAGACGTTTTTGAATTTGCTTAGTATCTGAATGTGTTAATATGAAACTTGAATGAAGAGAAAGTTGTTAGGGTGCTCGACTTGTTATACACAGGTTAAATCATGGTTTGGTCTACAAAGAAATGAATTTTTTGTATCTTGTGTAATTGTTTTAGAAATTAGGTTTCTAAAATTTCTCCTGTCTAGGTGTTGTATATAGAATGTATTGTTAAATGTGTACATGTATTTTAAGACTGTTTTATACACTTATTTTTTAAATGTTTCTTACAGCACTGATGAAGTTCTTGTGGTAAAAAAGAACTAAAGGCGTTGGATGCCTGGTGCTTTGTTTTCAAATTAAACAGAAGAATAAAGAAATCTACATGTTGAGAAGACTGGATGGACATTCAAAAATTACTTTTTTCTTTGGATATTTGAACTGGGAGAGTGCAACCCACAGTTGGCAAAAAGTCTGTGTTGGTCGTCTTGATCGCTCATTGGAAACGGCAGGGGCAGTGGTGTTGAACACCGTGGGAGCATAATGCTCAAATGTTAATTTGACTGGAGGAGGGTTTGGGAAAAGGAATACAAAGGATTAGTGTCCTTTTCGTGGAGGGAGGTGTGTCACATACACTTCTGGGTGTGTGTAGGCTTGTGTTGTTTCTTTTCTGGTTGTATAAGTACACCACACCAGCAGCTAGAGCGCCCAACCTGTAACAGAGCACACACATACATTAATAGGACACTCTGTGGAAAGAACATCACTTTCGAGCGGTTTTGAAGTTAGCGTTCTAGCTTTCTAAGCGGCGCTGAGGTAGCAAAGGCATTTTCACACACCCACACGTCACCGCACATTACAGCTTCCCGGGCTTTGGCTTCCTTTTTAAACTCCTGGGCTGGACACCACATTATCGTTGGGGTCCTCCGGATGGGTTTATGTTGGTGCCATACGGGTGGTGCGCTTTGACGAAGTAAGTAGAGGTCCATTATCTCCAATGAATTTCAGATAATACAATAGCGATCACGCATACAATTTAACGGTCCTAGAAAGATGGCCACACCCTGCCACTGAGTGCGGATTATTGCTGTTCGTAAGCACCTATAAAGTGCCTATAAGTAAGTGCCTATAAAGACAACCCTCCCAACCCTTGCAGAACTCAGCATGCAATTGGAATAAATAATCACGCAACACAATTTTTTGGGGAAAGGATTGCTGCAGGTTTATTCCATACAAAGTATGCCAACGTGGTGGGTTACGTTACGGGCGATCTAAGGGCAGGCAGCGGTGACTGACCAAAACTGCCCTGCCCGCCTGAAGAGCCAAATTGCACTGAGGCCAACAACCCAATCGCTGCTACCAATTATGAGAGGATTCCCCCTTGAATACTGTTTAACACCGGTGCACCACTTTACTCATGCCTTTTAAGGGCGGAGCGTTGCAAGGCAAACCCCTAGTTGTTCAGGCTTACAAACGCCCGAAGGACTAGCGGGCACTGACGATCTTCCTCCAGGTACCTGCTATAAAGACTCCTGGGGTTTGGCCCAGGCACCCCTATTGTGCTCCTGAAGAGGTACCCTTTGGGTACCCTTCCACCTCCGGATCACCATGTAACTATGCCGGCAACACAAATGAAAACATTAAACAGTCATACATATCCGTGCTCTCCAGCTGACACGCTAGGTAGGTCGGGAGACGGCGTGTCCCGAGCCAAACAGTGCACCAGATATATGGGGGCAGGTATAAGTACCCCAGCCCTGCCCTCCGCGTTCCGGAAATGACGCGACATGCACACAAGACTTGGGAACGCCTCCCCAGGGTCCCCTCGGCTCAAGAGGGGTGGTGGCATACCTAATGAGGCACTAAGGTGGCTTCCCTTTTGAAGTGGCCCACTGCGTGAGCAGTGGGCAGCCTCACAGGGCCTATATAGGCAACCCTCCCCATCGTTGCAGAACTCAGCATCCAATTGGAATAAATAATCACACAAAAAGTTTACTGTAGATTTATTCCATACAAAATATGCCAACCTGGTTGGTTAACTTACGAGTGATTCAAGGGCAGGCAATTGTGACTGACCTAAACTGCACTGCCAGATTGACGAGCCAAATTGCAACGTGGCCAACCCAATTGGTGCTACCAGTTATGAGGAGATTCCCCCCTTGAAAACCGTGAACGACCGGTCCACTACTTTACTCAAGCCCTTTTAAGGGCAGAGCATTGTGAGGCATGCCCCCGGTTGTTCAGGCTTACAACCGCCCGGATGACTAGGGGGCGCCGATGATTTTCCTCCTGGGACCTGCCATAAAGACTCCTGGGGTTCGGCCCAGGCACGCCGATTGTGCTCCTGAAGCCTTTCACCTTCATATCACCCTGTTACTTTGCCAATGCTCTGGATTTGGCCACCACCAAGGCTGGCAATTTACTTCACTTGCAACCAGCTGTTTCCAGTGCCTCTCCAATATCTAGTAAGAACTGATCCATGCCCACCTTAGACAGGTGCACCCTGTCTTCCTCAAAATACCCTTTGGTGTTGGCATGTATTAGCCCATGTCTGATGAAGCCAAACCCATCTGCTCTGTGAACTTGTGCATGGCACTGTTTACCCTTCTTCGGCAATATTCAATAGCCTCCCCCAACCGGACACCTTGCAAGACCCTACGCTGGACTATCTCTGACCACCATAGCTCACATTGACCAATGTATTTGCTGATTTCACCCATATCAGCCTTCGTTACCTGTAGCAATGCCCCTCCCCCTATAACCGTGATATCGTTGCCTCCGAGGTGGATGACCAAAATGTTCAGGGGCCCTCCCCCCTAGCTTGTCTCTGGTGCAGTTTGTTGAGAAAGCTGTGCCTTTGCATGCCAGGGTACCCCAATCAGTCTAACTGTGTCTGAGAGAATCCATGCGTCCAAGTCCTGTATTCTGCCCATTGCGCCGACCTGGCAATGTACAAGTGACCAACCACCAACACCTTGAACCCTGGCGAAGTAAAGGGATGCAAATTTTCACACGCTATTTATTATTATTTACACATTACACACGCCAAACTTGTGTATAAACAATATAACACTTCCAACAACACTGTACAATATACAAAAGACTGCAATGACACTTCTGAAAAAAACCAAACTGTTTCGCCTTGCCATCCATTAAGTCCCATTAAAACCATCACAGGCGAATGTAGCGCTCATTACAACGTGAGTTCCAATGTCCCACCTTTTTAACGCGCTCAGCTGGGAGACCAATCTTGAAAGCCTAGGTGGTTGCTCTAATTCGAAATGAATGACTAGAAAATTGTTTCCCTGGGTGAGTGTGTCCTGATAACACCAGGCAAGACCTCATAATCCGGTACACCTGGACTTTTGTGTGGGGCGCCAGGTCTGCATGAATTAATAAATACCCTGCTGAGCTAGGGCAGATGGCTAAATAATGGCTGACCAGCCAAACTGGGCAGTACCTTCTCTCCCCCAAGGGCTGTAAAACTACTTCTTTCCCTCGCCCCAGGTCAGTTTTGGATCTTCTGATGTGTATCCTTAGAGAGTTACTTATCAACTGGACATCCTGGCTGCATAAAGTGTCACCTGACCCATCCTTTTTCGACCTAGCGACAAGTTCACTGATTCTGAAGGCCCCAAAAAATGCCAGGCTGAATGCTGCTGCAAAGAGACTGGCCTCGAAAGGTGAATGAGTGGCCTTGTGAACAGCATCTATCATGCCTTGAAATGTGTGGAATTAAATTGGTGACCTGGAGTCTGGTACCTTTTTCTCCTCTCTAGCCCATCCCTTAAGTGCAGACCGAAAGAGGAAAGTCTTGGCAGGAACATGTAACCCCATGATGACTCACAGTGGCTAAGTGGCTTGTGGTCCAGGAGTGGCTTTTACCCTGCTCTTTTGCTCACAGGACAAATACTTGTACCCTATGCTCCAGCAAGGTTGTGTCCTGACCCATCCAGAAAGTGGAGACACAAGAATTGTACCACCTCCTGGTCTCCGGTGCAAGGGAAAGTTCATCCAGTTTCTTTAATCGCTGTTCCACCAGAGAATTTGCCAGAGGAGTGCAGGGAAAGAGGTAATCTCCGCTCTTGCTCGCGGCCATTCGTCCCGGAAATGGAGTCACTGAAAATGAGAGAGAGCGTCAGTGGCCATGTTCTTGTCTGCCTGAATGTGTCTTGCCCAGAACTCAACATTGTTATGCAGGCAAGCCCTCACCGCATGCCTTAGTAAGCAAAGCACCAGAGGGCACTTTGCCGCCTGCCCATTGATGGCCTGTATCACCGCAATGTTGTCTGACCAAAACAGAACTCTCTTGGATGCTAAAGCCTCAGGCCATAGGTGAAGGGCTGCCACTATGGGAAACAGTTCCAGTACCATGACATTTGCAGTGATTCTCGTTCTCTGCCAAGCATTCAGCCATTTCTCAGCACACCGCTGACTCCCCATTATGGTGCCAAGCCCTCTCTGCCTGATGGATCTGTAAAAAAGCACCGTTCAGGGCTGCCTGCCCATGGTGATATCCATATCATTATGCCATTGAAATCCACCAAGAATTCTGCCCACATTTTGAGGCCCTCTTTCAAACCTTTGCTCAGTCTGATTATGTGGTGTTTCTTCTTTACTTTGGCTGTGGCCCAGGCTAGCCTTCTAGCAAAAACTCTGCCCACTGGGACCAGCATGGCTGCGAAATTGCGTTTGCCCAAGAGGCTCTTAATTAGGCCAAGGAAGCCTTGTCATTTACCAGGATGGACTGGATATCCTGGTATAATTTCTGCACCTTGCCTGCCAGAAATCTGAACACGACCTAAACCGTGTCCAGTTCGATGCCCAGGAAAGTGAGAACCTGCGCCGGACCCTCATTCGTACCTGGCACCAAGGAGACCCCTAGGTAATCCGTCAGCTCTTGTAAGCACTGTAGTGCTTCACAGCAAACCTGCGTCGCCAATCCTCCAAAGAAAGAAAGTCATCAAAGTAATGAGTCACCCCTTCGACGCCATGGAACCACGTGAGTGCCCATTGTAGAAAACAACTGAATGCCTCAAAGTAAGCGAAGGATACCGTGCAACCCACTGGCATACACTTGTCATAGTAAAACTGTCCCTGCCACTTTAAACCCAACAGGTGATGACTCTCTGGGTGAACCAGCATTAAGCGGAAAGCTGATTCAATGTCCACCCTTGCTAACCAGGCCCCTTTCCCCGCTCTCCTCACCATGTCCACTTCCACGTCGAACGAGAAGTAGGAGACCAAATTGGTTCCATCTTCCAGCCAGTGGTTCACTGAATTGCCCTTGGGGTGTGACAGATGGTAGATCAATCTGAAACTCCCTGGTTATTTTTCTGGGACCACTCCCAAGAGAGAAACCACAAAGTCATCAAGTGAGGGATGACAGAAAGGCCAGCCAACCTTCCCAAAGCTGCTTCCTTTGTTACCTTCTCCTGTACTACCCTTGGAAGTTCTTTAGCTGACCTGAGGTTGTCCACATCCCTGCATCCCAGAGAGCCTAGATAAGGAATTCTGAAACCTTCAATAATGCCCTTAGCCGAGAACAAGCCATCCTTAGTTTTGGGTTAGCCCTGAGCAAAGGGAGGAGGTTGTCCAAAATTAGCGGCGAGGGGCCCTTAGCTGTGCTGCCACTAGCTGGGAGGCTCACCTGTAGGTAGGCTTGTCTTAGGCCAGAGCTGTCAGCCGCTGGTATGTTGAAGGGGGGTGGGGTGTTCGGGGGTAATTCAGCTTCCTGGTACTGGCTAACTGTCCTGTCTGGTGGTGGATGTGGAGGGGGTCTCCCGCTTGACCCTGCAGGCCGCTGCTGTAGAGGAGCCCCACACTTGTTGCAACTGTGGGCAACCTTGCACGCCTTCTCACAAGAGCAGGACTCTGCGTGGAACAGCCTGCAAGTGCCGACGTTGAATGGTTTCCCACCCCACCTCTGACCAGCACCTCCCTGCACCGCTCCAGAGGGCTGCTTGAAGAAGTGCCTCCCTGTCTGACCCTGTGCTTGGAAAGGTGCCGGCCGTTTCTGGTTTTTGCTTAAGGCATTCTTTTGATGTGGAGTGAACTTACCCATATGCTCCATCCAGAGGTGGACTTCCTTCTGATCCCAACCCACCTCTAGACACATGGCCATCTTCTTCCTAAACTCTCTGTCGTAGTTCTACCACCCAATGCAACCCAACTTTATGGCCTCATTATGGATAGAATGGGCATAGTGAAAAAGGCTGGAGCACTGATCTGCATATTTCTCTATTATTACAGCTGAGAGTATGGACAAAGCCTCTAATCAGTTCTCGATGGTCTTCTCAGGCCACGCCTGGTATTTCACTTTTTTATCATCACCCTTTCCGCCCATCTTCCTCCTGTCTAAACCATCCAACCTGTTCATCAAGAGCGTAAATATGTCTACAAATTCCTGTCTCCAGATCCCATCTTTGGCCACCAATGGAACCTGCCATGCCAAGGAGCATCGGCCCGATACTTAGGGGGCAACTAATCAATGGCAGCCACTCTGCCACCATGGAAGTTGCTTTAGCTGTCAGACTTCCTGTGGTGGGGGACCTGACATCTTGGGAATTGACCGGTAGGTCCAGCATCATACATTGTGCACTGGGCCCTAGAGTTGCTGCCCGGAGGACAGGGGGAGTAAGTACTAGTATGGGTTGACCAATCAATGCTGGGGAGCTGCTGCTTTCTGTGGTGTTACTAGTGGCTTGGGCCTGTGTTGCCAGTGGCTGCTTCTCAGGTTGTGCCGCTGGAGACACCTCAGTAGGGGGGTGGCGACTGGACTCTGTGTATGCTTGGAACTGGAATGCACGCCCCATACCTTTGCAATTACATGTGCCCTCCCCCCAACGAAGCTTCGTCCACGTGCATTTGAGCTCTGGTTCTGGGTTAACAAAACAGGTTTTGAAGCTGGCAATACTGCTTAACATGGAGTCCATTAGCTTACCCATTTTGTCAATGTTTTCACTGATAGCTGAGATTGTGTCCATGGTGCTTGCCGGCACAACCGCGGTGTCTGCTTCGAGCTGCGGCGCTATGGCTCTAACTTTCGGTGCAGGGGCCTCTGCAGACAATTCCTTGTTCGTAGGCCGGCGGGCCCGTTTCGGCCTCGTAGGCCCTGCCTCAGCTGGCCCTGGAGGGACCCGCCTCGCAAGTCCAATACAACCCCAAAATCTTCTGGATCTCACATGTGGAGTATGCCCCAAGCCCACTCCAGTCCTCTTGCCTTCACCATTTCCATATACTTGCCCAAACTGCATCCTGTGACGTGCTAGGCTGGGAGTCACTGACAGTGATCATCTGCGAAAACAGAGGGGGGGGTCCCTGTCTATCCATGTCCTTGCTCTGTAGCACTACAAACCACTTGGCAGGTCCTGCAAGGATAGGGAAACGTGATAGAGGTTGGTTCCCACACCCACATTGACCGCTGATCTGAACAGATCCGATATGCATATGCTGCCCTACGTTTGTTCCTTGTGCCCCCAACTTTGCCATACTTACTCTCCCACTTTGTTTCAAGACAAACGATGACCTGCTGTAGCGTAGTCTGATGAGTCTGAGGTGTAAGAGATAAGCACTAGTTATCATTCTATGCCAAGCTTGCATGCGCTACTCTAGGCACTAACGCCTGGATCCACCCCCAAGCCTTCCAACCCCAAACGGCCAACTTACCCTGAGCGCCTTAGTCCCTCTTGTTTTCTGTGAGGGCGATGACCTGTACGTGATGACCAAAATGATCACACTACCTTGACTGGAACAGAGAATGGGGGGTTTGCGAGATTAACAAGCTTATTAGTTCCCTGGTTGTGCCTGTCCCACTGGACAGCCCCAGAAGCTTCCGCCTGGGGCGCCTCACATACCCTAGGCCCCCTTGTACTTAGCACCAACAAGGAAGTTTAGGAAGTAGAATGTTCCCCCCACTGTCTCCCGCTAACCTTGAGGCATTTTGATACCTTGTCTCAAGGCAACATATACCTGCTATGGTCTGGTGGAGAGAGTTCCCTATGTCCTTTGTCTCGACCTCAAACTTAACTTCCCAGATGCATCCGTCCTTGTTGCGTTCATGTAGCTGTCTAGTATAATGAAAAACATTAGAAAACCAACCATGATGTGCTTAACACAAATAGAGGCCCCAACTCCTCCTATTCACTGTAGGCAATATGACGTCAGAGTTGCCGTGTCTTATCTTTTAAAACAACTTACAAATGCACCTTGGCCACTGAATGACCTGGTCGTCTATGTCCTCCTGTGGGTAATATGCACAATGCTGCAAAAAAAAACTTTTTACACTGATTCATTCATCTAGTGAAATCTGCCTTGAACTGTTGGTGAGCACTGTCCTAGTTCCTTGCAGCGGGAAGATTAAAGGGGGTGCACATAAGACCATAATTACATATATTACTGTGCCTCTAGGCACTGGTCTCAAGAATGCATACATGTCAAGCCATCATCACTTTATCATAAGGCGACTGCCATACTACCGGTAGGGCATCTAACTGGTACTGGTAAGGCCGCAAACTTTGTGAAACATAGTCCTAACACCTTATGCCATCATGTACCACGCACACATTGCACAGGTTGCACAGATCGTGAGTATCCTTATTCTAAAATAGCTTGGCTCCTGTCCTGTGTTTTACATCTCAGGCAGCTAAGGAGGATGATGCCCTTGTTACGTATTGCGTAGCAGCTGGCCGCAAACCCACGCAGCCGCTGTTGGCGGCCGGGATACTCAGGACCCTCACAACAAGCCAGGAAATGGTGCTTTGAGGAAATATCCTGCTGGGGTCACGCGGGCTGAAGTACTGCTACTGGCAGGGAACCACTGATGGGGCAGTGCCATGCAGCATCTCAAGGGTGCCATGGCCGCAGGCCCCCCTGTAGTCCAGTACCGGAGTGCCCGCCAATACTCTCTCGAGCCCACTCTCTATCCTACTGTCTTAGGCGGTCGCTTGCATCTCCCGCTGACCCGCTCGTGGCCTGTGCGTGCGGACCAGTGGTCGGGTGCGACGTTGAGTAACAATCATAAATTTGAACTGCCCCAGTCTTGCGGAGCTGCTGGGGTGGTGCACAGACATGCCTAAAGCAAAACAAGAGGGTCCAGTCCATCCCTTGGCCCCCTCGTGCTTGACATGCAGTCAGGTGTAAAGCTGCGCACCCGATCGATTTTTCCTGCCACCCCAGCATTGCCACAAGTATCCGGGGCATGGTCAGCCATGACCAGGGCCCGGAGAGAGGCCCGACTAATCCCGTAACCATCCAAGTCCCCCTCTTAGACAATGCTACACGCCCTAGGCAGCGCCACCCCTCAGGCTGATGCAGCAAGCCAGTGGGCCGAGACTTAGGTCACCCCCGGAAAGGACGTGCTCCACAGCTCCACACCGCCCAACCTGGCCCCTAAGCAAGCCAATGTCTTAACCTTAACTGCAGCATCTTAGACCCCAGTCTTGCCCTTATCGGGGGTCAAACATGCACCATAGCCATTTACAGAGATTTAGCTCACTAGCACTACTCCTGACATGCTGCCAGAGGGCCAGAGGCACTCCTGTATATGGCCTACAAGACAGGTGGGGGAGGGCAAGCATGAGGACCTAACACTAGCGACTTGGTGAGCCCAACAATAAAACCACCCCCCAAGGACTGGCTTGACCCCTGGGAAAACCTTCTGGGTAGATGTCATGTGGACATGACTTGCCGGGAGGAGCTGGTGTAAAGCCCCCCACCATGCATCTTGAGATTATGGCTTGCCAAATCTCAACCACAGCCTTGTAACATATTGCCTCCCAGTGGACTATTCTCGCCTATCTTGGCGGGTGTCCCAAGAGGCCAGGGAGGGAGGGGGTGTAATTTAAAAAATAGGAGCTCAGAATTGTTGCCACCCCTGTACCCCCTGTGGCTGGGGGAGGAAATTGTCCCGTCTGCAAGAGACTGTGGACACCAAGAAGAAAAAAGGGGGGGCACAGGCCAACTTACCACCAACTCACCTGACTTAACCAAAGCTCCTGCCTTACAATGCGCAATGCGACCCCCGAAGGATGGCGTGTCCAGAGCCAAAGAGGGCACCGGATGGACAGGGGCAAGTATAAGTGTCCCAGCCCTGCACCCTTGTGCAAGAAATGATGTGACATGCGCGCCAGACTTGGGAGCTCCTCCCAGGGGTACTCTTGGCTTGAGGTGGGCGGCGTTGTGCCTAATGAGGCACTAAGGTGGCCTCCCTTTTGAGGTGGCCCACTGCGTGAGCTGCGGGTGCAGTCTCTTTTCCAGCATGTGTTTCCCGGAGATGTTCCTGTTACAGTTATTTCCCGTCAGACGACCAGCAGCAGGTAGGAGATCTTCGTTCTCTCTGCCTGGAGCTTTCTCGAGTAATGTCAGATTGGTGCAGGAATTCTGGAAGGAAAACCTGACAGTTCGGGTGTTTTTTTTCTCTATGTGAATAGAAATGGAGTGTTTAGTTATTATTTCAAGTTCTATCAACATATCAGGTGCAGTATTTCTACCAGGCTTAAGAATATTGGAGATATATAAACAATAATATGCTCATGTGATCGTGAAAATGAACCTCCCAGGCTTAACTTTTCGAACATTCTGGGATAAATTCGGAGAGAGACCCATATATTAAGCTTCCTGAAATTCTTTTACTGTGGAACATTGCTTCTGTTCTTCTATAAGATAGAGGGCTGCCTTTAATATACAGAATGTTATAGGACCAGAGCATGCCTTTCTTCTTACAGGTAACCAAATACTACAGATCAAATACATATGTGCCAAATAAAATGCTGTAATTTTGGTTTATAATACATTTGCTCACATGTTGGATCATCTGTTTTAGGTCTCCCTCCCCGCTGTACCCTCCCTAATACCCTTCCCTTCATCTGGCCATTCTGATCCTCTGTGTTTTAGAAATCAGAGTCAGACCTGCCTGGAGGTGGGCCTCTTGAGGGTTCTGCTCCTGAGGAACATATCTGGCCTTGACAGTCCCCCACCAAGCCCCCGTAGACACCAGGGTGGTTGCAGTGCTCCCGGCCTGGGCCTATCCCGGCCTCTGGGCCACCACAGGCATGTTGGTGCATGAGCCATGCACAAAGAGGATCAGGCCCACTAGAAGCAGAGTGGGTGGGCACAGAGGGAAACCACCACCACCTGTGCTCCTGACTCACATAGATGGTGGCTAATTGTGGGCCACCGTCGCAGTCATCCGCCACCAGTGCAGGCCTCTACTCAGATCGAATCAGGCCGCTCCAGGTGTGCTTATAAGATGGCCACCGTCACTCCTCTCCCCATCACGACCAGCCTTCCTGCAGCGTCTCACCAGGTCAGGGGAAGGTCTTCCCTCTCATCACCAGGATCTCGGCCCAGGAAGAAATCACAGTTGAACAACCTCAATGTCAATAATGGGTCATGACTGGGAAATTGGGGGCTCGATGTGAGGAACTCAGGAGAGAAGTATCTTGCTTGGTCACCACCCTGGTCACACCCCTTACTGATCCTCTTGTACTGGTGTATGTATGTGATATTTATATATTGCAGACCTAGTCTTGAGGCAGTAAAGTACCTATACCTTGCAATTGCTTGTTCTCATGAACACCTGTTTAAGATGTATATGGTACAGATGAGTTTTATACGCACCTACATTACCTTGGTTATTTTTTGCCACCATCTATAGTGCTAGTGCCATATTTACAATTACCTGCCCACTGTTGACAGCAGCATGCTGAGCAGAACCTGTGAAAATCACCATAGTCAGATACTTGATCAATTCAGCACGGGTCTTTAGAGAGGATGGCACTCCTGAAAGAATACCAGAAAAAATGTTATGAAGACACACAAGATATTTAACTCTGTCAGATCCTGTGCCTCATGGGCCATTGGTAGGTAGGCCTGCAGTTGTTTGGTTGAAATAATATATCTGTGGGATATTTAATTTTGGCAAAGTTTCTACATAGTTACAATAAGGTGCTACAATCCAATGTCATTGACAGCATTGTTGAAAGTGCTTTCTGAATTCTAGTACAATGAATAATGGCACAGAATTATAGATAAGCTTGAGTTATAAAACTTAATTTTGCATTTTAACAGGATTTAAAGCACGCAGAAAATGAATTCCAAACCGTGTTAGAAACTTTTCATTTCTTAACTGCGGAAGGCACTTCAAGCATGAAAATTCTTACAACTTTTAATTTCACAACCCGTCTCAAAGTTCATTGCTTAGGATATCAAGCAATCAAGGATATTAAGGAGCGGTGTGGTGAAGCGGCCAGAGGGGGAGGACTCCAGAGTACGGGGCTCCTGGTTCGCTCTCAGCACTGATGGCAGCTCAGCTCAGCCTCATGTGGCTCTAGGCAATAACTAACTTAATCACCCAGACGACCCCCAGTGCCTTGAGACCCTTAGGAGTCATTAGCTTGCACTTTACAAATACCAGATTATTATTAAGCCAAAATCAGTGAGAAAATGTGAATGGAGACGATAAACAAACACACTTGGCAATAAGTTCAAGCAATCATACCAGAGGATTGCCTTTCCAGGAAGCCTTCTTTGAAGATCTCCCTCACCCACGCTTGAAGCTCTGGGTCCGTCTGGATGCTCTTGTCACCCTTATAGTAGAAGTCCACAATTCCAGACACATAGCTAAGAAAAAGAGAACATAGAGTAGAGTCAATAGGTAAAAGACCACATGGAACACTTCCAAATCAAGAGAGATCAAGCTCTACTCCTTAATACAGAGGAAGTAAATGTTGTTCATCTAACATTTTTTAGTGTTCTGTTTATAAGTCAACTGTATAAAAATAATTCAACATATATCTCCTACTGGGATTACGCCTGTTAGGTTCATCAGACAACCATATCTGATTGCCTTTACAAAAAGTATTTTTTTTTAATACAGTCTGTTTTCCTCCAATGAATCAAGGCTACATTTAAAACTAAAAAAAGTTGGCAGTTGTTCCCATGGACCCCTGCTCATTCTTGAACGAGCATTATTTTACAATTGCAAAGTGGAGTGGGACCATTTGGGCCACTTTCCCCTTTGTGAATGACTCCCCACCTCAAGTCAGAAGTCTGCAGTTTTAAATTGTTTTTCAACTGGATTTCAGTCATCTCAAACCGACTGAGTATTTAAAAGGGACACCTACAACACACACCTTCCGAACCGTGAATCAGTATGGGATCGTAATACTGTTTTAGGAGTCAATAAAAGTTTACTGACTCCTAAAATGTGACTGAACTCCGGTTCAGAGTATTTGCGATTGTAAAATAGGTTTGTACATCTTGCCCCAATTTGCCCAGTGGTGTGCACGCTCATCACACCTCCATGCATTCAATAAAGCAGTGTTAATGTGGATTCTCTACATGTATACTCGATCAAGATCAGACACTTAGGGCAATATGTACGAAGCCATTTTGCATTTACAAATAGTGTGAATCACTATTTCAGCCCTCTAGGAAATGCAAAATGGTTTTACTGTATGAATGAAAGGCATTTTCGATGGTCCAATTTGGGAATATAATCATGTAGAAATCGCGTTGTTAGCATTTTGAAATTTGAAATAAAAAATCGGTATTACCGAATAGGGAATCACCAACACTATATACAAAGGATTTACTAATTGTGATTAGTCACAAAATGGCCATTTAAGAAATGCAAATACCATCAATGTGTAACCGGTGGTAATGAGGTGCAAAGGATAAAAAGTCACCCAAAATGCATCTGGCTCTTCCAGAATGGCAGGTCTGTATGTCTTGGCGAGTAGGATGAGGATTTTGAATGGTGGGCAGAGATGGAGGAGGAGAAAGGAGAGGTTATTAAGGCTCAGGGGCCCCTTGTTTGAGCAGAATGAGGAGGAGATTTATGAGAAGTATAGACTGAGTAGGGAGGCAATTTTGCATTTAGTTTCTAAGTTAAATCATCATCTACAAACCCCAACAGTTACAAGCAAATCAATCCCACCACCTGTACAAATAATGTGCTGTCTGCTCCTTTTAGCTTCTGGCAGTTACCAGCGATTTATAGCAGTGGCAAGAGGAGTATCACTAAGTGATTTTTCGAGGTTCTTTAATAGGTTTATGAACATCGTGATTGGCAAAGTGAAACAACATGTGTTTTTCAAACACTCACTGCTTTATCGGGTAGCACTGTTTCCAAACATTATTGGTTTGTTGATGGCACACATATTGCCATATGTCCACCACTCTGCAAATGAATGTATTTATAGAAACAGCAAAATTACCCATCCACTCAATGTACAGATTCTGTGTGATGTCTCATGCTTCATAACTGACCTTGTAGCCAGATTCCCAGGCAGCACGCATGACTCCTTTTTGTTATAGCACAGTTGAATAAATAACTTACGGTGAGTTTGGCGATTTTTATTTTAGCTAGTAAGAGGATTGCAAACTCAATTCATATAGTGGTCAAAATTATGCTTGGCAAATAATCAAATTATTTCTCCTTCTCATACTATTTAGGGAGACAGTGCATATGCCTTGCACCCTTGGAACCTGACATCATACTTGCATTCAAGGCCCATAAATGAAAGACAGTACAACAGGGCACATAAAACCAAGCGATCAATAATTGAACAGACTTTTGAAATTCTCAAATCATGTTTTACATGCCTACGCATGACTGGTGGAGCACTATCTACAGACCAGAGACCTGATGCAAAAACATTGCCACATGTGCCATTCTTCACAACGTAGCCATGAGGAAGGATCTTCACAATATCAGCATAGAGCCAGAATAAGACTCAGACGAAGGGACACAATCGTCAGAACACAAACAACTATTTTTAAGGTAAGAAAAATGACTGTATCTAAGAAATAGCCAACACACATGATGGTAGGTTTTTACATTACTGAAATAGTACCTTTTATTTATGTTGTAACAATGTATTGTTATTATCAGTGTGGCCTGGGAGAGGAGGAGGAACATGGCGGTAGTAGGCTAGCTGCGCTCTGAGCCCTAGCGGAGGGTTATGCTTTTCTTTTTCTTTTTGCCATGATAGAACCGAGGGTTTCGGCATGAGAGTCTTCAGTTAACAGAGGATTTTCTGAACCGTTGATTTATTGAAGAGAAAACAACCTAATTGCCGAAAAGTTTGTTTTTCACGCTCCGGGCCGTGTATGCGGTCTTTTTTCCCTATCCATGTGTATTGAGAGGGGCGTGTTCCAGCTTGGTTTGGCGATTCTCAGAGTCCCGGCAGATCAGCAGTCATCGCAACCTCCGTCGGGTTTGAGGCCGTGGTATCAGGCCGCCCTGGAGCTCCGCCGAGGGAGACACTTGCGGTCTCTCCGTAGAGACCTTCGGTCCTGTGTGATTGCGGGGAAGGTGGCTGAGACCGAGCGGACAGAGACAGCCGACATAACAGCAGCAGCAGTAGCAGTTCCCCCAGCATCTACAGCAGCCACAGCAGCTTCTGTGCCACCTATATCTACAACAAATGAGGTGAAGGGGAAGCTAGGAGGGGGGGGTCTGCTGATAGCAAGCGATTTCAGATACCTGCAGAGGGGCTACTTGATCAGGTTCGGGTCCCAGCGCTGAGCGGGGGGGTGTAGTATATTCAATACGCCACGAGTTATCACTCTTAGAAGTTCCTGCCTTAACCCAGTTGAAACCCCCTCAAATCTACTTCCTGCGATTGCTAGTAGGGGTCATAGAGGGAATAGAGGCAGCAAAAATCAAAACAGGGGAGGTAAAATTAGTAAGAAGAAGGAGGACAGGAGTGGGCCCCCTGCTCTGGGAGCTAGGCTGGAGTCTGACGGAGCGACCCAGGGTATCGCTAAAGAGGGTATCGCTAAAGTGGGTTTCGAGCCGACCAAAATAATCAATACCAATACCACTAAAACGCCCTCTAAAACTTCCTCATACCTCTCTACTGAGGTGAAAGCTAAACACGCAAAAAAGCCCAAATCAGCTAAAGCAGTTCTTGATACCAGCTCTAAGATAACGCCATCCCTGCGTTCTTATTTCAAGGCTATTCCCCAGGTGTTAGATCTAGTTCAGAGCTACCCCCCTGCAGCGAGTACCCCCCCTGGCCTATCCACGATTACAGCTCTGTCCGGCTGTTCGGTTTTATCTGACTCTACACTTGAAATTATGGAGGTGGCTTGCAACGAAGTTCAACAGGGGGCGGGGGGTACTTCCACTAGCATCACTTTGACAGATGTCAACTCTACCCAGAGTGTTACTTCGTCTATGAAACCATTGGCAGAATTAGGTGCCGAAAATAATATCAGTCTTAGTGGTTCTCCAGGGGCATCTTCCTCGGAGCTTAGCGCGGCACCAGTCATTTCTGTTACACCAAGTACTTTCGTTGAAGTAGAAGTGTGTAGTCTTCTGGGTGAACACATATGCCATGAGGCTGACACATGCCTTGAGCCAGACGTTTTGGGATGTCAAAATCTAGAGGGGCACTTAAATGTAAATCAGAATATTTCGCTGCAAGCTGCTCCCAATTCCTCTTCTATCTCTGAAACCCCCTCTAGCCTCCCCTCTTTCACCGCCAGCATACCTCCAGATCTTTCACTCTCCTCATTACTGCCCATGTTTTCCAGTTTGTCAGCTGACATTAAACGGGGGTTTGAAGAGTCAACAAAAATCCAGAGAGAGATCAGATCTTATTGCGAGTCTTTAGACAGCAAGATAGATGGTCTTTTCTCAAGAACTGGAGTGTTGGAGGAAACAGTTGCTGGGATGTCTCTTGAATTGGAAAATGCTAAGGAGGAAATTGTTAGATTAAAAAGAGAGGACACTGCTCTGGCTGACAGAATGGAGATCCTGTATATTAACGCGAGGCGAAGCAACATCCGCATTTTGAACGTGCCGGAAGGCAGTGAAGGCTCAGACATCAAGGCCTATATCATTCAACTTCTGAAGAAATCTCTTAATTTAGTTCATTCTGAAGAGGAGCTAAATGTTGACATTCAGCGGATACACAGGCACCCCTTCAGGCGGAACCTTCAGAGGACCAAGCCCCGGAAGATACTAGTAAACTTTCACACTTATGCACTAAAGGATCACATCCTTAACTTAGCCCTCAAACAAAAATCCCTATCAGGAGTAGGCTTTACTTTCCAAATAAGATCTGATCTTTCAAGGGCCACCCTAGATAGGCAATGGGAATTGGGCAGGAGGATGGAGGCCTTTAAGAACCTAGGTGCGACAGTACAGTTGAGCTTTCCTGCAGCTCTGAAGATTATGTTTAACAACAAAATGTTTAACATTCGTTCAGTTTAGGCTGCAGATGAGCTACTGATGTCCTTTGGCGCGGCCAAAGGGGCCGAGGGCAGTTCAGGTTGAGAGATTGAGAGTATGATCTTTTCTTTTTTTTTTTGTTTCCCAAGGTAAAGAGGTTAGAATTTCTATAATGTTTGACTCTTCCTGATTTTTCCCAGCTTTCTGATTCTTTTCCCCCTCTTTCCCTCTTCTTATATGCCAAAATGTAGAAAACGTCCAAAAAATTCTCGTAACATACGTATATATAACAAAGAAAAAAAAAATAAGAAGAATCTTAAGCAGAGTTATAGTATAACATTAGTAAGAGGGAAGGAGCTTCTCGCAAAAAAAGGAAAAAAAAATAAAGCAAGGGGAGGAAGGAAAGGAAAGTGAAGGAAAGAAAAAAAAATAAGGGGACGGTGCATATGTAAAAAAATAAAAAGGGGGAAAAAGAGGGGAGGGAAGGGAGAAACAGGAGGAGAGAAGAAAAAAAAAAGAGGAAAATGTAATGAATAAATAAATAAAAGAGGTGAAAATCACAACCCAGCTATCTTGCACCTCGAGGGATTTTATTTGACTTTGTGTGGAGTTATGGTAGATAAAACTACAATGGTAGTACTATCCAGTCCTCAACATTATAGTTAAAACGCTTTGTGGGGGCTCAGAATGGGTCAGGGGTACCACAACCGGACATGTTCCGGTAAGATAGTACAAGGGTTCCTCAAGGGTGTGGGGGGCGGGGTTCACCTGGGTGAGGGTCCGGGAAAAAAGCATAAAATGTTCCTCATTTCCGAATTGGTTGTTGACAATTTCATTTTCATTTCCAAAAAATGGACAGGTATCGTATTTCAGACAAGGGTTAAGGTCTGCATGCCCTCAATGTCTAGCCTAACCAGTCATACTAGCCATGAGTATTCTTAGGATTCTCTCCTGGAATATTAATGGCCTGCGCACCAAACCTAGATCAAACAGGATTTTACAATACTTACGGGATTCTGATGCGCAGGTCATTATCCTTCAGGAGACACATCTGGCTGAGGCTGAGCTACTTGATCTGTTAAACAAAAACAGATGGATTGATCTGTCTGTCTCTACTTCTCAAACTATCACTACTAGAGGGGTCACTATTCTTTTTAAAAAAAGAATCACCACAAGACTCATAGCGCAGAAAGTAGACCCCGCAGGTAGGTGGGCTATTGCCACCGTGGTTATAGGTGGCTCTCGTTTAATGATAGCTGGATATTATGGGCCTAACCGGGATGACCCCTCTGCCTTGGAATCACTATTTTCCGAACTTTTGCACTTCCCAGAACCAGTCATAATAGCAGGAGATTTTAATATCATACTTGACCCCTTGCTAGACAAGACCCCGTCTAGACGACAACAAACGTTGTCTAAGTCCAGAGCTTTTTTACCTAAATCTATGTGTCAACACGGAATTATAGATATCTGGAGAGTAAGGGCGGGTCAGAAAACCGTTTTTTCTTTCCGAAATTTCAAATACCATCATCGATCCAGGATTGACTTTTTTTTAATAAGTAGAGCTTTGCACGATTCGGTAAAAAGTGTCACTTACCTACCATCGCACCTGTCGGACCACTCCGCAGTTTCTTTAGATCTTGTAGGCTTGATTCAATCCCCTGCCATGTCATGGTCTTTTGATAGGTCCCTTCTTACATCTTCAGATGATCTGGTATGTATGAGAGCAGAAGCACTAGAATTTTTTCAAATCAATATCGGTTCTGCGAGCTCTAGTATGGTATGGGACGCCTTTAAGTGTTCCTTGCGAGGGGTCATTAAGAATAAAACTACTTTCCGCAGGAGGCAGTACACCCAAGAAGTTGCATCTATAGAGGCCAACCTGTCAGTAATGCAAACTGAACTAGAGGCCTGCAGTAATGTTTCTAATCCCATTACGCTGGCTAAGCAGGAGAAGCTGCTGGAACTTAAAGGGCAACTGGCTTCTGTACTTAATCAGCGCATCTTCCAGAAGTGGGAAGCTAGTAAATTAGCCCATTTTGAATTCGGAGAAGGGGCAGGCAAACTTCTAGCCTGGAAGTCTAGAACCAATCGGACTCGTATTAATATTGAGTCTATAACAACTAGTGTCGGACCGTATTTTCGGATTTAGAAATAAGATCAGCCTTTAAAGATTTTTTTCAGGACATTTATCAGGAGGACAATAATATCTCCCTCGAAAATATAAAGGAGTGGCTGAATTGTATTTCACTACCATCGCTATCCCCAGAACAAAGTGCATCTTTGGACAAGGCGATCACGGAAGAAGAGGTGGTGATTGCGATACAAAACAGCAAGGGAGGTAAGGCGGCGGGGCCTGATGGCTTGCCGGCCGAGATATATAAGCACCTTGCAGGTGAAATTGCTCCTTTCCTTGCTGTTTTGTTCAATCAAATCCTGCAGGAAAGAGTTTTACCGCCTAATTCTTGGAATAACGCATCCATCACACTTAACATGAAACCAGGCAAGGTTACCACTGATTGCGGTTCATACCGCCCCATTTCAATCCTCAACGCTGATTAAAAAATCTTCGCGTCCCTTTTAGCTAAGAGGCTGGGCCAGGTTGCTCCCTCAGTCCTACATTCCAACCAGAAGGGCTTTGTTAAGGGTCAATCAAGTAAACAACGAGGACAGGCCCACTGTGTTGGAGTGATGGAATCTGGTTAGTATCCCATGTCACCTGTAAATGTAGCTGTGTCAGCTGGGCACAAGCAGTCTTTGTTTAAAAAACCCTCACACACCAACCTGGTTGGTGTCGTGCTTCATCATCGGTGTCCAACTAGGCAGCCGAGTGCCGCCTGTTTGTGCTTTAGCGCCTGACAACAGCGGAGCTGGTGTCGTGCAAAGGTGTGAAGTGGATGAAGGTGGATGTTAAAATGCACCTCTGGGAATCCTTGCCTGGTAATTTATTTGTGGCGGCCCAGGGTGTAAATTAAAAACTATGTGCTGCAACTAATAGTACAAAAATTATGATTACTTAGTTGACTTGATAACGGTCTACATGTTTCAGTCCCTGTGGAGTCTAGGCGGGACTTTCTTCAGGACCAAGGGTGAGTGAGTGGCAAAAGGAAAGGCCACGTGTTTTAATCTCCTGCACACGCGCTAAGGTGTGTGGAAAAAAAGAAAGAAGAAGCGCCTGTGGGTTACAGGCACCTTCTGGGGAGCAAAAAAATCCTGTGGGAAGGAAAAACAGACAATGCACACCAATGCGTTACGAGAATTGCTGCAAGCGTACGTTCGCTATGTTACAACAGATGTTCTATGGCGTGCATAGTGGTTGCTGCTATCAAAGAAAAACAGGTGACAGTGGGTAGAGCACAAGCACGCTGTGAGTGCTAGCATGCCTGTGCTGTGACTGTGATGGTGGCGCTATGGAGCCTGGTGGGTTATCACAGTAACCTATGTTGTCTGGTGCTGCTAGACTTATCGGCAGCGTTCGATACGATTTCCCACACCATTCTGATCGAACGACTGTCTATGAGTGGAATCGGTGGGAGGGCACTGGACTGGATCAAGAGCTTCCTCTCCAACCGCACCCAATCTGTCACCATGGGTGAGTTTAGGTCGGAAGAGGTTAACATCACCAAGGGAGTACCACAGGGCTCTTGTTTGAGCCCGACTTTATTTAATACCTATATGGCTCCCCTGGCAGATGTTACCAGAGCTTTTGGATTCTATCCAGTGTCCTACGCTGACGACACGCAGCTGCTCTTCCCTTTTAAACAACTCACCCCGGAAATAATACAATCTTTTTCCGATGGGATGAAGGCAGTTGCTAGGTGGATGTCTTCCAACTTCCTTCAATGCAACGTTGGAAAGACGGAGGTGATGCTCTTCGGGGAAGCCAGGGTTCAATGGTCCCCCGACTGGTGGCCTTCAGATTTGGGCCCAGTTCCTGAGCCCAAAACAATAATCAAGAATTTGGGAGTCAGATTGGAGCCGGAGCTGACCATGAAGCAAAATGTTAATATCACTGTGGGATCTTGTTTCCATGCGATTGGTCTCCTCCGTAGGATTTTTCCTTTTCTCCCTGACTCTCATAGGAAAACCTTAGTTCAAGCTCTGGTCATAAGCAGACTTGATTATTGTAACGGTCTTCTGGCAGGTGCAAACGAGGAGGTTCTAGACCGTTTACAGGTGGTGCAAAATACCGCAGCTAGGTTGGTGTTAATGTACCCCCCAGATCCCCCTCAAAACCATTACTCCAAAAATTACACTGGCTACCAATACGCCAACGTGTGAAGTTTAAGACCTGCTGCGTTACCCATAAGGGACTTAATCAATTGGGACCAGAGTATCTAGCCAGCAAGTTTGTTCCTTATGCCCCTATTCGATCCCTTAGATCCAGTGACCAGCTGTTATTGAATGTTCCTAGGATAACCAAATCCAGACTAGGTGGTAGGGCCTTGTCTGTAGTAGGTCCCAATCTTTGGAACTCCCTCCCACTCTCACTAAGACAGTGTCATAACCACCTTCAATTCAGAAAAGATCTGAAAACCTTTCTGTTTAGTTCATTTTAGCTGTTCATTTGCTGGACTCGGAGCCTCACAGTACTCTCTTTTTAATTGTATTGCTCTCTTGTCAGTTGCGTTACTGGTTGCTAACAGCGCGGAGATACTCCTTCGGGAGTCTATTCATAGCGCTATAAAAACACGCAAATAAATAAATAAAATAAATATGTGCCCCCAGTGTCTTAGCCATGGTGGTGCCGTCACCTATTGCGGCTGGCCCTTGCGCCACCTAGGAGTTGCGTGCAGGCTGCGTAGGCTCATGTTCTCAAATGCGCAACGGATAAGCGCTTAAATGTGCTGTTACAGTGAGACTCACATACATTTAAAAATTACGTAGTGACAGACATACATGTCAAAATTATATGGTGAAACACACACGCAATTAAAAGATGCCAGAGAGTAAAGCGCCAGTAATTACATAGCTACTTATGAAGGTCCAGAGAATCGGGGCACAGTGGGGAGTCACTCCTGTCACTATCTGGAGATAAAAGAGGAACATGGCAGTCAATACCCCTCGTGTATGGTGAAGGATAGGCTGTCGCTGTGCTGGCGGCGAATTCAGAAAGGGAGGCGAGACCTTACTTGTGTATCCAGAGTGCTCCACTTTGATCCTATTCAGTAGTCCTCCGTGGCCCGGCTGGTATGGGGCAGCGGGCCGCATCCGATTAAGTAGCGGCCATTACCGGAGGCTTGGGGGAGGCGCCTTAGTATCGCACATGTGCAGTGTGCCTGGAGGTGGTGGGCATGCGCGCTAGGAGACAGTAGACCTCAGAGCATGCGCGATGCTCGTTACGGCGTCCCTGGCCGGTACGGCAGGGGGCAGGTTCTCGTCTGCTATGGGCCAATACTAATGTGGGCGGAAAACGAGAAACACACCTGTTGGGGGTGTCTAAATTACATAAATAAGAAAACATAAATGGATCACGGGGGGATCTCATGCGTTTCAGAAAAGGGGGGGAAAGAAAGCCTGTCTAAAAAGTATTACCATGTATAGGCACATCAATACTGTCGCCACAGTTCCTGTCTCTTAAGACCGGAGGGAGATTGGTACAGGTAATGGCAGTGCATCAAGGATACAGAAAATGTAAATGACAATTATGCATCGTAGTGGGTGCATGGAGGAGGGTCACAAAGGGGTCACATATAATATAATACGGGTGGTGACATGATGTTTTGTCAAGGTACAGGGACACTGTCACAGTAATTCATGTCCCATCATGGGCCTGAAAGTTCTGGAAGGGACGGTACTGGAAAGCGCCACTGGTCTAGTTGTCTGTGATTGGAACGGTGGTTAGCGGTTACTCAGACTGTTCCATGGTATGTTGTCATTCAACCCTACCTGATGGGTGGATAGACGGTAGACCCAACGCTGCTCCTTGTTTAGCAGCTTCTCTTGAACGTTGGGAATGTTAGGGTCAATGCTCTCAATCACAACCCATCGCATGTCGTTTGTGGTGTGGCCCATTTTCAGAAAGTGGTTGGTGAGTTTAGTAGTGTTTTTCTTACACCGGATGGTACTACGGTGCTCACATATTCGGGTCTTAATTTTCCTGCTGGTCATGCCGATATACCACAGGTTGCACGGGCAGGTGATGCGATAGATCACATGTGTGCTATTGCAGTTGGTATGACTGCGCAATTCCCACTGTTTCCCTGGTTCAAGGGACAGGGTTTTTGTGGTGTTGGTGAGGTGGCAGACACTACAATCTCCACATGCATAGTGGCCTGTGACATTGGGAAGGCCCCATATGTTGGTGATTGTTGGTTTAGATGGCGGTAAGTGTCTAGGTCTTGTTGACACGATTGCGTCCTTTATAGATCTGGCTTTTTTGTGCGAGATCAGAGGGGGGTCCCATTGTAATTTTCCGGTGTTTATAATGTTCCAGTGTTTTCATATGATTTTTGATACATGAGTGGACACTGTGTTAAATGTGGTCACACAGGTAAGGGGCAGGGATGTGGTTTCCCTGGTACAAGTTTCGATCAACCTCTCCCGGTTTTGATTCCTTTCACGCTTCTGAGCCTTCTCCGTAATTCTTTTAGGGTACCCTCGTTGTCTGAGCTTCACACTGAGATCCCTGGCCTGTTCTTTGTAATCCGCGGTTTCGCTGCAATTACGTCTGAGTCTTAGAAATTGGCCGTAGGGAAGGTTTTCCCTAAGTGGCCGGGGGTGGAAGCTAGGAAAATGTAACAATGAGTTACGAGCTGTTGGTTTGAAATGTGTTTTGCTTTTGAGTAGGTCCCCGGATGCTTCTATGTCTAGGTCCAGAAAGGTGGTTTTCTCTGCATTGAATCTATAGGTGAATTTCAAACTGCGGTCACAGGTATTGAGCCATTGACAAAAGTTGGATAGTGACTCCATGTTCCCCTCCCAGATCATGAGGATGTCGTCTATATACCTCTTATAGAACATGATATCCGGGAATTTTGGCTCATTGTTGTTAAACAAATGTACAGATTCAAAATGGTGTACATATAGTCCTGCTATGCTCGGGGCAAAAACACTTCCCATGGATGTGCCATATGTTTGTAAGTACAACCTGTTTTCGAATTCAAAGAAATTCTCTTTGAGGGCTAGTTTGGCACAGTCCCATATGAATTTGCGAGAAGTGCGATATGGCCAGGCAGTGTTAGCTAGGGTAGTTTCCAGTACTGTTAGGGTATCGTCCTGTGGTAAGCTAGTGTAAAGGCTTTCCACGTCTAGGCTGACCAGCAGGGAGGTGGCAGGGTTGTAACTCAGTCCATCCAAGAGTTTAAGGAGATCCTTGGTGTCTTGTAGGTAAGTGTTGGTGCATTTCACTATCGGCTGTAGAAAAAAATCACAGTAGCGTGAGAGAGGTTCCAGGAGGGAACCGATGCCGGAGACAATTGGTCTGCCGGGTGGGGGGGTCTGATTTTTGTGTATTTTTGGGACAATGTAAAAGAAGGGAATTTTCCCTTCAGTAGTTGTGAGGAATTTTGCTTCACTAGATGTTATGAGGTCCGCTGATTCAGCTCCCTCGATTAGGCTGGCAATGGTTTCTCTTAGCTTGGTGCTTGGATCCTCTGTTAGTCTTCTGTAGTTCTTGGTATCATTCAGTAGCCTATTGCATTCTTTTCTGTAGTCCTCTTTGTTCAGTATTACCGTGCCTCCGCCTTTGGCGGCAGGCTTGATGACGATAGCTTCATTATCCCTGAGGGAATTGAGGGAGCTGCGCTCTTTATTGCTGATGTTGTGAAATGGGTGACCCTCTTGTAGTTCCTCAATGTCCTTGAACACAGCCTGCTCATAAACAGAGATTTCTGCTGGGATAGTGCTCGGAGGTGGCATGAAGGTTGATTTGGTTCTGAAGGTGGTGTCTCCTTCGGCATCATTGGATGTCTCAAAAGTGGTATTTTCGAAAAAGGCCTTGAGCTTCAATTTCCTTAAAAATGCGGCCAGTTCGCAGTGTTACTGGAATTTGTCCAGTCGTGCTGTTGGGACAAAACCCAGGCCTTTTTCTAACACTGCTTGTTCGTAAAGGGTGATCACGTGGTTTGATAGGTTGGTGACCGAGCGTACTTGGTGCTGGGGCCTGGTTGTTGATCTTTCGCTTTGCTCCTGGTTACTGCCCCGTCGTTCTGGTCTTCCCAGTGTACCTGGTTGCCTCGGCGTCTCTTGCCTCTGTTTCGTTGGCCTCCTCCTAAAAAAGGAAATCTTTGGTTGTGGTTTCCAAAAGGCTGGGGTGGTGGTGGTCCATAGGGCATGCCCCATCCATATGCATAGGGCGGGTGCATTGGTGGATACTGTCCTGGAAAATGACCCTGAGGGCCTAGTGGGGCAGGGTTCCATGGTGATTGCCAGTTGGGGTTTCTTCCTCTGCCATACTGCTTTTTCTTGTAGCTGTTGGTGCTGGATGTACTGCTTCCTGAGGAGTCCTCTTCTGATGATGCCCCCGAAGCGTCATTTTCTGGGGAGGTTTGTAGTCGGGCTCCGAATATGGATATGTCTTGGCATAGGAGAATTTTTTGAGGTCTTTTTGAAATGTATTTATCTTGCTCTGTGTTAATGTTTCTTTGTATTCGTTGATCTCTTTATTGATCTCATCCAATCGCTTTTTGAAGGATGTAAGAGTCGCTTTGAAGTGTGCCTCAGTGGTTTGGATCTCCACTAGGAAGGCATCCGAGAGTCGTTTGGCTGTTTGAATAATTAGGATGATCCAGTCTCTAGTACATTTCCACGCGATTTGTGCCCAGTCTCTCCTGAAGGTGGGGTCATCTAAGAAGATGCGGGGTGCGTTGGTTACTATCAGGCCCCTTGGCGCAGTGTTGTTTCTCAAATATTCAGTGAGTATCAACCCATGGAGGATGGTGCGTATACGATTCCTTTTCTTTTCATTCAGGCTTTCCCAATCTGCAGTCTGGGCAATGGTGGTGCCCATGTTGAAGTCCGCCATCAATGGGGGATTGGATAGGATGTTGTTGACGTCATCAAGGGTGAACCCCAGACCTTGATTCTCTGTCATGTTGTAGCGGCTTTGCAAAGTGGTGTGTTAAAAAAGAAATGAAGAGCGCTTAAAAAAGCAAAGCTCTCGCAGCTGTGCGCTGCTGAATGAGTAGACTAAACAAGATGGAGAGCAAGGGTTTTAAGGGACGAGTCCCTACCCCTGAGGTATAATCAAGTAAACAACGAGGACTGGCCCACTGTGTTGGATTGATGGAATCTTGTTAGTATCCCATGTCACCTGTAAATGTAGCTGTGTCAGCTGTGCACAAGCAGTCTTTGTTTAAAAACCCCTCACACACCAACCTGGTTGGTGTCATGCTTCATCATCGGGGTCCAACTAGGCAGCCGAGTGCCACCTGGTTGTGCTTCAACGCCTGACTACAGCGGAGCTGGTGTCGTGCAAAGGTGTGAAGTGGATGTAGGTGGATGTTAAAATGCACCTCTGGGAATCCTTGCCTGGTAATTTATTTGTGGCGGCCCAAGGTGTAAATTAAAAACTATGTGCTGCAACTAATAGTAAAAAAAATTATGATTACTTAGTTGACGTGATAACGGTCTACATGTTTCAGTCCCTGTGGAGTCTAGGCGGGACTTTCTTCAGGACCAAGAGTGAGTGAGTGGCAAAAGGAAAGGCCATGTGTTTTAATCTCCTGCACACGCGCTAAGGTGTGTGGAAAAAAAGAAAGAAGAAGCGCCTGTGGGTTACAGGCACCTTCTGGGGAGCGAAACAATCCTGTGGGAAGGAAAAACAGACAATGCACACCAATGCGTTAAGAGAATTGCTGCAAGCGTACATTCTCTATTTTACAACAGGTGTTCTATGGCGTGCATGGTGGTTGCTGCTATCAAAGAAAAACAGGTGACAGTGGGTAGAGCACAGCACGCTGTGAGTGCTAGCATGCCTGTGCTGTGACTGTTATGGTGGCGCTATGGAGCCTGGTGGGTTATCACAGTAACCTATGTGCCCCCAGTGTCTTAGCCATGGTGGTGCCGTCACCTATGGCGGCTGGCCCTTGCGCCACCTAGGAGTTGCGTGCAGGCTGCGTAGGCTCATGTTCTCAAATGCGCAATGGATAAGCACTTAAATGTGCTGTGCTGTTACAGTGAGACTCACATACATTTAAAAACTACGTAGTGACAGACATACATGTAAAAATCATACGGTGAAACACACACGCAATTAAAAGATGGCAGAGAGTAAAGCGCCAGTAATTACATCGCTACTTATGAAGGTCCAGAGAATCGGGGCACAGGAGGGAGTCACTCCTGTCACTATCTGGAGATAAAAGAGGAACATGGCAGTCAATACCCCTCGTGTATGGTGAAGGATAGGCTGTCGCCGTGCTGGCGGCGAATTCAGAAAGGGAGGCGAGACCTTACTTGTGTATGCAAAGTGCTCCACTTTGATCCTATTCAGTAGTCCTCCGTGGCCCGGCTGGTATGGGGCAGCGGGCCGCATCCGAGTAAGTAGCGGCCATTACCGGAGGCTTGGGGGAGGCGCCTTAGTATCGCGCATGCGCAGTGTGCCTGGAGGTGGTGGGCATGCGTGCTAGGAGACAGTAGATCTCAGAGCATGCGCGATGCTCGTTACGGCGTCCCTGGCCGGTGAGGCAGGGCGCAGGTTCTCGTCTGCTATGGGCCAATACTAATGTGGGCGGAAAACGAGAAACACACCTGTTGGGGGTGTCTAAATTACATAAATAAGGAAACATAAATGGATCACGGGGGGATCTCATGCGTTTCAGAAAAGGGGGGGGGAAAGAAAGCCTGTCTAAATAGTATTACCATGTATAGGCACATCAATACTGTCGCCACAGTTCCTGTCTCTTAAGACCGGAGGGAGATTGGTACAGGTAATGGCAGTGCATCAAGGATACAGAAAATGTAAATGACAATTATGCATCGTAGTGGGTGCATGGAGGAGGGTCACAAAGGGGTCACATATAATATAATACGGGTGGTGACATGATGTTATGTCAAGGTACAGGGACACTGTCACCGTAAATCATGTCCCATCATGGGCATGAATGTTCTGGAAGGGACGGTACTGGAAAGCCCCACTGGTCTAGTTGTCTGTGATTGGAACGGTGGTTAGCGGTTACTCAGACTGTTCCATGGTATGTTGTCATTCAACCCTACCTGATGGGTGGATAGACGGTAGACCCAACGCTGCTCCTTGTTTAGCAGCTTCTCTTGAACGTTGGGAATGTTAGGGTCAATGCTCTCAATCACAACCCATCGCATGTCGTTTGTGGTGTGGCCCATTTCCAGAAAGTGGTTGGTGAGTTTAGTAGTGTTTTTCTTACACCGGATGGTACTACGGTGCTCACATATTCGGGTCTTAATTTTCCTGCTGGTCATGCCGATATACCACAGGTTGCACGGGCAGGTGATGCGATAGATCACATGTGTGCTATTGCAGTTGGTATGACTGCGCAATTCCCACTGTTTCCCTGGTTCTAGGGACAGGGTTTTTGTGGTGTTGGTGAGGTGGCAGACACTACAATCTCCAAATGCATAGTGGCCTGTGACATTGGGAAGGCCCCATATGTTGGTGATTGTTGGTTTAGATGGTGGTAAGTGTCTAGGTCTTGTTGACACGATTGCGTCCTTTATAGATCTGTCTTTTTTGTGCGAGATCAAAGGGGGGTCCCATTGTAATTTTCTGGTGTTTATAATGTTCCAGTGTTTTCGTATGATTTTTGATACATGAGTGGACACTGTGTTAAATGTGGTCACACAGGTAAGGGGCAGGGATGTGGTTTCCCTTGTACAAGTTTTGATCAACCTCTCCCGGTTTTGATTCCTTGCACGCTTCTGAGCCTTCTCCGTAATTCTTTTAGGGTACCCTCGTTGTCTGAGCTTCACACTGAGATCCCTGGCCTGTTCTTTGTAATCCGCGGTTTCGCTGCAATTACGCCCGAGTCTTAGAAATTGGCCATAGGGAAGGTTTTCCCTAAGTGGCCGGGGGTGGAAGCTAGAAAAATGTAACAATGAGTTACGAGCTGTTGGTTTGAAATGTGTTTTGCTTTTGAGTAGGCCAACGGATGCTTCTATGTCTAGGTACAGAAAGGTGGTTTTCTCTGCATTGAAGCTATAGGTGAATTTCAAATTGCGGTCACAGGTATTGAGCCATTGACAAAAGTTTGATAGTGACTCCGTGTTCCCCTCCCAGATCATGAGGATGTCGTCTATATACCTCTTATAGAACATGATCTCCGGGAATTTTGGCTCATTGTTGTTAAACAAATGTACAGATTCAAAATGGTCTACATATAGTCCTGCTATGCTCGGGGCAAAAACACTTCCCATGGATGTGCCATATGTTTGTAAGTACAACCTGTTTTCGAATTCAAAGAAATTCTCTTTGAGGGCTAGTTTGGCACAGTCCCATATGAATTTGCGAGAAGTGCGATATGGCCAGGCAGTGTTAGCTAGGGCAGTTTCCAGTACTGTTAGGGTTTCGTCCTGTGGTAAGCTAGTGTAAAGGCTTTCCACGTCTATGCTGACCAGCAGGGAGGTGGCAGGGTTGTAACTCAGTCCATCCAAGAGTTTAAGGAAATCCTTGGTGTCTTGTAGGTAAGTGTTGGTGGATTTCACTATCGGCTGTAGAAAAAAATCACAGTAGCATGAGAGAGGTTCCAGGAGGGAACCGATGCCGGAGACAATTGGTCTGCCGGGTGGGGGGGTCTGATTTTTGTGTATTTTTGGGACAATGTAAAAATAGGGAATTTTCCCTTCAGTAGTTGTGAGGAATTTTGCTTCACTAGATGTTATGAGGTCCGCTGATTCAGCTCCCTCGATTAGGCTGGCAATGGTTTCTCTTAGCTTGGTGCTTGGATCCTCTGTTAGTCTTCTGTAGTTATTGGTATCATTCAGTAGCCTATTGCATTCTTTTCTGTAGCCCTCTTTGTTCAGTATTACCGTGCCTCCGCCTTTGTCGGCAGGCTTGATGACGATAGCTTCATTATCTCTGAGGGAATTGAGGGAGCTGCGCTCTTTATTGCTGATTGTTAGAAGGGGCGATCTCCGAGGGCCAGGTTGGGCTCACCCAGACACCCCAAGATCCACCTCTCCCACAGAACTTGCCGAGTCTTGATTGCAAGTCCTCACCGGGGAGGACTTCGGGTCTAGGATCGTACACACTGGGCTCACTCCACACTACGAACAGACACCACACCGGTGGGTTTTAGTAACAAGATCTTTATATAAGCAAATAACGAAGGAAGCACTCTTATATACACAGTGTTCAAGGAACCACAAAGTCTTGGAGGATTCGGGAAGGGGGAAGCGGGACAGTCTGTTAGTCTCTGGGTCAGTACGCGGCGTACCCTACGCACAGCTCTCAATCCTCGAGCCGGGGGGTACGGGATGATGGTCTTACTGGCTGCCTCACCTCCGTCGAGTTGGCTCGGTCGTGATGGTGGTCTCGATGGTCCAGCCAGACCAGAGTACTCCTCGAGCCGCGACGAGGTCAGCAGGGCTCGATCTGGAGAAGTTCGGGAGAGCCGCGACAGCGTCAGCAGGGCTCGGATGATCTTTGAGGTCGAGCCGCGACAGCGTCAGCAGGGCTCCGATGGTTACAAGTTCAGCTTGAGCCGCAACAGCGTCAGCAGGGCTCCGATGGTTACAAGTTCAGCTTGAGCCGCGACAGCGTCAGCAGGGCTCCGATGGTTCAGTTCAGCTTGAGCCGCGACAGCGTCAGCAGGGCTCCGATGGTTGCAAGTTCAGCTTGAGCCGCGACAGCGTCAGCAGGGCTCCGATGGTTCAGTTCAGCTTGAGCGGCGACAGCGTCAGCAGGGCTCCGATGGTTGCAAGTTCAGCTTGAGCCGCGACAGCGTCAGCAGGGCTCCGATGGTTCAGTTCAGCTTGAGCCGTGACAGCGTCAGCAGGGCTCCGATGGTTCAGTTCAGCTTGAGCCGCGACAGCGTCAGCAGGGCTCCGAGGTTCAGGATGAGTCTTCTTAGGGTCAGCCGCGATCAGATCAGCAGGGCTTCAGGTCCAAGATACAACTGCCCGCTAGTTGTCGGGCGGGCCCAGTTATAGTCCTTCTGCTCTTTGATCTCCGGACCCTCGCAGGCGGAGGTCTCAGGCCCTGGGGGCTGGTCGTTGGCAAGGTCCGGCGGGTGGCTCTTTGATCCTTTTGAAAGATGGGTCCGGGGATTCCCAGACGCCCAGCGGGTCTGGAGCCAGCCCTCGGGGAGGCCAGAAGGGTGATCGAAACTGGCCCACAGGGGAGGGCCAAAGGTGTGACAGAAACCAGCCCCTCAGGGGAGGCCGGAGGTGCCATCGAAACTCCCTGGCTTATCTCACTTGGGGAGCCCTTACCCCCCAGCCGGGACGGGCGCGCCTCTGGAGTCTGGGTTTCGCTGGGGCCGGGGTCACGCTGGGCCCAGGGAGACAGGGATGTCGGAAAGGGAAGATGGTGTCCGGGCCTTGTGGGGCATGCAAGGTTAGGCGCTCGGAGCCGGGAGTGGAGCGGGGAAGGCAGGCCTGGTCGAGGTTCCAGGGGGGTCTAGGCTTAACTGGGGTAGGACGACCAGGCTCGGGTTGCAGGCTACACTAACGGGGAGGCTGCGCAGGGGACTCGGGGTACAGGCCTACGCTCACAGGGTGTGGAGGGACAGAGGCGAACCACGCCACGAGGCCGGGTCCAACACTGATGTTGTGAAATGGGTGACCCTCTTGTATATCCTCAATGTCCTTGAACACAGCCTGCTCATAAACAGAGATTTCTGCTGGGATAGTGCTCGGAGGTGGCATGAAGGTTGATTTGGTTCTGAAGGTGGTGTCTCCTTTGGCATCATTGGATGTCTCAAAAGTGGTATTTTCGAAAAAGGCCTTGAACTTCAATTTCCTGAAAAATGCGGCCAGTTCGCAGTGTAACTGAAATTTGTCCAGTCGTGCTGTTGGTACAAAACCCAGGCCTTTTTCTAACACTGCTTGTTCGTCAGGGGTGATCACGTGGTTTGATAGGTTGGTGACCAAGCTTACTTGGTGCTGGGGCCTGGTTGTTGGTCTTTCGCTTTGCTCCTGGTTACTGCCCCGTCGTTCTGGTCTTCCCAGTGTACCTGGTTGCCTCGGCGTCTCTTGCCTCTGTTTCGTTAGCCTCCTCCTAAAAAAGGAAACAAAAGTGTAAGAATAGCTTGGAAGAAAATAAGGCGTCGTAGGGAGAAAGGTGGATTGGCTGGTCCTGACCTTCAGATATATGCGTGGGCTTTTCAGATGACACACGCACGAATGTTGCTAAAAACCCCATCAGACCATGGCATAGGGATGATGTTTACAGCATTACTACAGGGTGAAGGAGTAGGGCAGTCGGGTTTTCTTTTCAAGTTTGGACACCCTACATTTTTCAAGAAGGTTAAATTGAAGGTGTTGCAGGGCCTAGCAAGAACTTGGTTCAATCTCAGAGTTGCTACCAAACTAGGATATCATTCGAACAGATCTCCTATATGGGATCTCCCTGCTGCTCCTGGGTGGGTAAATGATGTACTGGTAATCCCATTAAAAGACGCCGGAATTTCAACATGGGGTGACTTGTTTGTGGAAGGGACCATGCTTTCCTGGGAACACTTAGCGAGCAAGGTGGGCCCTAACTTTTCTAGATTGAAGTATTTGCAAATTTCAAGCTGGGCACAAGCACAGTCTGCTAGAGCCCCCAGTTGTTCCAACACGCCTCTAGGGGGAGGCAGCCAACTGGAATCCTCTTTGCTCGATAAACCACCAGTATCTAAGGAAGTTTCCCTATGGTACAACTTAATCTTGGAAGAGATCGATGGGGAATTCCATCTCCCAGACCTACTGTGGGGCTCCTTGATGCCTTCCCTGAACTTGAACGATTTATGGCTAGTGTCCTGTAATGTCTTGTGGGACCTAGTCAAACCAGCCTGGCTGCACAGGAACCATCTTTTTACCCTTCATAGGGCCTACTACTCCCCTCAGAGACTGTCTAAATTTTCAACAGGGGAACCGGTGGCATGTGCCCGCTGTGGTCTAGTGGCGGCCTCTGACGTACACATGTTCTACGACTGTCCACACCTGACGTCTTTTTGGGATTTAATTAGCAACAAACTTACATCCTCCATTGGTTTTACAGTGCTCATCGATCTTCGGCTAGTAATTTTCGGTGTAGTAGATCAGAAGCGAAGTCCTGCCAAAAACCTCTTGTTTTACTCTATCTTGGTGGCCCGCAGAGAAATCTGCAAGCGATGGAAAGAGGCTTCTCCTCCGTCATTACATGACTGGTATACCTCAATGCTACAAATATCAAAATTGGATCTCGCCAGGGCTGGGAAACCAGAAAAAATAGCTTTTTGGCATCTACTTGATTGGTCTCATTAGTTGTGCTGGGGTTTTTTTTTCCCCCCAGGTCCAATGATTACGAAGCCATGATAAACTCTCCCTGCTAAACATCTTCGCCTCCTCTACTGGCGTATTGGTGATATAAGCAATGGTGGTAATTGGCTTATGGTCAGTATCTGTCTTATAAGTAACAAGGTGTTAGGATCGGCAGGGTGAACGACATAGCTGTAGGGTTATGGCAGATCCGCGTACCGTTTATACCCTTACCAGTCTTTGACTGAGTCAGCATGTCAGCACCATTATATGCCCTTCTTCCCTGTTCAGAGGTTTGGCAGATTACAACCATGGTGGAGATGAGGAAAAAAAAAAAAAAAAACAATGTATTGTTATTGTGTATCATCAACTGTATCTTTATAGAATGTCATTGTTTAAACAAAGCAACAAAGTTTGGAAAAAACAAACACACTTGTATAATACATCAGTGTGTATACAAAAGCCACATTTTACGACCTGTGGTGTTGGTCAACTCAGCAGGACTTGGCAGTGGAGTTGGGGGATATATCTGTTCCAGATGAGTGTCTGGGCATTTGCCTTGTACAGCATCCACCAGGCAAAGATATGCCACTGATGCTACAGCTGTTTTCTCTTTCAGATGGTGGTAAAATGTTAGGGACAGGCGTTGTCACTTGGACCAGCCAACATGCAACAGTTTAGCAGAAGTGCCCCATGCCATTTTGGATGTTCACAGTTCTCCTGGCAAGAGCGGTGGTGGCTACTGGAAATCGATTGATTGATTTTGTAAATGTGTCATAGCATATCATGTGCTGCTTGTGCCTGGGGCTTTGCATATGTCACTGCTTCTCCGTGGCAGAAATTGCTTGACCTTCCTGCAATTGCAGCATTAAACGTGACATGCTTTGCAATTGCTTCATCAGATTTAGTGGTTTCAGACATGTTCTGGGTGTCATCTGTGCTATTATATGTACAGAGGTATAAATAAATGGTTACTAAGTTTGCGTACTATTTGTGAAAATGTGATTTATGTGTTTTTTAAATGAATATTATATATAGCTATGTGTAGTTTATTCATCAACACACAGTACACCATATCACTTGTACTACAACCCCCATAATGCATTGCTAAATTGCAGCAAACATCTACATGGAATTGTGTTAGCTAAAATGTTATACTTGAATACTAACAAACAATATATTATGGGAAAATATACACAAGAAGATAGTTTACCTGCAGGATTGGAGGTGTCAATGTCGGCCACTGCCACAGCACTTTCAGGTTTAAGTGTCCCCTCGATAATTGATTCTATTGGAGAGGGAGGAGGATGTTTATACGGGCTACCACCTGTGCTACGAGTCTTAGTCATTCTGCTGGTCACCTTCTCTTTGGTAAGAGATCTTAGGTCATTCCAGTGTTTCTTTTTTTCAGGTATGATCCTCTGGGTGATACCAAGAGAGTTCACTTTTTCCAGGATGCTGTTCCAAAAGTTTGTTTTTCTGGGCCTCAGGTACAGAAAATTATGCTTTGCCATACAACTTGGAATGTGTGGCACACATGGACCAGCTAACAGTTCCAGCACCTAATCAGAAAATGCAACTTTCCACTTCCTGTCCCAAGGTCCTATTCCACATCATCCTTAGCCATAGAGTTGTAGGGAAATTGTAATGTCAGTGACTGAATTGCTTATAATGGAATACTCTCTTACGTACATCTCAATTTCCGAATAGCGATTCCTATCAAAATGCTATTTGGTAACCGCAAACAGTAACTTTCATAAATATGGCCCTTAGTCTCTAGATTAGATGGACTGGGTCAACTTGCTCAAACCCTCTTGAATTGACTCTTATTATAGATGGGTAACTAAGTACAATCTCTGGTCTTGCTTCATTCTCCAAAGTACTCTCCCATTCAAGCTTGATACAGGGGGCTTATGAGGAATTCAATGGAGGCCCAGAATATTAGACCCATGCGGGTAAGTTAAAGATGCAAATTAATTCCACTGACCATAAGGAGCAACAGTACACCATAGAACTGAGAAAATGCTACTACCTTAACCACCAGTTCAAAGTGGCCCTATTCAAATTCCGCCCTTCACATTCACCACTCAGCATTGTATCACACTTCCAACATCCTGTCATCCTCGTCCTACAATAAGAACCTACTGACAGTCCCTCCATTACTCCAATCGTATGCACAATCTCTAGATGCTACTCTAGAGGTGACCCAGGCGTATTTCCAAAGTACGAGCACAAGTTGTTCAAGTGCACTGGGCGCAAAGCCACTAGTTGGTTCAGAAATTAAGCAACAATGATCTTGCCAGAATGACGCCCAATAAACAGAGTTCACCTGTCTTTTCTGGTAGTCTGCCTTTCCTGACAGAATTTGAACAGATACAAGGCTGGACTGGGAAATAAAACAGCCCTAGCAAAAAAGATCAAATACGCGTCTCTCATTGCTTTCTCATTACTCTCTCATCTTTACCAATGAAGAATTTTTTTAGTTACTTGCGTTTATTTATAAAGCTCACACACTTTCATTTACAGAGTATTTTGGCTCTAATGAACTACTTCCCCCAGTTCAGCAATGCTCCAGTATTATGCTTATGTAGTAAAGGGCCAGGATTTTAACATTTTACTGAATTAAAAATCATTTTACTGAACACGGATATGAAGAGTTAGTGAAAGCCAGAGTGCTGGTCCTTAAACATGGAGTGATCTGCCTCTCCATTTGGGCAATTCACAATTTAGAACAAGAAAAGTGGGCTAAATATAAGATTTCAATAGACGAGTAAGTGAGTAAAACAGTGGCACATAGCCCAAACTCTGTTCTATGCATCAGACAGGCAACCTTAAACTGTGTACGTGTGTCCACAGGCAACCAATACAAATATTCCATATGGGGTGATATCTTTGGGGACTATCCAAACCATTTTCCGGGAAACTAGGAAACACTGAATTCCCATAACACGTTATCCAGCATAGACTTGTTGAAGGAGTTGGGTTCAAAAAATGTATGAGAAAATGAAATCTATGAATATATTTGCCTACATTGTGTCAGCTGACAGATACAAGATTGTATCACAGCCAAAACCTGCAAATCCAGCAAGAGATTGTTAATAAGTTTAATGGAAAGATTAAAGGTAATTTTCAAAAGTGTGGGACAATGGCCCATTGCTAGGGGCCAGAGGTGATTCCCATATATCTGTCCTACTGATAATCAACAATATTTTTATCTTGCTAGAATCATCTATTTGTTATCATTTCTAGCGCAGAGGCCACCTTGGAAATATTCTCAACTAAAATGCCTGAGAAAATACATTGCATGTCCTCTGCACAAAAGTAGGTCTTGGTTCCATATTCTTAAAGTAAACATGCATATGGATTTAAATATGAATTTAAAAAGTGAAGGGCATATAGTCTGTCCTTGTGCCACCCCCATGCATGAACAGAGGTTTTAGAGGCAAACAATAATTCTCTGGATAAGTTCTGTTAGATGAAAAGGAAATAACCCATCGTAGAATAGTCCCACGGATTCCTAGACTTCTAAGACTTGGAAGAATAGTATGATCAAGCATGACATAAGCAGTGGACGTGTCCAAAAGAATTACAACCACTTCCATCCCCCTCGCCAGAATCCACAATTTGCTGTGCTTTGTCACTCCAGGCCAACTGCTTTCAAGAGTATTGCTTGAGGTGTACTGCAGGCGAGTGCTGACTAGCAGAGGTGAATTACAGCCCAGTGACTTCAATTGAGGAGGTTGTGCATAGATATTCAAGTATGCAATCTGCCACAATACTGCTTGTGATGGAGCAGCCCTAAAATGGCTGTGGTGAGGTCTCTTCTGTTCTGTCACAGCCAGTATTTGGCCCTAGTTGCCTCCACTTGACCTCAGGCTCACTTAGACTCATCACATCCAAAAACATGTAGCAGCAGCAACAATAGTCACACTTTAAAATCCACTTCATGGACCCTCTGTGCTGCATACCACAATGTCTTTGACAGTGTGTATGATCTGTGGATGCAAGAAATCTTGACTGTTTGAAAGGTCCCATGCCAATGGTCATAAAGTGTCGCTCCCTAACCACATTCCTGTAATACTACAGAGTTGATTTTGGCCCCCACCACGTCCAGCAGTTTTGAAGCACTATGTAATGCATAGCAACAGCTGCATTTGACCCATAGGCCTAATAATCCTAGTATTTGGGCACTGCTAACCATCTGTAGCCACCCCTCGCCCTCGTTATACTTCTTCATTGAGACTACCTCTCATCTCCTCTCTTCATGGCCAGCAAATGGTTTACCAGGTGGACTTGCCATTGTTTTGGTGAGAGGCAAGGGTTCGGGCAGTGTTATTGAAGTTAAGAATAAGGGAGAAAATTGACCATGAACTTGCTGTGAAAACTATGGTGAGCAGACACTTCTCTTTCTCCAATAAACCTCCCTTACATCCAGTATGACTGCGCTCTGTCCTGCCTCACCACCCTCTTCAGGCACATGTGCGAGCGGCATCAGATGTTGGCTGTGAGAGCACCCGACGGAACTTGCTAAATATTTGTCAAGAGTGTTCTATCCACTGGCATTGTCTTGAGTGGAGAGCTCAGATAGTTATGTTAAAGAGATTGTCTTCATGAAAATCCTGTTAACGTGATATCATCTCATGTTTCTTCCTTTGTATGTTTTATTTTGTGTGTAGTATTAAAGTATAAAACTAGTTCAATATTAAAGTTCCCTAGCAACTCTATTAGTATTTTGGGAGACTTATTTTATAGTCTGATAGTCCACTGATGAGGGTTATACCAGTTGTTAACGGCCCTGAACCCCAGTGTAGGCCGGAGACACAGGTGAGGCACTATGAGGTACACGGTTTGTAACAATGGGTATATCATAAAGGCTATAAGACTCTTGCAGCAGTCAACCCTCAATGGGTGGAATGTATGAATAATAAACAGGGAGTAACAGAAACACATTGGAATTCTGGAGCGGAAACCACTATGGACTTTGAGCTACTCCACTGCCTTCAATGGAGCACTTAACACTCCAGTGCTCTAATAACAAAACAAAATCCAATTTCATTTTACCTCTAGCAGTAAAGAGAAATCAAAAAGAAACTTGATGAGTGCTCTACAATGAATCTGATTAGAAAAATAACAATAATAAATAAAAACATTCTACCTTGCCAGCCAAGTAAGAAAAACAAAAGCACCCTCATTATTTCGATCCAGGTTAAAATAGCACAGACTAAGGATTAGTTCTGAAAATTGAATAGCTCATGGAAATAGGTGTAGAATTTGCAGCATTAATGCTGTTGTGCTCAAAGTTGTACAACGCACGAATTGAAGTTCCAATAGAAATAGCCAGACAATTAAGATTCCCAACCATAAAAGAATGATGCCTATACATTTCCGTAAAGTCATTTGTGGAGTTCAGTATCCAGCATTCCTTTAATTGTAGTTGTGAGAAAGAGGACCATTAGTTGAGGTGGATGATAGCCTCCTACAAGTAATACGGTCACTATTCTTGTTAGGTCCCAATAGAAATACCATTTCAATTTATAAAAAAATAAAGAATCTTTTAATGAACGAAATAACACCAAAACAACAGAAATGAAATAAGTAGAAGCAAAGAGATGAATTTTCAATGTGGAGCAGCAAAGCAATCAATTTTCAAAGTTTTAGATAAAGAAAATAGTGTCAAAAAGCACAAAGGGCCAACTACAGTCAGGGTCATGTTAGACTATTTGGGGTAGAGTAACCGGGTGAGTGCAGAAACTGGGGCTGTCCTGGTCAACAGTTATCTTCTTTGCTTAGAACCAGATCTGGACATTGATGGATTTGTCAGTGCGAAGGCTGGAGGCGGAAGCTGGAGCAAGGTTCGATGACCGATTTCCCGGTGTTGTGGTCAACAGCAGTGGGAGAAGTTTGGAGATCTTCAGTGTTAATAGAATCCTCATCGAAGGGTGCATTGAGTAAGCCACAGGATGGAGTCAAAATGCCCTAACTAATCCTAATGTAGAAGGGAGAACTTTGTGGGAGCTATAGAGAAATCAGGCCCACCTGCGCTGCACATTCAGCAGATCAGCTTGTCATGTTGGTCCCAGCCTTCTGTCAATTTACCAAATAAAAAAGTATTGAAAACATTTCTGAGCTCCAGCTTTTTGGGGTTGACAGGAGATGTCCGCACTGATGCCAGCCAAGAGTACCAGGGCCTCAATAACAGCACTTGGGAGTCAGGACTCACTTCATCTGAAGCCACCAACAATATCCAGTTTAAACTGGTCCGCTAGACTCCTTCAGGAAAATGGGCTTCTTGCAGCTTTTGTGTCCCTGTAGCATAATAGGAGGAAAGCCAACTAAGCCCTTTGCTTTCCCCTCACAGGTCACAACCGCAGATGCAGTCCTTTCTCCCACAGGTCCAATAGTGTTCTGAAGAGTGTGCCCAGGGGTGCCAAATTTCCGCCAGGCATGATTCTGGCCTCTCCATGACTAATAGTGATAAAGTTCCCATGGGTAACCCTACCTACATTTGCAGCAGTGCTTGTGTTCCCAACTGCAAATAATTCCACAGTGTCCCCATATACCTAAATCCTGAATCCAGCAAGGTAGAACCTCTCCTCTCCTGTTCATAGCTCATGTGTCCACCCTAGAAGAGTGTAACAGGGCAAGGCTGAGTGACAACGTGGGGTGGTGGACTCCCGGCAATGACCCCGTACTACCTCCTTCATTACAGACAGACACCTGGTATACAGAACAGGACGGACTCGAAGAGGAAGGACACGGCGCCTTTAGCTGGGAATACAAGGAGGAGGAAGACACACCTTCGATATACGTCAGGGACGCCGGATTGGATAAACACCAGGAAGTGATGTACGTGGCGTGTGACATCACCCCGGAGGAGAAGGCGAGGAGCGTTGTCGGAGAGCGGAGGAGGGAAAAACCTAGCCACGAAGAAGTGCACCGAGAAGGAGGAGAAGCGACCCACGGAGAGCCAGGAGGCCAACGACCCCGTGAGCCGCCGTGCCACTCTCCCGGGGGAGGAGCGTGGCTATCCCAGGTACGGGAGCGGATGGCAGCTTGGGTGGGCAAGCGTGTGTGAATATTGTACAAAACCCCGTGTTTGATCATCCTCGTCTCCCCATCCTCTCGTTTCCTTATCCCCGCGTGTAATCCTCACTCTCTGTATAGACCCGTCACACTTCACCCTGCATAGCTGTACATATTCACCGGTGACCCCCTCCAGCCACTACACATGGTCCCAAGGGCATACCCCAGTAGACGGTAACACTAACGGCTCCCTCTCTGTTGGTTTTCCTTTGCATGGGTCCCCGGAGCCAAGAGATTCGTCAACCCGACCAGACCAGAGCGTGCAGTCACCATATACGTCATACCTGAACCGTCCAACAACCGAACGCCAAAACGGATCCCAGCCAGTTTGCAAAGGAGAGACTCACCTTCAGAACCAGGAGGACATTGATGTTACCACAGAGACGTCTGATTCCAATAAAGCCTTCTTTACCCTCTCGACCCAGTGTTCCTCTCGTTCCTGACCCGCAGCCTGGTACAGTAGTCACCCCAGAACCCCAAGCCCAGGTTACAGTGGTGTCAGAAGTGGGATCTACTCCCTCAGAGCACGACCCGAAAATGGAACAAGTCATCCAGACATTGATAGAAGGACAACAGAAACTTGAATGGGCCGTCAATCAACAAATAAGCACCGCAGACGCAGACAGAGCGCTCTTCCGCAGCACCATGACGCAGCAAATGGACAATCTACACAAAGTAGTGCAGTCTCCAGGGGCCACCGTGGCGCTAGATAGAAGGCCCACAGGACCCCATCCATCTGGTGTGGCCCTACAGAAGTACGTCGTAGGGGAAGATCCAGACGCCTTCCTTGTCAATTTTGAAAGAGCAGCCCGCGCCTGTGGATGGCCGGAGGAGAAGTGGCCCTTCTTCCTAGCGCCCTTGTTGACGGGCGAAGCACAGACAGCGTACCAGGTTGCGAACCATGCGGGTACATCCACGTACAATGAGATCAAGGGGGTGATCCTGGACCACCTGGGAATGGATGCAGAGGCATACCGCCTCAGGTTTCGGAAGGAGAAAGGAGTCCAGGGGGAAAACCCGAAAACCCTGTATTTGCGTCTCAAAATGGCAGCAGAAAAATGGCTAAGACCAGACATAAGGAATAAAGAAGATGTAATGACGAGCATAATCCTTGAACAGTTCATGGAGGCGCTGCCCTATGGTACTCAACGGTGGTTGAGACAACATCCAGGACTGACAGCTTCTCAGGCTATTGAGATGGCGTCCAACTACACGAGGGCAGCACCGAGATCCTTTCCGTGGGACACCGATAAACCCTCAAAGACACTAACCCCTCTCGTCAAGACAGAAAAAAAGAAGACCGTCTATGAACCCCTGAAGCCCCGGCCTTTCCGCCCGGATGTGACCCCGTTGAAAGGACCCCAGTGCTTCGAATGCGGGGAGTGGGGCCATATAGCACGGTTATGCCCCCGAAAAAAACCCAGTGAGGAGCCCATGGAAGTTGGATATATACCAAAAGCCGTGTTGTACTCTGCAGAAATGGGACCTTCCTATTACGTAAGGGTACGGGTGAACCACGTCATGGTGAAAGCCCTCCTTGATTCGGGGTGTAGACAATCAGTTATAAGGGAAAGACTACTAGAACCCTCTCAGATAGGGCAGGAAGGGGAAGTACACATACGGTGTGTTCACGGGGACGTCAAGACCTATCCCGTTGCACGTATCACTATTCACCCCATAGGGAGGGAACCATGCACAGTGAGAGTAGGAGTACTAGGGTCCCTGCCCGAAGAACTGATTTTGGGGGTTGACAATCCGCAGTTCCTGGCCCTGTTCAAAAGAGAGCTAGATAATCATCCAGCTGGGGCATACTTGTCCACCGAACCATGGGTTCTAGACAAGGGGTTCCGATTTGCACAAGCTAACGACCCTACCCTTTTGAATGCGTGGGAGGCCGCCCACCTGGCACTAACAACAGACGCCATACCAAGGTACCCCCGGTTTAGCATAGTGAACGACCTGCTATACCGCGAAGGAAAGGAGGGAGACCAGAGTCAACTGGTGGTGCCAAAAGACTTCAGAGAACAGATACTGTTCTACGCACATACCCACCTGACAGCAGGGCACAGCGGGGCCGAAAAGACCACCCAAAACATCCTGCGGTTGTTTTTTTGGCCCGGCATATATAAAGAGACGGAGGCATATTGTCAACACTGTGAGGTGTGTCAGCGGAAAAATCTGACTAAACCTCCATCAGTACCGTTACAGCCCCTGCCCATTATTGGCAATCCTTGGGAACGCGTGGGGATGGACCTCATCGGGCCCTTACCACGCACCTCCCGAGGACATACCTATGCCCTAGTGGTGGTTGACTATTCCACCAGGTTTCCCGAGGCGCTTCCGTTAAGCTCCCCAACCACCAAGAACATAGCTGAGAAGCTGGTTGAATTGTTTTCACGAGTAGGGTTTCCCTGGGAAATCCTAACGGATCAAGGGACACCCTTTGTGTCTCGGATGATGAGGGAGGTTTGTAAGACTCTGGATCTCCAACACATCCGCACCTCAGCTTATCACCCACAAACAGACGGGTTAGTGGAAAGATATAACAGGACACTAAAGAACACCCTAAAAAAACTGTTGAGTGCCGAAAACAAAGACTGGGACAAAATGCTCCCGTTAGCGCTTTATGTGGTAAGGGCACAGGTCCAGAGCAGCCTCGGTTATTCGCCCTTTGAACTCCTGTGTGGCCGGCAACCGCGGTCCCTTCTAGAGATAACCAGAGAGACATGGGAAAGAGAGGAGGCTAATGAGCAACGGTCTCTGCTGGAGTATACCCAGCAGTTAAGGTCTCGTTTAGGCAAATTGCGTGATCTGGCCTATTCAAACCTACAGTCGGCCCAAAACCACCAAAAACGTAACTATGATAAGGGAAAACGATGGAGAACGCTGACCAGAGGGGACTGGGCTTTGGTATTGCTCCCTTCTACTACGCAAAAGTTCAGGAGTGAGTGGAAGGGTCCGTACCTAGTGCTTGAGAAGTTCGGCAACACCACCTATAGGTTACGAATGTCACCCAATCGTAAGCAAACCTTCCACATAAACCTCCTGAAAAAGTGGTTAGGACCAGCACCACGATCGTCTAATCTGGTGCTACCTGAAAGTAGCACCGAGTCAACCCTGGGCTCCCTACCCATCAATCCAGAGCTCATCGAATCGGAAAAACAGGAGTTGCTTAACGAACTCCGCCGATATTCGCATTTGTTTTCTGATACTCCTGGGTGCACCCACCTAGCAGAACATGAGATACACACAGACAAAGGGCGAATGGTAACACAAAGAGCATATCGCATACCTGCCGCAAAAAGGGCAGATGTAAGACATGAAGTAGCTAGCATGTTAGAACTTGGGGTCATTAGACCATCAAAGAGCAGCTGGTCATCCCCCATTGTTATGGTCCCCAAACCGGATGGGTCCACCCGGTTTTGCATGGACTTTAGGGCGCTAAACGCCATTTCCACGTTCGATGCATTCCCCATACCCCGGGTGGACGAATTGATAGAACGAATAGGGGAGGCCAAATACATAACGACTCTGGATCTGATGAAAGGATATTGGCAGGTACCCCTGAGGGAGGAGGACCGCCACAAAACAGCGTTTGCCACAGAGGACGGTTTATATGAGTTCAATGTCCTTCCGTTTGGCCTCCACGGGGCACCTGCCACGTTCCAAAGACTTATGAACAAAGTATTGGCTCCCCACAGGAGATACAGTTCGGTATATCTAGACGACATCGTCATCTTCAGTCACACCTGGAAAGAGCACCTAGACCACCTAACCAACGTACTAGCATCTTTGGGTGATGCCAGGTTGCATGTCAATGCCAAGAAATCAAGAGCGGCTTACTCCAAGGTTAAATATCTCGGGTTCATGCTAGGAGACGGAGTGATTGCACCCCAGGAGGAGAAAATAAAAGCGATCACTGAGACACCCTTTCCTTCCACTAAAAGGGAGCTCAGGGCATTCCTGGGCCTTATGGGCTACTATCGTCGGTTTATTAAAAACTTCGCAGAGATAGCAAACCCCCTGACTAATCTCCTGCAGAAAAACGTCAGGAACGCTTTACCGCGTCCTCCCTCCGATGAAGCCAGGAAGGCCTTCCTCCAGCTGAAGAAAGCCATAACCACCAGCCCAGTGCTTATGCCCCCTGACTTCGAAAAACCCTTTTCCCTTGCGACAGACGCTTCCGAGTCAGGCATCGGTGCAGTACTTTCACAGGTAGGGGATGACAACGCCGAGCACCCAATATTGTACATAAGCCGGAAACTCCATCCACGGGAGCAGAAGTATCCCACCGTGGAAAAGGAGTGCCTTGCTATTCGGTGGGCTGTTGAGAAGTTGAGATATTACCTGGAGGGGAGGGCGTTCACACTCTACTCCGATCACGCCCCTTTACAGTGGATGCACAAGAACAGGACACAGAATGCCCGCATCCTGAGATGGTTTTTGTTTCTTCAGCCCTTTGCATTTACTGTGGTGCACCGGAAGGGGAGGGACAATGGGAATGCTGATTTCCTCTCTCGCATGCCCCTTCTCCCCAATCGGGAGAATCCAGGGGGGGAGGAATGTAACAGGGCAAGGCTGAGTGACAACGTGGGGTGGTGGACTCCCGGCAATGACCCCGTACTACCTCCTTCATTACAGACAGACACCTGGTATACAGAACAGGACGGACTCGAAGAGGAAGGACACGGCGCCTTTAACTGGGAATACAAGGAGGAGGAAGACACACCTTCGATATACGTCAGGGACGCCGGATTGGATAAACACCAGGAAGTGATGTACGTGGCGTGTGACATCACCCCGGAGGAGAAGGCGAGGAGCGTTGTCGGAGAGCGGAGGAGAGAAGAACCTAGCCACGAAGAAGTGCACCGAGAAGGAGGAGAAGCGACCCACGGAGAGCCAGGAGGCCAACGACCCCGTGAGCCGCCGTGCCACTCTCCCGGGGGAGGAGCGTGGCTATCCCAGGTACGGGAGCGGATGGCAGCTTGGGTGGGCAAGCGTGTGTGAATATTGTACAAAACCCCGTGTTTGATCATCCTCGTCTCCCCATCCTCTCGTTTCCTTATCCCCGCGTGTAATCCTCACTCTCTGTATAGACCCGTCACACTTCACCCTGCATAGCTGTACATATTCACCGGTGACCCCCTCCAGCCACTACACATGGTCCCAAGGGCATACCCCAGTAGACGGTAACACTAACGGCTCACTCTCTGTTGGTTTTCCTTTGCATGGGTCCCCGGAGCCAAGAGATTCGTCAACCCGACCAGACCAGAGCGTGCAGTCACCATATACGTCATACCTGAACCGTCCAACACCCGAACGCCAAAACGGATCCCAGCCAGTTTGCAAAGGAGAGACTCTCCTTCAGAACCAGGAGGACATTGATGTTACCACAGAGACGTCTGATTCCAATAAAGCCTTCTTTACCCTCTCGACCCAGTGTTCCTCTCGTTCCTGACCCGCAGCCTGGTACAGTAGTCACCCCAGAACCCCAAGCCCAGGTTACAAAGAGTGACCAGGAAAATGAAGAAACCCTCCCTTGTGGTCATTTTTAACTAGCAGACCACAAAATTCCACATCATCTACTGATGTGTGGTCTGAATTCACTTATGAATTAGACCTCGGAATTAGACCTTGCTGGAATTAACTTTTCAGAATCTCACACGAGTGCAACTCAAAGCAACCAGGAAACTCCTATTTTTATTTGTAAACTTTAAGCACTTTCAAAACTTCAAAAGAACATAGCTCAGGTATGAAGCCTTGAAGACAGAAAGCAAAGTCTCAAACAAAGCTGCTTGCATAGCATAGCACTGGTCTGCACTCTACATTTGAGATGGCAAACAATTCAATCACCATGATGAGACAATCTAATGAGAATAAACTAAAGATTTTCAGAACTGGCTTATGAACAATTTACACAGTACAGGACATTCTAATGAGAATCTATAAAAAGTTCCCATGGTAGAGAACTAATCGTTTAGTCAAAACAAACTACACTGGTTGTTAGCTGAGAATTCCTCACTTTAGTCTGTCGTATTCAGCTACTTGATTTCACTATTAAGTTTTCCCCTCCCACCTGCAAATTTGAGTTTCATCATCCTATGAGTCCTAAAAGTCCATACTTTAATAACTTACCCACTGTTTCACTTCTCCATATTTAACTGGCTTTGTTCATTCTGTCATTTGGAGTTCTGCTTCACCCTTATATGGTGGACACTCATTGCTCTACATTTCCTTTCAGTCCCTTACCCAGCCCCAATTTATCTGCCTATCTGTCTAAAGGCTTTTGGATGACAAGTTGATTCCTCCGCGGTCATCCCTCTTGCATCTGTGGCTCACAAACGTTGATGCAATTGAATCAGAATTAACATTTCAAAAGCCTATTACTCAGACTTGATTCTCTCTAACTCCCAGTTTCAAGCATTGGTAATCCCATACCTCAGCTATTAATGTTCTGTATATAGGATGCCAGGATAGTATCTTTCCTCTTTTTGTCTGTCCCTCTCCGCTGATCGCATTCTATTTTAGGGAATTTACTCTTCATATTTTTTCCATCCAGCCACTTTTACAATGACTTCTTACTCTTTGTAAGCTTCAATTTAATTGCTCATTAAATCCTCAGCACATCACTATGTCATCATTGATCTTTGATTTATCAACCATTAACCCCTTTTTGATCAGCTTCTTACTTGTATTTCGGTAGATTTGTCAATCTCCACAAGATATCTGGACCCTACATTGTTATCCCTTACCTTTCATTTGACACCCTAATGCATTCAGGGAGTACTAGTTTTAATTAACTGTCAACCGGACAAGAACAGCTAATGTCTATGATCTGTAAAATAAAATCAGAGGATCAAACATCACAATAAAATGGAGTGTAGGGACAACTCTGCCAAAGGCCTCCACTGCCCTCTCTCAATCTTGGCTGTTCACAGTATCAGCCCCAATCTCTGTTAGGTGTTATCAATGGTCCTTCTACGTTCCTCCATGCTAACACAGGTTGAATCTTTTTTTTTTGTACATGACTTTTTCCTCCTTTTAGCTATTTGGTTGTGTGTCTCATTTACATCTTCCTATCAATCTGTCAATCACAAATATTATTTTTCATGTGCAACTGGACATTGCGCTATTCACATTTTAAGTACAATGCTTTGGATAAAAGTATTCTGCAAACATTCATAAAAATATTATAACCCATTACTGGAAGCAAACAAAAAACCACCAAAGAAGTCATGTCTCACCTCTCGATAGCTGACCAGATCTTCAACCCATCATCTCGGTAGTAAAAGTTGGGCAAGGACTCAACCTCACGGGATTTGAGATCGTCTGCGATGCAAATGGAAGTGTAGGTCAAGGATTGCATGTCTCTCGATATCAGCTCAGCAAGACCTGCTATACCAATCGCTGTGCTCTGTAGTTGAAAATTGCAGTTTCTGGTTAGCTCCCTTTTCTAGGCTGCACCTGACTGTTTCACTGCTAGACCAAAGTCATCAATTTATACATTTTGGAAATTGTCTTCTCTGTATCTATGGTGTGTGCCAATGATTTATTCATGTAGCTTTGGGTATATAATATGCCAGAAAGGTACTACTGGAGGACCTATCCAATTGTCAATAAATTTCACAGGACAGAAAATCCAGCTGCCTTTGGTTACAGATAGACTGAGTTTGGGTTACAGATAATGTAGCCTATTTGACTGTTTTGGGCATGACTGTGGCTCTGCCAAAAGTATTCCTTGCGAAGCCATAGCACTGAGGATGTGTCCAGATTCTTTAGTGACTAGCGTTTGGAGTGTTGTCAAATGTGTTTCTGTGTTGTCTGGCAGTGGTGGATGCCGTATATAACTATGTTGAAGCTTTTCTATATTAGTAACAATTCAGAATTCTCTTGGGATAACCAAAAGGTGCTCAACAAGCTGAGAACCTTCTGGTTATCCCAGAGAATTCTGAATTTTTACTTACCTGTGGTACCCCCTCTCTTGGGTAGTGGGGTCTCTCCCTGTTTTACCAGCTTTTTTATATTACTCTGGGTAGTTGAGATTTTGTGTTTGAAGTTTAGTGTTAGCACTAAGACATATTGTGCTTCAGCGTACCATAAGTTTAAGTGACCAATGTGGTATTTTACCAGCAAACTGGACTACAGAAACACTCTCTACGTAGCAAACACTGCACACCTCCTGAAGAGACTCCAGGCAATACAGAAATCAGCGACAAGACTTATACTGTACCTGCCCAGAAGGACCCACATCTCCAGAAATTACACTGGCTCCTGAATCAGAAGTGATGCCAGTTCAAGATGCTGACCCATGCATACAAGGTCCTGCACAACGAAAGACCAGTATACATCAACAAACGTCTGACCCTCCACCAACTGACCAGACACCTTCAATCAGCTTCCCTCTCCCTTGCAGAAACCCCACAGATCTGTCGAGCCAACAGCAGAGGATGCTCCTTTTCACACTTGGCAGCCAAGGCTTGGAGAAACCTCCCCCTGCACTTCAGGACTGCACCATCGCTACAGCAATTCAGAAGAGAATTAAAGACCTGAAGGTTTGAATGATCAAACCTACAAGCAGCAGCAAACAGCTCCAGTGCCTCGAGACACTCACGGGTGATTTGCTGTGCTCTATAAATATTTGATTGATGGATTGATTAATGTAAAATGTTCTGTTGAATGTTTCAGTACAAAAATACATGGTAGTAAATGCTTGTCAGAGCACCACAAAAGCCAATTACACAGCATATATATGTATTATATTTAATGACAATGCCTTCAACCTATTCCTATGTGTGAAAGAGCTTGTTTAGTCAAAGATGGGCTAGGGGAAGGTCTTTTTCCAGTCATCACAATGCCCACAAATCTGCAAATAAACCAAGTCCCACGGAATGATGTGAGAATATGGCACTGCAGCAACATTTGTGAGGCCATGAGACTACAGATAGCATGGCAGTGGCAATTTAAGAGTAAGGACAAAATTGGCTCTAATTTACACAATGAAGGCTTGTATGAGGGCAGTACTGGTCAAATGCTAGCTAGCTCCTGTCCAGGTTAAGAGGTATCTATCTAAAGGACAGGAGTCAAATAGGTTTTCCCAGAATGTGCAATGTATCTATAGATTGGACTAGTTTATTTTACAGGTTTATGTGGTGTTTTTCTATGAGCAAAAAATCACAAATATCACAAATATCAAAGCATCCAGCCTCCATTTCATACTGCTGAGAGTCTTCTCTCGCTTCAGGATTAGCAGCCCTACTCATATACAGCCTCTGAAAAACACCCAGAAGCAATTCAGGTATTAGTGATAGACTATGGAAATGTTCTACTTCACTTCAAGTAGACCTGCCCAAGACAATGATTAAATCCCAATCCAGTGTATGGGCTTCCCCAACTACCTCAGGCAAAGTGAGTGACGAGATAAAGGTACTGGCAGGTGATATCTTTGAAGATTATTTTCTTCAAGTACATACATTTGTCTACACTCAGGGGCCATGAGGCTTGTAAAAGACCAAACAAGAATCCCTCATCCTGCATCATTTATGTACGATTATTATATATCTGGTGGGGACTGGGAAGATCCCTTTTTAGGATGTCTCTCACATAACAATGTCTCAACAAACATTTGTTAAAGAGAAAATAATTAGTAGCCTGTGTGAAAAGGCTGCAGGTGGATGCACTGTGCAATTATGTTTAGAAAGATCAGGTAAGAATATGTCATAAGGTAGTGAAAAAGCTAATCTAATTCCAAGCAGGTTTCAACTAATTTTTTCTGTTTTCTGTGCTCCTCTATCATAGGATCATAGCTTTCATTCCATCCACCTCATCTAGCTGGGTCCAGTGGGTCAGTGGACCTTTGCATCCACTCCATGGATCTGTGTTTCGCCTCATGGTCATAGGTTGGAACACCGGATGTTCCACTTAGCTTTTGAAACTTCAGAGGTCAATGAAATGATTACCACTGAGTTGAGCAGCAATAAACATCTGTTATTTCAGTGCCAAGAGGCAGAAGGGTGAACATTTGCTTTTACAGTGTCCTCAGCAATGTTTATTATTTTATGTATCTTCATCACGGCCTCTCTTGAATGCCAATAACAGAGGTGGTCTACAGATATGAGTTCCAATCTTACCTTATCGAAAGATCCTCCTGGTCCAATAAGGACTTGTCTGGCGAGAGTATTAATTTGCAAAGTATAGCGATGGTGAGGGATCAGGAGCTAAAGAGAGACCATGGGAGTTATTAGAGACACAGGTACAGTGGTTGCTTAAAAAAGATCTTATATTCTCACTGCCTCTGCTCTTCTATAACATGTAGCCATACACGATGTTAATGTCCAGTCCTACAAGAATCTCAATCATTCTTGATGTTTTGTACCCAGCAATGCTTGGGGAGCATGACTCATGAGCGTCCATTTTTTCAGCTTGGAATTAACAGTCTCTTTGTGCTCTTCAATTTATCTTTCTTACCTTGTACAGAGGATGAGACATGGGGAGCTGCCTCAAGGTAGAAATGCAGAACACCTCTGCAAAGACGTGCGTACGCAGGAAGTGGGAAAGAGCCTGGTGGGTGGAAAAATTGGAGCTCCTCACCCACATTTTGGCAAGCAACCAGTCCCACTCATTATCACTCGGCAGGAAGATGGGATTCTCCGGACCTGGAGTCTGATTTAGCTGCAGTGGAAGATGCACAAAGAGACAGTTACTGGACTTTTGTGGTTACTGACCAAGCAGCTACTATCATAACTTATCTCAAGAGTGAAACACAACACATTAGACTCAGAGAATGCCTGCATGATGTTTACTGAAACAGAATGCCAATAACATTGCAAACTTTCCAACATTACGCATTCTTTGATTCTCAGAAATCCTACAGGAGGAAAGGGACAGCTAAATATTGGTCTGGACCTATTGTGAGACACAAATATTAAACCAACCAAAAAGTGGGTCACAGACACTGGAAGCGTGGTAGCTCTCAGAAAAAGAGCTGCTAAAATTAAGTGACTATCCACTCATATGACTCAGTCCACTGTGGGAAACTTGCACACTTTGGGGTCTATTATGATGGCGGGCAGCCCGCCCCCGTAACGGTCAACTGGACCGACTGCAAGAGGTGCGGCGGGCCCGCTGTGCATATCAGGATGTGTGACCGCCACCATGGCAGTCGCATCCAGTATATTTAACATTGTGGCGGGCGGTGCAGTATTCAGCACCTGCCACAATGTTAAATAGGCATGTTGTGCGTTTGCAGGCACAGCGTGACAGGCACTGTGCGGTGCCTTCCACGTTGTGCATGCAAATGCAGGGGGGTACCATAGGTACTCCCAGGTCCCCCGCAAACTTACCAACTTCCTGGGGGCCTGCAACGGCCCCCAACTACGATCACTGCATGCCTTTCTGTGGCGGCAATGCCGCCACGGAAAGGCTGCTTCCCGCCTGCATTCTAATATGGATGGCAGTGTCTTGCAGACACCACCACCATATCAGGCCCCTTTTCCGTCCGCTGGGGTCCCCCTCGCCATCCTAATATGGTGGGGGGGAAATGGGTGGCGGGCGGGGAATAATGTCGGGCGGATTGCCATCGCCATACGGGCGGTGGCGATCTGCCCGACATTATAAGAGACCCCTAAATGTGACAAGCAAGAAACATTAGAACAATCAAGATGTGTCTTGCTGTGATCTCATAGGAACTATTTGATGAGGTTTTTTTTTGGACAATGATTAGCTTGGCCTACTCTTTTAATTGAGGAGTAGGTCAGCGTACTCAAAGAATAAGGCCTTAGAATCAAGTACAAGATAAGCAAGAGGGTTCTCTTGTAAAATATATTTTTCTACTTGAAGGCAGACACCACTGATTACATTTTGCAAAGAATGAAGAAAAAATGAGCCTGAAAGATGCGAAGGACAGAGGCCACCTACAAAATGAGAAAGAAGAAGACAATACATTTGCCTCTCGTCAGGAAAGCAACGGTAACTATACAAATAAAGTACATTGCCCATAGATTCTGGTCGATACTCAGAGGTAGAGCACGGATGAGAAAGGTAGGAGCACTGAAAAGGGATTTGAGGAAAATAATTTGCTTTGCCTAATAATATTTGGTAATAGTCGTTTATATAGATCACTGTGTACACATGCAAAAAAAATATTAGTGGTTGCAAATGCAAGTGCTTAGAAGAGTGTTTGATATAGAGTGAGGTTACTGAGTTGTTTTCATTTCTTTCTTTGTTTAATCAGTTAAAATCCATTTACATTTTCTGGGGAAATGCTCTTGTAGAACTGTGCATAGTTAAAATTTCAAACAGATAAAGTCAAGCTCCATAGAACAAAACATCCCCCGTCGTCATAAAGGCAAACTTTTGTGACAATAGGGAGGTGTATTGGTTCTAGCTAATAGGAAAACTATTAGTCATTATTGTTCAAATAACACCTGACACATTCTCTCAGAATGCTGATCACTTATATGTATTCACATTCTGAATAAATTAACTAATGTCTAGAAATCTCAAAGTTTTAGACAGGTCGGATGGCTCAAAGACAACACCTTACCTGGATTGCTAGGGGTATCATCTCATCCTGGGGTGAGAGGTAGAGAAGACACAAGGGAGCAGCCATGTACTGTTGATGACCATTCAATATATTTGCAGGAACGCCTTCCAATATCTTAAAATCTGCAATGAAGATCTTTCCTCTCTGCAAACAGAGGAAACAATAGAGGTGAGCTTGGATCGGAGGAAGACATACAATCAACAAACGCATATAGAATTGTAAGATGGCATGATGGTGCAGGTTCAGGTGCAGAAGATAGATCTGATCACTCACACACTCATGACATCATTCTTGCCCAGATACAAGTAAACATGAAATTATAGGACATCTCTGATGAATATTCAATAGTGTCTGTACTTGAAAAGTACATATTTCTTTTCTAACTAGGACTCATCTAGTGAAAATATCCCTTCTGACTTTTCAAGCAATGTATTCCACTTAAATACCTGATTTAAGAAGAGGACAGTATAGAAATTTGCAAAGAAAACACCGATTTTTTTATCTGCATCTCTGACATTACATTTCCCCTATTTAGTGGTACAATTGCTAAAGTTACCTCAAGTCTCAAACAAGATCTGAAGTTAACTTTGACCTGCATGCATTCCAGAAGCTTACATGGGGTGAAAAGAGTTCAGCAAAAGATGGTGCACGTATTGTGCAGCCAGAGAGTGCATCGCAGGATTGTGCAATGAACAGGGCATTCACCTGGGCTAGGCTGCACCAGCGTTGAAGCAGTTGTGGACACCCAAAGTGCTGCTATACTAATTGCACAGAGAATCAAAAGTGAAGAGCAATGGTTGAAATATAAAGCCCTGCATCGGAGGAAACATCTCAAGTTTGGGGAATCTTCATGTGCCTAGTTGACAACATGGACAACACGGGAGGGGGAGGGTGGGCAAGCCTAATGCAAGCACCTTCCCAAGATTGTGGTCAGCCACGGCCTGTGGAGAGAGTTTCGGTGGGGCGGAGAGGCGGGGTGGGGGAGGGGCAGGGTGGGGGGTGCTAAAAACCGGAGTATGGATAATTGAAGGTAAGTAAACAATTTAATAAATAAAACGAATTTCGTTGCGCGTCCTGCAACACATTTTGCGATGCAGGGCGCGCAACGAAATTCGTTTTATTTATTAAATTGTTTACTTACCCTAAATTATCCATACTCCGGTTTTTAGCACCCCCCACCCTGCCCCTCCCCCGCCCCGCCTCTCCGCCCCACCGAAACTCCCTCCACGGGCCGTGGCTGATTGTGGTCTGTCCCGAGAATATTACCAGAGGTTTCCAATTCCAGATGACGGTGTATTTTTCTGTGCTGTCAGTTCCTGTCTAAATCTGATATAAAGGACGCTTTGACAAGTAATGGAGAAGTTGTAATGCATTAATTCCCTTCTTTTGGGTTGTGTTTCTCACCCACTTGCTACTATTGCTGTCTCTGACTTTTGTTTTTTTATAGTCAGATTTCCTATTGGATTTTCTTCTGAAAGTCTTTGCTTAGCTCTTTTTCACTGTCCAGATAAGAGTGAGAGTTTGGTACCTTGCTTACCTACTTTTGCACAAACTTACACCTTCAGGCAAGAGCGTCACTTAAGACATTTTGCATGTAGTAATGAGAGCAGGGTGGCACACTGGCTACTGGGTGGAGCCGCACTTTCCACAGGTACTCATGATTGAAATTTAAAAGACCTTAACAAAGTTGTGTGTCACGGCTGCATCTCAATAGTAAAAGAGATCTCAGGTCTGGGCAAACATTTCGCAACCTGGCATGTTATGCAAGATGTACTGTCACCTCAGAGTATCTCACGCCTGGGGGCACACTTAGGGGCTGATTCTGATGCGGTTTGGAAATGCTTCCCAACCAAATCGGGTTGGAAATGGTTGCCGACCCACTCGGATCGGGAGAGTCCGACCGACGGAGTACGATGCATCCGGATGCTTTCCGATACGATTTGGTTTTACTCCCATTGACTTCAATGGGAGCATATGTTCCTAACCGCATCATAATTGGGCCATCGACCGGTAAGGCATGTTCCCGATCCGATTTGGAAGGAGCAAATGCTGTTAGGAGGCCTTCCTAACCGCATCAGAATCAGGTCCTAGGTGGGAATGCTTTCCTAACCGCATCAGAATCAGTCCCTTAGAAGTAAGGGTCAGCCACACATAAAATAGAAAGATGCAAAACTCTTATCCAGAATACAGATGGCTTCTACTACTGAGATGGGGGCTTGACGCACATACAAGTGTCTGTTCACAACCTTCCATCACATATTTCCTTGCACAGAAAGTGCACTAAGGTTCACCATTGAGAGCACACAACAGATCTACCTAATTTATCATTGTGGCAGTGGGCCCCTGAGGCCATCTGAGGCACTTGCTGCATGACATATTGCAGTGTTCTTAATGCTCATACAGTAGGTTGTTGAGTCTTGAATTGACCGAAACATAACAGACTGAAACGCGCCGACCATATGTAATGAATAGTCCACCATGGAAGGCTAAAGAGGGAAGTAACTGAAGTTCCAAATAAATACTGGCAGGACTTATAGCTACTACACAAACTGGCAACTTGATATTTTCTGAACTATCTACAGGTGGACCATTTTCAAGTTATAGGCCTGGAAGTCTCATTGGATAAATTATGATATTAACAAGAACAGTGCAGAATTTGAGGAATTTAAATGCATGAACTGTACAGAACGTAAACAAAAGTTGAATAGAAAAATTTCTAATAAGTGGACATTTGGTTAGATTACTTTTGTCTACTCAACCAGTATAAGATTAGGAGGGAGGTATCGATTGGCTTAAGTACAAGAGATTTTTACAAAATACGATGTCCAGTAAAGTCAAGTGTACGTGCTAGATAAACATGTTAGGTACTTTTTTCTATTCCAGCAGCACTCTGATGTGAGAGTACTGGGGGCACTGTTGTATGAAGTCTACCCACTAGTGATTTGCTGAATGATTTAAATCCTTGCAAAATCCACTTCCTTTCTCAAAAGTATAACACAATTCCTCTGAATACATATAAATGTCATCGTACAAGGCCATGTTCTACAGCTTAGATAGCAGATAGCAGTGGGAAGACTTGGCAAAGAGTCTATCTGCCTACCACATAACTCCTCCTAAAATGTCATCCCTCCCAACCCAGTTAGGAGTAAAATGTAAAGATAAACATACCCTTCCAGTTGCTCCCAGCCCTCTGAGTTCTGCATTTTCAAAAGGATGAAACCAGTGGTGTAATTACCTTGTGACTTCAAGTAGTCAAAAGAGGAGGCAGGAGGCAGAATGCCATACTCTCCCTTTAAAGAGGCTGTTGAGATAGAAGGAAGAAGCAAGCAGCCTATCCTTTATCACAGCAGGTATTTGAGCAGGAACAGCTCAAGGGGCTAAAGTTCAGGATGTTTATTGTCCTAAGAGAGATTGAAGTATGTGGCCTTTTCACAGATTTATCACTGCAGCATTCCAGAAATTCCACTCCTTTGAGCACTTTATCCATGGACATGCCTAAACACATTTTTTACCCCATCAACGCCACGTCTGATGTAAACACCATTCTAAACAACATCAACATTATTTTGGAAATCTATGTGAACATCCACACCTCAATTACAACAAGATCTTCAGCATCTGGTATTCTGAAGATGCTGTTGACAAATAACCCATCTGCGACGGACCTGAAGAACTACCGACCCATCTCTCTCCTTCCCTTCAAAGCCAAAGTCACAGATAAGAACGTCAATGCCCAGCTGACCAACTTCATTGAAGAAAACTCCATCCTCAACCCCTCCAAATCCGGATCCCGCAGCAACGACAGCATCAAGACTACACTCCTCACCGCCACAGATGACATCCGCAAACTCCTTGACCAAGACCACACTGTATCCCTCATCCTAATCGACCTTTCCGCAGACTTTGACACGGTCTCCCACCGCACCCTCGCAGCGAAACCCCATGAGGCCAGATTACAGGGAACCACTCTCGACTGGCTCCGCTCCTTCCTCGTCGTCAGAACCCAAAGGATCAGACTCCCGCCTTTTCCCTCTGAACCCACAGAGATCAACTGCCGAGTACCACAAGTATCATCGCTCAGTCCCAGAACAGACTCAGCATTATATCCTATGCGGACGACACCCAGCTCATCCTCTCCCTAGTGAAGGACCTCTAAACAACCAGACTCAGCTTCCAAGAAAGAATGAAAGATGTTGCAGCTTGGATGTGCAGCAGCTATCTGAAACTCAACCCAGAGAAGACAGAAGTCCCAGTCCTTGGACCCTCCCCCTCTGCGTGGGACAACTCCTGGTGGCCAACCACCCTCGGCACTCTCCATCCCCCCACCCCCACAGATCACACCTGGAACCTCGACATCCTACTCAGCTCCTCACCATGACCCAACAGATCAACGCCGTCCCAGGCTCCTGCTTCAACACCCTCCGCATCCTCCAGAAGACCATCAAGTGGATCACCACCGAAGCCAGAAAGACCATCACCCACGCACTCATAACTAGCAGACTGGATTAGGGAAACGCCCTCTAGGCTGGAATCAACAAATCCCTGCTCCACAAACTCTAGACCATCCAGAACACCACGGCCACACTCATCCTCGGCATTCCATGACATGAGCACATCACCCAACATCTGCAAGACCTCCACTGGCTCCCCGTCGTAAAGAGAGTAACCTTCAAGCTACTCACCCACGCCTACAAATCCCTCTACAACATTGCATCCAAATACCTCAACAAAAGAATGTCCTTCTGAGAATCTAAAAGGAGCCTCCTCTATTCCAACCTCGCCGTGGCAGAAACCAAGGGGCATATTACCAACGTTAAGCGATATTTATCGCTAACGATGCTTAGCAATGGCTTTTTTACCGCTAAGCATCGTCAGAAATTATCGCAGATAAACCTTGCTATTATCAAGGTTTATCGCAAATGCGATTAAAAAACGGCCGCAATGCATGAATATCGCTGAAAAGTCCGCGATATTCATGCATTACCGAGCTAATGCTCTTAGCCATGTTATCCACCTCCCATTGGATAACATGGCTAAGAACTGCTCAGGGCAGGTGTTAGTTTTTGGAGATATTCGCGCTTAGCGCGAATATCTCCAAAAGTTGGTAATAGGAGATAGCGATGTTAGCGACTGTTTCCAGTCACTAACCTCTTGGCACGCCCACTTTGCATGTCATTAGTGATAAATATCACTGACATGCAAAGTGGGGCCCAAGATGGTCGCTATCTCCTACTAGCGGTCGCTAACTGGTGTTAGCGACAGCTAGGTAATAGGGAGATAATTTTATCTCCGCTTTCTTGGCTTTTAAAGCCAAAAAAGCGGGGATAAACCCCCTTGATAATATGCCCCCAAGTGCTTCCGCAGAATCAGAGAGGGTGGAAGAGCCTGCTCCTACATCGCAGCCAAAACCTGGAACGAGCTGCCATTCAATATCAGATGCTCCCCTACTCTGCACACCTTCAGGAAGAACCTCAATTCCTGGCTCTTCGGCTGAACCAGAGCTGCACCCCCCAGTACCTTGAGACCCTCGCAGATGAGTAGTGGGCTTTAAACCCCTGATTGATTGACAAAAAAACTAGAACATACGAGGGCCTCTTGATACTGAAGTCCCTCCGTGCAACATACGGAGAGCTCATCACATCAGCCAAAACAAAGTAATATGCCATCAACATCAATGAAGCCACAAACAGAACAAGAATGCAGTTAAAGACATGTATCGCATCAACCCCCTGCTGGTCCCAGCTATTCCACATTGAAAAGTTCAATGCCATCAACTTCTGCCACAGTGAATTAATACAGAAAATTCCCCTCTTCCTGTAGAATCCCACAATTGTATTGTATTGTATTATAATTGCATTTATATAGCACTAACTACCCCTGACGAGGCGTCAAAGTGCTTTTTCGGTGAGTAGCACGCTACTCTGGGTCCCATAAAGGATTAGTGTTGAATTGGTATAGTGAAATTTGAAAATAATTAAAGTGGTGGATATGTAAGTCAGTTATTTGGATTCGGAAGGATAGCGAAGGAATAGAAGAGGAAAATAGGTTTGTATTTATTTAGGTTTGTTACCCCTGATGGTGTGTTGAAGTGCCTTTTTTTGTTTTGCATTTTAGGTTTTTTTTGGGCAGTAGCACACTACTCCGGAAACCCATAAAGGAATAGTGGTGGATTAGCATGGTGAAATATGAAAGGAATTTGAGTGGAGGATATTAGTCAGTTATTTGGAGTGAGAAGGATAGCAAAGGGGTGTTGAAGCACTTTTTGGCGAGTAGCACGCTACTCTGGAACCCATAAAAGGATTTGTGTTGAAAATTTGTAAGGTGAAATATGAAGTAATTTGAGTGGTGGATATGTTATTCAGGTATTTGGATAGAGAAGGGTAGTGGCAGGATAGAAGAGGAAAAGAGGTTTGTATTTATATCGCACTTGCTACTCCTGATGGGGTTTAAAGCGCTTTTTTTGGTGAATAGCACGCTACTCTGGAACCCATAAGGATTAGAGTTGAATTAGTATAGTGAAATATGAAAGTAATTTGAGTGATGCATATGTTAGTCAGTTATTTGGATTGAGAAGGGTTGGGAAGGGGTAGTAAAGGGAAAAAGTTTGCAGTTATATAGCGCTTTTAACCTTGATGGGGTGTTGAAGTGCTGTATTGGTGAGTAGCATGCTGCTCTGGAACCCATAAAGTATTACTGTTGAAAATTAGTATAGTGAAATATGATATTAGTTTGAGTGGTGAATGTGTAATTCAGTTGGATAGAGAAAGGTGGCGTAGGGATAGAAGAGGGGAAAAGGTTTGCATTTATTTAATGCATGCTTACCTCTGATGGGGTGTTATTTTAATTGAAAAGGATAGTGGAGGGATAGGAGAGAGAAGGTTTTAGATTTTTTATTTGGGAGGTCATAACAGTAGGAGGAGGTTTTTGGATGAGTAAAAAGGGATTGTGGAGGGGAAGAGTCAGAGGGAAGTGTTTAGAAAAGTTTGTTTTGGGGATCAGTATAGTAAAAGAGGTGTCACATGATGCAAGGAGGGGTAGAGTAAGGGAGAGTTTAGAAAGGGTTATTTTGGAGATCATAGTAGTGGTATGGGGTTTGGGATAGAGGAGAGTGTGGGTGTAGAGAGGATATGTTGATAGATGTATAGGGTGAGAAATAGGGTAGTGAATTGGATAGATTAGTAGAAAGAAGTTTGAGATGGGTCAGAAAGTTGGGTTAGAAGATATATTGAGAGAAGTATAGGGTGAAGAATAGGGTAGTGCATTGCATATGCTGAATTAGAAGAAAGTGATAAATATATAGATCCATAAGTACATTGAAAGTATATAGATGCATAAAGGAGGTAGGTATATGAAGATTACAGATATTGATAGAGGTACAGGATGATAAATAGGGTAGTGTATTGGATATGCTTTTCAGGAGAACAGTAACAAATACACGGATCCAAGTACATAGATACACAACGGAAGAAGTACATGTAGACCAAAGATGCCCCAGATAAACTCAGGGTTTCAAGTGTTATTGTACTTAATGATTCTACATGTTTATACAAAGCAATACACAAAGATAGGTAAAAATAAATGATTATATACAGAGGGGTATGCTGTAAATTTCTGTTTGCAAATGGTGGTTATGTGGTGAAGAGCCAATTCTTGAGCAGTTTTCTGAAGATAAGGTGGCTGTCTGTGGCTCTTATGTTGGGGGTAAAGAGTTCCATAGTTTGGCTGCTTGAACATAGAACATAGAAGGATGTGCCACCCACGTTGTTTTTCTTGTATCTTGGAATTTTGAGGCGAGGTGCCATTTTAGGTTGGAGGTTCCTTTGTTTAATGTGGTTGGTGATTTTATTCCTGATGAAGAATGGCCCCATTCCATGTACTGCTTTGTGGGTGATACAAAGCAGCTTGAACGTGGATCTTCTGGCAACCGGTAACCAATGCAGGGCTTTCAAGGCAGGTGAGATGTGGTCTCTCTGTTTGATACGAATAAACAACAGGAGAGGTAGGGTTCAAAGGGCACTCCTTTACCCCAGTTTAGATATAATCAACAACATAGGAGTGGCTCAGAATTGAAACAAGTGACTAGAGTGGAGTGATACGTGAAAAAATAAACAAAAATGTTTTGTATTACCCTCACTCACCCGTCTATTGGGTGACATGCTTCATCATTGGGTATTTTTTCACCAGGCGGGTAAAAGACCTACCTGGTGTGCTACGACACCTGCAATTGCAGTGGAGCTGGGTGAAGATAAAAACAGCGCAAGAATGTGCTTAGTGATATGTAATGTTTGCCTGACACAACAGCTAGACCACCTCCTTTTTTGCCTATACGATTTTTGGAGATTGTTTGATAGCCTAGAGGAATGGCTTTATGCAGGATTGGAGCCATATCATCTCCAAACCATGATTTAGTTACAAATAGTATGTCTGGTTTTGCATCGGTGAGAAGGTCGTAGATGTGATATTTGTTTTCAGAGAGGAATTGAGCATTTATTAGTAGACAGTTTAGAGAATGGGCTTTGGTGATAGTGAGACTTTTGTTTTGGTCAGCCTTCACACCCTTAGCTGTCCGAGATCTGACTGACATTCTTGACTCCATCAAAGGCACTTCTTATATAGATGTCTAATCATCTTTCAAAGCTGTCTGGGGATGCTCTTACCCTAACCAACACTAGTTGTTTCACATGGGCACCTCAGGTCACAAAGGATCCTCATCATCTGTGGAGTCCCAAGAAAAGTTTCATACTGTCTCCTGTTGCCTGTCATCTTTAACATTTATATGGATCCATTTGGTGTTTCACTCAAACAGCATCATGATTCACCAGTATACTGGTACTGTCTCCTGTCATCTTTAACATTTACATGGAACCATTTGGTGCTCTACTCAAACATCATCTACTCCAACATCATCATGATTCACCAGTATACCAATGAAACACAGCTCTGCTGGAAGCCTCCTCTGCTTCACACATCCATCACCTCAAACATTACCTATACATCACATGGTACTGGTTTTCCAGATCCTACCTGAAACTCAATCCAACCAAGACAAAATTTCTGTTATTTGCCAAGAACAACAAACAAGATGCAGTACATACCAGACTCAATGATATGAACAATTATATGAATCTTGTCAGCTTGATCCCAAACTCTTGCTGAATGGCAATTCACTTGGATGTACTCTATACACTAAGCTTACCCTCACTGGTAGCAGCTCTCTCTAACAAAAGAGAAAAAGTTTCTTCCAGAAAGCAACTTCAGAGTGGATATTCACGTCCTACTCTCACATCTGGATGGTGGTAGTAGCCTACTCTATGGCCTCCGTGCCCCTGTATTGGCACCCCTTAGAGCAGAGAACTTCAAACTTTTTGATACCGAGACCCCCCTGTCAAAACATTTTTGGTGTAAGGACCCCCTCCTGACAAAAAATTCTGTGACCTGGTACTCATCCTCAACAACCATAAACGTCCCCAATTTCCACGGCAAATCATTTTTATGGTGGGGAAACAATATTAAATAGTGTTTCGCAAGCCACAAGTTTGTGGCTGACTGTGGTTTGGTGTATCAGAGGCTTACTATAGAGTTCAAACAAAAAGCCTCCAAAAAGAATTACTCATAAATTCACAATGGTACTTTTCATAAATAAAACCTATTTTGGCAAAGTGTGTTTGGATGATCACACCTTTCTGAACTAATGTGATGAGTCTGTTTGTTTTTCTCCAGAGAGACGTTCAATCTGTGATTACACCTCATAAATACCAGTTTAACATTCAAATACAGCAATAAGCAAAACAATTGTGACCAGTCCAGCTTTGCAAAGGGCTCTTACTGCGCAGCAACATGTGTCGCTGTATTTTAGTAGCCAGTGAACTGGTCTAGCTATAAACACATTTTTTGTTAAAATCAGCAGCTTATGTGGCAGATGACTGACTATGTGGCAAATCTATAATTATGTGAAAATCGCTGCGGTTTCACAATCGCATAATCCCAGTGGCCCTGGGTATAAGGGCTGTAATCTATAGGTTGCAACTTTAGTGCAAGGCATTCGAGGAGAACCATACTATATTTCATGGGATGCTGGTGGCTTGGCTTTTACAGCTGCATGGAACTGGAGGTTGCTGAACATCAGTAATCATCATTGAGCATGCAATTTACAGTCATTATTGATGAACTGAAAGGTCCAAGTAGGATGCTTCCTTTAATTCCAGGGGAGTAAGTGGTCCCTGAATCTTCTTTCACACTATTTTTCTAAAAAGGTTTTATTTTTAACATTATGAAAACAGACATTTCTATTTTAGCAAAAATTGGCTTCATGTTATATTAGTTTGCTGCTGTTGTTGCTTTCAGTCATGTTTGGGGGGCGGCTGGAGGGCCTTGAGAGCATGAGCGCTTGGGTGGGTCAAAGGTATGGCTAAAAACAAAATGATCTGTATGTTTAAGTCCTTCACTGTCAGGTAGCTACATATAAATTAAGGGTCAGCTTAAATAAAAAAAAAAGAAGTGCTACTCAGTAGGCAATGCAATATAGTACATTATTAAACCTTTAGTCGTTAATCCACCTTAAATGGTCTGTGTGTAACTAGAGAGCCACAGAAATAAATCTTGGTTTGTGCAGTGGAGAATAGTGATTCGTATTTTGTTTGTGCTATGAGGTCACAGTCTGTGACAGAAGGCACAGTGAATATATAAGTCATTATTATACTAGCATTACACACAGTATAAGATAAACTGCTACAAAATGAGCAAACCATTTTATGATAAAATGGTGCTTCCAAAATATAGATTTTTGTAATACCCAGACCATACACAATGCAATTTTTGTACATAACTGTCCCTTCAACGCCTCCTTAGGGATAGTAAGCGCTATGTAAATACAATTACAATCACGCACTTTAGAGATCACTTGTCTATTCTGAAACACCTTTTCTAGTAAGGTCTTTCAGTTCATTGACACTATCTGTGAAAATTAATTAGAATATGAAACTGAAGTACCTCAACATTTTAACTTATTATAAGCTCCCATAAAAGGCAGTAGGGGTACTGATCTGCTGATAAAAAGTCAGCTACAGAAAAAGTCAGAATAGGAATTCACAATGTGCCTGCCAGGTAAGGGACAGTTTACAGCAGCAATCTGTAATGCATATTACCAGGTGTTTGGGCACTTCTCTGGGTATAAAAACACTCCTATTCTTCCAACACATTTCACCACAATTTCTTTGCCAGCCTGCCCATCCTACCCTGGCGTTCCCTTTTTTTCTTGCTCCTTGCTGGCCTTCAACACTTCCACTGGGATAGTAAGTGCTATGTAAATATATTTAAAATTAGACGCACTTCATAGCTCATCACAAAGCTTACAGTGATTCGATCAGTGAAAGCCAGTACCAGCTCCAAAGCATTCTCTACAGCTGTAAATTGCTTTTAAAATTTTCAGATTCATGCATAGCACCTATTTCCTTCCCTTTCAGGCAAGCAGGCATCCCGAAAGGGAAGAAGCCTAATTTAGCTGTCTGATCAGCTCTGATTTCACAGCACAAGAGAACAGTGTAGCTTGAAGTATTTTGATTTCATTATGAACTGCCCGGGCCAGTTTTCTTTTTTGAAAGTCCAGGTAGAAGTGAGGCCCGGGAATGCACAACCCCCATCCCATGACTCCACGGCCCCAGTGGGGGTCGCGCCCCATAGATTGAAGACCCATGCCTTAGAGACATCCTACATGCCATAATAAGTCTCATCTAGGGGACCAAAGTAAACAGGACTACATCAGCACTATAATGAAGGCACTTCATTGGCTCCACTTGCCAGCCCACATCATGTTCAAAACAAGCCACATTTACACAAAGCCATCATGACAGGGACCCACACTTACCATGTAGATAAGCTCCCATATATGGTGGTTCAAGGCACACCTGCATTTAGGACACCATTAAACTGGAGACCAAGTATAAACAAGAAAAACAATGTAAACCTTTTTCATTTCAAATCTTTATTTCGGCTTTACGCCATAAAAGAACAATTTAAACATTACAATACAATAAAAATAATCGAATTCACTTAAAACATTCTAAATAGCTGTGCAACACATGTTGAAAGACACTTGGAGCATGACAATAAAATCATATGAAACTGGAGGACACCTCAGTAATTCTAAAAGCAAATTCAGTTAAGTGATGCTATTGGAAGCAAATTCAAGTCCATAATTCAAGTACATAAATAAAGGAAACTCGGTTACAGCTGATGGCCCATTTTTTTCCTGCGGTAGCAGATAGAAAGTAAAAATCTACTAACACTAAATGTTATCTGTTGTGAAGTGTTTGTAGTTAAGATTCTCAGAGCCTGAGGGCAGGACCTCAAGCCTAATAATAGGCATATTGGTTTGATCCATCTTTTTCTTTCTTGACCATACAAGGGACAGAAGAAAAGAATATGCTGCTCATTCTCTATTTGGTTATTTTCACAAAATGAGCAAACTTCGTCCAATGCCTCGGAAGATGGATCACAGTTCCTAGCCCAACGAGCCAAAGTTGATTTTATTAAAAGATTACCATATCTAAACTTTAAAAATAATGTTTTGGCAAGTGGAGGCTCTATTTCGTCCATAAAGGTCTCATAAAAGGGTTCATCCTTAAAAATTTAGAAATTTTGAGACTAATGAGCCACTAGTTATGGTATTTACAGTCATATTTGCTACATGGGACCAAAAGGCTCTTTTCAGGACTAATTTGGGGTTAGATGGTAACAGCTCCGGGTTCTCCCAAAAATGTTTCAGACCTATGTTTTTAAACCAAGTACTAACATGTCTAAGCCATAGGATTTTTTTCTGGCTGTCCAGCGCCATGATCTCTATCAGCCCTTCTCTATATGCATGAAGTTCAGGGACATGCCACAATCTTACCCATAGCATAAGCGGTCTGATAAGAACATGATGGTCTGTTCTTTTAAAATTAAGGTCCAATTGCAGAGGTACTAGTGGTGTTCCTCTCGGAACCCTTACCAAGCTTCGCAAGAAATTATTATCTTGGGCGCTGAAGGTCTCCTTGGACCCCGACCCCCATAGTTCTGCACCGTAAAGCACTGATGCTTGAACTTTGAATTTAAAAAGTTCCATTACTGGAAACACCGCTTTACTAGTGCTTAAGCTTTGCTCTCTAAGTATTGGTTTGACATTCTGAGCAAATAGCAGTTTGCTTTTTTCCAATTGTGCTTTCCAGGTAAAGTTGGAATCTAGTGTCACCCCTAGATATGAAAAATGAGGAACTGATTCCAACTTTATTCCTTTTAAAGTTAGACAACCCTTATCTGGTTTGGTTGGGTTTAGGGCCATGTATTTTGTTTTCTTTACATTAATCTCTAGCCCCTTTTGACTACAATAATCGTTAAAAGTATTCAATAAAATCTGTAAGCCATTTTTTGTTTGGGATATCAGAATAGTATCGTCAGCAAATAATAGAGATGCTACCCTTTCGCCATTCAATTTAGGTGAGTCATTTTTGCATCTTTCTAAGTATGAGGGAATATCATTCACAAAAATAGAAAAAAGCGTGGGGGCCAGAACGCACCCTTGGCGAACTCCACGTTCAATTGGAATTTTTCGTGATAATTCGCCATTTGGACCCCATCTAATTCTTGCAAAGTTCCCTTCATGTAATTTTATAATCTGGGCTACTATATTGTTTGGCATGCCCGCTGCACTCAGCGTTTTCCACAGAAGATCACGTGGGACCAAATCGAATGCTGCCCTTAAGTCAACAAAGGCAACATATAGATGGGCCTTTTTTATCTTTACGTACTTCCAATAGAGGCAGCAGAATCTAAAACACTGATCTATAGTGCTGACTTTTGATCTAAACCCGGCTTGAAATTTAGTCAAAAATAAATTTTCATCCAACCAATTACTCACTCGTACTAAAATGTGGCGTGAGTAAATTTTTTGAAGGATGTCCATTAAGCTTATTGGGCGATAATTACAGGGGTCCTTCCTGTCTCCTTTTTTATATATTAAAACAATTTCAGCTCCCTTCCAACTTTCAGGAAATTCTAAGCTATATGATAATTTATTGCACAGATAATTGATATAGGGTGCCCATATTTTTGAGTCATGCTTGTAAAGATCCCCAGGGATTTTGTCCAAACCTGGAGCTTTCCCAGTTTTTACTTGGCTTATAGCCAGCTCTGTTTCCCCCAAGGTAAAAACAAGCGGGTCTGCTGGAGTTTCGTAACTTACTATGACGGATGCTGTGTGAGGATCATCATATTTCCTATACAAGTTAGTGAAATGGGTTACCCAAGTTTGCTCATCTAGAAAGGTGTCCTTAACCACCCTTCCTACATTATTCCCATTTGCTACCAACCTCCAAAAAGCTACAGTATCGCGTGATCTTGCGGCTAACAACAATTCCGCCCATTTCTCTTCCTCCCACGCAATTTTTGATGACCTTTGCACAGATTTGTAGTTATTTCTAGCTTTTTGTACATCCAATTGCGACTTGGATTTAATCGCAATTAACAATTCCCTCTTGGACTCTCTGCAGGATCTGTCATACCAAGGCTTACTGTGGGACAGATTCTGGGTCTTCTGCTGGGTTTTTTTAGGCATTTTTGTTACCAATGATTTTAATTTAAGAAAAAACTCCTGATGTATAGTCAAAAAGTGGGTTTTTGCTTCCTCCTCAGGAGTTAGACTTAAGTATGAAGCAAAGGACCCAGCAAAAAGTGAGTATATTTCGCAAAGAATATCACTATGATCCAAAATAAATGGCCATTTTAGCGATCTCCTATTGTTACTAATATGGATCTCATTACTGTCACCAACACCTTCCTCAGATGAGAGTGGTAAAAGGGGATCACTAAATAGTGCAACATCTAAGGTCAAATTTAAAGGAAAATGATCGCTTTCGGCCCTCTCCATTATTTCGAGATCTATAAGATACGACCAAAGGGGGATGGAAGCTATCACAAAGTCCAAATTACTCTTATAGGTGTTCCTGCTAAAGGTTGGTTTTTTTAGGATGTCAGACGGTAACCGACCGTTACAGGCCCTAAGGAAGTGCTCTGTGCATAGATTGATCAGCTGGAGAGCCAAAGTGGAACATTTAACCGATTTAATATTCCCGAGGAAGGGGATTTTATTTGCCTGATCTTCTTCCTCAAAAATCTCACTTAGGCCCGAAACAGGCTCATAGTTACAATTCAGATCCCCAGCCAAAATAACAAAATCCTCCCTAGGATCCAACCCTCTCAAAAAACAATCCAGTTTAGAAACAGTTAAAGATTCCTTTGAAGAGGAGGTTGGCCTATTATAGATATTTATTAGGAATAATTTGTTCCCATTGGAGGTTGTTATTTTTAATACTAGGATATCTACAGAATTCACGTCTATCACCTCAATATTAACCTTTAGATTGATTTTTACCCAAATCAAGAGACCCCCCGACGACCTTCCACTTCTAGAGGGGGTAGCCCCAATACCATAGGTCTTATAGCCTACCCTGTGGGGAGTATCAACTGCCCATGTTTCCTGGAGTAAGCAAAAATCAAAGGATTCAATAAAAGTAGCCCACTCGGGATCCCTCAAATTGCTAGCAACCCCGGCTATATTCCAGCAAACCAGGTTAACCGGCACCCCAAGTACAGGGGGCATGGCAATATTGACCCTTGGCGTCTTATCACCAGTGTGTATCACCAATTGGGTTGCCGAGGATATTCCCTCGGAAGGTAAGTAACTTAAAGTGCGTGTTGGTTCTGCCTGTTCTTCAGGAATATTTATGTCAAAAATTACAGTTTTAACCGGGGATCGGGATACTAGGGTAGGCGATGAATTACGCTCGTTTACAGCTCCCAGAACAGTGGGATTCCTTATGTCTCTTCCCTCATCCCCCCCGTTCGGGAAACTTCAATCGCAGTTATCAAGGCCACTGAAAACATCAAATCGATTTGATGTTTCAAGTGGTGTGAAAGGTTTTAGATGGTCCATCCTCCTATTTTGAAAACTTTGATTTTTAAGTGGAACGTAGTTCCATCCCAGGGGACCTGGGGCTGTCACGGGGCAAGGGGCATAATACGTACTTCTCATACTCTGTTGGATCGGAGGATACTGGACATATTGATTACTCCCAACATTCTGTACAAGAGGGTAGTTAGGTGGCTGAGTTTGGGTTATACAATCTGAAGGGGGATATTGAGATGGAAACACCACTGACCTTGGATAAAAATACGTCAGGGGTCTTGGAGTTATAGTATTATTAGAACTCCCTGTCTGCCAGTTCAAGATAAAGTGTACCGCATTGGGATCCCTGAAATTCACAACCACCACGTCACCATCGATGTCTTTGGTTCTACCCCCCAACCATTCTAGGCGACGGACATGGACTATTTCCCCATTGATATGATTTGCGATTGGCCTATGCATTCTCAGCCAATGCGTTATCTTGTTTTTCAATTGAAAAAAAACCTCCCTCTTATTTTGTTCAAGGACCGGCACACCTGTTAGAACTACCACGTAGGGTACTGCCTCTGGTGGAAGTTCGGGCAACGGAACCCTTTTTGGTTTCCCCCAGGAGTGTCTAGTTTCCCTCGCCTCCCTTGTTGGATTTATCAGAACTGGATTAGATGTATTACCAGTACATTTAGATGTATTATCACTAGTTTTATTTGTGACATTACCCAACAGTTGATCAGCAGTTTTTAATTGAGGTGGTCTCGGGGATACATGCTGATGTACAATAGCTGATACTGTATTCCCCATAGATTTAGAGGCAGATGTAATTAAGGAAGGGATAGGAACAATACAAGGGGAAGTAGATGGAGGTGGATGGACTCTAGATGACAAGATTTGTGGTGCGTTGTTAGATGCTTGACTGGCTACATTGATAACACCTTTATGGCCTACAAGATCTTTTTTGACCAATGCATTCTCAATTGTAGACAGTCTACACTCCACTTCCATTAGCCTCTCCAAAATAGATGCAGAGTAAGATTTTATCAGGTTCTCGATATCAAGTAGGGACACAGGACCCTTGTTCTCAATATGAACATCATCGATCACACTAGTGTCCATACTGTCCTCCTTATCTGCAGGTGTGTTAGGTATGGCTGAGGATGTAGATATGGTATGGATCCCCTCTAAATCTGATTGTACAACACAGGGATTCTTCACAACCATAACTAATTTTTTACCAAAGTCAGAGCAGCTCATTTTTGGTTGCAACGGATCCCACCTTTTCCGCCGTTTTTTGTTTGGCGGCGGACCATAAATTTTCCCCGTGAGTGGCAATTTTTTGGCCTTATTACGGGCTGCATGCAGTTGAGGTAGAACATCTCCCTTCGGTGTCATTAAACTACTTGCGATTGGTGTTACAGGCAGGCCAATCATGTCCGCCCTGGATACGGTATCTGGTGACAGTACAGCCATGTTTACTTCCGGGAGTAGGCTATCCAATATGAGAATCGGCTCATTGGCTATTATACCAGTAACAGTGTCAAGAGGTCCAATCACGGGAGTTAGAGGTAATGAAACAGACCCATTCTTTATACTTTCCACGGAACGGCGGCGATCTGCCCGCCGCTCCGCCAGGACAATCTCCCTAGCAATATCAGGTGATGGTTTAGGAAAGTAATTATCCAAAGTCCCATTAAGCAACAGACCCTGTTTATCCAGCATGGGTTGCTCAATGTTTTTTTTTTTAAAACCTTTATTGTGCACAAAAAGAGAGAACAAATACGGGCCTACAACCAGCAGGCCGGCCACGAAACATTAAGCACAGGTGCGAGCAGCGTGGTTGCACAGCGGCATCAGGCAAGATAGCAGCAATCAGTAGCAGTTACACTAAATGGAGTCATGTCGCCAAGGAGAAGGAGTATTGAAGGTTAAATTTTAAAGTTTTAAAGAAATATAAATCAGTGAAGAATAAGATCAAGAAGAACTGAGTCCGGACATTAGCTTCACAACATGAGCAGGTAGCATCAATTAGAACAACATTAGTAAGAACATCTCGTCAATATGGCAGTACCATACAAAACAATAAGAGCTGCAGTCCACATATACGTACTACCCTCAGCGTCACCTACTCCCTACTGACCCCTAATGCAGGCCCAGAACAGAAAACAGAACAAGAAAGCGCAGAAATTAGAAAAATAAGGCCCATAGAAACTAAAAAGGAAAAATAAATCTACCCCCCCACCCTGCAACAATCCGGAGGCTACGGCCTACCCCCCCCCCGGCAAAGCGCCTGTCGCCCAATAAAGAAACCCGAAATACAGAGGAAGACTAGAAAAGAGAGAAGAAAAGATAAGAAAAGAAAGTTATCACACTTGAAGCATCGGGAGGAAGAAAAGAACAAGCTAGTCTACACTCCCGAAAAAAAAAAAAGGAAACGGGGGAGGAGGAGCCCTAATACTAACAAAAATCCCGGTCCCCCAGCTATGTATAGCCCCTTGCACCGAGTGAAGCAATAATATCGAAAAGTACACCACCAAATGAAGAATTGAATCAGATGCACCCGGTACCCCGAGCCAGTACTTGAATGATCACCCCGTCCATATGGGCAATAGCAGGATACACCCAGTTCTACCCCACGTGCGAAATCGCCAGGATGAGCAACAGTAGCGGAGGAGATGTGGGGGCCACGACCACTACAATCGCCAGAGAGGCGGCACAGTTCAAAACATAACAGCTAGTCCATCAAGAGTGAAGCCCCGGAGACCTCCAGCTCTAATCAGGTCGCAAGCGACCACTACAACATGACGCCCAGCAAAAGCCCTCCCCAATCAGGACAAAGGGACAAGATGGCCGCCGTAATAAGAGTGCAGACAAAGGAGAGCAAGATGGACGCCACCCTAAACAAATAACACCCATGTCACAATAAGCTTCCAGGACCAGCAAACAGGAACCAAAGAAAACGTGGCGGAGCCGATAGCCAGCAATTAATCAGGGTAGCCAGTGTATAATGCCGACTGTGCCATCGACAAAGGTCGCAACACCCGAAGGGTGCCTTGATTGGAGAGCAAAACAAACACTAGCTATAATAGAGACAAACGGGGGAAAACAATCTACATCATAAATATAAGCCATGCAGCCAGTATGTACCCCATTCCAACCCCAGTCCCCAATCGGCAAGACAGTGACACAACCAGGAACCCGCCCAACCCTGTCCCGATCTCAGGAGCCCCCCCGATCCCAGCCCTCGATCAACTAGCAGCGGTCGATGAAACTGGACATAAAAACAATCCCAAACCCGGCCCAACCAGCCAATAAGCAAATACTAAGGAAATCAGCCCAGCCCCGACCCAAACGTGGATAATCCCCCGGACATGCTCCCCGAAAGAAGCTCGCCCACTGCAGAACAAAAAAAGCAACATAGCAGAGAAAAACGAAAGTGCAGTGAGACCACAAAATGGCCGTCGAAAGTCCCCAGGAATTCCGTCGACTGTAGCATGGAGATCCGCATGGGGGGGTCAGTGCATGTAAAACGCGACCAGTATATCAACCAGCGCGCCAGTCCGGGTCTCAGCCAGCCAGTTAGTCAGAACCAGTGAGAGAAACAGCGTCAACCTTGTCCTGAACGTCGAAACCCCAGCAGGCTTGGCCACCGCTGCGAGCGCACTTCAGGCAGAACAAAGGAGGAAAAAGGCCGCCCTCGGCATGGAAGAAACGGAAAAAGAAGAAGGGAGTGTCCCCAGTCGGCAGCCAGAGAAGCGTCCAAGGTGGCGGGCTCCACTTTGTCCGCAGGATGGCTCACAATCCGATTGTGAAGAAAAGACGATGGCAGCATTTTCGTAGGCAAAGTCTCAGTAGTCAGAGTGGAGGGATACTTCGTAGCTGCAATCTCGTCAGTAGGGAAACACTCGATACTGTAGCCAAGGACATGGCCGTTCTCCGTGTGCACATATTGCAACACTGTATCCATCTCGGGAGCAGTGAGAGGCAGCAAAGGATCAGCCAGCCGTGATTGCCCCATGTCATGGGCAGCGCTGTCGATCTTCCGTGCCAGCTCTCGAGCAGTCCTTCGCCATGTCGCCCGTAGATCTGCAAGCGCCACCAGGATATCTCTATAAGTCAGGACATTCCGCGGTACTGGCCGGTTAGCTCCGCTCAATGACGCCCCCAGTGGAGCCCCAAGCCCCAGGGCAGGCAGGGTAGTAAGTACTGGAGACAGGGGATCAGCCACTCCGTCGTTCCGATAGGCAGGCGCCATTACCACCCCTTCAGGCAGCCTACAATGGAGGTAGGGGGGGGCCGACTATGGTAGCTAATGAAGCAGGGGTTAGAGCCACCAAATGTAGCGCGGGTCACAGTCCGGGGGCTGCGCGAGTGAAAGCCCCCTCGCTGGCTGTTGGTGCAAGCGTTCCACGGCGGAGAAAGCGTTTTAAGATGGAGTCCGCTCCGACGGCCCGTCTCGGAACAAAGAAAAGCGTCGTCTGCATAGTCCCAGGCCCACAATTAGACACTCCGCCGTGAAATGGGGTCTCATCCCAGTAGAGAAAGCAAATCCGCTCGTCTCAGCAATCGGTCGCGCTCCGCTCAGGATCGGCCCCGCTACAGCCCCGCCACAGCTCGTTCCACCTCCCGAGTCCGGCAGTGTCAGGCGGGGAACATCGGAGCAGACCCCAGGGGCAGCGTCGGAGGTCGGCTAACTCCACGAATCCTCCATCAAATCAGCCGAGAGGGACCTCAGGAGAACGCAGTCATCTCCAGCGCATTCGTGGCTCCGTGTAAACTAAATTCGATCGAGGATAATTATCAGGATTTTAAATGAAAGACAGACGGGTCGCGGAGCCGGGGACTCACACGTCTGTCCCGTCCGCCATCTTGGCTCCTCCCCTGGGTTGCTCAATGTTAATGGTGGCCATCTGTAGGTAATAGGGAGAAGTTAGCAAAGTAATTGGCGGTGGTGTGACAAGTATTTCAGAAACAGTCAGTACCTGCAAACGAATGGATATGCCCAGTCCGGTCTCCTCGGTTCTCGGAGGGTCTCAGAGGGTCCGCCCTTAGTCCGGGCTTCGTCCCGGGATCCGTCCCGCACACGCGTTATGCTTCCTGGTCTTATACCGGGCATAAATTAGGGGGCGGAGACACGGGAAGAGGCGGCAGGTGTGCTGGATGACTCACGCACAGCCTGGTGGGCCTCGCAGTCCCGTCCTCCTGAACAGCAGCAGGTCTCTCTCCCACACGGCTTCAGATACCGGGGCTCCAAACAGCTGACACAGACACAGCGTCCAAGACTCCAATGCGAGCGGCTCCCGCGGAGCGGGGGCCGCGAGGAGTTTTCAAAGGGCTCAGAGCAGGGGGGCGGAGACGCGGGAAGAGGCGGCAGGTGTGCTGGATGACTCACGCACAGCCTGGTGGGCCTCGCAGTCCCGTCCTCCTGAACAGCAGCAGGTCTCTCTGCCACACGGCTTCAGATACCGGGGCTCCAAACAGCTGACACAGACACAGCGTCCAAGACTCCAATGCGAGCGGCTCCCGCGGAGCGGGGGCCGCGAGGAGTTTTCAAAGGGCTCAGAGCAGGGGGGCGGAGACGCGGGAAGAGGCGGCAGGTGTGCTGGATGACTCACGCACAGCCTGGTGGGCCTCGCAGTCCCGTCCTCCTGAACAGCAGCAGGTCTCTCTCCCACACGGCTTCAGATACCGGGGCTCCAAACAGCTGACACAGACACAGCGTCCAAGACTCCAATGCGAGCGGCACCCCCTTTTTCACCTATGCAACCAGGGTTTGGGACATCATCCCTACATTTATCAGGACTGACCCAATGCTCTTGCAATTCAGGAAGGCGATAAAGACGCACATCTTTAAAGAATACTACAACACGATTCATTAAAGTTTTCCTTTTAATCATGTACAGTGCTCTGCTGATTTTAGGCTTGGCACTATAGAAATACCACTTCCATCCATAAGGCCTGGAGTGTGCATGGGGAAGTGGAGCCTGTCCTCTCATCCTTTTTGACAGCTGAATAAAAGCAAGCCACAGGACTAAAAGGCCGTATAACTCTAGGGCAGACCATCATCAGAAACTTGCTATCTGTCACTAAAGAGCATCAATAGGTACCGCTGAGACATGTCAAGTAATATATGCTGTAGCTGCCTCCTCATAGACCTGTCATCATGCAACCTAGTAGCGTCTAATTGTTCTGAAATAGACTCCAGTGTCAGGAACAAAAACCTAGCATCCATTACTTGCTGTCGGACTAGGAGAAATTTAAAAACTAGCCAACAAGTTCAATGGACATAGGAATGAGGTACGTATATAGTTCCTTGCATTTAGTCATTCAAAACATTTATATATTAAAATACTGAATTAATGTCATTCATATTGAATACAATTTTAAGCAATGTTTTATATTTCAAAGACGGAAGCCAAAATGGTGAATGCTTGGAATATATAATTCCCAAGCCGAGGAACCATCCACATTGCAAATGAAAACATGCATTACCTAGAATGTGGTGGCCATCTTTAAACTCTAGTAAAATATGGTAACAGAAGGGTGTGCTGGCCATAAGACCCACTCCATGACAACTGAATGCTGGAGCCTATATCTGGAGAGGAAGCTCTTTGTGGCACACCTGTTTGGTTTGTCTGGCACCCAGATTTTGCACTGCTCTGCTTACAGTTCTGTGATTGAACATTGTGCCTGGTACTAGCTAAATGATATTTCAATAATTTCTGCATCTGCTGTGGTTGTCTGTGTGTGTATAACTATACTGCTGTTGCCTGGGCTGGTTGAGCTATGTGTGTGAAAGAAGCGTCCACTGCTGCTGTTGCATGTGCTATACTTGCACAGTTCACTGCATTGAGACATTTTTTTTATTTGTTTTCATTCAATGTACCTGCAAGATGTGAGGTACTATGTAATGGGTCACAATGCAAACACTCCATACATTACATTAAACAACCAAAAACACAAGGAGAGATACAGTCATCTGGGCAGAGATCAACCCTGCTTTATGTGCAGGTTTAAGAGATAGTAACAATAGCTCTTGCAGACAGTTACACTACCAAACCACACTTCACAACAAAAGAACTGGCGGAGCCTCCAGCTGAATTCATTTTAAACACACACCAGTTTTCAGGTCTTTGGAAATCAAGAACAAATGTACATACTTGTAACTCCACTGTAAGGTTGGTCTTTGGCCCCAGGATGTATGCCACCATGCTGTCCGTCACTGGAAAGTTGTCCGGGATTCTGTTGCACTTCTTTATAATCATTGGATCAACGCCATTGAGGAACTGGTACCCAAAGAAAGCATCTTCTTTCCAGTGTTGGGACACATACTCTAAATGACAGAGTACAGTAATGTGAATAAAATTACACTGTCAGGAAAATATTTACCATTTGTGAGTGCTGTTATCATTAAGAGGGTAGGTTATTCTCACTTATTCTTCCAGAATCTGCTGCCCTACTTTGAGCTTTTTACTTTCCAGTGGGTGTTTTTTTCTTTTGTTTGAATTGGAAGGAAGAGTCTATTACCTTGGACAATGGAAACGAATATATATACAATATTTTTGTAGTAATTACATGGTACAATTAGCAGAGCTAAATTCAATTATTCTTAACTCGGGGAGCACAGAGCATGAACTGGTGCTAACAGACTTAGATGCCTGGAATTTTGATAAAATAAAGTCGTTTCAGGTAACTCAAAGAGAAGGAAGTGATCATGATCCTCTAAAATTAGAATTAATTGGAGGTGAAAGGAGTTTGCGAGATATGGTAATTCCTGTACAAATGAACTACCCAAAGCGCCTTACCACTAGAATGATAGATGAATACATGGTGAAATCGGCTAACTTACAATAGAACCTAACACTGGAAAATGCCTGTGCAATGAATATTCAATCAGCCAAGTGGTTCACTGTTTTAGTGTTGATTTAAAAGGAAAAGAAATCAGGGATAAGAAGAACTGGAGCAACCGGGGAAAAAGAAAGGATTGGTTCAGTGAGGAGTGTAGAAAATTAAAGGCGCTCATAAGGAAAAGTGAAAGAAGCCTTAAAGAAAGTTATGATATTGAAAGTTATAATAACCTTTTAAAGATAGGGAAAGTGTATAAAACGCTTATTAGAAATCAGAAATGTATTTTTTAAAGAGAAAAATTGGGGAAACTTGCTGGAAGAAATGCAAACAAAAAATGCAAGAAAGTTTTGGAAGTTAGTATGGGAAGGTTCAGGTACAACACAGGGATCAATGAATTGTGTGGTGGAAGAAGCTGCATGGGATGAGTATTTGGAGGAAATATATGGTAAGATGGCATAGTCAGTGAAAATAAGTTGAATTCCATGGAAAGGGGTGGATGATGACATCAGATCCCATTTCACACTATGTAATATGATGCATTATAGCGGATTTAACCTTGACTCGAGCAGTTGGACCAGATCACCTCCCCGTCGTCGTAATAAAGACTTGGCCGGAGTGGTGGGCAGAATTTATATTACGAATGTTCTCAGTCATATTAGACACAGGTCAGATCCCTGTTAGCTGGAGAGGTGTTATAATCAGACCCATCCATAAGAGAGGAGACATAAAGGCCCCAAAAAATTATAGGTTGATTAACCTTTCAATTTAGTATGTGCAAAAATTATTTTTAGAATATTTAGGGAAAGGGTTGACTCAAGACTAATTGTACCCTAAGAGCGAGGGGTGTTTAAGGAGTATCACTCCATAACTGATCATTGTTTTGCCCTCTGATCCATTGCACAGAAATCAGTTGAGCAGCGAGGCAGTTTGTTCTGCTGTTTTGTAGATTTCCGTGCTGCATTCGATCTGGGGGACCGGAACTGCTTATGGGAAACCTTGATAAAATGTAATATCCAAAAGAAAATATTGGTCTTAATCCAGGCGTTACATAAGCATAATTGGGAAAAGATAATTATGGATACTGAGGGGATGCTGACACGGAAAATAGCAATTATTAATCGATTATGACAGGGATGTGTTTTGGCCCCACTACTCTTTTCCATATTTGTAGCCGATCTACCGTCTGCCTTGGCGGTGGCTAGAGCTGCTAGTCCCAGAACGAATTGCAAACATATATCATGCCTTCTGTATGCAGATGATCTTGTAATGAAGATCAGACAGAGATGGGGCTGAAAAGAAAGCTGGACACATCAGGGGAATACTGTTGCCTTAAAAAGCTAACTGTAATATGGATAAAACCAAGGTATTGTGCTTCACTAATAAAGTAATAAAGTTTAGTTGGTATTTGGGCCTCATACAATTGGAAATAGTTAATGACTGTCTAGGGGTTTGGTTTGAGAGGCCCCTGAATTAGCATATGGAGGCCCTGAAGGCAAGGGCCTTTGCCTCGGTGAGTGGCTTGCAGGAATTAATCGGTAATATGGTGAGATGTCACATAGACCTGTTTTAAAAGCTTTTTTGGCCATCATATTCGCAAAAACAACATGGAAATGAATTGCAATGTATCAGTGGCAAAAGTGAGTGGGATGATAAGGACAGGAAATGTATAAAGACATTAATGTCCCTAACAGGTTCATCCATGATTCAGGGTGTAAGCATGACATTGTGGAATATACTGGCCCAAGTGGCACTAATGAGATTCTGGCAACGTTTGTGCTCAGGTGAAGAACAGGAAGTCTCCCAATGGTCTACAAATGAGATTCAGCAAAGTGAACTGAAATGGGCCATTGGTGTCAGAAAAAACTTGGAGACTGTATGTAGGAATATGAAGGTGAGTTTATGCGCAATTAATTTGCAAGTAGTGGCCTCAAAGTGTGAGCTGAGGGCATTAGGTAAGGATCTGTCTCTGGAATATGATTGCAGTATTTGAGGGGGACAAATCAGTGGAATTTATGTTAAATTCCTGGCAGAATGAAGCCTGGTTTCTATATCTGGATACATTACCGAATCGTGGGCTTAGATGTGAATTGCTAAGAATAAAGATTGGAGTTAACCCCTGTTATACAAATGACAGGACAAACATGGAAATGATTCAAATGGGAGGGAATGGTAAATGCGAGTTGAGGACAAAATGCTATATTTTGCACATCTTAGTGGATTGCTTAACAGTGTTGCCCTTGCGGAAAGTGATTTTATGTCAATTATTTTTTTAATTTGGGATTAGGAATTGAGCACAAACTGTAGAACATCTTACTGACATGCGTTATATAGATATTGCAACTGCTATTGGAAAGTTTATGACTGCAGTTATAAAGGCCCTGCATGGGTTAGCAAGATTAGTTTTGTTTTCAGGTAATTTATAACAAGGAGCTATAATGGAGTAATCAAGTGGTGTAAGTATAACTGGGTATTTTTAAGATGTTCTGGCTTTATCTGGATTTTAGCAGATGAATTTTAAATTGTGTTAAATTTTTTATGTAAATATGAACATGTATATTACAATGTGATTATATGTGTAACTGTGTAGTTTAGAGACTGTTTATCTAAGTGAACATTTCTTAGATTGATTGACTTAGAACCTTCCTACCACAATGTTCAGCTAACAGCACATGCTGGGAAAATACATGTGGGACGCATACGCTGGGTAAGCATGTAATGGCTATGCATGAGGACGTCAACAAAAGGACTAAAGGGGAAGGGATGTGGCAAGAGCTATCAGAATAAGAATAGCTGCCCAGGGAGGTGAAGTAAAACCATCTGGAGACCGCAGATAATGTGCCCTCCGGGCTCCAGGATGTACAGCATCAGCACAAGGGGTGGAAGTGGAGAACAAATGCACCCCACCCCATCAGCAGGTAGCCCAAGCTTGATGCAGGAAAATCCGAGCTCTGTATTGGCCTGGTGTCTTTTAATTACCAGGAGGAGGGTGTGATGACCCCCCCCCCCAACCCCCCCTGGAAGCCTAAACGACTGACAATGGTCTGGGTGGGAGCTGTGACATCTCACAAAGAAGGAAGGCTTTGCCCTGAACCAGGAAATACAGACTTGTAGGTCAAGGCAGATACTTGAAGTGGTATGTGCACACTACCATGCTATAATTACATTATTACATTGGAGCTTTGAAGTAATGGCAGATATTTTATATTCTATCTCTTGTCAGGTGGGGGCATGCCATGAGAGCTTATCAAACTAGCGGCATCCTCTTAACCCCTTCGATGCTGATGACGGAGCAGTTCCGTCATCAGCATCGGTTGGGCTGTGCTGATGACGGAGCCGCTCCATCATCATCACAGCCCTCGGGGGGGGGGAGCGCTGGCGCTCCTCCCCTGTGGCACCGATCTGTTTGCCAGTAGTGGGGGTGGCAGCGGAAGACTTTCCGCTGCCCCCCCCGCACCCTCCCCCCACACTTCCTGGTGACGTCAGCGTGCTGTCGCGCGCGCCGACGCCATCAGGAAGTGCTAGACGCGCTGGAAGCAGGTAGGTGTGTTTCCTGCTCTCCGGTCGGGCGGGGGGGGGGGGGGTTCTCGGTGCCTTGAGGCATCAGGGGGGAGGAAACACTGTTTCCTCTCCCCTGATGTCCCAATGCAGGGCATTCCTGGTTCAGGATCGCGCACAGCATCGCGATCCTGCACCAGGAATGCCCCACTAGACACCAGGGATGTTTTTTTTTAGAAAAGGAAGCGACCCCCTGGGCAAGGGTCACTTCCAGGGGCCTCATTATTAGAATTAGACTTTTCTGCCCCCCTGGGGGCAGATCGCCCGATTTTGCGCGTGATCTGGACCCAGGGGGGGGCAGAAATGCCCACTGGACACCAGGGATTATGTTTTGTAATGAATGGAAGCGACCCCTTGGGTAAGGGTCGCTTCCTGGGGCATATAATATTTGTTTAGACTTTTCTGCCCCCCCTGGGGGCAGATCGCCCGTTTTTTAGGGGAATCTGGACCCAGGGGGGGCAGAAAAGCCCACTAGACACCAGGGATTGTGTTTATATTAGTAAAGGAAGTGACCCCTTGGGCAAGGGTCGCTTCCTGGGGCATAAAAAATCAGTATAGACTTTTCTGCCCCCCTGGGGGCAGATCGCCCGTGTTAGCGCGTGATCTGGACCCAGGGGGGGGGCAGAAAAGCCCACTGGACACCAGGGATCATTTTTTGCGTTGATAGGAAGCGACCCCTTGGGTATGGGTCGCTTCCTGGGGCATATTTTAGTTTAGACTTTTCTGCCCCCCCTGGGGGCAGATTGCCCGTTTTGTAGGCGAATCTGGACCCAGGGGGGGGGGCAGAAAAGCCCACTAGACACCAGGGATTGTGTTTATATTAGCAAAGGAAGCGACCCCTTCGGCAAGGGTCGCTTCCAGGGGCATAAAAATTTAGTATAGACTTTTCTGCCACCCCTGGGGGCAGATCGGCTGTTTTTGTACCGTTTCTGGACCCAGGGGGGGATAGAAAAGCCCACTAGACTCCAGAGATTGTTTTTTTTATAGGGAGCCACCCCTTGGCCAAGGGTTGCTTCCTTGGGCCCATATGTCTTTATTTGGCCTCTCTGCCCTCCGTAGGGTTGCTTCCAGGGGGCCCACGTTTATAATGATTTATATTCTGCCCCCCCATGGGGACAGACACCCCATTTGCGACATACCCTGTTACCTAGCCTGTTGTAATGTGTGTTGTTTTTGTTTCTTCTAATGTGTAATGTTTTATTTTCTCTTTAGGTTGTTGCAGTGTGCGGTTCCGTTACTGGTGGTTCTGTTGTTCTGCTGTTTCTGTAGTTGCATGTGTCTGGTAAAAGACCTTTTTTTGTTCAATTGTAATGCAATTGTTTATTTTGCAAAGTGTGTAGTAATACGAGTATGTTTGGTTTCTGTTTTTTTGTGATTGTAAAACATGTTTTGCATTTGTTTTTGATGTGTACTTCTGTAGATGTTCGTTTTTTTTCTTCTTTTTAGTGGGATATCGTTGCCTATTTGCTGTGTCTTTGCAGAGTAGGTGCTGGTGAGTGTAGTTGTGTCTTGTAAGTGAATTGTATATTTTTTCTAAATATAGATATTTGTGATAAAGGCTTACATTTTTTATCTTACTTTGCATAGTGTTGGGGTTGTTGAGTTGTTTGTGCAGGCTCCTTTATTTGTAAGGATAATGGCTAGCCGCAGGATTACTGCGCAGCAAGTTGTTGGAATGCTTTTTGATTCTTCCTCTGACCATGGTCCAGAGACTGATTCAGGTAGTGAGTTTTCTCTACACATGGCTTCATCTGATGTGCTGATGAAGCTACTTTTGGTGTGGATGATGTGCCTGTGGTTGCGGAGGACATTGCTGTGCCTGTGGTTGCGGAAGACATTGCTATGCCAATAGTGCGGCAAGAGACATCTGGGCTGCAGCCTGGGGCTGCTAGACTTCCAGTTGGTGAAGTGAGACAAGAGGCAGCTGGGTGGCAGCCTGCGGCTGCAAGACTTGACGTTAAAAGTTCTGACCTCTGGGTTGCACCAGGCATGGTGCAGCCAGCATTGCCTGAATTTACTGGTGTTCCAGGGTGTAGGGTGAACACTGAAAACTTTTTGCTTATTGATTTTTTCAAGTTGTTTATGGATGATGTGTTTTTGGCAGAGATTGTAGAGCAGACTAATTTGTATGCTGACATTTTTTTGAGGGTGAACAGTGCCAGCCTTAAGCCCCACGCTAGAGCTACCCGGTGGACTCCCACAAATTTGGAGGAAATGAAAAAGTTTTGGGGTTTAACTTTTTTGATGGGCTTGCTTAGGAAACCATCAATGTCTTCATATTGGTCTACTAGTCCCTTGATGGCAACAGCTATATTTCCGGCAGTCATGAGTCGTGATAGGTATTTGCTTCTGCTTCGGATGATGCATTTTGTTGACAATAGTTCTGCTTTGGCACGAGATCACCCTGATTGTGACCGTCTTTTCAAGATTCGGCCTGTCATTGATCATTTTGTTGATCGATTTCCTGAGATCTTTTATCCTGGGAAAGAAATTGCAGTGGATGAGTCTTTGCTGTTGTTCAAGGGCCGCTTGCTTTTTCGGCAATACATTCCTAGTAAGAGGGCACGCTATGGAATTAAGCTTTATATGCTGTGTGACAGTGAGACTGGATATGTCTCTAATTTCAGGGTGTACACTGGGAAGGAATCTAGGATTAACTCCCCTGGTTGTCCGTCGACTTTTGGAGTGACGGAGAAAATTGTGTGGGAACTTGGTCGTGGATTTTTTAACAAAGGGCATCATTTGTATGTCGATAACTTCTACACTGGTGTGCGGTTGTTCAGGGAATTGGCCAAAGTGGACACTGTTGCTTGTGGCACAATCCGCTCACACCGTAAAGGTTTCCCAAAAGAACTTGTTTGTCGAAAGCTTGCTCGGGGACAGTGCAGTGCATTGCGTTGTGAGGAGCTTCTAGCTGTGAAGTTTTCAGACAGGAGAGATGTCTACATGTTGACTACAATACATGATAAAAGCACTGAACCGGTGACTGCTTGGGGTCAGGTTGCAGAAGTGCGCACACCTGTGTGCATAATGCACTACAATAAGTACATGGGTGGTGTTGACAGAGTAGATCAGAGGTTGGAACCGTATGCTGCTCTTCGTAAGGCTTATATTTGTTACAAGAAGTTGGCTATCCATCTTTTCCACTTGGCAACCTTTAATGCTTTTGTTGTGTTCCAGAAATATTGTCCCCAGTCAAAGATGACTTTTGTAAAGTTTCAGGAGTCTGTAATAGGCAGCCTTGTTTTAGTGGAACAGGCAAGCATTCCTAGAGTTGGAGTGGTGGAGGATGTTGCCAGATTGAAAGATCGCCACTTTCCTGATACAATTCCTCCTACAACCTCAAAAGACTTTCCCAGTCGGAGATGTAGAGTCTGTTGGCGAAGAGGTTTGCGGAAGGAGGTTCGTATGTACTGCCCCGACTGCCCTTCAAACCCCGGGCAGTGTGTACCTGCTTGTTTTAGATTGTACCACACGCAAAATAATTTTTGTGAGTATCAATGAGTGGTAAAGTGAACTGGTTGGTCTTTATTCTTTAAAACTTATTGTTCAGTTTCAAAGTTTGCATTTGTGTAGTCTTTTTAGATTTAGTTGTTGAGTTAGTAGATTTGTATCAATTTGCAATTTGTTTTTGTTTTTCTTTTATTTAAAAAAAAACTAAAGTATGATGTTGGTTTGCGTGTAGTGTCCATTGTCTGACAGTGTGTATGGTTTGGCGCTTGGCTGCCGGTGTCTGTGGACTGGTGTTTGTCTGGCGTGTCTGTGGACTGGTGCTTGGCTAGCGGTGTGCGTGGTCTGGTGTTTGGTTGGCAGTGTGCGTGCTCTTGCGTTTGCCTGGTGTTGTGTTTGGATTTGTCCTTGGCCGGTGGTGTGCGTAGAGTGGCGCTTGGCTGGTGGTGTGTGTGGAGTGGCGCTTGGCTGGGGGTGTGCGTGGAGTGATACTTGGCTGTCTGTGCACGGAGTGGTGCTTGGCTGGCGGTGTGTGTGGAGTGGTGCTTGGCTGGATGGTGTGCGTGGAGTGGTACTTGGCTGTCTGTGCACGGAGTGGTGCTTGGCTGGCGGTGTGTGTGGAGTGGCGCTTGGCTGGTGGTGTGTGTGGAGTGGCGCTTGGCTGGATGGTGTGCGTGGAGTGGTACTTGGCTGTCTGTGCACGGAGTGGTGCTTGGCTGGTGTTGTGTTTGTGAAGTGGCGCTTGGCTGGTGGTGTGTGTGGAGTGGCGCTTGGCTGGTGGTGTGTGTGGAGTGGTACTTGGCTGTCTGTGCACAGACTGGTGCTTGGCTGGCGGTGTGTGTGGAGTTGCGCTTGGCTGGGGGTGTGTGTGGAGTGGCGCTTGGCTGGTGGTGTGTGTGGAGTGGCGATTGGCTGGTGGTGTGCGTGGAGTGGTGCTTGGCTGGCGGTGTGTGTGGAGTGGCGCTTGGCTTGCGGTGTGTGTGGAGTGGCGCTTGGCTGGTGGTGTGCGTGGAGTGGTACTTGGCTGTCTGTGCAAGGAGTGGTGCTTGGCTGGCAGTGTGTGTGGAGTGGCGCTTGGCTTGTGGTGTGCGTGGAGTGGTGCTTGGCTGGTGGTGTGTGTGGAGTGGTACTTGGCTGTCGGTGTGCGCTGAGTGGTGTTTGGCTGCCGGTGTGCATGGTCTGGTGCTTGGATGGTGGTGTGCGTGGAGTGGCGCTTGGCTGGCGGTGTGTGTGGAGTGGCGCTTGGCTTGCGGTGTGCGTGGAGTGGTGCTTGGCTGGTGGTGTGTGTGGAGTGGTACTTGGCTGTGGGTGTGCGCTGAGTGGTGTTTGGCTGGCGGTGTGCATTGTCTGGTGCTTGGATGGTGGTGTGTGTGGAGTGGCGCTTGGCTGGTGGTGTGCATGGAGTGGTACTTGGCTGTCTGTGCACGGAGTGGTGCTTGGCTGGCGGTGTGTGTGGAGTTGCGCTTGGCTGGTGGTGTGTGTGGTGTGGCGCTTGGCTGGTGGTGTGTGTGGAGTGGCGCTTGGCTGGTGGTGTGCGTGGAGTGGTACTTGGCTGTCTGTGCACGGAGTGGTGCTTGGCTGGCGGTGTGTGTGGAGTTGCGCTTGGCTGGTGGTGTGTGTGGAGTGGAGCTTGGCTGGTGGTGTGCGTGGAGTGGTACTTGGCTGTCGGTGCGCGCTGAGTGGTGCTTGGCTGGCGGTGTGTGTGGAGTGGTGCTTGGCTTGCGGTGTGCGTGGAGTGGTGCTTGGCTGGTGGTGTGTGTGGAGTGGTACTTGGCTGCGGGTGCGCGCTGAGTGGTGTTTGGCTGGCGGTGTGCATGGTCTGGTGCTTGGATGGCGGTGTGGGTGGACTGGCACTCGGCTGGCGGTGTGTGAGTAGTTACTTTCTGTTAGTTATTACACACACCGCTAGTTGAGTGACACTCCACGCAGTCCATCATTTTGTGTAGTTGCAGTGTCAGAAATGTGGGCGTGTGAAAGTGATGGGCCCTTGAATGGCGCTGTCTGCTGGTGTGAGTGTTGTAATGTGATGGGTCCGCGGCTGGCGGTGTGAATGTTTTGTATGTGTCACACATACGAATGGTGTATGAATGGCCTGTAAAGAGGTTGGTGCCTTGACGTGGCTTTACAGCTCACGAGCTGTGAGTCAGGGGTTCAGTTTATCATACTTTCAATTATACGCAGTGTATTTCGTTTTTGTGAAATTACTTGCGAATACAATTGTATGTACTGAATCATCACTCACCCTCGTGCCAAATCCAACCAGTATGTGTGTGTGCTTGCGGATTAGATGGCTGTGCAGTAATATTTGTCTTTTTTCTCTTTCTGAAGAAGGGTGTACCTTGTCCCTTATTGTGAATGTTGTAATGTGTTGCTTTTCCTTCCAGGTGGTGTCAATGGTCTGGTGTGTATCAGGTATGAAAGGTGCGTGAATGGCCTGTAAAACAGTTGGTGCCTTGTCGTGGCTTTACAGCTCACGAGTTGCGAGTCACTGGTTCGGTTTTTATGCATTTATTTATTGACAGAGCATTTCATTTTGTTGAAATATCTTGTTAATAAAATTTTATGTACTGAACCATCACTGGCCTCCGTGCCAAATCCAACCTGTATGTGTGTGTCTTTGAGGAATAGATAGCCGTGCTTGAATGTTTGACATTTGAGTAACTCTGTTAAGGTGTACATTATAGTTATAAATAACTTACTAAATTTAGATATTATTGTTAAACCATGGGAGTATATGGTCATGTCTTTCTGGTGAATTCTATTGTTTTTTTTATCCACAATCTCCTGCAAAATTGGAATTGTCTGTCACAATTTCCATGTAATATTGTCCCAAGTATCGCACGCTCTCAAATTGAAAACTTAATTCATTCAAAACATTTTGGTTTTGCAAGGGGGTTCCCATGAGTTTTTGGCCCGGGGCTCGGCGGCCACCTTAGGAAACTATCAAACCCAAACAGTTCTGAAAACTAGACACCCGGGGGAGTTCAGGGAGGTATGGCATGCGTGGGTCCCCCAATGTTTTCCTACCAGAAATCCCTGCAAACCTTACATTTAGGTTAAAAAAATAAACTTTTCCATACGTTTTTGCGTGGGGTCTCCGTGCCGGCACAAATGTCCTCACTTGTGTGGGTGGGCCAAAGGCCTGTGACTAAGGTGAGGGGCTTAATTTGTCAAACCTAAATACTACAATTTTAAAAAATTCATATTTACCCTGTTCTGCTTTGGCCCACCCACACAAGTGAGGTATCATTTTACTCAGGAGAACAAGGGGAACGCTGGGTGGTAGGACAAATTTTATCCGGCACGAAGATCCCACGCAAAAAAGTTTGGAAAAGTGATTTCTTTACCTAATTTTAAGGTTTGCAAGGAATTCTGGGTAGGAAGACATTGGGGGACTCACGCATGCCATACCTCCCTGGACTCCCCCGGGTGTCTAGTTTTCAGAACTGTTTGGGTTTGGTAGTTTCCAAAGATGGCCGCTGAGCCCCGGGCCAAAAACTCAGGTTCCCCCCCAAAAAAGAAGGTAGTTTTGCTATAGGTTATTTTAAATTCTCCACCGTACGATTTGGACCTTTTCCTGTTGCAGCCACTATGCCTACCCATGCAAGATAGGTACCATTTTTATCGGGAGACCTTGGGGAACGCTGGGTGGGAGGAAATTTGTGTGAGCTCAGTGATGCCACGCTTTCCCATACAAAAAAGTGTGAAAAAACTGATTTTTTCAGCTAAAATTGAGGTTTGCAAGGGATTCTGGGTAAAGGAACGTTGGAGGATCCACGCAAGCCATGCCTCCTTGGAAGCCTCCGGGTGTCTACTTTTCAGAAATGTGTGGGTTTGGTAGGTTTCCCCAGATGCCCGTCTAGCACGGGGCCAAAAACCCAGGTAACCCCTCTTGCAAAAGCTGGTGGTTTTGACATCCACACAAGTGAGGTATCATTTTACTCGGGAGATCAAGGGGAACGCTGGGTGGTAGGACATTTGTGCCGGCACGGAGATCCCACACAAAAATATATGGAAAGGTGTTTTTTTTTAACCTAAATGTAAGGTTTGCAGGGATTTCGGGTAGGAAAACATTGGGGGACCCAAGCATGCCATACCTCGCTGGACTCCCCCGGATGTCTAGTTTCCAGAAATGTGTGGGTTAGGTAGGTTTCCCTAGATGGCCGCCAAACCCCGGGCCAAAAACTCAAGGGAACCCCCTTGCAAAACCCGGTTGTTTAGTGATAGGTTATTTTAATGTCGCCTCCTTAGGTTTGGTGACCTTGCCTATCGCGGGTCTTTGAGCCACCCACGCAAGTGAGGTACCATTTTTTTTGGGAGACCCGGGGGAACGCTGGGTGGGTGGAAAATTGTTGATCCACGCAGATTCCTGAACTTTCCACCACAGAAATGTGAGGAAAATGCGTTTTTTTTGTCAATTTCTTTGCTTTGCAAGGGATTCTGGGTAACAGAACCTGGTGGGAGTCATTCGAGTCACCCCATCCTGAATTTCCCTGGGTGTCTAGTTTTCAAAAAGGTATAGGTTTGCTAGGTTTCCCTAGGTGCCGGCAGAGCTAGGGTTCATAAACAAAAGGTAGTCTCTTTGCCCAAAAAGGGCACGATTTCACTGCGAAATTGAGGTGCGACCACGTTGCGTTTTGCGCTGTTTCCTGTCGCAGGCACTAGGCAGACCCAAGCAAGTGAGGTACCATTTTTTTCGGGAGACCCGGGGGAACGCTGGGTGCATGGAAATTTGTTGATCCACGCAGATTGCAGAACTTTCCACCACAGAAATGTGAGGAAAATGTGTTTTATTTGTCGATTTCTTAGCTTTGCAAGGGATTCTGGGTAACAGAACCTGGTGGAAGGCAGTCGAGCCACCCCATCCTGAATTCCCCTGGGTGTGTAGTTTTAAAAAATGTATAGGTTTGCTAGGTTTCCGTAGGTGCCGGCAGAGTTAGGGTTCAAAAACAAAAGGTAGTCTCTTTGCCCAAAAAGGGCACGATTTCACTGTGAAATTGAGGTGCGACCACGTTGTGTTTTGCGCTGTTTCCTGTCGCAGGCACTAGGCAGACCCAGGCAAGTGAGGTACCTTTTTTTTTGGGAGACCCGGGGAAACGCTAGGTGGGTGGAAATTTGTTGATCCACGCAGATTCCATAACTTTCCACCTCAGAAATGTGAGGAAAATGCGTTTGTTTGGTCAAATTCTTAGCTTTGCAAGGGATTCTGGGTAACACAACCTGGTGGTAGGTAGTCGATTCACCCCATCCTAAAATCTACTGGGTGTCTAGTTTCTAAAAATGTATAGGTTTGCTAGGTTTCCCTAGGTGCTGGCAGAGCTAGGGTTCAAAAACAAAAGGTAGTCTCTTTGCCCAAAAAGGGCACGATTGCACTGCGAAATTGAGGTGCGACCATGTTGCGTTTTGCGCTTTTTCCTGTCACAGGCACTAGGCAGACCCAGGCAAGTGAGGTACCATTTTTTTCAGGAGACCCGGGGGAACGCTGGGTGGGTGGAAATCTGTTGATCCACGGGGATTCCAGAACTTTCCACCACAGAAATGTGAGGAAAATGCATTTTTTTGTCAATTTCCTAGCTTTGCAAGGGATTCTGGGTAACAGAACCTGGCGGTAGGCAGTCGATTCACCCCATCCTGAACTCCCCTGAGTGTCTTGTTTTCCAAAAATGTATAGGTTTGCTAGGTTTCCCTAGGTGCCGGCAGAGGTAGGGTTCAAAAACAAAAGGTAGTCTCTTTGCCCAAAAAGGGCACAATTTCACTTCGAAATTGAGGTGCGACCACGTTGCGTTTTGCGCTGTTTCCTGTCGCGGGAACTAGGCATACCCAGGCAAGTGAGGTACCATTTTTTTCAGGAGACCTGGGGGAACGCTGGGTGGGTGGAAATCTGTTGATCCACGGGGATTCCAGAACTTTCCACCACAGAAATGTGAGGAAAATGCGTTTTTTTTTTCAATTTCTTTGATTTGCAAGGGATTCTGGGTAACAGAACCTGGTGGTAGGCAGTCGAGTCACCCCTTCCTAAATTCCCCTGGGTGTCTAGTTTTCAAAAATGTATAGGTTTGCTAGGTTTCCCTAGGTGCCGGCAGAGCTAGGGTTCAAAAACAAAAGGTAGTCTCTTTGCCCAAAAAGGGCACGATTTCACTGCGAAATTGAGGTGCGACCACGTTGCGTTTTGCGCTGTTTCCTGTCGCAGGCACTAGGCAGACCCAGGAAAGTGAGGTACCTTTTTTTTAGGGAGAGCCGGGGAAACGCTGGGTGGGTGGAAATGTATTGATCCATGGAGATTCCAGAACTTTCCACCAGAGAAATGTAAGGAAAATGCATTTTTTTGGTCAATTTCTTAGCTTTGCAAGGGATTCTGGGTAACAGAACCTGATGGTAGGCAGTCGAGTCATCCCATCCTGAATTCCCCTAGGTGTCTAGTTTTCAAAAATGTATAGGTTTGCTAGGTTTCCGTAGGTGTCGGCAGAGCTAGGGTTCAAAAACAAAAGGTAGTCTCTTTGCCCAAAAAGGTCACAATTTCACTACGAAATTGAGGTGCGACCACGTTGCATTTTGCGCTGCTTCCATTCCCAGGCACTAGGCAGACCCAGGCAAGTGAGGTACCATTTTTTACGGGAGCCCCGGGGAAACGCTGGGTGGGTAGAAATTTGTTGATCCACGCAGATTCCAGAACATTCCACCACAGAAATGTGAGGAAAATGCTTTTTATTTGTCGATTGTTTAGCTTTGCAAGGGATTCTGGGTAACAGAACCTGTTGGGAGGCAGTCGAGTCACCCCATACTGAATTTCCGTGGGTGTGTAGTTTTCAAAAATGTATAGGTTTGCTAGGTTTCCCTAGGTGCCGGCAGAGCTAGGGTGCAAAAACTACAGCTAGGCACTTTGCCATAAAAGGGTCAATTTTTAACTGCAAAATTGAGGTGTGACCACGTTGCATTTTGCGCCGTTTCCTGTCGCAGGCACAATGCCGAACCACACAAGTGAGGTACCGTTTTTATCGGGAGACTTAGGGTATTTCATATTTGTAAATCAACTGTTATTACCTATCGAGTTTTCATGCATTTCTCCCTTCCCAATGAAAGACATTGTGTAAAAAAAAAGAATTTTGAAAAATGACCAATAATTCTCATGCTAGTATGAGTATTCCCAGTTTTGAAAATGTGCAAATATATACTGTTTCTAAACTCTATAATTTGTACCTAATTTAGAAATACATAGGTGTCTTTCATACAGATTTTTCCATGTACACAATTTCCAAGAATAAGGGCTCTATACCCAGTAAATAAAATAATACCATTGCAAGTTGCTGCTCAGTTTTTGGATCTGGGTTCGTCGGGTTCTTGGTGAAACTACAAGTCCTATATATCCCCACAACCAGGAAGGTCTAACGGATGTAACGGTATATTGCTTTCCAAGAGCTGTCAACATTACAAGACGTTATAAGTGAAAACGTTGAGACAAAAGGCTGTTTTTTTCAACTAATTTTCAATTATTCCAATATATAACTGTTAGTTTCTATAAAGAAACCTTCATGGATTTAGACAAATGACCCATTTCTGAATTCAGAATTTTGTCTACTTTTTGAACATGTATATCTTTTCAGGATCCATTATTGCTTTCAAACTCATTTCTACCATTAACTGGAAGGAGGTTGAAAGCTAAAAAAAAAACAAAAATAGGCTATGTCCCAGAAAAATGCCAAAACTGTGTAAAAAATGTTGGTTCTCTGACAAAAGACTGTCATTCCCTAAAAGCTGAAAAAATTGAGATTTCAGCCCCACAAACCATTTTTGATAACATTTGCAGGGAAAAACCCAGAGGCTTTCATTTGCAGCCCGTTTTTCCCATTATTTTGAAAAAAACAAAAATTCTACTGTATTTTGGTTAATTTCTGGGACCCCTCCAAGGGAATCCACAAACCCTGGGCACCTTTAGAATCCACATGATGTTGGAAGAAAAGGACACAAATTTGGCGTGGATACCTTATGTGGTCAAAAAGTTACAGGGGCCTAAGCGCGCACTATCCCAAATCGCCAAAAAAAGGCTTAGCAGAGGAGGGGAACAGGCCTAGCAGCGAAGGGGTTAAACAAAAAGGGCATAGGGATGTAGGGGAGCAGCCAAAGGTTGTGAAATCATTGTCAGCATGGCAGGAACAGCACAAGTCATCTGCATCAATATCACAAAGGTGGCAAGTAGTACGTTGGAAAAAAAAGAATATACATAGCTTTGGTCCTTGGGATGCTTAACTGGGACCAGGGGTGGAGGGTCAATAAAAAGAGACAGATGGAATAGTCACAAAGCAGACACTGCACTTGCAGCCTGGGCATGGCCAGGAAGGACCTCAGATGTCACACAGACAGCAGGGGAAGCCTAGAAGCTGCTTTGTGCAACCCAAGCAGCCAAGACTGCAAATCAATGATTTAGGACTGTAAGATGTAGGTATGATGTATGCTGACTTTCTTGCATGATTTACGGCTTGTATCAATGATCGATTACTGTCATGATGATTAAAGACAATCTAATGATTTACGATTTCTTTGTAAACTGCAACTTTTTACCTCAACCCTTGGCCAGACTGTCCCTTCCTTCCAGCAGCCCTTTTTCAATAAGAGTGCCTGGTAGGATCAGGTAGCTTCTCAGGAGCAGGTTAATATACAACAGTATGTACCACTGATCCATAATACTACAATTTTTTCATAGACTTTTATTCCAGAGGAACCAGCAGCAGTTCCTCCTTGGGAGTACCTGCCTCCAGCCCCACACTGCAGTGCAGAAAGTGTTAAAAATAAAATGGTAATAAATGATTTTATTACTATTGTATTTTTCACTTTCTGCCAGCAAACAGAGTGCGAGGGCAAGGTGGTAAATTGCATCACTGCTGTCAATGATTGGCAGCAGTGAGAAGTGGCAATTTAAATTTGCATTGCGCATGTTGGTTTGGCCAGCTACATTGCTACGGCCAAACCGATATGCGCACTTGAAACTTCTCCAACCCAGCTGTGTATATTTAGTGTGCTTTTGTATGTGTTTTGCGCCCCTCTGATGTTGTTTGCCACCATCTGCCACTGAGAGGAAATGAGTTGTTACCTCAACTAAAGTCAATGGATTAGTCATAACAATTCAGAGAATTTATAAAACCTGAACTTGCCAATAAGATAAACAATACCATTTTATATTGAAAAATATATCTTATTTATCTCAGAGTTGTCTCTGCATCAAGGAATGTAAGGTCACAATACACATAGTGGACAGTTCTTTTGGGTGCTATGTTAAAAAGTTACACCTTAATTTTCTGGTGCATTTACTCTCTTGGCAGCTAGATTTGGGGAAACTCTATTTGATCTACAACCTGTAGATAGAATGTTGATATCATTTCGCAGGTACGATAATTTTGGGATTTAGTTACTCCGTTGCATTAGATGTAGAAGAAACACTGACACTGATTTGCTAAGGACTTTAATAAAATGGGGAAAGCTCCATTTTGTGAAGGGATTTCTTAAACTTCACAGAAATGCACAAGAGACTAATTAAGATTTGTTCAACCTTATAAATATTAAAGGAAGGAACAAACCTGTGGTATCTTGCATGCTCTAGGTAATCCTTTGACCAGTGACGCTACTTATGGAATGTTGTGAGATGTCCTGGTCAAAGGATTCCAAGAGTGACAGTTGATGCTGTGAGGGTGTTGGATGAGACATTTAAATAAACGTCGCTGGAAGTTAATATGTGTTGTCATATTTAATGAAACCCAATACTAAAATGTTGACAATATGTTAAAAGGACCTACTGGTGCAGTCTGTATAGAAAACGCCTCAACAACACGCTCTGCAGGTTTCGGTGTTGGAGCTTGGTTGCGGCTGCTGTGTTCCTGGAGGGGTGACTTTGACAGCAACTAAATTGGCAGCAGGACTTGCTGGCAGAGGTCGGGGGCCTACGTGGCAGTGCATGGTGAAGTCTGATAGCCCATCTGCTGTCCAGCGTGCAGAAGTTAAGAAAGATTTGTCCTATGGACAGTTGGAGCATTTTGCTGCTGGTGGAGTTCATATGTAGTAAGTTTATGAACCAGTGGTGTGTGCATGCTAGCTGACTGTGGTACTGTGAGTGAGGGAGCTTATATCTCATTTTTAAGCTCGCTTCAAGTGGGCATTTCGTTGTATGGATGCAGCATTTTCGATTCTGAAGCGGTCATCACAATCTAGAGTGTGGCGTGTGTAATGAAAGAAGAGTTTGCCTGCTTTCTTGTCACTAGTCTAGCCAGTGATGACTGGTAATTGATTCAAGCTTCTTTTCCAGTTGGCCACCCTACTCTGCAGTGCCCACAACCTCCTCCCCCATCCCTTCTATCTAGGAGCCTGCAAAGCAACACTGAAAGGGCCATCAGACAACTGTGAATTAACTGGTGACACAACAGAGCACAGCAGACTGTTGACAATGCAATATCGGCCCTTGTTTAACAGTGGATTCCAGAACAAGGAGTGTAAAATCCTCTGTGTAGAGGATGCTGTGGTGCAGGGAGGCACACAAACTAGTTTATTTTAACAAACTGACTACACTGAACGGGGTACCTGTGCACCCTCAACTTGAAACACAGTGATCCATGACATTTATATCCAATACGCATTCATATCTGCAGTACTGCATTGAAAAAGGTAACAATGCCGGACTGGCGTCAGGCATCATGCGTTTCCCAGGGCGACTGAAAGGGTAGGGGACTAGTTTAGTTTGGGGGGCGGTTTTGTACAAGTGCAGGAGTTTTAAAAACACTGCAAAGTTCTTTGTATATTTAGTAGGTTTCGGTCAACAATACAAGTGCCAAGATAACTTTGGTAATAAATGTGCCTGCCGGAGAGAGATGGGAGCATGGTTTGTCTAGTGGCTATTTTACTCACCTAAGGTAGCGCAGAAGGGTAATATGCCTGCTGGAAAGAACGTGTACCATGCATATCAAAGAGCAATATTTTATGTGCATAGTTCAGTGGGTACTGCTTTGTGTTCACTTTCCGAATGAAAGGACACTTGAATACATATGGCCTGGCAGTTCGGGCTGGACTGGTCCCATTGGGCGCAGGATCAAGACTGATTTGCATGTGACTGGGTCCAAACTAGAATGGCACGGTGAGCAAAAAAATGATGCATTTAGGCCCAGATCTCTGTACTTGGGTGAATGTATGACATTGTTCTGCAGTCTGTCCATGAGTTGTACTTTTTGTTATATTATGATTGAGCAGCTAGCTGGCTGACATGAATATGAAGCAGCCTTTGGGGGTTTCCGTGAGTCTAGATTCTTCTGACAGTCCCTTTCTCTTCTGAGCCCTGCTTAACACATGTGTACCGGAGGAGCCCTGTATTCATGTACTCAATGTTTGAGACAAAAAATACTCATGGATTTCTGAACAATGAGAGTAAAAGCATTAAGGGAACATGTTGTTCCTGCTTCTATTTCACACGTTTTACATAAACCTGTATTCCCTAGGAGTGTTTGCTTTTTCCTGAATTAAATCTCAAACTTGTTTATGCGTTGTTTGAATTAAATAACGTTATAAGCTGTAACTGGTCAGCGAAATGCTAAACGTACTAAAAATGGTATGTTTTGCTATTTCTAGCCACACCCCTGACTCCGCCCACTGATCCAATCTTTGGTTATTCCCGCCCCCTGATTCTCCACCCACAGTTCCGCTACTTTTTTTCCCCCATTTCGACCACTGGGTACACACATTCCATTAGTTAGCACAGTCACAATCCAAGAGAAGTTCCCGGGTGTCAGATCAGAAGGATGTCAATTCCCAGCACAGTGTGCTTGTCCCTACCGCTTTCAACATTCTTCAGCAACACCAAGGAGTAATTTCAATCTTTGTGAAAACTTTGAATATATAGATCCATCCACAGAACATCTGCCTACAGTAAATCCACAACCCATGCATGATGTACTATGGTTAAGGTTCAATTCAACATTCATTATATGTTCTATACATTTCTATAAAAATCGAACAGTATAATTTGAAAGCACTTCATTTTTATAATATCCATACATTTCCATGGACCAAAACCCTGGTAAACATTTCTCGAAATAAAATGCTACTCCCACCGCCAGATATTTGTGGGAGTTGGCGTTATATTTACAGGAGGAAAATTATTATTTTGAAAACTCAAGTTAAATCACTCGTATTCTCCTCTTGACAATCCAGATGGGCCTTTAGAAGGATTTCTTAAATTATGTTTAAGAAAAACCAAGTAGAAAAGCGCATATTTACACTTCTAATGATTTTGAACATAGCTCAAGGAATGTAGCCATATAGACATTAATGTTGTCTTTCCCCTTTGAGATGTAACTTAATGTCAATGGAATATTGTCACATTTCTATGTAGATAAAACAACAACTGACAAGACTGCAAAACTATTTATACACAATGCTTTAAACTCCTCCCTGATGTTGAGATCTGGGCTATTTTGTACTATGTGGAGCACGATGCCAGAAAATGGCAGTGGCACTTCACCTAAGTCTTATTTATTTAAATATATTGAGCTATGGTTGTTTACAAAATAAAATGTAAACGTTATTTGTAGTGTTCTGTGCTGACCACTGTACCGCGTTCTCCAGAATCACGTAATCTAGAAAAAAACAAGCATAATATAATAATGTGATGAGGCTCCCTTTAATGCATTGCTGGCTTTTCTTTCACATTTGGAATCCACCCGCAGGGCAGGCTACATGGCATGGGCGGGGTGTCAGCTTAGTTTAGCCACTAGCGTTGTTGCCAATGTCATTCACATTTTACATCAGCCAATAGCACAGCCACTTAGTGTTTGAGGTGTTATGCAGGGTGAGTGACATTTTGTTGATTTACTTCTAGGCTTGCACTGGTGAGTGGAGAACATAAAGTAAAGGTGTTCTCTACTGCGACCACCACATAAGCTCACCACTCCATGCCGTTGTGTTTGGAACAAGTGGAGTGGCTGGAGAAGGCAGAACAGCCCTCAGAGAATGCATAAGGAAACAATTGATGTATGGAATGCTGAACAATGCAAACATTCACCCCAGCCACAAAGATTGGGGACCAAAAAACAATGTTTTAGGCCCAGCTCTCTGTACTGAGGTGAATGTTTGAAATTGTTCAACATTCTGTCCTTCAATGTTTCTTTTTGAAATTGTCACTGGTATGCCCTGACATGGGTCCGTGCTCTCCCTGCTACTGGAGTCAAGCCAGCCTGGCTGATGAGGGGGTGAAACCCTGAAACTGGTCCCAGGATGCTTGTGTCCAATCCAGGGAGGACCTGGCCTAGGCGTTCAGGATGGACTGTTCCCACAGGGAGCAGGGTTAATACTGATTTGCATATGGCTGGGTTTCAACTGGAAAGGCATGGGGAGCAAGCAAACTATGGATTTAGGCCCAGAGCTCTGTACTGGGGTGAATGTTTGACATTGTTCAACATTCTGTCTGTTAATTATTCTGTTTACAGAATGAGTGATTGCCACAGATAAATATTCAGACCTTGAGCCCCACAGTGTTCAGGGGGCTTAAACCCAAACCAAAAATGGCCACCATAATTTTGCTTAAACTCAGATCACAAGCCAGGTACACTGTATACGTAGCTGTGCATATTACATTATTTTCTTCAACAGAAGCGAGAGGCTAGCCTGTAAATATGGTACAGTGAGCTGCATCTGTGGAAACCACATTTGGTGAGTAATACCGTGGACATAGGAATAGAGTCCTGTGCATCAATGGTGTGCTTGAGAGCGAAGCAATGCATGCTGACAGCCGAATGCATCTCAAAGAGAAGAGAGTGTGGTGTTACGGCCAGAGCTGCTGACTTTGGAACCAGTGGCGGATGCTGCTTTACTGAAGTGCGAGAGTGGGGGAATAATAATTAAATTTAAAAACTTACCTGCGTACACGGTGGCCACCTCGGTCCTGGTGGGTTGGAGAAACCTAAGCGTGCATGTCTGTTTGGCAGGTCAAAGACAGCCAGCTAAACAGATATGTTCACTTCTACTGCACCTACCACTACACACTGCTGTGCCAGGCCCCACCACCCCACCCTACAGTGCTGGCATTGGCTCAGTGAGTCAGCGGTCATTTGCTAGACCGCTGACTGACTGACCAGTGTGGCAACGCTCCTCCGCCATTATGGAGGAGCCGCTCCTGTTTGGAATTGGGAAGCAGGATCAAATCCCCATGTCTGTTCAATATATTTGTATTCTGCGAAAATCATTTTAACTCCCAGTGCCTGATAAACTGAATCTGACCCTGAGTAATGTAGCTGGTGCTCGTTTAAAGCAGTCCAATGCGCCTGAGCCACTTTGCGCTTTATAAACTGCAAAAAGGAAATCCTTATACTTCACACAAGCACACACAAACGCTGATGCTTCTTGCTGCCCTGTACTGGCACATCCTCTGAGGCTATTTCTGAGGTTAAGAGATACTATAAGCCTTGTTCAGGCAGACCAGGGTACTTCAATTTTAATCATAGGTGTTTTCAGTTACAGTCAGATGTCAGATGAATGTCCGTGTGTTAAAATCTGCATATGTAATGGGCTACTTAGGTGTATAAATCACAGTGCTTAACCAGTTTAAACAGTGATGTGCCTAAAGGTTTCAAGTGCCAAGCTGAATCATTGCCCTGCTATCTACAATCAAACACTCAAGTATCCTACGAGCAGTAAAGGGCGGCACCAAAGGTAGATTTCGAATAGATACCAAGCCCACCACCCAGATAAATATTCATAAATCCTCCTAGTAATAGTAATAACTTTATTCGGTTAGATAACCATCAAATTATACACAACAACAGATAAAACAGGAGCACTAATAAGTAATAAACAAGGAGATTTGTACATGTAATTCATTTTCTAAGAAAGGGGTACCTATATGCACCCAGATACAGTATAATCACAATGTCCTGGTTAAGAATGCAATCAAGGAAATCATTAAAAAGTTTCTAAAAGTTCGTTATACATCGTAGTATTCCTCCAGGTAATTAAAATAAACAAGTTGACCATGCAAAATGCGACAGTTACTAAAGTGCAAGATAATATAAAAGTATGTGTTACTTAGGGGACAAACAAAACAAATAGCTAGAAAACACATATACATTTAAAGCGTTAGCCTCGGATGTGCACTAGAGACTGTGCAACAATTGCATAAAGTGACTCTGCATAGTGCAAATGAATAATTAGGTTACAGTACAACAAGTAAAGCAATTAGCTAGTAACCATGGGAATCTATTACATTTATACATTTTAGTCTCTTGTACCATATCGCTTGTAAAAATGTAGTAACAGCAAATACTATTTTTGGTGATGTGAAACTTTTTAAAATCCTGAAAGCTTTCAGGTGACTACTAGTAGCCAAGTCGCGGCAGATTGGAACTAACCATTTGCGACGTATGGTATGGTACTCCATGCAGAAGAACAATACATGTTTCTCATCTTCGTTACTCAACCAACATATAGGACACATTTTGAGATCTTGGTTAGTACACTATTTGCTTGTAAAAGATCTCAGTGGTAAGATCCCGTAACGAAATCTTATTAACAGCTTCCTGGTCGAAATTGAGTATAATGAATCAAGAAATTTTTCATACATGGAAGTAAATTTGTGATCTAAAAAAGAGCTGATTACAGAGCCATTATTGATATTTGTAGCATAACAGTCGTTTATGAAAACCCAGAATCGACTTTTTAACAGATTGTTATCTGATTTTCCAATGGAGTTAGGGTCATCCCACAAGTTCTGCAATCCAAATTTGGAAAACCAACCTGAGATGGCTTTGACCCATGGAATGTTCGTAGCTCCATGAAGATTCAATAGCTCTACCAATGAGTCTTTAAAAACTCCAAGTTCGGGTGGACCAAAGCCAGATCCAATAAGCTAAGGTTTTTAAAATAGCCAGATCGGCGACTCGTGGGGGCGTGGTTTGGACGCCGATGGCGGAGGCGGCGTGAGCAGCGAGCTCCGTCCCTGATCCCGCCGATTATCCTGACAACTGCCTGGGTAACGGTGAAATTGGCAGAATCGGACGACGGAAGCTGATTGGAGGCTTTCCTGCCCATCGAGGTGAGGTCTGGTATCTCCGGGCGCTCCTGCGTTTCGGTTTTGTCTCTGTGGGTGAAGCGGCATTAAGGTGGTGGCCGGACTCGCCCGGGGGAGCTAGTCCGTGGTTCCTTCTTGGCTGTGTGCTGTGGTTCGCACCTGCGGAAGGACTGTAGAGGGGGCGCGGCAGGCGGACCGCCGCTACGCTCAACAATTGGAGGCAGCTGCCGGTTGTGGCAGATCACAAATCGCCCCGGACAAGGGGCTGCCGAGAAGCTTGTGGGCTCAAAATGGCACCCGCGCTGGTGATGGCCTCGGCTTAATGACCCCAGCCCGATAGTGCCGAGGGGACCGGAGCGGCCCAGGAGCGGGGCACTGACTGGTCCGCGGTGCTGTCCCATAGCAGCGGAGGAGCTAGGGCGGATGTGCGGCTGGAGGCGCCCTTATAGCACTGTGAGAGATCCGGTAGGGCAGTGTGCCCACGGAGGCCATGAGATGGACGCTTGGGGGCCGGGAGTGAACCGGACCGCGGAGCTGGCACAGGCGAGCTCCAGCACAGGACGACTGTAGCTGTGGCAGGAAGAGGGTCCTTTACTGGGGCCGCCGATGAGTGCAGTGCTGCGGGCCTGATCTTGGCACTGCGGAGGTGGGGGCGGGAGCAGGCTCGTGGCGCTGGGCAGCCGGGGGCCGTGGAGGGCCGACTAGGGTGCTGGGGGCGAGGAGCGACCACGGTGATGCCTGGGAGCGGCGGCGGCGAGCTGTGGGGAGCAGCCTTCACTGTATATGGCCAACAGGGGCACTGGAGTGAAGAGAGGAGCGGCAAGTGACCAGCATGGGTCCATCGCTCTGATACACCGGGGGTGAGGTGGCGGCCCCGATCAGTGAGACTCAGAGTGTGCTTGCGCGGAGATCTGGGGTTCTTCCCTGGAGGGCAGGAGGGGCTGATCAGGGAGCAGAGTGGCGGTTGAAGAGAAATATAACCGGGAGAGAGGCACTGGGACAGGGAAACCACAACGGCGTGCTGGGATCTGCGTGGCTGAGGGCTCCAGAGTGTGCTAGGAGGGAAAGTGGTGGAGTACGCCGCTTCAATGACCAATGAGAGGAGTGGAGGCTACAGAGTGATACCTTGAGTATTGTGGTTCTCCAGTGGATTACGCAGGTCCAGACCCTGTTCTTAAATCCGAAGGTAGTTGGCGAGGGCTGTGTTGCGCTGAACGGAGTCGGTTGGCGAGGAGGAGGGCCACGTGTTTACAAGGCATGAAGCCCAAGGGCAGGAAGGAGGACGTCGTGGACCCCGCGGGGGCACACGGAGACGGAGAAGACGCTGAGACGACATCCACGGAACAGAGACTGAACAAACGTCTTGATCAAATCCTAGACGCCATAACGGCGACAAAGGAGTCCCTCCATCAGGACATTACTCAAGTTGCGACGGGGCTGGGGCTTCCGAGAGCGGATCACTCGAAATTAGTGGATAGGGTCAAGGACTCTGAATTGATCCTTCAGGACCTCAAACCAGCGGTGGTCACGGTAGAACGTAAATTGGAAGAGGCACTGAGGAGGCTCGAGACACTGGAAAGGAAGGCTGAGGATGCTGAAAGTCGTAATCGGTGCAACAACGTCCGGGTTGTAGGCCTGCCCGAAAATGTTGAGGGGACAGACATGGTTCTTATATGGAGAACTGGTTCAAGACTACCGTCGCCCCAATGGGCCTCTCTCCTTTCTTTACACCAGAGAGAGCACATAGGGTCCCTGCCAAGCCGCCCGCGCCGGGCCGCCCTCCCCGCCCCGTGGTGGCCAGAGTCCTCCACTATAAAGACAGGGATCTACTGATCCAAAATGCACGCTCAACAGGTCCTTTCCAGGTAGACAATAGCGCTGTGACAATCTTCCCGGATTATACCCAAGAGATACAAAGGCGTAGAGCCTCGTACTTGTCTGTTAAGAAAGAGCTTAGGGATGAAGGCATACAATATTCGCTGCTCTTTCCGGCTAAATTGAGGGTGATACTGGATGGGTCAACGCACTTCTTCCTGACGCCTGAGGACGCTTGGTCTTGGCTAGAAAGGTACAGGGCAGGCACAGATCGTAGGACCAAGGGTGAAGGTGGAATGCCTAAGCCTCCGCGGATGTGCCAATCACAGCGCCTCTGCAAGAAAAACAGACTACAAAAGGAGTTGCAATGTGCACAGATAGCGGCAGATAAACAAGGAGCTTTGGCGGCTACAGCGGCGATAACTGGTTCGCAGCAAGAGGACTCGGCCAAAGGGAAGGATTCTGAAGAAGAAATGAGACGCTCTGGCACCGAGGTGTCGGAAGATGATAGTACCAAAGGACCGGAGGTGACGCCCAGATCGGCTGATGATTTGTAGGTTGCTTCTCTCTGTTTCAGTCTCATGGTTAAAGAACTGAGCGTGGTGAAATTGGAAGGCCTGGTAACAATTGTGAACTTTATGACTGTGCCTTATTATTGCGGGATGTTGAGGGCTGGGGGCTGGCGTGGGAGCTGCCACCCGTCAGGGCCGGACCACTACCCCATCGCCCTTAAGGCGGCCTGTAGTGGCTACTGCAGGATAGTACTGTGTGATTTGTTGGTATAGTTTGGATGGGGACTGATAATGAGTTATTGGGACCTGTTCTTGGGGGGAGGGTCAGGGAAGTTTTTTGGGATGTTTTGTGTTTGGGGTTTGGCAGCGCTGGTGTGGGTATACGAACCAAGAGGGAGGAGGAAACGGGGGAAGTTGTAATGGGACCATTACCTGAGTTGAAATGTATTACATGGAACGTACGTGGATTACATACTATGTGAAGGCGTCACAAGGTACATGCTTATTTGATAAGGAGGGGAGTCCAGATAGCGTTGCTTCAGGAGGCCCATCTCACTAAACAAGAATGTGTTGCGTTACAGAGGAGGTGGAGAGGTCAGGTGTTTGGCACTGCTTACTCTGCGTTCACCAGGGGGGTGTTAATATGGGTGCGGGCGGGGATCCCGTTCAAGGCCCCGCATACTGTGATAGATCCTGAGGGTAGATATGTAGCGTTAACGGGGAGATTGTATGACAGAGTGGTGGTATTGTGTAGCATATACGCACCGAACACAGACCAACCCCGATTTGTTGACGTTATTTTCGGGAAACTGGCGCATCTCCTATCAGGCCAAGTGATTCTGGGTGGAGACTTTAATTCACTTACAGATGTAGCACTAGATAGGTCGCACCCCCCGTTGGGGGACTCCCAGGTTCGCAGGATAGCGAAGAAGAGAGCGGAGTGGCAGAGCGGATGGGGGCTGACTGACATATGGAGAGTGCAACACCCTGAGGATAGGGATTATTCCTTCTTTTCTGCTCTTCACGAACTGCACGTTAGAATTGACACTATCTTATGCACCCAAACACTGGCACCCTTGGCGACACACTCAGAGTACTTGGCGAGGACGATCTCGGACCATAACCCACAGTTGGTATCCTTTCAATGGCAGCGCGTGAGGGCGGAGGTTCCCACCTGGCTATTACGCCCAGACACTCTAGAGGATCAAGCCTTTAGAGCCGATATCAAGGAGGGTATTGAACAGTATTTTGCTGTAAATAAGAACTCGGCCTCTGCTAGAGAAATGGAATGGAATGCATTTAAAGTGGTGATGAGAGGGTTATGTATCAGTAAACATGTGGGAGAAAGGACAGTGGTGTTGAATGATATCAAGAAAGCAGAGGAGGCACTGCGGGAGGTTGAGAAACAAAGACCGGAACAGAGGGAGTTGCAGGACCAGCTTCTGGCAGCTCGGGAGCTCGTGGCCACTGAGACAGAAAGGTTGCGTAGTTACGATTATAAGCAGTATAGGGCAAAGGTACATGCTGAGGGGGATAAGGTAGGCACGCTCCTGGCAAGAATGGCGAACCCAAGGACAGGTGGGTCCCCAGTCCTGAGTATCCGATCGGACTCAGGGAGTATGCTCTATTCTCAATCTGAGATCATCTCGCGCTTCCTAAGATACTATACCACACTATACCAGAGTCACCTGGAGGCGGATACGCTAGATATTGAGAACTACCTGACGGGGATTCCGCTACCGCAGCTAGAGGAGGAGGACGCCAAAACCCTGGGTCAAGCTATCACTATAGCTGAAATAAGGGGAGCAATCAAACATATGGCCAGGAACAAAACTCCGGGGGTGGATGGTCTCCCCATAGAATTTTATGTGACGTACCTTGATTCCCTGGCGCCTCAACTGCAGGTGGTATATAATGAGGCGATGGAGCTGGGCCACCTGCCCGAATCCATGAGGGTGGCGCTGGTCGTCCCCTTGTTGAAACCCGGGAGGGAGGGTGATGAAGTGACCTCCTATAGACCGCTGTCTATGCTAACTGTGGACTACAAGATTCTGAGTCGTATTCTAGCTACAAGACTAATGCCCCACATGACTGCTTTGGTTCACAAGGATCAGGCGGGGTTCATACCGACTAGGAACACCTCGCATAATATTCGTCGCCTTATAGGAGTATTGAGTAATGACCTCGGGGATGAGGCGACGCAAGCTGTGTTATCAGTGGATATAGAGAAGGCGTTTGACTGCCTCGAATGGGAGTATCTAGATAAGGTGCTGGGAAAATTTGGATTAAGTGAGCGCTTTAGACGCTGGACGAAGGTCTTGTACTCCTCCGCTGCTGCTAGGGTGCGTCTGGGCTCTGTCGTATCACCGGAATACCCGGTGCAGAGAGGCACGAGACAGGGGTGCTCGCTCTCGCCCCTGCTGTTCGGGCTAGCGATAGAACCTCTAGCGGTCAACGCCAGGTCGGGGATGACGTATGATGGCCTGGTTAGTGGGGGACTTCCGCACTACATATTGTTATATGCGGATGATTTACTACTGTTCCTGGCGGACACGACGGCCGCACTGAAGGGTGCGGTGAGCATGTTATCGGACTTTGGGAAACTATCGGGACTCTGTGTGAATTGGGCTAAAACGTGTGTCTTCCCCTTAAGGGCAGATATGCCCCAGCCGCAACTAGCCGATGATTTGGTGTGGGAGCGTTCGTGCTTCACCTACTTGGGAGTTCGGATATACCACACGGCGGAAGGGAATGTGGGGCGCTGCAAAAAGAAACTGAGGGGCAATATGGCGTTTTGGGCAACCCTACCTCTCTCTGTGCTAGGGAGAGTTGCACTGCTCAAGATGGTGGCCTTGCCACGTCTGCTTTATTACTTCCGTACACTCCCGCTGTGGGTGCCACCTCGGTATTTTCGGGAACTACGGACGCTCACCATTAAATTTTTATGGGGGATGGGATGGAGACGGGTGGCACTGGATACGTTGTTGAGGCCGAAATCGGAGGGGGGACTAGCGGTTCCTAACTTCGAACTTTATTATCTGGCGGCGCAGCTGCAGATCCTTACACAGAATGTAGCACGGGAATTTAGGGGCCCGGAACAAGCTCGTGGATTGGGGATACAGAGGCATGTCCTCTCCTATTTAGTTATGCAGCAGCACCTGGTAGTCAGGGATTTAACCCTGGAAGACCCTGAGATTATGCTGGAATAAAAGTCAAAAGAGGGCAAAAGTGGCGTACCCATATGCACCCGAAATCCCTCTTGGCATGCTGACAGCACTGCCACACGGGGGGGACTGGTCCCGGCTACTGGAATGGGAGGAGCTGGGGTTACAAATGGTGGGCGACTTATATGCCGATGGCGAGTTGTTGCCATTCCGGGCGCTGCAAGACCAATTTGGCCTTCCTGACGGAGGTTTACTTTTGCACATGGCTGTTACTACAGCAATGCGGAAACACGGGGCAGTCGGAACCTCAAACCACGATGGCTTGCCAATATGTGGTAATGGTGGCCGGAACGATCAAGGCGGTTACCTGCCTACATTCCCAAATGCTATGTGAAGGCCTGGAGCCCCTGACGACTCTCAAACAGAAGTGGGAAGCGAGTGTAGGGAAGCCCATTCCGGACACAGTTTGGGGTCACATCATGACGAGGACCTGGAAAGGGTGTAGGAATGCACCGTTTCAACAGGTACACTTTTTTATAATACATAGAGCTTACCTCACTCCGGGGAAGAACGGGAAATATTTCCACGTGCAGGATGCAGCGTGCCCTAAATGCCTAGCGCCTGATGTGGAACTAGACCACATGATGTGGGATTGTCCGAAACTGGAGTCCTATTGGTCCGAGGTAGGGACGCTTCTTAATGAAGTCACGGAGCGGCAAGTGGCCTATACTATGGCGACTTGTTTGTTGCTTTGGTTTCCTCACACGAAAACGACTAAGATCACTAGTAAGTTCATTGACTTGGGCCTCATCATGGCCCAGAGGGAAATAACCTGGCACTGGAAGTCGAAGGAAGGTCCCTCTAGTAAGCGGTGGGCGAACGAACTCCATAGGTGGGCCCATAGTGAGAGCATGATCAGATTGCGCCAGGCAGCCCATACGGCTAATGTGAGGAATCTAGAAGCAGCGCGCGCATGGGTAGAACTAGTGAGAGTGTTAAGTGACAACCTATCCCCAGCGGGAGACTAAAGCAAGTGAGTTATGTGAGTTGTTCCATGTAAAATACAAGTAGATAATTGTGATCCTACAGGTTTCCTCCTTTTTAGGTGCTAAGTGATTGAGAGAAGGCCCACACTAACTGCAGTTCAGGGGGGTGGGTTTAATAGGGATATTGGGGACATTTACTGTTGTTGCAGAAGGGATGGGCATTGTAGAATTCAATGGGTGGTTCTTAAGCTGAAGGACTTAGTCTGGCGATGCCTTATGAGGAGCGGCTAGGAAGACCCGGCACTACAATGAGGTTAACGGAAGAGAAAAAGGGGTCTGACGCTGGGACTGGTACCACACTGACAGAACCTGAAAATACATACCACTGGGATCATAGATTTAGTTGCCTGGAGGGGATGATGGACATGGAATTACAGTAAAGCAGATACTAGATGATCCAAATGGCGATACTAAGGTACCCCGCAAGAAACACCAATTATGTTATTGAATTACCAACGCCGCCCGACCTCCGGGATGTGGGCTGAATGGCTGTGATATGTATACGTTACACTGAAAGCAAAGCGTTTATCTAATATTGTTAGCGGGCTACCCAGAACAGATGGTTGTACATTGTCTACTTCTGCAATAAAAATAAAATTAAAAACAAAACAAAACAAAAAATCGGCGACTCGTTTCATCCCAACATCAAAGTACATGGGATTTAGTGGTGAGGTAGATGGTAGACCCAATAGCCTTCTGAAGAATTTATTCTCAGCGATCGTTAATGAATGTAGATTTCCACAGACCCAAATCTCCGACCCCATAAAGAGCAGTTCCCTGCGCGTTTGCACAATAAGTTTCCACCGCAGGGGAATTATGCACGACGACGTTTTATTGTAAAAGCCTCAGAATAGCATTAGATCTGTGTTCGGAGGAGCCAAGACGGCGACCAAAATGGCCGCATAGACGCCCGGCTCCGCCGCTCGCCCTCACCTTTCGCCCCATCCTGGCACCGATCCTGCATCCCGATTGTGGCCAAATCCGGCTGAATATCTCTGGAGTGCGGCGATACCACTCCGGCACGAAACCTATTCCTGACGGCCGAGATCCATCGCCTCAAACTTTCCGGCCCTGGCACTGACTGGACCGGGACCTCGCGTGACGCTGCAGCCGGTGCGCGGCTGCACAACAGCGGCCCCGAGAGATCATCTTCGCCCGGTGATCCGGACCGGGACTTTCGATTGGAGCGGCCAGAGACGGCAGATCGGGGATTGCACTGACACCCCAGAGCAGCCCAACAACGAATTGCGCAGTTGCCTGCCACTGGTCGCACACTCTGCTGCGCCTTCCGACATACGAACCGGCTTCGCCCCACCCCATGCACTGCCGGCGACCGATGGATACCCTTACAATGTTGCTCTGAGTGAGCATTCGGTTATGCCCGGCGAGTGCTTTGCAACGCGGTGGGTGTTTTCTGTTCCCGTATGTGCCTGTTGGGATCTGCTGGTGCGTGGTGGACGGCGATTGATTTCCTGGCAGCCGGTGGGGCTTGCTTCTTTTCCGGCTCTGGGGTCCCTTGCGAGAGCGGCTCACCACACTGACCGGTACTGGGGCGATGGAACTCACAACGCGAGATGTTCTACTGGCCCTCGCAGATTTGCATTCCGAATTGAGGAATCGCTTGATACACGGTGATGACTTGCAGACAGTGGCGATGTGTCCAATGGCGGACGGCCTGACTGCTGGTCCGGAGCCCGACATCTCCTGGTGTGTTGGCGCTGAGGACCCCCTGAACTGGGTGCAGTCAGATTATGGATTTGGTGGGACCTGCAGCCGAGCTTCTGTGCTTGCGGATGTTCTCACCCGCCAATCGGCTGTTATTGCTCCTGACCGTCCTCACTTTGTTTTTGCGATGGCTAGTGTGTTCTGGAGCTGCGCAATCACATTGTCTTCTTTCCGTCTCCTTGTTGCTACATTGGCTCCAAAAGTGACTGTGGACGCATCGACTCTGCTTCCCTACAACGTGCGGTGCCTTACTACCTCGACCCGGACTGGACAAGGCTGAACCTGGACTTTTTACATATTTATTGGATTTTCTGATGCCGGACTGTGACATAGCTTGTGGGTGCGACTTTGAGTGACCGGGATGATTTTACATTGTTGTTTGCCCTCCATTATGGTGGGCTCTTTGTTCGTCAGGATGGGTAGGTGGGGGCGTGTCTGGGGCCGGAGCTAGGGCCCTCCTCCTGTTTTCCCCTTTTTCGGGTTTTCTAGGGCGACAGGAATGCCTATGGGGGGGGCCGTGGCCTTCCGCTGCATGCAGGGTGGGGGGTGGGGGTGGGGTGTGTTTTTTTGTTTCTCTTTGTCTCTATGGCCCGCTTTTTCTTTCCTCTTCTTTCCTTCTTCTTTCTTAATAACTCTTCCTTTATAACTTTTAGTTGGAGTCGGGGGTTTAGGTTCCTCGAGTGGATGATTATTTGTGTCCCTTTTTGTTGCAGGATCCTGTTCATATTAATCGCTTAGTGGGTGGGTTACTGTGCCTCGATGGACTGCTCTCGGACTTGTATCCTCTTGTTGTGTCCTCATTGATGCGCTGACTTGAAGGCTATTGTCCCTACATGTGCATAGCACAGTGAATGATGTCGTAATGTTGCATTTAATCTTATTCTTCAATTTTATTTGAACTGGACTCCTCCCACATCCTGTAAAACTGCTGACAATGCTGATCGTCTAACCTGATTTATTGTTGCCGGCATCGCTGGAGTTTACCATGTCACTATCCTGTGTTGCACGATCATTTGCCCTCTGGATGTTATTTCATGGCCTTCTGACCTTTATTTGATTTGCGTGCGATTTTATCCTGATAGCGTATTTTTCAGCTAATCCTCCGATTGCGACTCTTGGCATTGTTGATAATATGTTGGATTCATTGCCCCCTCTTTGCTTACTGCGGATCGCATGTCGACTGCTTCTTTTCATTTATAACCTTTAAAATTAACCTGATTTATCCTGTGCTCGACGGTCACCTTTTCATATGTGGCATTTTGACCTCTGGCTGGTTTTTCTCTAGAGACTGCTGAGCCGTTCTATTGTTACATTTGTGCTACACTTGATTTTGAGGCCGGCCACGACGGTTGTAGGCCCGTGTCTGTATGCTTTTGTGATTCAATAAAGGTTTTAAAAAAAAAAAAAAAAAAAAAAAATGATCTGTGTTCGATTGTTAGTTTGGATTTTTCCAATTGGCTAGTCCACCTTAAGTTATCCATGAATCTGACCTCTAAGTAGTCAAAGCTATGAACTCTATCAAGAGCCTTGCTACCTACATAGATACTTCAACTTCTCTTCTTTCAAACACCATAAACTTGTTTTTATTTATGTTTAATTCATAACCTCTTGAATTACAAAATGTTAAAACGTGTCGATTAAAATTTGGAGGCAAATTGGTGATTTTGATAAAAGGAGAAAATCGTCAGCAAAAAGTAAAATCAGTGTCTTATTATTGTTAAAAACTGAGGAGGTGTTCATGCATAGTTCTAAAATGTCCACAACATTGTTAATATACAGGGAAAAAAAGGTAGGGGCTAAGACACAGCCCTGGCAGACTCCTCTTTCTATGGGTATGCAATCATCCCTCAGTTCGCCGTTGGGGCCCCAGCGAACTTGTGCATGGTTGTGTACATGCAGTTTTTTCATTAGATGTACTATATTAACTGAGACCCCCATATTTGCCAGGGCTTGGCAAAGAGTAGCACAAGGAATAAGGTTGGATGCTGCTCGGAGGTCAATAAAAGTTACATATAGTTTTTGTCTCCGGAGAAAAACATAATTCCAATGTAAAACAGCAAATCTAAAAATCTGATCTGTCGTACTAATCCTTGATCTAAAACCTGCCTGGAGGGGGATAAAATGTCATTAGTATTTGCCCAATCAAGAAGTGTCACTAGAATTTGCTTTTAATTTTTTGGGGGGCGTTCTCAATGAGACTGATGGGCCTGTAGTTCGATGGCTCCCCTGTATCACCTTTTCTGTATATCGCTATAATATCAGCTCCAAGCCAGGATTGTGGTACCTTTCCCCCAGCTGCTAAAGCATTTGACAACATATTAAAATATGAGCCCCATATTGAGAGTTCTGATTTGTACAGGTCACCAGGAATTGTGTCCGGGCCAGGGGCTTATGCAAATTTCAGTGAATCAATCGCTCTGGATATTTCTTCCAGACTAAACAACAATAGAAGGGTCAGATTCTACTACTAAAGGTACATTTAAAGTGCTAGTACCAAGCCTGGTTGAACCATTTCTCCACCTTAGAGGGGTTAGAGGTCTTATCAGTACTGACTTGATAAAAAATGTCATGTAGTTCTTTAAATAAGCCAATGTGTATATCTAAAATAGGGATTACATCCTCACTTGACCCATCATATGATTCAAAGAATGATACATAAAGTTTGTACATCTGTGTGGATAAATTATGGTTAGACATAACAGTAGGCCAAGAAACATAGCGGCGCTTGTTTGCTACCAAAGGAGCAGGTACAATAGTCATCTGGCGATTTCTATCTTGGTTCAGGGAGTCACCAGTCAGGGTTACCTCAGGAGAGTTATGGTCACTATCCACGCCCACCACCACCGTCATATGATGGAGGAGTGGCCACAATCTCATATCAACTAACACAGTCAATGGTACCAGTACAAGCCCCTCTTTTTAATTGTTACTACCCTCATGAGATTGGAGGGAGTGCCCCCATTGCATGCTCTAAGGCCCCTGCTTAATGTGAACGAAGCCAGTTCTAGTGCAATATTTGAGAACTTTTTCTTAAGGAGACCTAACAGTGGTGGAATACCCCAGACTTCATCCTCCTCTTTTGTTATCCTGTTTGGGTGAGTTGAGGGTTCAAAGGAGGTATTGAAATTGCCAGCTACTACTATTTTTATGTTTGATTGCAATTTATCAAAAAAACTCTCAGGGATGGATAATGTAGGAGATTTATTAAGTCCCCTTGTGCTCCTGACATAGACAGTAAAATAGACAATCAAAGACCAGACAAGAAAGTCACAGTGATCCACATTAGGTCCGGGCTATCAATTGCCATCAGCGTAGAAGTGCTAGCGCAACCGTTCTTAATTAGGATCATGAGCCCACCCATCGCTCTCCCATAGTTGGCTACAGGTTTTGCCTCAAGCTATAACAAATGAACCCATCAATAAGTACTTTTTCTGTAGCCCACGTCGCCTGTAACATGCAAATATCTTGTTCGGCTATATATGCCCTTCAGTCTGAATCAACTAATTTCGACCCCGGACCAGCGATGTTCCAGGATAGTAATTTGAGAAAGCGCAGGGGGTTACACTGCCCATTCGGCTCAATTTCAGTTGGAGCAACTAATAGCTCGTCTTGGCCACAATTCCCTAGGTGGTTCAAGCTATTAGCAACAGTGTGCATACACTTGCTATCTGTAAGATTGTTGACCAGCTCACAAAGGGTTAGTGAAATTGGAGGTAGCTCCATATGGCCATGACTCTCTACTAAGGTAGTTGAGTCTGCCAATCCCACCTGATAATTGTCTGTATGGTTGATCTTTTCATCCCCAGCATAATAACCAGACAGATTACCTGGGTCAACAGAAGAAAGATCTAGGGTAGTTGAATCCACCAACCCCACCTGATGATTGGTCTTTTCGTCCCCGTCATAATAAACAGGCAGATTACTTGGGTTAGCAGGAGATAAATCTGGGGCATCAATGCACCCTGGGACATGAAGGGTTGTATGTCCCTGCTCCCCTATTCGGGAACATAAATCTACTATCCCTGCCTGAAGGTAGCCCGTGTGATTAGTCACTTACAATAACCCAGAGAATTACTTTGATCAACAGAGGGTAAAACAATAACATCAGAACACTCAATGACAAGAGAGACTAGAGGCAGTCTACTGGTTTCTTTCAAGTTGTTTGACTTCATTAGTGACTTAAAGTCCAATTTAGGAATCTTAGTCAGTCAATTTTATCCAAAGATTTTTGGCTTTAACAGAGTTCCATAAAATTCCATGGGATGGCAGAAATGCCTTTAAGCTAATACACAATGATTGCACCCCGTGCAAATTGCAAGTGCGTAACTAGAAATCTACTGGATTTTCGACCAGATAATGGAAAGTAAGAGCAACTTGTATATAATCATGGGTTGATGAGCTCGATGTGTACCCCTTGGGCAGTGCAATATCGGATCTGATTACTGTAGAACATTCCCTTTCAATTCTCAGCCAGTGCATAACTTTATTAACCAGAGCATCCGGGTCTTCATACGTGCCAGGTTTTAACTTCGGGACCTGAGTCACATAGATGGAGCAAGAATGGTCTAATGTGGACAAATGACAATCAATTTCCCAAGGTCTCCTTGGTGGATTAGAAGATGGCATAAAAGGATCAACTTTAGGGAGCATGCTTCTGCCAGCAGAGTGATGATCTCCCATCCTCCTTGGATGAATAGTCGTAGGCAAGTTGCTATTAGCACAACTCAATAGATTCTGGGATCTTAGTGGCCTTGATGATTCTAAACTAGATTTAGTTGCTACATGTTGAGAACTATTTGACAACTTCCCTGGGATAACCGCTTTCCCCGTTTGGGGTCTGCCATAAGTGGTGGGAATCACCTGTTGCAAAGCAATGCTTGAAGGTGTGGGAGGGGGTGTTCATGAGTCGTACAGGACTGCACTGTGGGCAAGGGGACTGTGTCTGGCAAGATGTATCATGCTTACAAGAGCTAAAACAAGTTGTTAACTTGTTAACAGTGTCCGACAACAATAAGATTAAACTTTTTAGGTGGTTCAGTTTGATATCCAGCCTTTCAAGGCAGATGTTCATATCTTGTATGGTAACATAGGCCACAGTGATGGGTAAATCTTGATTTATGTCATTGGGCTCAGTTTGCAGTCCCGTGGATTCATCAACCAACTGTAATGGTTCAAAGTGATTGTGACAGGGAACCTTTTCAATAACATTAATTTTAGGGTCCAAGGAACGATCTGAGCTTGTAGTCCTAGTCGTTGTTGGATTACACAAATCAATCCTCTCAGGAACTGGCCCATTTGTTAAACATGCAGGTTCAGATGAGTCACAAACATGGCTAGTGGTCACGTATGATTGTTCGCAGACTTTCGTTTTTTTTTAAACATTGCTGGGACTAAAACTCGGGGTAATATATACGAACAGGGAGCATGGATAAAACAGACAGAGGCAGTAGGAGCCCAGTGATTCAGGGTTACTGATGAAAGTAAGAGAATGTAAATAGTACCGTAGTAAGATAGAGCAATAGGATTGCGATGTAATCACTGACTGTATTATCCTCCTGGACTCTTTGGGTACCCCAGAGATTGGACATTAGAGGAGGTCCTAGCCCAGCCTCCTTCAGGCTCTGACGGGCGTGGATGGGCCTGCTCTTGGCCTGGGCTTTACCCGGGCACATCCCACGCAGTGGGAAGCCTCCAGCAGCCTTATGTGCCTCCGGGCGCAGAAAAGGGCATCATCAGTGCGATGCAGGGAAGCTTGGGAAATGGAGGCCCTGCCTCAGCACTACCCCCGGTGTCTCCAGAAGCACGTCCCCCGCAACGGGAAGCCTCCAGCAGCCTTATGCACCTCCGGGTGCAGAAAGGGTGTCAGCAGTGCGATGCAGTATGGGGGAGCCTGGGAAATTGAGTGCCTGCCTCGGCTCTAACCCCTAGTGTCTCCAGAAGCGCGTCCTCTTGTTTATATGAAAAACACATCCAGGTGTTAGATCGTTGCTAATCCTTAAATTCTAATTGAATTGTAAAGTGCTGGAATGCCTGAAAGCTTCACAAATCAGATTGCTTAAAGTTAGCTAGACGTACAATGTACACACTGCCTCTTGAAAGGAAATTTCTTACCTGAAGTAGAAGTTTTATGAGTCCAAAAAACCCTCTTGAGGTCTTGAAGTGATTTCCAGGATTCCTGACGTCCAAAAAATCCTTTCAGTTTGGTTTCCAGTGTTCTAGGAGAATGAGAGAAGATTGATTTACTAAGAACCATCACATCCAGATAAGTATCAATCAATCAATCATAGCATTTGTAAAGCAAACTACATACCTGTGAGGGTCTCAAGGCACTGGGGGGAGGGGGGTGGGGGGGGAACGCTGCTACTGTTCCAAGAGCCAGGTCTTGAGGAGTCAAATTAAGGGGCATATTATCAAGGGGGTTTATCTCCGCATTTTTGGCTTTAAAAGCCAAGAAAGGGGAGATAAAATTATCTCCCAATTACCTAGCTGTCGCTAACACCAGTTAGCGACAGCTAGTAGGAGATAGCGACCATCTTGGGCCCCACTTTGCATGTCAGTGATATTTATCACTAATGACATGCAAAGTGGGCGTGCCAAGATGTTAGCGACTGGAAACAGTCGCTAACATCGCTATCTCCTATTACCAACTTTTGGAGATATTCACGCTAAACGCGAATATCTCCAAAAGCTAACACCTGCCATGAGCAGTTCTTAGCCATGTTATCCAATGGGAGGTGAATAACATGGCTAAGAGCATTAGCTCGGTAATGCATGAATATCGCTGACTTTTCAGCGATATTCATGCATTGCGGCCGTTTATTATCGCATTTGCGATAAACCTTGGTAATACCAAGGTTTATCTGCGATAAAAATCGCCGCAGCGCAGCGGTAAATTTTTGTCTCTAACCAAGCAATAGCGATAATTATAGCTATTGCTTGGTAATATGCCCCTATGTATGTTACCAAAGGGGTTTGGTTACCAAATGTGTGTTCTTTGGGTAGTTAGTCCGGTCTACCGTATGAAGGTGCGGCGTTTGAACGGGCCGTGAGCCATTTGTTTTACTGGTTTGCGCACCTCTTACCCTTCCTACGTGGAGATCTGCTGTGTCGTCATCCAGCAACCAAGCTGTCCAAAGACATTTTGGAGAACGTACGCTCCTGAAGCCAGCAGCACCATTCTTAACATACATGCCGCCATCTGCCTTCGGCGAAGCAGAGCACCAGGAAACTATGGGGCCGATTACGATTGCGGATTTCCCGCATCCACCGGGCCGGCGGAAGCCACCGCCGGCCCGGAGGATGCGGGAAATCCGCCGGGGAGCCTTGAAAGACCCACCTCCATATTAGGATGGCTGGTGGGTCTTACTATCTGTCTGCCGCTTTTCCAGCGCGGGCGGATTCCGCCCGCGGCGGTAAAGCATTAACATGGCTGGCGGTGTCTATCAGACACCGCCAGCCATATTAGGATGTCTGCGGAAAGATGCCTTTACACGGCGGCATTTCCGCCGTGTAAAGGCATAAGGATTTGTGTTTGGGGGCCCGTTGGGGGCCCCCAGGGGTGAAGGGGGGTGGGGGGTGCACATGGGGGGTACCTATGGTACCCCCCTGCATTTGCCTGCACATAGCGGCAGGCACCGCGAGGTGCCTGCCGCTTTGTGCATGCAAATGCACAACTTACTTTTTTATCATTGCGGCGGGTGCTGCTTCAAGCAGCACCCGCCGCAATGATAAAAATACAGGATGTGACCGCCAGGGTGGCGGTGACATCCTAATTTGCACGGAGGGACCGCCGCTGCCCCTGCGGACGGTCCCTCCTTCTCTATGGTGGCGGACAGACTCAGGTCCGTCCGCCATCATAATCGGCCCCTATGTGTGGGCACATCACAAGGTGGTTTGTGTGCATTTTTATGCGAGAATGCATGCGCGCACTCTAGGTGCAGGCATGTATTTCTTCTAGCCTGCCTATGACGCCTGGCGCTTGTGACGCACGGGTCCCCACCCCTCCCACCACAGGGTTTGTAATATTGAAGGGAAACTCAGTGGTCCACATCTCCCATAACATACCGGAGACAGTACATCCTTGTGGTAACTGACAGGTCAACATTTTACAGAAGATGCGGAAGATGGGTAATGGACCTGGATCACAGCGTCCAGTCTTTGGGTTATCAGTCTTTCATGTGTCTACATTTGTATTATCGTCATAGCTTACGGCTGATCAGAAAACCAAAAGCGAAATTTAGTTGCTATGTGAGGAAACCCACTGTTGGGTGCATATGATCTCATCATTCTGAATGCCATGCTGCATCCAGTTTGTTTGCCTCTGGAACATTTCACTGACTATGCTTCCACAGAATGAATCTTGGCATGTTTTTCTTTTTTTTTGGCATAGAGACATTGTTTGCCTATTCGTGTGAGAAATAGCTCAAAGGAGGTCTTGTGATTTTATTATCACATTTAATAATATTCTACTCCATTACATTGGTTCTTGTTCAAATCAAACAATTGCTTGTCTTAAGTATTGTGCTTGGGTGACCAGTTAAGCTTTTGTATGCTTTGTTCTAAGGTGGATTTGATTTCCCTACTGCTGCCCAAGGGTAATAGTGAGGTGAGGTGAGGAGTACCTTGCCAATTTATTTTTATAGGTTGTTTGTTATATGGCTTCAATTTCACATTTATTTTAGGTTTGATGCTGAGATTTTACTTCACATATATATACACTGCCTCACTGAACTTTACATACCATTACGCTTTGGTTGGATTGTTCTATGGGTGTGAATTGCCCATTTCTTTTGTTTAGCTATTGCCCTTACGTGAGGGATGGCTAAGTGGGTGGGTCATCCATTTCTACTTTGTTCATTTACAAACCCTTACATGAGGGGTGTCAATATGAGTTTTATCCCATTTCTGTGATTTTATGGCCCTTACAGGAGGGGTGGCTAAATGGGTGTCAGTCCAATTTACACAGTTTATATAGAAAAAAATACACAATGGATGTCTTTAGGGGTTATAGTCCCATTGCTCCAATTCACTTACCCTTACAGGAGGGGTAGCCCAATTGGTCCCAGTCCCATTTTCTCAGACTACATTTCTATTCCTTACATGAGGAATCCCTATCTCTACATTTTCTTTTGTTCCCCTTGTATTAGGGATTGAATTCTGGGGGTGAGTGTCTCCCGTGGCTACACGTTACTATTTCTTTGCCCTGTTTTAGGCGATATGGTCGGGAGTTTCACAACCATGTCTACTATGTTTTCATGTGTCTTGGTGTGTACCAGTTCCTCATTTGGTGCATTTGAGTTATTCCTAGTCAGTTGTATAGCTTCTTGTGACGTTTTTAGATAACATTGTGTCTTCATTTTAATATGTTTTTGTAATGGGGAAGATGGGTGATATTTCTTGTGTATCTATTTATTCATCCTCTCTGCTATATTTATCGTTCAGTTTCTCCAGAGATGTGTTATTTTACCTTGCATCCCTGGGTTATGAAATATTTTCTTCATGTGTACATTTTTATGAATATTTTTTCCTACTTAGTAACTTCATTTTAGTTTCTGTTTAAAAGGGGGAGGCTATGTTATATCCTGCTTAGGTATTAATGAATCTCCTATGTTACCTGGGCTCCTAGCTGCTCAGCGAGTGTGAGTGTTCTAAGTGGAATGTTGGTATGATGGAGATGAATGCAATGTTTGGGTGCCTGTGAGTTGAGGTGTGACCGCTTACGATGGGGTGAGCAGCAGGCAGGCTGCTCCTGGTGGGGCTCTTGTACTCGAATACCATCCTGCAACTAAGACTTATAAAGAATCTTCAAAGTTACTACTCGGCTACTTGTCATACATCACAACACATTTGTACTATGGTTCTTAAAGGAACCATGCGTTGTGAACACTGTACAGTCGCTGTACCAGCTAGAGTAAAAGATCTTGAAATTCAAAATAAAAACCTTACTTGAGTCATGCATGATTTCAATTGAAAGTGGCCACTCTTATTGTCTTATTAGAAATCCAACTGCTATGGTCCATTTGAAGCACCAATGTATATTTGTTCTGAATGCCATGATACTCAATACTTACGAAGTTTTCTGCGTAAGGGCAAAATTCAATGATTTGGAAATGGAGTATTTAACGTTCGAGTCTAGTTCCTTGACGTTATCCACATCAATGCATCTTGGAAAGGCTTTGTGGTACACTTTCCACCTAGCAGAGCCAGAAGGATAGAGAAAAAACGGGAGAAAAGTGTCAATGAATACTTCAGTCGGGAAAAGTGTTCTAGAAACCATCCTTCTAGGCATAGCAAAATGGCTGCCATTTGAGTCACAATTTTATATTCAATGAACAATCCCTTGTAACCAAGACATTAAAAGAAAGTGTATGTGCCTGAAAGCAAAGGGTGTGGGCAGAGGTGGGGGTGTTGTGTGGTGTAAGATATTGGGCTGTTGGTTGACTGCAGTGTGAGCCTTGGTCGTACATCAAACATAATTCTTGTCATGGTTAGGTGCAAGCTAACCCTAAATGAACTTGTGCTCATCCCTGGGTAGCTTGGCACACAGCAGTCAGCCTTTACTCAGAAGCAATGTGTAGAGTATTTGTGCAACACTTCAAACAGTAACAAAGTGAAAAATACCACACAAAAAGGATCCCACGCTATGTTGGAAAAAGAGTTTAAGAAATTAAACAAGAGCAAATAAGACAAAAATCCAATGAGTAGAACTGGAGATATGCAATTTTAAAGATTGTTGTGACAATAGCGCCAAAAAAGCACAAAGCATTACTTGGTGTCTGTTCCGATGTAGCTACCAGCTGAGCGGCGAAGCTTTGCATCACTCAGCATAGATTACAATGAGGCTGGCAGCTGTGAGGTGAGGCTTTACGGGGCTTCAAGTCTGTTCCAATGCGGACCACAGTTGTACTTTGCAGGAGCACATTCAGGCCCATTTTGAAGGGTCCACGGAGGGTTGGCACCACTTGGGAGGGCAAGACTAGGATAGAAGAGCCCATTTGCTGGGTTTAATGTTGTTGGAAGCCTGGTGTGTCCCAGCCAACTAGCCCTCGTAGTCACTTGGGTTTAAAAGATGCAAGTCCTGACCCCACCGACGCAAGTGCGCAGCATGTCAGCAGTCCCCCAGAGCAGCAGTCCAGCAGAGTGGCAGTCCTCCCCGGCAGAGTATCCACAAGGTCATAGGTTTGCTGAAGAGGTGTTGTCTGAGGTCCAATATTTATACCTGGTGCCCTTCCATTGGAACTGGTGGGGGGAAAGCTTCTAGAAACTTCCTTTAAAGTCCACTGGCAACTTGCCTTTCCTGCCTACACTCCAGACTAACTACAGGGGATATGCAGCCCTTTGTGTGGCAGAAGGACACACCTATTCAAATGTAAGTAGGGCTGTGCCCAGCTCCTCCCTCCCATCCTGCAAGCGATGGCCCATCCAGGCCCACCTAAGTTTTATATTGTGAGTCACTGTCTAGGAGAAATACAAATGGTCCAAATGCCAATTACACCTAGCCATGTGACCCAGAGACAGGCTGCAGGCACTAAATGGCTAAGGCAGGAAAATGCCAACATTCTAAAAGCTTTTCAGTTGTACTACGGGCAGGAGAATGCACTGATTGATTGACTCTGCTAGGCTTGATTTATGTGCAGACTACTTAACCGGTAAGGTTTAGACTTGTACAAATTCTTTGTGATTGCTGACCACAAGTACTGTCTATTTTCTTTGTGAATTCTTGTGGGGTCTTCATTACAATTCCTTTAATTTGATTGTACTGAGAATGACCTTGAAGACTCTACATTGAGGTCAAAACATCAATACCAAGTCCTACTCTGTCCAATGACAACTACTGTATCCACATCATCACTTTGATTCATTGTGTATGAAGGACTGAGAATAATTTGAGTGGACTTTGTGGACATTAACCTCTTCCATGCGTCGGACGGCCCCCGGCCATCCGACGTTCGAGTGTGCATGTGCGTCAGAATGCTGGGGGCCATCCAATTTGCACATGCATGGAATTCGCCCGCAGTGCGCGGGAATGTGCGCCGCAGCGAAGCGGTCAATCTTTTATGTGTGTAATCAATCGATCATGTTTTGCAAGATTAATGTTATTCTGGAACCTTACAATCTGCAGCCTTAAGAAATGTCATCTATTGAATACAATTCTTTGTTGAGATCATTATTTTTATAAATATAATCAATTAATGTTTGATTTATTACTGTGACCTGTTGGGGTAGATAATTGAAAATTTAACATATATAATATTGTGCTCTTAGATCCGAATCTCTTATTTACCTAAACAATAGTTCATACCAATGCATTGAAGGGTTTATTGGGTTGCACTTCTTTCTAAAATAACTTTCTAAAAGTGGATTTTCAAAGTTATAATTTTAAATCCGACTTCCCCATAAGTTAGGATTTTTCTGTATAATTCTAAAGACACCAAACATGAACTAGTTAACTGCTCCCATCTGGAATTTACAGATTATTAGATGTAAGTATGTAACTCCAATGTTATCCCATGGAAGAGGTAGGCCTTGCGGTAGAGAAAATCTTTTGTATGGGTTTTTTTCTACCAGGACATGTAAAACTAAAAAGTAAATAAACCACTTTTTAAATATACTGCACCCTGGCCTCTCGGCTGTCCAGGGCCTAACCTAGGGGTGGCATGCATATTAAAAGGGAAAGTTTCAGCCTGGCAAAAGCTTTATTTTGCCAAGTTGAAATGGTAGTTTGAAACTACAGAGACAGGCTACAATGGTAGGCCAGAGACACGAAAATGGGTAATAATGTAATAATAAGAGATTTACTATATTTCACTTTTCTTTCCTATGAGGCCTTGTCCTTTCCCTTCCTTTTTCCTTTAGGGTAGCTTATACTTTCTAGAGAATTGCAAGTATATACCCAGAATTATTAGTTACTGTATTTGCTTTATAAATAGCATTAAAATAGGCACCGTTTTAATTTATTGTGAAATGTTTACACGTATAAGGCATATTTAGTCCCTATTTTATTATTCATATTTAGCCTATAATGTTTTTAATATTTCAGTGCTTTACAGTGATTTATTGGAGATATTTTTCATTAGATATGTTTCTCAATTAAAAATCACAGTTTTTAACTCTTTACTCTAGGTCAGTCCTGATGTTCCTATTATTAATATATGTATATTTATTAATTCTTGGATTTTGTTTTGTTTTACTTGCCTTTTTCCTTTTCTCCTCCCTTCCTTCCTTTGGGCTCAGTACCTATTTACTTCTTTATATATTTAGATATTTGTATATTTGTGTCAATCATTAAGAGACTTAAGTTGCATCTACTTTTATTAATCTATTTGCTTATTTATTGTTAAACGTAACTGAAGTCAATGTTTTATTAACTAATCTTATGCAAAAGTTTGAATAAAAAAATTACAACATGAAGTGCTATTGAAGTAGGTGGCACAATCAGTGCTGCAGGCCTGCTGGCAGGATATATAATGTACATGCCTTGGGCACAGGTAGTCCCCTTTTACTAGAGACTTATAAGTAAATTAAATATGCCATTTGGTTATAAGGCAATCTTATCATGTTTTAAGGAGAGAGTACAAGCCCTTCAGCACTGGTTAGCAGTAGCAAAGTGTACAGAGTCCTAAGCCCAGCAAAAACTACTCTAGCAAAAACAGGAGGTCTGAAGGCAGAAAGTTATGGAATAATCACACCAAAAATGCCAGGTCTAACAGGGGGCGTCTTTCTTGTCCATCTTAGCACCCTAGGTTTTGAACTAGCTGCCCAAATATTTTGCAAGCTTTGCCTCCTCTTTCTTGGTAAAGTTTGCTGTACACTCAACAAAGTATGTCTTTTTTCATTGTTCACTTCTGGACTTTAAGCCCCTCTTCATGAAGTAGAACCATTAATGCTTGCCTTATAAAACCCCCTTCATGGTTTTTATCTGTCCTTTGATAATCACCCTAATGGGTGATCAGAAATGATTCAATTTCTGTTGCTGGCTTACCACTTCAACACAGTTGCTTAGACTAGGTGGGGTTTTGAGTAATGTATCACTTTATTTGATCTACAGGTGGTTACTCCTGTATATCAACATTTGTCTTCAAGCCCATATTGGGAGAGGGCCCTGTTAAATAGGTTGGGGAGGTTGCCTTAATCCATGCAAATAAGAATCCTTCTCCTGTGGAAGCTAGCTCCAAAGGCTGAAGCACACCCAAGTGTGCTCGTGAAACAAGCTTGACATTGTTGTTTTGGGGATGAAATATAGCATATGTGCATTATAAGAGCTCATGAGATATGTTAGAGCAGTGAGTAATATGGTGTTGTGTCAAGAGGTGTGTTCTAGTGTAATGAGGTTTTGTATGATGCGATGTGTGCTGTAGCATCTTGTGACATGCAGTACTATGGGATGTACAGTCATGGTGTTGTGCAATGTGATATGGTGTTACCTAATATGATATGATGTTGAACTGTGTTAAGGTATTAATTTGTCATGTATGGTACATGCTAAAATGCATTATGTATATGATGTTGTTTTGCATGGTATGGTGTTTTGTTCTATGATGTGTTACAGTTGGTAGTATAAGATGTGATGGAGCATTTGGTGAGGTAGTGTTGCATGGCCTCTAGTGCTGAGGGTTGATGTATTGTTGAGTTGTTCGATGTTGTATGTGGAATGTGGGACAATTTGGCACAGGGCTGAAGGTTGTGGGTCTGTCTTTATTCTGCTCTCTCAGACAAGAGGCCAAAGTGAGATGGATATTTCCCGCACCCTCCTGACAGGCCTATAGCCCCACTTGGTATATGCACAGTGAAACAGATGTGTCAGAGATGGCAGTCCAAACCTCTTCACTTAGTAGGGATAAGACACAAAATCTTTAGCCCACCGAAATCTGCTTTAAGGGACAGAGATTTGTCACCCTTATCCTGAAGCATTTATACCTTCAAAGCCACCAGGCAGAAGTAGCTAAATTCAATCAGTCATTTGTAGAGCACACTACTCACCTGCGAGGGTCTCAAGGCGCTAGGGGGGGAAGCTGCTACTGCTCGAACAGCCAGGTCTTGAGAAGTCTCCTGAAGGTGAGCAGGTCCTGGGTCTGTCGCAGGTGGATGGGGAGGGTGTACCAGGTCTTCGCGACGACGTGGGAGAAAGATCTGCCACCGGTGGTCGTTTGGTGAATGCGTGGAGCGGTAGGTGAGGGCGAGGTCAGCGGAGTGGAGCTAGCGCTTGGGAGTGTAGAAGGTGAGGCGTTTGTTGAGGTATGTTGGTCTGGCATCAGGGAGTGCTTTGTGAGCGTGGGTCAGGAGTTTGAAGGTGATCCGCTTGTTGACGGAGAGCCAGTGCAGTTCTCTCAGGTGGGCAGTTATGTGGCTGTGTCGGGGAATGTCGAGGAGGAGGCATGCAGAGACGTTCTGTATGCGTTGGAGTCTTTTCTGGAGTTTGGCTGTGGGTCCTGCATAGAGGGCGTTGCCGTAGTCCAGCCTGGTGATGAGGGCCTGGGTGACCGTCCTCCTGGTTTTGGTGGGGATCCATCTGTAGATCTTGCGAAGCATGCAGAGGGTGTTGAAGCAGGAGGAGGAGATGGTGTTGACTTGCTAGGTCATTGACCGTGATGAGTCTAGGATGAGCCCCAGGTTGTGTGCGTGGTTGGTGGGTGTTGGCGCAGCTCCCAGCGAGGCTGGCCACCAGGAGTTGTCCCAGGAAGAGGGGGTGGAGCCGAGGATAAGGACCTCCATCTTGTCTGAGTTCAGTTTCAGGCGACTGTTCTTCATCCATTCGGCGACGGCCTTCATTCCTTCGTGGAAGTTGGTTTTGGTGGTGGCGGGGTCCTTGGTGAGGTAGAGGATCAGCTGGGTGTCGTCTGCGTATGAGACGATGTTGAGGTCATGCGATAGGGCTGAGGGTAGATCTTTGGGGTACGCCGCAGGTGATCTTGGTGGCTTCGGTTCGGAATGGAGGGAGGCGGACTCTGTGTTCTGTCGGTGAGGAAGGAGGTGATCCAGTCCCGGGATATGTTGCGGATCCCTGTGTTGTGGAGGCGTGTGCATAGGGTGTGGTGGCAGACAGTGTCGAAGGTGGCCGAGAGGTCTAGGAGGATGAGGACGTTGGTTTTGCCATTGTCCAGCATGGTCCTGATGTCGTCGGTGGCGGCGATGAGGGCGGTTTCGGTGCTGTGGTGCTGTGGAATCCGGATTGGGACGAGTCCAGGGTGTTGTTCTCTTCGAGGAAACAGGACAGTTGTCTGTTGACGATCTTCTCTATGACTTTTGCCGGGAACGGGAGCAGGGAGATGGGGCGGAAGTTCTTGAGGTCCTTTGGGTCTGCCTTGGATTTCTTGAGTAGGGCTTTGATCTCTGCATGTTTCCAGCTCTCCGGGAAGGTGGCAGTCTCGCGGGAACTGTTGATGATCTTCTGGAGTTGGGGTGCATTGATGGAGCTTGCATTGTTGAAGATGTGGTGAGGGCATGGGTCTGACGGTGAGCCGGAATGGATGGTGTTCATGGTTTTGATGATGTCTTCGCCGTTGATGTGGTTCCAGGAGAGCAGGAGGCAGGTGTGACTTTTGGGCGGTGAGTCTAAGGTGTCGGCGATTGTCGGGGGGGACTGAGTGTTGAAGCTGTTGTGTATGTCTCTGATCTTGCGGTGGAAGAAGGTGGCTAGAGAGTGACAGGGGTCTTGAGACAGTGGGATGTCGTTAGAGCTGGGGTTGGGTTTGGCGAGTTCCTTCATGATGTTGAAGAGCTCTTTGCTGTTGTGTGCATTGTTGTCGATGCGTTCCTTGAAGGAGGTCCTTTTTGCGGTTTGAATGAGTTGGTGGTGCCTGCGGCTGGCGTTCTTGAGGGCTGCATGGTTGTCCGGTGTCTGTTTGTGGCACCACTTCTTCTCGAGTCTTAGGCAGGTCTGCTTGGATGTCTGGAGGTCGGTGGTGAACCAGATGGCTCTTCTGTCGGTGCGTCTGTTTGAGGTTTTTTTTTATCGGGACGAGAGTGTTGGTGCAGTCGTCGATCCATTGCCTGAGGTTGCAGGCGACTGTGTCGGTGTTGGTGTGGTCTGTTGAGGGGTCTCGGGTGAGGGTGGCGGTTAGCTGGTCTTCGGTGACCTTGTTCCAGCTGCGGTAGGGGATTCGTTGCAGGTTGTTGTGTGTGGTGGTCTTCTCGAAGGAGAAGTGGACGCAGCAGTGGACGGTCCAGTGGATTTCGGTGGTGTGGCTGAAGGTGACATGGCTGCTGGTGGAAACAATGGGGTCGAGCGTGTGTCTGGCGGAGTGAGTGGGTGTTGTGATGAGCTATTTTGAGTCCGAGATAGGCAAGATTATCTAGCAAGGTGGTGGAGTTGATGTTGTCGGCGTTTTCGAGGTGGAAGTTCAGGACTCCGAGGAGGATGTAGTCTGTGGAGGCCAGGGCGTGTGAGCTGAAGATGTCTGTGATGAAGTCGCTGAACTGTGGCCAGGGTCCAGGGGGTCTGTAGATGAGGGTTCCTCTGAGGGTGGTGTTGGGATCAGTGTGGATCTGGAAGTGTAGGTGCTCAGCATTGCTGAGGGTGTCTTCGGTGTTGGTCGAGATCCTGAGGGAACTTCTGTGGACAATGGTGCTTCCTTCTCCCGGTCTGTTGGTGCGGTCCCTGCGGGTGATTTTGTAACTATCCGGGATGGCTATTAGGGGTCGGCGGACATCTCCGTTCCGCCCACGGAAGGTCCGGAGATTTGCCCTTCCGCCCTTGTGCAAAGAGGGCAGAAATTTGCGGCAAATCTCCGCACATGCGGGGGCGGAACGGAAGTTGACCGCCCGCCCGCCTCCTGCCCGCCTCCCACCCGCCTTATTAAATTATATTTAAAAGCCTGAAATGTAACTTGAATAAAACTTACCTTATTGCTGCCGCAACCTTCCCCATCGCGGCTTCATCTTAGAAACTGCGCATGCGTGGGAGCCTGCGCATGCGTGGGAGCCTGCGCATGCGCAGTCCTGGCGTGGAATGCGCATGCGTAGGCTCCCACGCATGCGCAGTTTCCAAAATGAAGCTGCGATGAGAAGGTTGCGGCAGCAATAAGGTAAGTTTTATTCAAGTTACATTTCAGGCTTTTAAATATAATTTAATAAGGCGGGCGGGAGGCGGGCAGGAAGCGGGCAGGAAGCAGGCAGGAAGCGGGAGGCGGGCGGGAGGCAGGCGGTGGGCGGCCGGGCCTCGCGTAACAGAAATATTGCGGAGAGGCACGGAGATTGGTTCAATCTCCATGCCTCTCCGCGATAGTCCCTTACGCGACTTCGGCCCACCCCTAATGGCTATGGCAATGCCAGGTGCCGATGAGGGGATCATCCAGGTTTTCGTCAGGAAAGCGACGTCCGGGTAGGATGAGTCAAGCAGGTCTCAGAGTTTGAAGGCATGCTTGTGTACGGAGCGGGTGCTGAGAAGTATGCATCTGAGGTGGTTGTGGCCTGTCCTGGTGGGAGGGGCGGGTGGTGCTGGTGGTCGCTGGCTGGTAAAGCTGCAGTTTCGGCATGTGATGGGTCCGTGGGTGCGCTTTGGGGTGGCCTGGAAGCAGGTGGATAAGCAGCCAGCATTGAGTGAGTGGAGGAGGTAGGCGTCGTAGCGGCGTCGCCTGTCGTGGTGATCGAGGGGCCAGGGGTACTGGTGCTGAGCACGATCCAGGTGTGGACGGGAGCATACAGGCTTGCCTTAGGCGTGCCTTCAGCAGAGCAGAGGACTGGCATGAACTCACGGCAGCAGCAAGGGCGGGAGCATGGGCACAAACTGGTCGAGCTGTGCGGCGTGGGGAGCGACCTGCCTGTGACCAGGGTCAAGGGTCGCTCTCTTCACTGCACAGCGACCACCATAGGAGTGGAGGTGGGAGGGAGGAGCGGCTGGGAGGTGGGAGCGGGGAGCAAATGGGCGAGCGAGGGGGGCGGGCTGCAGGGGACAACGGTGGGAAAGGGAAGAACGAGCAAAAATGAGGAGGCACGCAATAAACAATCAGAACAAAAGGAGGAAGCAAGCAATAACGGATTACAGCAGAATACAGCAAAAGACAAGCAGAGTACAGAAAAAGGAGGCAATAATCAAAAAGAAAAAAGCATAATATAGCAAGTGAAACATGGCAGGGAGGCAGGAGGGGGAAGCAGAGCAGAGGACTGGCGTGAACTCGCGGCAGCAGCGAGGGCGGGAGCACGGCCACACACTGGTGTAGCTGTGCGGCGTGGAGAGCGACCTGCCTGTGACCAGGGTAATTGGAATTGCATTCTGATATATGTATTTGGTATTCACAAATAAATATACAATGATATGAAAATGATAGCAACATTATATGTTTTATAACATCAATAAACTCCCACAGGCCACCACATCATAACCCCAATTTAAAGGCTGTTAATTCGACTTTACATTTTAAGTTAACTCAATCAATTTTTGTGAAAGGTCTACATCTACCTTCCAATATAATGTGTTGAGACTATTGAAGTTGTGTGTTAAGGTGCTCTACAAAATGTTCTGTGGGGTGGTGGTGGATGTTGTAATGTGGTAATGAACAAACAAGATGATATAAAGAAGAGGAGTGTACTACAGTGCCATGCTGAATCAAGTAATACAGTATGATCAAACAGATGGCATGTGATATAGTAGGATGAGGCATTAGATGTGTGAGTAAGTGTGGCATAGTGGTTAGTGTTACATGGTGCGGTCTTGTATACTATATTGTGATCTGGTGTAATGTGAAGCAGTTTATTATGGTGTATGTTTGTGGATGATGTGCTGGGTACATTGAGGACTGACCTTTTATAGTATTTTATGGACTACATTAACTATTATTATGATCTGAAACAGATTGTTAGGAGGTCTGTTAAAGTGCAATATACTGGCATTCTGGGAATTTTATAATCAGTTGCATTATGATATAATGTTTATGGTATGGTGAGGCAGTGTACATTTTGAAGCAGTGTGATGTGAAGTTGGATGGTGTACGATGTATGTGATTTGGAGGGGCGTCAAGTTGGATGTAGTGTGGTATTGATTTAAATGTTAAAGTGAGGTAGGCTGCCATGTTGTGTTTAGTGATTTATATGGTCATGAAGTGTTGTGCATTATGAGATGGTATGTTGACATCCTGTACAGTGAGGTATGGTATTGTATGGTATGGTTGAAGTCTAAAGTAACTCAGTGAGTGTGACACATGTATGTTGACTCCCCCTGCCCTCAAGACCCTTTTCATACAAGAGATCTCCTAAAGGGCATTTCTATATTGCATTTCTCTCCCTTTGCAACCTTGGAAGGGGCAAATGTAGTACTTAGGGCAGTATGATCAGGAGCCACAGTAAAACCAAGAGTTTTCTCATCTTAATGTTCCACTTTTTAAAGAGGGTCTGAAAATCAGGATAGCCTCCCTTGAGGCAAGCCTTCATATTGAGAAGTTAGTCAGGATCCTGGGTCAGAGGAGACAGAAGACCAGTCTTCCCCTTCTGAGATGCCACTGTCCCATTCCCAAAGAATGAGACTAAGAAGCGTATGAACGTATCAATCTGGAATGCAGAACAGCCCTAGATGCATTTATTGTCAGAGTCATTATTGATTCTCTAATTGTGTTCTAGCTTTTTACATTGGCGTTGAGATGCTCTTAGTGTGTTAGAATAGCACGGGGTAGCTGGATGGGTGATTTCCCAGTTTGAACACTGAACGACTGTTTAACAAAGACAATATCCAAGAGTTAAAGCTAATAGCGTCCTCCATGAATGTGGAAATTAAGTGAAAGCTTTGGCTAAATTGTCAGCATTAATCTTAGACCTAGTTGTAGACAATTTATAACAGCGTGTCCTGGATGAAGGACAATTGTCTAAGAGTTTGTAAGGATTTATGAGTGAACCAACCATAAAAGGAACAAGGTGGTGCAATTTGATTGCTAGACATGTTGGTTAAAAGAAGGTCTAATCTGTGGTTGAATATAAATATATAGCACTAATGAAAGTCAAACTTTAGCTTTCAAACAACTGTAGGCCTCATACTCCACCGTTTTTTGGACGTTTGCTGACAACGTTCGGTATCACATGGACAAACTTGTATTTTTATGTCCCGGTAGAATGTTTGAATGTGTTTTCACAAGCAAGACAATGACCTCCACAAGAATATTAAAATGTAATCTCAGCAAAGTTGCACATGTTTAAGTTCTCACCTAGAGGTCTTAGCAGAATCATATAAACTGTTGCAATATTTGTTTTAGTATAGGTGGTGTTAGGAATGGGGATCTCTAGTTGGCAAGGGTTTGCACCTTTGTCCAAGTAGGGACCCTTCTTTCTAGTCAGGATAAGGGAGTTACACTCCTAAAATAACCCCTGCTCACCCCCTTGGTGGCGTGGCATGTGCATTCAGGCTTATCTTAGATTCAGTGTGTAAAGCTTTTACCCCTGACCAACAGTAATACAGTGAAAACACTACAAAAGGACACCACACCCATTTTAGCAAAATATCCAACATTTGATATACTTAAAACAAGATCAAAATGATAAAAATCCACAATATAGCACTTAAAAAGGTATACTTTGCAAGAATAATTGGAAAACACACTTTGCTCTTCAATTCCAGCTCCATGAGCCCACGCTAAAGTGCTAATACCATCCTTTGTGATTCCATCTTGGGCCTCTCAAGTTCTATCTCATGCCTCCTAACTTCCCTTCCATCCTGCAGCTCCTCCGGAAACAAACCACTGCTACCTAGCCTGGAGGGACTCTGCCCCTCCCAACAGCAAATCTTCCCTAGGAATAGGTTCTTCTGTCTTCCCACAAAGATCTCCAGACTGCCTACTGGCATATGTGGCTGCTACCCAGGCACTTAGCGCCTTTTGTAACTCCTCCTTCCTGGTGAGGCCTCTGACTTGGACCTTTAACCCGTTCTGCGCTGATGACGGAACCGCTCCGTCATCAGCCTCGGTAGTGCTATGCTGATGACGGAGCAGTTCCGTCATAGCCCGCTCACCGCGCCTGCGCGGCGCGGATTCAGCGTCTGCGCTGAGCGTTCTATTGAGCGGGCGGGGCCATGACGGAACCGCTCCGTCATAAGCACAGCGCTACCGAGGCTGATGACAGAGCGGTTCCATCACCAGCAGGAGAGCGCCGGGCGGCCCCCCCACCCCCTTAGCGCTGGGGCGGAATTACCACCGCAGCGAAGGGGTTAAGTTTCTACAAATAGCCTTCAACTCCTTGATGTTGTAGGTTTCCAACCTTTACTCCTCAAAGGCCACCTCTAGGGATGCAAGTGATGATGCTGCTGTGTCAGTCATGATGCGGTAGGAATTTAAAGTTCCAAAATGAAAGGATCACAAAAATAGACCAGAAAAAAGCAGTATGTGGCAGGTTATGATCTGCGATATAGTAGTAGTGCACACCAATCACTGTAAGTCAAGTGCAAATACAAGTCCTAGCCTCACCGCTGACAACCATTGTGAGAAATGGGGCTCTCTAGTTGGCCAGGGTTTGTACCTATGTCCAAGTAGGAGCTCTTCCTTCTAGTCAGGGTAAGGGAGTTAATCTCTGAAAATAACCCATACTCACACACTTGGTAGCTTGGCACAAGCAGTCAGGCTTATCTTAGAGGCAGTGTGTAAAGCATTTGCACATAACTAACAGTAAGACAGTGAAAACAGTACAAAAGGTCACCACAAAAGTTTAGCAAAATATCCAATATGTTATATACTTAAAACAAGACCAAAATGATAAAAATCCACACTACAGTACTTGAAAAGGTATACTTTGCTAGAATACTTGAAAAACACAGTTCGTACTAGTCGGCAGCTCTGTCCGGGGCTACCGCAACGCTGAAACCAACAGAGTCTAACAGTTCCAGCTGACCGCGTCAGTACGGGCCAGCAAAAGCAAGAACAGACTTGGTAACAGTACCTTTCTCGTTGCGGCTGACACATTGGTGCGAGCCGGTCGTGGCAACCATTGCGGTTGTGTTGCAAAATGGAAGCGGTCCAGGGTGCGGTGCCCGCTCGATGCGGTGCAGGCAGCGGCTCAGTGATGATCCTCCAGACAGAGTTGGTGAGACCAAGGCTTACGGTGCAGGGCGGGACAGTGCTCGATGCAGTGCTAGCAGGTTGCGGTGCTGGCGACAGAGCTGGTTAGCAGGAGCTAGTGTCAGTAGGCCCAGACAGCTGTGTAGGACGAGGCGGCATGTTGTGAAACTTACGAGCGGTTCCCACAGCCACAATGTGGTCATGGGTGTCGAAGTCAGCAGAAGCGACGGCATCGGTGAGACTAGGATGGCAGTGTGAAGCGAGGTGGTACAGAGTGCGGTGCCCACAGGTCACGGTGAAAGCAGCAGCTCGGTGGCAGCATCGTCCGTCGTCGTTGTCGGTGAGACCAGGGTTGAGATGCAAGATGAGGATGGTGCGGATGGTGCGGTCTGCGGTGCCATCAGGACACAGAGCCTGCGACGGAGTCAGTGACGGAGTCGGTTGCGTTTCGCTTCTTTGTGGCAACTGAAACAGCGGTTCCAGAAGTGGTACCCAGAGGGTAGTGAAGTCTTTGCAGTCCCTGATAGGCAAACTCTATTTTAGGCCCTTGGAGATTCTCAATAAAGAAGTTGCATAGAGTTCAGTCCAGTCCTTTCAATGCCCAAGACCAACACAGCAAAGCACTCATGAAAGTGGTAGATTCTCCTTGCAGCTTCTCCAGCTCTTCTTCTTGGAAGTCTCCTTGGTTCAAAAGAGTTCTGAAGTTCTGGAGTCTGGGCCCCAATATGTATACAACAAAATCCTTTGTTCTCTGGAGGCAGAGAGTGTCTTTGCCCAGCCAGAACCAGTTCTGTACTCCCTGGTGCAGCTTCCTGCCCGGAGGTGGAGTCAGAATTGAATGGCAAACCATGCTTTTTCAGGTGAAAGGAATTCTCCTGCCCCTACTATAAATGCAGCCCAGGTCTATTCAGCCCGGCCCTGACTCATCAGGCTCTCTGGAGCTACTGCTCCTCCCCAACCCCTGTCATCCAAAAGGCAGACATGCAATATACAAACCTAGCAGAGCACACTGGATGGCTGAGCAAGAAAATACCTGCTTTCTAAAAGTGGTATTTTCAAACACAGAATGTAATATTCACCCTCGCTAAAAGATGCAATTTAACATTCTGAGTTCGGGCATACAACATTGTATTTTCCTACCTTGTTCCCAGGGGTTGGTATGTTGATAAAATGTTATAAGCAAACTCCCCAGTCTGTCCTATGGAAACAGGTAGCCTTGCAATAGTGAAAGTAAAATTGGCAGTAGTTCACTATTAGGATATGCCACACACACCAGGGCATGTCCCACCTTTCATATACACTGCACCCTGCCCACACGGGTACCTTGGGTCTACCTTAGGGGTGGCTAGTATGTAAGAAAAGGGACGGGTAGGGTCTGGCAAGTGGGTGCACTTGCCAAGTCAACATGGCAGTACTAAACTGCACACATATACTGCAGTGGCAGATCTGGGTTACCTTTTCAGGGCTACTCGTGTGTGTGGCACAATCAGTGCTGCAGGCCCACTAGTAGCATTTGATTTACAAGCCCTGACACACTCAGTGCACTTTAGTAAGGACTGAATAGTAAATCAAATATGCCAATCATGGACACACCAATCCATAATGAATATTTACAACTGGGGCACTGGCACTTTAACACAGAACAGCAGTGAGAAAGTGTGCAGAGACATTAAACCAGCAAAAACAGAGTAAAAACCAGGAGGTCAGAAGGCAAAAAGACAGGGGGAACACTCCAAAAGATGCCAAGTCCAATAGGTGGCATCTGTGAGTGGATTGTTGTTGTAGAATGAGAGATTTTCTAACTGTATTGACTTGCAACAGTTTAATTCTGATTGGTCTATTTTGTGGCAATGGTGTACAAGTGCATTGAATGTATGAAATCCATTGTTCAGAACCCTATAAATGTATGCTCGTTTTGGATGCGTTAGGTGGCTTTTCCATACGGACCTTAGGAGTCGAAGCCATGTATGATTGCTCTCATTCTACACTCTGTATTTTACTGACGTGAAATTTACTGAGTTCTGTATTTTAGCAGATCTTGGCACTCCTATCAAATATATAAATTGAATTATGTAAGACTAGCAGCCCGTCCCGAAGTTGTCCGGGTATGAATTGCTTTGTAAGGTTTCATTTTGATAGCATTTCTTATCTGTGACAGGCCTGTGAATCGCTCCGATTCACAGTGCACTGCTGATGCACTTAAGAGTGTGCGTTCAGTAGTGTGTGAACTCGAGTTTCCCTACTTTATTTTTCCTTGCAATACTATATAGCGCAAACTCGACAACATGGCATGAGCACAATTTACATTACAGAAGAACACATTCATTTGTGGTAGGCACGGGGAGACAAAGCGATTTGCCTGGAATCACAGGATGTTGAGCTGATGCAGAGATTCGAACGTAGCTCCCCAGCTCTAAAGTTCGCAATTCTAGAACTTGTGGCGGGAGGTGTGTCTAAAAGTGTATGTCGGTGCTGGCCATCAATGAGAGAGACCTGTGCATTTTTAAATGTTTGGATAAGGTAAGTATGGGTATACGGGTATATATTTTGGGGTACTGAGGTATATGTTTTGGGGTGTTTGGGTATTTTAAGGGTTCAGATATAGTTTTGGGTTATGGGGTACAGGCGTAGTTTTAGGGTTTAGGGATAGGTTTGGGTTTTGGGGTACAGGGGTATTTTTAGGGTTCATGGCTAGGTTTGGGTTTTGGGGTATAGGGGAATTTTTAGGGTTCAGGGGTAGGTTTGGGTTTTGGGGTACAGGGGTATTATTTCGGTTCAGGGCTTAGTTTGGGTTTTGGGGTACAGGGGTATTTTTAGGGTTCAGGGCTAGGTTTGCGTTTTGCGGTACAGGGTTATTTTTAGGGTTCAGTGGTAGATTTGGGTTTTGGGGTACAGTGGTATTTTAGGGTTGGGGGTGGTTTTGGGGTACAGTGGTATTTTTAGGGTTCAGAGCTAGGTTTGAGTTTTGGGTACAGGGGTATTTTTAGGGTTCAGGGGTAGGTTTGGGTTTTGATACAGGGGTATTTATAGGGTTCAGGGCTAGGTTTGGGTTTTGGGGTACAGGGGTATTTTTAGGGTTTAGGGATAGGTTTGGGTTTTGGGGTACAGGGTATATTTATAGGGTATAGTCGATTTGTGTTTTTAAATCGACTTATAAAAAAAAAGCTTACCGCCCTCATTGCTCTTTTGGGGCAGCAGCCCAACGCTTCTATCAGCGCACAGCCGATCTGAACGCTGTTGCGCTTACTGTTTACTTGAGCGGCCGCCATCATCTCAGGCGTGCTCGCTGACCACGCCCTGTTGAGGCCACGCCCCCTTTAGATAGATATGTGCATGCTCAGGAAGCGCAGCGGATGAGCGCAGCGGGAGCGCCTAAGGCAAGCCCGTCTGCGCCCGTCCGCGCCAAGTCCGCGATAGGCGCAGGAAACTCCGGCCTAACCCCCCCCTTAGTAAGGTATCAGCCAAACGACATGCTCCATCTACACGGGATAAACTACTGCAATTGCAAGCTCGATATGAAGAACCTAAACGGTCCTTTCAGCTGTAAACTCTGCCGTTGGTCTTCCTACAGAGACCCAGCTAAGTCGCTTACTCCCGTAACCAACCCCATGGATAATATACCGCACTTTAAAGGAGGGCTGATCAACGCTCGCTCCATGTGTCGGCACAGCCAAGACATAAGAGACCTTATCCTAAACTTAGACCTCGATTGCCTCCTTATAACGGAAACCTGGCTAACGGACGATAGTAACCCTGATCTAGCCATAGCCCCCCCCCCCCCCGGGCTTCTCCGTCTTTAGGCAAGACAGACTGAAGGGGAGAGGCGGAGGAGTTGCCGTAATACTCAGAAACAGCTTCAACTGCCACACATTCAACTTAGACCCCCTAAAAGACATTGAAGGTCTTGGCTTCTCAATCAAACTTAACGAATCCTCGTCCTTCTCAGGAGGATTGATCTACCGCCCCCCTGGTAATGCCACCAGATTCCTGGACACGCTTAGTGACTCTTTGGGACACCTTCTCCTTAGATACCCGCACTTCACTCTTGTTGGGGATTTCAATTTACACCTCGAGTCCAAAACTGACTTACAGGCCAACAACTTTCTACAGACCCTAGAAATTTTCAACCTTCAACAAAGAGTTACTCAGCCCACTCACCTACTAGGACATACACTCGATGGGGTATGCACTAACCTTCCCCTTCTAACTACCCTACCTCCTGTCCCACAAATATGGACTGATCATAGTCTGATCCCGTTCCATATAAAAACCTCACGCTCGCAGAATACTAGTAAACCCAGCTCACACTCGGCTAACCTCGTCAACTGGAAAAAGATAGAGGAAAATTTTGAGCTAAATCCTATTACCCAATCTCAGGGCCCTAATCTCACCGGCGACGCCGAACATGACGCTAATCTCTTCCACAGCTGGATTCTTCAGGAGATCAGAGCACGTGAACCTCCCAACCGTCCCCGAAGAACAGATAAAAAACCTAAGATCAATGCCCCCTGGTTCACCTCAAATCTAGCAAAAACCCATATATCTTGCAGAATAGCCGAACGCAAGTGGCGTAGAACGTACGACACGGCTGACAGACTTTCATATATTCAGCTGAGGAAAATATATCACTCCAACATTAAAACAGCTAAAAAAGTCTTTTATACGAACGCTATTAAGGAGTCCAAACAGAAACAAAAAACATTGTTTTCCATAGTGAAGACGTTCACCCAGCCCAGAGCGTTACAACCTGAAATTCCCCCATCTCAAGAGTTTTGTAACCAAATTGCCGACTTCTTTGAGGAGAAAATCGACACCATCCAAAAAAAATTCCCTCCACCTCAAGCAACCCAGATTTCAAGCATAACTGCTCAGAAAGTAATTCCAGTTGGAAGTCTTAAAAACTTTACACCGGTCAATCTAGAACAAACTAGAGAAGTTATTCTGGCATGCAAATCTGGATCACCATCTGACCCCTGCCCCCCCCAGAATTCTCCATCAACTCATTGACGTGATGAACCCAATCATTAACAAGATCGTCAACTCCTCCCTTAGCACGGGAACAGTGCCTCGCTTATGGAAACAGGGAATAGTAAAACCCCTGATGAAAAAATCCAATAAATCCCCTTCTGATTTTACTAATCTCCGCCCAATATCGCTCCTCCCTGCTCTAGGAAAGATTACCGAACAAATGGTTTATAGAGAACTCAAAAGGCATCTTGAAGTACACAACGTACTCCATCCCCAACAATCAGGCTTTCGCCCCCATCACTCTACAGAAACGGCTCTGATTGAATTAACAGACTCTATAAAGCTGCTGCAGGATCAAAAGAAGAGCGCCGTCCTCATTCTTCTAGACCTCACAGCGGCGTTTGATACCATCTCACATTCCATTCTGCTTAGTAGACTGAAAGATATTGGTATCTCAGAGGTGGTTCTAGCGTGGATAACGTCCTTTTTAACGGACAGATCTCAAACGATCGCCCTAGGTCCTTTCCTCTCGAAAGAGAAGAGGGTCCCATCAGGAGTTCCCCAGGGCTCCATTTTGAGCCCTCTACTCTTCAATATTTACCTAATTCCACTCATATCTCTGATTGAGTCATTCGGCATACTGGTAACATCGTATGCCGATGATACGCAACTCATCGTGCCACTAGAGGATCACTCTACTAAAGCTGAACAAAACCTCAAAAGCTGTCTGAAGGCTGTTTTTCATTGGATGGATATAAACCATCTTAAATGCAACTCCAGCAAGACAGAGATCCTCCCAATGGGAACAAATACCAACTTCTGTCCAGGCCTATGGTGGCCTGAAGATTCTGCTGCTCTCCCCCAGACCGTAACAACTGCAAGGAATCTTGGAGTCCTATTCGACACCGATTTGTCTTTCGACCAACACGTTAGGACTGTGGCTGGCTGTTGTTTCGGAATCATAAAGTCTCTTAAAAAATTCTTTGACTTCTTACCGATAGACTCTAGAAAAATCGTAGCAGTGGCCCTAATTCTCGCACGCCTTGACTACTGCAGCCGGTCTTCTGGCTGGCGCAAAGAAATCTACACTTAAGAAACTCCAAAGTGTACTCCATTCTGCAGCCAGATTAGTTTTGAAGCTACCCAGAAAATCTTCAATATCCGCAGCTTTAAAAGCTTTACACTGGCTCCCACTCATAAAAGAATATTCTTTAAGATTCTTATTGTTGCATTTCGGGCATTTAATAACTCCGGCCCGAAATATCTCATCAGGCGTTTCCCTCACTATAACCCTAGCAGAACCCTGCGCTCCTCCGATGACAATCTAATCCTTCCAGCCAGGTTTAATCTGAAAACCAAAGGTGGCAAAACCTTAAATTATCTGGCCACCAAAGCCTGGAACCTCATGCCCAAAAACCTGAGGTCCCAATCTCAAGAAAAACATTTCAGGAAATTACTAAAAACCTGGATATTTAATCTTCCTGATGACTACACCATGGCAGCCATCTAATTCTTAGCCTCTAGGAAGTAATTTGATCTCCAACCAAGAAATCAGCGCCAAGATGCTCCTTTCGGAGCGACCGTTGTGCTCTATAAATACACCTACAAATTACAAATTACAAATTAAGATGGTTTAGTGTTTAAGGGTGTTGGGGTATTTTAAGGAGTAAGGGTGGGTTATGATTATGGGGTGCTGGGGTATTTAAAGGGAGCAGGGTGGGATTAGTACATGATATGAAACATGGCATGAAGGGCGGAACGTACCACTCGCCCCCAGGGTTTGTCACGTCCCCAGCACAAACCCACAGCACAACGCAGACACGCCCACAAGGGACTACTTTGCTGGCACGGTTCTTTTACCTTTTAAATGTATATGGTGGGCGTCTGCATAGCCTATGTCCTTCTGCTGCAACTGCCCTTCCCAACGCTGTATTGGGTGTTGTGATTGGTGCTGTGGTTCCTGAGATTACCCGCCTCAAAGGTTTGGGCTCTCTCTTTATTGTATTAGTATAGACTATAATACAAAAATAAAGTTTTACGGTTTAAGCCATCCCTGTCTGTCCTTCTTGTAGGACCAAATGGGTTCTATATGTCCATATTGAAATTGTAATTCAGAATGCTTTAAAACGGACCAGGTCCAGTTCGAAGCATCAAAATGCATTAACTCCTTCAGTGCAGGCACTAGGGGGATTCCCTTTCACCCCCAACAGCCTCGAGAGCTGGGGAAGAGCTTCCCCAGCTAACGAGGCTGCAGCTTTGGTTTTCCCTGAAATGACGATCAGCACGCACGTTGCACTGACGTCATTTTAGTCAAACTGAAACTGAAATGAGCCAAGAGGCTCATTTAAGTTTTGCTTTCTACGTGCTCAGGGGGCTCCCTGAGCATGTAGAAAGACGGGAGAGGTATCATTGGAAAGGGAGACTCTCCCCTTTCCAATGGTACCACTCCCTAGTGAATCCCTGCTTGGGAATTGCCCCAGGAGAGTGATCCCCAAGCAGGGATCCACCCACTAGCCACCAGGGAGGGGGGAGCGGCCCCTTGGGCAAGGGCCTTTGCTCCCTCCCAAAAAACTGGGTACATTCAGTCTTTCTGCCCCCGGTGGGGGCAGAAAGCCCACTAGAAAATAGGGATTTTTTATGGCAATTTCAATTAGTAGTGAGGGCTGCCCAAAACGGGCTTACCAATGCCCCCACCCCCACAAAAGAACAATATTTCTGCCCCCAGATGGGGGCTGTAGCCCCCAATCTGACCCCCCGGAGGCCAGAAAGCCCACTAGAAACCTGGGTTTTTGTTTTTCAAATGCAAATTAGTGGTGGGGGCTGCCCAATATGAGCATGCCAATGCCCCACCAACCCGCCACACAAGTACAATCTTTCTGCCCCCCCCAGGTGGGGGGAGTAGCGCCCAATCTGCCCCCGGGGGGGTGGCAAAAAACACACTAGACTCCAGGTTTATTTTCCCAATTAATTTAGTGGTGGGGTTGCCCAAGATGGGCATGCCAATGCCTCCACCCCTCCCCCACAAAATCCCAGCCTTTCTGCCCCCCCGGGGGCAGATGGCGCAGTAGCCCCCAATCTGCCCCCCGGGTGGCAGAAAGCACCCTAGCCGCCAGGTATTATATTTCTTATAGGCCTGGGTTAGGGGCTGTCCAGAATGGACATGCAAATGCACCCACCCTACCCCCACAACAAAAACAAAAGACTTTCTGCCCCCCCAGGAAGCAGATTGGGGCAACAGCCCCTGTATAAAGCCCACTAAGCGCAAGCGATTTTTTTATTTTATATAGGTAGGGTTGGGGGATGCCCAGAATGGGTTTGTCAATGCACCCACTCCAAAACTAGACAATAAGGGGAATCCAGGATGGGGTGACTTGTGTGGCTCTCACTAGGTTCTGTTACTCAGAATCCCTTCGCAAACCTCAAACTTAGTTAAAATAAAACAAAATGTCCTCACATTTCTGTGATGGAAAGTTCTAGAATCTGTGTGGATCCATAAAATTCCACCCACCACGTATTCCCCAAATTCTTCAGAGAAAAATAGTACCTCACTTATGTGGGTAGGCCTAGTGCCCTCATCAGGAAACGGCCCAAAACACAACATGGACACATCACATTTTTTGCAGTGAAAATGTACTCTTTTTGTTTCAGAGTGCCTAAGGAAACCTAGCAAATCTATATATTTTTGAAAACTAGACACCCAGGGGAACCCAGGATGGGGTGACTTGTCTGGCTCACATATATGTGATGGAAAGTTCAGGAATCTGCGTTGGACCACAAACTTCCATGCACCCCGCATTCTCCAAAGTCTTCCAATACAAATGGTACCTCACTTCTATGGGTCGGTCAAGTACCCACGACAGACAAGGGCCCAAAACATATTGTGGAGAAATCAAAATTACCTATCACAAAATAACCTGGTTTTGCAAGGGGGCACATGGCTTTTTGGCCCGGGGCTTAGCAGCCACCTAGGGAAACCTACCAAAGCCACACTTTTCTGAAAACTTGACACCCAGGGGAGTCCAGTGAGGTATGGTTTGTGTGGATCCTCCAAAGATTCCCTACCCCGAATCCCCTGCAAACCTCAGATTTAGCTGAAAAAATCCTCATTTTTCTGTGTGGGAAAGTTGTAGGATCACCGGCCTGACACCAATTTCGTTCCACCTAGCATTCCCCTAGGTCTCCTGATAAAATTAGTAACTCACTTGTGTGAGAAGACATAGTGGCTGCAACAGGAAATGGCCCAATTGTACTGTGGGGTCTTCAAAATAACCTATCATAAAACTACCTGGTTGTGCAGGGGGGGCCTGTTTTTTTGCCCTGGGGCTCGTGGCCATGTTGGGAAACCTACCAAGCCCACACATTTCTGAAAACTAGACACCCTGGGGAGTCTAGTGAGGTATGGCTTTTGTGGATCCCCTAACGTTTTCCTACCAGGAATACCCTGTAAACCTCAAATTTAGCTGAAAAAAACACTTTTCCCACACATTTTTCTGTGGGATCACTGTGTCGGTACAAATGTCCTACCACGTAGCGTTCCCCTTGGACTACCAAGTAAAATGATACCTCACTTGTGTGGCTGTCCAATGCAGAATCCGCTAAAAATGTACATTTTTTTTTAAAGGTAGCGCTTAGAATTTGCGGTGCTATACTTTTAATCCCTATGTTTTTGGTTCTTCCCAGTCACAGGCCTTTGGCCCACCCACACAAGTGAGGTATAATTTTACTCAGGAGAGCAAGAGGACAACTAGGTGGTATGGGATATGTGCTGGCATGGTGATCCCTCACAGAAATGTATGGAAAAGTGATGCTTTTCAGCTATATTTGAGGTTTGCAGGGGATTCTGGGTAGGGAAACGTTGGGGGATCCACGCAAGCCATACCTCACGGGACTGCCCAGGGAGTCTAGTTTTCAGAAATTTTTGGGTTTGGTAGGTTTCCCTAGATGGCCGTGAACCCAGGGCCAAAAACCCAGGTGCCACTCCTGTAAAACTAGGTCATTTTATGATAGGTAATTTTGAAGTCTCCACAATTGTAATTGTAATTGTAATTGAATTTTAATTGACGCTAATCACCGGCAGGTCTCTAAGAGCTTTCGGAGGAATTGCCAGAGGTCATGGGCAGATCAAAAAGTTCTACAGTGTTTTAGGTTAGACAGTGACCAGTGCTTCCCTAAACAGGAGCGTTTTGAGTTGTTTCGTGAAAGGGAGAAGAGGCAGTTCTTTACGCAGATGGGTGAGCAGCTGAATCCAGAGTTGTGGGAGCAAGACGGAAAAAGCTCTGCCCCCTTTAGAAGTGGTGTTGCATCTAGGGGAGGCTGGGTGGCAGGCCTCAGAGGATCGCAGAGTGCAAGCCGGAACATAGTTCTTCACGCGTTCCTTAATATAGGCCGGGGCTTGGCCATAGATTGCTTTATGGGCAATACAAAGGCCTTTAAACTTCGCTCTCTGCTTGATAGGCAGCCAGTGGAGTTTGCACAGCAGGGGGGAGGCATGGGCCCTTTATCGGCAGCCTAAAAATTAACCTAGCTGCATCGTTAAGTACTACTTGAAGTTTATTGATGAGCTTTTGAGGAAGGCCTATATACAACACGTTTCCGTAGTCCAATCTGGAAACAATTGTGGCTTCCACAATTGTTTGCAGGGAAGTAGTTGAAAGGAGGGGGACAAGTTTCCATAGCTGTCTTAACAACCCTATACAAGTGCCTACCACAGTGGTGATTTGGTTTACCATGGAGAGCTCTTGGTCCAGTTTAATACCTAGGCTTTTCACGGCGAGGGCTGGATTGGGTGTAACGCCCAGCTCCTGGGGCTAACAACGTCGCTCCACGGGTTACCTTTTGAGGGGATCACCAGAACTTCAGTTTTCTCAGGGTTAATATTTAATGAGTTTGCAGTCATCCAGTTTACGGTGAATCTGAGAATATTTTGTGCAGCTTCCTGGGAATGGGTGGGTGGAGATATCAATCCGGAAAATGAGCTGGGTGTCATCTGCATAGTTAAAGACAGTCCATGTGGGCCAGGGCTGTAACCAGGGGCTGTAGGTAGATGTTAAAGAGGAGTGGGATAGTGGAGAGCTCTGGGGGATGCCGCAGTTGAGGGCCCCCTATTTGATACCCGTTACCCCAGCTGAATCCTCTGGGACCGCCCCGTTAGGAAGGATTCTAGCCACCGGTTTGCTGACCCTTGAAGACCTGAGGCTGTTATTCGGTCCAGAAGACGGGTGTGGTTGACCGTATCGAACGCTGCTGATAGGTCTAATAGAATCAGGGCGCTCGGTTGTTTTTTGTCAGCCATGGTTCTGAGGTCGTCCAGGACAGCAAGCATCACCAGTTCAGTGCAGAGGTGTACTCTAAATCTCGCTTGTTGTATCTGGAGTAGTTGGTGTTCCTCCAGAAAAAGTGAGAGAGCTTTAAGGATGTGTTGTTCTATCACTTTCGCTAGGAAGTGGATCTGGGAAATAGGCCTATAGCTCTGAAGACTGGCAGCGTCAGCTCCCGATTTTTTTAGGAGGGGAATTACTCATGTTTCCTTCAAGTTGGAGGGCAAGTGGCCGGTCACCAGAGAGTTATTCAGTACTGAGAGAAACTGATTTTCTAGGCCAGGAATAGCCATTCGGAAGATCCGCGGGAGACAGGGGTCAGCAGGCGAGCCAGATTTAGTATAATTAATTAGTTGTGTCAGTGATGTGTGATCCAGTAGAGGGAAGACAGTGAGTTGGTGGCCAGTGGGTGGCGTTACCTGGTGTTTAACTATAACGTTTTGGTTAATTGGGGTGTTATTGATCTCGACGGTAATGTCCCTGACTTTTTGCAAGAAATAAGACTGGAAGGTATTGCAGTCTAGGGAGGCATCTGTAGTTTTCACTTCAGCTTTTTGACTAAGTTCTTCAGTATTTCGAAAGTCTCTTTCTGCTTATTAGGAGCTGTGGTGATTCTTGCCTCATAGTATTCAGCCTTCCTATCAGTGATAGATTTTTTATATAAGGTAAGTCGGGATTTATAGATTGCCAGCTGCTCTGGTTCATAAGCTTTCCGCCATTTCCTCTCGGCATGGCAGAGACTTTGCTTTTGTACCCTCAGAGTCTCATTAAAACAGTGTGCTCCCTTCCCTTTGTTTCTCACGCTAATTCCTCTCTCAGGGGCTACTTTGTCTATGGCTAGGCGTAAGGTGTTAGTCAGGGCTTCGCTCTCTTGAACTACTTTTCCTGATTTGATCGTGGGTGTCACAATATGTTTTGGGACCATGCCTGTCAAGGGTACCCACCCACACGAGTGAGGTACAATTTTTATATGGGGACCTGGGGAAACGCTGGGTGGGGGAAATTTGTGTCAGTCCGGTGATCCTACAAATTTCCCACACAGAAATTTGAGAAAAATTTGATTTTTTTCATCAACATTTGAGGTTGAGGGGATTCTGGGTAAGGAAACTTTGGGGGATCCATGCAACCCATACCTCCCTGAACTCCCCAGAGTCTCTAGTTTTCAGATATATGTAGGTTTGGTAGGTTTCCCTAGCCAAAGCAGATTGTTTTGTGATAAGTAATTTTGATGTCTCAACAATAAGTTTTTGGGCCCTTGCCTGTGGCAGGTACTTGACCCACCCAGAAGAGTGAGGTACCATTTTTATCGGGAGACTTGGGGGAACCCTGGGTGGTAGGAAATTTGTGTCAGCCCGATGATCCCTCGGCGGCCATCTTGGGAAACCTACCAAACCCACACATTTCTGAAAACTAGACACCTGGGGGAGTGCAGTGTGGTATGGCTTGTGTGCGTCCCTTAACGTTTTCCTACCCAGAATCCCTTGCAAACCTCAAATTTAGCTGAGCAAAGCACTTTTTTCTCAAATTTCTTTGTGGGAAAGTTCAGGCATCTACATGGATCCACAAATTTCCTACCACCCAGCGTTCCCCCAGGTCTCCCGATAAAAATGACACCATACTCGCGTGGGTGGGTCAAGTACCCATGACAGGCAAGGGCCCAAAACATATTGAGGAGACATCAAAACGACCTATCACAAAACAACATGGTTTTCCAAGGGAAGTCACCGGGTTTTTGGTCCCGGGCTCGGTGGCCATTCTGGGAAACATACTAAACCCACAGATTTTTGAAAACTAGAAACCCAGAGGAGTCCAGCGAGGTATGGTTTGCGTAGGTCCCCCAAAGTTTTCCTACCCAGAAACCCCTGCAAACAACAAATTTAGCTCATAAAATCACTTTTTTTCTCACATTTCTGTGTGGAAAAGTTCTGGAATCTGCATGGATCCACACGTTTTCTACCACCCAGCATTCCCCCAGGTCTCCCTATAAAAATAGTACCTCACTCGCGTGGGTGGGTCAAGTACCCGTGACAGGGAAGGGCCCAAAACGTATTGAGGTGGAACATATGACATTATTACGCCATCCATTATCCCACAGTAAGTAACAACACGGAAGTTACATCGTCCGCGTTGTTACCACGCATGGCTTTACATCGCAAGTCTTTTCTACGACTTCCACTAGATGGTGATCCAACACATTCCCTGGTGTTGCGCGCCATCTACCGCAAGTCGTAGAAACGACTTGCGATGTAATGCCGTGCGTGGTAACAACGGGGACGATGTAACGTCCACGTTGTAACCTACCCGCGTGGTATTACCAGCATTGTAAACGTTGAATTCCATTGAGGAGAGATCAAAATGACCTATCACCTGGTTTTGCAAGGGGAGTCACCTGGGTCTTGGCCCCGGGCTTGGTGGCCATCTTGGGAAACTACCAAACCCACTCATTTCTGAAAACTAGACACCCAGGGGGGAGTCAAGCGAGGTATGGCTTGCATGGATCCCCCAACGTTTTCCTACCCAGAACCCCTGCAAACCTCAAATTTAGCCGAACACATAACATTTCTACATATTTATGGGTGGAATCACCGTGCTGGCACACACACCCCACAGCGTTCCCCTTAGTCTCCCGAGTAAAATGATACCTCACTTGTATGGGTGGGGCAAGGGCCTGTGACTGGGAAGAGCCCAAAACATAGGTATTAAGGGTAAATATGTTTTCAGCCAATTCTGCATTGGACACACACCAAATAGGCTATATCCCAGTAAAATGCCAAATATTGGTTTTCTGTCAAAAGACTGTCAGTCCCTGAAATCTGGGAAAATGGTGATTTCATTCACGATTAGAAAAAACAGGAGACTTTCCAATTTCTGTATTAAGCCACGCATTTAATGTCTCTGGACAAGTGGGGTGTCAGTAAATGGTACAATACATTGCTTAAACAACTGTATCCCAAGGTGGTGCCAGCAACCTTAACAAAAATTGTGTCCATCACTGGATGTAAGATAGAACCCTCTTCTTGGAATTCTTGTAATGTATGGGCCCATAAAGCCATTAGAGGTGCAAACTTAGAGAGGATGGCGTTCTTTTCGAAGTGACTATTATACTATACACCAGTTAAACTTCACAGGATATTTCCAACCTCATTAAGGTTATGCTTTAGATGCGAGGTGGATAAGGTGGAGTGGCGGCATACAATCTTTACTTGCCCACTACTGTTTTTTTTTGGAGCAAAGTGTACCAATGGATAGGGGCAAAGCTCCAACTCGTAATAACATCAGAACCATTGGTGGCCCTCTAAATGGAATGTGTAACCTGGTTAATCTGACGGTGCATCAGAAACAGTTATATTTAATTTCAACCCTAGTGGCCATATCATTGATTCTTCAAAAGAAGAAATCAAGTGAAGTTCCTTCTTATGAGTAATGGGTAGCATAGCTGCAGCAGGTACAAACACAAGAAGAGCTCTATGGTCTCTGGATAGGGACGACCTCCAAATTCTGCATAATATGGGAAAGGGAAGGTACGATGGGTTAGTGTCCGAGGTCAACTGCCATCACCACCAGGGTCAAAAGAATGTATCATTAACTAAGGGTTTCATCAGGAATGCGATGAGTTTATTTGGGGGGGCGTTGTCTTGTCAGGTATTCGTCTATTGAAATCATGTGATATGAATTAAGATCTCTCGAATATGTTATGAGATAACGTGCAAAATTAAGATGTTCTATTTGACCACGATTAGATGAGAGGAAGTATCATATGGTTATGTGTGTAATAAAGGGGGTACGATGATGAGTGCACGCTTGTTAGCCAATCTTTAACTTTTTTAGCTATTTACTACCTGACTGTGTGGAAGAAGAGGAAGTAATTCTATCTATTTATTTGTATTTAATTTCCATATCTTCCTACTCTTGTTATCCACGTTTTGAACATATAACTATTTACTCCTTGGCTGTGTGGATTAATTGCATCCTATTTATTTTCTGCATTTAACTCCTGCATTGTACTTGCTCATAAAGAAATGAAAATAAATAATTTAAGAAAAAAACATTTCACTATCAGCTAATTGGTAACCTGGCCGGGCCTCAAATGTAATGAGTGCCTGATCCCTCCAAATGTATGTCCAAGGCATGTAATACATATGAGCCCCCAGTTTTGAAACCCCTTTAAGTGTCCCAAAACCTGCAGTAAGTCGCTGTCCTAAAGCGGGGTCTTTGTCGTTAATTGAATCCCCCACCCCAATAATCGTGCAGCCTCATGCCATGCTTGAACCACAATCTGCGAATGGGTTGGTAACTGTCTCTCCTGCCCCCTACGGTATAGCGCAGCTGGATAGCCTTGAATGCCCATGGCATATCGGTCCACCCGGTAGGCGGGCTCATTATTGTCTGCAAACACCCAATAATTAATGTTTATTAGTTGAGATGCCAAGTAGGGTCTCAAAATATCTGGTACTGCCAGGCCCCCCTCAAATATCCCTCGCTGGGACTTATGTAGTGCAATGTGGGAACTTCTCTATCAATCTTGTGGAACAATTCCAGCTGTATTTTATAGGGAGTATTTTGGAGAGGGCCATCATCTTAAAGAGGACATCCCTTCCCATCAGGGACACTGGCAGCCACCTCCAGTGAGCCAAATCACACTGCAATCTCTCAAGCTGTGGGGGAAGATACAGCTCTATGAAATTCTCTGCAGTCCTCGTGATTCTGCTACTTAAATAAAGATGTCAGGAGAGACACATCCCCAGTCAGAGGGAAGATAAGGGATGTATCCCACTTTATCTGAGATCCTGACTAACTACCAAACAATTGGAAAATGTGCAACAGTCTGTGAGCTGTTTGGCCTATTTTTTGAGAGTACAGTAAAATATAATCGGCATAGAGGGAGAATATTTTTTCCCAGCCACCCTCTCCCTCTATACCTTGCACCAGTGGGTTTGGAGTACCCATACTGCAAGCAGTTCAAGTACAAAGTTCTTTGGAGATTGGGGGCATCTCTGGCGCATGCCCCTACTCAAAGTAATTGGTCTGGATACTGCCCCCTTTGACCTGAATTCTTGCCATAGGGTATTGCTAGATGAGTTTGACCCATTCGCAGAATCTAGGTCCAAAGCCCTGTCTAGTTAGGGCACAATACAGGTAAGGCCATTCGATACAGTGCTGTTGTCCGCTGTTCTCAGGGAGACAGACTCATACAGTGTCTCATAATAGGCTTCAGAGGCTTCTACTATGTCTTTTCCAGTCTTGCATGGGCGCTTACCAGGAGCTGTATCTCAAGGACCCAATTTCTCTCTCTGTCCCTTCTCAATTTGTTTGCCTTATCTCCCACTTTATAGAGTCCATGCTGCGTTACTATCACATGTGTGGGCTTTGTTATCCTCTAGGTCCCTGATTTCCCGTTCTTTGAGGTGTGGATGGTGCCCTAGAGTAGAACCAGGACTCTCCTCCCGTGACATCTGAGCCTCCAGTGAAATAATCTCTCGCTCAAGCACCCCATATTGGGAAATCAGCTCTTTCTTCTTTCCCCCTTTCAATGCCTGGTCATGGCCTCTCAGCGCCATCTTATCGGCCTCCCAGGGGATACAGTCCAAGTAGGCTGATTCCGTATTTTCTGAAAAGTATTGATCTGTTCGGTCCCTCAATTTATCTCTGAAAGCAGTGTCTTTAAGGTGCCAGGGATGTATTCTGGGAGGGAGAGTGTAGTCTCTACAAGGGCCCTAAAGAAGTACCACCACTGGGGAATGGTCAGAGATGCCTCTCGCCTTATGTTGTGCCCTGCAGAACTGCCCTGCCTGCGTTCGGTGCATAAATATATAGTCTAATTGAGAGCCACTGCCATGTGCTACCCAGGGGTGAGTAATGTTTTGTGCCATGGGGTTGTGGTCGCACCACAGGTCTACCTGTACCATTGTGTCCACAATGGCCCATAAGGGCTTGGAGCTGGCGCTCCGGGGAGAGGCCAAGATCCTGTCAACCTCTAGAACTATTGTTGCATTCATGTCCCCCCCCCACCCTATTATCAAAGTGCCGAAAATGCCTAACAGAAGGGCACTGAGCCCGGAAGTGTATCAGTGTGAAGTCTCTGTGGTATGTACGTCAAGCAGATATTAAGAGTATTGCCCTCCCACACACCTGTGTGCAGCGCACTTCTGCCCAGGAGATATTGCCAGATACGACCAGGTACGAAGGATACAACATTTGTGGCAAGTATGACCATGCCTTTAAAGAAGGATGTAAATCACACAAGCGCAAGGAGAGTATACCTAAACCTATTCAGCACCTTGTAATGATTGCCCTGAGGTGTTTTTTTTCTGCAGGAGGACCAAATCAGGGGCTTGTCTTTGTAGATATTGTAGAACTATGGTGCATTTTATTTTATCACCTAGACCATTGACATTCCACGTCATGACCTTCAAAGCGTGTGTAGATTGGCAATCTATTCTGTGTCTAGATTAGGTTTTGCCATCCCCCCTACAGTGCCAAGTACCTCCTCCCCCGCCCTTTTATATCCAGCTGGTCTTTTGTACAGTTCTGGTGTTGGCAAATCTGTAACAAAAATACACGTAGTATATATGCAGTGTAATAGCAAAAACATCTACCCTTAACAAACTCCCCCCTCCCAGCTAACCTGTATTGTAGGCCTGAAACTACTCATTACCCAACTTGCCGAGCGCCTGTCTCCCAAGTAATATTATTACAAATAACTAGGGTTGAACAGCTGCATAATTATCTAACCAGATAGTGGTTCATTACCCCCCATTGTTTCTCAAACTGATTTTGTGTCCGTAACTGCTTTACAGGAGTTAGCATAGTCACTTGCAGCTGCCATTGTTCGAAATAGGGCCCTGCCATCGCCTTAAAGGCTCAGTTGAAACAGGAATACCTGGACTGACTGTCCATGTCTTGGACACTCTCTCCAGCTGTGTCTCCCACGAAGACAGATTAAGCAACCAACGCCATAGTGTGACCATTTGGGGGGTGGGGGGGGGGGCTAGTCAAGCGGCACCCAGGGGAAGCCTCCCCTCCCAGAGGTCATCTTGGGGTACCAGTTGATCATCCTCAGGTCAGTCCCTGGGCCGTCCTTTCTCCTACTCCTTCCGCTGTTGCCGCTTGGATGTTTGTCCCTTCTTGAGTCAGTCCCACCTTTCCTCCAATTTTGTGAAATGCCATGACTTTCCATTGTCCGGCACTTTGAGTTTGGCTGGCTATAGCGTCATATAGCCGTATTGCTTTTTTAATTTCTAACCTTATCAAAAGTGCACCGTTGGAGCTGCAACTGCAGGGTAAAGTCCGCAAAGAAACAGATTGTAGAGTTGCCACAGGCCAGGTCCCCCTGTGAGCGAGCAGCCTGCAAGATTGCATCTCAATCACGATAGTTAAAATTCTGGCTTTAACATTCTGAGGGGGGCACCAGGCTTTGCCGGTGGTATTGGTGCTCTGTGTGCTCTTTCGATGAAGAAAAAGTTTGATAGGCACCTGGCCTTCAACTTGTTCACTATAAGGTCCTCAAGGAATAGGCAGTCCTGGGGACCCCTGGCCCCTCAGGGACCCGAACTAATGTTGTTCCTCTGGGCCCTACCTTCATGGTCTTTCAGTTTTGCCACAATTATCCTGTGTTGGTGGACCAGCTACTGTAGTTGCGTTTCCAAATATCAGATGTAGGCTGCAATTGGCTGATGTTGGTTTCTCCAACAGCAACCTTCTCTGACATATTGTTGATGTCAGCTCTAAGGAGATTAACTTCAATGTCCACCTTGCCTATTTTAGGTTCCAGGGTGCTCTTTAGGTCTTGGATGGCCGCCATTGTTGCCCTGAGGGATAAGTCAGTGCCCTCCAGGCTCCCAGCTGCCGGCGCATCCTCGTCTACAGATTTCTGGGAACTGCATATTAATTCATTTTGTTAGCTTTGGGCACAGGCTCCCTCATTGAAGCCCCTGGATAGGGTTCACCTGTATATGCTATAGCTTGTGTCTCTCGTGTAGTACTCCACAACCGTTGGCCACTCTGCGTCCGGCTCATAGGCTCTACCTGGCCCCAGTACCTTTAATTCTTTACATATCCTCATCTACAGATTTCTGGGAACTGCATATTAATTAATTTTGTCAGCTTGGGGCACAGGCTCCCTCATTGAAGCCCCTGGATAGGGTTCACCTGTATATGCTATAGCTTGTGTCTCTCGTGTAGTACTCCACAACCGTTGGCCACTCTGCGTCCACATCATAGGCTCTCCCTCGCCCCAGTACCTTTAATTCTTTACATATCCCCAGTGTAGGTGGGATGCAGTGTCAGTCATACGTGGCCCTGGAGGTGTTATATCCAGGAGTGTGAATAATCAGTTTTGAGTATTTACCCCCATTGTCGCTGTGGAGGGGAGAGGAGCAAAGTAGTGTTCTGTATCTAGGGATATGCCCCAAATCCAGGGTGGAGGCACACTCGTCGGTCACAGAGAACTGCCCAAGGCTCCTTCACAAATCGTCAAGATCCACTCAACTGTGCAGTCTCACAGTGCACCATCCACGAACATACATCTCTCGAGCGGGCGCAATCAAATAATCAATGGGCCACAGCCATTCGCAGTCCTGAACTTGCCAATGCAGCCACAATCTGGGGGCCTCCCCAATGTGCAACACTCCTGATGCTGGCAATTGTTGGCTTGTGGGGGAAGTGTTCAATCCCTGTATCCCACTTTAGGAGTCATCACTGAGCCCCCGGATCTCTGACGGCACCACCACTCACTGCCTCAATTTTTTGCCACCTAGACATACTCCCTTTGTTCAAGCCCGCTTCTTCTCAGTGGTGCAAGATGACAGCCTTACCGCTACCCCTTGGCTACTTTCCCACACCCTTGCTCAGGCCAGGATGCAAAGGGGGCTGGCCCGGTTCTTCCAATTAAGGAGCCTAAACTATACCAGCGATCCCAGCGGGACAGCCCCAAGTCCTGGAAGTGGGGTGCCAGGTTGGTCACTCCCCCTCACATAGCATGCCAGCAGGCCTCCTCCACACAGCCAGCACTTCACTGGTCTATCACTCACCTCAGCCGCGGCCCCGGGAGGCAGTAATCCTACCTGCGCTGCAGTGATTCTTTTTAGCCGCCTGGTCTGTTCTAGATAATGCTCGGATTTTAGCAGATAACTCAACGGCTGCCATGGAGCTTGCTAACTATGCGTCCATCTTGGCAGGGGCCAAGATATGCCCCCCAAAACATATTTTAAGGGGCTACTTAAGTGGGAGGTACAATAAGTGCTACAGGCTCGCTATTAGCATTTAATGTACAGGTCCCTGGGTTTATGGTCTAACTTCTACCACTTTACTAGGGGCTTCAGTAAATTAAATATGACAATAAGTTGTAAGCCAATTATAGCATGTTGTAGGGAGTGAGAACAAACATGTTAGCACTAGTTAGCAGTGGTAAAGTACACAGAGTCCTCAGGTCAACAAAAACAATGTCAGAAAAATAGGAAATGTGAAGGTAAAATGTTTAGGGGTGACCCTACAGAGAGGACCAAGTCCAACAGTTAAAGAGTGACTGCTGCTGGAGACTAGATTTTACATGCTGTCACAATATTGCAACCAATATCTACCAGGCACTTGCATTTATTTTCATTTGAATTGTGTTAGCTTATCAGTTTGAGAACCACCCAAAATTCAAAGCCAAAAGAACATTTGTGATATCTCTGTACACAATGCAAAGTACAGGCAATATGTGCAGTCAATATTTCATCTGTATTGGGAGGCTGCACTCTGCTACAACCTAAAACGTTTATATTAGTGTAACTTGTTTTTAATTAATTTACCTGAATGACTCTGGTTTGTGTAAGTGCACCTGGTGAGCAGCACACGTGCTGCAGAGCACTTCAGTATTTTAGGAGGGGTACAGATGCTTGCTATATACTTTGTGCCACACACATTTTGTGCTGTGTATGTTGACTCATTGGCAGTGCACAGCTCTTGCCACCACACAATTATTGAATTCCTTTCGACCATATTTCGGACCTGGTTGCATAGGCAAGGAGGCCCTTTTGGGACACAATAACTGGGTGTCCTATTGATCCCCAATAAAGGGATGAAACATAGACTATTACTTCCCCCTGATGTGCATCCCAGGCTCTGTCAGCAGTGAAATATGGAGAATGAATTAGAACCAGCACTCTGTCTTTCACTGCTGCAAGCTCTACAGAAAGTACTCCAACCCTCCATGTTATTGCATGCATCAAACATTACATTATTATGTAAAATGTGTGCACAGCAATGGTCTGCGTCAGGTACAAACAATTTGCAGACATACTGAAAACAACCAGCACTGTGCACCCATAGCATATCCTGGTATATATGTTTGGATCCATTTTCAGCCACCTCCTGCTCCTCTTTTTACCCTCCACACCCAAATGACTTAAAAGTCAAAAGCAGGAAATATTAAATAGTCCTTGGCATTCCATATACCTTTATGCTTTCCTGATTGGATATTTTTCTACTAATACCTGAATGACAAGTTAGCGCTAAATAGTTACTGCTGCCAAGTTTTCAGATTGCTTACTTGTAATATTTTCTATGGTATCAAATTAGCTATGAGTGACAATATACTGCCAAATGTGTGACACATATTTTACCGTGTGTATAACAATTTAAAAATAATATCTTGCCTATTGAATGTGGGTTCTCTCTCTCAGACTGGGACCTTGTGGCTATATAGACACACACACACACACACACACACACACACACCCACCCACACACTCACACACACACACTCACACACACACACTCACACACACACACACACACATACACACACACACACACACACACATTATTTATATATACCATACCAAATCTATTTATTTGGGATTCATATCCATGAAACAATTCACAAATAAATTCACACAATCTCATAAGTTCACAGTTGACACTAAAAATAATTCATTGAAGCATGAAAAGTGCAAAGTCTCCATAAGACCATTACCGTGCAAGGTCTATAAAATTTTAGACAAATATTAATTAAATCCATTCTCCTAAAATTAAAGCCTAAAATATGCTTCTGCAGACAAAATTAAATAAATTGCAGAGATCTTTCGGAAAAGTATCACATAAAATTCCACAGTGGGGGCCTCGCCTTATAAAGTGGTAATCCAGGCAAATTTCAGTATTTAATACAACTGATGGTGGGAGAGCACCAACCACAGGTGTGATTGTTCCTGACAACCTAGATGCTGCTCGAGAAGCGCTTTGAAACACTAGGGCGGTGACGGCTGTGTAGTAACCATGCTGCATGCATGTATATCCAAAGCTGATATTGGTCGATACTCTAGTATCTGAACTCAAAATTCTTAGCATTGTTTCATATTGTCTACAGCCCAACCTCTGGCACACAGGTTTGACCCGCTAAATACGCCCTGCAAAAGAACAGTAAGTGGTGCACAGTTTCTGACTCCCAACATACATGATGAACATAAGGTAGACATGCTGGCATTGTTCCCCCATTTCACAGAAAAGCTATAGATTGGTAAGGTACCATAACGACATTTTAAAAACAGCTGTTTAGGTAAAAGATGTGAAATGGAATCAAAAGAAGGATCATATGTATTTTTGTGATTTAAAATATGACATCACAGAGTGGGTGTCTAAGTGGTTCTGGTAATTGTTGTCATCAGTGATGTCATTTGTGATGTCATCGGTGATGTCCCTAACCATGTCATGAGCAATGTAATATGTGAAGTCATAAGCAGTGCTTTGTAAGGGCGTAAGTTAAGGTGAGCTCAGGTAACTATAAGTGCTGAATTTCACTGGTTTTAAAGGAATAAAACAATTTAACATGCAAATGTTATACATTACATAAAATGTATGTATCGACTAAGTTACAAATCATAAAACAGTTATTTATTATAAGGCATGCAATTGCTGTTTTATAAAATGTAGAAGTGCGTAATGGACCTCTTTTGTGGGGAGTTTTTGTTGAAACTCTAAGGCTGCTCGATGTTGTGTAACTTTTGCCCTACTTAACACAGGTAGAAGGTACACTGACCTTGGAAAGGATTACAACGTGCAAAACATTATAAAGTGTCAAGTGCTCTAGATATACATTTCTAAGTATTCTGCCTTAATTGATATGCCCTACAGGCGCTTTGCGTGGTGCTGGGTACAGTATCCACCTACTTGCAAAATCACAATCTCATCGAACATAAAAAACGAGCGAGCACTCAGGACTCTGGAAAATCTGTCATTTAATGAGATGAAATAAGACAGCTCGGCAATGCATTTTGGCCTCAAGGCCTTTCTTACGCATACTGGTTCCAGCGAGAACAGCCGTTTAAAAGTACATACTAACAATCGAAAGAGGGCTGAAAAACCTGTACAAATTAGGTGCCATATTGAAAAGATTAGAAAACTATGTAGGTCAGACAGGTCAGTCCCTTGGATGCGTGCACTTTTACTTGAAACTGAGAGTTTCTTAACTTGATTTTATATGTTTTATAAAAAACATTTGCAGACTTCATCGATGATAATCACCACCCCCTTTTGTACTGCTTTGGCCGTCATAAGTGTGGCAGGGTATGCTCAGACGTGATTCCCTTGCTCACTTTGCCACTGGATTCAAGCAAGCCGGGCTGAAGACGACTGGAATGCCAGAAACCGGTCCTCGGAAGCTTGTTTCCGGTCCAGGGAAGACATGGTGTGGCAGTTCGGGCTGGACTGTTCCCATGAGGCACAGGGTCAGACTGATTTGCATATAGCCATGTCTGAACTGGGGTGGCAGAGTGGGCTAAAGAACGGTGATGGATTAAACCCAGATCTTTTGACTGGGTGTGAGTGTTTGATTGATTCAGATGCTCTGTCCATCACCACCCCCTTTTGTACCACTTTTGGCCGCCATAAGTGTGGCAGGGTATCCTCAGACGTGAGTCCCTTGCTCACTTTGCCATTGGATTCAAGCAAGCCGGGCTGAAGACGGCTGGAATGCCAGAAACCGGTCCTCGGAAGCTTGTTTCCGGTCCAGGGAAGACATGGTTTGGCAGTTCGGGCTGGACTGTTCCCATGAGGAACAGGGTCAGACTGATTTGCATATAGCCATGTCTGAACTGGGGTGGCAGATGGGCTAAAGAACGGTGATGGATTAAACCCAGATCTTTTGACTGGGTGTGAGTGTTTGATTGATTCTGATGCTCCGTCCATCACCACCCCCTTTTGTACCACTTTTGGCCGCCATAAGTGTGGCAGGGTATGCTCAGACGTGAGTCCCTTGCTCACTTTGCCACTGGATTCAAGCAAGCCGTGCTGAAGACGGCTGGAATGCCAGAAACCGGTCCTCGGAAGCTTGTTTCCGGTCCAGGGAAGACATGGTTTGGCAGTTCGGGATGGACTGTTCCCATGAGGCACAGGGTCAGACCGATTTGCATATAGCCATGTCTGAACTGGGGTGGCAGAGTGGGCTAAAGAACGGTGATGGATTAAACCCAGATCCTTTGACTGGGTGTGAGTGTTTGATTGATTCAGATGCTCCGTCCATCACCACCCCCTTTTGTACGGCTCTATCTGGGGGTCCCCTGAAAGAAAGTGGTCCTGGGCCAGCGCCCACATTGCCCATGCCTTAAAACTCGCCTGGATGGTTTCTGGTTGTAGATGGAGATGCCTGAGTAGGGTCGATGGTGACTAGCCTGGTAATGTCCTGAGGCAGCACATAGAGCAAGCTGAAAAGCACTGGATGGTTTTGTTTAATTAAATCTGCAGCTCTTGCCACACATTAAAGTGTTTGGAGGAGCTGTAACCTGCATAACTAATGGTTGTTAGTATGGTCCTGCAAACATCAGCACCAAAATGCATTAATGTAACACCAGATGCTTATGAATAAGCCACTTAGTTTTCAAATATTGCATCAGTACTGAAACAGCAGTCCTTTAAAACATTCTAATAGACAACCCTCAACAGGCACCGGGGACAGAGTAAGTTAGAACATTGGTCAGGGCACTGGATTGAAAGTGGCTCCATTTAGTGAATCAGATAGCTAAGCATGGCCCACATTTACAAATGATAGCTGTTTTAAACTTGCAAAGATAGGCTGCACAGGTGTTTTGCAAGGTATGGGAAACTTAATTCATTGTATTTTCTGCATGCAATTTGTGTGGTAATTAGTCATAAACAACCAACACCGGCCAGCAGACATTAAAAACAGACCCACAAACAGTCCTCCAAAAAACATAAACACCCCACAAACTAAACTCTCAGATCAGCATTTTAGGCTCTGCCAGACTGCCCTAAAGGTCAGTGTGACTCTGCTGTGCCTAGTGTGCCTCTGCTGTGCCTATTGCTTATATATATGCATGTATGTTTATATCTATGTAGAGGTGCTTATTAAAACACAAAGCTCACTGGGGTGAGTGCTGAACACTAAGGCAAGTGTCAAAGGGTATATTTGGGAAAATTTTCCCAAAGAGGAAAAGGGGAATTCGGTACCTAAGTTGTGGTATTGTGAGATCAGCACCATCACCCTATTATTTTATTTGTAAGATTGCAGTGCCCCTTAAATGTTTCTACTAGGGATAGCCCTTCTGAAACTCCATACATATTATGCAGTGGGAACAGTAACAATGCAGGGGGGGTGACTCTCAGAAAAATGAAAGCAAGTGACCTGAGTTCTTGTTGTACAACTAATCAGATCACCCATAGAGGAAACTGTTCAATACCAAAGATTATCACTGTTCACTGAAGAAAGAACCCCCACCACCCCCACAATCGAAAACAAACCTTCCCTTCAATGCTACTGGCTAAATCATAAATTCCTTATGTTAGTTTGTCTGTATAAACTGTCATTAATAAAGTGCTGACTGTATAAGTATGTCCTATCAACTACAGGAAGGTAGATTTTCGTATCTCAGTTGCTAAAGTTTTAGTGCTATATAAGTTCACATAACATAGGATAACTTACTTGTATGTCTCTCGTCTCTCTTTCAGCTCATTTTCCCTCTGCTTTAAGAGGAGAGAGTTGTGAACTTCTGCAGAGGCAAGGGTAGCTGCTCAAAAAGGTAAAAAGAAGAGTGATGTTCAGAGAAGTCTTTCATTGAAGAAATGAAAAATATCAAAGGAAAACAATAACATGCACACGAGTTATAATGCGATGCCTATCAAATGCAAGAAAGAAGATCTGATTAAGGTGATGTTAACCTGCCGCAGGTAGAGACAAATAGGACTACACATTGAAGTTACGGTACATTTCCTTTCCATAAAGTGTTCATGCTTAGCTTGTTTACTAGCTTTCTGCCATCTTCCTTGGGAAGAAAAACCACAAAGGATACATTTTACTCTAAAAATGTGTTCCTCCTTGACCCTCCAAATCTCCATGCAACCACCCCTTCCAGACTCTTTCTTATCCATACAAGGACAACAAATTAGTCAGTGGTACCAATCTACAAATCCTCATAAACAAAAAGTATTCCAGTACTTCAAATAGACCGTAACATGGCGTTGACAAGAGTTCTGATCCTAGCACATGGGACTAATGCAATATCAACTTTGCAAGATTCTTTGAACACTGTTGTCAAGCTACAAATTCAGGTAGTTTAAATGATTTATTAACTCCAACAAATGATGAAACATCAAGCTCTCCCTGAACGTTCTTCCCTGGCTTCCAGATGAATTTTGGTTCAAATCCAAGGTTATCTTGAGTCCATGAATCCATGTGGGGCACAGACTCAGAATACTTGCAGAAACTGTCCATACACTGTTTTTCAGTCACAAATCCAATCATCATCCACCCTCCGGATTTACCAATGACTATTGAAAAGGATGAAACATGGTGACAGGTCTACAGCAGTGCAGTGATGCCGATTATGGAGCACCATCAACCCAGTGACCAAGGCATTTGCTTTTACTAGTTCCAAAGTGGAATATTTAATGAGTTGTAAACCCAGACAGGCGTTCAACATTCCCAGGTAACCCACGAGAACAGAACACCCTTCATTCGACAACTTTAAGGATTTCCCAAGACACTTCTCCCAAACGTTTTGCCCTTGCATTCCCTTTTGATCAGGTAGTCATTTACTCCCTTTCACAGATTGTTTTGAAAAGGTGATTCCAATTAAATGTTTGGTCTGAAAAGACAGGATTAATTTTTCAGTGCATTTGAATGACTAACAAGTTCACCTGTTCTTCACAGGAAAGTCTGTCACAAGCAACTGCAGAAAGACAAGAATTTGTGGTGCTAAAGAAGTTTGACCGCTGCAGCCAATCTCAAGTAGTCGTTAAGTGCTTGAAGATTTTCCCTGCTACAACAATCAAACCAAAACTCTTGAAATATATTGTACATGTTTTACATGCATCAAATTCAGCCTTTTCCTTCAGGGCATAGAGGCTTCTTTAAGAATAATCAAATATGGAAACCATTTACAAAGTCTCCAGAGATAGTGCAGGGCATGATTTTTTATGGTCTTGGTGTAGGACATGATCTAAGTTTAGGGGTTTTCTTTTGAGTTAAATTAGTTTCTTGATATTTAGGAAATCAATACAAATGAATGCAAAGTGATGGGCTTGAAATGCTATATAGAACAAAACGAGAAGAATACAACAATTCATTTATAACCAATGTCCAATAAGTCCTTACTTGTACACTGGTAGCACCCTAGCAAGCCATCTAGTATCCTTTCTGGAGTAACTGGACCCCACTATCAATTCATGGGGGAGTTGTAACAAATATCTCAAAATCTATGCACTAGCATTCATATGCAAGTGATGGCTTACAAGTGATATTGTAGAAGATTGATGTCATGAGTGATGCAATTTGAGATGTCATCAGTGATGTCACTGCACAGCAGGGCATTCCTGGGGCACGAGTTATAGTTAACTCAGCTAACTAAAACAGATGAATTTCTCTAGTTTTGTGCGAGGGAAATGTCATCCTTCCTATAACGCCCCTGTAACTTTTGTTTTTTTCAATGAATTTTGAAGGTTTTTTAAATGCTAGTTCTTAACTATAACATCTCTGACACCTGTGTTTTTTTCAGTGAATTTCTAATGTTTTTTTAAATGCTAATTTCTACCTATAACGTCCCTGAAACCTGTGTTTTGTTCATTGAATTTCTAAGGTTTTTAAGTGCTAATTTTTAACTATAATGTACCTGAAATCTGTGGGGGGGTTTTCAGCGAATTTCTTTTGTTTATTTAATGCTAATTTCTAACTATGCCTACATAGGTAGGAGGTATGCAGAAAGAAGAAGAAAGGCGCAGAAAGAAGCAAGAGAAGTGAAGAAAGAGGCAAGAGAGGCGCAGAAAGAGGAATACAGATCACAGACAGAAGCAAGTGAAATGCAGAAAGAGGCAAGAAAAGTGCAGAAAGAGGAAGAAAGGTGCAGAAAGAAGCAAGAACCAAAGATATTGTCAAAAGAAAAAATGGTTTTCCTATGGAAACTAGGTCCGCCAGTAGGTTATATGTATATATATATATATATTCCAGAAAAAACAAAGGTTGCCCCTTTGAAAGAGCCCCAAACAAGGTAAGTTCAGCTCATATATCTTTAATGGAGGCTGCGGCATGAAAGTTGGAAACATCTTGCAGCACTGCAGTCAGTAAAGTATGGCATATTTGAGAGCCTGAGGTTACATTTGGTGCTCAGAATCTTTCTTTTTGTGACCAAAGTCCTCCTAAGCATAGCTAAACTCAAGGTTTGGAGTGGGGAAGGTGATAGAGGGTGGGATGTCAGGAGAACTTGGGTGATGGCAGCAGAGAGTGAGACTAGCAGGATCCAGGAATTTGCTGCCACAAAGGGCTGTTGAAGTTGTCCATACTAAAACAAAATCATTGGGAGCATTGAACTTGGAAGGTTTTATTTCTAAACAAATCCTTTTAAAAGTTCAACCTTGCAAAGCGTGCAAGGTTTTCTCTTGCATTGCTTGAGCTGTTGACAGAGCCTTGTAAAGAGTTGAACTTTGGGAATTTTATAACTAATCTAATCAGAAGTGCTGAAATTTGATTCTTTTAGAGCCCATAACATAGCACCATCGTACTCTGACAATACCTCTATAAAACAGAGATGGCATCAATTCACTTTATCTGTATATTTATAGACGATTTTTGTGCCTATATAATGTAACTACATATATTTATGTTGTGATGGCTGTGCCAAAAACATATTAGCACACAAGATAATGTAGAAATTCCAAAAATGAAAACATTAAGTTGTGAGTAACACATCAGGTTTGTGTATTGGCTATTATGTTCTAATTTACGCAGGAAGAGCACCTGTCCCTTCAGGGAGCTCCACAGTGAGATATCCCTCGATCCAACGGTAGCAGGGGAAGTGGTAGATCTTTCCTGCGGGAGATTCCACAGTGACTTGGTTGCAGAACCAGCTATCCTCAGGGAAGAAGGAAAAGGGCTCTTTGTGAAGGCGGATGAGTTGGATATCCCCCAAGTCCTTTTTTTCCCGGATGTGGTAGACGTCGGTCTGAAAATCAAGAAAACCAGCAGCATTATTTTACTGGACAATTTTCTATTTAGATATACATGCCACCAGGACATTTACATATCAGCAAGAATGACATTGCTCAAATTCCTCTATCTGACTAATTTTATGTTACAATAGGTAGAAAAAGAAGCAATTGGTTTGCTAATTAATTTAAATCTTCCCGAAGACAAACAATTGTAAAACATTTTCACAATTACAATGACATCATCTCAAATAACAAGTGTTGTTAGATTACGCACCCATGCAAGAAATTCCACTTACATTTCATAACTTGATTCCCAAGACATTGTTTTGCAGTCTTGTTTGCTACGTTTATGTAAGGAATTGAAATTCTATTTGCCCCAGTAGTCCTAAGGGGTACAGTGTCCAAACGTATGATGCAACAGGATCCAGGAAAAGCTTGATAGCAGGGATTTTCCCAAGAGAGAAAGTAAAGTTATATGAAGTGTCAGGTTGTTAACCCAATAACCTCTAAAATGGAAAAGGTTTGATTTTGTAGAAAATCTGGTCAAACTCCGAACTCTTTCCAAAAATGGTGACACTGGACAGTTTGTAGCAGACCAGTTAACAATCCAGAGCCATACTGTGAAGGATTTTATTTCACACATAACCATTGTCAAGATTTTGGTCAATTTAGGATAAAAAGCACAGTTAATGGTGAGTATAGCAAAGGGCAACACACTTTCAGAAAGGGACAGTTTTAGAATTCTTCTGATCAAGGCAAACACCTCATGGCATTTCTATGGAGATACCTCCACTGGTAGGTTAGCTAAATTTGTTTAGCCCTTACTTGGGAGTAAGAAGGGAGTGTCAAACACGTCACAAGGTCCATTTCTTTCGACCCATTGTTTTTAGCTCAAATTCATCAGGTTTTTGATGGAACCTTTAAAAAAATTGGTACATTCACAGCAAAAAAATATCTAAACCTCACAGTCATCTGTGAAAACATGCCATGCACATAATCACATTTAATGTTTCTATTTTTTGGTATAACGACTAAACTCGTTCTTTGGACCAATTAGCTCTTTACACTTCTATGTGGAGCATTAACTGAAATTCTATTATATGCAAAAAGACAAAAATTATGCATTCAGATGATTTTTGAAGATTTCCAATTTTAATCAAATCATGCTGCATTGCCATGTATTCAATCAAGGACATTTACATGATCAAGACCGACATTTAAGGAAACAAGCCAGAAATTAATACACTTGAGAAAAACTGAGCTTTAGAAATTGGGTTTCGGGATGACAGAGTGCACAAGCATGAACCGCAATCCTCGCCAGGGTAAGTCATATACATAATACAATCCTAGCCATGGTAAGTCATATACACATCAGAACCTGTGCTCACCCTCTGGCAGCTTGGCACAGAGCAGTTAGGCTAATCTAAAGAGGCAATGTGTGAGGTTTATTTGCAACACACACACACAGTATGAATGAATGAATGAATGAATGAATGAATGAATGAATGAATGAAAAAGCTTTATTCGATTTTAAGTACATAAAATCATAAAAGCAGATACACTTCACAGCAACATGGTTAAAAAACATTCATATATTAACAAATAGTTAAGCTTTTCCTTTTCTTTAAAATACTCTTTAAAAAACCTAGCATGACAGCCACACAGGTTGCATCATTTAGAGATAATAAAAACAGTAGGGCTGGGCGACATTGCCTCCAAGTACCAAACGTTTTTAAAAGTGGTTTGATCCATCTAGACCTCTCCAACATATAACATTTACAAAAACAGATAACATGCAGAGTAGATTGGGTAGACAAATTGTCACACGGGCATTTACAGAGATTTCTACCCCAATCATTTACTTTAGGGAATGAGGTTATGCGAAAAAAGACATCGAACCTGAAACGTGTTAAAAGATACCGGTCAAAGCCCTCCAGGCACCAAATCAGATGAGGCTGGATAGTATAGGTAGCTAGGGTGAGTTGATGCTGAATGACAAGATTTTTGTTCATTTCCACACCTAGTCTCAGGGATTCAACATGGTACCAACACAACTGCTTCAGGTCTTTTCTAGTAATGTTGAACAGTGAGTCTGGCTGGTGGTAGGACTAAATCCCTTGTAAATTTCAACATATACTTCAGCCATGGAATCTTACTGGCTTTGTCCAACCCCATACAATCCGCCATAATGTCTCTATTAAACAACAGATCAGGGTTAGTCCAGATTCGATGCCAAAGCAAAAGAGGTTGCATGCTAATTAAATCACTCACATATCTGATGCCCAACTCTGCATGACAATTAAAAACAGGAGAACTTGCGGGATAGCCAGGATAAATCTTAAAAAAGCGTTCTCTACCTTTTGTATAGTATTCCAATTGCCAATTCCCCAGATACCCGCTCTATAAATTGCTGTGCTAATGCATTTGGCGTTATAAATTTTCAACAAAATTTCTGGGGGTCTTTTTCCCATCTTTCTGGAGAATGACATAAGTGCAGCAGTGGCTCTCTTGAATAACATCGTCCTATTTCTGATAGCTGGCCCCCAGGACCCGGTTTCTTCAAGTACTATACCCAGGTAAGAGAAAGATTTAGTAGAAGCGATTTTTTCCTTCCCAACAAATAATTGACACTCTTTATTCCTGGGTCTTCCACACGTCATTACAAAAGTTTTGGATACATTAAGTTTGAGGCCCCTGCTATCCATAAACTTCAAGTATGCGTTCAGGGCCGCTTGTAAACCAATTTGAGTCCGTGACATAATGACGGCGTCGTCTGCGTACAGGAGGGACACAATGGGTTGGTTCTTAACTTGCGGGGAGTCACGTACTTCAGCCACTAGTTCCTTTTCTAGGTCGTTGGTATACAAGTTAAAAAGAAAAGGGGCGAGTACGCACCCTTGCCTCACACCCCGCATGACATGGAAGGGCTTGGTGCATTCGCCCTTAGTGCCAAACCTCACTTTGGCCCTAGCGCTAGCATATAGTTGTCTTATGAAGGATATTAGTACTTCGTCCACCTTCATGTCTCTCAGAATCTGCCACAGACGATCATGAATGACACAGTCAAGTGCAGCGCTTAAATCAACAAACACTGCGTAGAGTTTGCCATCCTTTACATGTGTGTATTTTCCCAGGAGTAATGTAAAATTTAACACTTGTTCTGTTGTGCCCCGTCCCTCCCTAAACCCATATTGCACAGGTGATAGGATATTAATCTCTTCCGCCCATTGTTGCAAACGGTTCAAAACTACCCTCCCTGTAATTTTCATAAAAGAATCCAGGAGGGATATGGGACGATAACAGGAGGGATTCTCCCTGTCCCCTTTCTTAAATATGGGGATGATTATTGATTCTGCCCAGGTATCTATAAAGCCCAGTTCACAGCTAGCATCAAGCACACGCTTAAGAAGCGGAGACCATAGGTCGATCTGATGTTTAAAAAGATCTATGGGGATGCCATCAGCACCCGGGGCCTTATTTCCCTTACTCTGGTCAATGGCGTTTTGGATTTCGGTTAGTGTCACCTCTAGGGCAATTGGCAGAAAACCAGCCTCCCCAGGTCCCTTTATCTTACTCCCGCTGTCTACCAATTTATGGACACCACCCGGGTTGTAGACTTCGGCAAAGAAATCTATCCATGCATCTTCTGCTATTGCCACTTCCAGACTGGCCTTATCTCACAAAATAAAAAATGGGGCCTTAACAGCTGCCCAGAAAGCAGAACCATCCCTGCTTAAGGAGGCCTCATAGAGGTTTGCCCAGGCTTCATTCTTTATATTTCGTTTACGTAATTTTCTCGCCAGATTATAACTACGCCTGCACTGAGTAATTTCCCCCTGACTTCTTGGCTTTTTACTCAACGCCCTCTTTAATTGAGTGTGGGTTTGGGTGCATGTCGAGTCAAACCACCCGTTACTAAGCGGTTTCCGTTCTCGAGTGGGACGGGAAAGAATCATTTTAATTATCCTAGTGATCTCTAAAAAAGAGTCCTTCACCTCCAGGTTTAAGGCCTCGTCCTGTAAGCATCTATTGATAGGTAATAATGCTTGCTTTATTATATTCCCATTGGTGATCTCGGGATTAGTCTGGGACCATCTAAGAGCGTACCCATTTTGTCTGCTTAAGGTACAATTACTAGTCCAGACCAGTTTTTCAATCAAATTGCAATCCTTATATACAGGGAACTGAATGCCAAAGCCAAGTGGGAGATGGTCACTAACCCCAATTATATATGTTGAGAAATCTGTTATCCAACTTGAGTGGGAGTTAGAAATGGTGATAAAATCTATCAGAGTATTATGACCTCTTCCAACATAAGTGGGACTAAACTCTACCGGGGGCCTACACAGCATATTAACAAAACCCATATCAAATGAGGCCATCAAATCGTTAAAAGAGTCTCCCCCGTTATGATGGTCGAAATGGGGTTGAATCTCTGATTTATATGCTTCCTGGTCACCGCATCCACTCTGATAGTGCTTACAAAGGTGCTGATTAAATTCACCTCCCCATATCAAAATGGAATCCCTTGTTCTCTTATCCACCATCGCACTGATTTCCCTGTTTAGGGTATTTACCATATCAGTTTCCATCCCCTTTTCCACATTATTATACATGTTGATAATTATTAACTCGACCTTGGGTGTTACCTGCATTGCAATGATTTGGTAATTGCTGGACGAGGCCTCTACTCTCAGAGATAATACCTCCATCAAATTTGATACGTAGACAGTCAAACCGCCTTTGGGCCTCCCATGTCTGGAAGAGCTTGCTGGTACATGAAATGTTTTGAACCCATTCATATGGATTGCTTCAAGAGACCATGTCTCCTTTAGGCAAAGTATGTCTATTCCCTTGATAAAATCATGCCAAAGGTGATTGTTCATCTTTGAACGGAGACCTGCTATATTCCAGAAGGTAACCCTCGTCCCTTTCCCTGGGAGTACCCCTATAGGATCTTCTAAACAGTTAACCAATGGGCAATCAACCTCACTATCTGCCATCGTCCCATTCCCTGGAAGTACCCCTATAGGATTTTCTAAACAATTAACCAATGGGCAATCAACCTCACTATCTGCCACTATGTGTTTAGTCTCATTCATTAAAGATATTACTGCAGGTTCTAAAAAGGGTATATCCTCAAGGGGACCACACCCACTAGGCGTCCCCGTTCCTTCCGCCAGAACTTTCATACCCAGTCTAGATACACCCCTAGCATCCTGGGTTCGTCGTCAGTCGACACCCTCAAGTCCGCTCAAAACTGAGTAGCGATTGACTCCTTAGAGACTAGGCACTTGCCCACCGGGTCCTCTGTATGGCTGAATTGGGAAGAATCTTGTCGGATATTCCCAACCCTGCCTGATGGATCTAGATACAGTTCTATTATACCCCTGATTACTTTTTCTGCCTGAGTTAGAGCAGTTTAGCTCCCTATAAAAATAATGAAAGAGGGAGAATCTCAATGCCCTTCTTTTGGGCCCTTACATTAAACATGGACTCGCTGATAATGCGTCGTACTGAATCGGGTCTATTAAAGTTCAGAACAATAAAATCCCCTCCTTTGTTCTTTGCACTTCTCCCTATCCATGACACTCTACGAGCCAAGATGATATCATGCCAGATACTGTTGCCCTCTGAGGTATTTTTTGTGATCCAATGGACCGCCTTATATTTTAATTGCCCCAAATTTTCCCTTGTGTCCTTATTCAGAACAGGGACATTCGCAAGAACTAGTACCAGGGGAGCTGAGTCTGGTGGCAGGTTGATCACTGGTAAGAATACCTGTTCTTCCTTTCTTATTTCAGCTATTTCCCCCCGTGTTCCTTTCTGTTTCAGATGGCAATGGAATAGATGGAATGTCACATGGGAGTTTACTTGCTGATGATGTTGGTGGTATTGATGTTTGGGCACAATTTCTATTACAACTTATGCGGTCCTTATTAATGGTGCTGACTGCGGGGGCTTTAGGAGCTGGATCTGCGCTAGGCTTTTTACTCCTAGCATTAGTGGTCTTTGGTGGTTCTAATGTATCAAGCCTGCGTGTATTGTCATTGCCTAGTTTGCTCAGGGCATTGAGCTTCCCGTCTATAATTTTCAGCCTTTCAATCATTGGTAGAATGAAGGAGCGCAATAAATGCGTCATGTTAGGAAGAGATATCACTAATTCCACCTCCTTTTCCGGTGTGACAGCAGGAATTTTCTTCTGAGGGGTATGGGCATTAGAAGCTATCGGGACTTTGCTAGATTTTTTAACTCTTTTATTTTTATCACCTGTCTTCCTAGGATACATTACCCCAGACAATCCAGAAATCCTGGAAACCTTAGGTTTTCTGCCCCCATGCCCCCCGTCCCTCTCTTCCTTTTACCATTTAAATTCTGGCAGGGGGATAGTTTATCTTGGGTAGATTGAAAATCCGTTGGCTGCAGGCTTTTCCTGGGTTCTATAGGATAAAAACACTCTGAGGAAGCGCTACTGCAAGAGGACACATTCATGGTTGAGACAGCATCTTCCCCTAAGAGGTAGTCATATTGTAAATCAAGTTTTTCAAGGTCAATGGGGCTGCAGGTAAGTAGAGTATTAGGTTGTAGATTAGCCGGCGAAACAGCATTTAACAGGACCCCCTTGGAGGAGCGTTTGGCGCTCAAAAGTTCCATCGACAGACGCTTCTCAGTCAAAACAATCTCCCTGTTCACTACTTCGGCAGCTCGTGTAAAAAAGTCATCAAGGGTCCCAGTAGTTCTTCCCCCTACAGGAGCAGGAGTTAGGCAGCGCTTCCCTTCCATACCATCCATGGCTTGAGAATATAACACAAATCAACAGATCCAAGGCAAATAGTTCAAACGAATACGCTTACCCAAGAAGATGGGGGTGTTTAGAGGGCTGGCCCAGCCCAGCCTCGTCCAGCCCTGGACGGCCGTAGACGGCCCGCCTTTTTGTGGTAAATAAATAATTAAATACCGGTTCTATTTTTGACAATAAACAATAAACGGTTAGCTCAATAAATAAGAGTCAAGATACGAGGTAGCTAGAGTTGACAGGCTTTAATTAAGCATAAAAGACTGGAACAGGACAGCCTGCATGGGAATGGGATGGCAGGGCCCGGCAGCTGCCGGGGCAGGATCTGGGAATGGCTAGCAAACTTTAATAACAGTGCACAATATTTATAGTTAAACAATTGCATTACAGTTAATACAGTAGGCGTAGCAGTGGGCGGAGTCCGTAGCAGTCGCGAAAGATAAGGCAGAAAGTAGGTGTAACAAGAGGCGTGTACATAGACATGTGATGTAAATGTAACAGAATATGTCATAAATGGGGCGGAAACATGGAGGGGGCTACCTAAGGAGCCGGGACCTCTGACCTAGTGGTGCGCGCAAGCTGGCAATGACGTGTTACTAGGAAGAACTGGGGGCTATGACTTCTGCGCTAGAAGAAGAGACTAAAGTCTGGAGAGTCAGAGCGACATGTACCTAAACACTATCTAGTATCTGATGTTTAGAGAACATGTTGATAGAATCCAAATGTTATCAGGGTAAAGGCTAACAGACTCTAAGACTGAGGCATGCATTATTCTACATGTAGTGCGTGCTGAGGAATATTAAATGACCATTAATACAGTATTTCTCTTACATGGAGACGTAAAGGCTAGACCATGACGGAAACTATTGATGCGATTCAGTAGCTTAGGAATGCAGAGAAGGAGGGCTGGACTGATAACTAGAATCATAACATACTTTTGGCAGACTGGCAGAGCCAGGCCGAGCCGAGCACTGTGAGGCAGGAAGTAAGCTAAGGGTCAGGGATACAGGTGGGGGCTGTATCGCTCCTCGGAGAGGGTTCAGGAAACAGGAGCTGAATCTGAGTCCGGGCCCTTTTGAGGCCTAGAAACGGGGACAATTCAATGAATTAACGTGCACACTGTAAAATGTGGCAACGTAGGATTACATAGGCCTGATATTCGTTATATTTACGAAAACTGGAAACTGGCATACTAGAGATGGACACAACTGTAATTGCGTCTTTAATCGATCAGAGGGGAATACATGCATATCGATCATGCACATATATCATAACATGGGGAACACGTAGGCACATATAACATGGCAAAATTTACTTTTCCACATTCCCTCCTTGTGCCCTACGTTTCCATCAGGAAACATCTATATTCATGATACCATCTATCATTTCATATAGCATCATTTGCTCGTCTCGAATTGTCTTGGAACGGGACTTAGGACTAGGAATACAAGAGGTAGCACACATGCCGCAAATCGCAGGGCCACATTGTATACAGAGGCAGCAACTGAATATGATCATTACTGCAATACCTAGAAATGACAATACTTTCCATCCCCAGGCAGATAGGATATCCCAGAGCCAACCGGACCATGTCCAGGTGCTTGGATTCTGGTGTAACTGATGGGCAATTTTATGAAGTCTGGTTATAGCTGAATAAACAGACGGCGCGTTATTAGGAATGAAAATGCAGCAACTAGATCCGATGACTCTACATGCTCCTCCTCTATCGGCCAGTATGACGTCAAGAACGAGACGATTTTGGAGCACGACAAATCTCATAGCAGATTGCTCTTTGGTTAAGTTACCTAGAGCAGAAGTAGTCTCATTCACTACTGCTTCAAGGGTTCTGGTTAGTCTACGTATTAACTTACTATTCTGGATTGGTCCTATAAAGAAGAAGAAACCTTTATTGAAATCTTGATATTGTTCTAGAGTAGTTTCAGTTTGATCGACAATTGGGGACTCGATCTCCCTTTTATGTCTGACGTGTACTAGATGCGTGTTTCTGTGATAATCAGATGGGGCTAGGAAAACTGGTGGCAGTAGGAAGGCAATGTAACATGTTCCATCCCAATCGAGGGGCAGACGAACATATGCGGTCTGACCACAGACAAAATAAGAATGACGTGATGCTTTGAAAATAGATTTCCCACTGTCACTATACTTGATAATAGTAGTACAATCACTATGTCCTACATGTGCGGAACCATTATTTCGGACACATAATTCGCCTTTGACTGGTAGTACTGAAATAGCAGGTAAGTCTGGAGTAGTATCAGACTGAACATTCAGGACCATAAAATTCGAAGAATAATTACCTAAATTATAAACTTCATTTTCTAGATCTAACCCTGTTCTATGGGTGAGACCTTGCTTGTCTGGAAAACATGTACTATTCAGAAGGGACATATCATTCGAGGACGACGTTAACATGGACCATGCTCCACACGAACCATTATGTGAAAACGGATAAGGAAAGAGTGGCAGAACTCCCTTCGGTGTCTGGAAAGGGGGGAGTCGACCACACACCCAACAATTAGTGGCATTGCTGGTCTGGTGTGAATAGTGTAACATTCTGATGAATGTGTTATTGCGCATAGCAAGACGATAGGATAGCTCGTGAGGAGGCAGATCACTAAATGTGTGCTCTACTGTAGCATTAGAAAACTTATTTACATGAGAAATTGGAAAACATAAATGCAATGCATAACTTGTGCAGGTAACCATCAAACTCAAGAGTAACAAAAAACTTAGAACAATAATACATTTGATAGAGTTTTGACTAACTCTCTCACTATGGGGGTCTATCTCATACATGTCAGAAACCTGTCTAACCGTTTCACCCGAGGGGGACTTAGACAATTAAACTGGCTGACTTATTTTACTAGACCGGAGTTTACTTTTATACTCCTGCTGCGGAGTTTCCTCTAACAGGAGAGGCTTGGAATCAAAGTTTGTAGCGGGACAGTCCTTGAGAATAGGGCAGTCTTTAGGATTTTGGCAGTCCTTAAAAATGGAACAGTCCAATGTTTTTATACGACATCCATGGAATTTCTTGACGTGTGACAGGTGCACCCAGCCCTTGCGGCCTTCCAGCTTCACGGCCGTGCGGGTGGTCAGAAGAACAAGTTGAGGTTGTTTCCAGCGGGGCTCCAGCGGACTTGAACGATCAAAGTTCCTCACAAGTACAAAACATCCTGGAACGATTTCATGCGGTTTCACCTCGGTATTGTCTGGAAATGCGGTGGCAACCTGTGAACGACAAGAGTGGAGGGCAGACATCAAGGAAGCTAGGTAATCTGTCAGCATATTACTGGAAACATCTGTAATACTTCAGGGTCTAGGTGTACCCCACATGTTCGGGGGCGGCCGAATACGACCTCATAAGGAGACAGACCTGATCTGGAATGTGCGACCATGCGCATATAAAATAGGGCGACTGGCAGAGCTACTAGCCAGTCTACACCTTTCTCTTCACAGACTTTGGCAATGCGGATTTTTAGGGTCTGATTATGTCTCTCTACGAGACCGGCTGCTTCAGGATGGCGCACACAATGGAACTTCCACTGGTATCCTAACAGAAGGGACACATGCTTCATTAACTCAGATGAGAATGGCTGGCCGTTGTCTGAATACACGACCCTAGGGAGTCCATAACGAGGGAAAAATTCACGAACCAACTGCTTGGCAGTGGTCGCTGCTGTGTAATCTGGAACTGGATATGCTTCTGTCCACCTGGACAAAGCGCATACAACTACGAGGACATACTTGAAACCTCGACATCGCTCCATCTGAATATAATCCATCTGGAGGACTTCAAAAGGGTGGTCAGGAGGCTGGAATCCCCCTTGTTCCACCCGGACACTTTTACCTGGATTGAACTGGCAACATATCATACAGGTACGGACTTTCTGCTTGGCTGCAGCTCGTAAGTGCTTGTTGGACCAAATGTTCTGGATACTGTCTAACATGGCTATTTCTCCTAAATGTGCAGGACTATGTGCGGTATTAATAATGACTTGAACCATAGAGTCGGGGAGAAACCATGTGGCTTTTCCCTTCGTCAACCATCCCTGATCTGTCTGGACCCCTCCTTGTTCGGACCATTTCTTGATTTCTTCAGGAGTAGCATGTAACTGGATATCTATGACATCTTGAGTGGGGTCCTTAACTGTCATACATGTAGTCGGATCTGGAGTGTGTGTCTGTGTCATGTTAACTGGAATGTCTGGTGTCTGAGCTGTAAGCTTGGCTGTTTGATCTGCTAGATTATTACCTTGGGAAATGACGTCAGTAACTTTCGTATGTGCCTTGCACTTCATGATAGCGATCGCTGTCGGTAAATGTATTGCATCTAACAGAGCTTGAATGAGGAGACCATGCTGAATCTTGGTTCCATGAGAAGTCATGAAACCTCTCTCCTGCCAGAGCACTCCAAAGTCGTGTACAACTCCGAATGCATAACGTGAATCTGTGTAAATATTAACTTTCAGGTTCTTAGCACGTATGCAGGCTTGGGTCAGAGCGACTAGCTCTGCTGCTTGAGCGGACAGAGTGTCAATACGGTGTGTCTCTAGAACTTCAGTGTCAGTAGTCACTGCATACGCGGCTACTAGCTCTCCTGTACTTGTTCTCATACATGAACCATCCACATAAAGTGTCAGGTCGGGATCTGGTAGTGGAATATCTGTCAGGTCTTGTCTTGGCTTTGTCATAGTGTTAACTACTTCCACACAGTCATGTGTGACAGGATCTGAAGAAACTGACGGTAACAGTGTAGCAGGATTTAGAACGTTGCAGCGTCTGATTTCTATGTGTGGCTGGAACAGTGTCAATTCATAACCTGTTAAACGTGCAATTGTCAAGTGCTGAGTCTGTGTTCGGTTTAAAAGAACTTCCACGGAGTGTGGAACTTGTACTGTCAGGGAGTGTCCTAATACTATGGAATCACTTTGTCTGATAGCTAGTGCTGTGGCTGCAACTGACTTGAGGCACGCAGGCAGAGCCTGGGCTACTGGATCTAGTGTGCTCGAAAAATAAGCACAAGGCTTGTATTGTCCTGCTTGATCTTGTGTGAGAACAGATAATGCAGTACCATTACGTTCTGTGACAAAAAGTGTAAAAGGCTTACTGTAGTTCGGTGTAGCTAGAACAGGTGCTTGGCATAAGGCTTTCTTTAATTCATTAAAACTAAGTGTATGTTCAGATGTCCAAGGGAGGACAGTCGATACGGCTGCCTCCTGTGTCGTTAACTGTATCAGTGGCTTGGCTAGGAATGCATACTGAGGAATCCATTGTCTGCAGTAAGAAGTAAGGCCGATAAAAGCACGTACCTCCTTCTGTGTCTTGGGCTGTGGAAGACTCGCTATTAACTGGATACGGTCTGGTGTCAACTGCCTACCCCACTTGGACAGTAAGTGGCCTAAGTAGATCACTTGCTGGACACAGAACTGGAGCTTCGAAGGGGACACCTTGTGCCCCATCTCGGCCAGAAAATACAGAACTGTAAGTGACGCACACTCGCAGTCACGTTCAGAACGGGCTGTGATCAGTAGATCATCGACATACTGGAGCAGGGCAGTGTCAGCTGGCATGTGAATATTGTCTAGTTGTCTTTTAAGTGCTTGACTGTAAATACTAGGACTTTCTGTGAAACCTTGAGGAGCTCGTGTGAATTTATAGCTCCTTCCATTTAGACAAAAACCGAAAAGGTACTGGCTGTCTGGATGAATGGGGACACTGAAAAATGCATTCTTGAGGTCTATTACAGTAAAAAATACAGCTTCAGAATCAATAGCTGTCAATAGGGATGAAATATCTGGGACTACTGGGTACTGGGGAATGATACATTTATTAAGTTCTCGAAGGTCAATCACTAATCGATATACTGGAGGTGCATTTGGATCAGTACGTTTCATGACTGGAATGATAGGAGAATTACATACATTGGAGTCAGATTCTACAACCACTCCTTGAACAATGAGCTCGTCAATAATTTTGGATAAGGCTGCTACAGCCTCAGGTGGCAATTTGTACTGTCTGATTCGTGGCAAGACTATACCTTGCTTGAGAGTCACACGATGGGGTGTGATTTGCATACAACCAACATCAGTTGGACCTTGCGCCCATAGATGCTGGGGGACATTCAGTAATCTTGGATCAAAATCACGTAATACATAGTGACCCTTAAAGTCACGTAAAAACAAACGTATTCCTTCTGGGGAGCAGCAAATTACTGCACCTAATTCTTTTAATGTCTTGATGCCTAACAAATTTTCTGGACATGACTTTGTAAGTAACAAATCAGTAGTTCGGGACAATGGACCAACTTCTAGAGTAATTGGCTTTGAAATCTCGTTTACAATAGGCTTTCCTGAAAATCCAAGGGAAACATTTCTAGAGCCTGAGAGCGGAGCCCCTGGAACCTCGTCATGACTGATAGTAGTCCTACTTGCCCCTGTATCAATCAGAAACTTTCTGTCTTTCCCCAATACTTGACTATGTACATAGGGACCCTCTTGATCTACAGGTATCTCGATGAGAGGCAAGCCTACCTCCCTTTCTAGGCTGTTTCATGAATATGCTTGATACTCTGGATACTCTGACTGAGCATACTGGTACATCTGCTGTGTAACATGCTGTGTTGCAGCGATAGGCTGCGGTGCTGGAACTGTCTGTTGTGCATTCTGTGGCTGGGAAGTCTGTGAAACTTGTTCTTGTCTAGGCGGACGTGGTCTTTCTTTAGTCTTACCAGTAGCTATGTTGTGTTTCAGAACTGCACACTCGTTTATAAAATGACCTGGCTGTTTACAATAATTGCAGGTCCCTTTAACAGGAGCTGCAGGATGACTGGCTTGACTCGGACCCCTCTTCTGACTGTCTTGTGGAACAGATTGTGCAACTAATACTTTCATTTTCGTGTCTTTCATACGTTTCCTTTCGTGTTCTTGCTCTTCCCTGATTCTATTCTGGTGATACTGGAGCATCTGGAGCATTTGTGACGGGGTATTAGCTTGCCAGGTACTTTCGACTTTCAAAACTCGATTTTTAACTTGTGGACTTGAATTCTCGACTAGTTTAGTAACAAAAAGATGAGGGTATGACTCACTACTCGTCTTCAAACCACTGTTAATACTAAAACATTTCTCGAATCTAGAATAAAAATCACTAGTATCTTCGTCTGATTTCTGTTTACAGGCTGAGATTGCATCCCAGTCTTCCTTTTTCGTGGCTAGTAATCTTGGCAAAACTTGTATTAACAGTTCAGGTAATTCTTTACATTTGTCTCCTAGACCGGTACCTGGTACACGTGTATTTTCTTCAGCTTCTAGAACTGCCCAATCTATCTTTTTCTCTCCCACCTCCCATTCTTTTTCCTTGAGTTTTTCATATATGCCCGCAGGCAACAGGACTTTTAACATTTTAATGATATCTGGATACGTGTATTCTCCCATACGGAGCATGTCTTTTAATACACGGTGGAACCCTGCTGGATCTTTGTCATGACAGGGAATTAACTTTTTCATCTCTAAGAGTTGCTTCTTCGTAATCGGGGTGTAAACAAATACTCGTTGCATTTCACCACCCTGTGTCCTAACTGGGTGTACTTCTCGTAATGGATGCTGTCTGTCTATGTAAAACGGTTTACTTTCTGGGGGTGAGACGTGAACAAAATGTGGGTTCAGAAACGTTCTATATTTGTGGCGCTGTTCTAGAATGATACTAATTAAATCAGTACCTAAACCTTTCCATTTATACTGGAGTAACTCGTTCAGAACATCATGTAACGGACCTGGATCAGAATGTTGTCCCTCATACAGTGTAATGAGGTGCTGGATCATATACATACCCACCAGTCGCTGTTCGGCTGGGGGCAGTTTCAGAAACATTTGTGCCACTATTTCATCTGGAAAAGTGGTAGAATCAGTAATCCATCGGACTGCTGATCGGGCTAGTTCTTGTTCATTCATGGTACTGAGTTCACTATAACCTATTCGTGATTTCAGAATTTTATCTGTAGTCTGGAATACTTGTTCTAGAGAACACTGTTCTGGTACTAGAGGAGGAAAAACTTTCTTGTGTTCTAGGCGTGAATGTCGGTCGGGAAGTCTAGTTCTACCTACATACGCTATTCTGGTGGGATTCTCGTCGTCTACCTCTTCAGTAGAAGAGTTGTCTTCTTTCTCACTTACTTGTGCTGCTTTGCGTTGCTCGTGTAACCTTATTATTTCTTTACGAATTTTCTTGTACATACTCTCTATACTACTGAGTGTCTTGTGTCTACCCTCGGCTATATTATCACTCCACCTTGTCAGAACTTTCATTTCGGTCGGATCTTTAGTCAGACAATCTTGTTCCCTTATTAAACAATTGATTAGAAATTTTAATAGCATGAGCTGGGTCTCAGCTTTCCTTAGAGACATGATTTCGCCAATACTTTCTGGATCGTCTCCTGTACGGATGAAACGATATATTCTGTCTAGATCTTCTTTCATATTCGGTAGGGTGTCCAAATACTCGGTCACCCGCCTTACACGCAATGAATATATAACCATATTATCATCGCCTGGGACTGGTTCATAACGGCATTCGGTAAGAGCTCGCCTGATTTCTGCAACAGACTGATATTTGGGCGTACGCTGTAACGCACGTTCATGTAACTCGACTAATGTTACACGTTTGTGTGGCGGCGGGGTACCAGGAGGACCTCCCCCTGCGGCCCCTAAACTGGAATCGTCGACGGATACTCTTCGTGCTGGCAGAGTGACCGATGTAGCGGGTACTCGTACTGTAGGCTGGACCGGGGGTACCGTAACAGGTGCTGTAACAGGTGCCCCGGTGACTGGAGGAGCAGGAATTACATTATTTACAGGAGCTGGCGGAACAGGATTTGCATATTCTGGGACTGTGTCGTCCAAATAGGACGAGAGAAAAATATCAGCTGCGGTCGGTTTGTGACGTAGCTTAATCGGAACTAATGGCGGCGGAAAATTACATGGTGCTTCCGGGGTTGCTTTTGGCAAGCCCTCGGCAAGAAGAGGATACATACCCTTAATGAGGGCATTTCTCTGTCTGTCTGACTGTTCGGCTTTAACTCGTTCACCTATTTCGATTAATTCCCTTTCTTGGGCTCTTTCTGAGGATTCTCTACTTAATTCTGACTTTCTGATTTCTTTTTCGGTTCTTTTATGAGATTCTTTGCGCCATAACTCGATGGCATCTTTCTGTGACTGTCTGGCTTTCTTTTTCCATAATGCTTCTTCTACTCGCATGATGCACTCGGTATCCCATGTGCCTGATACAGGCCATCTATATTTCTCTTCTAATTCCTTGGTGTACTCTACCCATAAATCTAGATATAATATGGCACTTATGCCATGTTTATGATACATAAAATGACCTGGACTGTCCCTAGGCGGGACAGGAACTGCTTCCTCGAGCAGACCTTTTCTAGTTTTCAACTGACGTAACTTAGAGAACAGAGGCATGACTAGGCTAGAGTCCGGACACAGTACAATACACGATAAACACAATAATTACTTGAAAAACAACTCATTCATACCACGATATTGAAAACACATGGAATAACATTTAGAATAACAGTTCGGACAAGATACTACCTGAAATACTGAGAACAGAACACATGAATTTCTCGAGAACAGAACTTACTAGAACAGACTAGATGCACTGCTGAAACAGTACGAAACTTACCGGTCCCATAAAGAGACACGTCAGGACCCGCATCCACCTAAGTGGACACTTCGTGTTGGATCTGCGTACCCAAACCCACGGACCAGAGACAATTCAATTGACCCTGTCTAGATACTACCCCAGCAACGGTACTCACCGGGCAGCAAGAACGGAAGGCCTCGGACTGGACTGGACTGCTACGACGACGGACGGACGAACTTCGGACTTCAGTTACAGGTGGGCCTCCGGATACCTCGGACCTTGGACTCTCGGCTTGGGCTCTGGTCGGGACTCGCCGCGTTCCTCCACCGCCTCGTCTGGATGCTGGACCGCAACCTCCGTCTCCTCCGTGGACCTAAGGGATACTTAAAGCAGAAATATCTGCCGGTGCGCAGGATGGTTCCGTCACGGCTGCAGAGGGTCAGGGGGCTTGCGTGGCTTCTCCGGCGCGTGGGGAAAGGGCAAGTCCCTATTCGGGCGCCATTATGTGGTAAATAAATAATTAAATACCGGTTCTATTTTTGACAATAAACAATAAACGGTTAGCTCAATAAATAAGAGTCAAGGTACGAGGTAGCTAGAGTTGACAGGCTTTAATTAAGCATAAAGGACTGGAACAGGACAGCCTGCATGGGAATGGGATGGCAGGGCCCGGCAGCTGCCGGGGCAGGATCTGGGAATGGCTAGCAAACTTTAATAACAGTGCACAATATTTATAGTTAAACAATTGCATTACAGTTAATACAGTAGGCGTAGCAGTGGGCGGAGTCCGTAGCAGTCGCGAAAGATAAGGCAGAAAGTAGGTGTAACAAGAGGCGTGTACATAGACATGTGATGTAAATGTAACAGAACAGAAGCGCGGAGGTACCCCTTCGGGAGTGATTCCAGCGCTATATAAGCACATAATTAATTAATTAATTAATTAATATGTCATAAATGGGGCGGAAACATGGAGGGGGCTACCTAAGGAGCCGGGACCTCTGACCTAGTGGTGCGCGCAAGCTGGCAATGACGTGTTACTAGGAAGAACTGGGGGCTATGACTTCTGCGCTAGAAGAAGAGACTAAAGTCTGGAGAGTCAGAGCGACATGTACCTAAACACTATCTAGTATCTGATGTTTAGAGAACATGTTGATAGAATCCAAATGTTATCAGGGTAAAGGCTAACAGACTCTAAGACTGAGGCATGCATTATTCTACATGTAGTGCGTGCTGAGGAATATTAAATGACCATTAATACAGTATTTCTCTTACATGGAGACGTAAAGGCTAGACCATGACGGAAACTATTGATGCGATTCAGTAGCTTAGGAATGCAGAGAAGGAGGGCTGGACTGATAACTAGAATCATAACATACTTTTGGCAGACTGGCAGAGCCAGGCCGAGCCGAGCACTGTGAGGCAGGAAGTAAGCTAAGGGTCAGGGATACAGGTGGGGGCTGTATCGCTCCTCGGAGAGGGTTCAGGAAACAGGAGCTGAATCTGAGTCCGGCGTCCCGCGAGGCGGGGATGTGGCTTTGTTTTAAGCGCCTCCTAGCGCTGTGCAGTGATGCGGGCGGCTCCGGCCGCCGGGAATCCTGGGACTTGGAGTCCTCTGGTCCCGCTCAGCTCTCAGCGGCCGCCGGTTGATGTACAGAATGCGGCGGCAGAGAGCAGGCACCCAGAGGAACTCCGCAGGGACAAGCAGCAGCCCTCAGAACAGGCAGACAGGGCTTCTCACCCTCACTCCAGGACTAGGACCTGGCTCTCGCTCCAAAACGGCGTTTTCCCACACACAGTAACAGAATGAATACAAAAACAAGAGAAACTCCGCACATGTTTACAAAAATAGATTATTAGATTCTGAACAAAGCAAGACCAAAACAACAAAAATAATAAATGCAGTGTAGTGCTCAGAAGCAAATTGCTCTAAAAATAGGTCATCTGGTTGTGCTGGACCAGAACAAAGTCAAAGTTCGGGCTGACCGTGATGGAGTGCCGACTGACTACAGGACTCATGCAGGCCCAGGTGAACAAACCAGCTTTACTGATTGCAACAGCGAGATGCATCATGGAATGCATAGATCCTGGTACCACAGTCGAAGGTTGTGTAGATCTTTTCTACGTGGTTATGGCGATGCCTCATTTCCAGGGATGGGTGCTAGAGTCAAGATGCATTGAGCGATGCACTAGGTTTCCCCATGCAGTCAAGGGAATGTATCGATCTCACCAAGCTGCAGCAGCACTGTACGAAGCATTGATCTCTGGTGGAAAAGCGCTTGTTCTGATGTGAGGCAACGATTCTCACTGCCGCAACCAGATCAATGCACTATTCTACTACCCGCAGAAAAGAGATGCATCAAAATCTGTGTTGTAAGTATCTGGACCACTTTGAGAACACACAGGCCTGGCAGGGGAAGGCCTGAGACAGGTCTGAAAGGCTACTTCTCTGGGAGACACAATCAGTGCTGCTGCCCACTAATCGGATTTAACTTTCAGGCCCTGCGTATTTGGTATACCATTTTACAAGGGACTTACAAGTTAAATATACCAATTATGTATAAACTAATTACATACATGTTTAGGGAAGAACCACATGCACTTTAGCACTGATCAGCAGTGGTAAAGGGCTCAGAGTCCGAAGCCAACAAAATTAATCAGCAAACCATGGAGGTATAAAGCAAAAATATTGGGAAAAGACCACCCTGACGATGCCAGATCTAACACAAAGCATTTCTTTGGTTCCCAAAAACAGGGTTTTGGGGGCTTATCCCCACAGTAAATAAAACAAATGGGTTTGTATTTCCTCCCCCTACAAAAGACAACAATTTAGAATAGACTGGAGATGTACCCCACTAGTAAATAAATAAACTAACAAAAGGGTCATTGAGGGGGGTTACCACCATACAAATCTATACATATAAACATAAATGTTGGTGAATTAGCAAATAGCTTTGTTTCACCTTGCCTGCTCCATACCTTTCTATCTTGGCATGGATGGCACTTTGATAATCCTATGCTTAAAGACCTTGATAGAAAAGCAGACATTTGAGGTGAACAGATCTAGAGTGTTGCTGGTGTTGAGGGTGCTCTATACAGGAGCTGCTTTCCAACTAAACTTGAGAACTACCCAGAGTTCTCTGCTACTTTTTTGCATATCTATCTATCTATCTATCTATTCACAGCACAAGCCATAGGTTTCAGGCACGTTATAGTTAGAAATTAGCATTTAAAAAACCATTGAAATATACTGAAAAAAACATAGGTTTCAGGGATGTTACAGTTAGTTGGGCATTTCACTCATACAAAACAATTGAAATTCCCCTGTTATATTTAGTTGAGCTAACTATTACTCTCAACCCCGCAATGCACTGCTGATGGCGTCACATATTACATCATTCATGACATGGTTAGTGACATCACTGATGACATCACTGATGACATCTCAAATTACATCACTGATGACATCACTGATGACATCATCCAGTGACTATGTGTTTCTATCAAATGTAAATATGTTTTATATATATATGCCAAGGTGTATTGAAGAATGAATGGGTGTATAAGAGTCAGGATGTATGATAAAGAATGTGTGACTGACTGTATAAGTGAGTGATTCATTGTGTCTTACTTAATGCATGTGTTAGCGACTGATACAGACATTCACACAGTTTAGGTTGTCAGATGGTGTGTAAGCGCCTGCATGGTTTGGTTAGCAGCTAAATTAGCATTAAAAAAAACTTAGAATTCACTGAAAAAAACACAGGTTTCAGGGAAGTTATAGTTAGTTGAACATTTCACTCGTACACAACAAGAGAAAGTTAGTTAGTTCAGTTAACTATAACTCGCGCCCCTGCAATTCACTGCTGATGACATCACATATTTCATAATTCATGACATGGTCAGTGACATCACAAATGACATCACTGATTACATCACTGATGACATCATCCAGTGACTGTGTGTTTCTGTAAAGTTTAATTATGTTTTATATATATATATTGGCCAAGGTGTATTGAAGAACAAGTGGGTGTTATGTTATTTATATGTTATGTTATTTATTCTTTTATATAGCGCACGGATACTCAAAAAGAGTGTCCCGGCGCTTTAAAGGAAAAGGAAGGCTGCAACACAATAACATAACACCGATAAAAGGAAAAACAGAGTGCCAAATAAAAACATACAGGAAGATAGGCTACTGGGTAAACAGCCAGGTTTTAAGGCCTTTTCTAAAAGCTAATAGGCTGGTAGCTCCCCGCAGGGCGAGTGGCAGAGAGTTCCACAACTGTGGCGCCAGCAATCCAAAAGAGCGGCCTCCCAGGCGAGCTCTCTTCACACGCGGGACAACCGCCAAAAGCAAGGATTCCGACCTCAGAGACCTGGTCGGTTGATAAAAGACCAGTCTCTTTTGAAGATACTTTGCTCCCACCGCGTGGAGAGCTTTATAGGCCAGAGTCAGAGCCTTAAAAGCAATTCGTTTCTGGATAGGAAGCCAATGCAAGGTTTTCAACAGGCCCGATGCACTGGCCCGTCTATTTAATCCAAAGATTGCTCTCGCGGCAGCGTTCTGCACCACTTGGAGCCGCTGCAGCAAGTACTCTGGTAGGCCCAGGTAAAGAATGTTGGAATAATCCAACCTGGACCCAATCAGAGCCTGCACTGTCAGTTTCCTATGCTCCTCAGACAATAGGGGAAGGAACCTCCGCAACATCCTAAGGATGCCGAAGCATGTGCCCGACACCCCAAGGATCTGGGATTTCAATGTTAGCCCCTTATCCATTTTAACCCCCAGATTCTTGGCAACTTGCGAAGAACAGGACGGAGGAAACATGTTAACCGGCCACCAGGCCTGCCAGTCTGGCTCTGTGTCGCACCCAAAGAAGAGTACCTCGGACTTATCGGAATTGCACTTGAGGCTGTTCAGATGGAACCATTGGAAAACAGCCCCAAGGCAATCCCGGATACTCTCCTCCTCAAAGTCTCCTCCTCTCTTACATGAGAAGAGGAGCTGGGTGTCGTCAGCGTAGGATACGATTCGGGCGCCATACGACTCCGCTAACGCCGCCAACGGGGTAATGAAGATGTTAAATAGGGTCGGGCTCAAAATAGAGCCCTGTGGGACCCCGACTCCCAGAGGCGGCATCACGGCGGAGTCTGGCGGCGCCCAGACCGTTTGCCGGCGGCCGGCTAGAAAGGAAGAAAACCAGTCGAGCACCGTCCCCCGCAGACCTATCTCGAAGAGACTTCCGAGAAGGCCATCATGGGGGACGGTGTCGAATGTCGCCGACAAGTCCAACATCACCAGCATTACTTTGCCCCCAGAGTCCAGAACCCCTTTAATGGTTTCTGAAACCTCCAGGAGCGCAGTCTCTGTGCTTAGATGGGGACGAAAACCCGACTGGGTAGCGTGCAAGATCTCGTTGGCCTCTAAGAAGTTGGAAAGCACACCCTGAACGTGCTTTTCCACAATCTTCGAGAGAGCCGGCAGCAGAGAAATGGGTCTATAATTAACCGGGGCCTTTGGATCTAAACCTGGTTTTTTGAGCAATGGAATCACCATTGCCTGCTTCCAGGCTTGTGGGACCACTCCCTGACACAGCGAAAGATTCAGCAGCGGGTTTGCCAGTGGATTAATCACCTCCGCAACTTTCGCAAAAAATTTAGCCGGGCATGGGTCGCAGGGCGAACCCGATTTAAGATTGCCCATTAACGCTAAAGAGTCAGGGACAGAGATCGGTGGAAACACACTCAACACCACACCTGGCCACGCCCGCTGGGGTAAGATGGTCTCAGGATTAATGTGGCCCGTGGGCTCAGGCGATGGAAAAGACTCCTGTATACGTAGGATCTTGCTCGTAAAGAAATCAGCAAGGTCCAGAGCCCAGGTACCGGATGGTTTTTCGTCCGAGGTGTTAGACCATGGGGAAATAAATTCTCTCACAATGGAGAAAATCTCCTTGCAGGAGTTAGAAGCAGCTTCTATTCTCCTAGCTAGATACGCTCTTTTTTTCAGGCGAATGTCCCGGTGATAGGCCTTGACCACCGTCTTATAGGCCAGCTTGGCTACAGTATCATATTGTGCCCGCCAGGTTCTTTCGGCTACCTTACACTGCTGCCGCGTGGCCAGCAGTGCAGCGGTAAACCAAGGCGCAGAGACCCGTTTCGGTGTCAGGCGAGGTGTCGATTCCGGGGCAAGATCTTTTAGCCTGTCTAGAAGCCAATCTTGCAGAGTCTCTAGATCCCCATCCAAATCGCCAGAGAGGGGACACGGGTGATCCACAGCGGCCTGGGCCAGCATCTCTGGGGTCACTCGGTGATATGCCCTATGGGCACGATCCTGTTGCTGTGCTAGGGCAGCCACCGGTTTGGCAATGCCTTTGATCGTAAATTTGGCAAGCGAGTGGTCCGACCATAGTACAGGTGAAATCTCAATCTCCTCGAGAGGGGAAGACGAGAATACCTGGTCGAGAGTGTGCCCCTTCTCATGCGTAGGCTCCTGCAGATAAGGGATCAGTCCCAGCGGAGTCATAGCCTCGGACAATTTAATGGCAGCAGGGTCGGACGGGTCATCCATCCGAACATTAAAATCACCTGCCACGATGCAATGTTCCGCTTTCAGGGCCAGCCCCAACAGCACGGAGTCCAGATCTTCAGAGAACGTGCCGAGTGGGCCAGGTGGTCTATACACAAGTAATCCCTTAACAGATTGATGTGGAGACAAAGTAATGGAAAAGGCAAGGGTCTCCGAGCCTCGGATGTCCTTCACTGGCAAGATTGCACAGGGGGTGCCCTTCCTGACCACCAATGCCACTCCACCGCCCCTCCCCTTAGCTCTATCCTTCCTGAAGATGTTATAGTCAGGCGGGATTGCTGTAACGACATCAGGGTTGGAGAATTCACCCCACCACGTCTCAGTAAGCATAAGACATAGTGGCTTCACTGTGTCTAGGAGCTCAAAAATGTCTTGCGCATGTTTACACGCTGACCTGGTGTTTAGTAGCATGCAACGATAACCCATACTAAGAGTGTTCTTGTTGGGGCGTAATACCTGAGAGCGGTTGGGGCGCCAGCCACAACCCGGGCAACAGGATTTCCCGCGATGACGTCCGGGAAAGACAGTGCGACAGCCTGTGACCAGGGTATCGAACGAGCGAAGTTCCACAGGGGAATAATGCAGCAATGGTACCCCAGGAGGACACATCCCTGGTGGAAGAGCCCCACCCGCCGCTCCGGCCGCCTCCGGGACGCTGACGGGCGCAGACGGGCAGGACTCTGGCTTGACTCCGGCGCGAGTCCGGCGCAACCGCTGCGCGTCACCGCTGCGCGCAGAAAGCGAGCATTAAGTAGGGCTCACCTGTGGTCCTAGTGAGCGCTAGAGCGCTCAAATAAGTGGCACACTCGCTACTCGCCACCCCCAAGATGGCGACCAAGCACCAAACACGAAGGCAGGAGGAAAGATGAGACAGATCCGCGAAAAACGCGGTGGGGGGCCCAATTTAAGGTGCAGGTATGAGGGCACAACAAGATCGAGTTAAAAGCAGGGGAAAATACAATTTAGAGCAAATAAAATACAAAAACGGTATTTTTAAAATATTAGCAGCGCTGTAGATAGAAATTTCAGCAGCATAGCGCGCGTGCGTGCTATTACCTTCTCCAAGTGTATAAGTGGGTGTATAAGTGTATAAGTGTCTGAATGGATGATTTAGTAGGTGCATGACTGACTGTATAAATGAGTGAATAAATGTGTCATACTTAATGCATGGGTTAGTTCACACAGTTTAGTTTGTCAGTTGGTGAGAAGCTAAATGAGGGTCTATATGGGTTATTGATTGGTTGTCTGAGTATCTGTATGGGTGCCTGAGTGTCTGTGTGGGTCGGTGGGGGGTTTGACTCAGTGCATAGATGTGTGAGTGGATAATTCACTGGGTGTATGTGTTCAAGACTGTATCTGTGAAGAGCAGCATGGCTGGATGAGTGTGTGTATGAGTGTAATGATGAGTGAATGGATGCCTCAGTGGTACATGTGTGAGTAACGGCAGATGTGAAAGGCAGTATATCTGCATGTTGGAGTGTATAAATTACTACATGTGAGAGTGACTGATTGTGAGACTGCCTGTTTGGATCAGTGTGTGCTTGTATTAATTATTGTATTAGAGTGTAAGTATGTGTTAGTATATGTTTAAATAAGTGAGGTGGTATGTGTATAACTGTACAAGTGAGTAAATGAAAGTGTGATTGATTATTTCCATGACTGACTAGGTGTGTGAATAACTCTATCAATGAGATGCGGTGTGTGAGTGTCTGTACAGATATGTGACTGGATATGATAATGCTATATTGATGGCTGACTGTATGTATGATTGACTGTATGGATGAATGGGTGGATGTGTGTGTAGACCTACAAATTAGTGAGTGGATATGTACTAACTGGTATTGGTGTGTTAATGGTTTCGAAAATTATAGTCTGTATTTTAGAGTGGGTGTATCAAGTGTTATATTAGGGTCTGATGAGGTGCATCAGATTTTCATGTGGAGGATGTCATCAGTGATGTCATGAGTGATGTCATTTGAGATGTCATCAATGATGTCATCAGTGATGTCACTGACCATGTCATGAATGATGTAATATGTGACGTCATCAGCAGTGCATTGCGGGGACGCGAGTTATGGTTAGCTCAACTAACTATAACAGGGAAATTTCTATAGTTTTTTTATGAGTGAAATGTCCAACTAACTATAACGTCCCTGAAACCTATGTTTTTTTCAGTGAATTTCTAAGGTTTTTTAAATGCATAATTTCTGACTATAACGTCATTGAAACCCATGGTTTTTTCAGTGAATTTCAATGTTTTTTTTAAAAGCTAATTTCTAACTATAACGTGCCTGAAACCTATGTTTTTTTCAGTGAATTTCAAAGGTTTTTTAAATGCTAATTTCTAATTATAATGTTCATTAAACCTATTTTTGTTTTTGTGTTTTTAAATTATCATCCCATTCTCACCCTGGTGAAAACTGCAAATCTCACCAGTTTCCCATCTATACCTTCCGCCCCAAAAAATCGCCACAAACGAGAGCCACAACTAACGCTAATGATATGCAAAGTAAGCGTTCCAGTAGAAACTAAAAACTAAAACACCACTTCCCCATATTTTCAACGACCAGCCAAATCTGCAATGCGATCCAAAAAGCAGGCGATAAGCCGAGTTACCAGTAACAAATTAACATCAACCTTTAACTGGTGTAAGGAGGTCGACTATGTACTGCGTGAAATGGACCCAACTCACAGCCATATCTAAAGACCAACACATGATAAAACTAGTGATCATGCACCTCCGACACTCAACAAGGACACAACACCCAGCGCCACCACCATCAGAACCTCCCCCCGGACCACCCCCCTACTACCACGGAGGCAGCACAAAACAGGACAATGGACATTCCCAAAATGCCATTGCCCCTCAGACGCACAATAGTTGAATGTTGGGAGATGTGGTACCAAGTATGTGTGAAAGAGGCAAGTCGCCCATCAATAATAATACACACAATGCCAAGTGTACCGGTGATGTGCTGCACAGACCTCACTATGCAAAGCACAAACCTCTCCATGTAGAGATATAGTATTGATACATGTAGTGTAGTGCACAGTGGATGCAACCATGTTATCTCACGCAATGGGGAAGATCTCGTCATGTAGCTGTGTTGTCCCTCCCTGGAAACGGAAGTGGAGTGGGCTGATCCAACGTACGCCACTCCAGCGTAGCAGTATGAATTAATAGGCCAGGCCCTGGGCGTGGTTCTCTTGTGGGAAGACCAATGAGTCTGCAGGACTGCGGCACTCACCCTGCCACGTGGATGCCGCCATGACCGCAGGCCTCCTCGACACAGGACCCCAGCAAACCCAGCAGCACAACTCCGCAGACTTATGTCTGTACCGACTACTGCCTTCGATCTACACTGCGGACAGCAGGGCTCACAATTCAGATGAAGTGGCGATTGCAGATGATGCAGTCCAGTTCGCAAGACACGTTGCTCCCAGTGCAGCCCGCCCGGACCATGCATCATCACAGGGTGCGCACACGCTGTGTGCTTCAGGTGCTGTCATATAGATACTGCTTACCTATATACCGTGTTAAGTTAGCATGAGCTTATTAAAGTGTTTAAACGCCATTTTTCCTTTAGCTGCTTTTGCACACGACACATAATTGTTATTTTAGCTTTCAACCTAGAAGAGCGGTGTGATTTAGATGAGAATATTATGTTATTGCTCTGATATCAGCTTTGTTTGGTAAAACATGTCTGCACAGTGAGTGCTGAAGTTTCCCAGGATAACTCGACACAGTGTTGTTGTAAGGTCTGATCTTCGCACCTTTCTAGACATAACATGAATGCAGCTGCTGCCAAGATCTGGCTTCACGCGCGTTTTATATTGCTTTGCTGAGGGCACACGTTAGACACTTGATGGAGCTTTGCTTACAGAGAGCTGGTGGAAGATGATGTCATCCTCTGCCACTGAGATTTTGAGGTATGGGCCCGCCCTGCTAAAACCCAATGAGACCTTCATAGATAATAATAATAATATTCTATGTTAGTTAGGGAGGGTGAGATTCAGGTGTTGCTACAGCCTATTCTTTTAAGCTATTAGCATGCTATCACCTTTCGCATTTTATGGACTGTTAACTATGCTGATAACTTTGCTTGTGATAATATGTTTGCTAGTATTATCTAAGATACTGAGCTTGAGAACCCTGCATTAGTAAATAAATATTTCAAACGTGCACGTGGCCTCTTTTACTCCACGTTCTGGTTTGTAATTATTGCATAACGAAAGAGTGTTCATGTGTTCCACGATGCCTGAGGTATTCTAAGTTCATGTTCTGGTCTGTCTAATCATTGGGAAGTCATACTGACCAATGAGACACTGTAGCTAGCTCGGTAAGGGGATTTTGGGTACTGAGGTGAGTTTTGGAGCACTCTGATTCACCGAGGTTCCGAATCTCTATGCACAGTTCTGTAGGAGAACAGAATTCCCGCTACATGGCGCCCAACGTTGTCGGTCTTATAACATGACACTCGAGTAGTTGGAAAAACCTACCTTTTTTTGCAATAGGTCTTTTCAAGCTTGAATCTATCTACAAAGGTTTCTTTGAATTACTACCCAGTTGTGCTACAAAGTTTGCTTTGTTTTTCTACGTTCCTGTGCTGTCATGGCTCAAGTGGTTGACATTCCGCAGCATAGTCGAGTTGCGGTGCGCAATCATTTACAGACTTACCAAGTACCTTTGGAGGGCTTGGCTGTGATAATGGTGGTGAGTGCGGATGCTGCTTACCCATACAAACTATTTTATTCGTGGGTGACGTTTCCGTCTGTGGATGCTAACTCCGGTTTGTTCCACAATTACACTCCATCACCAGTGCCAGCTGAATATACACCGTACAGGGCACAGGAAGTTCCTATTGATCATTGGCAGCATCGAGTTTGGTTTGGTGGCGCCCTACCCCATTCTTTAACTGCTCCGAGGTTAGGTCCATTATCCATTCCTGGCGCTAATTGGCCTATTTTGGGTGGATTTACTCCTCATCCTCAGCAGGGCAATTGTACCCTGGCAGAGGTTCGTAGGCTACACGTAGTCTCAATTGCCGTGATTCGTGCTTTGGTACAATACATAGGTCGTCATCTTCCGTGTGGGCCCCCGGGTGGTGCGGCTCTTCCAGGCGGACAAGGCGGGATGAAGCTCAGTCCCGTGATGGTCAATGCCATGATGGGCAAGCGTCCCCAGGAAAAGGATGATTTTCCTTTCTGGATTTGCTGAGAAATTTGACCAGCTGGAAGCAGTATTTCCTAATACAACTCCTGGTGACAAACACCGGATTTTAACAATTAGTTTACCAAAGGATTTAGCTCCTGAGCTCGCTGACTGTGTCACCTGGGGTAAAACTTTTGCAGCAGTCTACGCGAGGTGCTATGGCACTCCGTCAATGTCTGTCCTGCCTACGATCATTAAACGTGTTCAAGATGATCACGGACCGGAGGCAGCAGTTGAATTGGGTATGCGCCTATGTGGCTCATTTGAGATAGTTTGCGATCTCATTCTTGCTAATGTCAAGGGGGATGCAGTGAACTTTCAGGTGGCCAATGCTTTGGCGGCGATTCCCGATGCGGATAAACCCCATCAGTTAGCGAAAATTATTGTGACTGCGTATAAAACCGTGGGTCGCAATATCAAAGGTCTAAAACCTTTTTCTGTCAAAGAGAAAAAGCAACCACAGGGGCAGACTTCGGAAACGGAAGTTCAGCCCAAGTCCAAGAAGCAAAATTGGCCTAAAAAACAAAAAAAGGGTAAGCAACAGCAACAACAAACACAGGATTCTAGTCCTGCTCTCAATTGCCTGCGCAAACAGAGCGTGTTTATGACTTGCGCGATCGCGCGATGATTAAATCACCTGATCGATTTCAGGTTTCTGATCAACGCTCTCCTCGTTCCTTTCAGGAATCGTCGGCCGCTACGACCGGTGGTGGAGGAGGCGGAAGGGGTCGAGGTGGTCAACAAGGACGTGACCAGCCCCGCCCGAAAGAAGGTGCAGGAAAACAAGACGGCTCAACGCCGAAGAGACCGCAGTTTGCCAAAAAGAAAGTCGCGTCTTTAACAGCGCATCGATATGCCACAGATAGTGAGAACGCGGCTTCGGAATCTGACTTGGGCTCTGACCTTGCTGGACAGCGCGGTGGAGATTACCATAGTGAGAGAGGCCCTGCATCCACTACTGAAGGTGACAGCGACTGACATTTATGTTGTGATCGAAATAGCTGATACTAGAGTTGCTCCCCCTGATAGACTTTATGAAATTGTCCTGTTAATCGAAGGTGACATACAACGAACCGTTAAAGGGGTATTTTGGGAAAATCTTTCATCTACGTATGACATTTTGCTTTCGGAGGCTGACTGGCCCCCACCTTTTGTGCTCGCGGCGCCGCGAGGGGAGGAGGTAATCCTCCCCAGTTTCGCGAACACAGTCTCGACTGAGCATGCGCAACATTTTGCAGAAGAGTGGGCTAAGGCTCTCGCGCTGGCTCTGTACCGCAACCAATGTGGTTGGGATAAATTGTCTCCATGCCACGAAATTCCGTTACGGTCTCAGCCACAGCCTCAACCTCAATATCCCATACGGCGTGAAGCAAAATCTTCCGTCGCGGCAATCCTTGAACAATTGGAATATCAAGGAGTAATTGGTGGAGTGGTGTGGCTCACTGGTTAGAGGCGGCAGACCCGTAAGCAGAGGATGGCCCGGGACCAGGGTTCGATTCCCGACGCGGCAGGGTCGTGGACCAGGGTCAGCGGGCTCGATAATTCTCGCCTCGGTGCCTACTCCAGTCAGGGACCACACTTGGCAACTCTGGGCATTAGCTTGCCTCATCTTCACAACGGCCCCCCAGACCGCCGGGGATGCTTGGTCGCACCTTAGAGATACCCATTAGGGACCATCTCTCAGGGTGAGCCAGGACGGGTTCCCCAGCGGTCGAAGCGCGGAGATACTCCTCCGGGAGTTGATTCTAGCGCTATATAAACCCACAATTAATTAATTAATTAATTGAAACGTGTGTGTCTCCGATGAATAACCCTCTTTTTACTGTAACCAAGCCCGACGGTTCATATCGTTTGGTATTGGATTACCGGCATTTAAACTCCCATTGTCGTAACTGTGCAGTACAGAATACTCACGGCTCTGGTTTAGTAAATGGTCTTGTTCGTAAGCGTTTTAAAACCACGCTTGACATTTCTAACGGTTTTTATGCCCACAGATTGGATAGTCTTAGTTCCCAATGGACCAGCTTCACCAGCGCTGGGGTCCAAAAACAATTTCAGCGTCTTCCGATGAGCTATAAGAATAGCCCTGGAATTTTTACTGCCCGCATTGTCTCTCTTTTAGAGAGGATCGACCCAGATGCATGCTCGTATGTGGATGACATTTATCTCACAGACGACGAAATTTGGGAGCATCTGTGTCGAGTAAACAGTATAATTTGTAACTTTGCAGACATGGGTTACAAGTTTAACTTTGCAAAATCGCACATTGCAGAATATAGGTATGGTTCCTCACTTCCTGGAGAAATGCACACAATTGCACGCTCCCACAACACTGAAAAAATTACAGTCTTTACTGGGTTTCTTGAATTTCGGAAGGACATACATTCCGGATTATGCCCAGCGTATCAAGCCTTTTATGCTTTGATACAACCAACTTTTTCCAAATCATGCTGGCTGCCTGAGCACTCCGCCATTTTGCAATCCTTGCAGGCTGATCTGCTCGCTTCTAAATTCTTACTGACTCGTGATAACCACACCAACCTGGTGATAAGAATCATCCCTGGGACGGTGGGTTTCACATACCTAACTTTAAATGAAGGTGACACAGTACCTATTGCTTACAAATCACACTTGTACACTTCGGCTGAAATGCGATTTTCCACTGTGGAGAAAGTTTTAACGGCTGTGCAGATGGCGATTCTTAAGGAACGTGCCCTGTCACAGGGAAAACGCATGTTGGTTGTCACACCGTGTCCTGCCTTGGAGGCAGTTACGAAAGCCAGTGTACCTAACTCTAAAGCTTTGCACCCTCGGTGGATTCAATGGGCTGCATCCTTGACGTCTCAGGATGTCACGTTTATCTTTGACGCCACGTTACGGTCGCAGGAGTACCTACAGTATGAATTCGTACATCCGGCTCCTTTAGCAATGCGACCTTTGGAGGATTTCCATTGCATCATATACACTGATGGTTCGGCGCAGGTTGCGCATGGCTCTAAACACGCCTACGTTTCCGCATGCGCTATTGTGGTCGGTGCCATGGCGAACGATGAGTTCAAGTCCAGAGTCGTGCACACGCAGACTCTAGGGGACTGCACCGCACAATTGGCAGAGTTTCGTGCTCTTTTACTAGCATTGGAGTACGCAGATCCGAGAGTGACTACTCTAATTGTGAGTGATTCCTATTACTGTGTCCAGTCTTACAATGAGAACTTGTTCTTTTGGATTCAGAATGACTTTCGTGATTCCAAAGGTAGCACAATAAAACATAAAATGATCTGGGTTCGAATGGCAGAGCTCAAGGAGCAGTTGCCCCTCGTGTTTGTGATTCATACTCTTGACCATCAACGTGTGGGAGTTCACGCTGTTGGTAACTCGCTTGCTGATGAAGCAGCAAAATCAGCAGTATCTACATATTTAGTTGCAGCGGTTACACGGTCCAAAAGTAAGATTGATAATGACATCTTGGCGGCAGTAGCTGCCACTGAGAAGGGAGGTAAACATCCTGCGGGATTCCCTTCGAAGTACACATACCACTTAAGTCCCGATAAGGTTCCTTTTGTGAAAATACCTGATGTTGGAGAACGTTTGATTCCCAACTCTGATCGCAGGGCAAGCTTGATTACAGCGGCGCATGAAGGGGTTTTCTGCGCATGCGGGCGTCTCGGCCACTGTAACTCAATTACAACTACGTTTCTGGTGGCGGGGACTGTACAAACAAACGCGCGACTATGTCCTTCAATGTGACATTTGCCAGCAGATTATACCTTCCACTGCTGCGCGTCCGCCACAGACACAGTTGTACATATCTAACAAACCACTAGGATGTGTTTATTTAGATCACTGCCTTCCTTTTTCTTCTGATACTGCGTATAAGTACATCTTAGTTGCAGTTGATTCATGCACACGCTTTGTGTGGGTATGGCCCCATCGCAGCGCTGATTCACGGACTGTCATAAGAGATTTGCGTGTCTTTGTAGGGATTTTTGCCTGTGGTACCTTCCATTCGGATCAGGGTCCGGCTTTCGCCTCTAAGGCGTATAAGGATGCCATGACTTCGATGGGGGTCCAAGTCAAGTTTTCGTCTCCCTACAGACCTGAGGGTAGCAGTGTAGTGAAGCGAATGAACCGTGACTTAAAGCAATCTTTGACAGCACGAGTTATAGGCACTGGCAGAAACTGGCTAGCCCACCTCAATGGCGTGCAGCGTGCTCTTAATAATCTCCCTAGAAGGTCTCTGGGTGGGCGGACCCCGTATGAAATGCTCTTTGGTATCAAGATGTTTGTTCCGGACCTTGACGGTCTAGACGGCATGTTCCGCGCCACACCCTTTGACGTAGATGAACATTTTAATGTTTTACAGGATCTACAAAAGACCAGAGACAGTCTTGCAAAGGAACATTTGCCCTCCACATCGGATGATGCGTTGCAGATCCCGGTAGTTGGCTGGCTACCCCGAGTTGGAGAACTGGTTCGAGAGAAGATCGATAACAAGAAAGAATTTGGTCCTTCCTATCGAGCTCCGGTTGCTATGCTTGGAGTGAAGGGCACAAGAACAGTCATTTTACCACCACTACCTGGTCGTAAGGAAAAGAGGTTTATCTCTATTGATAATGTCAAGATACACAGAGTGGCCTATCCTTCATAGTATTACTCCGGCAGTCTACTGTCCTTCGATTGTGAGACATTCTGTTATGGCCTCTTCATCTAATCCTTTACCTGAGGTGGCCCTTGAGATGCCTGCCGTTTCCAGTCCTTTATTAAGTACTTTACCAATTGATCACATTGATGAACTTGATTACACTTACCCTACTGACTTATCAATGCCGGATTTGCAAACACGTTTGGCCTCTGAATCCAGGTTCTCTTTTGACTCTGGTTCACAAAATTCGACAAAGCCCTCACGTTTTGCAGTTTATGCCACGTTATTTAAAAAACATTTTTTGATTCCTCCTTGGACATATATTTGGCTGGTGCTTTTTGGTGTATATCTTTTTATGTCAGTTGGTTTTGTGTTTTATTTTTTCCGCCTTATTGAAGGACACTATGTTGAAGAAAGATCATGCATTCGACATCTTAATGGAACTTTGGCCCCCCCTTTCCTCGTCCCATGCAGCGCATCGACTGAAGAGAGACTTACATTTTGTTAAAATCACAGCTTGGCCTGTTCTTGATGGGATTGTGTGGGATTCGGTTAAATTTCAGATTCATGGCCCTACTGAAGTAGTTAATGTCCCCAATGTACTGAGAGTTAACATGGGGGATGTAGTGAAACAAAACATACGGTCTGATGATTGGGATGTTCAGGCCGTTGAAACGTTATTTTCTGATTTGAAATATTATGCTGCCTTTGATGCTGAAGATTTATACTTAGATTCCGCTAATTATGGTGAATATTTTTGCTTTCAACATTTTGGCAACCATTATCTACATAAAGCGAATTCCAGAAGGGATACTGTAAATTACACTCAGTGGGAACATTGCCGGGCCCCTTTACAAGGCAGTTCCTGTACTTTTTTGAAAAAGTACACTTATTTTACCGACTTTAATCAGTCCAATCCCGAGTCTTTTTATTTCAAAATGACACAAAAGCTCATGTCCAAGGTTAGACTTACCGATACCAAATTGTTGTATTCAAAGTCCTTTCTAGACGATTTGGCTGTAGAAGGCTACGAGCTATGGAAGGAAACAATTGACATTAAATCAGTTTGGGGTTCTAAAAGTTGGCAGGTACAAGGCAGTGAGGCTTTGCACAGAGCATGTTTCATCCCAAATCATATGTTGTTTTTGAATTCTAGTATTTCGCAGACTACATGCTTTGGATTGGCTACTTCTAAAAAATTAAATACACCGAGTGTCCCTAATTTGGAGGAATATTCGGGTTGGGATAATGATACGCACTTTTCTATTAATGAGTTGCAGGCCTTATTTCAAAATGAGTCCTTTAACATTTCCAGTTTGGATCCAAACGGTTGGCTGATGTGGCACAGGAGTTCAGATTCATGCCAACGTCGTTTTCTGGGTTTAGCTGATGGGTTTACACATGTCAGACCTGACCCCCGCTTTGATACTGACCATTCTGTCACCACTTACTCTGTAGGAAAATTATGTCAGAATTGGCTAAAACATTCTACCTTGGCTGCAGTTAAACTGCATCTCTCCAAGCTCACTGAAGATGCGGATTTAAATGATTTCATTAAAGGCCCGGCAAGTGTTAGATCTAAAAGAATTATATATGCTATTTACAATGAAATCTGGAAGACTTCACAAATTGAGGCTGCTACACGCCTTAGAGCTATTGATCAAGCAAATTTAGAAAAAGTACTTGCAGTTGTGGATAATAGTATTAACATACTTTCTTCCCGCATTTACACGTTGAATAACATTGTTTCTTCTGTTGTTGCTATTGTGCAGGATGAGGTGTCTGTATTATACCATGGTCAAAATCAGTTGCGTTCCATTATGCAATGTGCCTGGACCCTGCAAACGCTGAAGGCCGGGCGTGTACCTTGGTGTTACATGAATGTTTCCTCTCATTTTGCACCTTTCAATATAACGGACAAGCAGCGCTTGCTTTCCATGCGAGATGCATCTTTTTCCATGTTACACATTGAGAAGTTGGAGTCTTTGCCATTTTCTGTGGCAGAAGCCACTGCTGTGACGTGGCTTATCCATGGTTTAATTACATTGCCATTCGCTTTATATAAATTTACAAATTGTGTGCGTTATATTGCCATAGGTAGAGATGAACCCTTGGGCAGTTCTTTCCTCCATGAAGTATGGTCCCTTCCATTTACATACCATTGCCTCAAAGATGTGAAGGAGGGTTATCTAAAAGGGGAGGAGTGCACAGAATCACCTGATCACTTGTTAATCTGTAGACACATTCAATTGCACGGTTCATGAAACCAGGACCGGCCTAATTTAGCCTGTGTTTTGAAAGGCACGCCTGTTCCCGCAATAGTTCCTACATTCACATTACTGGCAAATGGGAGTTATTTAATTTTAAATAATGAAGAATGTTGTGGGTTAATTAAAGGTGTCGGTTATGTGGTAATCTGAACGTGTGGTGTGTTGCAAAAACGTTCTGTATCCTTCTACACATGGGAACCCGGATGTTTCCATCTGGCCCCCTATCCCAACCTTGAAAACAGAGTTCAATGGTATGAGTAGAATAAGAGCCCTTTTGTCTCAAAAAGAAGTGGCCCTGAGTTCGGCTCGAGAAACATTTGTCCTTCACATAGCTAACACGCGCACAGAGGTGCAAGCGCTATTGAATACTGATTTGCCATTGCATTTCAGCGAGTTGGTCCATCAAATCTTTAATGCCTCCTCCACGTCCGGCCTGCCACATTTTTTTAAATTAGTTAGCAGTGGTCTCGTGACTTCTTTTGAAAAGCTTTTTGGGGTCATCCCTGCTTTCTTTCACAATATCTTTTCGAGTTTGTTTGGAGGGTTACCAGTTTGCTGGCGCTGGCTGCAGGCGTTCTGGTGATATTCTATTTTATTAAAAATGGATGCCCCTCATGTGTTAGAAAACGCACAGCCCCACCTGGCACTATTTAGCAATGCTTGACTACTATGGCACCCTGCCGCTTGCGACTTTAAGCACGGCATTTGGATTATCTTTTAGGTTTTCCTATTTCACATGTGTCCAGCCTGTGTTTCATTGCCTGAGTTGCGATTTCGACTGGGCCATTGATTTGTGTCTCTGCAAGATGGTATCTCCTGACGTCGACTTTAATCACCTGATGGGTCCCGTAGTTACCCACGAGTTGGTTTGTCCTGGCGAAAGGATTATGGCCTTGGCAGCGATACATGGACTAATGGGTCAATGGAACGTGCTTGCAGCGGCGCAAGACTTCTTGGCATAGAGCTATATCGAGAACCCGCCGAGTTGTCCTTTGATAATGCTAGAAGCTCCGGTGCTGGAGGAGCATGTATGTTCTTTCCCACTTCTGAATTGGATGGCGGAACTGTTTTCGGATGATGGCAGTGATTTCATGCTGGAGGCTGTTGCTGCATATTTTGCATATTCAGTCCTGTCCTGAAAAACGTTCGAGACTTTGGCTGAAGTCCCCTTCATATTTCAAAAAAATGTTTGCACACCCAGACCTATTGACTTGAGTAATAATAAACTTTTACTTCTTGGAATTTTTTTAGAAATTAACCTAACTAGTTATTATTGAACTCTGTTTTCATTTAGTGCCCTATTCTGGTCGAAGAACTTCCAGTCACATTGGCTACATTCTTTATTTTGTCCGTGCTCGGATCATTGGGGGGGTGTCATATAGATACTGCTTACCTATATACCGTGTTAAGTTAGCATGAGCTTATTAAAGTGTTTAAACGCCATTTTTCTTTTAGCTGCTTTTGCACACGACACATGGGGGTCGATTCCGATCCGGTAAAAAGCGTTCCGAATCGTCGTACGGAGCATTTTTTCCCCGTACGAATCGTACCTGTACACGTCCCGTACGTACGGCGAAGTACGATTCGTACCAGGAGCTGTACTCCGTACGAGTCGTACAAGACACCGTACGACTCTAATCTCCGTACGATTCACCCTCGGAACCCGCTGTACGCGACATCTGTACGGTTCGCGGCTGGTTTTTACGACCCAGCAAGTACGATACGTGTCGGGTACGCACCGTACGACCCTTTTTCTACGGGAGCTGAAAACAGCCGTAAAAGCTGAGTTCGCGCCGAAACAGGTACGGAACGGCCCCCCCGGGTATGGTGCGTACCCCCCATGATCGCAGGGGTACGCACCGTACCCCTGCGATCATGGGGTGTACGAGCCGTACCCCCATTGTACGATCGGTGTACGAGCCGTACCCCATTGTACGATCGGTGTACGAGCCGTACCCCATTGTACGATCGGTGTACGGCTCGTACACCGATCGTACATGGGGGTACAGCTCGTACACCGATCGTACATGGGGGTACAGCTCGTACACCGATCGTACAATGGGGTACGGCTCGTACACCGATCGTATAATGGGGGTACGGCTCGTACACCGATCGTACAATGGGGGTACGGCTCGTACACCCCATGATCGCAGTAGTACGCACCGTACCCCTGCGATCATGGGGTGTACAGACCATACGGTGTGTATGTGTTTGTGTGCTTTTCCGTACGACTCGCCCTTACCTGAGGTGGCCGTACGAATCGCGTCCTGATCACCCGGTCTGGATCGCACTCGCCGAGTCGTACGGTGTGTGTACGAGTCGTACGGAAACGGCTCCGGATACGAATCGTACGGACGGTGATTTTACCGGATCGGAATCAACGCCATAATTGTTATTTTAGCTTTCAACCTAGAAGAGCGGTGTGATTTAGATGAGAATAATATGTTATTGCTCTGATATCAGCTTTGTTTGGTAAAACATGTCTGCACAGTGAGTGCTGAAGTTTCCCAGGATAACTCGACACAGTGTTGTTGTAAGGTCTGATCTTCACACCTTTCTAGACATAACATGAATGCAGCTGCTGCCAAGATCTGGCTTTACGCACGTTTTATATTGCTTTGCTGAGGGCACACGTTAGACACTTGATGGAGCTTCGCTTACAGAGAGCTGGTGGAAGATGATGTCATCCTCTGCCACTGAGATTTTGAGGTATGGGCCCGCCCTGCTAAAACCCAATGAGACCTTCATAGATAATAATAATAATATTCTATGTTAGTTAGGAAGGGTGAGATTCAGGTGTTGCTACAGCCTATTCTTTTAAGCTATTAGCATGCTATCACCTTTCGCATTTTATGGACTGTTAACTATGCTGATAACTTTGCTTGTGATAATATGTTTGCTAGTATTATCTAAGATACTGCGCTTGAGAACCCTGCATTAGTAAATAAATATTTCAAATGTGCACGTGTCCTCTTTTACTCCACATTCTGGTTTGTAATGATTGCATAACGAAAGAGTGTTCATGTGTTCCACGATGCCTGAGGTATTCTAAGTTCATGTTCTGGCCTGTCTAATCATTGGGAAGTCATACTGACCAATGAGACACTGTAGCTAGCTCGGTAAGGGGATTTTGGGTACTGAGGTGAGTTTTCGGGCACCCTGATTCACCGAGGTTCCGAATCTCTATGCACAGTTCTGTAGGAGAACAGAATTCCCTCTACAGTGCTACTAACTCACTGCACCATAAGTCACGTGGACTTATTAAGGCAGAATTCAATAGACAAAAGACATTGCTCCCAGTGCGACCCGTCTGGACATCGTATCAATGCAGGCTGCACGCACGCTGTGTGCTTCAGGTGCTACTAACTCACTGCACCATAAGTCATAGCCACAAGGCCTGATCAAGGCAGAATTCATTAGACAAAAGACATTGCTCCTAGTGCGGCCTGCCAGGACCAGGTATAATCTCAGGGTGCGCACACTCTGAGTGCTCCAGGTGCCACTCGCTGCGAAGCTCAACTCAACGCCATGTGGCTGTGCGCCCATCCTGACCGCTGCCTCCGGCCTACACTGGGGTTACCACGGTTCACAATTCAAGATTAGTAGCGACACAAATTGTGTAAGAGACTATAATGGGTTAATCAGACCAAATGCTCCCAATCTGTGCAGCTTAAGTCAACGTCACGTGCCTGTGAGGGTTTGCTGACAGCTGCCTCCGGCCTACACTGTGGAAGACCGCCGAAACGTGGTGCCAACTAACCCTATTCAACACAAGCGGATCCCACATGTGTAACTGGTTCCTGAGTCCTGAATGGCAGCGACCCCAACTTCGTGGCAGCGACCATAGCACCAGACTCCCTTCCATCAGTGAGTGATATTTGCGTATAGAAGCCAGCGACACGTGGTGCCACTGAACCAGTACTACGCAGGCCTGTGGGGTCACCAACTTATGCACATGGCTGTGGCCCCTTGCTCATCGCTACCTCTGGCCTACACTGTGGCAGACCGGCAACACATGGTGCCACTAACTATCTTCAAAATAAGCCGATCCCACATGTGAACTGTGTCCTGAGTCCTGAATGGCAGTGACCCCAATTCCATGAGACAACCACAGCACCACACTCCCTTCGATCAGTGAGGCATATTTCGATATGCAAGGCCGGTGACACGTAGTCCCACTAACCCTCTTTAACACAAGCCAATCCCACATGTGTAACTGTGTTCTGAGTCCTGAATGGCAGTGACCCCAAGTCCTTGGCAGAGACCACAGCACCAGACTCCCTTCGATCAGTGAGGCTTATTTCAATATACACGACCGGCGATACATGGTGCCACTAACTCTGTTCAACTCAAGCCGATCCCACATGTGTAACTGTGTCTTGAGACCTGAATGGCAGTCACCCCAAGTCTGTGGCACTGACCACAGCACCACATTCCCTTCGATCAGTGAGGCATATTTCGATATGCAAGGCCGGTGACACGTACCCCCACCAACCCTCTTTAATACAAGCCGGTCCCACATGTGTAACTGTGTCCTGAGTCCTGAATGGCAGTGACCCAAAGTCCATGGCACCGAGCACAGCACCACACTCCCTTCAATCAGTGAGGCATATTTCAATATGCAAGCGGGCGACACATAGCCCTACTAACCCTCTTTACCACAAAACGATCCCACATGTGTAACTGTGTCCTGAGTACTGAATGGCACTGACCCCTAACTCCATGAGGCAACCACAGCACCACACCCCCTTCGATCAGTGAGGCATATTTCGCTATGCAAGGCCAGCGACACGTAGTCCCACTAATCCTCTTTAACACAAGCTGATCCCACATGTCTAACTGTGTTCTGAGTCCTGAATGGCAGTGACCCGAACTTCGTGACAGAGACCACAGCAGCACACTACCTTCGATTAGTGAGGGGTATTTGCATATGTAAGGCCTGCAACATGTGATGTCACTGAATCTGCACTACGCAGGCCGGTGGGACAACCAACGTATGGACGTGGCTGTGGGCCCTTCCTTACCGCAACCTCTGGCACACACTAAGGTTATCATGCCTCACAATTCAGATAGAGTCCTGATTCCACATGACGCAGTGCAGTAGGCAACACACATTGCTCCCAGTGAGGCCGTCCACACCAAGCACCATCACAGGCTCATACAGTCTCAATGCTTCTGGTACCACTAGCCCTATTTAATACAAGCCGATCCCACATGTGTAACTGTGTCCTGAGTCATGAGTGGCAGCGACCACAGCACCAGACTCCCTTCGATCAGTGAAGCATATTTCCATCTGCAAGGCTGGCGACACGTTGTGCCACTAACCCTGTACAACACAAGGCGCGACACGTGGTGCCACTAACCCTGTTCAACACAAGCAGCGATGCGTGATGCCACTAACCCTGTTCAACAGAAGCCAGACAGTATTCACTAGACAAAAGACATTGGTCCGACTACAGCCCCCCCTGAACAACGCATCATCGCAGGGTGCATACACACTGAACGCCAAAGGTACTACTAACTCCCTGCACCATAAGTCATCGCAAGGAAGACTGAATAGTTTTATATCAGCAGTGATGCATACTATCACTCGAAAATCACCCAAAAATACTTATAATATAAAAAGAACAGAACAATCGAAGTATATTAGTAATTACATTGCGGTGATTTAGAAGATGTGGAATGCAAATATGGACATACAATATGTTGCAGATAACTGAATTGCTTTTTCTCGCTATGTCACATCATATATTGCCAAGTCTGAGAAGACAGAATTTAATGAAAAGTAGGAAAAAATTTCACAGGAGAAGGCACTTAGCAAAATATTGTACAGCTTCAGCTAAAAAGATGCTTTAACGTTGAGAAATTAGATCCTACGAATGTTCGCTTTGGTAGACATCTACAAGTTTATAGTCAAAGCCAAAAGGGAATCATCTGGATAAGTCTAGATCTTGCTGCAGCACGAAATGGACTTTTAACATAAATCATATAAAACAAGTCTTTGAAGATATACAGTTACGTTTTTTCAACAGAAGTGTACAGAAAATAAAAGTTTGAATAGTATAAGTGTTGAAGAAGAGATGTAAGATAATAGTGATATGAAGTTTCAAAAAGATATAACAAAATGTAAAGTAGTTTCTGGTGAAATCCCAACTAAGTATAAGTATAATATCCCTCAAATCTACACCATATCCTTTTAGTATCCTTCCTTCAAGAACTTGTTTTATATCACGTGGTGCCACTGAACCTCAACTATGCAAGCCGGCGACACATACCGATCCCACATGTGTAACTGTGTCCTGAGTCCTGAATGGCAGTCACCCCAAGTCCGTGGCAGTGACCACAGCACCATACTCCCTTCGATTCGTGAGGCATATGTCGATATGCAAGGCCGGCGGCACGTAGTCCCACTAACCCTTTTTAACACAAGCCGCTCCAACATGTGTAACTGTGTCTGGAGTCCTGAATGGCAGTGACCCCAAGTCTGTGGCACCGACCACAGCACCACACTCCCTTCGATCAGTGAGGCATATTTTGATATGCAAAGCCGACGACACGTAGTCCCTCTAACCCTCTTTAACACAAGCCGAGCCCACATGTGTAACTGTGTCCTGAGTCCTGAATGGCAATGACCCCAACTTTGTGACAGCGACCACAGCACCTGACTCCCTTTGATTGGTGAGGAGTATTTGCATATTGAAGGCTGGCGACAAGTTGTGCCACTGAACTGCTCTATGCAGGCCGGTGGGGCCACCAATGTATGCACGTGGCTGTGGGCCCTTCCTCATCGATACCTCTGGCCTACACTGCGGTCAGCAGGCCTCACAATCAGATAGAGTCCTGATTCCACATGATGCAGTCCAGTAGACAACACACATTATTACCAGTGCGACCCGTCCACAGCAAGCATCATCACAGGCTCATACAGTCTCAATGCTTCTGGTGCCACTAACCCTATTTAACACAAACCAAACTCACATGTGTAACTGTGTCTTGAGTCCTGAATGGCAGTGACCCCAACTTCTTGACAGTGACCACAGCACCAGACTCCCTTCAGACTTATTTTGTGTTCTTTTCTTTAAATACATTTTTTATATGTAAATCTATACATGACTAAGAATCTTCTTTGTCCAACCGTACAGGGACAGTTCTGGGCCAAAGAAGATTGTTGGGGGTATGTTGATAATGTGGGAAGAAGGTGCGTTACCTGCTAATGTGGGGAGAGGGAGTGTCAAAGGGGTATCTCTCACAGAAAGAACTCCAATATGTTTTCACAAATGCCTCGGACAGATGCCAGCTGACTAACTGAATCACAAAATGATTCTTCAATACTTATGTAGTGTGAATTATGAACAGTTCGCACCCAGGCTCGCAGGAGGGACAGCTGCAGCCCGTCCGCTCGACTCACAGACGCAGTACTACTAGCCGTCATTGTGGCTATCCTTGCCCTGTTCCATCGTACGCCACGCCATGCCACTCCGATTATGTTCTGATGTTGGCCCCACATAGCTACCTTTTGCAGGCGTACTCGTTGTTGGTGTGCAGGTCAGTGGTCTAGTTCTCAACATCTCACGGCCACTCCCTGAGGGCAGGGTTGCACACACATCACACCCATCCGGCACATGCGTCACAGGCCATGTGACCACGCAAATATAATACATCGACAACGTCACATCCTTTATTGCTGGTGCTGACTGGATGGCGGGCACTCCACAGGTCTCAACCATAAAGACTCTATGAAAAGTTGCGCAGAAGATTAGTCGCACCCTCAGCTGTATGGCCATCAGGGGCCTACCATCCCCTTGGCGCAGACTTCATATGCACAGGGTTAGTGCCACCCGAAACTCATGTGGCCATTAGAGGCCTACCACCACGTGGCACGGTCTTGAGTTCCACAGGCTTAGCGGCACCAAAACCTGAGGTGGTCTCCGCCATTGATGACTCAGGACTCAGTGACATGTGTGAGATCTGTTGGGCCGCGGAGAAGTTGATGTGATCTCCACCATTCATGGCTCAGGACTCAGCGACATCTGTGAGATCCGCGGAGAAGCTGATGTGGTCTTCGCCATTCATGACTCAGGACTCAGCAACACCTCTGAGATCGGCAGAGTTTTGACGGGCAAGTGGAGTGCCCACTGCTGCACACTCCGGTGGCACCAGGTAATTATTTAGTCATGGATGTGCAGAGGCAACAGTCTCTATCTCTCTCTCTCTCTCTCTCTCACTTCCCTCTCTTCACTCTCTCTCTCACTCTCTTCATTCCTTTCCTTCTACCTTTCTCCCCCTTCTCCCTTTCTCACTCCCTTTCTTTCTTTCCTTCCCTCTCTTTTTCTCTCTGGCTTTTTTTTCCTTCTCTGTTTCTCTCTCTCAGTCCTTTGATATGCGCATTACACAAGTCCTTATTTTGTGCTTTATTTTCCAGGCTCTGTCATTGACATCCATGGTCCCCACAACTTCCGCCTTGTTGTTTTGAATTATTTTTGTTAAATTGTGTTTATTTGTTTATCGTATATATATATATATTTAAAGCTCGGGGAAACTTTGGAAATGTTTGAACACGGCAGCTCCGGCCGTGGAAGATTGCACCGCCGATAAAGAGCGCAGGAAGGTCTGTGTGGATGCACATCGTGGCAGCCTGTTCCAGCGTGAGTGAATTATAATTAGGCAGCGTTGGTGTGGACCAGAGCCCACTGGAGGGCTATGATTTTAAGTAATATTGGTAGAGAAAATAGATTTGGGACATCAGACTCCACTGTGGAGAAAAATCGGGACTGTTATACCCAGCATGCTGTTCACTGGAGATCACATGCTCATACAGGGAAATTAAATTGAAATCCATCTCTGGTGTTCCAAATGGCCTTACCCCATGATGAAGGCGCAGGTGTGCGCTGAAACGCGTTGGGACATGAATCAATTGGGGCCCACAAAACCGCTGCCTCTTAATAAAGGTTCTGTGAACAATCACTCATGGAGTGCGTCTTTAAAGCTCGGGGAAACTTTGGAAATGTTTGAACACGGCAGCTCCGGCCGTGGAAGATTGCACCGCCGATAAAGAGCGCAGGAAGGTCTGTGTGGATGCACATCGTGGCAGCCTGTTCCAGCGTGAGTGAATTATAATTAGGCAGCGTTGGTGTGGACCGGAGCCCACTGGAGGGCTATGATTTTAAGTAATATTGGCAGAGAAAATAGATTTGGGACATCAGACTCCACTGTGGAGAAAAATCGGGACTGTTATACCCAGCATGCTGTTCACTGGAGATCACATGCTCATACAGGGAAATTAAATTGAAATCCATCTCTGGTGTTCCAAATGGCCTTACCCCATGACGAAGGCGCAGGTGTGCGCTGAAACGCGTTGGGACATGAATCAATTGGGGCCCACAAAACCGCTGCCTCTTAATAAAGGTTCTGTGAACAATCACTCATGGAGTGCGTCTTTAAAGCTCGGGGAAACTTTGGAAATGTTTGAACACAGCAGCTCCGGCCGTGGAAGATTGCACCGCCGATAAAGAGCGCAGGAAGGTCTGTGTGGATGCACATCGTGGCAGCCTGTTCCAGCGTGAGTGAATTATAATTAGGCAGCGTTGGTGTGGACCGGAGCCCACTGGAGGGCTATGATTTTAAGTAATATTGGCAGAGAAAATAGATTTAGGACATCAGACTCCACTGTGGAGAAAAATCGGGACTGTTATACCCAGCATGCTGTTCACTGGAGATCACATGCTCATACAGGGAAATTAAATTGAAATCCATCTCTGGTGTTCCAAATGGCCTTACCCCATGACGAAGGCGCAGGTGTGCGCTGAAACGCGTTGGGACATGAATCAATTGGGGCCCACAAAACCGCTGCCTCTTAATAAAGGTTCTGTGAACAATCACTCATGGAGTGCGTCTTTAAAGCTCGGGGAAACTTTGGAAATATATATATATATATATGTATATATATATATATATATATTTTTGCAAAGCAATTTGAAATAAGTCACCGCACTCTTCTAGGATTTGGTTAAGCTTTTTTAATCCATCAAGGAAAAAACTTCTTCACCTACGCGTTTCAAACAGATTACTGTTCTTGCTCACGGTAGTTACAAGTCCATTATTTCTTTTTACTATTTATACCCTCCTGCCCATTTGGCAATTAGGATGCATTATGGGAGGGGTAGTTTTTTGGTTGAAAGAACCATGTCAGGTCACTTTAACAAGTTATCAAAGTCATTTCTAGGTGACTATTGTGACGATGGCATGTTGGTGGCTGAGTGCCAGATGGCTTGGGGTGGTGTAACCATTCCAAGGCAAGTCGAGTAAATTACCTCTCTTGCTGCCTGTATGTACTAATATTATACTGTACATAGTGGTGGGTGATAGCTAAGTGCTATATACCAAGGTCATTGACTTGTAACTCTGATTTAGATGCTAACGCTGCTCTAGCGCTGCGCGCATAACGCTCCCTCTTGCCTGTAATTCTAAAGATTTAAATATCCCTTGCTTGTTTATTTAGTTTGCGCCGAGCGCTTCGCGCTTTTAATTGTATTAGCACCGCTTAGGGGGAAATAAGGGAGCTCTTACCTGCACTATAATCGCCACATACCCACACTTGTGGGATAGAAGGGACTCGGGGGCACTGCAGTATCATCGCGCCGGTTTCGAGCGCCATTTTGGAGTGGGGAGAAGTCCTTACACTTTGAGCGCCATCTTAGGTGAGTGAGAGTCACTCGCCCTGCCAGGACCCACGCGACGCCCTGTAGGCCATTTAAGATGGCCACTAGACAGGTGCGCAGCGACGGTGCGCAGCGGGGGCGTCGTAGGGGCGCCGGAGGTGCGCCAGAGGTAAGCCCGTTTGCGCCCGTTCGCGCAACGGGCGCGCTTAGGGCTGCTACCTCTGGCTCCCCTCGCACAGCTTATACCCGCGCTGAGCTACTGAGACTCAGACCTGGCCAGGACTCGGTCAAGCCCCCAACTTCTAGACCTATCTCCTGTGGGCTGCTTAATGTCAGATCTCTCTGCAAGCACCACACAGAAATAGCCTTCCTCATTGATTCTGAACAACTCGATGTCCTATTTCTTACAGAAACGTGGACACGGGAGGACTGTGAGGTCGAGCTGGGCCTTGCCTGCCCCTCAGGATTCAAAATCAGCCATTCTCCGCGCCCATCTAATCGAGGAGGGGGAATTGGATACATTTATAGAGACTCGCTTACCATCTCCCAGTTAAAGATACGAGAAGTACCGGGATTCGAACTGATGGGTTTTACAGTCAAGCAGCAGGAGCTGATCCGCTGCTCGGGTGTCCTATGTTACCGTCCCCCAGGACCGGCGCCTTCCATATCTCTTCTTATAGATTTGATTTACGAACTTGATAGCTCGCACTCCAAGCTATTGGTTCTTGGAGATTTTAATCTGTGGGAAGGCAGCGCGCTGGATAATGCTTTTTTTTCCCTCAGCCAAGCTTGCATAGATATCAACTTAGAACAACTGGTGAACGCCTCCACGCACCGGAAGGGCCATATTCTGGACATGGTGTTTGCGGACCCTCAGTGGGTATCACTAGTTGACATCAAGTGCCAATATTGGACGGACCACTTTTTGATTAGGTTCTCCCTCTGTTCGGAGAACCTTATGTTGCGGAAGGCTGGACTACCGCTAGCTAAGCTAGAGAGACCTTGGTCCCGAATCCTCAAAACCTCTCCTTTGCCGAACATTCTAGGCGAGGACTTCAAGCTCGGCAACACAGCCGAAGAAAGCTATACTCTCTTCTGCCAGTCTATTTCGAGTTCGCTGGACAAGCTGGCTCCCCTTCGGAAGTCACGAGGGAGGGTGAATCGAGCTAGTCCGTGGTACACGAGCGAACTACGCCAGCTTAAACTTGACTGTAAACGGGCAGAAAGGGCTTGGAGGAAACGGTACCTAGACCAGGAGAAAATTGCATTTAGGTCTGCCATGCAAAAATACAAAGCTCGAATCAAGATAGCGAAAGCGACCTACCTTGAGTTCATCTTGAATCAGGCCCCTAACAAGGCACAGGCCCTCTTTAAAATCGTTAAGGACCTTGCCCACCCTACGTGCGTGGCTAGTGCGGTCCCTTCATCGCAAGTTCTTTGCGATTCACTTGCGGACGCCTTTGAGAAAAAAATTCGTAAAATTCTAACAGGTCTGCAGGACCCAGGGAGCCCTAATAGGGAGGGAGCTCCGGAGGAGGTGGCCTGTCGACCCCTGCAGAAGGTCACGCACCTCCGTCAGGAAGCTCCGGCCATGCCCTCTAGTCGACCCCGACTTGACGAGCAGCCCCCCAGTCTGGGAGCGCCGGCGACGGAAGCCAGTCGACCCCAGCTGAGTAGCTCCCCTTTTCCCTCTTTGGATCAGGCTCTCAGTGTGGGAGCTCCGGCGAGTGTGGCCAGTCGACTCCAGCTGAGTAGCTCTTCCTCCTCCTCGTTGGATCAGGCTCTCAGTTTGGGAGCTCCGGTGAGCGTGGCCAGTCGACCCCAGCTGAGTAGCTCTTCCTCCTTCTCGTTGGATCAGGCTCTCAGTTTGGGAGCTCCGGTGAGCGTGGCCAGTCGACCCCAGCTGAGTAGCTCTTTCTCCCCCTCTCTGGACCAGGCTCTCAGCCTGGGAGCTCCGGCAAGTGAGGCCAGTCGACCCCAGCTGTGCAGCTCTTCCTTTCCTTTTCTGGATCAGGCTCTCAGTTTGGGAGCTCCGGCGAGTGTGGCCAGTCGACCCCAGCTGAGTAGCTCTTTCTCCCCCTCTCTGGACCAGGCTCTCAGCCTGGGAGCTCCGGCAAGTGAGGCCAGTCGACCCCAGCTGAGTAGCTCTTCCTTTCCTTCTCTGGATCAGGTTCTCAGTTTGGGAGCTCCGGTGAGCGTGGCCAGTCGACCCCAGCTGTGTAGCTCTCTCTCCCCCTCTCTGGGTCAGGCTCTCAGTTTGGGAGCTCCGGCAAGTGAGGCCAGTCGACCCCAGCTGAGTAGCTCTTCCTTTCTCTCTCTGGATCAGGCTCTCAGTCTGGGAGCTCCGGCGAGTGAGGCCAGTCGATCCCAGATGAGTAGCTTTTCCTCCCCCTCGCTGGATCAGGCTCTCAGTTTGGGAGCTCCGGTGAGCGAGGCCAGTCGACCCCAGCTGAGCAGCTCTTCCTCCCCCTCTCTGGTTCAGGTTCTCAATCTGGGAGCTCCGGCGATTGAGGCCAGTCGACCCCAGCTGAGTAACTTCCCCCTTCCTTCTCTAAAGGAATTTGGTGATTTAGCCCTCACGATTTCATCTGGCTCGCCTCTGGATCCTCTTCCTCCTAAACTATGGAAGGTGTTTCATGAGGATCTCTTCCAGCCTTTGTACGCCATCTGCTGCCAGTCGTTTGAGACAGGTATTGTACCGAGTTGCTGGAAGAAGGCTGTGGTATCTCCGCTGCTAAAAAAACCTACGCTTGACCCGGCGTCCCTTTCCAACTACCGGCCAATTTCCCTGCTTCGTTTTCCGGTTAAAATCATGGAAAAGCTGGTCACCCGCACTCTGTCCGGCTTCTTGGAAGGGAACATCTGGTTGGATGAGATGCAATTCGGCTTTCGCCCAGCCCATGGGACGGAATCTGCGTTGGTGACCGTATTAGACAATCTGCGGACGCGAGTCGACAGTGGTCGGGCAGCATTTTTGGTGCTGCTCGACATGTCGGCCGCGTTCGACACGGTCAGTCACCCCACCTTGATCTCTAGGCTGGAAGAATGCGGGGTCAAAGACAAGGCCAGGGACTGGTTAATCTCCTACTTAGACTGCCGTCAGCAACGGGTTTCGCTACCCCCCTTCAGCTCAGAGGAGCGGAGAGTGGGACAAGGAGTACCTCAGGGCTCAGCCATCAGCCCTATACTCTTTAATGTCTACCTCCGCCCTCTAGTCCAGCTTATTAAGTCATTTGGTATCTCCGTATTTAACTATGCGGATGATACCCAGCTGGTTTTTTCCCTGGAGGGTCAGGATGCAGTCACATTGGAGACCTTTCACCGGTGCATGCAGGCCACTGCGGAATGGCTCCGTGTGAACTCGTTACAGTTCAACGGAACCAAGACAGAGGTCCTGCATTGCTCCACTGATCGAGTTCCTAGAGCTCTCCCAGCTGATTTCTGGCCTCAGTCTTTTCCAGAGACAGTGTCAGCCGCACAATCGGCACGCAACTTGGGCGTTATTTTTGGGCCCAACCTGCAGCTAGACCTTCATGTAAACAAGACCACCTCTACATGTATGATGTTAATTCGTATGCTGCGTAAGGTTCTTCCCCTTCTCCCTGAGCAAGCCAGACCAGAAGTAGTGCGTTGTACCATCCTAAGTCGACTTGACTATTGTAACGCACTGCTTCTGGAGGCCCCGGTAACTCTTCTGGGTAAGTTGCAAAGGGTACAAAACATCGCTGCCAAACTCGCCCTCTCTCGCCCCTACCATAGCTCTTCTACGGCAGCGTTGCGAGAACTCCACTGGCTGCCGGTCCATTTGCGGGTGCGCTACAAAGCAGCATGTATAGTGTTTAAGGCTATCCATGGCCTGGGCCCTATTCCTCTGCGGCGAATGTTCGCCTGGTATTGTCCATCCCGTGCCTTACGCTCCTCGTCATCTAGGCTATTGGTAGTTCCGCGCTTCCAGAGAGTGAGGATGGGCGGCCGCTCGTTTAGAGTAGCGGCGGCCAAACTCTGGAACTCTCTGCCAATAGCCTTGAGAAGCTTTGAAGATCTCTTAGCTTTTAGAAAGGCATTGAAAACCTACCTCTTTCCCAGGACATGATGAGCTACTGTTTTCATTTGGATTATGGGTCAAAAGCGCCAGGATGCCCTTGGTGGTGACAGGTCGCGCTATACAAGTATACCACAATACCACAATACAAGTAACTTGTTCCAGGACTCTGACATTGTTTAAAATAAACACTGTAAATAACAAACATAAATTTTTACATAAATTCTCAATTTAACCCTATACATTTCATAGGTTTAAGCAATATGTACTGAAAGGAATCAATACGCTTGGTTCAAGTTTCAAGTTTACATTTCGTACAATTATTATACTTTTGATTCAAACAGTTATCTTATGAGAAAAGTGTCATAGAAGAGGCGAATCGACAATTACAAGATACTAAAAACTATACAAAACTGGAAGTTAACCCAATAGCGATGATGACAATAGAAATACATCGCCAAATAAGAACCTGGCAGGAGAGTGGGCTGTTAAGTCAAGAAGAAACCAAATTTTTGACAGTAGAAAATCCGATAACACCAACTATTTACTTTCTGCCGAAAGTTCACAAGACATTGTTCAAACCCCCAGCTCGACCAATCATTTCCAGCTGTGGATCGCTATATGAAAACATTGCCTCATATGTGGATCATTTCTTAGCTCCCATAGTACCAACACTAAACTCCTTCATCAAGGACACTGGAGACTTTCTTCGAATAATAATGGACACACAATGGCAACCAACATATCTTTTAGCTACAATTGATGTAGTTTCACTTTACACATCAATAAACCATCAAATAGGTCTAGAAGCTACTGCTTACTTTCTAAGACAGAGACCAATAGGGGAACTCAAACATTCCGCTATGCTGTTGGACATGATACGCATATGCTTAACAAACAACGTGTTCCTCTTTAATAATGGAATATATTCCCAAAACTGTGGAACTGCCATGGGAGTTTCTTTCTCTCCAAGCTATGCTAATCTCACCATGGGTTGGTGGGAGAAACACATAGCTTGGAGAGAAGAAAACGAACCATATACTGCTAAGACAATTCTCTGGCTGAGGTTTATTGATGATCTCTTCCTTGTGTGGAATGGAACCAGGGAAGAGTTGGTAGAATACATAACGATCTTGAACCAGAACAATGTGGGCCTACAATTTACTTTTAACATCCAAGAGAAGGAAATAGAATTCTTGGATACAAAAGTATACATTAAAGACAATACAATGCACACGACCCTTTTTCGCAAAAAAACCTCCACTAATAGTATCCTGCATGGGACCAGTTTTCACCCAACATCCTTGAAACTAAATGTACCATATGGAGAGTTCCTAAGGATGAAACGTAACTGCTCTGAACCATCTGAAATGGAAAACAAATTTGCAGAAACAGTTAATCGATTTTCCCAAAGAGGATACAATATGAAAACAATAAAAAGAGGAGAAATGAGAGCTCGAGAAAAGACCAGAACAGAGACACTGATAGTCAAGAAAAAAGAGGCCAATGAAACAACGAAGGAAGAAAAACCACGCCTAATATTGACATATTCAAAAGAAAGTGCAAACATCAGGAAAGCGGTCACCAAGTATTGGAGTGTATTAAAAAAGGATCCTGACATTGGAAATACGATAGGAGATGCACCTTTAATCTCCTATAGAAAAGCACCATCAATTGGTGACATTCTGGTCAACAGCCACTTCATAAATAAAAGAGAAGAAACGTGGCTAGAAAAAAGACAGAAAGGATTCACCAAGTGCACATCGTGCAAAGCATGTAAGATCGGTAAAAATCTTAAATCCATAACAGATCCAAAAGGCCAACCATTTGAAATACGAACCAAGATCACTTGTGAATCCCATTATGTTGTCTACCTCTTGGAGTGTGATTGTGGAAAGAGATATATTGGATCAACAATATGTGCCCTAAAGAAAAGAATGCTAGAACATATTAGGGCCATGCAAAACAAGGACCAAACCTATGCAATGGCAAAACACCTCATGACTCACAAAAACAAAACTTGGTTAAATGTGAGATATTCAGGACTAGCAATGATACCTGACAATGAGAGAGGAGGTAATCGCCTGCAAAGACTGAGACGTTTGGAATCCAAATTAATAATAAAATTCAAAACCAAGACCCCGCAAGGATTGAACGGGGACGAGGAATTATATGTACATTTATGAATCAATTAAAATCCAATATCCAAAACAATCACATGACAATAAGAATGAAGGTCTCCATTGACTATGACACTTTTCTCATAAGATAACTGTTTGAATCAAAAGTATAATAATTGTACGAAATGTAAACTTGAAACTTGAACCAAGCGTATTGATTCCTTTCAGTACATATTGCTTAAACCTCTGAAATGTATAGGGTTAAATTGAGAATTTATGTAAAAATTTATGTTTGTTATTTACAGTGTTTATTTTAAACAATGTCAGAGTCCTGGAACAAGTTACAAGTCAATGACCTTGGTATATAGCACTTAGCTATCACCCACCACTATGTACAGTATAATATTAGTACATACAGGCAGCAAGAGAGGTAATTTACTCGACTTGCCTTGGAATGGTTACACCACCCCAAGCCATCTGGCACTCAGCCACCAACATGCCATCGTCACAATAGTCACCTAGAAATGACTTTGATAACTTGTTAAAGTGACCTGACATGGTTCTTTCAACCAAAAAACTACCCCTCCCATAATGCATCCTAATTGCCAAATGGGCAGGAGGGTATAAATAGTAAAAAGAAATAATGGACTTGTAACTACCGTGAGCAAGAACAGTAATCTGTTTGAAACGCGTAGGTGAAGAAGTTTTTTCCTTGATGGATTAAAAAAGCTTAACCAAATCCTAGAAGAGTGCGGTGACTTATTTCAAATTGCTTTGCAAAAGTCTAAACGAGTCTTGTCCTTGACTCGGCACCGGCACCAGCTGAATGGTCGCTCCTTCTCCAGTAAGGGACATTTGCTTCTACATATATATATATATATATATATATATATAAAAAATATATATATATATATATATATATATAAATATATATATATGTTAATAACAAAATAAAGTTTGAAAATAGTTTATCGTTCATATATGTTTATAAAAAAATAAAGTTTGACAAAAAAAATTAATAACGCTTTTGGTTGTTTTCTTAACTGCTGTGTGACTCTTTCTTTTTCTTATTACTGTTATTTGGTGGTATCCACCATGGTGTTACATTTTGGGGCACTTATCAAAGGAATACTGGTGATGTCTGCAGTTTGCACCAACTTCGGAATACTGTGTTGGATTTATCTCAACTTTAGTGCAATTAAAGTACTGATAATGAAATGCAGAGTAGCCATTCCCATTCGAAAAGACACTAGGTGCACCTTTGCGATTTTTTCTAAATACAAAAATCCTGTATTAAATTGCACTGAGGTAGTGGCTGCAATTACAGTGTACACACAAAATCAATGAAGAGATCTCATTCTATTTATATTGATTGGGAATGGTGCGTCAGGTGCTGGATCTTGACGGGATACACTGCCCAGTTAATATATTGTTCTGCACACGAAAAGTCACATCACAACTTTCACAACAACTGCAATGCGAAACCATTTCCGGCGATAAGCCAGGTTAGCACCAGGGATTTACACCTGCTTTCTGCTGGTGTTAAGCAGGTCGACTACCTGCAGCATGAAAGGAAACACAGCCAAGAGCCACACCAGAACACCCAGAGGTGCCATAGAGTTAATGAGCATAATACAGGTATACCCATGAGAGCCACTAGACTAATCACAACAACCCCAGGACCGCGGACACCCCCAAACCCACATTTGAGCAAGTGTGTCCCTGTGGTCATTGTGTTAGCATGAAGGGTACGGCCCTGCAACAGCACAGTCAGCTGTCTTCAGCAGACGTTACCATGTCACCTCAGCGTTGGCAGTGACCCTGGACATGTAGCTACGCACACATCCTCCTGCCTGCACAACCAGCGTGTGCTGGTCTGGCGTACACCGGTCAGCGCAGGGGTGTGCCTATCCTGCAAGGGGAACGGGATGTCTCTGACATGTCCCTGTGCAGGAAGTGCGGTAAGTGTGTCTTACCGGCCGGTCCCGGTCGGGGAAGAGCCCTACCACATGGCAGTGGTCCAAGCTGCAGCTATTAGGCGAACAGCGTGAATTTGGCAGGAAGGTCGTTTTGCAGGTGGGCATTCACAGCGCAGGCACCAGGAGTGCAATTTCCTGGCCCACTGTGGTTTAATTTTTGAAAATAAAGTGACATTGTGTGAGCAGCGCACTGCAGCGTGATGAAAAGACTACATGCACCAGCAAGCACTGGGAGTGCTAACGCCCACCATGGCAGGTGCAAATGATTTAAATAACTCTAATGCTCAGCGCAGTGTCTAACAAGCCTCTGAGGAAGTGCTCAAGTGAGCATGAAACGCGTCAGGCTTCCAATGTTTGACAGGACTTCTGCTTGTCCCTCTCTGCGCTGTTTAAACCTGCAATAAAAACGAAGATTTATACCTACCTGATTGCTGGCTCTTTGAAGTGGGGAGACCTCTATTTTTGGATGGTTTACCGGCCGGTCCTGGTCGGGGAAGAGCCCTACCACATGGCAGTGGTCCAAGCTGCAGCTATTAGGCGAACAGCGTGAATTTGGCAGGAAGGTCGTTTTGCAGGTGGGCATTCACAGCGCAGGCACGTGGAGTGCAATTTCCTGGCCCACTGTGGTTTAATTTTTGAAAATAAAGTGACATTGTGTGAGCAGCGCACTGCAGCGTGATGAAAAGACTACATGCACCAGCAAGCACTGGGAGTGCTAACGCCCACCATGGCAGGTGCAAATGATTTAAATAACTCTAATGCTCAGCGCAGTGTCTAACAAGCCTCTGAGGAAGTTCTCAAGTGAGCATGAAACGCGTCAGGCTTCCAATGTTTGACAGGACTTCTGCTTGTCCCTCTCTGCGCTGTTTAAACCTGCAATAAAAACGAAGATTGATACCTACCTGATTGCTGGCTCTTTGAAGTGGGGAGACCTCTATTTTTGGATTGGTTACCGGCCGGTCCCGGTCGGGGAAGAGCCCTACCACATGGCAGTGGTCCAAGCTGCAGCTATTAGGCGAACAGCGTGAATTTGGCAGGAAGGTCGTTTTGCAGGTGGGCATTCACAGCGCAGGCACGAGGAGTGCAATTTCCTGGCCCACTGTGGTTTAATTTTTGAAAATAAAGTGACATTGTGTGAGCAGCGCACTGCAGCGTGATGAAAAGACTACATGCACCAGCAAGCACTGGGAGTGCTAACGCCCACCATGGCAGGTGCAAATGATTTAAATAACTCTAATGCTCAGCGCAGTGTCTAACAAGCCTCTGAGGAAGTTCTCAAGTGAGCATGAAACGCGTCAGGCTTCCAATGTTTGACAGGACTTCTGCTTGTCCCTCTCTGCGCTGTTTAAACCTGCAATAAAAACGAAGATTGATACCTACCTGATTGCTGGCTCTTTGAAGTGGGGAGACCTCTATTTTTGGATTGGTTACCGGCCGGTCCCGGTCGGGGAAGAGCCCTACCACATGGCAGTGGTCCAAGCTGCAGCTATTAGGCGAACAGCGTGAATTTGGCAGGAAGGTCGTTTTGCAGGTGGGCATTCACAGCGCAGGCACGAGGAGTGCAATTTCCTGGCCCACTGTGGTTTAATTTTTGAAAATAAAGTGACATTGTGTGAGCAGCGCACTGCAGCGTGATGAAAAGACTACATGCACCAGCAAGCACTGGGAGTGCTAACGCCCACCATGGCAGGTGCAAATTATTTAAATAACTCTAATGCTCAGCGCAGTGTCTAACAAGCCTCTGAGGAAGTGCTCAAGTGAGCATGAAACGCGTCAGGCTTCCAATGTTTGACAGGACTTCTGCTTGTCCCTCTCTGCGCTGTTTAAACCTGCAATAAAAACGAAGATTTATACCTACCTGATTGCTGGCTCTTTGAAGTGGGGAGACCTCTATTTTTGGATTGTTTACCGGTCGGTCCCGGTCGGGGAAGAGCCCTACCTCATGGCAGTGGTCCAAGCTGCAGCTATTAGGCGAACAGCGTGAATTTGGCAGGAAGGTCGTTTTGCAGGTGGGCATTCACAGCGCAGGCATGAGGAGTGCAATTTCCTGGCCCACTGTGGTTTAATTTTTTAAAATAAAGTGACATTGTGTGAGCAGCGCACTGCAGCGTGATAAAAAGACTACATGCACCAGCAAGCACTGGGAGTGCTAACGCCCACCATGGCAGGTGCAAATGATTTAAATAACTCTAATGCTCAGCGCAGTGTCTAACAAGCCTCTGAGGAAGTGCTCAAGTGAGCATGAAACGCGTCAGGCTTCCAATGTTTGACAGGACTTCTGCTTGTCCCTCTCTGCGCTGTTTAAACCTGCAATAAAAACGAAGATTTATACCTACCTGATTGCTGGCTCTTTGAAGTGGGGAGACCTCTATTTTTGGATTGTTTACCGGTCGGTCCCGGTCGGGGAAGAGCCCTACCTCATGGCAGTGGTCCAAGCTGCAGCTATTAGGCGAACAGCGTGAATTTGGCAGGAAGGTCGTTTTGCAGGTGGGCATTCACAGCGCAGGCACGTGGAGTGCAATTTCCTGGCCCACTGTGGTTTAATTTTTGAAAATAAAGTGACATTGTGTGAGCAGCGCACTGCAGCGTGATGAAAAGACTACATGCACCAGCAAGCACTGGGAGTGCTAACGCCCACCATGGCAGGTGCAAATGATTTAAATAACTCTAATGCTCAGCGCAGTGTCTAACAAGCCTCTGAGGAAGTTCTCAAGTGAGCATGAAACGCGTCAGGCTTCCAATGTTTGACAGGACTTCTGCTTGTCCCTCTCTGCGCTGTTTAAACCTGCAATAAAAACGAAGATTGATACCTACCTGATTGCTGGCTCTTTGAAGTGGGGAGACCTCTATTTTTGGATTGGTTACCGGCCGGTCCCGGTCGGGGAAGAGCCCTACCACATGGCAGTGGTCCAAGCTGCAGCTATTAGGCGAACAGCGTGAATTTGGCAGGAAGGTCGTTTTGCAGGTGGGCATTCACAGCGCAGGCACGAGGAGTGCAATTTCCTGGCCCACTGTGGTTTAATTTTTGAAAATAAAGTGACATTGTGTGAGCAGCGCACTGCAGCGTGATGAAAAGACTACATGCACCAGCAAGCACTGGGAGTGCTAACGCCCACCATGGCAGGTGCAAATTATTTAAATAACTCTAATGCTCAGCGCAGTGTCTAACAAGCCTCTGAGGAAGTGCTCAAGTGAGCATGAAACGCGTCAGGCTTCCAATGTTTGACAGGACTTCTGCTTGTCCCTCTCTGCGCTGTTTAAACCTGCAATAAAAACGAAGATTTATACCTACCTGATTGCTGGCTCTTTGAAGTGGGGAGACCTCTATTTTTGGATTGTTTACCGGTCGGTCCCGGTCGGGGAAGAGCCCTACCTCATGGCAGTGGTCCAAGCTGCAGCTATTAGGCGAACAGCGTGAATTTGGCAGGAAGGTCGTTTTGCAGGTGGGCATTCACAGCGCAGGCATGAGGAGTGCAATTTCCTGGCCCACTGTGGTTTAATTTTTGAAAATAAAGTGACATTGTGTGAGCAGCGCACTGCAGCGTGATAAAAAGACTACATGCACCAGCAAGCACTGGGAGTGCTAACGCCCACCATGGCAGGTGCAAATGATTTAAATAACTCTAATGCTCAGCGCAGGGTCTAACAAGCCTCTGAGGAAGTGCTCAAGTGAGCATGAAACGCGTCAGGCTTCCAATGTTTGACAGGAATTCTGCTTGTCCCTCTCTGCGCTGTTTAAACCTGCAATAAAAACGAAGATTTATACCTACCTGATTGCTGGCTCTTTGAAGTGGGGAGACCTCTATTTTTGGATTGTTTACCGGCCGGTCCCGGTCGGGGAAGAGCCCTTCCACATGGCAGTGGTCCAAGCTGCAGCTATTAGGCGAACAGCGTGAATTTGGCAGGAAGGTCGTTTTGCAGGTGGGCATTCACAGCGCAGGCACGAGGAGTGCAATTTCCTGGCCCACTGTGGTGTAATTTTTGAAAATAAAGTGACATTGTGTGAGCAGCGCACTGCAGCGCGATGAAAAGACTACATGCACCAGCAAGCACTGGGAGTGCTAACGCCCACCATGGCAGGTGCAAATGATTTAAATAACTCTAATGCTCAGCGCAGTGTCTAACAAGCCTCTGAGGAAGTGCTCAAGTGAGCATGAAACGCGTCAGGCTTCCAATGTTTGACAGGACTTCTGCTTGTCCCTCTCTGCGCTGTTTAAACCTGCAATAAAAACGAAGATTTATACCTACCTGATTGCTGGCTCTTTGAAGTGGGGAGACCTCTATTTTTGGATGGTTTACCGGCCGGTCCTGGTCGGGGAAGAGCCCTACCACATGGCAGTGGTCCAAGCTGCAGCTATTAGGCGAACAGCGTGAATTTGGCAGGAAGGTCGTTTTGCAGGTGGGCATTCACAGCGCAGGCACGTGGAGTGCAATTTCCTGGCCCACTGTGGTTTAATTTTTGAAAATAAAGTGACATTGTGTGAGCAGCGCACTGCAGCGTGATGAAAAGACTACATGCACCAGCAAGCACTGGGAGTGCTAACGCCCACCATGGCAGGTGCAAATGATTTAAATAACTCTAATGCTCAGCGCAGTGTCTAACAAGCCTCTGAGGAAGTTCTCAAGTGAGCATGAAACGCGTCAGGCTTCCAATGTTTGACAGGACTTCTGCTTGTCCCTCTCTGCGCTGTTTAAACCTGCAATAAAAACGAAGATTGATACCTACCTGATTGCTGGCTCTTTGAAGTGGGGAGACCTCTATTTTTGGATTGGTTACCGGCCGGTCCCGGTCGGGGAAGAGCCCTACCACATGGCAGTGGTCCAAGCTGCAGCTATTAGGCGAACAGCGTGAATTTGTCCGGAAGGTCGTTTTGCAGGTGGGCATTCACAGCGCAGGCACGAGGAGTGCAATTTCCTGGCCCACTGTGGTTTAATTTTTGAAAATAAAGTGCCATTGTGTGAGCAGCGCACTGCAGCGTGATGAAAAGACTACATGCACCAGCAAGCACTGGGAGTGCTAACGCCCACCATGGCAGGTGCAAATTATTTAAATAACTCTAATGCTCAGCGCAGTGTCTAACAAGCCTCTGAGGAAGTGCTCAAGTGAGCATGAAACGCGTCAGGCTTCCAATGTTTGACAGGACTTCTGTTTGTCCCTCTCTGCGCTGTTTAAACCTGCAATAAAAACGAAGATTTATACCTACCTGATTGCTGGCTCTTTGAAGTGGGGAGACCTCTATTTTTGGATTGTTTACCGGTCGGTCCCGGTCGGGGAAGAGCCCTACCTCATGGCAGTGGTCCAAGCTGCAGCTATTAGGCGAACAGCGTGAATTTGGCAGGAAGGTCGTTTTGCAGGTGGGCATTCACAGCGCAGGCATGAGGAGTGCAATTTCCTGGCCCACTGTGGTTTAATTTTTGAAAATAAAGTGACATTGTGTGAGCAGCGCACTGCAGCGTGATAAAAAGACTACATGCACCAGCAAGCACTGGGAGTGCTAACGCCCACCATGGCAGGTGCAAATGATTTAAATAACTCTAATGCTCAGCGCAGTGTCTAACAAGCCTCTGAGGAAGTGCTCAAGTGAGCATGAAACGCGTCAGGCTTCCAATGTTTGACAGGAATTCTGCTTGTCCCTCTCTGCGCTGTTTAAACCTGCAATAAAAACGAAGATTTATACCTACCTGATTGCTGGCTCTTTGAAGTGGGGAGACCTCTATTTTTGGATTGTTTACCGGCCGGTCCCGGTCGGGGAAGAGCCCTTCCACATGGCAGTGGTCCAAGCTGCAGCTATTAGGCGAACAGCGTGAATTTGGCAGGAAGGTCGTTTTGCAGGTGGGCATTCACAGCGCAGGCACGAGGAGTGCAATTTCCTGGCCCACTGTGGTGTAATTTTTGAAAATAAAGTGACATTGTGTGAGCAGCGCACTGCAGCGCGATGAAAAGACTACATGCACCAGCAAGCACTGGGAGTGCTAACGCCCACCATGGCAGGTGCAAATGATTTAAATAACTCTAATGCTCAGCGCAGTGTCTAACAAGCCTCTGAGGAAGTGCTCAAGTGAGCATGAAACGCGTCAGGCTTCCAATGTTTGACAGGACTTCTGCTTGTCCCTCTCTGCGCTGTTTAAACCTGCAATAAAAACGAAGATTTATACCTACCTGATTGCTGGCTCTTTGAAGTGGGGAGACCTCTATTTTTGGATGGTTTACCGGCCGGTCCTGGTCGGGGAAGAGCCCTACCACATGGCAGTGGTCCAAGCTGCAGCTATTAGGCGAACAGCGTGAATTTGGCAGGAAGGTCGTTTTGCAGGTGGGCATTCACAGCGCAGGCACGTGGAGTGCAATTTCCTGGCCCACTGTGGTTTAATTTTTGAAAATAAAGTGACATTGTGTGAGCAGCGCACTGCAGCGTGATAAAAAGACTACATGCACCAGCAAGCACTGGGAGTGCTAACGCCCACCATGGCAGGTGCAAATGATTTAAATAACTCTAATGCTCAGCGCAGTGTCTAACAAGCCTCTGAGGAAGTGCTCAAGTGAGCATGAAACGCGTCAGGCTTCCAATGTTTGACAGGAATTCTGCTTGTCCCTCTCTGCGCTGTTTAAACCTGCAATAAAAACGAAGATTTATACCTACCTGATTGCTGGCTCTTTGAAGTGGGGAGACCTCTATTTTTGGATTGTTTACCGGCCGGTCCCGGTCGGGGAAGAGCCCTTCCACATGGCAGTGGTCCAAGCTGCAGCTATTAGGCGAACAGCGTGAATTTGGCAGGAAGGTCGTTTTGCAGGTGGGCATTCACAGCGCAGGCAGGAGGAGTGCAATTTCCTGGCCCACTGTGGTGTAATTTTTGAAAATAAAGTGACATTGTGTGAGCAGCGCACTGCAGCGCGATGAAAAGACTACATGCACCAGCAAGCACTGGGAGTGCTAACGCCCACCATGGCAGGTGCAAATGATTTAAATAACTCTAATGCTCAGCGCAGTGTCTAACAAGCCTCTGAGGAAGTGCTCAAGTGAGCATGAAACGCGTCAGGCTTCCAATGTTTGACAGGACTTCTGCTTGTCCCTCTCTGCGCTGTTTAAACCTGCAATAAAAACGAAGATTTATACCTACCTGATTGCTGGCTCTTTGAAGTGGGGAGACCTCTATTTTTGGATGGTTTACCGGCCGGTCCTGGTCGGGGAAGAGCCCTACCACATGGCAGTGGTCCAAGCTGCAGCTATTAGGCGAACAGCGTGAATTTGGCAGGAAGGTCGTTTTGCAGGTGGGCATTCACAGCGCAGGCACGTGGAGTGCAATTTCCTGGCCCACTGTGGTTTAATTTTTGAAAATAAAGTGACATTGTGTGAGCAGCGCACTGCAGCGTGATGAAAAGACTACATGCACCAGCAAGCACTGGGAGTGCTAACGCCCACCATGGCAGGTGCAAATGATTTAAATAACTCTAATGCTCAGCGCAGTGTCTAACAAGCCTCTGAGGAAGTTCTCAAGTGAGCATGAAACGCGTCAGGCTTCCAATGTTTGACAGGACTTCTGCTTGTCCCTCTCTGCGCTGTTTAAACATGCAATAAAAACGAAGATTGATACCTACCTGATTGCTGGCTCTTTGAAGTGGGGAGACCTCTATTTTTGGATTGGTTACCGGCCGGTCCCGGTCGGGGAAGAGCCCTACCACATGGCAGTGGTCCAAGCTGCAGCTATTAGGCGAACAGCGTGAATTTGGCCGGAAGGTCGTTTTGCAGGTGGGCATTCACAGCGCAGGCACGAGGAGTGCAATTTCCTGGCCCACTGTGGTTTAATTTTTGAAAATAAAGTGCCATTGTGTGAGCAGCGCACTGCAGCGTGATGAAAAGACTACATGCACCAGCAAGCACTGGGAGTGCTAACGCCCACCATGGCAGGTGCAAATTATTTAAATAACTCTAATGCTCAGCGCAGTGTCTAACAAGCCTCTGAGGAAGTGCTCAAGTGAGCATGAAACGCGTCAGGCTTCCAATGTTTGACAGGACTTCTGTTTGTCCCTCTCTGCGCTGTTTAAACCTGCAATAAAAACGAAGATTTATACCTACCTGATTGCTGGCTCTTTGAAGTGGGGAGACCTCTATTTTTGGATTGTTTACCGGTCGGTCCCGGTCGGGGAAGAGCCCTACCTCATGGCAGTGGTCCAAGCTGCAGCTATTAGGCGAACAGCGTGAATTTGGCAGGAAGGTCGTTTTGCAGGTGGGCATTCACAGCGTAGGCATGAGGAGTGCAATTTCCTGGCCCACTGTGGTTTAATTTTTGAAAATAAAGTGACATTGTGTGAGCAGCGCACTGCAGCGTGATAAAAAGACTACATGCACCAGCAAGCACTGGGAGTGCTAACGCCCACCATGGCAGGTGCAAATGATTTAAATAACTCTAATGCTCAGCGCAGTGTCTAACAAGCCTCTGAGGAAGTGCTCAAGTGAGCATGAAACGCGTCAGGCTTCCAATGTTTGACAGGAATTCTGCTTGTCCCTCTCTGCGCTGTTTAAACCTGCAATAAAAATGAAGATTTATACCTACCTGATTGCTGGCTCTTTGAAGTGGGGAGACCTCTATTTTTGGATTGTTTACCGGCCGGTCCCGGTCGGAGAAGAGCCCTTCCACATGGCAGTGGTCCAAGCTGCTGCTATTAGGCGAACAGCGTGAATTTGGCAGGAAGGTCGTTTTGCAGGTGGGCATTCACAGCGCAGGCACGAGGAGTGCAATTTCCTGGCCCACTGTGGTGTAATTTTTGAAAATAAAGTGACATTGTGTGAGCAGCGCACTGCAGCGCGATGAAAAGACTACATGCACCAGCAAGCACTGGGAGTGCTAACGCCCACCATGGCAGGTGCAAATGATTTAAATAACTCTAATGCTCAGCGCAGTGTCTAACAAGCCTCTGAGGAAGTGCTCAAGGGAGCATGAAACGCGTCAGGCTTCCAATGTTTGACAGGACTTCTGCTTGTCCCTCTCTGCGCTGTTTAAACCTGCAATAAAAACGAAGATTTATACCTACCTGATTGCTGGCTCTTTGAAGTGGGGAGACCTCTATTTTTGGATTGTTTACCGGCCGGTCCCGGTCGGGTAAGAGCCCTACCACATGGCAGTGGTCCAAGCTGCAGCTATTAGGCGAACAGCGTGAATTTGGCAGGAAGGTCGTTTTGCAGGTGGGCATTCACAGCGCAGGCACGAGGAGTGCAATTTCCTGGCCCACTGTGGTTTAATTTTTGAAAATAAAGTGACATTGTGTGAGCAGCGCACTGCAGCGTGATGAAAAGACTACATGCACCAGCAAGCACTGGGAGTGCTAACGCCCACCATGGCAGGTGCAAATTATTTAAATAACTCTAATGCTCAGCGCAGTGTCTAACAAGCCTCTGAGGAAGTGCTCAAGTGAGCATGAAACGCGTCAGGCTTCCAATGTTTGACAGGACTTCTGCTTGTCCCTCTCTGCGCTGTTTAAACCTGAAATAAAAACGAAGATTTATACCTACCTGATTGCTGGCTCTTTGAAGTGGGGAGACCTCTATTTTTGGATTGTTTACCGGTCGGTCCGGGTCGGGGAAGAGCCCTACCTCATGGCAGTGGTCCAAGCTGCAGCTATTAGGCGAACAGCGTGAATTTGGCAGGAAGGTCGTTTTGCAGGTGGGCATTCACAGCGCAGGCATGAGGAGTGCAATTTCCTGGCCCACTGTGGTTTAATTTTTGAAAATAAAGTGACATTGTGTGAGCAGCGCACTGCAGCGTGATAAAAAGACTACATGCACCAGCAAGCACTGGGAGTGCTAACGCCCACCATGGCAGGTGCAAATGATTTAAATAACTCTAATGCTCAGCGCAGTGTCTAACAAGCCTCTGAGGAAGTGCTCAAGTGAGCATGAAACGCGTCAGGCTTCCAATGTTTGACAGGAATTCTGCTTGTCCCTCTCTGCGCTGTTTAAACCTGCAATAAAAACGAAGATTTATACCTACCTGATTGCTGGCTCTTTGAAGTGGGGAGACCTCTATTTTTGGATTGTTTACCGGCCGGTCCCGGTCGGGGAAGAGCCCTTCCACATGGCAGTGGTCCAAGCTGCAGCTATTAGGCGAACAGCGTGAATTTGGCAGGAAGGTCGTTTTGCAGGTGGGCATTCACAGCGCAGGCACGAGGAGTGCAATTTCCTGGCCCACTGTGGTGTAATTTTTTAAAATAAAGTGACATTGTGTGAGCAGCGCACTGCAGCGCGATGAAAAGACTACATGCACCAGCAAGCACTGGGAGTGCTAACGCCCACCATGGCAGGTGCAAATGATTTAAATAACTCTAATGCTCAGCGCAGTGTCTAACAAGCCTCTGAGGAAGTGCTCAAGTGAGCATGAAACGCGTCAGGCTTCCAATGTTTGACAGGACTTCTGCTTGTCCCTCTCTGCGCTGTTTAAACCTGCAATAAAAACGAAGATTTATACCTACCTGATTGCTGGCTCTTTGAAGTGGGGAGACCTCTATTTTTGGATTGTTTACCGGCCGGTCCCGGTCGGGGAAGAGCCCTACCACATGGCAGTGGTCCAAGCTGCAGCTATTAGGCGAACAGCGTGAATTTGGCAGGAAGGTCGTTTTGCAGGCTCTTTGATGTGGGGAGACCTCTATTTTTGGATAAATATATTTATATATATATATATATATATATATAAATATATATATGTTAATAACAAAATAAAGTTTGAAAATAGTTTATCGTTCATATATGTTTATAAAAAAAGAAAGTTTGACAAAAAAAATTAATAACGTTTTTGGTTGTTTTCTTAACTGCTGTGTGACTCTTTCTTTTTCTTATTACTGTTATTTGGTGGTATCCACCATGGTGTTACATTTTGGGGCACTTATCAAAGGAATACTGGTGATGTCTGCAGTTTGCACCAACTTCGGAATACTGGGTTGGATTTATCTCAACTTTAGTGCAATTAAAGTACTGATAATGAAATGCAGAGTAGCCATTCCCGTTCGAAAAGACACTAGGTGCACCTTTGCGATTTGTTCTAAATACAAAAATCCTGTATTAAATTGCACTGAGGTAGTGGCTGCAATTACAGTGTACACACAAAATCAATGAAGAGATCTCATTGTATTTATATTGATTGGGAATAGTGCGTCAGGTGCTGGATCTTGATGGGATACACTGCCCAGTTCATATATTGTTCTGCACACGAAAAGTCACATCACAACTTTCACAACAACTGCAATGCAAAACCATTTCCGGCGATAAGCCAGGTTAGCACCAGGGATTTTACACCTGCTTTCTGCTGGTGTTAAGCAGGTCGACTACCTGCAGCATGAAAGGAAACACAGCCAAGAGCCACACCAGAACACCCAGAGGTGCCATAGAGTTAATGAGCATAATACAGGGATACCCATGAGAGCCACTAGACTAATCACAACAACCCCAGGACCGATGACACCCCCAAACCCACATTTGAGCAAGTGTGTCCCTGTGGTCATTGTGTTAGCATGAAGGGTACGGCTCTGCAACAGCACAGTCAGCTGTCTTCAGCAGACGTTACCATGTCACCTCAGCGTTGGCAGTGACCCTGGACATGTAGCTACGCACACATCCTCCTGCCTGCACAACCGGCGTGTGCTGGTCTGGCGTACACCGGTCAGCGCAGGGGTGTGCCTATCCGGCAAGGGGAACGGGATGTCTCTGACATGTCCCTGTGCAGGAAGTGCGGTAAGTGTATCTCTGTGTTCTGGTGTGGCCTTCCACAAGGGCCGCAGCAGACGATGTTGTAAAGTGGCATGTACCACCAACAAACGGCACTGTCATGGTGCGGTCGGAATGCTGCAGGACATACCCAATTAGGCATTACAATGCTGTGCCATATGAGTGCACGGGATACAACAGCGCACTGTGCAAAAGTGTGGGGGCTCGTGGGAGGGAGGAGCAGCTGTTTGGCAACATAACACACAGTGAACACGCCCGTGTGCCACGTGCTGGGCATCTCATCTATAATGACCGTGGTCGCAGACATCCCACAACACCCATGACCGGCCTTTTTACACATCCAGTATGAATGCAGCGTGGTTTTCACTTCTACGCTCGTTCAGTGGTGTAATGTTGCCGGGGTGTGTGACTTGTGCTCCTTGTTGGTGTGTTTCATTTTGGCCATTGTTTGTCTATACTTGTACTGTACTCAGTTGTGCATGTGTGCCATGGGGGCCATCTCCCCCCCCCGTGACCCCACTCCCTGCTTCTTCCTCTTCCTGGTGCTGTTTTTTCTATAATTTTGTTCCTCTGCACATAAATACATGTAAAGAACAAATTAGAATACTTCCTTGATTCTTTTAGGTTTCATATCTTCTCTCTATTAGTTTCTTTTTAATTTTCCATATAAACAGGTTTTTTTCATATTCAACGACACATAGAAGTCAGCAGTGCAACGTATTCTATCAACACACTTTATAGAACATTCTACAACACGTGCAGGATAAAAGTTCATCAATTTCTTTAAACCTAATGATATTTTATTTGCAACATTTTCTCGAACATTTAACGGCACATGCAGGTTAAAAGTTCACGATTGTTTTAAGTCCGAACAGTGCCTTCCAAATGCAAGTAGCAGGTGTGGTTTAGTTGAGCAAATTTTCTCCTATGATATGTACTCCACGTTCAAACTGATTTTTCTTAACCAATCACAAAGATACTTCTCCACAAAACGAATACGCACTCTACTTTTAAAAAACAATGCTTTTCATCTCTCAATAAGTATCATTTTGTATGGCAAAAAAAAATAATTCCCCATCTTTAAACATATCTCTTATTCTACAAGGAATTGCATGAGCTACAGACATCTTTCCATACCTTCCAGGCATACCTTCAAAATGCTAGTGTGGATCGTAGGACATAGCTTAGAGACCCCTGGGTTATAACGCGCTATACAAATCGAATAAAATAAAATAAATAAATAAATAGCTATACTTTCTGGTGCAAGAGGAATGCAGAACAGAGACGTATTCACTTAGACCTAGGTTTACAAAATGTGGACATTAAATGGTTTGCACAGAGAGAATTGAAGTGGCACCAATTGTTGCCTTTAGTTAAAACCTCTTTGCATCTTCCACACTCTGACCTCATGATTGTGCATTGTGGTGGAAATTACCTAGGCACATTGACTGGAGTAGGTTTGGAAATGCTTATGAAGGACGCCTTTGGACAATTGATGTTACTTTTGCCTCAAAAAGTATTTGTAAATTCCAATATATGCCAAAGACAGAAGTGGAAATGGTCAAAACAATGTTGTCCTCAGATTGAAAAATCTAGGAAGAAAGTCAACAAAGCTGTGTCTGCATACCTCAGAGACCATAGAATGGGGTCCATCTACAACAACAACATACGTTTTGATATGGCTGATATCTACAGAAGATGGAGTACACTTCACAGATCAGGGAAATCGAGTTTTTCTGAATAACTGGAAGCTGTGCATCTGCACTTATATGTAGCTCCAACTAATAAACACAAAGGCTCTTTTTAGCTGACAACTTAGGCCCACTATTTTAGGGCCAGGTAATGGCACCTCCCGGACCCGTGCCAAAATGTATTTTACACACAGCTGAGGCGCAGCAGCCAGACCATCTGACTTTGCAGCACAGAGCTCTCGCTTTGATCCCCAGCTCTTGCGACAGCTCAGGATAGCACCATGTGACTTTGGGCAATAGTTCACTAAATGTCCATGCCTGCCGCCAGCGCCTGCAGACCCATACGAGTGAGTAGTTTGCACTTTACAAATACTGTATTGATTTGAAACGGCACAATTGAACTTCACACTCCCTCTGTAGCACCCCCCAATTGCCTTACAGACATCACACTGTTTAAAACAAAAGTTCCTCCTAGTATGTAGGCATACATGCTCACACTACTTGGACAAATGTGCTGCAGCGGCCAGAAAACATGAGTTCAGAGCACAGGGCTCACAATTTAATCCCCTGCTCCAGCAGCACCTCAGCTCAGCACAAAGTGACTCTGGGCAATAGCTCACGTAATAGCTCACATAATTTCCACGCCGGCCTCGAGGGCCTTCAGACCCATATGGGTGAGTAGTTTCTGCTTTACAAATACCGTATTGATTTACCTTTGCACTCCCTATATAACACCACCTAAGCACCATATACAATTTGGAAAGGTGTGGCACAGCACTAGAGCACATGACTTCACAGCATAGGACATACAGTTTGAGCTCACGGTCTCATCCCTGAGTCCAGCAGCAGCTCAATTTAAGCAGCATGACACTCTAGGCAATACCTTACTTAATTTCCATACCCAGCCCTTTCAGACCGGTAGGGGTCAGTAGTTCAGCGGCTTTACCCTGAGTCCGGCAGCAGCTCAGCTTATGCCCCCAGCGTCATCAGACCCATAGGAGTGAGTAGTTTGCACTTTCTGCATAGAGATAACTTCCTTATAAATGGTTCCTACAGTGAGCCCAGAGCTTGTAAGTTAAACGTCACCATGGGGCTTCAGCACCCATTGTGGCACCTAGTGCAGTAACAGTGCAAAGATGGCTGCAGGCCTGCCTGTTGCAGCACCATTGTATAGGTTTGAACTGCAAATCTGGCTTGTCAAAAGAACACTTTGACAGGCACAATCATACCTTTAATTGCTAAGTCACCCCTAACTAGGTCATACAGCCCATAAAGGCAGAGTGCATGGTATTTAAAAGTAGCACATGTAAATGTTTAATGTTAAACTATTCCTTACATTAATAGAAAACTCCAAAAGCTATATTCACTGAAGTATGGTTTGTTTTTCCCTAGAAAACACAAATACCTTTAGGAAGTTGCTTGTTACCTGCTTAAAGCCTCTAGAATTTAATTTGCATGAGCTTCAAAGTATCATCCAGCAGCAGAATAGCCACTTTGATGAGGTGTGAACATGCTCCCAGAGCTGAGGCAAAGACCTTGGTTGTGGAAACTTTTTCTGTTCTTCTGGCACGTTCACCATATGGGCTGTGTCCTGGAGCTTGATTAACATGAGAGGCCTATTATGTCACAGGCAAATGCTAGCTGACACCTGGACAGGGCCCTTATTTGTTCCACCAGTAAGGCAATCACCAATCACAGTGAAAGAGGAGCCAGACCTGGTTTAAAGCAACCACAGGGGAGAAGTTGCTCATTTCCCTGGCCACAGCTCTGGTGTGGGCAAAGGAGCTCCACAAAAACAAAGAAGGGATCTGCCATATTGGTTTTGGAAAGAAGGGCCCAGTGGGATGATTGTTTGCAGTAGAACACACATGTAGTGCTGCAGAAGTGGGTTGTGTCACCCTGGGAACTTTAATCCCAATGGTTTAGGAGCAGTCAGGAGCTTCCCCAACATTCTCCAGAGAACACTTTAAGGACCAGTAGTAGAAAAGAAGAGGATAGGACTTACTGCCTGTGCGGACCTCCTGTGAGTTATAGGGCCATTGTCCTGCATAACCCACTGACCAGTTCAAACTGGACCTGACCTGGATCCTACTGCTGGCCTCTGCTTCAGTAAGTCTTGACCTCCATGTGAGTGATTCCCCTACAGTCCTAGACCATTGGGTGCTGTCAATGTACTCCTCTTAAAAAAATCCTAAATCTTGAACTTTTTGCTCTGAGAACCAGCAATATAACTTGCCAAGCTGATCTAATGAAGGTACGTTACTGCTGGGCCAAAGACATAAGTTGCTTCTGCTGAGTTCTCTGCAGCAGCAAATCCAAATCAAATTCAGCTGAACCTTGCAGAAAAGTTATCCCGCAGATGAAGCCCTCTTCGGCTGCTGCCTTGACCCACTGGAAAAAAGTGACAAAGTCCAAAGGTAACAATCTTCACCAGGTGACAGTGTGAAATTGATATTTCTCCTGCTTTGAGATTTCCCGCCAAAGGTCAATGGCTTCATCGGGACATCGTCCAGCGACAATCTGACAATGTGGAACACTGTTTGTCCACAGCCTACTGCCTTGTGCCACAGAGCATTTTGACTTCCATTTAGAGCCTAAGCCCAAAAGTAAAACTTATGAATGGGTTGAACTTGGTTTGTGTATTTGACTTGTTCCATCACAGTCCACCTTAACTTGAGCTTAAGTACCAGTCAAGAGCAACCACATGACCGAGGTTGTCTCTTAATGGTTTTTAATGCCATTTTGAACCTTAACCCTTTAAAATTTCATATCTATGGTTGCCCCTATTGAATTGTAGCATTTTTATGTCACTTTATTTATTAAAACGTACCCTATTTTTCACATTTGTTTCTAAATTGGTTTTGGATTCTCGTGTTTTGACTTATTACTGTTTGAGTACTGTGTAAATACTTTACACATTCCCTCTAAATTAAGCCCGCCTGCTCTGTGCCACAGCTACCAGTGGGTTGAGCTTTGGATAATTTTGTAACTTTAAGGATTTACCCTAACAAGGATTGTGGTTAATACTTGAGGTGGTTATACTCTCCCCTTCAACTAATACCTCAAAATATTACATTTATGTAATGTACAGCACTCAGCTGAGTCAGGTAGGTTTGCACTGTATAAATACAACACATATATACATAAAAAGCAGTAACAACTTTTCGTACTTTTTTTCAAATGCGGATAAACTATCTATTCTCCCCCAGAAAAAGATATGACTTCGGAGTCTATATTTTCTAATTTTGTATTTCTATGAGCTATTGATTAAAAGTTTGAAGCTTCTGCAGGTCTATGAAAATGAGTTAACAAGATTTGTGGCGCCATGATAATGGTCTGCTATAAGTCTTGCCCCACTAAAGATTTTCACTGTCTAGAAGGTTTTCTAAATGAAAAGGTGAATCTCTGTACTGGGAACCATTAAGGGCCCTTCCCTAACCTTACTCTATCGTCCACTTTGAAAAGGATTAACCAACATCTTATACCCAACTACATTTGATCACCAAATGGCCTCAGAGTGCTAACATGCTGGTTTATTCTGATTGGACAACATATTTGTAGGAAAGTCATCCTTTTTGCACTAATCACCCCTATTTTGTGGCTGATACTGGTGGGCACTGACTCGAATAGTGCCCTGTGATATGCTAACCAAGCCCAAGGCCTGTGTTTTTTTCCTTAAAAAGTGTGCAGTGGTTGGCATACTTCCAAGACAAACTAAACACAGAGGAACCACATTCTAGGAACCCTTCCGGCTGCACAGCCTGGTCCTGGACTGGAATGAGTCTAATAAATCAAAATATTCAATTCTTCTTCTTTATACTCTTGTTTATTTCTTATACTTTTAACTGTTTCTTCCATTGTTTAAATCAATTTATTTTACTCATGCGCCTGTAGAACTCCAAAAGATAACACAAACGAGGAAGGAGTGTGCGTTTCCACATGTCACGATTTTATTGGCAACACCCAATGCATTTAGGGAATATCTATTCCCTTCGTCAGGGGTATCTACAAAGCAAGAAATTAAACGCCACCATCAATAAGTGTGAAAGTTCTACTTATTTCTATAAAAAGCTCTATTAACGAGTTTTAACTACAACCAGGTAAGTGAATTAAAATAACTTACACGTTTACAAGGATTCAAACATTGCCCATTTCTTCATATTACACATATCTCAACAAACCGCCCCTACATCCTTGTTAATACCCATTCAGTTCAACCCCCACATAACTACGATTCTCCAAACCTTCCTTAAACCTCTCTTTACATAACCTCATTCTAAGGTGTTAACCTTCAGTTCAACATTCTCTCTGTACCAACAATATTTTGCTCCACTCACCGTAACATGTGTTTAATTTAAAATCCCGGTTGCTTCCCAACCTTGCCTCGTTTTCACAAGCCCTTTGCTTCCATCATACTGCTGAATGTTACAGCGCGACCCTCATCTACTACTCTAATTTAGCTTCTTTATAAATCTCCATTCTCACTTGTCCCCGGGTGGTCAATCTCAAGACAACCTACATGTAAGTCCCTAGTATATGATAGGGTAAGTAGGTTTAGAGACCCAAATGGATGTAATGCATTTAACTGTGCACTACTGTGGTGTCTGGTGTAATTTTAAAGCCAGACATGCCTTGGAGGCTGTTTTTAAAATAAAACTATGTCAACCTTCAACTTTGGAATGAAAAGTACTTCCAAAGTCCAAAACTACCTTTCTGTGACATATAGGTCTTGCCCTAAGGTCTGCTCTAGATGACCAATTGTTCTAAAAAGCAGGGACAATGTAAAATATGTTTGTTTAATATGGGATCACTGACATAACCTCGACAGACCGAATATCGACAGGACAAAATATCGATGACAAATTATCGACAACAAAATTATCGATTGACTATACTTAAACAACAAACCACAAAAATATCGAAACCACAATATCGACTACTAAAAACAACGACTACAACAATATCGACTAACAACATTATCGATTTCTAAAACATCGATTATCACATATTTAAATGAAAAACAGTCAAAATATCGAATACAAAAATATAGATAGCAAATTGATCGATTTTTTTAAATATCGCCATTAATACATCCTTGAATAAATTACTTTAATATTTTTAAATTGAGTCATACTAATCATAATTATTCAGATATTGTTTATATAAATCGATAAAATATATTATATATTTTCCTAACATTTACAACACACAATAAATACAAACATACATTTTATAATACATAAACAATGTTTCGAACCACTAAACATTTCTTACTGCAAATTATATATATTCCTCCACTTTACAAATATAAAGATAACATTACCTTTACTAAATAAGGCCTTACACATTAAAAAAACGTTAATTGGCGTCACCCATATAAGGAAAGCAATTAGCATAACAGATAAAAAAATTCAAATCCACAAATAAAAACAGACTATCAATTTAAACAACCAATCCTATTTCTGAAACAATTAGACTAATACTATATAAACGAGATTACAGCAAACTAAAAATGCAGGATACATCTCCTAACTAAAGGAAGACGAAACTCTGCAGGATTTCTGAAAGAAAACTGATTGACTTCAACATAAAGACAGCTACACATATCTAAAGTAAGTACTACTACATTATTAGTCAGCGAAAATGTAACTCTCAAACCTCACACCTATGTTTAAAAGCCAAATACCTAAAATATATGTATTTTTTTTTACTACTTATCCTACAGACAAAAAGAAAATACAGAAGACCTACACAACACCTGGACATCAAAAGTTAAATATAAATAAGTAAGTATATATTTGAAATGTGAATTCGACATTTAATAGATAGGTAACTAAATAGAAACTAGCTAAAAACCTCTATCAAAATATCATAAATAGTAATAAAATATTTGTACACATTTTCTCAACTTCTACAGGTACAAAAAGATATACACAGAAAATAACAGTTTGAAGAACATCAACACCTGAAAATAACTACTTGAAATCATCAAAAGATTTACAGGTAAATTAAAAATGTATTAAACTGTATAATTGGATTAGAATATGATTTTTTCTAAAAATGTAATGACATTCTCTTTTAATTACCTCTTAGCACTACAATACAATCATGACTGAAGGAGCTAAATTCATTTATTCACAAAAAGGGACAATGCTTCTTTGTTACATGGGATATGTCTACACTCAAGAGAAACAAAAAGATTTGAAAGTGTTTTGGAAGTGTACGAAATATTATGCCAACAAATGTTATGGTAGAGCTATAACTCAGGAAACTACTGTTACTTATACTAAAGAACATAATCACCCACCCACTGTAACAGAAATAGAGATTAGACAAATGCTAGATTCCCTTAACCCCTTCAGTGCTAATGACAAGGGTAACTCGTCATGGAGTTTCCATTGATTTCAATGGAAAGTCAATGGAAGTGCATCATGTGCCTTAGCAGCCAAGTGGTTAAAGAAGCTAGTACTAGAACTGATCAACCAACAACTGCTATTCTGAAACACCATTTAAGTGTACTTCCCCAACATGCTTCTAGCCAATTACCATCTATCGAATCCCTTAAAAGAACTGTAGCTAGACAAAAAAGAGCAACATGCACTAATCCTCCCACACCAAAAACTTTTGAAGAAGTCCAAATTCCCCTGAACTCTCTGTAACTCACAATAAAGAAAATTTTATACTCTATGACAACAAATCTAAAGATAAAAGAATTATACTGTTTGCCACAGCAAACAACATGACTAAACTTACCCAATGCCAAACTTGGATGATGGACGGTACTTTTTCTGTATGCCCCAAACCTTTTTATCAATTATACACCATCCATGGTCATTTCCAAAATGCAAATATTCCATTCCTTTATGCCCTTCTACCAAACAAACAGCAAGCTACCTATCAAGAAATACTAACTGAAGTCATTCAACATACTAACAACTATTTTCCACAAAAAATTATCATTGACTTTGAAAAAGCAATGATAAACAGCATCCTTAAAACATACCCACACACAGCAATACAAGGTTGCTATTACCATTTTAATCAATGTATCTGGCGACATCTACAAAAATCATCCTTGAGTATCCAATACGCCACTGATAGCACATTTGCTTATCAAATCAAAAAACTCATCGCCCTAGCCTATGTTCCACTAACAGATGTAACTGAGCACTATAACTTATTAATAGACAGCCCCTACTATAAAAGAAACGAAGAAAGACTAAGCCCTATGCTTGACTACTTTGAAGACACATGGGTAGGAAGGCTACACAGATCAGGCCATAGAAGACAACCCAAATACCAAATAGCTTGGTGGAATGTCTACCTTAGCACACTAAATAAGGAAGCAAAAACAAACAATGCAGTTGAAGGATGGCACAATGCCTTCCAAGCAACTACAGGCCGAGGAACGCCTACCCTTAACAAATTAATACAATCCTTACAAAAAGAACAGAGTTACCAGGAGCTCCGAATGGAGCAATCAGTAACTTTGATCGGACCTAAACTCACCAAAGAAACGAAAAAAATGTATAACACACTCCAAAGTCAAGTTACCCTCTATCCAACTAGCAAAGGACTAGAATATCTATCAATGATTGCAAAAACTATTCTTTAAAACATTACATAACTATACACGTTAAATTAAGCATTTTTTTTCTACAATCCTTGATTATAACATGTAACAATTTGCAATTAAATTATCAAATACATAATATTAACATATATAAAATGTATTTTAGATAATGTATTTACAAAATGTTACATACAACGTAAGTAAAGCAAAAATTAAAACAGTTTCCCCACCCATTAAATGTTCGGAAAATACTTACATTTCTGTTGCAGCTTCAAACGTAATCCAATTCCAAGCAATCCATACGACACCATTGCAAAAACCCATACAATCCATGGAAGCCCAAAAAAAATGCAAAAATACAAGCAAATCCATAGCGACTCCTTTCCAATTTAATAGACACGAGATACGATAGAAAACCCGAAAAAAGTAATGTACAAAAAAAAACGCTCCAGGAAAACTTGAAATCCCAAAAATTTGTGTGCAAAAATAAGAGTATATAATACTCGTCACACAACTCTGATCAAAAAAGAAGGAACTCCTCAAAAACAGTGAAACGCGACGATAACCTAGAAAAAATAAAATACATACCCACCCACACAAAAACACCCATACATATATAAATACACATATTTGTACACCAAACATATTATCTTAGTAACATTTAAACATATTACCTCACCTCACACATCTACAACAAAAACGAGGTAAAAATCAAATATCGTACACTCTACCTAACACCGAACACACAATCTTCTCTTAATAACCCTATCTACATAAACCTAAACACACCACACATACACTAACAATAACTTCATTAACTTGTAAAAAACAATTAAAACAAACTTACCCTCTCTAACGCGAAGCAGCATCCAACCGCGATCTGTTGAAGCACCAAATAAGCCTAAGTAACATTACGCGGTTAAAAAGTAATTTCTATATTCCAACACTTAAAAAAATACACAGAGTATTATATTAAGTGTAAATAATTATTTCAATTGTAGACAATTATTTCATAAATATTCATTACTTTCAAATAATTATTCAACTGTTATGTGATACTTTAAATAATATTTGATGATTTATAAATACATTTTGAAAATAATCTATATGTTAAACAAATTTGCATCTATAACTTAGTTACAAATAAATTGTTATTAAAAATTGCAAATATTAGTTTAAACATTATGTATGTATCTAAAAATGTATTTTTGTGTTTATCTATGTAAAAATTAATATTATAAATATGTTCAATATTCATAATATTAATTAAAAAAATAACATGACTTTGTAAAAAACAAAAATGTTACTGTTACAAAAGAAATGTACATATTTATCTATGACAATATATTCAATGTCTATGTGAATAAAATAATTGTTATTAAATAAAAAGTACATATTACCAATTTGTTTCTTTACCTGTTTAAATTACAATATATGTAAATAAACATAAAATTATGTTAATATCATTTATGTGTTAAAAACATATATATGTACTTCATATATTTTTTTGGATAATAAAAACTGTTTATTAAAAAAGTTCAATTGAAATAAAAAATTAATCTCTACTTACAATTTATTTTTTATATGTTAATAAACTGTTTTTCATTTATTGCATTTAACCCTGTGTATGTTTCCTTCTTTATTATTGTATATAAATATTAATTGCATATGAAATATTCTATATAAAAATGCATTTTAAATTTTAATATTTGTAAAAATGTATTAATCTTTTAAGTACTACAATAACAATAATTATAATTAAAAAAAAAAATTCTATGTAATGTAAAAACTTTATTATATTATCCCACCAATAATAATTATTTTTATAAAAAATGTTTTCTTATTTCCACTGCACCAATTATAAACTCACAAAACCATACTACACATTAAAACCATACAAATTACAATTCCCATTTCACCAATTGTAAAGTCATGGAAGGTGCTGGACACTGAACCCATCCTAATTACTATTCCCACTCCAGTGGGTGCAAGAGTAGGGAAAGTAAATACTTCATATATTAATAAATAAATAAAAAAATAATATCAATATAATTTTTTTAACAAATGATTAACTATTTAATTTAACATAATAATTAATATATTAAAATTACTAATTAACTATCATTATTTGTATTACTTACCTATTAATACTAATTTACAACTAATTACCAATAATTTATTAGATCATTAAAAAATTAATTTACAATTTTTTTCTATTAAATACAATTAAATAAAAGATGGATTAAGTTTTAACACATACTTTTACAACGCATACCTTTACAACGAAACTTTAACAAAGCAAATACCATTACACCGCATTTATTTACAACAAATGTTTTAACAAAGCAAATACCTTTACAACGCATAACATTACAACATAAGTATTTATAATTATATAATATTTTGTTTAATGTAAATTAATAGAAAAATATTTATTTAAATGTATTAAAAATTAATTAATTTAATGAAAATTTTAATTTACCTTATTTTTACCCTGTACCCCTGTACCCTAAAACCCCAAACTGACCCTGAACCCTAAAAACACCCCTTTACCCACAAACTGAAAATTGATCCTGAACCCAAAAAATACCCCTTTAGCCACAAACTCAAAACTGACCCTGAACCCTACAAAAACACCTTTACCCAAAAACAGAAAACTGACCCTGAACCCTAAAAATACCCCTTTACCCACAAACTGAAAACTAACCCTGAACCCTAAAAAAAACCTTTTAGCGACAAACTGAAAACTGACCCTGACCCCTAAAAATACCCCTTTACCCACAAACTGAAAACTGACCCTGACCCCTAAAAATACCCCTTTACCCAAAAACTGAAAACTGACCCTGACCCCTAAAAATACCCCTTTATCCACAAACTGAAAACTGACCCTGAAACCTAAAAATACCCCTTTACCCAAAAACTGAAAACTGACCCTGAACCCTAAAAATACCCCTTTACCCACAAACTGAAAACTGACCCTGACCCCTAAAAATACCCCTTTACCCACAAACAGAAAACTGACCCTGAAACCTAAAAATACCCCTTTACCCAAAAACTGAAAACTGACCCTCAACCCTAAAAATACCCCTTTACCCACAAACTGAAAACTGACCCTGAACCCTAAAAATACCCCTTTAGCGACAAACTGAAAACTGAGCCTAACCCCTAAACATACCCCTTAGCCCACAAACAGAAAACTGACCCTGAACCCTAAAAATAACCCTTTACCCAAAAACTGAAAACTGACCCTGAACCCTAAAAATGCCCCTTTACCCAAACACTGAAAACTGACCCTGCACACTAAATATACCCCTTAATCCACAAACTGAAAACTGACCCTGAACCCTAAAACTACCCCTTTACCCAAATACTGAAAACTGACCAAGAACACTAAAAATACCCCTTTACCCAACAATCCAAAGCTATAACATTTTTAATATAATTATATACTTACCAACACTTACATTGTAATGGTATGCATTGTAAAAATACCTGCATAGTAAAAACATTTAATCTAAATACATGTGTTGCTATGGTTTTAGCGTTGTAAAAGTTTCATTGTAAAGGTAGTGCATTTTAAACGTTGTGTGCTAAACGTTGTATACCTTAGTTAAATATTATTATTTCCTTATTTATTATTATATTACTTCCCACTCTATTCCCCCATACACAAACAACCCACTACAGAAAAGTAAAAATTTAATGTAACATAATTAGCAATTAAACAATTAGATTACATTATTTACCAATTATATTTTAAATAATGAACATTAATTTTTTAATGAGCAATTAATTAAATATTACTACCAATTAATAAAATTACATATTTAATTGATTATAATATAATTACTTCTCACCCTATTTCCCTATAAACTCACAACCCCCTACATAACATAAATTATTTAAAATAACATAAATAGCAATTACTCAATTAAATTATATTATTTACCAATTAAAAGTTATATAATTTAAATACATTATTTAAGTAACAATTATTAAAATATTACGACCAATTAATAATTTTACCTTTTGTAAATAATTATAATAAAATTACTTCGCACCCTATTCCCCTATAAACCCACAACCCGCTACATAACATTAAATTTATAAACTTACATAATTAGCTATTATTCAATTAAATTAATTACCAATTAAATTTATTAAAATTAAAATATATGATTTACTGAACAATTATTTAAATTTAAATACCAATTAATAAAATTACATATTTAATTATTTAAAATTTAATTACTTCCCACCCTATTCCCCTATAAACCCACAACCCGCTACATGACATAAAATATTTAAATTTACATTATTATCAATTATTCAATTAAATTAAATAAATTACCAATTAAATTATATATAATTAACATATTTTATTTAATTAACAATTAATTAAAGATTAATACCAATTAATTAATTAACATATTTAATTATTTATAATTAAATTACTTCCCACCCTATTCCCCTATAAACCCACAACCCGCTACATGACATAAATTATTTAAATGAGCATAATTAGCAAATAATGTATTAAATTAAATTAATTACCAAATAAATATTATATATTAAATAAAATGTTACATTAACAATTAATTAAATATTCATACCAATTAATAGATTTACATATTTAATTAATTATATTTAAAATACTTCCCACCCTATTCCCCTAAAAACCCACTACCCGCTCCTAGAAATTATTATAGTAATTGAATAATTTTTTTAAATTATTAATTATTTTTTTAATTATTTCTATATAAATAAATAAATAAATAACATATATTTTAACAATAAATGTATTTATAAAACAGTGTACATTTAACTATTAGATATTATTTATATCCATATTAATAGTCGATATCATGACAGTCGATAACACAACTTTCGATATTTTGAAACTACTAAACAAATCGATTTTTTTTTACTAACGATATTACTTACTCGATATTTTATCTATCGATATTTTTTAACATACATAACAATCGATAAAAATGACATCGATATTACTTACCTCGATATTAATGCCATCTCGATATTCTGGAGTCGATATTATGTCCATTCGAAATAAACAACTCGATATTTAGACTGCACACCTTTAATATGGTAGGAAAAACAGCAAAATAGATTGACCCCATTGTAGTGTTGGCCCCTCAGGCATATGGGAATGCTTTATTTTTAATGAACTCTAACTCTTCATTGGCATTTGCTAGAAACATGACTCAGAGTGTCAAAATTATAGTTACAATGAATCCATAAAATTGCCAAGGTTGGATTTAATATAACTATTGCAGTAAAGTAGTTTTAGAATTTGCCATCCTGAAGTTACCCAAAACAGCCCTGTAGCAGCCTCTCCTGGTTAGTCAGCCTTTGGCGGGCAGAGACAAGCTGCTTTCTGAGTAGTTGTGAAAAGGTCTTGTGCTGAAAAAATACAGACATTTGGTGGGAAGAGATTTGCTTCTTGGAGAACCAGGGACAGGAAGGGGGCCAGGGAAATAAACTGGACTTCAAAGGCAGGAAAACAGATATCATAAGACCCAGTCCAGCCCCCACATCCTTGATCCCCAGCAATATGGGGACACCCCATATTATATTAGGAGTGGGGCTGGAAGGGGCATGTAGTGAATTGTTAGCCACACCTGTTGGTTGGGCAAGCTAGACACATTATTCAAGGAGAGAATTTTTCCATGTTTATATTTGAAGGATAGTGCATTCTGGATCACACATTTGCCACAACTATTGGTCAGGGTGCCCCTCCCCGTACTCAGCCCAGAATGGAGGATAAATATGGTAGAGCGGCAGGAACTTCTCAGAACACTGCCTGGGACAACAAGAGAAGAAAGGCTGCCCTGCGGGAACCTTTAACTGCATCACAGAATGTTTGCACTCAGAAGGACTACACCTGCTGCACTCTCAAGGCTCCACAAGAGTACTGTGCCTGACCCAAGGAAAAGGAGTGGACTCCCTATGCAGGAACAGGTAGAAGTACTGGAAAAAGTCACCTGCAAACAGCCAAAGAGATGACTACTCCAGCTGTCCCGCTACAACTGGATTCTCCTAGACTGCACAGGTGCATTTTGGGCGACGAGTCCTAGCCCCCAAGTGGCAATTCAGAACGTCGGAGCCATTGGCTAGTGGTAGAGGACAGTGATTCCTCCCAACAAACCAAGAACCAACTAGATCACAGCTCATCGACCAATCTGTAATAGATAGCTGACCCCGCCCCCCCAAGAGGCGCCTTCCCGGTCAGGTGCCCTTGAAGTGCTTCCCAGAACCCCACAGCTTGCACAGAGAAACAGCATAAGCCTCTACAAGTTCATCTCTTCGCACAGCAAGTATCGTCCATCAGAATGGATCAGCATTGCAAGGCTCAAGCCCGCCCTTCTGTGATGCCCGACTTGCTCTTCACCCCCTGGTGACCATCACCAGCAGCACACTCCTTGCCTCCAAAAAACGTATCCACGTGGATAGGACTCTTGGCACAAGAACTTGAAAACATAAAACTTAAGTGGAACTAACCTGGGACTGTATCTGACCCATGCTCCATCGTGGTTAGTTTCAACTTTTAAATTTGATCTGATCCAGCTTGATCTCGTAACCGCGTTGGCTCTTTATGCGTTTGAGTGCTATACTAGTTTATTCTTGAAAAATTCATATCTCTGGTTTCCTACCCTGGATTTTTCATTTTGGTGTCATTTCAAAGATCAAAATATTTTCTAACCTTATACATTGATGTGTGATTTTTATTGTGTTGTGTCTTTTACTTATTCACTGTTTTGGTGATAATAATTGCTTTACTCTTATCAGCCTCCTAAGTTAAGCCTGACTGCTCGTTGCCAAGCTACCAAGGGTTCAGCAAGGAATAATTTATTGAGACATCAATCAATCAAGGCATTTATAGAGCGCACCACTCACCCGGAGGGTCTCAAGGCGCTTGGGGGGGGGGGGAGTGCCGCTACTGCTCGAACAGCCAGGTCTTGAGCTTCTTCCTGAAGGAGAGGTGGTCTTGGGTCAGGCGAAGGTCGGTCGGGAGGGTGTTCCAGGTCTTGGCGGCCAGGTAGGAGAAGGACCTTCCTCCTGTTGTCGCTCTTCGGATTCGGGGGACGGCGGCGAGGGCGTGGTTGGTCGATCGGAGGTGGCGTTTGGGAGCGTAGAAGTTGAGGCGGTTGTTGAGGTAGCTCGGGCCTTGGTCGTGTAGGGCTTTGTGTGTGTGGGTGAGGAGACGGAAGGTGATTCTCTTGTTGACGGGGAGCCAGTGCAGGTCTCTCAGATGTCCGGAGATGTGGCTGCGTCGGGGATGTCGAGGATGAGTCTGGCTGAGGCGTTCTGGATCCGCTGGAGTCTCTTCTGGAGCTTGGCAGTGGTTCCGGCGTAGAGGGCGTTGCCGTAGTCCAGTCGGCTGGTGACTAGGGCCTGGGTGACCGTCTTCCTGGTCTCGGTGGGGATCCACCGGAAGATCTTCCGTAGCATGCGCAGGATGTTGAAACAGGACGCGGAGACGGCGTTGACTTGTTTGGTCATGGAGAGGGAGGAGTCCAGGATGAAGCCCAGGTTGCGTGCGTGGTCTGTCGGTTTGGGTGCGGTGCCCAGGGCGGGGGGCCACCAGGAGTCGTCCCAGGCGGAGGGCGAGGAGCCTAGGATGAGGACTTCCGTCTTGTCTGAGTTCAGTTTCAGGCGGCTGGTCGTCATCCACTCGGCTACGTCTTTCATCCCTTCGTGGAGGTTGGTTCTGGCGGCGGCGGGGTCGTTGGTCAGGGAGAGGATCAGCTGGGTGTCGTCGGCGTAGGAGATGATGTTGAGGTTGTGTTGGCGTGCGATGGCCGCAAGGGGGCTCATGTAGACGTTGAAGAGGGTGGGGCTGAGCGAGGAGCCCTGAGGAACGCCGCAGATGACTTCCGTGGCTGCAGATCTGAAGGGTGGCAGGCGTAATCTCTGTGTCCTTCCAGCGAGGAAGGAGATGATCCACTCCAGAGCCTTTTCCTGGATTCCGATGTTGCTGAGGCGCTGCACTAGGGTGCGATGGCAAACAGTGTCGAACGCCGCGGAGAGGTCTAGGAGGATGAGGGCTGCTGTTTCACCGTTGTCCAGCAGGGCTCGGATGTCATCGGTGGCAGCGATGAGGGCGGACATGACTCAACCTTATTAGTGTTTGTGGTATTATTATTAGCAGAAGATGCATACCCTCACCTACTAATAACCGACCTTCCATAATTGTTTCTTTATTTTGTTGTCATTTGAATCATTAAGTTATATATTTTTTTAACTAAACTGGTTTGGATGTTTTGCTATTTATCAACTGTGATGTTATTTTGACATTGTTGTACATGCATGATATGCATTTCTCTGATGAATCATTGACGCATATGCCAAGCTGCCAAAGGTAAACCAGGGATTCATGAAAGAAACCGGCTGACCCAACCTTAATGGTCTGGTTCTCTACTCGTAGGACTTTTAGAGATTGCAACATTATCTCTAATTTAATCAGTACAGTGGAGGGGGAGGGTGTTCCAAGCTTTGGCTGCGAGGTAGGAAAAGGATTTTCCTCCCGTTCTGGTCTTCTTGATACATGCGACAGTGGCCAGTGAGAGCTGGGCTGATCGGTGGTGACTTTTGGGTGCATGGAAGGAGAGGCAGCTGTTCAGGTATACAGGTACGGTGTTGTGAAGGGCCTTGTATATGTGGGTGAGGTTTATTCTTTTTTTGACTGGAAGGCAGTGGAGATCGCAGAGGTATTGGGTGATGTGACTGCAACAGGGGATGTCGAGGATCAGTCTGCCTGTGGCATTTTGGACAGTCTGGAGTTTGCGATGGAGTTTCTTGTTGAATCTGGCATAGGGAGCTTTGCCATAGCCCAGTCTGCTGCTGATGAGTGTGTAACAGTTTTTCTGGATTCATTTGAGATCCATCTGAAAGTCTTTCGAAGCTTGCGGAGGGTGGTGAAGCAGGTCGAGGATACAGCATTGATCTAGCAGGTCACTGTGAGCGACGAGTCTAGTATGATGCCGAGGTTTTGTGCAAGGCCATCAGAGTGGGGGGATTTCCAAAGGACCCGCCTCCGGTACAACTCCAGAACCCTGTTTAATCTCAACCACGGATGCAACAACAACACCCATGGCCCTCTCTCCTTTCTACACTCCTGCTGCACCTTCACCCATCTCCTTAACCCAGCACCATCTCCCTGCCTCCCTGACATTACCACTCACAAACCACTCAAATGCATCCTCCTCAATGTACGTTCCCTACACAAGAATGTTATAGAAATCCGGTACCTCCTCAACACCTACTCCCCCGATATTGCCTTCCTCATGGAAACCTGGACCAATGCCATCTCTGTACCCGACATCGCCACTACATTCCTGACTGATACAAAATCTTGCACAAGGACTACCCTATCCATCCAGGATGAGGAATCGCTGTCATGGAGCACATCCACTGCCAGATGCAGACCAACCACAAAACAACTCTCCGTGGCACCCTCATTTACATTCCTTATGACTTCACTGATGTAAAGTTAATTGTAGTACCACCACTTGGAAAATTGTTCCAGCACCACTGCACCGAAGTGCTCTCCCGGACAATAACTAAATCACATACATCGACGTGTGTGTGGTTGTGAAGAAAGTTCTTATTTGAGCTGATATGGGATGCACCTTTGTGTCATGGATGAGTGACATTAGAGGTGCTTTCCTCTGGTCTTGAGACACAATGTAGGCAATGTGATGGAGAAAAAGTGCTAGAGATAGATACTTAGGTTATAGTACTATTGGCTGGTGGTCCTGACAAGCAGCTGTGCAGATCAGTTGGACTTGTAGGTGTTCAATGAAAAACCTCAGTCCAAAACCAAGTTGAGGTCATGGTTCAAACACACACAACACAAGTCTGATAACTGTGTGTCTTTGCTGTTGGAACAGTGAGGTTTTTGAGACTGGTGATTTCCTTGAGTTATGATGTGTGCTAATAGCATAGCTGGTGAATCCGTGATTCCGTGAGTTTGTGCGAGGACAAAAACTCAGTTTTAACTGTGCTATTTCACCAAATTTCACTTCTTTATGATTCTTATTTAATTAGCTCTGCCGCACATGACCTGCAGCCAAAGAGCCACGGGGGATGGCCCTGGAGCCAGTCATGTGGTTAACTCTAGATAACTGGAATTCGATTTTACAACAGGGTTGGAGGTTTGTATGCTATCTCACCCCTTTTTTAGATCCACCACCCCACCTGCCACCCGCCCTTACACATTAACCCTCATCCACCTGGTGGGTCAGAACAGAGGAGCATATTTACAAGAAACTGCTGGAGCATGGTGTTACTACAAAATTGGTAATGCTGTGCTTGGACGATTTCAAAACGCAGGGATGCAAAATATTTACAAGAATACGGCGCACTCCTGCAAATCCCCTGGCACCTGCACTGAAGAAGCTGCCTAGCGCCAGCCCAGGCCTACTTGCGCCATATTGCAAGGGTGTCTGCGCTGCAGGGGTGATTGTTTGTGTGCAGGAAGGGAAACCTTCCTGCACATAAACAATCTTTAGAGGCAATTTGCTGTTTCTATGTGTACTGCAGAAAGTAGCACAACTGGAAAGAGCAAAGTAAGAGGAGAAATAAAAAAATCTCCTCATATAGCCCGTTTAAGACCAGGAATTTCCTGGTCTTATTTTTGGTGCTGCCACATACCTTGTAAATGTGGGCAAGCTTTAAAAATCAAAGGGTGGCAGAATGCCCACTGCAGCACCCATTGCCCGCCCGTTTCATGCTATGTGCTGTGTGAATACGGCCATTATTTACAAGGCGGCGTTACCGCCACCTTGTAAATAAGGCGAAGGACTTAACACCATCAGAATGTCTCAAAAAGTGATGTTAAGTCTTGTTAATATGCCCCAGAGTGTCTTTTGGACAACAATGGACAACATAAGTAATTTTGTTTTGTTCTTTAGAAGACTTCAAGATACAAAGTATATAAAGATTTATGTTCAGCTATTAAATAGGAGAGTGACAACCAAATTGAGGAGAATCTGATAAAGAGGTACTAAGTAACGTTTCTTGTATGGTCTATTTTTTGTCATGTAATAAAACAAGTATTGCCAAATTCTGTAAGTGGCTGCATTGATTGTAAAGTTTGAATATGTGCGGTATTTTGCATTGATAGGCGATTCGGTGAATGCAAGATTGAACCAACAGGGGAATGAAAGGATACATAAGTGCGCGGGAGAGGTAAAGGAGCATGGACGATGAGTGATTGAGTATATAAACAGATGGATGAATGACAGCAAAGCATCCGGAATGCTTCTGTTCATGCCATAGACCAGACACTATATCTTGGACAATGCTCATGTCTTTGTTAAATGATACAAGCTCTGGCTACAGCTAAAGCAGTCTCTGGTGAGACCCAAGAAAATGAGAAATGTACAGAAAGGACAGAAGGAAACTAGTAGAGGTGATTAAAAGGGACTTATGGGAAAAAGATAAAGAAAAGGTTTTTTTACAGTGATACATCCTGCTACTAATATTTACATTTTCTGTACACTGATAGGTAATGGTTGCTGCTATTTTTCTACAGTTTTGTGTTGTTTTCATCTAACTCGACAAATAAAAGGTACTAAACTGACTTTCTGCAGTAGTCAGTCCTTTCGCCCCTTCCTTCACTATGCTTCTGAAGATTTTTTAAATGTTGTGCGTTGCTTTCTGCTCCAAGTCTCTTCAGTAGCCGTTCTCCTCCTGACATATTCTCCAGTGTGCCTGCAGTATGTGCCATGTCCCTGCTGTCTCTACTGTCATTCTGCAGAATCTCCTGTGTCTGTGCTGTGCTTTTGCAGTTTCTCTTGAGCTCCCGCAGTTAGTTTGTGCGCCTGCATCCTAGGTTAAGCTCCTAAAGTACCTCTTGTCTTCCAGTCAGTCTGTGGTGTATCCCACTCAGTCTGGAAATATGCTTACCATGTGTGGTGCTCCAACATGGTATGCTAAGCTCTAGCAATTTATCCCATGCTCCTGATCTCTGGTGCTCTCCAGAAGGTTACCACATGCTCCTGGGCTATTCTGTGTTGTAGACATTTATCCTATGCTCCTGTCCTCAGCTGTACTCCAGCTGTTTATCCCATGCTCCTGGGCTCTGATGTTCTCCAGAATTGTATCCCATGCTCCTGGGCTCCGCTGTACTCCAGAATTGTATCCCATGCTCCTGGGCTCCGCTGTACTCCAGCAGTGTATCCCATGCTCCTGGGCATTGCTGTGCTCCAAACATTTAACCACATGCTCCAGATCTCTGCTGTGGTCCTGCAGTTTATCCCATGCTCCTGGGCTCTGCTGTGCACAAGCAGTTTATCCCATGCTCCTGTGATCTGATGTGCTCCAGCAGCCATGTCAAGCTCGTGTGACCAGTGCTTTGCTTGCTCCTGCAGTCTGTGCTGCAAAAGTCTGTTGTATTCCTGCCATGCCACTCAGTCTTTGCCACATTCCTACAGTATTTCCTGTCCTCTTTGCCTCTTTTGTGCACCGTTAGTTTATGATATGCTGTTGAGGTCTTTGTTGGATACTTATTCTTTGAGCTGTTCTCCAACAGTCTAGGCATCCGAAATACTCAGCAGGCAAATCAAATGTTGAGATACCTTATAGAGGCTGGCCAAGAATGTGACAGCAGCAAAGCTCCCCCCTCCCTGTTCTTTTTAGGTCTCTCACAGACCTAGCGTTGCAGCGCACATGCGTTGCTCATTGTAGTAGGGTAGGTTTTAGAAGTAGAGTTCAATCCCCGCCCATCTTTTTTATTGACTGGCATCATCGTTTATGGTAAACGCTGGATTCTGATTGAAAATGAGGCTTCTTTGTTACCGCCCTGTCTCCTTTTGGGACCTCCCATCCGGACTGGATCGTTTACTGGCGGCGTTACACAGTTGGCTTTTTCTGGTGGGTGAGCACTATTTTTAAAATGGACACTGATGGGGACAATAGCGGCTGCAGTGCTATGCGCTCAAAATTGTATGTTTTTTATTTTTTCAATGAGCGCGGTGTACGCTCGGGACACCGGGCTCTCTTTATTTATTTATATTTAACATTTATGTTCAGCGCGGCGTCCACTTCAGGGACACCGCGCTCTGTTTGTTTGGTTTTTTTACTTTAAAACTGAGACACTGTGCTCTGTTTCTTTATATATTTTTTTACTTTAACACTAAGCACAGCGCCCGCTTCAAGGACACCGTGCTCTGTGTTAAAGTTAAAAATAAAAAAAGAAACCAAGCGCAGTGTCCTTGAAGTGGTGAAGTGCTCAGTGTTAAACTTAAGCATTTGCAATGTAATTGGACCTATTGCATTGCAAATGCTTATTTTCTGAGTGTTTGAGCAGTGGATATAGCTTACCTGCGTATAGGAGGAGAATGCTTCAATATAGTATTGCAATTTGGTTCTTCATTTCGAGTTTGTTTGGTTTGGAGATTTACGGAGGCAGCTAGGGTGGTCACGGTAGAGAGTGCAGTTCTTCCTCTTGTTTTTGGAGCTCAAAGGCATGTTGATTTTCCCTTATACTAACGAGACGTTATGCACGCCCGTGAACAAATTATAGATTTACAAGATGTTAATGGCCTCACAATGACTTTTAGGCAGTCCATTTATGCATGGACTCCTTATAGACCCAACAAAACACGGCTGACTTTCCAGACCTGTGCTGGTAGGGGGCATTACAACTTCAAAGCTGAGTGCGAAAACAAATGCCACCTAAAACAAGCACTTGCAGTGCATTAGGTCTCGCATTTGATCAATTGGCATTGTAAATTATAATGCCTTTTAGTTATGTTTACAAAACCTGCAAGCGGTGCATAAACGCTGTTTGCAGGTTTTATAAACACATAAATAAAAGGCAGTATCATTTACAATGCCAATAGATCAATCTCTCGCAAATGCGAGACCTATTGCACTGCAAGTGCTTGTTCAGGTCTGTTTGTGAGACAGTTAAGCTATCTCACCAGACTATTGGCTTTCCAAAATAACTTATAAATATACATTAGTAAAGGCGCTTTTGGTCAGCTGCCTTGATTCATTAGTCTGTTAAATTGCCATTCACATTTTGCTTCCAGGCATCACAGCGCACAGCATTTACCTATTGGCTCCCTTCACTCTGAGTGACTGCAAAAAGTCAGAGCACATTGTTCACATCTGCCTAAAAATAAATATTTTCTCTCCATTGAAAAGGGGGTGAACCCATGAGTGGATAAGAGCACCAACCTTCACCAACTGATTAATACTAGCCTGATCTCTGTCAGATTGGGGTAGTGTGACAGACTGGGAGCAGGGTTTCCAAAATGGGATTTTATCCTGTTGACAATGCACTTAACTTTTCAACTCATGTACAATTCCCTGACCCCCTCCCCCATCCCATTATCAGACCATGGGCCTTCAATGCCAATAGACAGTCTATGATAGCAATAGAGCACAGTCAAAACTGATTAACCCATTGTTCAAAGCCATTCTCGTCCTATGATCTCTACAGTGCTGAGACATTATACCTAAACCCTTGCAGAAACATGTGCGCTGGGAACTCCTGCAGACCCATCAATTTTTGCCTAAGTTCACTATAGCCCATTCCATTGGTTTTGCCATGTACATTGAGATGCTCTTCCTTTGTATTTGTGGGCGATAGCCCTATGAAATAACCCAGATCTGAATTGAAGAATAAAATTTCATTGCCCCTTGTGCTTCTAATAAACAATCAACTTGTCTAGAAATACGCCAACAATGCTCTAGGTCACTTTGATAACTTTTTTGTTATATATTTCTTTTCAAATTCAAGGACAAGAGTCTGATCAAATTTTTTACAAATTTGTTCTCTTTTGACAAATTGAAATGGGCAGCCGCATAGAAGAATGATTTTGGAAATTAATAGGTCTTTGCAGAACATACATTAATGTTCCCCAAATACGTTTTGAATGCTATTTTCATGACTGAAAAGGCTATAGCCACACTGTAGAATATGTCCATATGCTCTAAAGTTAATGCTAGTTAATGCAAGTTCTAGGCGGATCATTTCGATTGAAGACTGTCCCAAACCTAAATAAATTTCATTAAATAAATTAAATACAGTAACATCTTTTCAGGACAGCAAATGAATAGGATTCAGAGACGTACAGTGCCACTGACTGAACTAACACCTATACCAGCAGTAGAGAAAGGAAAGCTCTAACATTTCTTAAGCTCAAAACCTATTCAGGTGGCTTTTGTAATTTGCCACTTTACAGGATTTGTCCAGGTTAAATTATTGGATATAGTCATTCCTAGGAAATTGCATGTTTTTTCAACTTCTAATTTAGACCCCTCATAATACCACTGATTCAGATTTGCTGCTCGATGGCCCCATAATAATGATTTCTCTTTTTTTCTCTATAAAATTATTAATTCCTGAATAATGTATTCGTATCTTTAGCTGTCTTTTGAAGGGTAAAAGACATTAAAGTTAAATCAGCATACATTCACAAAGAGATTGCCATAGAGCCCAATTTTGGAGAACAATGGTTTTAAGCAATTCCGGAAAATCAGCTAAATATAAAGAAAATAACAAAGGAGATAAATTGCAACTCTGCATTAGACCATTTAGGAAAGCAATCTCAGAAGTGTATGCAGACTCTATGTCTTGTAAAAGTCATTATTAATTTTCCAAATATAAAAGCATAAATGGATGCAAAAAAACTGTTAATTTGTTTTTGCCAAAAAAGTAAACAACCACGTTTTTAAAAAGCATTGTTAAAATCAACAAATGACACATATCTTTATATTTCGTATATTAACATGATTTTCAGCAATCATTAATAATAGAATATCCACTGTGGAGCAGCCTTTCCTAAACCCACACTGTTCACTCAGAAGAAGGTGAATTAAAGTTTACCCACCTGGATAGTCTTTGCAAAAGACATTGGGCAAACAATTTTCCAATTAAATCTATAAATGGCAATAGGAAGGTAACTCTTAGTATCATTCCTTCACCCCTTCTTGTAAAGCAGAATGATGGGACGCCCCTTCCATGAATTTGGGTTGCAGCTGGTTTCTGGGCAATAGTCAAATCGTTTTTTCCAGATATATTGCCCAAGAACTGGAACAGGATTTTAGTTTGTCTGTCCTAGTATCGTCAAGACCACATGCTCTAGATTTTCTCAACTAATTTATTTCATCATGTCTCAGAGTGGCCACCTTTCTTACATGCCCATTACGTCTAAGCCTTTTTTTGATGTTCTAATTTGACTTCTGCTCTGTACTCCATATTCACGGCCTCCTGCTTCGTTTTATTTTGCTTATGGACAAGTGTTTTTAACATATGCATTTTAAATTTTTTTTTTTTTTTTATAAATCTTTTTATTGTTTTAAAGCAAAAATAAGGATGAAAAAACACACTCTATTACAGGGCTAGAGGGATGTTTAAAGACCAAGCCTAAGTATTATCCCCCATTAGAAACAACTAATCAACAACAAACTTAGGGGTCTAGTTAGGAATCCAAGAGTGATCCTGTACTCATAGTAGCTTTGTCAATAGTACAAGGGTACAATGATAGTAAAACTAACAAACCAGATCACAAGATGTGAAGAACCAGTAACGTAAGTCACCCCTGGTTGAAGATTCCCATCAAAGGTCTTGTATGAATCAATATTATCATTTGGTAATCCTTATCGGGTATTGTGTCTCTAGATCATTGAGACCAGCATACCCAGATAGCCAGTTCGGGGTAGCGACCCACAATCACTCGGTACTACCACATGATGTTGATGTGATGGGAAGTGCAGTGTAAATAAAGATAAGTGGTGATCTAAAAAAGGATAGGGAGCTCAACCAGAAATAATTTTAATAATTGTTGGCCCCTTCCCTATTAAAAACAAGAACAGTGTAGTATCGTCATCGCAGTCCACACAAATAGCTGCGAGTCTCCTCGCAGCTATTTGTGTGGACTGCGATGACGATACTACACTGTTCTTGTTTTTAATAGGGAAGGGGCCAACAATTATTAAAATTATTTCTGGTTGAGCTCCCTATCCTTTTTTAGATCACCACTTATCTTTATTTACACTGCACTTCCCATCACATCAACATCATGTGGTAGTACCGAGTGATTGTGGGTCGCTACCCCGAACTGGCTATCTGGGTATGCTGGTCTCAATGATCTAGAGACACAATACCCGATAAGGATTACCAAATGATAATATTGATTCATACAAGACCTTTGATGGGAATCTTCAACCAGGGGTGACTTACGTTACTGGTTCTTCACATCTTGTGATCTGGTTTGTTAGTTTTACTATCATTGTACCCTTGTACTATTGACAAAGCTACTATGAGTACAGGATCACTCTTGGATTCCTAACTAGACCCCTAAGTTTGTTGTTGATTAGTTAAAGCAAAAATAAACAGACATATCCGGTGCCATATATACATCCAATGATCACAGGGTGAATTGGTACAAAAACAGGATAGACGTATAGCAGTAGGATTTTTCAAGAGGCCCGCACCATTAAGCACAAAAGAGATTTACATCAGTATAATCGCTAAACAGTTTAGATGCGGAACCTCAATAACCCTCCCACCCATAAATCAGAGCAGCGGAAGCATCATGGCAACCAGACACTAGAAGTTAAGAATCAAAGTCAGGATATTTCGCCGATATTACGAATAAAGGAAAGACTAAGAGAAAATTGAAAAACAGAGAAAAGAAAAAAAAAACATATGGGCGATAACAAAAAGAAACCAATAAACCCATCCCCCCACCCTGCACCCCTGCAAACGGCTATCGCCTAACCCCCAGTAGCAGCGTGCCTGTTGCCCCATCTAACTAGGTTCTATAAGAGAAATCTACCAAAGTAGAGAAGAGGAGTGGAGGAGGTCGCCCCTCTCCCCCCGCCAGAACCAAGAATCCCCAAATTGAGATCAAAAAAATCTATCGAACAACAAATATGTGTCTCTACAAGGGAAACTTCAAACACCGCCCAGCCTACCTAAAACAAAATTTTTAGCCAATCCCGTGTACATCATACTTAAATCAAACCCAGTCTTTCAATCTCATCCTTGCCCCTTCCGATCAGACGCCTGAGTCCCCTCCGGACAAACCACCTCTTCAACAGGACAGTCCGAGTACGAAGAAAATGTAATAAAACTCAATGCAAGACCAAGCAGAAAAACGAAAGTGCAGTGAACACCATCAAGTCCAGAGACTCTCTTCCCCGTTATGAACTCCCAGCATAGATTCGTCCGCCATCTTAGCGGCTCTGATGTATAGGGGAGGGACGCAGTTTCGTTCCGATAACAGTTCTCATCAAAAGTCTCTGGAGTGGGAACATCAATTAGTCCTTCCATAGTCGCCAACGATCGTAGGCTTAACAATCAATTGGTGGCATTGAGCTTGTTCCCATTGTCCAAAACACTGGTCAAAGGCTCCGACACCTCACAGAGTATGGGGTCTACTTCCTCCATCAGAGTGGTCATCTTGTGTGTCTCGGTCATCACCGTTTCTTGTAGTGGGGTAGGGTCCGGTCCAATTCGTACCATTTCAGACAAGCGCGCCACCATCGTCTGAAAGCGGCCTTCGACGTACACATGAATTGGCCCAATGGCTGCCAACACAGTTCATAGCGACGGGTCGCTCTCGGTCCGTTCCACCACTCTGTGATCAATGACGGTCATGATTGCTTCCCCTAGCGAGCTCAATCTCTCCTAGGGGGAAAGGCGAGTAGGGAACTGTCGACTGCGGAGGGTGACTTATCAGTTGGTCCGATGATATCCTAGTTCCGCCACCGCAGGCGGAGATCCCAACCCAGCGAACACCAGCGGGCCCTTTAACGGGTCACCGGGCAGGACCCCCGTCCACAGCTGCAACCGTTGGGTTGTCACCCCTCCTCCGACTTTCACCAAGGCAGCCAGACGTCTTCCACATCAATCCGAAAAAGCGGAGAAAAATTGCTTCCACTCGGGTAGACCAGACCCAATCACACCACCACAACCGATGTTGTTGAACTGAAACCCGGATGGGCCAGTACTCGAGACCCCGGCTTCTGGGCAGATCTAGGCCACAAACTTCCACTCGACATATCTTCGTCAGCCGAACAGGTAGAGATCTCGGGATAGCAACATTAATTTCACGGCAGGTTCATACACACGGTGGCCGGGCGCAAGGACAGGATAAATGACAGGATATTCCGGCGGGAGTCAGAGGTCGGCGGAGCCGGGAGCCTACGCGGCCATCTTGGTTGCTAGCGTGGCTCCTCCCCCCGCATTTAAACTTTTGATGTTATACATTTTATGATATTTTATAGTATTTTATGATGAGTACGCTTTTATGGTTTATTACGTAAATTAAATAAAGCTGGTGAATTGATGGAGCTAATCATGTCTTCTGTTGACGAGTCTTTCCAAACAGTAAATGCGGTATAAAGAATTTCTAAAGGAGGGTATTGATGATCAGTAATGACGTCCAACTTCTATTGGATTTGGCTCTTTCTTATAGGTAATCCAGAACCTTTTACCTTCACCCTCCTGTTTTCTGATTCCATTTGTGTTGGCTTTTAGGGCTCTGTGCACTTAGCCACTGCTAACCAATGCTAAAGTGGTTGTGCTCTATTCTTTAAACATGGTGAAATTGGGCAACACTCAATCAGCACATTTTATTTACTTGTACCACTTTATTAGGGTCTTATTACATGTACCCCAGGAGTGTAAATTAAATGCTACTAGTGGGTCTGCAGCACTGATTCTGCCACACACTTAAGTAGCTTTTAAACATGTCCCAGGACTGCTATTACAGACTGTGTGCAGACTGTAACTTCGACCTGGCAAGCTAAACTTTCCTTTCTAATACACATATAACTCACCTTGAAGGTAGGCCCTACACAGCCCAGAGTGCAGGGTGCAGTGTATTTAAAAGATTGGACATGTACTTTCAATTTTTACATGTTGTGAAACATTCCTAAATTTGTTTTTCACTACTGTGAGGTGTACATCTCACAGAGGAGAACATTGGGTGTTCTTATTACATTCAAAAAGTGCTAACTTTTGATTTGGAATAGGTACGCATTTTTGGTGCCTGAATATTTGTAATTAAAAATCTTCTTTTGTAGTAAAGTCAGATTTTAAGTTACAATTGTAAAACACCACTATTTGAAAGTTGCCATGTTTCTGCCCTACACGGTGACTGCAGCCTGTTCCTGGGTGTAGTTGAAAGCTGGACTTTGCTTATTTCTCTGAGGGAGCTGCAAAATAGAGGGTTTAGGTGTAATTGGATGAGCCGTTAACTTGCATGGTCGGGGGGCAGAGCTGAGCACAGCCCCATTGGCAACTGAACAGGCTATGTGTGGCCTTCGCACAAAGGACTTGTCTCCACTGCATTATTCATGTAGCAAGCTTGGGGCCAGGGCAGTGGAGTCATGAAACTTGAAGGACTTCAAATGGAATGCTCTAGAAGCTTGTCCTACTTCAAATATGGCACCAGGTATAACAATAGGATCTACAGACCCACTCTTCAATACACCTCTGGACCGGTGGCTACTACAGAAAGACTGCTTTGCTGCTCTGCTGTCAGATAAACGCTTACCATCCTGCCCTGTACTCAGCTTCTCCTAGCTGAGAATGAAGACCGGACCTGCCCCCTTAATCCCTGGCTGAAGTGACTCAAAGAGCCAGCTGACTGTATCAAACTCCAGAGGCCTCTTTGTCATTGCCCAGCTGACCTGCTCCTTGACCCTCAACTGGATCTGCCTAAGCCCTGATAGCTTCTACTGGAGTGAGTTTGTGATCCCAGAGGTGCCCTTCTGGTTATTGACCCTTGGTGTGTCATCAGTTAAGAGAAAAAGAGAAATGCTGAAGATTTGGTCTCTTTTTGACTGTGACTGGGAATGTTCCTGCCAAGATCTTGCGGCCTGTTCCACCTACTAATGTGACGTTCTGATAAACCAACTTCGTACAACAGCAACCACCCATGACACCCACAATGTAAGATCTGCACTTCTCACTACAGCAGCGACAGCCCAAGGTGACCAACAACAAGAAGCTCGAGCAACGACCGTCGGCAATGCTTAACAGGATCTCGGCGCTACAGACATAAGTGCTGGTGACAACCAGGCTGCTCTTCGCGTTGCACAGATGACCACCTGTCACACTCCCTGCCCCTGACAGCCCCTTCCACCATGAACAGAACTCTTTACGGTTGACTTTTGAAGTTAACTCTTTTAGTGGGACTAACCTGGTCCCTGTGTCAAGCCCAAGCTCCATCGCAGTGGTCCGGAACTTACTTGTGATTTTTACATGATCTTACATGCCAAGATAGCCGTGAGTTGCGCTTTGTACTTTTAGGTGCTTTACTTACTTGAAATCTTTAAAAATGTATCTCTCTGGTTGTACTGATTGGATTGTTTTTTATGTCAAATGTATTACATTTTACTCTATTTTTCAAAATAGGTGTGGGATTTTTCTCGTGCTGTGTTTTTACTTTATTACTGTTTTGAGTGTTGTATAAACCTTTGCACATTGCCTTCAAGTTAAGCCTGCCTACTTTAGTGCCAAGCCACAAGAGGGTTAAGCACTGATTAATTGGTGGTTGCTCGTGTTGCACCCTGACAGGGATTGTGGCTGTTGCTTGAGCAGGATGAACACCCACTCAACCAAAAACCTAGTTTCTGAGATTCTTCATACAAAGCCGTCAGAGATTTTTATTAAGAGGAATCTGCTTTTTCAAGTACTCCCTACCCAGACATTTTGCAATAAACCAGAATGCAATCTCTATTTCTGACAGCTAGTGCATTCTGTAAGGAATGTCACTTATTTATGATGTCAATCCCTCTTGACACTTATTCTGGGTCCTTCAGAGGACCTCCCTCTTTAGGGGGATTAAGCAATATATTCAGAACAGGTCTTTCCTTTTATACTGCCTGGTGTACAACCTGCCCTCTCTTCCCCCCCTTGCAAGGCTGCCTATCACAGCCTGAGAGAATCTGAAGCTGAAAGTTGCACAACACATGCCATGGGAGTGACTAGAGTTCACACTACGATGTCCACCACAGTGATATGTGCATCAAAACATTAAAGAGAAGGGGTTGGAGCTCAGGATTATGATTCCCTTATCAGCCTCATCTCCTTTCTGAGATGTGCTCAGGTCCCCGTTCCTTGTGATCTATCACTTGAATCGAAGAGCACCCTTTCAAAGTGTACAGGGTGAGTCTCTCGCTCCCTTCCTCAAGTGTGTCTCACCCAGTATACAGGAATACAGCAATACGCAAATCTATCTGTGGGATTCCTCTACTTGCTCATGTCTTAGGTCTGAGATAGGGGCTTAGGTAAACACTGTGACCTGAAGAACCAAGGGTGCTTCTCTTGTGAGTTTGCTGCGGTCCTGCAAACTGCTCTTGGGTGCCACTTGTGCCTCAGTCAAAGTGGAAATCGAATGTTGACGTATATGGATTCAAAGCCCCACTACAGCAAATGGAAAGCCTATGAAGAAGGTGAAGGCCCAAAGGAAAGTTTGTTCATCGTCAACTAGAAAGTTGCTGATAAAGTCAAGACAAGACGTACTGAATGTGAAACAGCTGTCATTCACACAGTACAACATGTGCTAAAGGCAGTGACAGATGAGTGGAAGAAAGTGCTAAAAGCAAAACATTGCTTACACAAAGAAACGCTAAAGACAGTTACAACCAGGTACTGTTAGTGCAACAAGCGGTGACAGCTAGGTGCAAAAGAACGCTGTGAGCAGATGCAGATACATGTAGAGAAACATTAGGAGTTGTGACAACCAAAAATAAAGAGAATATTAACGCTTACCAGAACTTGAATAAAGAGAGTCATCATACCACAGCCTTATGCCTGGGGGCTATGAATATGGAGCAGGTGATCCCTGAAGCAAGCACCACATATGGTTTTCGGGGTGTTTTCAGCACAACTCGAAAGTCTTTCAGAAAGTGAACAGCACCTAGGGCAATGCTAAAAGAAGCCACACTAGTTCAGATTGGCAACAACATCCTGGAGCCAGCACATCTCAAGGACTTACAGATGGTATGAATGGTAAAGGTTCAGGTGAATAGCACATAGTCTCATCAGTAAGGGCCATAACTGTTTATAATGCCTCTGTTTTCTGAAAACCATGTCTCCCTTTGATACAGCCATAAAACAAAATATTGGTGACAGATCAACTGACTAGATTGAAATCTTATATGATTTCATTGATGTGCATGAGGAAGTAAATAACAAAAAGAGCATTAAATCTCTAGAGAATATAGCAGGTGACGGAGTCAAAGAAGTGATGATGAAAATACCACAAGGTGATGAAGTGGCGTAATGTCAAATCCAAGAGGCTCTAAACACCAAGTTCAATCTGATGAAGCATTTCAAGTATGAAATGTACATCTTCTGTCAGGAAAGGCAGAGAGCTGGTGAAACGATGGAAGAGTTTGTAAAAAGACTTGATTCACTCATTAAATATTGCAAATTCAACAAGTTGAACAATAAAGAGGGCATGCATATCAAGGTAATATAAGGCTCAATTCCTTCAGAAGATGAATGCTGAAAGAGACATTCAGTATGGAGTGAGTACTCAAGGCTGTAGCAGCGGAAGAAAGAGCTGACAGACAAGTAGTAACATGGAGGCAGGAATGACCTTCAATGAATCAGCACTGAATGTGAAGTAGGTCGAAATACAAAGTGATGTCTCCAAAGGAAGTTGCGTTTTTCAATGTGTATTTTCCTTTCCACATGAAGGTAAATTTCCTGCCATTGGAAAGGTGTGCAAAGGCAGGAGGAAAGAGAACCATTTTGTAACATTCTGCAAAGTGAGAGAAAGATCAAGTGCATCGCGTTGAGAAGACAAAATGGAGTCAAGATCAAGTGTATCACTTTCAGAAAAAAAAAACGGATGCCAGAAAGTTCCAAGCGCGACATTCTATGCATGCCCACAAGGCCAAGCAGCAACATCAGTTGAGGCAAATAGAAACTGAATAATGTCGATGTCGTCAAATGTAGTATTAGCATTGTGCAAGGAAGAATTTCGGTCAAAGCTAGGTCAAAAATTGAAAGTGCAAAATGGACACTGTCTCAAGATCACATTGAAAGTGAATGGGTGTACCATATCTTTTATCATCGACAGTGGCTCATCGATAAACATTATGCTAGTGGAAAAGTACAATGAACTGTCCCCAGTGCCTTGTTTAACTCCATTGAAAACCAACGTGTATACATGGGCTGCTTCAACGTCACTGCAAAGTCAAGGTTCATTCGTAGCAACTGTGAAGCACGAAAATGCAAAAGAACAGGCGCCATTTCATGTCTTGCCAAGCACTTCATCGAGCTCATTTCAGTACCGCTGATGACATGGGGTGGATTCCTGTACACTACAATGTCAATGCCAATCATGAGATAGTGAGTCAGTTTCCATCTTTATTGCATAGACTAGAAAGACTTAAGGCCATGAAAGTGCAACTTCACATACATGATGACATCCATCCTGTTGCTCAAAGACATCGTTGAATTGCATTTCATTTACATTAGGCTATTGAGATAGAGCTTGAGCTAATATTAAAGCACAACATCATTGAGTGATCCACTGGTCCAACGCCATGGGTATCACCCATAGTGGTAGTGCCAAAAAAAGGATAGTGGAGGAGCCATGCACATCTGCTTTGATATGCACCAAACAAACAAGGCAATTGAAAGAGAACAATGTCCAGGTCCAAACATTACTGACATGATTATGCAGCTGAAAGGAGCCAAAGTATTTTCCCTTTTGATTTGAACTAAAGATATCATCAGCTTGAACTGGAAGAGAATCGCAGGTACATTACTACCTTTCTGTTTCATATTGGTTTATTTAGATACAAAAAGCTAAGTTTTAGAGTGTCATCAGCTGCAAAACTTTTTCAGGATGTCATTTGTTGAATTATACAGCCAGATAGGAATGCTTTCAATTTCAGTGATTACATACTTGTTTTGGGGGCCACACAAAAGAACCATGATAAAGCTCTTGCACAAGTGTGTCATGTACTTGCCGATGCAGGTCTCACTTTAAATGTGGCAAAGAATGAGTTTAATCAAAACAAGCACATGTTCTTTGGACATATCTTTTCCGAAGGGGGAATAACTCCGGATGCAAATAAAGTAACAAGTTGTATAAATGCTGAATTCCTTCCTCAGTATGGCCAGTTACTGTTCAATTTATATATGTGATGTTGCCACTGTAAGATCCCTATTGTGAGACTTAGCTAAATAAAAATTTCCTATTTCAATTGTACACTGAATGTGAACAAAGCTTAAAGAAAATCAAGCATGCAAATGAGAACTTAACTGAAATGGCATATTTGCAGACGTAGATTGTTGTTGATTCAAGCCCAGTAGAGATGGGTGCCATCCTTGCCCAGCACACTGGACATCCCAATGCCGCAAGACACATTGTGGCGTATGCCACCTGAAGATTGTCAATGACAAAGCGTGTCTTTTTTTACACCCCGAAATAGAAAGCCTCGCTGTGGTGTGAGCATTTGTATATGTTCATGTATGGAAAGTATTTCACAGTTGTCATCAGTCACAGAGCATTGCTTACCATTTTCGGCACTCCTAAAGCCAAGATGCCCTTCACATTGAGAGGTGGGGGCTGTAACTGTAGGAGTATGATTATACGATTATGCAGTGCCCAAGAAAGATCAAAACACTGCTGACTACTGTTGTGGGTCCTGTGTAGGCCATTCTTTGTTTTCCCTATATTAGCATGAGCACGGTGCAGACTGTCCTCTGCTTTACACACGTTAGCCTACAGCCATATTTTGCTTTATGCCACAAAGTACTTTCACACAAAACACGATGTTGGTCTGCGCTCTGTTCTTTTCCTGGAATTTAGTTTGAACATGTAGACATGGATGGTTGGGCCCTTGCACCTAGAACAATCATGCAAATGTACCTGTTGTTTGGGAACACTTACATTCTGTAATATAGGTATACACAGGTAGGGAACACACACTTAGAGACCGACCTTTTAAGGGAAAAGATTGTGACAACGTCAGGGATGTAGATCTGTCATCTGTGTATGCTGAAGTACGGGGTCTGCTGCTACTTCCTATAGATCTTCTGATATATATATATATATCATATTTTCATTTTGCTTCTGTAGAAGGTGAGGGGGGTTAGCTTACGCTGTTGTATATAATGACAGCTCCGTTTATTATTTATGGACTACTTGCTATGCTAACCACATTTTTCTACTTGCTGTGGCATGTATACTGCATACTAGAGCATGATAGTTAAAATAAACATTTAACATTTTCCTCGTATCTCTGTCAGGACTTATTGTGGACGAGTATGAGTGTGTGAGTGAAAAGGTGTGTTCGGCAACCAAGATTCCTGAGAAGAGGCAGAGTGTTGTGTTCTGGGGTGTCTATTCATTGTTCCTCTGTGAGTGAGTAGTGGAGCATGTGAGACACTGTAGCTAGTCGGTTCCGGGGTCAAGGGTACTCAGGTGGTAGGATGACTCAATCTGTGCCTACTAAGGGCCCATAATCCCAAGCATAGTTCTGTGGCTCTGCAGAATCCCTGCAACACTACGTCTCACATGTGCCAATACAGTGTCATGGCACTACTACTGAACAAGCTAATGCTTATGTGAACTTAATTGTTTGTAAAGTTCAGTACCCCTGCTGCCATATCAGTAGAACAAATCATTGCTGCCACAAGTACTGACAGTTTGTTTGCTGATACTCAAAGACATTATTACACACCAATTGTTGTGGAAACCTAATCAACCTTTTCATGATAACCTTGAATACCAGAAATCCAAAAATAAACAATAATATCTTTACTCCAGAAAGCTAGTTTTGTTGTACCCTACATTTTCCACCCTGCAACACAAATTGTTAAGACCCTTTCTAGCAGCACAGAGATTTAGGCAGCCAATCTATATCTGCAACTTTTAGTCACTCCCAAAGTGTGCTTTTTTGTCTCCCATTTTCTATCTGGGGTCCTACATGCATATCGCGAGTACTGTTTTTTTTAGACTTAGGTAGGTATGAATTTAATGAATCAATGTAATTGTTGTTCGTATATATTTTAGGTGTAGACATGACAGTTTTTATCACAAGAGTTTGTTTTAATGGATTCGATTTTTTTAATGTACAATTGTATGATTTTCTTTGAAAATTAAATAAAAGTTGAATGACTTGACTACACTAGAAGGCATCACCTTCAAGGATCTAGAATTGTAATACCCAAGAGTCTGAGACAAGAAGTTATTAAACAGGCTCATTAGGGACACCATGGAGTTGATGTTACGAAACAAGCTGTACAGGACCAAATGTGGTTCCCTTATCTTGATGAAAGTGTTGAAAACGAGTGAAAAGCATGTCATTTATGCAGCTGTTTTTTATCCAAAGCGGTACAAAAGGGGGTGGTGATGGACGGAGCATCTGAACCAATCAAACACTCACACCCAGTCAAAAGATCGGGGCTTAATCCATCACCGTTCTTTAGCCCACTCTGCCACCCCAGCTCAGACATGGCTATATGCAAATCAGTCTGACCCTGTGCCTCATATGGGAACAGTCTAGCCCGAACTGCCAAGCCATGCCTTCCCTGGACTGGAAACAATTTCCGAGGACCGGTTTCTGGCATTACAGCCTTCTTCAGCCCGGCTTGCTTGAATCTAGTGGCAAAGCGAGCAAGGGACTCACGTCTGAGCATACCCTGCCACACTTATGGCGGCCAAAGCGGTACAAAAGGGGGTGGTGATGGACGGAGCATCTGAACCAATCAAACACTCACACCCAGTCAAAATATCTGGGTGTAATCCATCACCGTTCTTTAGCCCACTCTGCCACCCCAGCTCAGACATGGCTATATGCAAATCAGTCTGACCTTGTGCCTCATGGGAACAGTCCAGCCCGAACTGACAAGCCATGCCTTCCCTGGACCGAAAGCAAGCTTCCAAGGACCGGTTTCTGGCATTACAGCCTTCTTCAACCCGGCTTGCTTGAATCCAGTGGCAAAGCGAGCAAGGGACTCACGTCTGAGCATACCCTGCCACACTTATGGCGTTTTTTATCCAAGACAAGCCCACATCCATTGAATATGTCTGATCTTCCAAAGCATGCATGGGAGAAAATCACAATTGATTTCTTTGGTCCTCTTGACAACAGACATGATACACTAGCAACTGTTTATAAATATACACATTTTCCCTTTGTGGAAGATCTGACAATGGCCCACTTTTCAACAGTTGAGGATTTCATGATTTTTTCACTCATCTAAATGTCAAGAATCAGAAAAGTACAATTCTTTGGCCCCAGGAAAAAGGCGTGTTCGAGAGATTATGAGCACCCTAAAGGAGACTGTTCAGCACACTGGAAAAGCTTGAACTCAAAGCAGCTCTTCAGTTTCTGCTTCATGCATACAGGTCAAATGCGCATTCTACCAGAGGTGAAAGCCCTGACACCTTAATGTTTGGGAGAGCCATGGGGGCCACGTTTCCACAATGGACCAATTAGAGATCTATTGACATTGATATACTTCGCACTACTGACTCATCTCACAAATACCAAATGAAGACTTATAAGGGTAGACGCCGCAGTGCTCGGAGCACTGTGTTCAACAGAGGATACCAAGTTACTGTCTGGCAGAAAAAGAAACAGAAGTCTGATGCTCTTTTTGATAGTGACTCACTGAGGGCTATGACTTGTAAGATAAGGGACACATGGTGACTGCTCACCATCCTGGAAAGTCCATTACAAAAGATTCTTTGCATTTCAAGCACCAGCCTCGACCTTCTCCAGCTCCCTATGTCAGAAGTGAGATCTGTCCACCTGCAAGTCTGGAGAGCCCAGTGACTGTACAAGTGTTTCTGTCACAAGTGCCAGTCATGGACACTTTTCCTATAACTCTGCAACCTCACATGACCAAATCCGGATGATTGATTCGAGCACCAAAACAACTTATTAAAAGTTTTTATATTTATAGGTATCACTGGTACTAACAAAGGGGGAAATGTGGTATCTTGTGAGTTAGAGATGACAGGACCCTTTTGGTTTCTGACTGACTCTGTAGAATAGTGACATAAGTGTGTGGGTTATAGAATTCTTAACATAGAATATTCAGTTAATGGTTCCACGCTGATGAATAAAGCTGTGTAATACCAAGCTCCATGTGTGGAGTGGTCATTTGCATGTACCCGGGCTGGGGTAGGATGCAAGAGGCCTTAGGTATCTCATCGGGCTGGGTGCACCCTAAGTAAAAGGTAGGACATGTTTTGCACATCCTGGTAGTGAAAAACACCTAGATTTGTTTTCACTACTGTGAGGCCAACTATGCTCATAGGTTAACATTGGGAATTCCTTAATACACTTTAAGCTGTAATTCCTGATTAAACAGGAGCATCTTTTATATGTTTGAAATGGTAATGAGAAATCCTCTTTACTGGTAAAGTTGGACTAACATCGCTATTTTAGAAATTTAGAAATTGGACCTTTCTCTGCTCGCACAACTACGTATGCCTGTAGCTTGTCACCAATGTACGTCTGGGGTGGGTGACAGCTTCACTTTGTACATCCCTTCTCACACACAGGAAGGTTAGATGTGTCTGAATACTCATCTGCATTCTGATGGCTTTCCTGAGCAGGAAGGGAGAGAGGAAATGACCCTTACACCTGTGTAGGCAGTGTCCTGACCTCACACAAAGGGCTGGTTACCCCTACAGCAAGTATGGATCGAGCGCTGAGAAGAAAGGGATTTTGTGCACTTTAAAGACCCTTCTTTGAAGTCACACCCACTTCAAAGGCACAACTGGGTAAAAGTACTGGGTATCTAATCCCACCAAATCAGGCACTTCTGGACCTGTAACTGAGGTGTTTCAGAAGAACTGCTGTGCTGAATCAAGTACTGACACTCTGCTGGACTGCTGCTCTGGATGAACTGCTTTTCTGCTATGCTGCCCTGTTGCCTTCTGTTTTTTGACTCTGCTGACAGAGAGATGGACACTGCCGGCAACCAAATATATCTCCAAGGGCTTGTTAGCTTGCCTCCTGTTGCTTAAGACTCAGGGCTATCAAGGTCTCTACTCCTCCTGTGCCTGGTTCACTGGAAGTAGAACCAGATACTTGCACCAGAGAAATCGACGAGGCGTGTAGCTGAACTGGTGCATCGACCCTGTTGCAGCAGTAGAATTTGTGCATCACTCTCTAAACCAATGCATCGCCTTGAGAGCCTGACGCACCGGAACAGCGCATCACTAATGCAGCAGTGTGGAGAGATAGACACATCCCTTTGACTACATGGAGAAACCTGGTGTACCACACTTCTGAACTAACACATCTAAGCGATGCGCTTCATCTTCGGAATCGATTCCTCACCACCACTGCGTGGAGAAAATTGATCTATTGTGGAGAAAGCTGATGCATTTCCTTGACTGTGGGCTCGACATCAACACATTGCTTGTCTGCATTCGCATCTCACTCATGCGACCAGGATCAAGGTATTCTATTTACTGGGCCTGCATGGCTTCTGACCCCAGCCTGTGCTCCATTGCTGAAAGTCTCAACTGTTGACTTTGCCCTGGTACAGCATCACCAGATTACACCCATTGGTGCATATTGCTTCTGTGAATTATAACTTAAAAAGATTGGAGTATTTTGTGGTGTTTTCATTGTGTTACTGTGTGAGTGTGTGTGTGTGTGTGTGTGTCTGTGTGTGTGTGTGTGTGTGTGTGTGTGTGTGTGTGGGCATGTGTGTGTGTTGGTAACTAATACTTTACACATTGTCTCTTTAGTTTAGCCTGTCAGCTCTGTGCCAAGCTACCAGAGAGTGAGCACAGGTAAACTTTTAATGTCTATCTTACTTACCCTGACCAGGATTGTGGTACCTGCTTGGACAGGGTGCATACCTCTGCCAACCAGAAACCCAATTTCTAACACTTATGCACTGCACACCTGTATTTATTTCATGTAATGTATTCCTCCAAGGCATACAAACATTCAGTACATGCACAAACCATGTTTGTGCTGCACAGCACTGTCCTATCCCTGTACTGTATGGTTCACAGGTCCACATATATCCTGTGCCAAATCACCACTCCTGCGCTGTACTGCACAGCACTCTACATCCAACAATATGTAGGGCAAAGGTAAGTTAAACACACAGCATCTTAACTTTAAAAAAGGTTAGTGAGCCTTTATTTAGGTCTCACTTTGTTGACACAGGGTAAAACAGGCCTGTTCACTCCTACTGATCAGTCCCCAGTATGCTGCCACTACTATTTTCATGCTGCTCAACTCTTGGTGAAGGAGGTAGTTTTCCACCACTACGAGGTTAGTGCTTTTGGCACCCTACCTGGTCCAATCAGCCCACGATCCATGAGACTGGCCTATGTCATGATGCACACAAGTGATCTGTGTTTGCCTGTGTCACCCAAAATGTGCACTATGGATTCAGACTACAGTACGGTCTGCACTCAGGACAGTGGTCTATATATTACCACAGGGGACTTTTCCGCCCCCACCAATGTGCTCCCAATCAGTTGGTGCAAATCATGTGAATACTCAAATTAAAATATTAAATTAATCTCACTTCAGCTGGGCAATGAATGTGATTGAATTAAAAAGTCAGTATTAGTAGGGCTTGGGGGAGGGGTCAGGATATTTAGTTGAAATTAGAGGTTAAGGTTTTAGGCCTAAGGGCAGTGGAAGGAGTTGGGGCGGGGGGTGGTAAGTGTATGTTGAGGGATAGGGACACCATGGGAATGGGAGAGAGTCAGGGTAGTGTATGCTAAGGTGCAGGGTTTTACGTCTAAGGGCAGGTGGAGGAGAATGAGTAGTTTTCAGGTTTTGGGCCTCAGCGCTGGGAGGCTGGTAGGGGGTTTATAGCTTAGGACGAGGGAAAGGGGGTCAGAGTAGTGGCGACCTTAGCCACGCATACCCCTTTACCATTCATGCCTTAGCAACAAAATTGCATGGTAAAGGCAAGCATGGTAAATTAATGCTTGGTTAAGACGCATTTGTGGTTCGGGCTGCATGGTAGAGGTGCACGTAGTTTAGCCATTCATGCCTCTATCATACAACCGATCTGTGTTTGCCTGTTTTACCAAAACTCAGCATTAAGGATCCAGACTACACTACAGTTCTGCACTAAGGATAGGGATTCATATGTTCCCATAGAGGACTTTTCTATCTTAACAGATGTGCTCCCAATCAATTGGTGCAAATCGTGTGAATGCTCAAGTTAAAATAGTGAATTAATGTCACTCACTACTACAGCTGGGCACAATTTCTTATTGAATTAAAAATTAATTATACCAGACAATATTTTGTCTGCAGATATTTATGTATGGTATTTTGGCAGTATGTTTTTTCCTCTTTATATATTTCGGGTCTATGATCACCTTAATCCTCTATGGTGTAAGCCTAAGTAAAACTGTCGGTTATTACATGAGTAAGGTTTTTAGTTGTCCCTCAGAGCTCTTCCATGATCTTACCAGAAAACAAAGTGAGTTGCATCTAAAGGAAATGACCTACTTGCATGATTTTAATTTGGCAAAATAGTTCCCATACCTTTTATTCAAACTTGAAAAAAGCCTATGAAAGGTTAATGTTGACCTTCAAGGGCCAAGGGTCCAACGGGAAGAGCAGAGGTCTACTCTACTGTGAAGCTGAGAGAGGGATGGAGAACTAAAGAAGAAACCAGTCCTCAGTCTGGAGTACCTACTATCTCCTAAAAATGTATAAGTGTTATTGTTATGCCTAAATATGCAACTAGAAGTAGATCGATCCCTAAGGATGATCGCATGAAGATGAAAGTGACATCGGGCACAAATCTACTCACAGACTGTGGTGGCATGGATGAGGAACGTTGTGACTTGTTGAACTGCTATATTACTAGAATGCATATGCATGTATTTAGGTCTCAGGCATTCAATATTTCATTTTCCGGTTGCCTCAATAATTATTTCGGGCTTGGTAAACTAAATTTGCCAGCGGCAACAGAACTCCATTTGAATTAAGCAAGGAAGTGACCATGATACAACATAAAGAATGCCAAGCCTGAAATAAGGGTGGGGTAACCGGAAAATGAAATATTGAACGCCTGAGATCGCCCTGATACGGGCACCGTAAAAGACGATCCGCAGAGGAGTAGAAATTTACCTGCCCACATAAAACATGAAGGGTTATCCAGAAATGCAGTAATTGACCCTGCACATTTATAAGATGCAGAGTTGACTAAGCACAATTACACCATGCAGTGTATTTTATATTCCTAAAAACTAACTATGGGGTTCTCAGGTATCACAAAAATGTGTCCCATACATGTACATACCAAGCCCTGAGGAAGACCTTCCCAAAAAAACTCTCGGCCCAAACAGAAAGTCTGAAAGCGTTGGTATACAAAAGGTGTCCGGGAGATAGTATTCCCAAAGAAAAGGAGAAGAGAGAAACACTGGAAGGTCAAGGAGGACATTGATACCTCCAAGACCAACAAATTAACTTTGACCCCAAAGGGACATATGGTACTCTATGACCACATTTCTGAGTGAAACAAAATATCCTGAGCTTATTGAAGTATTTAGCCTTTAGTAGTTATGTTGGACACTATTTCACAAATATTATAATATGTAATTATATATGTTGGACGCATGTACGTTTGAGTAAATAACAAGTAATTTGCCATAGTATGTAGAAATGTTGCATTGAATGTATGTCTCACACTTTTAAATGTGTTGTTTATGTATAATTGTCATTAATGTGCTTTGTATGTTTGTCTCACATCGCATAATGATTATGTGGTGGGTTCTGAAGTAAAGATGCTCAGTAAAAAGTCAAGAGGTTTTGATGTTGCATAATCTATAAAATGTATGACTGTTTGCATCTATATACAAGCCATTTCACAATATGAAAGTTGATAAATCATTGGTTCCCACAAAGGATCAATGATATAGGTGTGTGAGGAGGAGCAGGTAGAACTGTATAAAGAAACAAAAAGCAGCTATTGGCCAAACAGACATGGAGTAGTAACATGGTCTTTGATAAAGAATAGAAAAAAGGATTCATGGTATGGGGGTACACGTGTTTAGAATACTAGTGGGCCTGAGCAATGATTGTGCCACCCACTCAGTTGCCCTTTAAACATGGCGTAGGCCTGCCACTGAAGAGCTTGTGTGTACAATTTTTAACTGCCATTTCGACCTGGCCAATAAAACTACTTGTCAGGCCCAAACCTTCCGATTTATTACATGTGATTCACCCCTAATGTAGGCACTAGGTAGCCCCTTGGGTAGGGTGAAGTGTTTGTAAAATATAAGACACATAAACTTGTTTGTTTTACATGTACTGGTAGTGAAAAACAGCTACATTTGTTTTTTCACTACTGCAAGGCGCATCTCTCCCATTGGTTAACAATGGAGATTACCTTAAAACATATTTTAAGTGCAATTTCCCATTGAGAGCAGATACAAAATGTGAGGTTGGTGTCTCTGGACACTTCTTTAGTAAGTTGTTTTTTAAATTGCAGGTCTCAAAATGCCACTGTTAGAACATTGACATTTTCTTACTTCAACAATTCTGTATTTCTGCCAGTCTCTGAATACATGTCCTGGTTAGGGTGAAAGCTGGGCTTTGTGCATTCCCTCTAGACAGTTACACAATGGGAGCTGGGGTGTGACATTTGCATCCTGGTGGCCCATCACCAGGCTGATGGGTCTTCCTGAGGTAGATTGAGAGGGAGGAGCTGATACTAGCAGCTGAAAAGGTCTGTGTCTGGCCCCACACAAAGAGTTGCCTACTCCCCACAGTGTGTGTGGAGCAAGGGAAGGAAAGGCAGGGACCCTGTGATCTTCAAAGGCCTCTTTGATTTCTCCCTCACTTCAAAGGCGCATTGGGATATAAGTACTGGACCCCTGACACCACCAAACATAACTCTACTGGAACATTCTGTCTGGAAGAAGAGCTGGTGTGCAGCAAGACAGGAGAGACTGCCACTTTGCTACTTGCTTTGCTGTGTTAGCCTGCTGCCTACTCATTGCAGTGCTGTAGGAGGGACTGCCACTTTGCAACTTGCTCTGTGTCTTGGCCTGCTGTCTGCTGCTCTTGCCTGGGAGTGAAGAGGACTGGACCTGCTATGTTCATCCTTGGGCCTAAGATTCGCCAAGAGCTTGCCGGCATGCCTCCTGTTTACAGAAGTCTCGGGGTCACAAAAGGATTCCGGCAACTTTCCTGGTGCTGCTGGACTCTACAATTTGTGAGTCCAGTCCTGGTCCTCGGAAGTGGATTCTGCTGCTTTTTTCCTGCCACAACCTGCACATTGACCCCACGGTATGAGAAGAATTGATGCATCGCTTTTCGACACCAATGCAGGGCTGAATCGACGACGATGCGGGTCCTGACTGCGAGTCTTGATGACAACGCAGTGCGGATCCAGTGTGGCTCAATGATGATGCAGTGCCATTCCTTCGACATTGTCTGCAAGGCTTGAAGACGAGGCAGTGATCGCGCTGCATGAATCAGAACCGAAGCATTGTGTTCTTGTAGTCGATGGTTTGCTCCATATAAGGTACTTTTCAGTAGACCCTGCTTGGGTTTTGTAGCAAGCCTGCACTCCATCGCGGTCAGTCTGAACTTTGGATTTGCACTGTTGGAATTGGACCTTTTTGCCTACCTCCTGGTCTTTTTCTGACATGGTGTTGGTGGTTTTAGGACTCTGGGCACTTTATCACTGCTGTCCAATGTAAAGTGCATGAGCTCTCTATGGTAACACATGGTAAGATTGATCTATACCGGTTTGGCATATTTAATTTACCTATCAGTCCTCAGTAATGTGGTATCGCCAGTAATTTAATTGCTACTGGTGGCCTTGCAGCACTGATTGCGCCACCCACCAAAGTAGCCTTTCAAACCTGTCTCAGGACTCTGCCATTGCAGGGTCTGTGCGGGCAGGTTACTGCCGCTGTGACGTGGCACATAAAGTGGTTGCCACGTCTGTGACTACTCTTTTACTACATATCAGTCACCACTAAGGTAGGCCCTAGCTAGCCCTTTGGGCAGGGTGCGGTGTAGGTAAAAGGTAGGACATGTGCCTTAACTGTGTGGTATGTCCTGGTAGTGACAAAAAGCCATTTTGGTTTCTCACTACTGTGAGGCTGCCCTCTCATAGGAATGCACTGGGGATAAGTGTTTCAGTGGTAATTCCTGATATGAGATGAGCAGCATGGTCAGGTTTGGTATGATTGGTATGATTGGAATAGTAATAATAAATACTGCGTAATAGTGTGCGCAGATTTATTATCGCTATTTTAGAAATGCCACTTTTAGAAATGGGCATTTCTATGTGCTATGTGTCTTTGTGCCTGCCTGATGTGTGTTGCATGCCTGGCTCTGGAGTGACAGGGGCTGGGGAGGTGCCATGGCTCCAGAGGGGCTGGGTGAGTCAGCGCTAGGCTGAATAGGCTGATCTGCATTTGGAATAGTGGGAGGAGTGGCACCTGGGCCTGAATAGGACTTTGCCTGCACTACACAATGCTAGCTCTGCCCCCTGTGGTGTGTCTGAGGCCAGAACCTACACTGACAATGAGGGTGTTTGTGCCCTGTAAACAAATGTTTGCGTGCCCCCCAGAACTGGTTTGAACTGGGCTTAGGCTTGTTCCAGAGGTGTAGAACAAAGGACATATATAGTATAAATATTGGGGCTGTGACCCCATTTTTTTTGTACCTACTTGTAGCTGGGAAGAAGAGGACAGCTGGGCACCAGGAGGAACCGCCACTAAGGACTTCCCTACTGCTGGAGGGCACTGTGAGCTGGCCTGAATGGGCCCAGCTCGGCCCTTCATGACTTTGGGGGCTGTGCGCGTGGTGGGCACTTGATACACTTCCCTCAGTGCTTGGAGGGTAATGCCCTGCAGTATTCAATAGGCTTGTCGCTGAGAGAGGGCAGGATTCTTTAAAGGTGCCCCCCTCCCCTTTGCTGTGGGGAGCGTTGCATTTTTTTGTACCCCTAAAAAGAGGGGATCCTGCCCTCTAGGAGCGCCTGGTGAGCGCTGTGCATGTCGTTCCCGAGACGTGGGCTCTTTCCCGGTCCACGGAGAAAAGCATTCCATGAACCGGAAGTCAGGCAAGGGGAGCCTGACCGTGGGCCGGGCCGACTGGAGGAAGCTGTGGCTGTGCAGGAAGCCAGGCGACTCTGCCTGACTGTGGGCTGGGCCCTGAGCCCGGAAGAGGAGAGCCCGTGTGCTGTATGAGCTGTAGGGCTCCACCAGAGGACTCAGATATTGCAGGACCCCAAGGCCAGCGCGAGGGGTAGAGACTACGCTCTACACTTGGCCCCTGGCCGGCGAGACCCGGCCAGAATCTTCACATGCAGAGGGGAAAGCGAGCAGCAGGGATGGCACAGTGAGCTGGCTGGGCGGCCTCATCGGAGTGCTTGTTGAGCAAGTTCTCTGGGGGAAAGCACTGAGAAGCAAGGTTGGTGCCCGGCTGTCCCGCGTGGACGCAGGGAGCCACTGTCTTTTGGCGCAACAGGTCTGGTGAGGGCACCCATTATCCTTGGGGAGAGCAAGGGAGATATCTCTCCCAAACGAGGGTGCAAGTGGTTCCAAATAGAGCCCCGCGCACCCACACACGCTGAAGCAATGTGGTTTTACGTCCGAGAGGGGCCACGGGCAAGTCTCACGGGGGTGCCTAAGTAGCACTGACTCTTCTCCCCGCATTTCTTTACGTTGCACAGCTGCGCTGCAAGGCTTCTGGCACCTGCACATTTGGTCAGGTTAGGGGGCAATATTTGTCCTAAGGAGCATTGCGGGATGAGCCTAGGACGGGCCCCCACTTGGAAATGAGCTGACCTGGGGACAACTACGCGATGTATGTAGGAATCCCAGCTGGAGGCACGCAGATGCAGCAGTACCCCACCTCCGTGTTGAAAGCCCCATGACATACAGAAAACAAGCACAGGAGCACTATCTTAGGCTTCTGCTGTGGAGGAGGGAAGCCTAAGGTGGGCCTAATGTGATTATTATGCTTGCATAATGTGCTTAGGCTATGGTGGGCAGGATGGGTTGTGGTGATATACTGCACTACAGTTGATTATGCGTTACATAACATACTATGGTGTTCATGCCCAATGCATTTGTGCTAATTGCACTGTTATTAGTAGTTACTGGGTTTTTTCACTACTTGTGAAGGATGGGATGTTGTGACAGTGGCCCGATTGGCCCTGAGGGATGTATATAATCCCTGTAAATTAATACCTAGTGCCATGTGGCACAGTGTATAGCACAGTGTATATATCTGATGGTGTTCTAATGTGCTTAATGAGTGATAGAAAGGCTATTTTTTATATAACCTTGTGTGGAGTTTCTTTAGTGGTGTGCCTAGTGTGTCGCTGCTGTGTGAGTGTATTGCACGAATGCTTTACACATTGCCTCAGGGATAAGCCTGAAAGCTTGAGCAAGCTACAAAGGGGGTGAGCTGGGGGTATCTTCAGTGTGTAACTCCCTTGTCCTGACTAGAGTGGTGGTTGCTACCTGGCTTAGGCGCTTGCCCTAGTCAACCAGAAATCGCATTTCTAACAAGCACCATCCCTCATGACCTCAAGTAACCTTTAGACCGCCAGTGACTTCTAAGCACTGCTTTTACATTTAATCTTTTAAAAATCATATCTCAAGTTCTACTTATTGGGTTTTTGTTGTTCTGGTCTTGTTTTTATGAGATAAATATTCTCTATGTTTCTCTTGAGTCTTTTTGTGGTGTTTGCACTGTGTTTGTAAATAAAATGTGCACAAATACTTTACTTTACTTTACTTTAATTTCTTCTTAAGTTAAGCCTGACTGCTCAGAGCCAGGCTATCCGAGGTTGAGCACAGGTTAATTTAGGCCATGTATCTGACTTACCCTGACTAGTGTGGTGGTCCCTGCTTGGACATGGTGTATAGCTCTGCCAACTAGAAACCCCAGGCCAGATGTACAATGGATTTTTATATGCGCAAATGGGTTTTAGACCCATTTGAGCATGCAAAAAACCTATGGCCCATGTACTAACCATATTTTGAGAGTCGCTAATTAAATAGAGCCTCACAAAATAGGGTTAGCGACTCGCTATTAGGTAGGGGCACTCCAAGGGTGTTTCCTTCCTATTAGCGGGTCTTTAACCTATGTAAGAATGTTTTGCAACTGCAATCGCGTCGCAAAATCGCAGTTTACCACCCTCTTCAAGAGGGTGGTAAACATTCGCAAATGGGAAGGGGTCCCCAGGGAACCCCTTCCCTTTTGTGAATGGGTTCGCAAACATTTTTTCAGAGCAGTCAGTGGTCCCAGGGATGTTTAATTTTTTTTAAGTGCAGCCTGTTTTCTTTAAGGAAAATGGCTGTATTTAAAAATGTACATGTATTTATATAGCGCAAATCACCGACACGGTATCTAAGCGTTTGCTTAGGGAACCCGTCCTGGTATTCCCCTGTGAGATACCCCGGCAGGGTGTCCACAAGGTGAAAGCCAGGCATCCCGCCGCGAGGGGCCGTAGTGGAGATTATGCAAGCTATTGCCCAGAGTCGCAGAGTGTGACCCCGTGAGTCGAGTAGGCACCGGAACGAGAATTATCGAGTCCGTGGAATTTTTGAGCCCGAAACCCACCGAGGCGGGGAATCGAACCCTGGTCCACGGCCGATCTCACTTTCCGGGTCTGCCGCCTCTAACCACTGAGCCACGCTTCTCCACTTAAAAAACTCAAATAAAAAACTGCTTTATTTAAAAGCAGTCCCAGACATGGAAGTCTGCTGACCCTAGCAGGCCACCATCCCTGGGAGTGCCAGCCATTCACAATGGGGTCCCAAATTGTGATAGCATCATGAATATGCATGAGGTATGCACTTTGCGACCCCATTGGGAATCGCAAATAGTGTCACATTTACTGTTCTACATTGGCAATTGTGACAAGCAAATTGCGACTCGCAATTTGAGAGTCGCAATTGCCAATGGTCGTACATCTGGCCCTCAATTTCTAACAGCCAAAATCAGAAATGTAACAATTTTATGTAAATATCCAGTATTATCACAGGTAAAAAAGAGCCTTGCTGCCTTTTTGCAAGTGAGATAACTTACTGAAGAAAACTCTGGGATAACCAGAATCATCTTCCTTTTAGAAGGGCTTTACATGTGCAAAAATGTGCCTCATTGACTCATTCCTTTAAAAGCAAAGCCTACAGAGATCAGCCGCCTTGGAAAAGGTGCCCAGGCTTGATTCTGAAAAGGGGATAAGGATACATAGAGATTGATGAATTTTTAGTATAGTTTTCACAGAAGTGGAACAAATAATTAAACTTGTTTTGAATACTCACAGAAGGAATCTATGATACAACTGGAATATTCAATTTAAGTCATCTTTTAATAATATTCTTGAATTCCTGGTTGCATTACCAGCCCAGACATTAACCAAGCTCTTCAAATTAGTATCAACCATCAGCTCGGTCCACACAGTAATTGAAGAATCCTCCTGACCATTAATGTTTTCCCAGAAAATACTTGCTAAAGAACCTTCTTCTCATTTCTAATCTTGACAGAACCTCAAGAGGACAGCTTTCATTGCTATGGCTTGTTCCACCAGGTCAAACTTAGTCCTGATACGAGGAGGGCTTGGGTACCCCGAACAGCCTTTTAAAGGGGTTACACTGACTGGGGTCAAGTATTAGGCAAAATCTGTTAGGAAAGATTACCTTACCATAAAATAGAAAAGTCAGTAACTTTGCTCGGACGATTCTTAAGGCAGGCTCCTCAGTAAGATTCTATAACTTATCTCTGACGCTCCAAAAACCATAAAACAATTACAACACTTTGTTTTTGATAGTTCCTAGATAAAGTTGCATGGAGTCAATCTCACTCTTCCATAACCTGAGAAAATTGAAGGAAGTTAGTTATGAGAAATAAGTACTAGCTACTTGTCAGGAAACTCAGTTTTTCTTCTCTCGACAAAAGAACCCAATCCGTATTGTGTTATCGTAAGACCCCTTCCAGAGGGCCAGAGGGCAAGCATAAGCTGTTGGTTTCATTTGCCTTGGATGTACTGGGTTCCATCCTCTTAAGGCTCTGCAAAACTAGGTCCAGTAAAACCCCTGCAGCACTTGACTTGGGTAGCGATGGCAAGAATCCACAGCCTTCTCAGGGAGGTGGGGGCAAATGCGAAGGACATCTAACATGGGCTTCAATTGGAATTCCATTGAGCATATTTTCAAGCCCATTATCGCCATTTTAGCTGCAGTTTTCTGCCACTAAAACAGCAACAATTTTATCGCCTGTCTTGATAATATGCCCCGTAGTGTGGGAGTTCTCAAGCGCAAGACTCAACAATCACTCAGCAGTGCAATAACAGATTGTCTAGCTCAGTGCCTTACTTTGATAATTAACAATACTTTAGTACACACAGAAAACTCAATACTTTGTAGAACTGCACCTGAGATACTGGGACCCAACCTCCCCTCAACCCATGTGTCTCTCCTACATAGACTAGGTAGGTTCCCACTGACTGGGACTGTGCTTTTTCGGGGCGAGGATCAAGGCACAGGTGCAGATTTTACCTTCCTACTAGTTTGTGTGCTCAGTTTGCTCATAAGTCCCTAAGTGTTATTTATCACTGCTATGGAGTTGTTCAATCCTTCTTGAGCAGCCGATAAGGAACCACTGCATGTATTTGTCTCACTCCTTCTTCAAGGAAGAGATTCTGGCAGGAGGTTCTCCCACACTCATGTCATACAGCTCTAGGCATCAGAGGCTGCCTGTGCAGGCACAGGGCTCTGGCAAATTGAAAAATGTCTGCTACTTGGTTTCTGGTCGGATGGGGGATTATGTCATGTGGTCAGAAGTCACAGTTCACCTCATTACTGCCTTTGGGGTGGTGCAACTCCACCACTGGTACAATTTCTTGTTGCAGTGTTGCAGTCCATTATTGCAATAGCATACTCTGCTCAGGCAAACTTCATTGATGCAGTGACACAATCAAACTGGACACATTGTTAATGCAGTAGCACGGTTTATTAATACTAGAGTTCCCGAATGAAACAACTCATCCACAAAGATTTCGCTCACATACCTTTAAGCAAGCAGATTGTTCTCCTCAGCTTTACTATTCAAATGGACCCACAAACCACCAGGAGAAGCTGCTTTTAATGTTCCCTGGATAATCGCAACTACTGCAGGGCTGGAAGGCCCCTTCAGTAGTTCAGCAAGTATATTGGGCTCCAGCTGCCTCAGATCAAGGGAACAGTTTCATCCTGCCAAGCAAGACTCCAGGTTATGTCCAAACACCTCTGAGAAGCTGACTGTCAGAGATCTGCTGTACAGCCAGAGTTTGTGTCTGCCGGAGTACTCTGTGAACCACAATTTTCCTTGGCCAAAGAGAACTGGAATTACAACATGGTTTCCCACTCCACAGAGTCACACAGAGGTGTGAGCTTTCTGCACCAGGCTATCAACAGTCACACTGAAGTTTGATGAGGAAACAGAAAAAAGCAGGCATTAATTACAGGGACACATTTACCCTGAACATTAGAGACTGAGTTCTCACCATTTGCCAAATGGCAGTGCTCAGGAAGATCATTTAGCAGCGCCTCAAAGCAAAAAAACCTAATTGAATTTCTAAAGAAGCCATATCTCCTCTTTCCCCACTTCAGCATATAGGTCTTCACCCTGTAGCTTCAGGAATGTCAGCTATACACTTCCTTTGGCTGGGAAAGCAACCTCACCTCCATCTTCTGTACAGAAACAGTCCAGGAGTTTCCAAATGGAACCCCTAGGCCTCCATTACTCTGGATCATTTATACACACAGTGCATGTACCACAGGACACATACACACACATTGCATACATTTGGGATGGTTGAGCTAAGATCTAGGTTAGCGCAAAGGTTTATACAAGCAGGCCAGTAGGCCTACATTCTGTTGACACAGATAAAGAATCTGGACACAACTACTGATTCACAACACATGGTATGCTGCCACCACCACTCTACATACTAAACCCACAACAGGGACTGTAGTACATTATACAATAAATGAGGGCATGCTTGGTGCGCCCCTGGAGGTGAAAAGATAGGTCTAGGACTTAACTCATGTTAAGCAACTGACACTACACTAAATTTGTGTCTTCCCCTGCCGTTAGTGCCTGACTGAGCATTTATTATCCTATTTATTTTATTTTAGACCCAATCTCACAAGTGTGTCTCTCTCACAAAGTAAATGTTCTTGTCCCAACAGTTACCATTCAGAACAAGCGTATTCGGTACTATTCTATTTAGTTAATACCTTTAGGAGTCTCAAAAGACCAAAGAGACTCTAATCCTAATGAGACTCTTTTGACAATGCCAGGCCGCGCGGGGGTGCTAAAACACAGCATTGTTTTATGTCACTCTTGGTGTAAAACCATTTAGGGACTGAAGACACATCACTCAATTTTATTCTCACCTTAGTACCAAGGTAGAGAACCCAAAAAGCATGCCACAGTACATGCAAAATACCCCAGTTCTGTAATTTCTGCCATAATCTGTTTCTTTCCACTCCATTAAAAGATGTACTATGATACACAATGCATGTTAAAAGAAGCCTGTAATCAGAGGATTGAACAATGCACAAAAGTGGATAGTAAAAACACAATTTCAATTGTGGTGTAAGTGGGTTGAAAAGCCAGTATTGGAGCAGGAATGCCCATGCTTGTTAAAACAGGTATGTACCCCTGCCAAGAGTTCCCGACTGTGTGTGAATCTTGTATTTTGACTTGATTCACCCAGCCATCACACTAATCTTATGTGTGCACCGAAGCCTACACCGGTTTCTGACAATGGAAGATCCAGGACACCAAGCCAACCTCATTGTGGGGAGGACTATTTTTCCTGTCCTAGGTGTAGCATACAACAAAGTTGTGGGAGTGGGCTACTTTTTGTGAATCCTTGGTATGATCAGACTATCTGTGTCAATGAGTGTGATCTACAGACCCTTCGTGTAAGGTCCAGTGTTGTGTACCAGAGAAGCTTTTGCTGGCAGTTCGTGTGTATGTCAGGTAAGTGTATAGAGTGAATGTAGGACCTATGTAATATTAAGAGAGAGAGAGAGTGTGTGTGTGTGTGTGTGTGTGTGTGGGTGTGGGGGGTAGATGGGTAGGTGGGTAGGTGGGTGTGTGGATGTGTGCGTGTAGTAGTCTGAGTACTGAAGCCAGTTGGATCCATTATTGATGCCCCTGAGTTTGGATGGCAGAAGATGAAGAGGAAGGAAAACGTATCTAGACATTGGAAGTGTAATGCCTACATTCATGTGGTTGAAGGATGGAGATCCAGGGTGAAAAGCGAGGAGCATGGATACAGAACTGCCTGTAGAAATTCATGAAGACTTTGATAAAAGGGGCTGCAAATAATTCTTCCTGAGCACTGTCATCACATTGTAGAAGTGCAGGGTGGCACAGCAGGTTCTGTTGTTCAAGGTGAAACATTTCTATGCCAGGTCTTACCCTTTGTCTCCGGTTACTGCTGTAGAAAGGCTGATGACTGCTGGGTGCACAGAGCTGACTCTTCATTGTGCCCATATGGTGAGTGCTTCAGCTTGGACACAATCCCATAATACCTAATGTGAGAAGCATCATTTTATAAAAAGGCTTTGCCCAGAGAATGGCTTAAAAAGGACACTTGAAAGTAGAATTGACTTAAATTGGTACCGATGTTTGACAGTGGGTCATCCTGTGTGGACAAATGTGTATAAGAGGGGAATCCAAACCACCCCACTTTGTTCCAGTCCCAAGCTTTTACTGGACAAGGAAGGTAGTGCTCTGCAAATTACTTTAAGAGCTATAGTGCAACCAGTGCAATGCATAATGTGTGTCTGACAGTCAGTCTCCCAGAGGCATGGGGACTAAACCTGAAGTTTGCATTTTCTGCTAGAGGAGCTGCCTGGTGCCTAGAGGCCTGTCTACTTGCTAAGAAAGGAAAGGAGTGTGCCCAGCCCTTCAGTAGGAGGAGGTATTTGTATGTGTATTTGTGTTTATACTAATAGAGCGCCTATCACCCAAGGTCTCTAAGCGCTAGGATGTTAACATAGTTCAAAATACATATGCACTACAGTATCTAGCAGAAAAAAAAGAAACTCAAGAACCGAGAGAGGCAAACAGAGACCACAGACGGAAGCTAACCATAGGCTTCTCTGAATAGTACTGTTTTCAAGCACTTCCTAAAAGGTAAGAGCCTGGTTTCTTTGCGGAGAGTCTCTGGTAATTTATTCCAGAGTTTAGGAGCCACTACGGAAAAGGTTCGGCCACCCAGTCTAGCTCCATTAAACCGTGGACAGACTAAAAGACTTGAGTCTGATGAGCGGAGCAGGCGGCTGGGTGCATAAGCCTTCAAACGGTCCCTGATAGATTCTGGGACTGTGCCATACTGTGATTTATGTGCAATACATAAAGCCTTGAATTCAATACGTTGTTTCACTGGGAGCCAATGCAGCGGCTTCAATACTGGGGTTGCATGAGCGCTTCTAGGTAACATATAGATTAACCTCGCAGCATCATTCCTAACAACCTGCAGTTTTTTAAGGAGTGCTTCAGGTAGCCCAAAATAGACTGCATTCCCATAATCTAAACGGGAAAGAATGAGCACAGTCACCACAGTCTGTCTTGTTGAAATCGACAGAAGATGTACCAACTTCCAGAGTTGCCGCATTAAACCAACACAGCTCCCAACCACTGCTGAAACTTGCTGCTTTAATGAGAGGTTGGTATCCAACATGAGACCCAAACTCTTAACTGCGGGTACTGGAGAGGGCACTGTGCCTAACTCAAACAGCCAGCAACAGCTAGACCAAGGTGGAACCATTGTGGACAGTACAAGGACCTCCGTCTTATTTGGGTTTATCTTCAAGGAATTAAAAGTCATCCAGTTAGTAATGAACCGGAGGATATTCTGGACATTAACCTGAGAGGAAGCAGTGTTATCAATACGGACAATCAGTTGCGTGTCATCCGTGTAGTTAAAAACTTGACAGTCGAGTTTGGATAATGCATAGATCAGTGGCTGTAGATAAATGTTAAATAGGAGGGGGGATAAAGCTGAGCCTTGAGGTACACCTCACCCTAGCCTACCGGCCTTAGATGTATACTCTCCCATCTGAACTCTCTGAAAACGATCAGCCAAGAAAGAGGAGATCCAGCGGAGGGCATTCCCCGAAACTCCCAGCCGGCTGACACGGGACACCAATTTATCATGGTCCACCGTGCCGAACGCGGCTGAGAGATCTAAGAGGATAAGGACAGATGGAACCTTCCTGTCTGCTGCACATCGCAGATCATCTAGAACCGAAAGCATCACCAATTCCGTACTATTGTGTGCTCGGAAGCCAGCTTGTCTAGAATGGAGGAGATTATTATTATCTCCTATATAAGATGAAAGAGCACAGAGCACATGTTGCTCCAAGACCTTAGCCATGAAAGGGAGCTGAGAAATCGGTCGATAATATTTTGGATTTTTAGCATCTGCTCCCACCTTCTTAAGAAGGGGGATAACAAAGGCTTCCTTAAGCTCGAGTGGGACCCTCCCACTGGCTAATGATGTGTTCAGTATAGATAGAATATCCCCTTCAAGGGCAGGCATAATAGATTGAAACACTTTCGGGGGACAAGGGTCGTCGGGCGAACCAGACTTAATTTTCAGTGCAATACGCAATAAGTCGTGGGACTCAAGAGGGAGGAAGTCCAACAAAGAATTGTTTTGTGGCATTAGCAGTTCCTCTTCTGACGGTGGGACAGAGGTGAGGCAGGAGCTGTTTATGTTGGAAATAATGTCTTTGACTTTAGTCAGGAAAAACTCCTGCATCTTCTCAAAGTCTGGACTGGGTACTTTAGGACAGCTCAGCTCTCTGAGAACTTTAAAGGATTCCTTTTGGATGTCAACTGCATCCTTTATCTTGGTTTCATAATAACTAGACTTAGCTACAGCCACAGATGATTTGTAAAGTACCAATTTAGCATTGTATACAGATTTGGAAGCAGAGTCCAAAAGATGCCTCCAAAGACGCTCAGATTTACGGAGAGCTTGTTTTTACATTCTAAAGGCAGGAGTATATCAAGGGGCTCCCTTACTATTTTCTGACAGCCTAATCCTTTCTAGCGGCACAGCATGGTCAATCGCTACCAGCACATCAGATGACATTTCTTTATACATTAAATCCACGTTGGTAGGCTGGGCCGGTAAATGTGTAGAATCTACCAGGACTCTGCTAAGTTTGGCTTCAACAAAGGCTTCCTTGAATTTAGTTTCATCAAGTTTTAGCAATTTACGATTCATTTTCCAGCGAGCCGATCTGTGTTTCAGACGTTTGTCCAAAAACAGTGTACGGTTGATTAAAAAATTGGTCAGACCAGCTACAAGGGCTGTTAACAAGATGGATGGAATTTAAAGAGTTTGAGGTCCAGATCAAATCCAAAATATGACCTTTATCATGAGTAGGATGGTTTACCGTCTGAGAAAGCCCAATCGTTGTCATAAGGTCGTCAAAATTACTGGCTGACAAATCTCTCGGGTTTTGGTCCCAGTGATAATTAAAATCACGAGGACCAGAATTTGCTGATATTTAGAGCAAATATTAAACATAATTTCATAAAACTGATGATTAAAGTGGGGAGTCGGCTGTGGAGGGCGATAGGCAATAATCACGGCTAAACAGGCAGAAACAAATCCTAACCTAATCCCCAAAAGTTCTGCTCCATCAAGGCTTTCCTCAATGATTGTCTCTGTGCTGTAGATGTCACGGAGAAGGAGAGCTACCCCTCCCCCTCTTTTATTCATGAGGCGATTGTATGTCAAAGCTCTACATTGGGGGGAAGGGAAGCTACAATGTCTGGTCCTGACCTCTCATTGAGCCAGGTTTCTGTAAGTGCCAGGAAATCGAGTTTCTCATCCTGTAAGAGTGAGAACACCTCAAGAGAATGTTTCGCAAGTGATTGGGTGTTTAGTAGAGCAAAATGTAGATTAGACCTGGTCTCTAAACAGGCCTTCCCGGCCTTGCTATCTAAGCTTGACTTCGACAGACAACTTAATGGGAGGCTAAGGCCATTCACTAACAAGTTCTCTCGGTGCAATCGCTCCATCACCGAGTCCTTTAGTGAGAATGAGGATGAAGTATAATATAATCGGCATAATTCCTCCCGATTATAAGTGATAATTTGGCCAAAGATTTTGGCCACTGGGCACGGTGGGGCGCGGACGGGCGCAGACGGGCTTGCCTTTGGCGCGCCTTCGGCCCACTGCGCGCGTCCGCTGCGCGTCCGGGAAAGCAGGAGAGTAGATAGTGGTAGAAAGTGGGAGGAGCCGCGTCCCTCCACACAATCGGCATGGCAGATTATAGACAATAAACCCAGCCAGTTCCTGGTGTGTGAATCACCTTGAGAAAGCACCCAAGAGCAAATCCCATATTGTGTGTGGGTCCTCTGGCCCCTTCTTCATGGTTCCTACATTCAAGCTGCCACAAAGGCCGCCCCAATCAAGCATAGCCATAGTCACTACAGGCTGTGAACATGATCAGCCATCCCTGAAGGTAGGAAAACAATAAGGCTCCTCACCACTTTGAGCCTGATCAGCCTGGGAGGCCACAACTGCTGGAGCATCTGTGCTGTGGTCCCAGCCCCAGTTGTGCTTTGGTTCCAGACCAGCTGTGCTGCCTTCACTCTACAACGTCCACACAAAAGAGACTATTGTGAAGACAGAACCTGCAGGTTGGCACACAATGTGACAGTGATAATCTGTACTTTTACCGAATCCATTTCTCTGATTCCAGATACTGGGTACTGTAATTCCTAGGGTTACCTGGGTGGAGAAAAGATACTAAAGTAGAAGTGTAGTGCCTTCTGTAGGACGGAATTAAGGATACAACCCTGTATTCACTTAGAAAAAACTGCATTCTGTAGTATTTAGTTCTATTGGTCGATTACATTTAATAAAGCATTACTTTTTCTAAAAGGCCCAGTCCTATTGTGTCTGTTGGTTGATGGAGTTTTGGAGTGCCTTCTCCCAACACAATCTTCTTGAGAAGCCTATGATTGAGTCAAAGGTGGGAATGCTTGTATTTAGCCCAGTTTGCAGAGCCATAGTTGGGAAGACCCCTGGACACCAGGGGAAAGCTCTCAATGACCTGAGTTGGGGCTCAGAAGTCCCTGTTTGCCTTGTACCCTCCTCTCCATTGAAGGGGGTCCACCAGCACAGGCTTATCATATGGGAAACAGCCCTTACAATGCGTCTGTTACCACGCATGCATGACACTGGTGGAAAGGGCCTATGTGTGGTAAAAGTGCTGGCGTGTGGTAAGGCCATACGTGTGGTAAAGCTGCCAGCATGCTTAAAGCTATCGGCGTCGCTAGAGAAAACGGAGAGACCCTTCTCCTTCCTCTTTACAACCTGTGCGGTGCCTGGAGAGATGTCTCATTGTGAGTGAGGTAACGGGGACTGGGCCTGGGGCGGAGGTGGGGTTGGTTTTAGGGAGTTAGGGTATTTTTAAAAAGGGCTAAGGTGGGGGGTCATGCAGGTGGACCTGTTTTAGGGTTCAGGGCAGGGGACAGGTATTTTTAAAAAGGGCTGGGGTTGGGAGGGTGATATGCAGGGGTACTGTTTTAGGGTTACGGGCACAGCCAGCAATACTATGAGCTTATAACTTGCAGGGATTGACGCTGTATCTTTTTTTATAGATTAGTGAATTTTTGAGTCATGCCATGATTCAGTGATTGCGTGCTATTGTACGCAATTATTATGTAATGAGTTAAGAACATCGGACCAAAATTGAAGGTTGTATTTGAACAAACCTGCAGGAAGGCTGCTTGGGCCCGGGGGGCCATCCTGGTGAGTGTTTTAATAACTTAAAATACTTGAGAATGTCTGTGGTTAATAGACCATATATTTAGTACATACTCATTATAAATGCCAACAGCACTGAATTGGGGGATAGAATCTAGGTTTCCTCTGACCTATATTTGCATTGTAGTGTAACTCACACATTTTCGCATAATCATGCAGAATTAACCCCATATTTAGTGAGGTTAAGTGGATTTACGGGGCTAGTTTCTCAGCACACAATGCACCCACCCATTTTAAATGGACAAGAGGATGCATTTTTTAGTAAAAAATAGCTCTAAATGCAACAGAACAGAAACAGCGAGAGTAGACGCTATCTAAATGTACTCATGTGGTAGGATTTCTCCCCTATAATAGCTCTCAACACGATTACGCCGAACTCATGTAATTATCAGGGGTAAATTCTGCATCAAAGAGTAACCCAGAACTGCTGATATTATTCTGATTACTCCGGCACAATTAAAATCCCTCCCAGGCTTATATTTCTTGCACTTGGACAGTTGGTGTTACACTGGATTAACAGGTTGTGAATTTGAGGTGTGGCATAAGGCAGAGGGTACGGGGTAAGGTCTATCTCAGATTGTGAAATACAAAGTGGCAGTTTTGTAAACTTCCGGTAGAGTGGGGAAACCGATACCTGTTGAAAGAGAGAAGCATGGAGGTGGAACATGAAGACATCAATCAATCAATCAATCAATCAGGTTACTTGTAAAGTGGGACTGCTCACCAGTAAGTGTCTCAAGGTCCTGAGTGGGGAGGCATTGGATTCATGGTTCAGTTGAAGAGCCAGGTATTGAGGTCCTTCCTGAATTGAGGAAACATTGGTGATTGCCTGATATATAGAGGTAGGGACTTCCAGGTCTTCTCAGTGAGGTAGGAGAAGATTTTACCTCCAGAGGTGGTCTTACAGATGCGTGGGATGGTGGCCAGGGCCAGTTGGGCAGATCAGAGATGTCTGGTGAGAGTGTAGAAGGACAGGTGAAGGTTGAGTTATGCAGGTCTGGCTCTGTGGAGGGCTTTGTAGGTGTACGTGAGGAGCTTGAAGGTAATTCTTTCATTGATAGGTAGCCATTGAAGGTTTCTGAGGTGATGGGTGATGTGGTTGCAGTGGGGGATGTTCAGGATGAGTCTGGCAGAGGCATTCTAGATGTTCTGCAGTTTATATAGGAGATTTCTGGTTGTGCTGTCATAGAGTACATTGCCGTAGTCGAATCTGCTGCTGATGAGTGCATGGGTGACCTTTTTTCCTGGACTCGGTGGGGATCCACTTAAAGGTCTTCCAAAGCAGTCCAAGCTTGTGGAAGCAGGAGGATGAGACAGCGTTGATTTGGCATTTAATTGAGAGTGAGGAGTCCAGGATGATGCAGAGGTTTTGTGCGAGGATCATGGGTGTGGGGGGGTTTCCGAGCGCTGCGGCCCAATACAAGTTGGCCCAGGTGTAAGGGGTGGAGCCCATTATGAGGACTTTGGACTTGTCTGTGTTAAGCTTGAGGCAGTTGTCCTTTATCCAGGTGGAGACTGCTTTCATCCCATTGTGGAAGTTGCTCTTGCCAGCTGTTGTTTTTTTGTAAGGGAGAGAATCAGCTGGGTGTTGCCAGTGTGGGAGATGATGTTGAGACTGCGGCTGTTGATGATGGCTGCAAGTGGGACCATGTAGATGTTGAAGAGGGTGGGGCTCAAGGAGGATCTCTGAGGCACTCCACAGCTGATCTCTGTGGGTTCTGAGTAGAATGGTGGAAGTCTGTCTTTCTGTGTTCAGCCACCTAGGAAGGAGTGAATCCATTCTAGGGCTTTGTCACGGATGCCACTGTCATGGAGTCTTGCGTAGAGGGTGTGGTGGGAGACAGTATGCAAGACGGCTGAGAGGTCCAGGAGGATGAGTGCTACAGACTTGACTTGGTCGAGGAGTGTGTGAATCTTGTCTGTAGCAGTGAAGGGAGCTGTCTCGGTGCTGTGGTTGCTTCTGAAGACCAATTGGGAGATGTCCAGAATGTGGATCTTTTGATGAACTCGGAGAGTTGGACGTATATGGCTTCCTCCATTACTTTGGCTGGGAAGGGGAGCATACAGATGAGTCTGTATGTCAGGATTCCTGCCACAGCTCTCCTCTCTTGACCATCACAATATACCGGCATGACTCATATCATTCCTCCCAAACCTTATGAATGAACAAACATCTTGTACCCTGACTTTTGACCATATTACATGCTGTTGGTAATAGCTAGCTGAAGCTGGCGTTCCCTTGCTTGTTTGAAAAGGCTTAACAGCTTTTACAAATGTTTTACCATGCATATGCAAGGTCAGATTTCAGGCACCATGGAAACATCCAGAAAATCTACCAGAATAAGCATCAAGCAACCGCCATATATGACCTCAACGTGACCCATCCAGAAGACAGCCATCATTGAAATAATCCCTTGCACCTGTTCCTTGCTATAAGCAATTAGAATGCAACCTTTTTTAACATTCTAAAACACCTTCTAGAAGACAGACTCATCAAATTAATCATCTACACCTGTTCCTTGCTATAAGCAATTAGAATGTGACCTTTGTGAACATTCTAAAAAACCTTCTAGAAGACAACCTCATCAAGTCTATTATCTACACCTGCTCCTTATTACAAACAATTAGAATGTGACCTTAAGAATGTTCTAAAGCAGTCTTATTTAAAGACTGTCCACACTCCTTCCCTTCGCTTAGTTTCTTCACCTGCCACTTACCTATTTCCCGGCTTCCAGGACTCTGTCTTACCAGCTCCCTTAATCCTCCTTCTTTGACCTCACTGCAAAGAATGCCCTACATTAGTGTCGCACCAGGATGGAACAAAGAACAAGAAGAAAATGTAAGATGCATTAACAAACTTGATTTTACTACATGCTAAGCTCATTTGCAACATTGTGCAGCAAACAAAGTTGGTAGGTCTCTGCAAGAGAGGACTTGGGTAAAGCTAGCCCCACTGAAATTTGCTGGTGGGTTTGATGCTGAAATCATACTGACTACAGTTTTAAACATTTTGATAAAGGAGCTTCTACGGACAATGTAAATGAAAAAAAAGAACAATAAAACTAAAGGTTGGTTGAGATTTGAAAACCTTTAGTGAGGGTGATACCTTAAGAGATAGAGTTAATACTAAAGTAAAGCCTTATTATTTGTTTGTTTATAGGTACCATATCTGTTGGTACTACTCATCAGACTGGTGTGAATGCCTGCTGCAGTGTTGCTGTTGAGTAGATGAGCCACAACATCTTTGACCCTATACGCTCTCTCCATTCCAATCACCTTCCCCCTGGGATGTGCCACCAGAGCAGTGTTGCCTCCTGTAAACCGAGGGCAAGTCTCAGGAGGTTTCAGGAGGTTTTGGGAACTAGTGTCGCCGCCATTGGAATCATCTGGAATCCAGGTAGGTCGCTTATGACACTGTAGTTCTTGAGGTCCGTCGGGTCAGCAGATGGTTTATTCAGGAGGGGGTCGATCTCTGCGTGTTTCCAGTCTTCAGGGAAGGTGGCGGTCTCGATGGAGCAGTTGATGGTGTGGCAGAGTTCAGGCGAGATAGAGGTGCCAGCTCTTTTGAAGATGTAGTGAGGGCAGAGATCTGAGGGGGCTCCGAAGTCGATGCTATTTATGAGCCTGAGGGTGTCATTGAAGGTGCGGGTGGTCAGTTGGGCAGGGTTTGCTGGGGTCTGGAGCCATTGGGTGCGGTGGTTGAGGATAGGGTGGGCGGGTCTTGGGTTGTGAAGCTGTCATAGATCTTCTTGATCTTGCTGTGGAAGAAGGTGGCGAGGTTGTCACAGAGGTCTTGAAATGGGGAAATGTCAGCTGTCCCTATGTTGGGTTTGGCTAATTCTTTGACCATGGTTAAGAGTTTTTGGCTTTTGTGTGCATTGGAGTTGATGTGTTCCTGTATGGCTGCTTTCTTTGCTGTTCTGATGAGGATCGTGGTGAGTGGTGATTGCAGTTTTGAAGGCTGAGTGGTCTGCTGCGATGTTGCTGCTCCTCCATCTTTCTTGAGTAATCTGCAAGTGCACCTGGCCTCTTGGAAGGTGGGAGAGAACCAGCTCGCTTTATTGAAGAGCTGCTTGCCTGAGGGGAGCCGGTGTGTTGGTGCAGTTGGAGATCCAACAGTGGAGGTTGCGTGCTGAGTCGTTGGCGTCTTTGAATGTCAGTGGCGGTATTTTGCTAAGGGAGGTGGTGACCTGGTCTTTGGTGACCTAGTTCCAACTTCTGTGAGGAAAGCGGTGGGCGTGGTGGCATACAGTGGGTTTTGTGAAGGACAAATGGATGCAGTGGTGTTCAGTTCAATGTGGCTTGGAGGTGTGGCTGCCGGAGATATTGTTTCTTGCGGAGAAGATGGGATTGAGCATGTATCCTGCTGAATGGGTTAGAGAGGTGACTAGTTGTTTGAGTCCGATCGTGGTGATGTTCTCCAGTGTGGATGAGGTGTTGCGGTCATTGAGGTAGTCCATGTGGAAGTTGAGGTCGCCGGGGAGGATGTAGTCCCTTGAGAACGATGAAGTCAGCTATGGCTTCGCTAAAGGAGGGTGGGGTCTGGGAGGTCTGTAGATGAGGGTGCCGCAGAGGGTGGTGTTCGGGTTGGTCTGGATCGGGAAGTGGAGGTAGAGGTGTTCCATGTCAGGTGAGTGGTCGTCAGAGCTGCTTGTGAGGCAGACAGTGTTTTTGTGTACGATGGTGATCCCTCCTCCTGTCTGGTTTACGCAGTCCTTGTGGATGATTTTGTGCCTGTCGGGTATGGCGGTTGTGATGTCTGGGGCTGAGGTGGGGTTCATCCAGGTTTCCGTGAAGAAGGCAACGTTGGGGGAGATGGAGACGAGCAGGTCCCAGATCTCCACACCATGTCTTTGAATGTGTGGGTATTGAGTAAGATGCTGCTGAGGTGGTTCGAGTCCAGTTCTTGAGGGTCGTGCGGTCGGTGGGTCAGATGTGCGGAGGCATGAGAAGGCACAGTTGTGGCAGGTGAACGGGTCTTGGGTGTTGTTTGGTGACACGAGGTGGCAGGCGGCCGAACATTTGGGGTTGAGTGTGTGGTGGGTGCTGGCCTTGTAACAGTGGGGGCCACAGGAAAAAGTGTCTGTGGCAATGGGTGCGGTCCAGGCGCAGACAGGCAGAAATGGGCTTGCCTTTGATGCACCTCTGGTGGGTCTGCACAGCAGCCGCCATTAGGTAGTGTTGGTTAGGTGGGAGGGCTGGTCTGCTGGGTGGTAGGAGGCAGAAAAACGGCACTTGGTAGGGAGTGGGTTGTGGGGAGCGAGCAGTGGCGAGAGCGGGAAGGGGGAATCTGAATGCAAGTAAAGGACAGAAGTGAGTGGTGAAATAAAATGCAGTGCAAAGAAATACAGAAAAGGCAATATAAGAAAAGAAACAACAGCAATAGAATAAAAAGAAAATAAACAGCAGACAGAACAAGCACTCACCTCTGGACCACCATGGATGAAGCACTTGTGGGGTCCTGTGGGTGGAGGAAGGCCTCGAACTGCAGGCCTAGAGCTCAGGAGGGCAGTCCACTACAATGTAGAGCTGCGCGGTAGCGGGAGTAAACGCATGCTGACAAGGTCAGTGAGGTCGCTCCTTCACCACGCAGCGGCCACCGTTTAGTAGTGGTGAGGAGGTGGGAGAGCTGGTCAGCTGGGAGACGGGAAAATATTGCTTGGAAGGGGCGGGCCACAAGCAGTGGCAAGGGCAGGAAGGGGAGAACCGGAGACAGAATAAAGTACAGAAGTGAACAGGGAAAACAAGAGGCAGCACAAAGAAAAGAAACAAAATCAATACAATAAAAAGAAAAGAAGCAGCAGACAGAACAAGAGCTCACCACTGGGCCACAAGGGATGAGGCACAGGCACGCAGACAAGGTCAGTGAGGTCGCCAGTGAGATGGACATGGTTATGAAACAACTGCAGAGTAGAAAAGAAACGCTTTAGAATGGAAAATTGCTGCAAAGGTAAAACAGGAGTGCAGAAACGTTTAAAAAGTGGAAACCATCAGTAACTGATGAAAAGAGAAGGAAAGAAAGGAGTTCAATGTCTGTCAAGTAAAGACAGCAGAGAGTTAAAAGGACGAGTAAAGAGAAGGACGGAGGTGGGCAAAACGGAGAGCAGGGATTGTTCATGGAATAAAGCTAAAGCAGGAACAGCAGGTCATCCAGAAAGAACTGGTGAGGAGAAAAAATGAAGCAGTGAGAGCAGGGAGGGGTTAGAACAGAAAGGTAAGCAGGGAGAGGAGGAGAAAGAATGAATGTATGGGAAGAGAGCAGGAAACTGGACAGGAAAGAAAGAAATGAGGAATGCGGGAATAACTCTCAGAAGAAATTATGTAAATTGTGAAAGTGGAACAATGGTTAATAGGAATAGACACCTGGACAGGAGAGAGAGCGGAGAAGTAAATCAGTGCCTAGTAAGACAGCAAGTAAACATAGCAACTGACACAGATGTGCCACGTCCATGGGCCACAAGTGCTTCAGGGTCACCACAAGGGCATAATGCAGGCCCCAGCAGCCCATGCTATACAAAGGGGTCCCCAACCATCAGGACGGCCGCATTCTACCCAAGTCCAATGACCATCTGTGATACATGGGAGACTCATATGCCATTCTTCATATTCTGCAGCGGGTAGCCAATCATTTTGCATTATGCCACAGAGTCTCTCCAGTTGGGCTGTTGCAGCTTCCAGGACACGGTTCTTGAGAGCTGTGCTAGGCTGTGCTACGGATGGCGCCTCGATAGCAGACGCTTAGAAAATATTTCAGCAGCTCATCCAGAGGTTGAAGTGCATAACAGATTAGAGTATGAACTGTTATCTTAAGTGCGAGAGGGTGAAGGTGATAGAGTTTAGGCCAGGGACATGGATAAAAAGAACATTCTGTAACTACGCTGATGGCATTACACCTTCAGGTAAATACATATAATATATAATGCACACACCATATATGAAAAAGAAATGTCGATTAAAGTAACTGGTGGGAAAGGCATTCCAGTTCAATTTCAGTTGGTTAATGTGGTGAGTGCAGATATCTGTGTGTGTAACCAGATGTCCACAGAACTAACTCCTGGTAGGTACACTTGAGAACAGCGACATGTATGAGTCCCCAGCCTGTGACAGAAAGCACTGAATGTGCAAGTCATTGTTTTTAAATTTTAGTTCACATTAGAAAATAAGCTGCAGCAAAATTTGCAGAGATTATGTGCCATTATTTATACTTTGGTGGATGGGATACCCAGTCAAAACATGACTGATCCCATCTCCTGTATTACTATAATGCACCTGTATTATGACGTAAAGGACATCTGTCATATTTGTGACAAAGTACCCTGTGCACCAAGATCTAAGTAAGGCCCTTAGGGGCATATTTAGAATGCACCTGCACCACTGGCGCATCATTTTTTGTGACGCTCCGGTGGCGCTGTGCCCTGCTCCATATTTACTAGACAGCGCTAAGCCACTTTGCGTGGCTTAACGCAGCCTTGTAAATATCTCTTGTATGATGCAGTTTTCTGCATTAAAAGGGCAGGCAATGGGTGTTGCAGTGGGCAATACCAGCAACACCCATGGCATTTTGATACTGCCCCAGATTTACAACTGATCGTAAGCCCCCCCAGGGGAGGCATAAGGGTGGCGCGACCAGCAGAAATACTTTGATTTCTCCTCATTTTTTGCTCTTTCTATGTGTTCTACATTCTGCAATCCAAATAGAAGTAGCAAAACAACATTACTTATTGTTTTTGTGCAAGAAGGTGTCCCTTCTGCATAAAAACAATTCTCCCTGCAACACAAGGGTGTCTGCGTTGGTGCATGGCTACTGTTTCAGTGCCAGTGTAGGGGTGAATACAAGAGTGCGCCATATTCTTGTAAATACAGCGCATTCCTACACTTGGAAAATGACAGAGCTTGGCGCAGCAAAATTGCTGGTGGCACTGCGCTGCGCCATTGTCTCGCAAATGATGCCCTCATTGTTAAAATAAAAGAAGTATTTTAAAAATAAGCATTGTTAGTAATATGGAATCACACTGTACCTAATGTAGACCTTTATCTTTATGTTTTCATATGAAGGACGCACTCCAGAATATCCAGCTGATAACACATTTACATTACCTCTCACATAGAATCAATCTTTGGCACCAGGAAACCTCTAATGTCTCCATTGATTATCCTTACAACTAATGGACAGCCTAAGGTGTTCCACTGCAGTTACTAATTAGTTCCCCTAATGTCACACTGCTATGTTGACAGATTCTAATGTGTCCCAACAGGATGGACACAGATATGTCATAAGAATTTGAGCACATAAAACACATAATAAGCAAAGGTTAAATCATACCAGAGTGTATAATAGGAAAACATTCTTATAAAAAGGAAGAAGGGACTAATCCTTCTTTGTGTCAGCTAACATGAAAATAATACAAATAGGCCCACAACTAAGTATGTCACAAAATATTTTTTACAATTTATTACACATATATTGGTTAAAATACAGTTTCCACATGAATTTCATTAAAACATAAAAACATCAATATTTCATACATCAAGGAAAACATTTTGTTTAAAAAAGAAAACTACAGTCGACGCGGCGTTTCGGTGATATTTCAATGGTGTTCACCTTCTTCAGGACAGTTTTCTAAATAATGGAGAATATTTGTATTATTATCACATCCCTGAATGGCTGACATTACTGATTCATATCCTAATACACTCTTTAATGTTACATAAACATACCTTGCAATCTCTCTCTATTTTCCGTGGAATTACAGCAATACTTGACCGTCAAAGTTCTATCTTGTGTGAGAAGATATCTCACAGTATAAGTCTAAAGGTAATAAACAGCACTTAATTACAATCATACTTTCCATCCTATGACTACATCTTTATTTCCACCATTTTATATAAAGCACATTCTATTACACATACCAGTTAAAAACAATATTAGAAATCTGAGATGCTTGGTTGGAGCCACCCGGTTGGTTTATTATCTTTCATCAACTAATGCAGTGGATACAAAATGAGCATAAAGTCAAGTCAATCGGTCTCCATGTCTCAAATAATGGAGAATTCTTTACAATAAAATGTATATGAACTTGCCAAGAATGACAGGTATATCATGGAGCCAATTACGGTCTACATGTGGGTCGCATTGGGATGCTGCCAACCCCTCGCGGTACCGTCATAGGTGATGTTCGCGAGGTTTTCTCTTAATCTAAATGAATGTTATAAATAGATTTAGATTTAGAAGGAGAAATTATCTGCACAGAATTATCTGAGTCTCCACAAGATCAGGTAAACTGATCAATAATTGTTCTTTGCTGATTAGGGCTAACAAGATACTATCTGTAAGTTTGTTGGAGGATAGAAACAATTTCTCCTTCTAAATCTATCATGTTTATGTAACATTAAAGAGTGTATTAGGGTATGAATCAGTAATGTCAGCCATTCAGGGATGTGATAATAATACAAATATTCTCCATTATTTAGAAAACTGTCATGAAGAAGGTGAACACCATTGAAATATTACCGAAACGCAGCGTCAACTGTAGTTTTCTTTTAACACCTTAGGAGCTTCGTAAACATACCTCCCCAGTGCTGCGCTGTCCATTATCCAGTGCTGAATTGGACGTCCAACGGTCGCACGCAGCACTGGGGAGGTAGTGCCCGTGACGACCGTTGGCCGACGGCAGCACTTAAAGGGTTAAAAAAAAGAAAAATGTCCTTGATGGATGTATGAAATATTGATGTTTTTATGTTTTTATGAAATTCATGTGGAAACTGTATTTTAACCAATATATGTGTAATAAATTGTACAAAATATTTTGGGACATACTTAGTTGTGGGCCTATTTGTATTATTTTCATATTATTTTCATGTTAGCTGACACAAAGAAGGATTAGTCCCTTCTTTCTTTTTATAAGAATTTTTTCTTATTATACACTCTGGTATGATTTAACCTTTGCTTATTATGTGTTTTATGTGCTCAAATTCTTATGACATATCTGTGTCCATCCTGTTGGGACACATTAGAATCTGTTGACATACTTACCCAGTCCCTATTGTGAATTGTAGGGTACCTCCCTTTTTTTAAAACCAGACACTGCTATGTTGCCCATCTCCCTGGATTTGCTGTCCCAAACCCACACTTCTAACAGATTACAATATGGAGAGGCAACAAAGAATGAAAGTCTCTTCAGTCCAAAAACACAGGAAGTCCCAAAATCTTTAGAATTATTCTTTATTGTTCATTTGATAAATGGCATAAAACGCAGCAAAGCAGCAAACAAGTTTCACCCTTAAATCCCAAGCTTCATCAGGGCTTAAGTCCTAAAGGTGAAATTCAAATCTCATACATTTTCTTTTTCGGTATGTTGTTACACTCAGTATTTTGCAGTGAACACCAGATATCGTTACCTCTTTGTACCATGTTCACAGTTAAGGTACCAACAAACCAGGGGCCATATTATCAAGAAAGGGCGATACATTATTGCCGCTTTTATCAGCAGGAAACTGCCGCTAAAGCAGCGATAATGGGCTTGATAATATGCCCTTGTGAATTCCCATAGAAGCCCAGGTTCTGGTGTTCACCTGGGCTTCTATGGGAATTCAATAGGGCATATTATCAAGCCCATTATCGCCACTTTAGCTGCAGTTTCCTGCCGATGAAAGCGGCGATAATGTATCGCCCTTTCTTGATAATATGGCCCTAGGTTCCGTCGGCCAAAACCATCCATTACAGCCATATACGGGTTCTGAAACAGCTTTTCCTGATTAATCAGTTGCGCAGATTTACAGTTCTCTCAAGTAGCAGGCACCCTGGCAAGAAAGCATATTTATTATTTTGCTGTCGCTGCCTCCCTTGGCTTTTCAGACAGAGGCAGGTGAAGGCCAGCATTATTCACTTAGGATTTTTTTTCTTCAAAATGTATGCAAACTGTAAAAGATTGGGAACATGGATCCCAATAGAACTTGCTCACTGAGGTCACAGAAAAAGCCATTTAGCGGTAGGAGGCACTTTGTTTTTGTCATTGCTTCTAGTGCCTTATGGTATGGTGTTGTGCACTCCCTGCCTTGCCATCCCACTTGTAAGGTGCACATAAAAGACATGGGCCACAATTCGGAAATGTGTAGAGTGGAATTCAGTTCTGAATAATAGGAACTCCGGCGTGCCTACATGCAAATTTACTAGGTGTTGGGAATAACAAATTCAGTTTTACTAGCTGGAATCCAGCAGGTAAGATTAGTGTAGGAAAGGCTACAATTTAGCTCGGACCCCTTCCATAACCCCTGTCTGAACATCAGCTGCCCCTCATACCTTCAACCTCCTCAGCCCTGCCTTACAACAGCCCACTTTTACTAGTGTAACTTGTACACTTTTACCTACTGCTCAGAGAAGGTGGTAAATTATTATGCTAAACCCCACAGAAAAGGGAATAACATGCAGAATATCAACACGTACGTCTGGGTCCCATTTAGTTGGGATTAATTAATAATTGCACAGTACTGGTGGGCTATTAGTGCATGGTACTGGTAACTACTGGTGCAGAGTTTTCACCCCACTAGTACCTACTAGCCAGGGTGGGCTTCTTAAAGTGGCTGATTAAGACAAAAGACTCTGTCATCAGAGAAGTTTACTAATACACAGCAGGGGTGCTTCACCACATTAGATTTCATCAGAATGCAATGCATCAGAATGTAAAAAAGAGGCAGTGATATTGCATTGTATTATCATCTGCATAGCACGTTCTTAACCCTCGAGAAGCATAACCACAAAAATGTTCCTTTGCTTTTGCTTAGTGTTTTGAACCCATTCACATCAGGCACAATTTAAACAGAAACTAAAGAAAATAAAATATTCTATCAGCATGTTTCTTTTTATGTCAGCATCCTGTTTAATAAATTATAACAAACATCAGAAGGAGCAAACAGGGAGGGAGTAGCCAACTACTTATTTTTTATCAATGCAAATGGGACATTAGGTCCAACAAAGATAAAAACATTTCACTGGCCCTGTCTTCTCTCTACGCTTTGTAGCCTGCTCACACCGTATCTTCTCTTTGTGCAGTAAGTAATTAGATGCACAAATTTCAAAGGACACTCCTCCACAGCACTAGCTGAGATATTTTTTTAATTATTTTTATTTAAATATAAATGGCACAGTTAAGTAATTTGGTTACATAGCAAATATTCTACATCTACATTCCTATATAATATTCATCGTTCGTTTTTGCTATTATGACATTGCTCGTATCTTGCTTCGCATTTGCACATCCGCTCATGTACTGGTTTCTATAACCTTAATACATTTTTAGGTCATTAGTCACTGTTGGTAATGCACATATTGCTTCCCTGTAGGTCAGGCCCGGTTCTAGGGGTGGGGGGTGGGCCCACCCCGGGTGGGCCCACCCCCCACCCAAACATGAGCCTGGCCCAGGGTGGGCCCACCCAAACATGAGCCTGGCCCACCCAAACAGGATCCTTGGCCCTCGCAGTGAGGGCTTGAAGGCAGGCGCGCAATGCCTTTGGGATCAAAGTTCTTCAACCCTCCCTGTCGTGTGTGTCAGCCTGGCCGAGCCAGCTTCCCAGGCTGACACACAGACAGTTTTAGAGATTATCGCAGCCCCGCACCCGAGTACTTCACAGGTCTTTAAAGACCATGTACATGTTAACGAGGCTTTGTTTATTTTTTCACTCCTTCATCTCCACATGGCGAAAGGTGACAAATCCTTTCTTTGACAACGGTCACCTTTGCCTTCTGTTCTGCTGTGTGGATATTTCTTTTTCTATGCAGCATAGGAGAAAATAAGTTTGTTTATTTCTATTCACCTTTCCTGACCCCTGCAGTGACTGACACAAAGTTTGACTAATGGAGTAGGTAAGAGAATGTGTTACAAAAAATTTTTCTTTTTAAAATCTGCACAGGCCCAGCAGGACACATACTTCGTGTGTGTTTCATTTAAACAGTTTTTATCATTATAGTGGCCGATGCTGGACAACAATAATAATACAAAATACCCAGATAACGCTGGTGATTAATGATCCTGCTGGAGAGAAATCATTTGTCTGTTAGTAGTTTTTAAATGCTGATTAACTGTATTTTATGTAGATAGCTTCAGGGCTCTAAGTGGGATGAATAAACTGGGGGGTCTCTCAAAGGGGCGTGACCAATGTAATTGAGGACGTGGCTTAAAAACAGTACGTTAAAAATCTGTGTTTAGCAGTGTGCGGCCCGACTTCTATTTTTTGTGTGCATTGCATCCAGGTATATGATACAAGTAACATCATACCTACAAGTCAGGACTATTGGCTTTGTCAATGGTTGTTAGTTGCATAAGATAAAAACAGCAACTATGGCTTGTATATAATATTACAAAAGCTTCCACTTAAAGCACTGGTGACATCACAACAATGTTGCTGCTCCTGAGTTTCAAAAAGAGAAGGGGAAATCCAGAGAGAAAATGACTTTCATTAAAGGATTTCCCTTCCCCCTACAACCCTCACCAGGCATGACTTCATGCTGTAACTTTCCACTTGTGAGTAGTGTGAACAGGGTACACCAATGTGCCGGCTGTCTCGAAACGGGTCTCTATCGGGCTCCATTTTGTGCCCTGGCACTTTTTTCCGGACAGCAGACTGCTGTCACTGCAGTTTGGAAAAGAACGGACTACCTGTGACCAGCGCACAAAACAGAGCCCAATAGAGACCAGTTTTGAGACCCCCTTAAAAAAACTGCCGGTGCTCAGACCCAGTGAGAACCGGCCCACTTAAAGCCCCGGATAGCTCAGTGGGTTACTGCCCTTGTCACATAGATCTTTGTGTTACTTGCAGTTCAGAAGTTACAATCCTAACAATGAATTGTCATCAAAGAGCTGCATACAGACATGAATGGTATAGTTAGAACTTCGTTTTTTGGTTTTGTGATATAGTTAGAACTTACCCAGTCTTCTATTATTCTAATGTTGCTAAAATGAGTATGTTTGGGCAGATATACATTTTTATCAGTAAAGCTGACCTCGGGGAATACTCTTTAAATCCTAAGGTTGTCTTTCCCCAGACCAAACCCTCTTAAAATAGCCTGCCCACCAGTATGGATGACATGTGATTCATACACCTTCTAATCCTCATTGGCTTATGTGGCATTCCCTATAGACTGATTTACATACTTGTATGATTCATTGTCTCTGTATAATATGTGCGTTGTGTAAAGTACTGACACACACTACACTGATATGAGTAGCGCTATACAACAAATGGAATGCATATGAGAGAGGGGCTAAGTAAAGATAAGGGGCACTGTTGGAGGGTGGCAGTGAGGGGATCCGGGGAGGAGGTAGTGGGAGGGGCTACATAGAAAGATGAGGGGCATTGTTGGAGGGTGGCAGTGAGGGAATCCGAGGAGGAGATTGTGGGAGGGGCTATGGAGCGATGAGGGGCACTGGTGGAGGGTGGCAGTGAGGGAATCCGAGGAGGAGGTCAATGGGGGGAGGGGCTATGGGGAGATGAGGGGCACTTGTGGCGTGTGGCTGTGAGGGAATCCGAGGAGGAGGCCAATAGAGGGGGGCCGTTGGGAGATGAGGGGCACTGTTGGAAGGTGGGAGTAAAGGTATTTGTGGAGAAAGAGGTTATTGGCGCAGCGCCAAAATAGACTTTCGCACCAGCGCTGAAGCTGGCCTTTCTGTTTTTGTTTATTTAATTAGCAGTCGGGTCATAAGGGCTTCTGTGGCACATACTTTAAAGTGTGTGCTAATTATATTTACTACTATATTCAAAGTTTTAAATTTGAAGGTGATTTTACTAATGTTTTTACCGGGAAAAATGAAAGTGGAGCCCGATGGTGCCTGATATGGGGCCGGGGCCCAAGACCATCTGTGAGATAAGGTGCACTGGAGAGGAGTAGTGGATAATCAAGCCTGTAAGGGAGTGCGCTGCAGAGTCCGTGGTCAGGTGGAGGTAGTAATAAAGAGAGATTCTCCCTGAAGGCTCGCACAGATGGAGCCCGAGAAGTGTCACTTGCCTGATACTGCCACCTCAGAAAACTCCTCTCCCCATCAAAGGCACATTACATGGAAAAAACACTTTTTGAGGGTGATCACATTTAGAAAGGTATGTGGGAAAGAATGCATTTTACTGGGCCTTGTAAGACTAAGAAGAGATAAAGGAGGGCCCTGAAGCAGGACTGCTTAGACATATATGTGACAAATCGAGCCGGCAGTGGCCCACCCGAATGCACCCTTGGCCCACCCAAATAAAAATTCCTGGAACCGGGCCTGCTGTAGGTGCTCCAGCCTCCCCACAGTCTTATCCACTTACGTGCATACGTACATATACTGTCTTTTCCGCCACCATTGCCATATCCATATCTTTGCACCATTTCTTGTGTGTAGGGGTGGTGGCTACCCCCCAGTGTTTGGCTGTGTTTCTTTTTGCCAGCATCACTCCCAATGTCGGCCATGTCTGTGCCTTCTATCAGCAGGTTTGATCAAAGACCAATGCCTTCGCCCTCCACAGCCTGTACACTTTCCTGATCCCAGATAATTGTTGAATAAAGTGCATTGTGGGTGATGTAGTCCCTGTTGTACTGCATTGTAATTTTCCTCTGACAGATTTCAGCAGAATAAGCCTCTCTGGCGCATAATCTACGGGCACACGGAGGTATATCCCAGGTATATGAAGTTTGTTTATAGAATTTATGTCTAACTAGAGACATGCTTCTGGCGCCTAAAGCAAACACCTCTATGGTCAGTTTCTCAGGGTGCACTGTAAGAATGATGTAGAATATGTTTTCCGCTTCCTTGTGCATTTTTCTCCTAGATGGTATCTATATCAAGAAAGGAAACCAGCACACCCCTTGTGCAGTAAATGCATGCCTGTGTCCTGCCTCGTTAAAGTATAGTTTGGCAGCAAAATACTTGTGAAAAACCGTACACTGCTTTTGACAGATCCAGGCTTAGATGGACACAGAATAAGGGTCCGATTACGATCTTGGCAGATGGGATACTCGATCATTAAATTGACGAATTTTTCGACCGCCTATTACAAGTTCCGTTGGATATAATGATATTGTAATACGCGGACGGGATATCCCTTACATTTGTGACGGAGTAGCGCTGTTGCCAAGATCCTACTCAGGCCCGAAGTCTGATATCGGGTGCAACAGGCGGCTGATGCAAAAGCCCCATTGAATGAAGTGTTAGTTGTACCTCATCGCTCTCTACTTCACCAATCACTAAATTCTCACCACTCTAGCTCCCCCCTCCCACCGTTCCCCCCACAGAATACGTTTCTCACTTCAACCACCCTTAAACCCACTTATTTTACCTGAGTTATCTCTGGTAGGTCCCTCACCATACTTCACCTCAGCATCATTTGACTCTCTCTACACCTCCATGTACCTACCCCAATTTTTTTTCCCTCACCTGTCCGAATACACCTCTTGCCCACTGGTCTCACAGTCTCACCTCACTAACATGTGCCTAGGTCTACATTTCGTCCCGTATCCTGCTCGCTCGTCCTCAACTCTCCAATTTACCCCACAATAAGACTTGAGCAAGCTGAAATGGAGCAATAAATTTAAAACTGTTCTGAACACGGTGCCCTTAAGTTTCTCTTGCTCATGACCGTTTAAAATGGCACTGGGGAGAGCACCTAACTGCAACTGGGAGTGATTGGCGCGGTGCACTATGACAAAGACCCTCACATTTAGGAAAAACTGCAGGGGGTCCGCTGTGATAGCACCCATTTCAGCTTCAGTTTCTAGCGCTTCGAAGAAGAACATTACTCCCCCTAATTACTGAGGATTACAACAATAAACGATAGTGTATAAATCACACACCTTACTGTCTCCACCCTCCCCTGCGCACGCGCCCAAACCCGTCGGTCTACTTACAGCTCCTGGAAGGAAATCATGGCCAAAGTGATCGAGAAGGCGCTTTTCACCCTGGCCCTGGCACCCCACCAGGGTGATGGAGATGGAGTCCAGGGTCCTGGCATGGAGGGCCATGCCTGTCACCACTTGTATTTTGTAGTCAGCCATGTCCTCGAGGGCAGCTCTTCGGTACTGGGTGAGAGGGGCTGAATTCCTTGCCTGTGTGAAGAATGCAGCTGCGCTGGCGTCTTTATGCACACCCGGCCCCTATCCACCCAAGGAGGTGGAATAAAGATCTCTCAGGTAGATGTAGGCGCGGCAGTAAATGAACAGGCAGAGCCGAGCCGAAGGTCGGGCGTGGCTCTAAGAGCCCGCGCGCGGGCTGAGCCTTAAAAACTTTTGCATGTAAATCGTGCAACAAACGTGAAAATATCATAGACTTTTCAAAGTTCAATAAAGTGTTTTTCTAAAAGACATGGAAGAGTTTACCCTTAGTACATACAATTATATTAGTGCAGTGAAAAGTATTTATTAAAACGAATGTTTTTTTAACATGGACATTTTTTTTGCATATCTCTTTATTGAAGTTTTTGTAACATCAACAAACAAAGCGGTAGCGTCACTCGGCGACAAGTGCATGCAAATCCGGGTCGGTCCGGTTCGGTCTACAGCGTAAATATATAAGTATCAATAGCAGAGCTTGTATTATGTATGTCTGCATAATGAACACGGGAGTGCCCAACTGTAACACTAACCATATCACTTCGAGTGCACTGCGGTGTAGGAGGGATTGAGTGTGTGAGAAGACCAGAGACACTTAAGCATGGAGCCAAACTCCATGTCATGGGCTACTGCATATTGCCATCCTCCCTCATGCTAAGGACCCCATCTGGGGACCCCCCATCGTGTTCTGCGCATTTGCATGTCTGATCTGCCATTACCAGGTTGATACTGATCAGGGAGGGTGTGTGTCCGATCAAGGGCCTCATCTGCAAGAAAATGATGCAGTGTTGCGCCGCAAGCCATTTAGCTGTGCTGCGGTCTTTTTTAAAGCACAGGCATGCATTGTGTTAACAACAATATGATACATCTCTGTGCTTTCTCCTGTGCTGGCGCATAATTGGCTGCCATGCACCAGCACAGGCACCCTTGTGCGTAATTTTGCAAAGGAGCCTGAGGGGATGATTGTTTTTGTGAAGGAAGGAACACCCTCCTGCACAAAAACAACCATTATTGCATTTTTTTTCTTTCTAAGCATGAAGCAAAATGGAGCACGCATAGAAAGAGGGGAAGTATTTCTCCTGGTAGCGCCATTCCTATGCCTCCCTTGGGAGGCTTAGGATTCTGACTCATTCCCAGTTTTACAAAATGTCGTAAGTCTGGGAATGCATCACACTTCATGGATGTTGTGTGGGAACACCCACAGCAACACCCATGGAACGCCCCTTTCACGCAGAGTAATGCACGAAAGGGGCCCATATTTACAAGGCCATGAAAAGTCACATAGGGTGACTTTACATGGCTTTGTAAATATGGTAAACCAGTGCATCAAAAAAAGTGATGCACCGGTGGCACAATGGGCTTTTAAATAAGACCCCTACTCCCTCACCAAGCGGACCAGACATCACGTCGATCTGAGCTTGGGTCCATTTCTGGAGATCTCTCACCCTGTCTCCAAGTGTTGACTCCATGGCCGCCTTCCACGACATTGCTATGCGCTGTTCAGCAAGCACCGATGCTAGATCAATAAATCCTGGCATGTTTATTTTTTTCCAAACAGGCCATTAACCCCAACAGGCACTGGGAGGCATCTCTAAGTATCAGCCCTCCCATGAGGACTATTATATATTGCAGTGCTGCAGCCCAGAATCCCACTATCACTGTGAAGCTCCATACTATGTGCAAGAAACCAGCTGCAGCTTCTCTACATAAATAGGTGTTGTGGAGGTAGTTAAACTAGACATACCGCAGTCTGTCATTCCCGGAAACTCCTTTGGCCATCACTAGGCATTTCACCAATTTTTGGTCCGATAAGTCTGAGCCTAGTGCCCTCTCCACCATTTCCTAAGGCGTCCCAATGTCCGAACAGTGTTGTGCAGCAGAGTTGTGTATCATACTGTGACAGTGTGCCTGCCAAGATCGTGTGTCCATAGCACTTGTAGTGGTTTCGAGGTGGCTGGGTTCTGAATTTCCCGTTTTCCACCTCTCCCGGAGCAGGTTACTCATCGATGCGCCTGGCTACAGCTTGGTGGTCTCTTTCAGAGCAGGAAAGGGTTGCAAAGTTTCTTTGTGGAACAGATCTCCCCATGTTGTGACGTTCGCCTCAGTCCAGGTGCTCGTATCATGTAAGGCAGCCAGTGTTGCACTTTCTGGAAGGAACCAAAGGGGCAACTCTGGAGTGTAGGATGGCTTTATGGAGGCACCCTGCCCGTATTTCTTCCAGAGCCACTCAAAACTGCAGATCGGTGTAGCAGCGGAAGGCCATCCAAGTATGCACACATAATCTGTGTCTCTACGTTGACAGACCCCACTATTCATCTCATTGGCCACTGCAATTACACTGCTGCGTAATATGGCTCACAGTCGGTGCAACAAGGTCCTTGTAGTATCAAGTAAGTTATATTTATTTATTTATTTCTGTAGAGTTTAGAAGTTTAGAGTTTACATATGTCATCTCATTCCAATGTCGTGTCTGGTACATTTGAATACATTCCATTGTTACTCACTTGAATACTAACTGGAATCCTAGCCTGATGCAATATGCTGACTTTCCAATAAAGGATACTCAACTCAACATTAATTTGATATATATTTTATTGAGATACTACAGTAATATTGGCGACGATTCGGGATTCGATTTTCTGATTGAATACTGAGAAATTATTATTATTTTTCTTTTTTAAAAGAAGAAAGAAAGAAGAAAATCGGAAAAGAAGATTTCTTTTGATTGGTTGGAGTGATGTTATTTTAGCATTAAGACGAGTGACAAGTTTAACTAATGGCGAAATTATCTTATTACCTCTCAACACAAAATTGTCAATGACAGTAAGTTCATCTCTAACCTCTTAAAAAGGTCTTAAATTATCTGACAATTTTTTTCTGTTATGTGTGTTCCAACCATCAACAATTCTAGATTTCACTTCTGTCAATAAAGAATCCAAATCAACTAGGACAAGAACAAGAACCATTGTTCTTTAGAAATACAAATCTCTGAATTTTCACTGAAAAGAATATTAGCTACAGAAAAATCATTTCAAGAATTGGAATTAATTTTGGTCACAAGTAAGGAAAGCCTGCTTAAGCAATCAGCAATGACATTTTTTTCCCCAGGTACATACTGGATATCAAATAAATAATCTTGAAGACACATAGAGAGCCTAGCAATCCTAGCAGTAGCTCTGTACAATCCATCAGTGGTCAACAATTTAGTAAGTGGCTTATGGTCACTCCTAACGCTGAATATCTTTCCCCATAAAAATTTCCTGAAATGTTCCAAACTCCACACAACAGCTAAAGTCTCCCTTTAAATAACAGAATATTTCTGTTCAGACGGTGTAAGGGATCTCGAGGCAAATGCAACAATAACGTCTTTATTGTCATCCATCACTTGAGTCAAAACACTACCTAAGCCATTGGAACTAGCATCAGTAGTCACAATTGTAGGAGAAAGGGGCTCAAAACCATGAAGATTTGGAGCATTGCACATAGCCTTTTTTATCATATCAAATGCTTGTTGACACTCATCAGACCATGAAAAAGAAACTTTGTTCTTGAGTAAATTCCTCATGGCCTGAGTTTTACTAGAGAAGTTGTTTACAAACTTGGAATAAAATTCTGCTAAACCAAGGAATGATCTTAATTCATCCTTGGTTTTGGGAGCAGGAGCATCCAAAATTGCTCCAACAAGTTTCGTTTTAGGTCTGATACCAGATTCACCAATTTCGTGGCCTAAGTAAACAACCTTGTTTTCCGAGAATTTACATTTTGATGCCTCAGCTGTTAGACCATATTTGTCAAGAACTCTAAGTACTTCCCTGAGTCTTGAATCATGTTGAACAGAATCTTGACCCATAATGAGGATATCATCTTAGAAAAATGTTATGCCAGACATGTCACCAAAGAGTTGTGCCATTAACCTTTGAAATACCGCAGCCGCAGATGCTAGCCCAAACGGCATTCATTTAAAACGAAAGCATCGAAAGGGTGTAGAAAAGGTGGTTAGACTGCGGCTAGAACGGTGTAGAACAATCTAATGATAAGCTGACGATAAGTCAACCGTAGAAAAATACTTATACCCTCGAGTTAGAGACAGCATTTCGTCAATCCTTGGTAAAGGAAACTGGTCAACAATTATGTTGTCATTCAAATTTCTCAAATCGACACACAGACGGATTTTTCCATTCGAGCGGCGTGCTACCACCAATGGAGAAACCCATTCTGACGCTTCAACAGGTTCAATAATTCCGCATTCTTGCTTTTTAAGAAGTTCTTTCTTAACCTCATCTCTAATTAAAGGTATGTGCCTCACTTTGTGTAATCTAGGTACAGCATTGTCTTTAAGTCTAATGCGGTGAAAAAACCTTTAAGCATACCTATCTTTCCAGGAAAAACATTGGGGAATTCTTTCACAACCCAATTTTTAGTGGTTTTGCTATCACAAGCCACAAGGACTTGTTCTGGGCTATTGGGATCAAGGATTATGTTTAATGCTCTTTGGACTTTCCAACCTAAAACGGAAGGACCATCTTTGGCAACATACAGCTTGCAAACAGCAGAACAACTTTTAAAATAAAAAACTAATGAACGAAAACCTAATAAATCAATTTTATCCCTAGTGAAGCTTTCTGAAAGGATAGGTAAACTTAAAGTTTTTCTCACCGCATTAGACTTAAAGACAATGCTGTACCTAGACATAATGGGTCCGATTACTTGGTCGATGATTCTAGCAAATTTGTTCTTGTCCTAGTTGATTTGTTTTCACAATGGTTTGAATTAAGTGTTGTAGACAAAGTTGACACAAAATCTGTAATTAGATTTTTGGAATCCATTTTCCCCCCAAGAAGGTTTTCCTGCCTCAATACTCACTGATAACGGAGTACAATTTAAGTCTCAGGAAATGTTACCATTTCTTTCTATTAATGGAATCAAACAAAATTTTACTCCACTTTATCATCCATCCTGTATTGGCGTTGTGGAAAGGTTAAATAGAATTATTAAAGATACTGTACAGTTATGCAGGGAATCTAGTTTATCCTGGGATGATGAACTTAAAAAAATGCTGTGGTCTTACTGTGTTACTCCTCATCCTTCTTTAGGAAAAAGTCCTTTTTCTTTAATGCGCTGCAGAATACCCTACTCTAAAACCAATCCCGGTTGGATGAAACATAGTGGTATGTCTTTTTGCAACCTTGATGAAGTTAAAAGTACTTTAGCTAATTCTAAGTTAAAAAATAAATTGTATTACGATAGTAAACATGGCACTCGCCCTGCTGATTTGCAAATTGGCCAATGGGTATGTGTCAAGAATCCAAGAAAAGTATCTAAAGGATTTAGTAAATTTTCTCAGCCAAGGAGGATTTCTAAAATTCATCACAACACTGTTACTTTAGACCATGGGTACTCATAGTACGGCCCGCGGGCCAGGGGTGGCCCGGCAAGCCTTCCTCGGCGGCCCGCGGACCTTGCAAACATTGTACCCATGTATTATTATTTTTTTTTTTTTAAAGAGTGTCTGCTGCAGAGCGACTCAGAGAGTCTCTGCTGCTCTGTGGGGGCCGGGTGATTCTCACATAGCCAGAGTGGAGCTGCAGGGGCCTTTGATGAGGTGAAATACAACAAAGCCTCATTAGCATGCAAATGGCCTTTAACGACCTGTGAAGTGCTTGGGTGTGGCTGTGTGTGTGTGTGTGTGCCCGGGGAAACTGTCTCAGCACCAGCTGACACGCAGGAAGGGTGAGATGACAGAGGGTGACAGAGGGAGGTAGAGAGAGGGAGGGGGAGAAAGAGTGAGGGAGGGGAGAGCGAGGAAGAGAGGGAGACGGGGAGTGAGAGAGGGAGGGGGGAGTGAGAAAGGGAGGGGGAGTGAGAAAGGGAGGGGGGAGTGAGAGAGGGAGGGGGTGAGAGAGACAGACAGAGGGAAGGACACAGAGAGAGACAGACAGAGAGGGAGGGATGGAGAGGGAGTGATGGAGAGGGAGCGAGAGGGAGAGGGTGTGAGAGAAGGAGGGAGGGAGAGGGAGGGAGAGAGAGAGAGAGAGGGAGAGAGGAACAAGGGAGGGAGTGAGAGAGAGGGAGGGAGAGGGAGGGAGAGAGGGAGGGAGAGAGAGAGGGAGTGAGAGAGAGAGAGGGAGGGAGTGAGGGAGGGTGGGAGCGAGGGAGAGAGAGGGGGAGAGAGAGGGAGTGAGAGAGAGAGAGGGAGTGAGAGAGAGACAGAGGGAGGGAGCGAGGGAGGGTGGGAGCGAGGGAGAGAGAGGGGGAGAGAGAGGGAGCGAGACAGGGAGTGAGGGACGGAGGGAGGGAGAGAGGGAGCGAGGGAGGGAGAGAGATGTGTGTATGCCGGGTCTGGTGGCTCAGTGGATGAAGGCATCTGCTGCAGGGACCTGTTAACAACCTCATGGTCATAGTTTTTTCTTTTCTCTAGCCCCGCCCCCTTCCCCACTGACCCCCGCCCCCACTGGTGCGGCCCTCGGACACAAACCACACTGTAAATTTGGCCCACGAGAGAAAGTTTGTGAGTACCCATGCTTTAGACAATGGAGAGACATGGCATATGAGTCGTTTGGCATTAGCAAATTTTGATGCTAGTGATTCACTTCCATCTTCTCAACTTAGTTCTTTGCCTCCATTCTGGTGTTATGATGATCGGTCTTTTGTTCAAGATTTTTCTGTGGACAATTCTAATGAGGATTCTGTGTGTGAACCTTGTGATAATTCTCATGATGGTAATGAACCTTTGTTCAATGTTCAAACATCCTTTGGAAGAATTGTGAAAAGACCAGAAAGGTATAATGAATTAATTTGTTATTAGTTCATTACTTGAATTTTTTATTAAAAAAAAAATAATCTTTATAAAAGGGAAGATGTGTAGTATTGAGTAAGTTATATTTATTTATTTATTTATTTCTGTAGAGTTTCGAAGTTTAGAGTTTACATATGTCATCTCATCCAATGTCGTGTCTGGTACATTCGAATACATTCCGTTGTAACTCACTTGAATACTAACTGGAATCATAGCCGCCTGATGCAATATGCTGACTTACCAATAAAGGATACACAACTCAACATTAATTTGATATATATTTTATTGAGATACTACAGTCCTCCCTCATCTTGGGAGAGACAAAGGTCAATCAACCTCACCCTTGCTCGCCCAAGTTACCGTCGATATTAGAGAACGCAACTTGTTAAAAAAAGGGCTGTTTCAGTATGAGTGGAAGCGCCAAGAAGAAATATAGTAATCTAGGAAGTATTAGCATTTCAAAGATTGCTAGGTGGCCCAAAATGAATAATGGTAAGGCTCTCCAGAAGGGAAAGGAGTTCCCGATCGAAGAAACAGATCACCCTAAGATTCTGTTCATTGTGATATATGTGCACTCCCAGGTATTTAAATATATCAGTGTCCAAAGGCAGTACAGTATTTGGGTGAGCCCACTGCCCGCCAGAGTCCCTGCCAAACAATGGAAACAGTCAAGATGTATCCCAATTAAATTTGCGGCTAAAGGCCTTGCGAAAGTCTCAACCTACTGCCATCACTGAGGAGAGATTTTGTTCAGTGGTCATTCACTCCTGTATGTATATCAGAAAATCATTGGCACACAAGGACACCATGGTCCATTCTCTGCCCATCAGGACCTCTCAGTCCCATGCCCGTACCCTCAGATTGCAGGCCAGAGGTTCTATAGTCACATCAAATATAAGAGGGGAGAGTGGACACACCTAAAGCATTTTTCTTCCAATCTGGTTAGGGGAATATATAAGTCCCCCATACAGGGGCACCCAGTGCGACAAAGTCTGTTGGCGCCCTCCAATGACCACCTCTGCCACGGATTCCCTCACTAGCACCCTTAAACAGTGCATCTCAAGTCTCCATAAACACTGTCTCTCAGATTCATTTAGTTTTATAGCACCACTCATACCAGTGTACGGTGTCACAGCACTTTACATAACACACACATTGCACAGACAATCATATGTTTTTTTTTGTTTTTATGTTTTCTTTTAAAATACTGTCTGGAGGAAAGTCCTACTTGCTGCATCCCCTAAATCATAATGAAATTCCCTCATTTGCATTTTTGCCTGGAGTAACTCTTGCTTGGTATTTGGATTTCTATTCTTAGTGTGCTCCTGGTTCGCATGGGCAAGTCTTACTTCGATCTTCAATCTTTCCTCTTCTTTTGCCCTTTGTGGCGGGATTTCTTTTGAGGTGATTATGCCTGTTAGCATAGCCTTAAATGCATCCCAGACTACATTAACTGGGGCGGAGTCTTTATTTATATAAAAAAGGTGCTAATCTCATTGGCTATTTCTGTGTACCCCAGCTCATTTTCCAGATTGAATTTATTACAATACCATCTTCTCAGTACATTTCCGTCCCTGCTTCTGGCAGCGATTTCCATTTTAATTATTAGGGCATGATCAGAAAAAGCATTTAGAATATGATCATACTTATTGACTGAGAGATTGTACGAGGTCAAGAAGAAATCTATTCTATATGCTGAATCATATTTTGCAGAATAGCAAGAGCACTCCCGCTTGCCTGGATTTTTAAGGCGCCAATTGTCTACGATATCTAAATCGTTTCTACAGCTAGACAGGGTGATGGAGACCTAGGGTTTATTTAGTTTGCACTCTTTCTTTGTGGAATCAACAGAGGGTACCTGCAAGAAGGTAAAATCACCTCTCCATATAATGTGTCCAGGGATACAAGATAAGACTTGTTTTAGCTGTAAGAGAGGGAGTGGGTCATCAATGACAGGTGCGTAAATTGTGGCCAGGATGAGGTTTAACTGATTTAGTTTTCCATGGACAAACGTCCATCTTCTCCTTGGGTCTGAGTGTGATGAATTTACTTGAAATTTAACGTGCTTGCCTACAAAAATGCCCACACCCCTCTGTGCACTCCCTGAGACTGATGAGCAACCGAAGCCTGTCCAGTCCTTAAAGATTTTACTTGCGTCTGAAATACTCTGGAAATGTGTCTCTTGATAAAAGATAACATCGGGATTGTGCCCTCTAAGCCAGCTTTCAAGTGCATGGGACTTACGCCTATTGTTAAGACCATTAGCGTTAAAAGAGAGTATTGTTAGATTATTCCTACTCATAGTTAGTGTACCTTGTCATATGCTTAAAAGTAAGCCCTCTGGGACCCTCAGACTTTTCTAGGCTCTAAAGGTTGTGAAGGCACACTTAAACCAGCTTTATATGGATTAACAAAATATGCCCTAATGCATGGTGTAGGCCACATAAGTGCAGAGTATCCAAGAGAACACCCAGCAGTGCCTAAGCTAGGTAAAGTGACTTGTGCTAACATATAATAAGGCCAGTAGCATAGTAAAATATTATTCAGATGACTGCGTAACATCAAAACCATGGGTAATGCCTAAATATATAAATACAGTACTAATCATAAGAATCATGACATACTCTTAACATACTCCTTCGACCCTGTAGAGGATTACCATGCGTTTCAAAAAATACCTTCCTATAAAGCCGCTTCCTAACTGATGGACGTCTAATGTGCAAATTTAGCATTGAGCAGCAAGCCTTAATAGCAGCTAAAGTATAGTATGGAATAGAACATAGATACCTAAAGTGCATCATAAAAATGAAGTATATAAAGTGCTTAAGTGCCCTACTTCTCTGACCTTGTGTTTGGTAAAATACCTTCCTAAAAAGCCGCTTCCTAGAGGATGGCCGTTTAATGTGCAATTTTAGCATTGAGCAGCAAGTCATATTGGCAGCTAAAGTGTAAATTGTGATAGAGCATAAATACCTAAGGTGCATTATGTAAATGGAGTACATAAAGTGCTTGAGTGTCTGGAAAATATGTACAGTACTTTACATAATAAACCGTTCTTCTATTAAACATTCCTCTTTTTTATCTATACAATTTCTGAAACAATAAAACTTCACACAGGAACTCTCTCTTTTCTAGATGCTTCACCCCCTCCACCTCCCCCCAACCGCCTCCCTGGAGAACGGAATTTCCACTATTCCCTCCTTCCTTCTGTTTTTACTGGATGCCATCTTGTTGCATCCTTTTGCGTCTCCTTATTCACCTCATGTCCACCCTTAAGCTAACAAATAATGCATGATTTTATCCGAAGCCACCCTTGTCTGCCTTATAACAACCGTGTATCTTCTCTTACACAGCACATAGTTCTTCCAAAATAGATTGAGCTTCAGGTATGTCTGTGAAAATAAAAATAAATCCTTTAGCCAAAACTTTTAACTTTGATTGTTGGAGGATTGAGGCTTGTGCTCCTTTTGCCTTAAAAGAGTCAATCATCTTAATAAAATCCTTCCGTCTACGTGCTGAGGCTGCGGACATCTCAGAAAAGATTTTAAAATGTTGGATCTCTGAAGTAGAAAATGATCTTTTTGCAATTGCTGTGTTTAGAATTCTTTTCTTAATTCTGTAGTCTGTGAAGTTCATTAAAATTGTGCGAGGGTATTTGGCATTCGGATGTTGCTGTGCAGGAACTCTGTGGGCTCTAGTGATTGTAAGGTCTCCTTGTAGCTCTGAAATTACCTTCCTCAGGAGCGTCTCGGACCACCCCACCATATCAGCATTCTCCAGGCCTTCCGGTACTCTGACCAGACGCAGATTGGATCGCCTATTATAATTTTCCAAGTCCTGTAGTTTTAGCTCCATCTGGTACTTACTTTTGTTTAGTACTTGGATGTCTTTCTGCATAGCTGAGGTATTGTCCTCTAGGTCTGAGACACGATTTTCAACTTCTGATAGCCTTTTGGGGATATTCATTAAACTCTCCTCAAGCCTGGACAGTCTTTCATGCAACTGTGCAATTTCAAGTGCCTGGTATACTTTAAAATCCCTTAATTCTTGTAGGATGGCTGTGAGCATACTTTTTATTGAGATTTTTCCTTCAGTCTCATCACATGAGGTCACCGGATCTGGATCCGATTCAGACTCAGACAGTCTCAGACTCTGGCGCTTCTGGGATGGCTTGAATGCCACTTGCTACACCCTGTGCAGCCTGAAAAATTGCTTGCTCGCCTTGAGTAGGGAGGGGTTAACATGAGTCTTTCCTAGAGAGTCTGTCTCAATTTGTGAGTGGGATTGAGGCTGTGACTGGATTGACTGCACCAGCGGAGCATTCTGCCCTTGACTGTCTGGTTGGGATGTGGGTATTGGTCCATCGTTGCCCAGTTGCGGCGTGCCTTTTGCCTTATTCTGAGGAAAGAGATGCTTATGAAAGAGAGGGTATTGCTTGGGGCTAAGCTGGTTGTCATTCCCCCCTATTGGCATCGCCTGCTACTCCTACCTCTCCAACCTTTCTGCCTGTGGCTTGGGCTAGGCAGCTTAGATCTGATAACTGTTCAGGTGAATATTCATCTTCATCTTCGAAACCCTGCAGAGCATTTTGCTCAGACAGCTTATCCTTCTCAACCAATGCCTTAGCCTTCAATTCCATCCTCTGTTGGGCAATTATTTGGCCCCTTCGCATCCCTCTTGGGGCTGGTGAAGGTGTTGACATTATTTGCCCAGGCATCTCTAGGGTTTCTTTTCCCAATGCCACCTTGCTCTGTTTTCCACACGTATCCAGATCTTTTTAGCGGGCCAGCCAGACTTAATGAATGGGGGAGTAAAAAGGAAGGAGAGATGTCCCAGAAATAGCCTGTGTGCCAAAATGCTGGAACGCCACGTCTAATTGTCTGAACTAGGGCCGCACACCACACTGCACAAGAGCTCTGCAAAAGCTCACTAACAATACAGAATGCTGGTTCTGCTAGATGGTGCTAGATGTATGAACAGTTATGGTGTGCACCACAGGACACAGGACATAGGACACAAAGTTTTAAAGTCCCTTTGGAGTCTTAACGCCCCCACAGTAGTCCGTGGCTTCTGCTGACGTGGACTGCCCAGCCCTCCGCTCAACTTAACTCAGCTCCCTACTCACGCCCTTAGAACCCCCCAAAGGACGGCTACAGTGGAATGGAGTTGAGTGTTGGGATTCTAGAAGATTCCAGTGCTGGATGTAAAAAAAAAAAAAGAAAAAAAATGCCACAGGAGCTGTTCCACTGCTGCTGCTTTTGCCTGCTACAGTACACCAGCTTTTTCTAACTCTCCTCCTCCTCCTCCTCCTCCTCCCTTGTTGCTGCCTGTTCTGCCCAGCCTCGTCTTACTGGTGCCGATGCCGTTAGTCGTGTTGTCTTTGGGCGTTGTGCTTACTTATCTTCTGTAGTGACAGACCAGGGGAAGCAGCACGGGACACTACCGCCTTCTCCCCCGTGAAATCACAAACATGCAGGTGTTACAGGCAATGCAGGCGTCTTGCCGGCTTTGGTCAGGCAAGGGCCCGTGTGGGGAGCACTCGGGAGCAACCAGGACACACCTCCTGTCTTAGCAAAGTCTTAACGGGGTCCGACAAGAGCGCCTGCCCCGATGCCGACCTACAGGGTTCCCGGCTTCTGCGGTGTCGAGCGGTGAAGGAGGATTCTCAACCCCGCATGCACTGTGGGCAAACCTAAACCTCCCATGCTCGGAGAAGAGGCAGCCATTCTAGCATGGGCTCGGACTGCTGCGGAGAGGCGGGCGGAGCTTCGGTGATTCAGGTGATGCTTAGCGGCTACATGCTTGGGTCGCTTCTGCCGCCAGAGACCATATGTGTGTAAATCAGTGTATAGGAAATGTTACATCATACAGGACTACAAGGTGTTGTGTAGGAGTGGCATCGATACTGGTAGACAATATAGTTTAAGAGTCCTTATTCTGGAAAAGCACAAATACAGAATTTTAAATGTAACATCATTGTTAGGGGTTCTCTTTAATAATAAGAATTGTTTTCTAACCAAAGGAACCCTTTTTGTAAGATTAGGTGATGAAAGACTGGGCAAAAAATCATACAGCTCTAACACATATACTTTGCAGTTTGCATGCAGCTCTTTGATGACAGTTAATAGCTCAAAGTTCTATGTTTTACGTATTTTGACTTATAAACAACAAGTTACAAAAGGAACTCTATTACAGAAGCAGTAAGCTTCTGACCTATTTACATTATATGCACTTTATCTACATAGTACATGTTCTTAGCAGCAGGCATTTTAACCCTCTGCGCTACCTTCGGATGAGTCAAAACTTCCACTAGACAAACCTCCGGTCTCTTTCCATGAAGACGATTAATCACCAGATTTTCTCTTGACATTTTAATTGATGCCTCAAAATTGCTAGAGGCCAGAAACGTGGCAGCAGGTTATTTTAAAATGACAATATACTTGCAAAAATGATGCCCCCACCCCAAGTCAGCGCCCGGTGCTGTGGCACTGATCGCATTGCCCTAGAGCCGGCCCTGCCCCCATACATACTCACATCTTTGGGTCGCTGTAAAGCAGACTCACCCATCAAAGGAAACAGACCATCTATGCTGTACTGTTGTAGCACTCACAGCAAATAAAGCAAGCTGACTGTATCCAAGGCCTTATAGATACATAGCGAGATCACCCAGTGGTCCTCTTCGCACCACTTATTTCAGTCCATGATCCCAATGATTTCCCAGAATTTTGTAATCTAGGTTCCACAATGATAATCGATCATAAAACCTACCATTAGGGGATCCATGATGGGTTTCGGTAAGACCACGACCAACACCTCCCTCATTGACTTAGGAAGATGACCAGCGTCCCTGGCTGATTCATACGTCTCTAATAAGTGCAACACTACTACCAATCCAAAAGCAGCACAAAATTCCAAGGGGAGACCATCCAGGCCCGGTCATTTGCATTTTTGCAGTTTTTATTTTCTCTGCGCGAAGGGGCCCATCTAGTATAGCTTTCTGTGCTTGAGTAAGGGTAGGGAGAGGAATTGCACTCAGATAATCAGTTTCTTGTTCATTTATTTCGGTCCCGGGTGTGTGTAGAGGTAGCATAATTACTTTGAACACCCTGTTAATCACAGACTGCACTTTAGCTACCCTTCCGGCAGTGTCCTGGATCTCGACCGCTGGAGTTCTGGGGAATCCAATCGCAGGAGCCTTGCCAACTGACGTCCCGCTTTTTCCCCCTCCCCATGTTGTTGGGCTGTACTCTCCCTGTATTCAAGGCATCAACAGTTCTGTAGTGCCTCACTTTACACAAGTCAGGCAGTGAAGAGATCATGTCGAGCTTCTGATGTCTCCACTGCCTCGTGCTCATGAGAGCATATGCAGTCCTCTAGGCTGCCATGGTCCTGCCTGAGTGTTTGTTTTGTCCCGTGGAACGTTTTGATACACACTCCTCACAACATTACCTTAAATGCATCCCATTCTATCAATCTATCGGAAGCCATCCCTTCGTTTTCTGTAAAGTATGTCTTTATGTGGTTCCGAAGTGCAGCCAATGCCCTCTATTTCAACCTGCAACATTCCTAGAGGCTTCTTCCAGGTTGAAATAGAGGGCAAAACACGCTTCCCGGTTATAGTTAACTTAATAGGTTTGTGATTGGAGAGAGTGTGCGGCCCAAGTATTCTGCAACTAACAGGTTACCTACTAATGTCTCACTGCAATAAAACAGATCTATGTGGGTGTGCACCCAAGAATAGAACGAATACTCCTTACCAACTTGGTATGGGGCTCACCATATGACTGACTGCAACATTTGTCGCCCATTGGGATAATGCCCTCGATGCCATCAGCGAGTCAAACCCAGGGACTGGGGATGTGATCAGTCAAAGTCAGTGTTTGGTACCGCAACGACATCCCCTCACCAAATGCAGGGCTTAGTTGGATCTGTAAGAAAACAGGACGTTTGCAGAGGACTCCACTTTTTGCCCCCCAGATTGACTGCTAGATGCTGGTTTTCAACTCTGACAGTGCACTGGAGCCTGCTAACCATGTGCCAGTGCTCTTTCCCCAAAACTGTTAAGTTTGAATTTATAACAACAATTGGCAAGGATTTTAACTCCCTTATAAGACCCTACTATATGATACCAGTGCTACCCACAGCATGGTGTTAAAAGGGTCACCAGAGTCGGAAGCACTGTTTGTGCCACCATGAGTGACCCAAGTAAAATACTGACAGCAGACTTGCCATTGTAGGCTGCAGAAACAGTGCAAACTGATCAAACTCAACTTTGCCCCCACCATGTGTGGCAAAGTCAATGAACTCAATCAGCATTTGTATGGCGCAGCACTGTCACCCCTAAGGGGGTATATGGGCACTCTGGATGCAACGTCTCAGCTGAAGAGACAGGTTTTGAGTTTCTTTCTGAGGTCTGCAAGGGAGGGTGCTGTTTAAAGTTGAAGGGGCAGGTTACACTATTTTTAATATATTCCAGTCACCCTTAAGGAAGACCTCCTGAATGCCCAGGAGGCGTGGTGCATTATATTAAAGGTATGGACATGTAAGTGCAAGTTAATATGTCACTATAGTGGCCTTTACCATTAAAGGACACAATAAGTGATAGACAATTAACAGGATAACATGGGCTGGCACACAAACAAACCCAAGGCAGGCAGCTCTATTATGGTACTGCCTAAATATGTCATTTTTGGTATCAAACAACGTGTCTCCTCACCACTGACATGAATCTCATGTTGAGGGTGACGTGGCATGCACCCAGGCAGGGAACAATGACAAAATATCAACACCTAAAATATCCCCAAACAAAAATATTGTGACCAAAATATCGATGTTAAAAATATCTAGATCCTATACTTATAATGGTTAGTACAAAGATATCGGAAAAAAATATCAATATCATACATATAGTTGCACAAAATATTGTTTTTTTATACATGTATAATATATATATATATTACTCCAAAGTTGCTGGTCAGCAAGTACGCACTCAGAGACAGATACTGATGTAAAGTTTTATTCCCAAATTGCGTAATTTGGGAATAAAACTTTACATCAGTATCTGTCTCTGAGTGCGTACTTGCTGACCAGCAACTTTGGAGTAATAAAGAAGTAACGGCCGGGGTTCGCCGCCGATGTACGCCACCCGACGATGGGAGTAATGGTCTCAGAAGAACCCAATCTGTTTGGATATATATATATATATATATATATATATATATATATATATATATATATATATATATATATATATATATTTTATTTTTTATTTTTTTTTGACAAAAAACTGAAGTCGCGGCACACCTCTAGGTTGGGAAGATGTTATTTATTGCAGATCACAATATTCTCCTACGCGTTTCGAACCAACGTTCGTCTATAACCGCGACTTCAGTTTTTTGTGGAAAAATACTCAGGAGACATGGTCTCGAAGCGAGCACCGACTGAAATGTGCTCCCTCCCTAACAGGACTCCTTTGTTGAATATATATATAATATATATATATATATATATATATATATATATATATATATATATATATATATATATATATATATATATATATATATATATATATATATATATATATGTATTACCTACTGGCGGTCGCCAGTAGGTAGTTATAGTTAGGATTGTTTTCCATAGGGAAATCGCAACATTCTATTGGGAATAACATTGGCGCCGGTTGAGGAATCTGCCTGTAATTTTCTTCAAATTTGCCTCGCGGCTCTCCGCTCCTTCCCTGAAAGTTTGGGGGGGATTCGTCAAGCGGGGGCTGAGATAAAAGGGCAGTCCCAAAACGTGTTTTCCCCATGTTAATTTCCATAGGGCGGTCGTACTCACTTTCAGCTCGAACGGCTGAATGGATTTTCACCAAACTTGGCAAAATTGTAGGGACTGGTAGCCCGATGTGCCTTTGCTATGTCTCAAGATATGTGCTCCAGAGGATTTTGAGTAATTTGAGTTTAAAAAAATATATATATCTATAAGCGCGCCCTGGTACTCGTACCGGGGAGCGCACCGGGCGCGCTACGCGACTTGCGCACGGAAAGCGGATTGGCTCTCGGGTGTCTGTAAACATTCGAAACAGTCCGCAGTGGCCGCCATCTTGTGTCTCGGTAGGATCGAGACACAAGAGGTGGCAAAAAACAAAGGGGGAAATGACCAAAAGGGTGCAGGGTACACCCCCTGACCCCCTAGGTTTGATGTGGGGGCCATAAAAGGGTCCCGCGGGACAAAAAAAAATTAGTTTTTTGATTTTCGCGGGGGGAGCGCCCGTTACGCGCACCGGGGAGCGTACCCTGGAGAAAAAAGAATGACAGAGTTTTTAAAAAATGTTGCATTTTTTTTATAAATTGGAGGTAGTTCTAAAAAGAACTGTTTTTTTTATTCTTTTTGTTGTTTTATATTTTTTTATTGTATTTTTGAACATTTTTAACTTTTTTTGGCTTTTCTGAACACTTTTATATTTTTTTGTATTTTTTATGGGGAGAAACAAAAAACAGGGAATTGTAAATGGCTCAACTGGAGCATAAAAAAAATCAGGAAAAATTAGGGTTTTCTTGGACACTTATGGTTATCACCAGCAACCATGATAAGTTCGATACTTTGCTCACCATAGCAAAGTGTCTTGTTACAATATTTGCACACGATTTTGTAATCGACAAACTTAGGTTGAATAGTAGCCAATGTGTCTCATGCCCCCGGACCCGATGGAGTGGTTTTTTTTTATGTTGAGGGTCTAGACGTTGATGGGGGTAGAACTCCCATATAAAGTGCTCTTTTGGTTTGTAGGGCTGTTTATCTTCAGGCAGGAACTCCCTTGTCTGTGCCTCCTCTTCATCATCCTCCTCCTCTTCCTCTTGACCACCAATGTAATCTTCTGGTGGTCTTTTAGATGGTGGTGGTGGTGGTGGGGCAGATGCTCCAGCTGTTGGTGCTACTGTAGCCATTTTATACTAGTAAAGAGTAGAGATAGAACTCGAAACAGGTCTTCCTCAGTCGAAGGACAAAGTCAGAATAAGGAAAAAAGGTGGGGGCTTTCATCATTTGGAAAACAAAACTGATCTGCACCAATGAAAAGTGTTATTTTCAGATCACATGACCCGATGCGCTTACGCTACGTGGCCCGGGGCACGTCGCGTAAGCGAGTCGAGACGTTGCGCGATCGTATGCGATCGCGTGCTTCCGGGTGCGCTTACGCAGTGCGTCATATGACGCATCACGCGGCTACGCGAAACGTCACGATGTTGTTTTCGTTCGCGGGAATAGCGCTAACGGGACGCTCACTGGTACGCGCCCCGGGGCGCGCCGTAACATTGCGCTTACCTGTGCGTTCACCGGTACGCGCCCCGGGAGCGCCCCGGGGCAAAAAAAAAAAATAATTACATATTTATACAATATAAAATTCGTTATAAAAAATATTACTTTTCATACCTATAGAGATTTGCTATTAAAAAACCATTGAAATTCACAGAAAAAACCATAGGTTTCACACCAGTTATAGTTAGCTGGAAATTTTACTCGCATAAAACCATTGAAATTCCCACGTTATAGTTAGTTGTACTCACTATAACTTGCGCGTGCAATGCACTGCTGATGACGTCACATATTACATCGCTCATGACATGGTCAGTGACATCACTCATGACATCACTGATGACGCCATCCTTGTGACAGAGTGACAGAGCTCCTTTCACTGTAATGTAACCCTTGAAACATATTCAAAAATAGAAACTAAAATTTTCAAAAAAATGGAGATACCCATACCAGTTACAACAACCAATTCAATAATTCCACCATCTATATACACATGCACTCATTCACCAACAGTTCTATATAGTCACTCATACATATACTCACTCATCATATGTAGTGATACACCTATACATCCTGTTACACACCGACAGTCATCCAAAAGTTACTCACACACATACTCACACATGCAAATTAACTATTGAACATCCATTTATTTGCATATACAGCTATACACACACTACCACTTTACTTCTAAGGAAACTTACACATACTTACTCTCTTAAACAATCACTTATAGAAACACATGCTAATTTAAATAGGAACTCTTACAATCTCTTACTCTCAGATATACTCACTTATATACATCAATATTCACATACACTAGATTAAAACATATGTAGTTACTGATAAAGAAACTAGTGAGACACTCATTCACTCAGTAACACACATATACACAGTCATCCACCCATACAGTCCTGCACATATGCTGTCTTCAAAACACATACAAAGAGAGAGTCAGTCATTCATGCATCTATGTGCTAAGTAATACCTCCACCAAACCATACAAACACTCATACTGATACTAAGAAAAACATCTAATAACCTATATACATATACATGAACCTACTCACCAAGCCATGCAGCCACTTATACACAAGGTGAAACACTAATACATATATTTAAATATTTAAACATTACTCTCTAATATATGTATTCACTAAGATACACTTAATAAACCAGTTAACCAATCAATTTATAAAAAAAACATCCATATAAACACTTATTTAAACATTTATTCTTCCATCAACTTTTACATATACATATATAACACATATTTATTTTTTAAAAAGACACACATTCACTGGATGGTGTCATCAGTGATGTCATGAGTGATGTCACTGACCATGTCATGAGTGATGTAATATGTGACGTCATCAGCAGTGCATTGCACGCGCAAGTTATAGTGAGTCCAACTAACTATAACGTGGGAATTTCAATGGTTTTATGCAAGTAAAATTTCCAGCTAACTATAACTGGTGTGAAACCTATGTTTTTTTCAGTGAATATATATATATATATATATATATAATAAATTAATACCAGTACGACCAGTAAAACATCAATTAAATTCTTAGACCTTGAGCTATATGTTGAGCATAATAAAATACAATCCAGGACAAATAGAAAGCCCACGTCAGGGAATGCAATATTGCACACCAGCAGCTTTCACCCCACTAAACTCAAGGAAAGCATACCCTACGCAGAGTGCCTCAGAATGACACGCAACTGCAGCACATATGAAGGACTCAAGCAATCAAAAGACAGTCCCCTTATGAGACTTAAGAATAGGGGCTATAGCGCTAATTCACTTACAAATGCAGAAAGAAAATGCGAAAACATTACTAGGAGGGCCCTCCTATTTTCACCAAAAAACAATCAACCACAAAGGGGCAAAGGAACCTCAGGAAACACCCCTGGACTCATCACGGGGTTCAATACATATCATGTGAACCTGCGTAGAATACTGAACAGACACTGGCAGCTAGTCCGCAACAATCCTGTCCTGGGCCAAACATGCAGCAGAACACCTCAAATAACATTCAGGAAAGCGAAATCCATGCGTAATGAACTAGTCTGCAATGCACCATCCATCAATTAAGAAGTGACTTGGCTCAAACCCCAAAGTGGGTTCCATATGTGCTCTAAGTGCAAGGCGTGTAAGCACGGAATGAACACCAGTACCGTCCCTCTACCACTGAGACATACACCTTTTGTAATTAGAGGTAATTATTCATGCAAAACTGATTTTGCCGTTTACGTACTCTAATGCACATGTGGCAAACGATACGTCAGCAGCAGAATACATCCAGCACACGCACGGATATTGCAAAATCTCAGGGCCATCGCTCATGATGACCCTTTGTATCCCGTAGTCAGGCACATGAACACATGCCACGCTGGAAGAACACAGGATCTTTCCTTCTTCTTAATTGACAGCATCCCCAAAAACATCAGGGGAGGCAATAGACAACTGTCACTTAGAAGACTGGAATCCAGATATATAATTCTTCTAGATTCCAAGATCCCTAATGGGATGAACGCAGATGAGGCTCTAAATATGCATCTTTGATATCCTATCCGCTTGTCCTATACCTTTAACCCTCTCCGTAGCATCAGGTTCTCACTACTATATAGTTTTTATAAGGTTTAGTTGACACATTTGTTCACTTTTTCTTTTTTCAAAAAACACCAGCATTAGAGCCCACTAACTGTGTTGTCCTAGATAGTCATACAAGCATAGCCAATGGCTACAAGTCAATAGCCTCCTGAATTAGTCCACTTGGGCAGCACCCAGCACAACTCTCTGACCAGACCCCACAACACACAATAGCTGGTATATCTGGCTTCAATACATCCCACCACAGTGCACTCGTACTCACCATGCTACAATACTGATTGTAACTATTGGATGTACTTCATGTGGAGGGTATCCCTTTCAAGCATTGGTAAATTATCCCTTCTAGTCTCTGTCTGAAGCGTGGGGTTTCAACAAAAGAGATTAACATAGGATAAACATAAAGAATGCATGCCTAGACCCTATGCAATCGAATAATTCATTAAGGGACTTTTAGCACAGTGCAGTAGACACATTTTTCACTGTTTTGTTTATTTGTAAATATTGCCACCGCTCGCTTTATAATTTACGTTTAGTTATTTTCAGATGCAATAGCAACGTTTAATACAACAATTGTGCAGCTTTAACAATTGTAAAAATGATAAACAACACAATGTTTTGTTTTCTCACCCTTACCGGTTTTGGCACAACCATCCAATGCAGTAAACTCTTCTATGTTCGTTGCCCTCACACTGTTGCTGTGACAACCAACCAGTTTATGCCTGTCAACCAGAAATGTATATAATGTCGATGAGTAAGGAACCAGAGGTAGTGAGCAAGGCGTCTTGGTCGTATGGAATAAATGTATCTTACTTTAGTTATCAACCCACGAAGTCAGCACCTGAAAGCCTACTCTGGTTTGACATACATATATATATATATATATATATATATATATATATATATATATATATATATATATATATATATATATATATATATATATATATAATAAATATTGAATATATTAAAGAATAAAATTAATTAAAAAGAAAATTTGATTTAATATACATTTTAACAAATATAACAAATAAATATAAGTTAAAAAAGTTAAACACACATATATTATTATATATCACCTTTCCACCTCCTTGATTTGCCCGGACACTTCTGCGCCGGTGCATCTCAGGGTCCGAGGTCACCCTGAGTATAATAGTCTTTCACCGCACATCAAAGTACGCAATGCACACCTCTCAATGAATTTCACAAATCCAAGAAGCTTGAAAGGTTTATTCACGCATCAAGCCAACAACAACCCAACGCGTTTCGGCGGAAACCGCCTTGGTCATGGGTGAATTCATTATTGGCATACGGACATTTAAACAAAATTTCTTCATGACATGCAAAGTAAACAATGTGATATCAAACATAGAAAGTGGACTATTGCAACATTGATGTCGACCAGCTTAGAATGGTGAAAACGAGCATAACATTAAACAAAAGTAATCTGAGTAAATTTCATAAATTATTGGGTAAATTATAAATACCCTGAAATTCATATTGGACTTAATTTTAGCATAGAGTCTCATAATTCTTTACTAATTTTATATTGTTTTTTCATGGTCTGCTATACGACAGCATACTGTGTAATAGCGTATTGTTACATGGTAAGATCATACTCGCAAATCAATTCCTAAATAAATAAATAGCTTCCTCTAACAGAGAAAACCTCAGTAGCATCGATACATTTTTGGGAGGAATTTCGACTAATGATTTAAACTCAGAATCAACAAAACTGGCAGATAGATCGAGGTCAGAGACGAGGAAGGGGATACATCGGCCAAAGAAGAGGAAAACCCTTTCGAGAAATACTACCAACCACAAACCAGTCAGGAGGGGCGGATGGTGGAAGAGCAACAGTAACCCCTGTGGGAGAGGAAACAAGGGGTCAGTAAAAACAAGCTAATGAAGGACTGCAGAAATGTGGTAAATCTTTCTAATTGTTCATTGAGTACTGTTGAAAATGATGTACTGCGTTTTGGTCTTTCCTTTTGTCCCACCATGCCATTCTCCTATCCCCAAGAAAGAATTGATTTGTATCATTTCACCAGGAACTTAAGACTTTGCAAATGGCATAAATTAAAGGTTAAGCGTATGTCCCATCCCAGAGTCACTATAACAGCTGTACCTGTGGAAGAATCGATTAATGAAGTGGGCACTCTAATTGCCCTGAAAGAATTAGAACGGGACAATATGGACTCTACACCCATTGATGCATGTTCTTTAGGCTATGCTGTAAACTTAAGCTGTCCCAATAATTTTAAATATAAATCTAGCTTCAATCCTACCTTGCCCCCCTGTGGTATTGATATCTTTGAAACTTTGATGATTGATGATTTAAAGAATTTGGCGAAGAAAAGAAAATGGCACTATGACAATCTAACCAAGCAACAAAGATTGGCGGTTAAAACGCTACAATTGGATCGTAGCATCGTTATCCGCCAATCAGACAAAGGGGGAACTGTTGTGGTTTTAAAAGTAGAGGACTATATTCAGGAAGGGACCCGACAGTTAGAGTGCTCTGACTGTTATGAAAAAATACCAAAAGCCAAGGTGGAAGAGTCAAATCTCTTATACCATAAGATGCTTAAGGAGTGGCTCTTGCAGATTCTTTTGGAGTGGGATGAATACTCCTTTCTTCTTAACCACTTGGATGCTAAGGTGTTTTATGGCTTCCCATGTAATTTCCATTGAAGTCAATGGAAACTCCATGACGAGCTGGGCTCGTCATGAGCGTCGAAGGGGTTAATCGTACTCTCAAAGTGGCAATTTTATATCTTTTGCCTAAGTTGCATAAAGATCCTTTGAAACTCCCAGGGAGACCTATCGTTTCTTCGATGGGCTCTCTTTTGGAGAAAACATCACAATATATTGATTATTTCTTACGCCCTTATGTGGAGAGTTTGCCCTCCTACTTAAAAGACAGCAGAGATGTTCTCAATAAAATCAGAGATATCACCTGGGAGGAAGGTTTTCTACTAATGACATTGGATGTATGCAGTCTTTATACATCTATAAAGCATGAGAATGGTATGCAAGGCGGCAAACACTTCTTGAAATCTCGAACCATCTAGTTTTTGGAACATAACAAGATGCTTTTACAGATGATTCAATTCTGCCTTGAAAACAATTTTTTTTATCTTTAATGAGATTTTTTTCAGGCAGAAACAGGGCACAACAATGGGCACCTGCTTTGCTCCAAGCTACGCCAACCTCTTTTTGGGGTGGTGGGAGCGGCAGGTGCCCCAGCTGTATGGTCAATACCGCAGCCATGTTATATTGTGGCTGCGGTATATGGATTATCTTTTCATCATCTGGAGGGGAAGCCGAGAAAAGGCGATTGAGTTCATTGCCATCTTAAATGACAATGAGGTGAACCTACAATTTGAAAGCAAAATGAGCGAGTCCAGAATTGAATTTTTGGATCTAGAAATCAGAATAGTTGACAACAAATCAACATCAAGCCTTTACTGCAAGGAAACAACTGGCAACACTTTGTTGCACGCTGAAAGTAGAAATCCCAGGGCATTGATTCGCAGCATTCCTTATGGGGAATTTCTACGGGTGCCGAAAAACTGTAGTAGTGAATCAGGCTTTGAGAGAGAGTGCCAATGTATGACTCAGAGATTTCAGGAAAGGGGGGTATAGTCTTAATTCTATCAAAGACTTCTACACCAAAGCCGCTAAGTTCACCCAGAGTGAGTTGTTAAATCCTAAAGGGAAGGAAACTGGGGAGGGTGAAAATGTCATTAGGTACATTACCACCTTTACCTCGAAGTCTATTAATGTACGCAAATGTTTGAAAAAGCATTGGAAAATCTTATGAACTGAATCAACATTGGAAGATGTGGTTAAGGACTCCCCTAACATCACATATAGGAAAGCGAATTCCTTGAAAGATAGGTCATGTAGAAATGAGGTTGTACAACAGAAAACAAATTTGAGGGACATCCAGGGATTCTATGTATGCATGTCGTGCAAAGCGTGCAAATACAGCTCGAATGTTAGAACTGTGTATTATCCTGCAACTGATTCTGAAAGAACTATTGAAAAACATCTGACATGTCTTTCCGACCACTGTGTTTATGCTTTAGTATGCCCATGTGCTAAATAAATATGTGGCAGTACGATGTTTGCTGCAAAAAAAGGCATCCTTGAACACATGAGGGCAATTCAGAATAAAGATAGGCTGTCCCCAATAGCCCGACATTTTGAAGAAGCGCATAACAATAATCGAAACCTATGGCGTTTCTTTGTGATTGATCGAGTGACTCCCTCAAGTAGGGGTGGAGATAGAATCCTGAGACTGCGCCAGCTAAAATCCAAGTACATTTTAGAATTGGATACAAAAATCCCTGGTGCCCTAATTCCGAAGAGAAACTGTCCTGGTTCCTGGGAGAATAAATCCGAAGGATTTATTTATTTAGGTGTTATAAAGCGCACTTATGCCCAAGGGCGTCCTGGCGCTACCTACTGACTCCTGAACGGGAAGGGATGTCTACTCCATAAATAACCAGGTCTTAAGCCCCTTCCGGAATGAAAGGAGCTTTGAGGGATTTCTAAGATCCACCGGCAAGTTGTTCTAGGCTTTTGCAGCACAGAAGGAGAAGCTGTTTCCCCCCCATCTGGCCTATTTTATTCGTGGCACCGCAACTAATCTGCCTTCGGCCGATCGAAGCGCTCTACCCGGCACGTACCATTTCACACACCTGCTCAAAAACTCTGGACCAATGCCCATCAAAGCTTTGAAGACAGTACACAGAGCTTTAAACTGAGCACGTCTTGTTACAGGCAGCCAGTGTAGTTGCCTAAGACACTCCCATACTGAGGCGTATCTAGGGATCCCTAACAGAAGTCTTGCTGCAGCGTTTTGAACCAACTGCAGTCTGTGCCCATGTTTTTTTTTCAAATTCAGGTACAGACTATTGCAGTAGTCCAAACGCGACAGTATAAGGGCAGTTACTGCTGTCCTGAAACCCTCAGCTGGAAGGAAGCATTTTATTTTTCTTAATATCCTAAGGATATGGAAACAGGACGACACTACTCGACTAACCTGATGCCCGAAGTCCAAATTTTGATCCACAATCACAACCAGATTTTTTACTTTCCCAGTGGGGACTGGTAAACTTCCCAAGGCCTCAGGCCACATATCAGGGGTCTATATGTTAGGGTTATTTCCAAACATAATGACCTCGGTCTTACCGGCGTTTAATTTAAGGCAATTGGAACCCATCCATTCTGCCACGATCTTTAGACAATCATGACATCTTACTGCCCTGTATAAACAAGAAGAGAGGTAGGGAGAAGTAGATAACACTCTTATTCCCCGGTTATATCTGTTTAAACAACAAAAGAGTGTTGTATGGTTGTATAGGACCACAGAAAGGAGCAAGATAGAAAGGCGACCAACCTCATTTAGGTAGGTTAGGAAGGTCCTCACTCACCACCTAGTGGTGACATGCTTCATCATTGGGTCCCACTAAGGAGGCCGAGTGCCTCTTTAGTGTGCTTCGATGCCAGATCTACTGCGGAGCAGGATTTGTGAGTTAAGGCATGCAGTGAAAGTAAATTAAATGGTGGTGATTAAAATTCTTTAAACTTAAATTTCCCACTCCAGTGAGTGCAACACTACGGAAAGTGTGGCTAGTGGATGGTTCAAAATTCCTATTCCCACTCCAATGAGTGCAACAGTAGGGAAAGTGTTGGATAGCGGAGGGATAACATTTCCTATTCCCACTTCAGTGACTGCAACAGTAGGGAAAGCGTTGGATAGCAGAGAGATAATAATTACTATTCCCAATCAAGTTAGTGCAGCAGTAAGGAAAGGGTTGTATATCCGAGTGGTAAAAATAATTATTCCCACTCCAGTCAGTGCAACAGTAGGTTAAGTGTTGGATAGTGGAGGGATAACATTTATTATTCCTATTCGAGTCAGTGCAACAGTTGGGAAAGTGTTGAATAGCAAAGGGGTAAATAGTTCTATTCCTACTCTAGTGAGTGCAACAGTAGGGAACGTGTTGGATAGCGGAAGCATAAAAAATACTTTTCTCACTCCAATGAGTGCAACAGTAGGAAAAGTGTTGGATAGCAGAGGGGTAAAAATTACTATTCCCACTCCAGTCAGTGCAGCAGTAGGGACAGTGTTGGATAGCCGACTGGTAAACATTATTATTCCCACTACAGTCAGTGCAACAAGAGGTTAAGTGTAGGATAGCGGAGGGATAATAATTACTATTCCCACTCCAGTCAGTGCAACAGTAGGAAAAGTGTTGGATAGCGAAGGGGTAAATATTTCTATTCCCACTCCAGTGAGTGCAACAGTAGGGAAAGTGTTGGATAGCGGAAGGGTAAAATATATTATTCCCACTCCAATGAGTGCAACAGTAGGGAAAGTTTGGAGAGCAGAGGGATAAATTTATTATTCCCACTCCAGTCAGTGCAAAAGTGGGGTAAGTGTTATATAGCAGAGGGGTAAAATCTGCTATTTCCACTCTAGCAAGTGCAACAGTAGGGAAAGTGTTGGATAGCGAAAGGGTAAAAATGACTATTCCCACTCCAGTGAGTGCAACAATAGGAAAAGTGTTGGATAGCAGAGGGATAAAATGTAGTATTCCCACTCCAGTGAGTTCAACAGTATGGAACGTGTTGGATAGCGGAGGGGTGAAAAATACTATTACCACTCTAATGAGTGCAACAGTAGGGAAAGTGTTGGATAGCGGAGGGGTAAAAATTAAAATACCCACTCCAGTCAGTGCAACAGTAGGAAAAGTGTTAGCTAGCAGATGGATAACATTTACTATTCCCACTCCATGGAGAGCAACAGTAGGGTAAGTGTTGGATAGTGGAGGGAAAAAATGTACTATCTGCACTCCAGTCAGTTCATCAATAGGGAAAGTGTTGGATAGCGGAGGGACAACATTTACCATTCGCATTCCAGTCAGTGCAGCAGTAGGGAAATTATTGGATAGCCAAGTGGTAAAAATTATTATTCCCACTCCAGTCAGTGCAGCAGTAGGTTAAGTGTTCGATAGCGGAGGGATAACATTTACTATTCCTACTCCAGTCAGTGCAACAGTAGGGAAAGTGTTGGATAGCAAAGGGGTAAATATTTCTATTCCCACTCTAGTGAGTGCAACAGTAGGGATAGTGTTGTATAACGGAGGGGTAAAAAATACTATTCCCACTCCAATGAGTGCAAAAGCAGGGAAAGTGTTGGATAGAAGAGGGGTAAAAATTACTATTCCCACTCCAGTCACTGCAGCAGTAGGGAAAGTGTTTAATAGCTGAGTGGTAAAAAATGTTGGGGCATATTACCAACAACTAGCGATAATTTTTGTCTCTAACTTGTTTAGAGACAAAAATTATCGCCGCACATCGGCGATTTTTATCGCAGATAAACCTTGCTATTAGCAAGGTTTATCGCAAATGCGATAAAAAACGCCCGCAATGCATGAATATCGCTGAAAAGTCAGCGATATTCATGCATTATCGAGCAAATGCTCTTAGCCATGTTATCCACCTCCCATTGGATAACATGGCTAAGAACTGCTCAGGGCAGGTGTTAGCTTTTGGAGATATTCGCGCTTAGCGCAAATATCTCCAAAAGATGGTAATAGGAGATAGCGATGTTAGCGACTGTTTCCAGTCGCTAACATCTTGGCACGCCCACTTTGCATATCATTAGTGATAAATATCACTGACATGCAAAGTGGGGCCCATGATGGTCGCTATCTCCTATTAGCTGTCGCTAACTGGTGTTAGCGACAGCTTGGTAATAGGGAGATAATTTTATCTCCGCTTTCTTGGCTTTTAAAGCCAAAAAAGCGGAGATAAAACCCCTTGATAATATACCCCGTTATTCCCACTACAGTCAGTGCAACAGTAGGTTAAGTGTTGGATAGCAGAGGTATAAAAATTACTATTCCCACTCCAGTCAGTAAAACAGTAGGAAAAGTGTTGGGTAGCGGAAGGGTAATAAATACTATTCCCACTCCAGTGAGTGCAACAGTAGGGAAAGTGTTGGATAGCAGAGGTGTAAAAATTACTATTTCAACTCCAGTCAGTGCAACAGTAGGGAAAGTTTTGGAGAGGGGAGGGATAAAATGTATTGTTCCCACTTCAGTCAGTGCAACAGAAGGGAAAATGTTAGATAGCTGAAGGGTAAAAATTGCTATTCCCACTCCAATGAGTGCAACAGTAGGGAATGTGTTGGATAGAGGAAGGGTAACAAATACTATTCCCACTACAATGAGTGCAGTAGGGATAGTGTTGGATAGCAGAGGGGTAAAATTTACAATTCTCACTCCAGTCAGTTCAAAATAAAAAACAAACAACATATCATCAACAATATATATATTTTTTAAGTCAATAGAAAATAAATGTTAAAAGTAAAAATAAAAATATATTTAGTATTAAAAATAAAAAAGTAAAAACATATGTTATGTTAAATACATATCACAAATACCTACAAATATTATATTAAGTAAAAAATAATAACTTTCAAACACATATATATTTTTATTTAGAAATTTATTTATAAAAAAATCCATTAATTATTACATAAATTTAGTCTAGTGGAGGAACAACATTTTACCATTCCCGCTCCAGTCAGTGCATCAATTTTACTATTCTCACTCCAGTCAGTTCAAAATTAAAAACAAACAACATATCATCAACAAAATATATATATTTTTAAGTCAATAAAAAAAATATGTTAAAAAAAATTATATATATATTAATTATTAAAAATAAAAAAGTAAAAACATATATTAATGTTAAATACATATCACAAATACCTACAAATATTATATTAAATAAAAAATAATACCTTTCAACCAAATGTATATTTTTATTTAGAAATGTATTTATAAAACATCCATTAATTATTACATACATTTTGTTTATTTACTTCCTACCCTATAACGCCACACCACTCACAACCCACATTGAAAAACATTTATTTGCGTAATTAACACAATTAATGATCAATTAAAAAAGTATTATTAATTAAAAAACAAATTACAACACATAAAATGTAATTACACAATTAAAAAAGTTTTCAATTAAATAACTAATATTATTTAATAACTAATTATAAAGTACGTAAGATTACGTTACTTCCCAACCTTCACCCCTATAAACCCAAAACCCCCCCAAAAAAATAATTAAATAATTACACTAATTAATTATCAATTAATATATTATTATTAATTATCAACTAATCATTAATTCAAAATATATTAATTCCCACCCTTTACCCCTAATAGACCCACAACCTTCATCTAAAATTACTTACACAATTGCCATACCTAATTGTCAAATAATTAATGAATATTAATTAACAGGTAATTATTAATTATTAAACATGAATTACATCCCTCTTTGTACCCCTACAAACCCCACAACCCACACCTACATTAAAAACACAATTAACATTATAAAATTTCAATTAAGAAAATATTAATAAATAAATATTTTCATTCTCGTGTTATAATTAAATCACTTCTCACTCTATTCGCCTATAAACCCGCAACCCGCTACAGATCTAAAAAACATATCATTTTATTAAAATAAAATTTATAATTACTGAAAATGTAACACATATATTAAAAAAACATAAACAATACTTATACAATAAATACATCACATACATATAAAATATATACTAAAATACATAACACTAATTAAAAAAGCAATATTTTAAACAACTCAATTTTTGTAAATTATATTAATGACTTTATAACTTTTTTAAATCAATATTTCTTACCTTAAAGTTGATATTCTTGACCACGATATTCTTGCTGTCTATATTTCGGTGTCACAATATGTATAACTGGATTTTAGTGTAAGTCGGCATTTCAAACTCAATATTTTGACTGAATACCCCCAGGTAGCTACCTTAGAGGTTGCCCACCTGGTTGTCCCAGCCTTTCGTTTGCTCTGGCTGACAACCCACACTTGCTGTTGCCAAAACAGGATGCTGACCTTACGCCAGGTGTGAACACTCCCAGGAGTCAGGAACAAAAACCTGAACAGGAAGGAGGTCACTCCTCCTCCGTCTCAGGATGGCTAGTGAAGTGGCACATCAAGGCGATGAACTTCAAAGGCTACACAGCCTCTGATTTGCATCAGGGCTGCCTCCCAAAAGAGGAAACACCCCTCCCTCTGCCCCAGGCACATTTTCTCCTGGACAGGCAGGAAATGATGTATGCAGGAGGTGTACACCTTGAAAAAAACTAGCCACACCTCTAGGTGGGCTGTCTAGTCTGTAGAGCTAAGGAAGACATCTGCCGTTTTTATAAGTGATAGAAATATTGGGTTCTGGGTAGAAAAGGTGACTTAAACCCCTGGATGGGATCACCTCAGGTGTTGGATTAGCTGCTGGGGCAAGCCCATAGATCACTTGCACCCACACTCCTATCATCCCTAAGTCTAAGATTTCAGGGCCACCCCTCACACCAGAACCTCAGTTCTGAATCAATTTGCATCAAAGAAGATAAAGAAGACACCCAAGTTTGCAACAACAGTACTTGCCCACACCTAAAGAGGGATACTCTGTACCTGCTGCAATGCTCCTGGAACTGCCTGATCAAGACTTGTCCTAGGCTAAACCTTGGTTCCCCCAGACAGAGGGACCCCTGTGAGATCATAAAGCACTCTCAGACTCCCCTGGGCTAGTGGCAGTAGTTCCCTGCAAACTGCAGGTAAAACAGTGTTTCTGATCCAAAGAATTCCTGGCCATTAGGCAATCCAAGGGATCGTCCAAATACAGATGGTCTAGTGCATTGTGGGAACTGTAGTCCTCCCTTCCACAAAGTTACAGGCAGCTACCCTATCCCCTGGGACCACTGGACATAGAAATATCCATTTGCTGGACTTACCACTGCCAAGGCTTGTTGGTCGCCAGTCAGCCAACTGACCCCTGCACTCGATGCTGCACCTAGAGGGAACTCAATCAGGCTTTCACCAGATGCCAGCAGAAGCCCTGTTGTGTTTTGCTCCTGGTCCCTGCAGCCATGTCTAAGTTGTAAAAAGCAGGCCTCCCACTGCTCCCGTTCAGCACAGGGAACAGCCATGACAACACTGCACCCACACTCAACGGGACAGGTAAAATTGAACTGACTCTTGTGCCTTGGACCTGGGACCCGCATCACCCTCGCCCTCCATGGGGTCCATGCAACTTGACCTGTAAGTGACCGATTGTGATTAGTTGTTTTTACAGTTGACTGCAATGATACAGTTTCATTGTATTATTCTGCACTGATTTTCTATTGCTTCTAAAATCCATACCTCTGTTTATATGCATCTGATTCTGTTCATTTTGGTGTCTAAATTAAGATAAGAATCTGCTTTATTTGTATAGATTGTTGTCAGATTTCTTTCGAGTTGTGTCAATTACCTACCATCCATGTTGGTACTCTGAAATGCTTAACATGTTCCTCTACTAAAGCCTGACTGCTCTGTGCCATTCTACCAGAACTGAGCTAAGGATTTATTTTTGTGAATCCAAGGATCATCTTTGGGGTTTGTGAGAGTATTGCATGGTGAAGCCTAACCAGCATCACCACATAATACTCCACCTTCCTACAGAATTGAAGAGCAAAGAGGGATGAGTGTGGTGAGAAAGCTCTCAACTTTGTGTTAGGGGAGTATATTGCTATCAAAGCTATGCACTCCCCAAAAAGCAGCCCCTCCAGCATTACTACCGGCCCTCCTGGTCTGTCTTGGAGTGTGTAAGTGGGAACAGAACCCTCAGATGCAACCCAAATGAGTACCCTCCCAGAGTATATTATGTGGTACCCACCAGTGCGCCTTACCAATGTTTGCGTAGTTTGTAGAGTTCTGTGGTGATTATGTATGTTTCTTTTCAGCATGCAAAGTTTATACATTTGTATTTAAGGTAAGCATGAATTCTTTAATGCTTGATGTGGGTACCCATGCCCCGAACATTCCAGGTAAGTATATTGTATTGAGATGGGATATGTGTGAGTGTATCAGACATTATGTCCCTTGTGTCATACAGAATACATCCCAACTCCACCTCAGAAAGCCAGACCGGTCTACATATAGTATCCTTACTATCTGAATTACGTGCACAGAAAAGTTTGTACTACGGAAACACCAACTCCCCATCCCTGGTAAAGAACTCTGTAACTGTCGAGCCCCAGGTCCCTTTGACGGACCTGCATTTTGATCAGATTCCACAGAAACAAAGAAGTGTTCCCCACACTCCCTGAAAACAGTACCTGGAGGAATACTAAAAGACTTCTTCACATATAACTGTTTTCGAGGAGTTGGGGGGAAAGATTCATACAGTGACCACCACTCTTTCCCCTGCTGAAGGCAGGGACTGGTAACGTCAGTGAAGAAGGACAGAAAATAATGAGGGCTGTAAAGAAAATAGGGAGACCTATTAGTACAGAATATAATGTGGCTGGTTACACCAGAAGGCAGTTGTAATGCATGTCAAGTCTAAGTATGCAGATGCACTTACCAGCCATATAGTATCAAAACTTCCATAAAGAAGAGATTGAGGAGTTAACATCACTCCCCTTGTAGCTGCAGGAGCAGGAGGCTTGTGCTGAAAAATATCAAAAATAATATAGGTGTAGTCCTTTCTTTGAATGACAGGCTGTTGATACCTAGGACAACCAAGTATTGAACAATAAGATGGGGTTGCAACGATCTGTATTCACAAAAGGGTTAGCAGAATTAATGGTGTCCTCAAAAGCAAGACAAAGGACCAGGAAATACCAGGAACAGAGTTGGAGTGCCCTTTTGAAACAGAGGTGGTAGAGCACCGGAGAGGCGTTTGCGTATTACAGCCTGGGAATGCCAAAAACAGAAGCAGAGTGCTCTTCTGTACCAAAGCGAGCAGTCACAGGACTCTTGTATGGAAATAGTGACCTTGCTAATTCATGCCTCCATTCATGCTCTAGTATTGCCAAATAAAACCTGCAATGATAAAAAGGAAATACTGTTGTCCGGCCTGGGCCCAAGCCTAGGGTTGTTGAGTCGAGGCAGTGTACCTACCTACAGTACTGAGGGTGCTTTCTTTGCCCATATATCAAAGAAAAGGGACACCTGTTGCGACCAGGCATTACTAAAGACCATAAATTACTGTACTCTGATCTGTGAAATTTGGAGTCGTTTTACAAAACACATGTTTTAAAAGTATGGAGTGTGTGATTTCTTAAATACTTCTGGTAATTTTTAAATAAATATTTGAAATTTTTACACATTTTAAATTCTGCATTTATTAAAAAAGAAATAATGCATTTTAAATTCACTACACGTAAAATTTAAGTTCATTTAAAAGTCTTTATCTTTTCATGAACAAATCTTTAATGGCAGGATTATGTGGATTTTCTAGAATTAGAAATACTTGTGATAACAGCAATGAAACTCTTGTTCCTATTTTTCCTCCTGGGGGCTATCAAAGGGTCATTCTTGGTGTGTATTTCTAGCTTTCTGGTACATTATTTTGTGCCTCTATTTCTTTGTTCTCAAGAGGGGGCAAGAAATACACCTACATAACCCGCACGTCTCCGTCAGCCACACCACCGAACTCCTCTGGACCGACCACCGTTGCATCCACTTCACCTTCCAGAAACCCAAGACACACCACCACACCCAACAGATCCCCCGCCGCCGCTGAAGCAAAATCACCGAAGACCAACTACATGCAAACCTCGCTCTCAGCCCACCCACCGAACCCTCCAACACAGACGTCGCTGCCCACAACCTCAGACACTGAATCGAAGACTGCGCCAACACCCTCGCCCCGCTGAAGAAACCCCCCCACAGAGACACCAGCAAGAGGGCCAGCTGGTTCACCCCAGAACTCTCAGATTCCAAGCAAGCCTGCCGGAAACTAGAGAAGAAATGGAACAGTGAACAAACTCCGGACGCCCACGCAGCACACAAGGACGCCGTCCGCAACCACCACCACCTCATCAGGGCTGCCAAGAAGACCTCCTTCAAAGACCGCCTCGACAACAACGCACACGACAGCAAGGAGCCCTTCAACATCGTGAAGGAACTCTCCAACCCCAGCCCCAACACCAACGACATCCTGCCGTCGCAAGCCCTGTGCGGCTCCCTCGCCACCTTCTTCCACCGCAAGATAGCAGACATCCACGACAGCTTCAACACCCACACAGCCCCAACAGACAGCATCACAACAGACCCTCCGCACACCATCGATCACGTTCCCTTGCTAGCCTGGACCAGCGTGAGCATCGATGACACCATCAAGACCATGAGAACAATCCACTCGGGCTCTCCGTCAGACTCATTCCCGCACCACGTCTTCAACAAAGCAAGCAGCTCCATCGCACCATTGCTCCATCGCACCCCACCTATGCAACGTCATCAATCTCTCCCTTGAGACCGCGCCCTTCCCAGAGAGTTGGAAACACGCCGAGATCAATGCCTGCTCAAAAAACCCAAGGCAGACCCAAGAGACCTCAAGAACTTCCGACCCATCTCTCTGCTCCCCTTCCCGGCCAAGGTCATCGAGGAAATCCTTAACAGACAGCTAATCCGATACCTCGAAGAGAACAGAATCCAGGACCCATCGAAGTCAGGGTTCCGCAGCAACCACAGCACCAAGACCGCCATCAGGACCCTGTTGGACAATGGCGAAACCACAGCACTCATCCTCCTAGACCTCTCAGTCGCCTTCAACACCGTCTGCCACCGCACACTACGCACACGCCTCCATGCCGCAGGGATCCGAGACCAGGCTCTGGATTGGACCACCTCCTTCCTCTCCGGCAGAACCCAGAGCGTCCGCCTCCCCAGATTCCGTTCCAAAGCCTCCGAGATCATCTGCAGCGTACCCCAGGGATCCTCCCTCAGCCCGGCGCTGTTCAACATTTACATGACCCCGCTCGCACACGTCGCCCAACAGCACGACCTCAACATAATTTCATACGCCGACGACACTCAACTGATCCTCTCCCTCACCAAGGACCCCATTACCGCCAAAGCCAACCTCCATGAAGGAATGAAAGCCGTCGCCGACTGGATGAAGATCAGCCGTCTGAAGCTGAACTCGGACAAGACGGAGGTCCTCATCCTCGGCTCCAACCCGTCAGCCTGGGACGACTCCTGGTGCCAATGGCACTGGGGGCATCCCCGACCCCCACCGACCACGCACGCAACCTGGTAATCATCCTGCAAGTCAACGCCGTCACCTCCTCCTGCCTCGACACCCTCCGCATGGTCCGCAAGATCTACAGATGGATCCCGACAGATATAAAAAAAAACAGTCACCCAGGCCCTCGTCAGCAGCAGACTCGACTACGGAAACAGCCTCTACGCGGGAGCCCCGACCAAGCTCATCAATCAACTACAATGCATCCAAAACGCCTCAGCATGACTGATCCTCGATGTACCACGACACGGCCACATCACCCCCCACCTGAGAAACCTGCACTGGCTCCCTGTCAACAAGAGGATATCCTTCAAGCTCCTCATCCATGCACACAAGGCACTCCACAATACCGGCCCAGCCTACCTCAACAGACGGCTCTCCTTCTACACCCCCAACCACCAGCTACGCTCCACCGACCTCTCACTCGCCACCGTCCCTCGCATCCGAAGAACAACCACCGGCGGGAGATCCTTCTCCCACTTCGTCGCCAAGACATGGAACACCCTCCCACTGAGCCTACGACAGACCCAAGACCTGCTGACCTTCAGGAGGATACTAAAGACCTGGCTGTTCAATCAGTTGCACCCCCACAGCGCCTTGAGACCCTCATGGGTATGTAATGCGCTTAACAAATGACTGATTGATTGATTGATTGACTGGTGTTTGCCAGCCTGCCACCAGAGACGGGTTTCTGACACACATGGATGAGGACCTTTCCTCTCAGGAGTTGAGAAACAAAACTTGCTCAGGCAGAGAGTGTTTATACCCCCTCACACAAGATCACCTGCAGAATAGTATTCCAAGTCAGGAGACCTTCAAAGCGCCCACGGCCTTTAGAATGTGCATCTGGCTTCCCTCACAGCAGAGGATGTCAGCCCCATTCGTCCAGAGCCCTTTGGCACCTGGACAGGTGGGAAAATGAGATAGTCAGATTGGTGTGTCCACCTTCAGGTGGGCTACCTGAAGTGGATATGATTTTTGAGAGTTGGCCATCTTGGTGATGGCAAACGTAGGAACTCTGGGACAGGGTTAGGCCCACTTCCCACAGGAAGTAGTCATAAAGGGGATATAGTGACCCCAGAGGTCAGTTGGCAATTGGATTCTTCCCTACACTCCCCTAATACTCCTAAAGCAGCCCTTGGCACCAGAGAGACAGATCCTGAAGACCTATGAAGAAGAAGACACTGAAGAGCCATGAAAGCAAAGACTGAAGAAGAGGAACTCAATTGGCACCAGCCCTGTGGGCCTGTCTGCTGTTCCCCATCAAATTGTGCCAAAGTTGTCTCCTCCTTCAAGCTATCATGCCGCCAAAACCTGGGAGGACTGCCTACCTTCAAAAAAGACTCAAGGACTCCTGTGGAGTAGAAAAGCTGCTCTTCTGTATCATGCAGGCACCCCAAGAACAACCGTGAGGCCTTCAGAACTGCCAAAACCTGATGCCACCAAGCACCACTGCACCGAGCCCCCCAGCCTGAGTTGAAGTGGGCCAATAGTGTCAGGGTGGCCCCTAAGCCCTCAAGAGGCAGAGTCCACTTTGGTTTCATCCCTCGTGAGCTCCCCGATGCCACCTGCAGCCTCTTTGTGCAGACGCCTTAAACCATGAGTATTCCCGGACAAAGACACCCAACACTTCAAAGACCCTCTGCACTCGGCTGCCCCGGCCAAAGAGAAGAGGAACGCTGGTCTCCCAACTTCCCCTAACATTGCAAGACTTGAGCCCACTGATTGGTTCCTGACGTCTCAGTCCACTGCCGGACTTGCCATAGCGGGCACCGGGCAATCCCCTGGTGCGCCGCATGGGTGGGAGCTGGTTTTGGGCCCCTGGGGGCCGTTTTTGTTACAGGGAAATTTTTGCAGCATAGCTGTAAAATCGGTCTTGAACCAAAATTGTGGGGATGGGGGGCACTTTGCCAGGGCCGGTTGAGGTTCCCAGTCTGTCCCTGTCTCAGTCCCAGTCTTAGTCCCCCCTGACCGGACCGATCCCCATTGGATAACATTAGGTGCCCTATGCTGGTTTAAGCCACTGCACCTGGCTGCCCTAGTGCCGCTGGAAGTGACCTGGTGCTGCCTTGGACATTGCCTCATACTCAGCTCAAACCCATGAGTTTAGTCTTGTAAGAAGCTGCATGGAACTTGTATGCCTATTTGTTCTTCTTCCCGTATAATAACATTGTAGCTTCTTTTTTAAGTTCAACATTTTTTTTATTAGTCCTAAAATAAGGCAACAATACATGGTACATAAGAAGAAAAGGGGAAGATAAGGGAGAGGGGAAGGGAAGCAAAGAAAGAACAATCAAGATATAAATTACAAGGGGCTAAGTTACCAAAACTAATCATGGGCGATAAAATTAAATATAGAGGGTACATTGGTTATGCATCAAAATCAGGTATGGAAGAGAACATATCAGGCAATAATGTAGAAGAGAATGGGAATGCAAAGGGTATCAGGGGGGCTTGGAGACCTCCTGCTGGGCAGGCTGTGGGCAAAACGAGCAAGTTGCACAGTTGTCTAGATACATTGTAATAGGAAGCCATAGATCTGCATGTTTTGCCGCCAATTAAGCAGGAAAAACAAAAGCATTGTCAGGCCTATGGTTATGACAAACATTGTACCACCACGCTTTAAGAGAAATGTTTGATGAAGTCTTCCAATTAACGGTAATCTGCTGGAACGCAACAGCCAACAGCAGGTCAACAATACAAACATTCAGGTCAGTACCTTCCCAACAAGGTGAAAGGCTCCCTAGAAAGAGATGAGTGTGAGACAGGGGGATATGTGTGTGGAAAATCACATTAATCTGAGCCCAAACCTGCAGCCAAAAATCATGTACAGGTTTGCAGAGAAATAACATGTGAAACAGGGTAGCGTGTGGCAAGGAACAGGACCAACAAGTGTCTGAAACAGTGGAAAACCGCTTGTTAAGGGTAAAAGGGGTGTGTAATAGCCTGTTGTAAATTAAAAACATGGATTGCGCCAAGGACGCTGCTCTAGACGTTTTGCGGACCTTTGTCCATATCTTGTCCCATAAGGATACCGGCCACGATGTAGCAAGGTCATGCTCTCATTGCTCTTCCACCTTAGACTTAGGTCGAATGGATGTATTGGCATGAGAAGGTATTTGTAAATAGCAGAGGCTTTGGGAGTAGTGCGTAGGAGAGAGTGAGTCGTGAAGCAGGGGTGAGAGAAGTGGGGGGAGGTTGTTTGTGGGGGAGTCGAATGTAGACTGCCATCACCGCAGTTTTAAGTAGAAGGTACTTGGGGGCAAAGGATGGGGGCAGTCCAAAGGAGGCGCAAAGAGTAGGGAAAGGGAGAAAAGTGGAACGCGAGAAGAGCTGCGAGATCCAAACCAATCCTCTGTGCCTCCAGGATTTCCAGTAAAAGGGTTTGTCATGGATCAAAAGATCTTTGTTATGCCAAATGGTGGATGAGAGGAAGTCAGCAATGGTCACAGGGGGGGAGAGTTAAAGGACAAAAGGAGCTTGGCAGTGAACTTATGAATAGGGGTGGGGATCAAGGATGGTTTACGTGAGAAAGAAATATATTCAGCGAAGGAGAACGGGGAGAGGAAGAGGCGCTCAACCTTAGCCCATAAAGAACATGGGGGAAAGGGATCTTGCAACCAAAAGGAAGCTTGGCACAGCAGAAAGGCCTTTTGGTAGGCTGGAAAGTCCGGAAAATATACTCCTCCTTCAGAAGTAGGGCGAATTAATCTGGTAAGAGACATTCTGGGTTGTTTGTTATGCCACAAAAAGGAGGACAAAACAGAATGAATTTTCTTGAAAAATTTAGCTGGGATGGATACAGGAATATTAGAAATTGTGTATAGAATAATGGGGGATAGCATCATCTTAACGGTGTCCACACGTCCCCACCAGGACAAATAGAGGGGATGCCACCTAGCCGTTAGGTCAGATATTTTTTGGGTGCACTTACTCAAACATAAGGAGACGGTGTCTGAAATAGAGGGGGTGATGTGCAAACCTAAATATTTAATGTGGGAGGGGCTCCAGGTAAACTTGGAAGCGCTGAAATCAGGTTTAAAATTGAACTTTGTCAGGGGCAAAATCTCACATTTGTCGTTGTTAAGCTTATAGTCAGAAATTAAGGAATAGTTCCTCACTTCCTCAAGGAAAGCGGGAATGGAATCTGTGGGGTTAGAGATGAAGAGTAAAATATCGTCCACATAGGCAGCAAGTTTAATGTGGGACTCAACGGTCTGGAAACCCTGTATGTTGGGATTCTGGCGCAGCTTGGACAGGAAGTGCTCCAAAGCTAGGTTGAAAAGGAAAGGTGAAAGAGGACAGCCTTGGTGAACACCTCTACCAAGAGCAAAGGAGGAGGAAATCTGACCATTCGCGTATACCGCAGCGCGTGGATGAGAATACAACAGTGAGACTAAGGAGATGAATTTGGGTCCAAAGCCGAACCACCCAAGAGTGTGGAAAAGATATGGCCATTTGACCCTATCAAACGTCTTTTCGGCATCTAGGGCGATCGCTGCAAGGGAATGATGTAAATGCAATGATTTTGATAATATATTAAATAAAAGCCTAGTATTATCGGTGATGTACCGCCCCTTAACAAAACCAGACTGCTCTTCGCCTAAGAGGTCAGGAAGCAAATGGTCCAGCTGTATCGCCAGCGATTTGGCGAAGATTTTATAGTCAATATTCACAAGGGAAATAGGTCTATAATTTTTGCAATACTGCGGGTTCTTTCCTTCTTTGGGTATCAAACAAATGTGTGCATCGGAAAAGGTCCCTGAGGAGTTGCCTAGAGCAACAAAAGTGTCTAGGAGGAAGTGAAGTTTTGGGATCAGTAACTTTGAAAAGTATAGATAAAATTCAACGGTAAAACCATCTGGTCCAGGGGCCTTGTTGAGTTTGAGATGACGAAGCGCAGTGAGCAATTCCTTCTGTGAGATGTCAGTCTCCAAAATCGAAAGATCAAGAGGGAAGTGTTCAGGCTTTTGAATAGTGGAGAAAAAGTGTGTGAGGGAATAGAGAGAGGATGGAGTATCAGAGGTGTAAAGAGTTTGGTAAAAACGGGAGAACTCTGTGAGGATGTCGGTGTCTTTGTGCTGCAGGTTAGAGTTGGTGTCGTAAATGGATTCAATGTTCAGCTTGTTGTGTTTGACCTTCAAATAGTTGGCGAGAATTTTCCCAGCCTTATTTCTGCCACCATAAAACTTAGCACTTGACTTTAGCAGATATAAGGAGGCGTCTTCTGTAGATTTCTCATTAAATTTCATCTTGGCAGTGACAAGAGCTGTCAGACTGTCTTTCGAATGCGAAGTAAAGTAGGCGTGTTCCAATATCTTAATGTCATAAATAAGATTCTTAGTGAGTTGACGTGCAATTCTACGTTTCTTTGCGACATAACCAATAATAAAGTCGCGTGCTGCTGCCTTAAAAGCATCCCAGATGATATATTTTGGGGTGGAAGGAGCATCATTGAACAAGAAAAATTCATCAAAAAATTCAGTGCAGGAAACGGTGAATTTGGGATCCAGAAGTAGGGCATTGTTAAAGCGCCACCTCTTGGGTCCAGTGATTCTAGGAAGCATGTCAACGTTAATTAAAACAGGGGCATGATCCGATAATAAAATCGGACCTATTTCAGCGACAGTAAGTGTTTGGGCGAGATTGTGAGAAACAAAAATATAGTCCATCCGCGACTGGGATCGGTGAGAAGGAGAGTAAAAAGTAAACTCTCACAGGGGTCGGATTACGAAGTCTCCAAGAGTCAACAAGCTTATGTTGGGAGATGGCCCGAGTAAAAAGTGTGTGTGATTTGTTAGGAATATTAAGTGGCATCGGACTTTCTGTCAACAAAGGAATCTAGGGGTTGGTTGCAGTCACCAGCAATAATAACATTTTCATCCATAAATTGGGTGATACGCTGAGAGAACTCAGCCCAAAAAAGAGGTTCACCATTGGTGGGAGCATAGACATTAAGGAGAGAGATTGGAACACCTCTAAGAGACAGTCTGACATGTGTCCATCTGCCGTTAGTGTCCGACCCTTGAGAAATGATTGTGCGAGGGAGAGATCTGCGACATAAAATTGCTACACCATTACGTCTACCATCACCCTGTGAATAAAAAACCTCACCCACACAGCCTCTTTTAAGCTTGGCAGACTCTGTGTCAGAAAGGTGGGTTTCCTGGAGAAACGCCACATCAACATTCAATTTGGCTAGGTGTGACAACATTCTCTGTCGCTTAATTGGGGAATTAATACCCTTAACATTCCATGAAACTATATTCAATTACATAATATACAAAATAAACCAGAGGAAATGTGATAGGAAAAATCAGGAGAAAGAACCCATGAATAAGAATGGAGAAAAGAAGAGAGATACGTAGTAGTGATTAAGAAAAGAAAGAGAGAGAAAAGAGCAAAGAGAGCAGGAAAGTAGGCAAAAAGATAGAACACGGTGGAAATAAGAAATAAACCCAAAAGGGTCAAAGTGAGAAGAGAAAAGGCATAGAGGTAAATACAACCTGAAGAGAAAAAGTTATCACTTCTGCACAAACAAGAAACATGAAATACAAGAGGAAGGGTGGAAAACAAAAAAAGGGAGAAGAGAGAGATACAAAGGAAGATACACGGGAAAAACATACCTACAAAAGGAGAAAACGAGATTTCCTCCACAAAGGGGCGAAAAGATCTTATCTCTTCCAGCAAGAGTTCCATTGAGACGGGCGTTGACTGTTTGACTGGCGAAGGAGGATCCTTTTTCTGTCGCTTGACATTGGTTTTCCCTGGTACTGGCTGAGCGGGCTCCATGACTGTGTCCGAGCCAGATGAGGTGAGAGAGTCTTCTAACTTAGAAAGAGCAGAAAAAACGTTGGAATTTTTGACAAAGGCAACCTTTGTCGGTGCTGCAGAAGGTAGGCGCGACATAGATTTGAGCCGCCTCATAAAGAAGCAAGTTCGAATGTATCAGCCACGCAGCGAACGCTGGTTGCGGAAGGGGGCGGATAATGTCCTAGGCAGGTGTGAGATAGCTATGAGGAGAGTTTTTGAGAGAGGAGGCAGGCATTAAGGACGTTGAAGGAAAACACTTGCTGGAGGTACAAGGCACAGGGTGCAGATAAATGACTAACAGGATGCAGGCTTATTCTGAAAGATGGAATTTATGTCACCAAGCTGAGCCATATGAAGCCATTGAGAGGAGCTTATCCAGAATTGAACATGTTGAGATGAACACAGAAAACTGCGCAGTAGGAATACCTGGTATCTCTCACGTAGAAAAGTTGTAGTGTCCCAGGAAGCTGAAGAAAGGTGAGTAGACCAAGAGGTACTGCTGGCAGCCAGTAGTGAAATGCCCAAGTCACACTTCAAATGTGCAAAGAGTCACAGCGGCAACCAGTTACACCCTTGAAATCACCAGAGTCTTATCCACCATAAACACCAGGATAAAGGCGCATTCTCATGCTTGAAATCGAAGTCGTCATTCACTGCAACGTCAGCGGGTCAGAAGTAGCGTTAACCAACAATGCTTGGACAAGAAGAGAAAAAAACAGTTCCTAATGGCATATAAATTCATGTGGCAGCATCACACGTTACCTGGACACTTTTTTACAACCTATTGTTCAAGCAGGAGACACGTACATACAAGATACAACCCACTTTTTGAATATTCTAGGTAACATCAACCTACCCAACAATAAAGAAATTCTATTGTGCACAATTGACGTTGTCGCACTGTACACCTCCATCCCTCATAATGAGGGATTGGAGGCTGTAGAATGGGCACTTCTGAGAGCAGACACTGTGAAAGCAAACCAAGTTTTCCTGATGGAAATTTTACAGTTTTGCTTGTTCCATAGCTACTTTACTTGGAAGGACTGTTATTTCCTCCAGTCCAATGGGACCTCCATGGGTTTTTCTGGAGCTCCCAGCTACGCGAACATCTTTATGATGAAATATGAACAAGATCACATCCTTTCTCAGCCCCAATGGAACACCCAATTGCTTACATATAAGCGCTATATCGATGATATTTTCATCATGTGGCAGGGCACGAAGCATGAGTTGGAACAAAATATTTTGCAGCTCAACAACATCAATCCCCGGATACAGTTCACTCACCACATTTCCAATGAGCAAATAGCATTTCTGGACGTGCTGGTTAAACTATCAAATTCAAGCATAACCACCTCCATTTACACTAAGCCCACTGACAGGAATAACGCTTTACTGTACCATAGTTTTCACCCTTGGCCTTTGAAAAAACACCTCCCGTATTCTCAGTTTCTTCGCATTAAAAGAATCCATTCAGAGCACAGTGAAGGCCTGCAGATGGTTGAAGTCGCCAGAAACAAATACAGACAGAGAGGTTACCCTGACCCTGTCTTAGACCAAGCTACAAACAGAATTACGCAAGTGACCCGTGAGTCACTACTTGAGAAGAAACAAATGACTACGACTTCCAGTAGAGAAGTTTTTGTGTCAACATACACGACCCAATCACGACACGTAAAATCCATCATTCTCAATCGATGGTCTCTCATGCAATCAGAACCTGATTTTGCTGGCATGTTCAATGCTCCCCCACTATTTGCATACAAAAGGGCGAGTAATTTAAAGGAGATTCTCAATAAGAAACAACCTAAACCTAAGGCCACACACAAAGGTTTCAGTAAATGTTTCAACTGCTCTAATTGTAATAATGCAGTCACTGGGAAAACGATGAACCACCCGAGATCGGGCAAAACCATCACCTTCTCACACACAACAAATTGCAACAGTGACTTCGTTGTTTATTACATTAAATGTCCTTGTGACCTTTATTATGTTGGGAAGACAGAACGCAGTGTGCGCACAAGGATTACAGAGCACAAGAGTCGAATACGTACACAGAACATGACTTCCCCTTTGGCAACACATTGGGTTTCATTGAAACACAACATATCTCAATTGAGATTCGGGGTTCTCCAAGCCATTGAACCAAATACTGAACATGATCGCGCCAAGATTCTGTCCCAACGGGAGTCACATTGGATCTGGTTTTTACAAACACTGACACCGACAGGGCTTAATGATAAGTTTGAATTGGCATGTTTTATGTGAATGAGTATTGCATTTAATTCAGCCAAACAGATTGTGCACACTTACAGTGGCAGATTTAACTTAAAAGTCCTTGTAACAGCTTGGGTACGATTGGTGTTTTTTAACGATCCACTTCTCACAAACTGAAACATTCTGTATAATAATGTCTCTGAATTTAGATTGTCACGCTATTTTTAGCGAGAATTGGTATTCTGCTGTGACATGGTCACTTTCTTAAATTTTTTAACATTTAGATTTTTCCTACCCTGTGCCAACATGGCGTGTTAAACTCACAGTCCTCCACTCTTGTACATGTGTCCCAATGCGTTAAGAATCAGACTTGGGTGATAAAAAAGAGTGTGCACACTTACAGTGGCAGACTTTAATGAACAGTCCTTATAATTATTGTTCCTGACCTATTTAAGGCATTTTGCACAGCACAGCCTTCAATTTCAGTTTCCATTCACATTTTTTACCATTCCAACATGGTGCGCCCAAGACATAGTCCTTCATTTGTGTTTGCTATTTTTTCGCGTTCATAACTTCCCCCTAGCGAGTCATTTCCGGCTAGTTGTTTACCACACCGGCACTGCTGAGCACTTGCATGAACACACGCGTCTACGAATAACGGTAAGAACACCTTCTCGACTTTGCACTTAGTCGCCTCCGTTTTTATCGACAAGAGACAAGTAATAGCCTCGTACTCTTTGTTTTTTACAGAGAGACACTCAAGGAAGTCAACGCGGTAATATCGCATTTCAATCTTTTAGCACGGGTGCACATTAATAATAATTTCGACCATAACTGTTTGGGTTAATTTATCCCCCGCAGGTTCTCGATTTTGGAAAGTTTATCGTCCGACACTTTGAACGTCTTTTGCGCATTAAAAAAGTCTCTTGCGCATGTAAGTTTTTTTATGCATGTCCCTCACAGAGTTTCTCACTCGCTGGACATCACTCCCGTTTTTTTAAAGGTTACGCATGGCATGATGAAAACACTTAGTGTCACTCGTGTACACAGAATGCATGGCAAGAAAATGTACGTCATAAGCATAGTTTAACACAGACGAGGTAATCCCTCACAAGGGCTCAAGCACGGGACATTTTCCCCTGTCACTTTTTTCCCACGTTTAAGCATGTGATATTGCGCACTTAGAATGTGATGTTTAAACGGTCATGCTTTCCGGGTGTTTAGTTTATGCATGTAACAAGGTTATGCTCTACCAATCCTGACCCCTCTCTAGTGTAACCCTGTATCCTCTGCCGCTATGAGAGATTTAATACCATGTTGTATTGTCCTGCAGATTCCCCTGACGAAGGGCACTACACTTTGCCCGAAATGCATTGGGATGCGTTGTATAACAATGCTGCTCAACATTGATGCTTGTGAATTGTCAACAACATATAATGTTTTTTCTAGAAAATTTTCAAAGGAACTATAAATTGAATAAAACAAGAATGTTTTGAAATGTCTATTGATACATGATTACAATGTTTAAAGTTATGAATTTGAGTTGAACAGACTGCAAACTAGTTGAACTTTGGATTTACACTCTGTATGAGTGATTAGAGCAGTGCATCAGTGTCCTGGACAGCGTCCAGGAATTTCATTATACTTTTAGAACAAGGGTCCCAGCAGAACCCCTTTAACCGATGCACGCCATGGTTAAACCATTGAATGTAGAACAGAATAATTGAGTACATGATTAACTAGACTATTGAGTGCAAACGCTGCTGCGCTAATCCCCCAGCATCACAAATGAGGCAGAAGATGTTTGAAAGGGCACAAAATGGCAGCCATAAATAGCTGTGAGGTAGGGACGATTTGCCTTATTATTGGAGTGATGAGGATATGAAAAAGTCGCAAAAGTAGTTGTGAGGCAGGGTCTTACATAGGAGAGTGAAGTTTGGCTGAGGAGAGAGCCCCGCAAACGAGAAGCATTCCGTGCGCATGTAGAAGGTGAAGCGCGGCCGGCAACGCAAAATGGCGGCCGCACTCAGAAAATCGTCGGAAGAACTTACTGCGGCGAAAATGTCCACTATAATTCCAGGAAAAGCAGTCTCAATAGCCTCAGAAGTGCCTTGGAGCGCTCCGATGCAGCAACATGCCGTCCGAGCAGGAAAAGACGGTCCACAAGCGGCGTGTCTCCTGAAGCTTCCGCGGAGCTTCACCCGAGTGCCGCCATCACCGCCGGGCGCCAAGCCACGCCCCCAACATTGTAGCTTCTGAAGATTGCACCTTTTGGAGAATGGAAGAATCAGTACACCCACCTGTGTACCAGGGCAGAATTTGAATTCGCCTGCAATTTACAAGTTGTGGTGTATTTTTTTATTGTTTATAAACATCTCCCATCGTGTCTTAGACGTTGTAAATGAATTTTTTGACTAATAAAAAAACAATTTTGTAGGTTGAACATGTATATAGCAGTGTGTATTGTGCGGTCTTTCATTGTGTATTGGCACTGTGTGCCTTTTACCCCATAGCATGTATGAATTACTTTAGCTGCAAATAATAGCAACAAACAGGCAGCGAGTGTAACTAGAAAACCTGTTTATGGAAGGTAGAAACCTGACATGCAATTCTATTTTTGATCAGATATGCTTTTGTCAGATATATTATATATAATTGTGTACATCATGCAAACAAGCATTGGCCATGCCCATCGGTTTTGCCATATTAGTGTATTATTGTCTTTATTCATAATTTGCTAAGCAGATGCCATCATTTTTCCTGTTCCAATTGAGTATCACTCTTTGAAATCATTAAATAATGTACAGTGATTCATTCCAAAAGTCCTAAATAATGAAAGTCCACTAAAACTAGATAGATGTGGTCTGAGCTTTGAGTGGGGTGAAACACCTGGGTGTCTCTCAAAGGAGCTCGTTTGCCTGGGAGGGCCGAAACTAACAATAACAAAGCTGAGAGGCAATGCGGGGGTGGGGGGTGATCCAGTATAAAACCTTTACAATGTGCACCTCAAGCGTACAGACAAATAGGGTCGACTGAAAACGGCAGGAGGTGCTTAATGTTTTACAAAGCAGGGAAAGATATTAGTTGTTTCAAGAAAGCAATTTAATTATCAGGCAAGCTACTGGGTTTTAAAAATTGCTTTGTATGTATGTTCTAACTGCCTGTTCTGTAATTCTCTGCTGAGGAGTGCTGTCATTCTGTCAGCTCGCTTGAAGTAAAATTGTAGTCCTTCTTCTATTCTTGAAGGGTCACAGGTTTTGGCTTTACAATTCTGGTCACCCCACACTACCAACCAGATGTGAAGTTGTAGAACCAAAAATACACTACTAAACCAACCCTTGAGTAATGATAGACCAAAAGTACTGCATGAATACGAAGGGCTTTACGGTAACCTTGGGAGCTTGTACTGCTGTGGTCCACGGAAGCACCTGCGGGCTTATTAGGCTCTTTACAGTAGAGTCTGTGCTTACAACACCTGTGTTTGCAGAGATGTGGTGAATCCAACAAAAGAAATGTAATTCCTTAACAACACTCTGGGACCTCCATCTAAGTTCCGCCACAGTTATTAAACAGTAACAATGTCCCCCCCAACCCCCTAAAAAGTAGTGCGGCCACTGGACTGTACATTTCCAGTGCCGCCACAGTCCCACAAAGAAGGTGGCCAGCGGGGGCTGGGGGGTAGTGGCTCCGCCCCCAGGGATTCTTGTGAAGTGCCAGCACGGCCTCCTTCCAGTTTTCTCTGACCACCCACGATGTCGGCAGGCCTCAGGAGCCTGGCCCGTGGCATTCCCAGGTCAGACTTTCCCTCGGGGCAGGTAGAACGCAATGAAGCACTCACCCTGGGATGAAAAATAAAAGCACTCACCACTCTGCTGTTGTCAGTGTCACAGTCGGGACACTCACGGCGCTGAGCTGAACGAACTAGGGAGAAAATAATGGTTCTTCCCATACTCAAGCATTGTGTAGTCAGGCGGATGCAGCTTGTGCTGTCTCTGCATCCCGTCATCAATTAGGAAGGCCACTGCTTTGTTGCGCATGCGTATGATGAAAGGCATCGCACGCATGCAACACAAAGAGTGCGAATTACGCCACCAATCACGACACAAACAAGCATTGAAAATGCAATAGGACTCGGATTTACCTGAGCCCTATTGCATTTTAAATGGTAAAGCAGGCACAAATGAAGGCACGAACGGGAGGGGGTGGGGGGGTGGTTGTGACACAAGAAGTTGCAGACTGCGGGAGGGAACGGGGAGAGAGAGGGAAACAAAACGTTTTTGTAAGTAAAGGAGCTGATAGCCTCTGAAGTACAAAAAGAGAAGGGGTTGGAGCCCAAGTCTGGCATGTGACACGTGTCACTCTGTCATGTGGCATATGCCACATGTGATGTGACATATGCCATAGATTTTCTACTTGGTCTTTCATTATTATCAGTTGAGCATTTCCAAACGACTATGTTTCACTCTGCTAAAATAAATAAATTGTTTAAAAACAATAAAAATAATATTAAAAAATAATTTCCCGAGGTGGGGTTTGAACCCTGGTCAAAACTCACTCAAAGCCCCTGTGAAGTAACAGTGAGCCATCTGTTCTGCTGAAACTTCCCCAGCCAAAGGCTTTTATGTCATAGAATGATGATGTCGGTCCTTTCTCTATTTCTATTGTCTTTGGACTTTAGATACCAGAAATCTTCTCTCGATTTACATTCTTTAAATACAAATAGCCCTTCCTTTCATACAGTCTGCCACTAGCCCCATGCATTTTTTATTGTTACACAATCATCCCCACATTCTCATTCCACTAAATAAGTGATTTCTTTCATAGCAAACCTGCCCCCCTATGCACATGCCACCCAGCATGCCATCAATGCTTCACATGCACTATGACTAAGGAGGCCATAGTTCTCCCAGATACTGCTAGGGGGTGATTTACAAAGGCACAGCTTTCATTTGTGGAATTTAGAAATAAAATTAAAAAATAAAAAAAAAACGATTTTCCCCAGCTGGGGTTTGAACCCTGGTCAAAACTCACTCAAAGCCCCTGTGAAGTAACAGTGAGCCATCTGTTCTGCTGTAATTTCCCCAGCCGAAGGTATTTATGTCATAGAATAAGGATGTCTGTCCTTTCTCTGTTTCTATTCTCTTGGACTTTAGATATCAGAAATCTTCTCTCGATTTACATTCTTTAAATACAAATAGCCCTTCCTTTCATACAGTCTGACACTAGCCCCATGCATTTATTATTGTTACACAATCATCCCCACATTCTCATTCCACTAAATAAGTGATTTCTTTCATAGCAAACCTGTCCCCCCTATCCACATGCCACCCAGCATGCCATCAATGCCTCACATGCACTATGACTAAGGAGGCCATAGTTCTCCCAGATACTGCTAGGGGGTGATTTACAAAGGCACAGCTTTCATTTGTGGAATTTAGAAATAAAATTTAAAAACAAAAAAAAAAAAACGATTTTCCCCAGCTGGGGTTTGAACCCTGGTCAAAACTCACTCTAAGCCCCTGTGAAGTAACAGTGAGCCATCTATTCTGCGGGAATTTGCCTCCAGCCACAGGAGTATTATACATGGGAAAATGATGTTGGTCCCTCCTGTATTTCCATGGTGTTTGGACTTTAGCTGATACAAACACTCGTTCTATTTATATGCCATTAAGGAGAGAGACGCGGGCGTAGTGGCCGCAAGGACGCGGTCCAGTCTACTATGTGTGTCGTGCGTCGCGGTGTAACAAGTAAAGAGCCTCTGAGTGGGATGGCTGTACGCCACACATCCACCGCTCCCAAATTATGCATCACTTCCCCTAGGCGTGCCGTCATCCGTGGTTTCGTGCCAGAGCGAGGAGGATGCCGATCTAGATCCGGGTCCAACACACAATTAAAATCCCCAAACCAAACGAAGGGGGTTTCCAAGTCCGGGACAATAAGGTCCTGGAAATGGGAAAAGAAACACGGATCATCAACGTTAGGTGCATAGGAATTTAAGAGCAGGAAATCCCTACCATCCAGCTTGATTCGCAGCAGCAAGTACCTGCCTTCGACATCTGCCTCAACATACTGAACGGCACAGGGAACCCCAGGTACCACCCAGATTAGGACCCCCCTGTCATAGGTAGAGTAGGACGAATGAAACATCTGGCCCGCCATTTTTTGGACAGCTTCTGGGCACCCTCTTCGTTCAAGTGGGTCTCCTGGAGGCACGCAATGGAGACGCCATGGCGTCGGAGGAATGAAAGGACCCTGTATCTTTTAGTGCAAGTGCCCAATCCACGCACGTTCCAAGTTAAGAATTTAAACCCCATGACAGGAGATCACGCCCAACCTGGCCATATATTACAAACAGCGTGTTCCGCCACCCACGGGCCCAACCAGCATCCAGGCCGGGGGACCTAGCCCATCTGATCACCCATTTAAAAACCAGAAACACAGTACTCTCGATGCCAGCAACAACTTCCCCTCCCAACCCCACCAACCCCCCAAACACCCCCAACCCCACAACCCCCCCATAACATCTACCCCCACCCCCACCCACGAGCAAGATGACATTAAAACCAAAACACGCTGTCCTGCCCTCCCCCTGCTGGTGCCAGGACGTACACAGCCAACCTATTCGTCCCATCCAACACACACACACACACCCAACCAAACACCACCCACCCCTCCTTCTAGCTCCCCATGGGACCCAGTCGTACAGGAATGAACCTGGGCTTGGCCGCCGGCATCAGTCCCGAAGCAGGGCCCTCCCCAGCCAAAATAAAGACAGACACCGCCACATAAGGTCGTTCCAACGGGATACAGGTCCTACGCTCCACTCCGTCATTCAAGCTCGAACAGCACAGCTCCCAGGTACTTCATACAAACTCAAGGCCCAGCACTAAAGCCCCCAAAGCAGAGCACAACACTCTTCACTCCAACAGTACCTTATGACAGTGCCGACCACGGCAGCAGTTCAGACATTCCAGTCTCTGGGATCACCGGAGCCGTAGAGTCTGTACCTGGCACAATGTCCTGCAGGGTATCTGGAACCAACACGTCCCCAGGGGCGGATGCGCCCGAGGACTCTGGACCATCCCTCGCCAAGGAAGGTCCCAACGTCTCCGCCTTCCGCATCGTCGTCTCTGGGGATGGTTCCCCCAGGTCTCACGGGGCCCCCTCGCTCTCCCGGGGGAATGTCGTCACCCCTGTATCTCCTGCCACTCCCACACCTCAGTGGGCTATTCGAAGAAATGAGCCCGGCCCTGAGATATCACCTTGACCTTGGCCGGATATAACAGCATATATTGGAGCTTCATCTCCCGGAGCTTCTGCTTGACTCCCAGGTAGGACTTCCGCTGCTCTTGCACCTGTTGGGTGTAATCCGGATAGATGCATATGCGGCTGTTCTCAATGGTGAGAGACTCCGTCTCCCTCGCCGCCTTCAGAATGCAATCCCGGACTTTATAGTTCAGGATCTTCGCAATCAATGCCCGCGGGGGGGACCATGGCCCTATGCGCCCTTTCGATGACAAATACATTTGATAGCCCATGCGGGCACAGAGTCCGAATCCAGTCCTCCAGGAAGCGCTCGGCATTCCCCGCCTCCAATCGCTCCGGCACACCCAGGACTCTAATGTTGCTGCGGCGCGCCCTACCCTCCACGTCCTCAGCTCTTCGTTCCAATGCGTGCGTCATAGAGTTGAGTTGCGTGACTGTCTTCTGGAGGGAAGCCACCTTCCCTTGTAACTTGATAATGTTACCCTCCGCATCCGATACCTTATCCGCCACTTTGCGAAGATCCGTTCGCAGGAGGTTGACATCAAGCGATACAGTCTCTATCTGCCGCTCCAGCGCAGAATGGGAGCCCTGTATGGCCTTCAGCAACTCCGCCCGGGAAGGCTCCGCCGGCACACCCGCGCACTCCTCTAGACCTGTCTACCGCGTAATCCAATGCGTCGGCAGACGCTGGGTTGTATACTGTGTGATACTATTAGGCTGAGTGGATTTCGACATCCTGTCCTTAAGCAGAGCCAGCAGACCAGGCACTCAGCGACCACCGCAGGGGAGCACCAAGGATCGTATACGGGTACCTCCGCTCAGTAGCGCACCTCCTGGTCGCTCTTCAGGTCACTGCCATTCCGCTCCCGATCTCCCATCCAGCAGGACCAGGCTGTAGCAATGGGGTGGCGCACACAAGGATCAAGCACTACCTCAGTACGTCCCCAGCGAAATTCAAGATTAACAATAGTATGTCCACACCAGTTCCTGTAACACTTGGTGTCCCTCAAGGATCCTCCCTCTCCCCTACTCTGTTCAATCTACTCATGGAACCACTTACCGCACTACTTCAAGCATCTAATGTTCAATTTCACATGTACGCAGACAATACCCAGCTCTACCTTAAAATACACACCCTTGATGACATCAAAATACTCAACACAACGCTTAGGAACATACAGACTTTGCTGGCAGAGAATCACCTCAAACTTAACGCTCAAAAAACGGAATTCCTCCTAATAGTGCCTCCCACCAAAGTCCCCCTCACTCAGTCCTGGCTGCACTCAACGTTCAACCTACTATTGTGGACTCAGCGAAATCTTTAGGCATAACCCTTGACTGCAATCTCAATATGCATCATCACATCAGCAATGCAACAAAGGGAGCTAATTTCCAAATCAACACATTGCGGAAATTTAACCAGAGCAGCATAGGGCTTTCAAGTAGACTTTTAAAGGGACCGCTCCATTAAAACCCACTCACTGAACAGCAGAGAAGGAATTAACAGCAGAACCAGAAGGACCCATAAGAACACTTCTTACCTCCCACGTCTGTGAGACTCACCGGCAATAGAGCAGGGGCCCCACATGCACAGAGAGCGCTGTATCAGGACGTGCGTTACTTATACTTTGATAAACCTATTTTGTGCAGTCATTTTAAGGGCCATTTTCATCTCTCAGTAATTCTGACCAATATACTCGAATATGCTTCTACGCCAGTGCATTAAATGGAACTATAGAAGTGAAGGTGCTCGCTATTTACAGTATCTGTTATTCTGCTTGCTCCTGAGAAGTGCACTGGCAGCACTGCGGAGAAGTGCACCTACTCACCCTTTCAAATGGAAGAAGTGCAGGTACTCAGTACCGGACAGAGTACTTGTCCATTTAAAGCAATGCCCAAATGCCATAAATAGCAAATAAAACCATATATATGATGAAATTAGTGGACACACGTACAAGCTCCGTCATCAGATTTTCTGCACACCCCTACTCATCACTCCCACGTTCACCAGTAACTAGACGTAAAAGAATGAGTGAGTGAAAGTGTGTGAGGGTGTATTCTAGGTTGCACTCCCCCATCCCATGAACATAGAGTGGGATTATGCACCCACTACTTCTTTCTCCTGAGTACAAGAAGAGCAGTCCAGTCCTTCAAGGCTCCTCTCAGGTCAAAGACAGCAGGTCCAGTCCTCTTCAGTTCTTCCTCAGGTCCAGAAAGTGTTCTGAAGTTGCTGCCTGGAGATCAGGGCATAGCTTCAAGGGGGTTGTTTGGGGGTGTGACACCCTCCCAAATTAATGCATTAATTACTTGGCATTTGGGCTCAGGGCCCTGTGTCGGGTCTGCTATCTATGTGTTTTTCTGGTTTTGAACCGAGAATAAAAGACAAAAGATTAACCTTTTATGTGAATTGACGCCAGAGATATGCAACTGGAGACTGAATTTCAAAATGTGAAACCAGATAAACTTAAATCAATACCTGCTTCCCTGCTTCTTCAAATTGTGTGATCCTAAACAAATCTTTTATTTTGGAGCCTCCTTTTTCTTTATTATCCTACATAGGCACCATTCTAACTACTTCAAGTTGTGCGCTGTAAAACCACCTCTTATGCTCGATTTATTAATCTATAATGTTGTGCCTTCTATAATAAGAATCTAGGACACGTTTAGCATTTAAATGACTACTTTAACAATTGCGATACAAAAGGGGATGATGGACGGAGCGTTTGAGCGAATCAAACACTCACCCCCAGTCAACTGATCTGGGTTTAATCCATCACCGGTTTCTGGCATTCCAGCCGTCTTCAGCCCGGCTTGCTTGAATCCAGTGGTAAAGTGAACAAGGGACTCACTTCTGAGATTACCCTGCCACACTTATGGCGGCCAAAAGCGGTACAAAAGGGGGTGGTAATGGACGGAGCATCTGAACCAATCAAACACTCACACCCAGTCAAAAGATCTGGGTTTAATCCATCACCGTTCTTTAGCCCACTCTGCCACCCCAGTTCAGACATGGCCATATGCAAATCAGTCTGACCCTGTGCCTCATGGGAACAGTCCAGCCCGAACTGCCAAGCCAATGCCTTCCCTGGACCGGAAACAAGCTACCGAGGACCAGTTTCTGGCAATTTCAGCCTTTATCAGCCCGGCTTGCTTGAATCCAGTGGCAAAGTGAGCAAAGTACTCACGTCTGAGCATACCCTGCCACACTTTAACAATTGAGCAGAAGCGTGCCTCCGGCTGCGACAATCGGTCTCCGCATGAGACCCTTCATTTTGTACTTTTATGTCTTTTTTATAGGACGCCTAGACTGAAATTTTTGGTAGTTATCTGAAAACAGGCGAAATTCTGTCATGCTGAAGCTGCTCTGCTCTTCCTACAAAGAGCAAACGATATGCGCACTTTATGCTGTATTATGAATTTCATTAAGGTCTCAGTAAGGCTGAGAAACACTAGAGGACTGAGTTAATCAATGTTTAAGATAAAATTCGTTTCTACCTTTTATCTGTATCAGCGATTTTTAGGTTGAGTTCAGATATTGTACTTAATTGTATTTTTTAACTGTATATATGTGCTTTTATGATGTTTTTTAATCATGGAATAAAGATTTCTGAACTTGAACTTGAATTTGAACTTGACTACTCACTTGCTGCTTAGTTCACTAATGACATTGTCGGGTTGAGCAATGAATATTTCTAAAAAAAACATCAGTTTTAATAAACTTGTTTATATGCATTGACATCATCTGATGTACAAATTGAAAAGGCTTCTGCATGTTTAAGAAATAAATTTTTTGGGCGGAAAGAGCGGTCTATATGCACAGAGGATGCCCCAACAAGTGGTCTAGGATAGGGGGTACATGGAATGCATTCAGAGGAAACATATATGAACCCCCACAGGCAGAATCGATCTCAAATGTCAGTGAGTAATGGATGTATAAGGATAATATGTATGTATGTTTTGCAGACGATTTTATAAGATGTATTGTTGTGGTTTTAATTAAATGAAACAATAAAAACTTTTTCAATTAAAAAAAAAATGTATGTTTTGCTATGCTTCTATGCACTGTGGTGGAAATGATGCAGCGTTTTTGCTAATGTATCAGCGACAAAGATCAATACTTTACTATATAATGAGAGACAAGAACCTCGTAATATGCTCTGTCGGCGCAAAGCAAGTGTATTGCATTTGGTTATGGTTTAAAAAATTCAATACAAAATATATATATTTTTTGTAAGAAATACATCTTTTGAATTTTGAAGCTATTGCATCGTATTTTTATTTTATGTTTGTTGCACAATATAAGTAGCAACATTTTTCATGGCTCCGTATTCGTACAGACTCTTTGGGCCAAGCCAGACACATGTCTCAGTTCTGGCTCTGCCCACCCAAATAATAGGCCCTCAAGTTCTCCTCTATTTCAGAATCAGGCCTATTACATGGGGTTGCCATTCAGTTAATAACATTATTTGCAAAATGCAAGGACTAGAAACATGGGGCTCCGCCACATGCAGCAATTTGACAAGTCTACCAGCAAGGCTTCTTGTAGCAGAGAAGAAGAAGAGCGCATGAAGCGGTCATACATGTAAAATAGGCGATCCCAGGGAAGGGACTCAAGGCCTTTATGGTGTACATGACCGTAGTCATGAGTTCCCAGGGAGAACAACCAGGTCGAGGTGGGATGGGTAGGGGCGTAGCTACTACAGGCGTCTTTAGGGTATAACACCCCTCAAATGCATTCTTCGTTTGGTAGTTGGGCCAAAGGGCTCTGAGTCCAGTGTGCTATATCTGTGTCCTTTTTTTCTCATCACTCTCATTTCACAAAGAGGTTTTAACTTGTTAATTTTTTTGATTGCAATCTTAAATATATATATAGTGACTGCTTTACCAAAATATGAAATCTATCCCTATAGAAGTACACCTTGAATGGGTGCAAATATACTACTTTTTTTAATTCACATAGCTTGGCAGTAGTAGACTTATGAATGATGCTCCAGTCTGAGATTTTAAGGTATATCACTGACAATCGAACAACCGAAAGGTGATGGGATGAATAATTGCAAATAGTATAACGAGTGTCAAATGCTTGGGGAAGCATTCCAACCCATCGTTTTGTGCCCAATGTTACACTGCAGACAGAGGCCCACTTAACCCCTTTTGTGCTCCCGTCGGCCACTACCTCGCTGGTGCTGCCTACCGGCCGACGGAGCCCCGTCCAGCAATTAGAACGCCCGTACCGCAGCCGAAAAAACGCTGCGGTTAAGGCGTTAAAGCAAATCAGTACTGATGCTGTTTCTCATGGGCAAAGCCCACGACAAGCCTTGATCATCTTACCTGTCCACCCTGCAGCTGACTGCTTTTTTAATTGGGAAATTTGAGCCCCCCCTGAATCTCACTAACTAGGCCAGTCCCCTGCTGGAGATGCCACATTCATGCCTGGCACGTAATCAGACACATAAGGGCTTCATTTGCTTGATGCACAGAGTCAAGTTACTCTTCCTGTGAGTTCATGTCCCCATTACATTAAGGTTGTTGAACTTGTTACTGTGCCTACTACATAATACACTGCAACCTACAAGCTGCAGGCTCTAATCCCTAAATTATACTTAAAGGTGACTGAGCCAGCTGCACAGGTCTGCTTGTGATCTCCAGGTTACACATCCCAGTCCAGTTACGGTTACTCAAAGGCTCAATTTACTGCAGAATAATGTAAATAAACTGCAGATTGCACTTTTGAATTCACATAGGAGCTACCCAGCCTCTCACTCTTCTAAGGTGGACACAATCTGTACATTTAAATATAATGCTAACATGAAGTAGGACTCAGGTTACTGTGGGTGAGTCTCCAGCACATCTTTCATAATAACCATGTATCTTTCAAAATACTCCTCTCTTATAACAGTATTGCTGGGGGGACTGGTGATTTACATGGTGAGCTCAGGTCACATTCCCTACTTTCCCCAGTTGTAGCAGTAGGAATTGTAAAGCACATTTTCACCCTGAAAAGTAAATTGGTACTGAAAACAGATGTTCATTGTTCTCTAACTCAATAGTGCTCCTTTTATTAACCACAGAAAGATGAAAGGCTGAGTCAACTTACCAGCCTTTGAACCCGTGACCCTGAAGTCAAACACAGATCTCTGCAGTTAAATGTATGAGTCCCCAGAGCCACCAACTGATCAAAAGCAGCAGGTCAAGCAGTGCACTATTCATAGTGTTTGGCCACAGACAGCTGCAGCTGTCTGTTAGCAACTGCTAATGAGTAGGCCTGGGCGGAGTTCATGGAGTTCCGCATGACTGAAAAACTCTGCTGTGCTGCGCGGACTTCCGCAAGCTGCAGAGTCCGTTACGTTGCACCATTCGCACTGATTTTTAGAACTTGGTGTTTGACCCGTGCTATAAAATCAGTGCAAAAGGTGCACGCACAGCGCAAGAGGGTGCAGCTTCTTTCTGCTGCTCGAGTTCATGTTCTACTAGGGCAGCAGCTTCCTCAGTGCGAATGGAAGGTTTCTCAACGCAAGCGGTAGCGACCATCCACACTGCCGGCATTGAAAGATATCGCCGGGAGGTGGTCTGGGGTAAAATTCTCCCCGCTTGAAAACTTATTGTTGGTGAGCGCAAGTAAGTAAAAACTCTGCTCTGCGGAGTTTTTCATAACTCCGCGTGCTACGCGGAGCGTGGAGTGGGAAAAACTCAGCAAAATCAATGAGCGAAGTTGAATTTCATGCTCAGGCCTACAAAAGAGCTCCACACTATCAGGGTCACTGCATATTCATTTTTTTACATTTTGCTGTTGAAAACCATTATATCAAATGTGAAGTGACTGCCATCTTCTACTTCATAACTTGCAATGCATGAAATAATGGTATTGTTACCTTAGGTATCACAGGCAAACCACTTGTGTTGGCTGTGTCAAATGCTTCTTTCTGTTCTTATCTTTGTGTGTTGCCCGTCACGCCAACACTCTGTGAAAAAGCATTGGCATAGCCAATATGTCGTGCCTTTGGGACCTTATAATTATTTGGCCATGCAGCACATTATCCTGGGTGCTACAGCATCTACTGTTACTTCACGGAATGGGAGGAATGGCACCCTCACAGCTGCCCCATCACGTAAAGGACAGTGCCCTCACAGCCATTGTTAGAGCACAGTGCTGCTACAGCTGCTCCAAGCAGAAAACACACAGCACTCCTGTAGCTGCTGTGATACGTTGGCCTGGCATATGCTGTCCACTATTCTAGTGGGCACCTAGCACCAGTCCAAATGACCCTTATTGATGGTAGAATGTGCGTGTCCATACACACACACGCACACACACGCACACACACTCACACCCCCCCTCCACCCCCACCCACCCCCCCTCTCCCTCACCAACAAACATTGCATGCTTTTTCTTTCCCTCCCTCCTCCTTCTCTATGGCTGGTCTTCTTCCGTCCCTGCAGCGCTGTTACTGGTAGAATGATGCGTGTGCTGTGGCTCCTCTGGGTCCTCGGCTGGGCCAGCATGTACTCACAAAAAGACCCACTGGTCATCTTGGACAGCGACAACCGATCTCTCCTTCTTCACCGAGTTCTACGCCTCGCCACTGGGCACGAGCTGCAGGCCACGCCGATGTGCACGGTCACGTCGTGCCTGCAGCGTGCGCTGCTCTTTCACTTTCCCTTAGTTTTGAGTCGTGGAGCTCAACGCTTAGACTACAGTGGGGAGTCCTTTCCGGAACCAGGGAAAGCACACGTAGTAGAAGAGGGTACGTGGCATAGCCCTTGATGAGCAGCTGAGGAAGAAGCCTACCAAGCCGATACCCAATTATGAGTTACAGCTCGACGTCCGGCCCTGAAGACGAGCTATGCAATAGAGACCTACGACAAGCCAAGGAAAAGCATAGTGGCGAGACACTGGGTCCAAGTTCTGCATTAATTAGGTGAGAGCTGCGGATTTGACGAGGCAGCTTGGAGAGGACGGCGTTGGAGACTGGCCCTTACTAGTTGTCTACAGGATCATTGGGCAGATGCAATTGCATTTTCGTTGCAGAGCGGAAAATCCCCCTGCTCCTAAGCGATTCCTGCACGCACCAAGTTCATTAATGACTCTGTCAGGCCGCCTCCAAAATGAAAACGCATTTTCAGAGCTGCCTTTGTTTCGAAATCACTCTTTTGTTGACTTATCAGCTTTTTTGCCTCAGAGCGTCCAGCTGTGTTGAGCTGACACCTTGAGCCGACACACGTACACGCAGGCGGCCTTCATCAGTGAGGTCAGCGCCCCCTCGGGTGTCCCGTGGACCGCTCTCCTCCAGTCTAAATAGCCTCATTTATCACGACAAGGCCCAGTTCTCTTCCAGAGTGAGCCAGTCCAGCACTTACAGAATTCACATCAATTTATACAACGTATGCTTGGCACAAAGCGGGGAACCGCGGGAGCCATACCAGTCAAAGCATTTGCAATGCAATAGGTCTCACATTTACACGAGTTTAAGCTAGTGGCATTGTAAATGAGAATGCATTTTATTTATGTTTTAAAAAAGAAAACATAAATAAAAGTCATTTATTTGCAATGTCAATAGCTTAAACTTGCGTAAATGCCAGACCATTTGAATTGCAAATGCTTGTTTAAAATGCCATTGTACTCCAAAGTACGGGGCAATCCTGTCATGTGTACGTATACTTCTGGTGCCTCAAAGAATAGCATACGGGATTGGTACACCACCCTCAGCTTGGCTAGATACAGAAATGCATAGGGAAGTTTCTGCTCACCTAGTTGGGCCTTGTCTGCCATAAATTACTGTTGCTTCTTCTGGACTAGTCTTGTGTACTCATGACATTTGAGGATGCAAGTGTTTTTGAACATCAGGTGTTCTTTGTCTGGATTGCTTTCAAATCATGTCCCTGTTGTGCTTATTCAAAATCTTTGCAATGAAAGGACTTGGTCTGGCTTCCCGGGGCGACATCTGCATCATGGCCCTGTGTGCCCTTTCTACAACAAAATAATAGGACAACAACTATGGAAGTAGCCAGCCGGTGAGCCACTTAGTCAGGAACTCTTCCATGCTCCCCATTCATTTTGAATAAGCTTTATTCGATAGCAATTATCATAAAAGCATTTCACAGTCACATAAAAGTATATAAAATTAATATTTCATATAGTAAAAACAAGTTTTAAAAACCTGGCTATACCGTCCACTCTAAATCTATGCTTAATATCTTAATTGGCATTTGCTCATTAGGTTTAAAATTACAGATTAGCTAAAACACATGTCCCATACAAAACAGTTAATCTTCAGTACTTTGCAAATAATTCCTATGTGTAAATTATCTCTCAGATCCACAGATTAGATGGTATTTATTTGCACATTACTCCTTAATTGTGCCCTTATACGGATAATCCACGCACACCCCAGGTACTTTGTAACACCACATAGTAGCGAGGACCTACTTGAGTCACTTCTCATGATTCGTAGAGCATCAAGGAGGTTTCTAGTGCCCAAATATAATACATATAGGCTTGATCCATTTGGCCCTTGCTTGCTTGTAGGCTGGGCAAGCAAAGACTACATGGTCTACAGTTTCTTGTTGTGCATCACAGCAGGGGCAGTTATATAGGTTGGAGGTTGTTGGGTCCCATTTTGCCAGTTTGGTATTTAGCCTTACTGACCCTAATGTAAACTGCATATATAGTGCCCTGTCTCTGTGTTTCCTTATAAAATCTAGATAAGGTTCCAGGGATCAAACTGATTTATGCTGGATGAACTCTTCAAATAGTCAGACAAGCATTGATTTATGTAAGACCTGGTGATTTACCCAGTTCCAGTAATTCTTTTTTAACTCTCTCTTAGTCGGAGTGACCTGCTTGGCCCAAGCTTTGGCTAAGCCCAGCTTGGTCAGTAATTCCTTTAGATCTTTAAGCCACTTAACACCTTTGTTGTTATCAAGGGTAATTAGCTCAGAAAGGACCGTCGCATAGCTATGGAGTTCTGGGGTGCGTCTTAGTCTTATCCAGTATAGAATAGGGCAAAGTATATCCACCTCACTAAAAGTGTGTCTGCCCATGTCAGAGACTATGGGCTTGAGTGGTGTATTGGTAGGGACGGATACCAGATCTCTAAAGAATTTACTCTTTGATCGTACAATCTCATTAGTTTTTTCGAAGCCCCAAAGTTCAACGCCATAAATTCTTGACCTCACAGCTTTACCTTTATAGACTACTAGTGAAGGAGCTACCAGTCTAATTGACGTTAACCTTTGGTCCCTACCAATGGCATCCACCACCCGCTTATGGTTCAGTAACATTTTGTTCATGTGAGTCCCCCATTGCATTTTATGCGATAACCTAATACCCAGATAATCAAAGGAATGGACTCTCTCTAAGGGGTAAACCATTGTTAGTGAGAGTGTTATTAAAATGTTTGCCCAGATTGAAAGCCATAAACTCAGTCTTTGTGATGTTTATCATTAGGCCCCTTTGTGTACAGAAAAAATTGAAAGCGGGTGAGGAGTTCCCGGAGGCCCATTGGGGTTTTCGATATTAAAATAGTGTCGTCGGCCAACAGTAGGGTATTTTTTTTTTCTCCTTCAAAAATTGGAGCAATTTTATTTTTGAAATTGGCTCAAAAAACTAACCACTCCATTTACATAAAGTGAAAAGACGGTAGGAGCCATCACACAGCCCTGGCAAACCCCCTGTTGAACTGTATCTTGTCTTTACTTTGCCCATGAGCCCCCATCTAACTCGGGCATAGGTTTCATCATGGAGGCATATTAAAATATTTAAAAGGTATGAGGGTAAGCCCGTTTCCTGGAGCACTGACCATAGCTTCTCTCGCGGCACTAAATCATAATTGGTTTTAAGCTCAATGAACGCAAGTAAAGACTTCCCATGACAATTATGACTACTTTCCAATATAAAATAAGTAATGTAAACACTCCTGTACTGGTACCTTTACTAAAACCTGTTTGATAGGTGGAAAGATTATCTTCCTCCTCCATCCAATTTTGAATCCTATTTACAAGGGCTCTGCCAACCACTTTCTGCATGGTATCTATTAGGGTGATAGCCCTGTATTTGTTAGTGTCCTGGCCGTCTCATTTTTTATATATAGTTATGACCTCTGCTCCTTTCCTAGATATAGCGAATTCTGCTCCTTTCATTATATTGTTGATTAAAAGCAGGATATATTGGGCCCACTTCTGTAGTTCTAATTTGACCAAGTCACCCAGTATACCATCTGGGGCTGCCGCCTGTGCAGGAATAGTACAGTTAATTGCATTCTCAATCTCTTTCATTTGGAAGAGATTGGTATCTTCAATTATAAGTGGAACCTGAATTCTCTTCAACTGAGAGGTAGGTAGGGCCTCTAGTTCATCCGTGTGCAGTTGGGGAAAGTCATCCCACCAGGCCTCATCACCAATATGGTTCGTGATTTGGATGTTGTCCCTCCTATTTCCCATCTTGATTAGAGCCCAAAATGAGGCGTAATCCCTCTTGGGACAGTAAACTTTCATGTCCTCCTAATGTACCTCTTCCCAATCACGTTTTGCTTGCTTTAGTGATATGTTGTACTCCATCCTCGCTATTTTTACTATTGTGTGTTTTTTCACCTTTTCCGCAGATATTAGTACTTGCGCCTTTTCTCCCTGCAAGACTCAGTGTACCATGAATTGGAGCTTTTTGTTCGGCTCCTAGTGGGGCCACTGCGTCGTCTTTCAAGGAAGTGTGCACCAATCTGAGCTCTGAGCAATTGTCTCGTGGCGTATTATGTGGATCTTCCCCCCCCCCCACCCCCCCCCACCCGCTGACAATATCTCAAGCTGCCTTGAGTTCGGCTGTTTTTGACACTAATATTGAGGAGATGTTCTTTTGTTTTTTGTCCTCTCCTGCGACCTTGGGCCATCTTAGACGCCTACCACAATTATATAGAATTAACTCCTTTGTGGATACGAGGTAATTCCCAATGGTATTAGAATTTTTGTTGGGAGGGGCCCATTGATTTTTTAATTTTAATATTAGATTGTTGTGGTTACTGTCAATAGTTAGGCCCACTTCCATGTTCATGACTTCGGGCCAGAGGCGTAAGTCGGCCAAGATATAATCAATGCTGGAAGTGCAAGCAAGTTTATTGTAAGTATTTTTCCCCCTGATGTTGGATAGGGTTCTGCCATTTGTGTCTCTTATGCCATATTCTAGTATTATAACACAAACGAAACCAAAAGCCCAGTAGCCAACCAAAAACAAACGTACGCCACCAGGGCAAGGCCTCGCCGCCTCGGGCTCTATGGATCGAATCAAAGTCACCCCCTACCGGCAGTGGCCCATCCCCCAGGTGTCGCGCAGACAGTAGAGTACTACTAAAGTTAAGTGTAACACACTTAAGTAAATAATTAACGCAGGCTGCAGCGACAAAATTAAAAACACAACAGCCCCTATAAATATAATTAGGAGGTTGTTGTGTGTGGTGGCGGGATCGCTTTCACTTACCCGTGTGTTGTGGTTACCGTGACCTGCCCTGACCTCGACGTTCACTTCTCAAGGCTCCTCGTCAGGCTCCTCGTCTCGACTCAATACCAGGAGGACTGCAGTACACAGCATGGCAATAGCAATGATAGCATGCACAAGCCAGCCACGATGAAGCAAGCCAAAAGTAAAACTGGGAAATACTGCATTTGGTGGTCTTTGGACTCCTCCCCCAGACCCCAGCAAACAACTCACATGCAAAACAACAAACTGTTGCTGGGTCTGGTGGAAGAGGCAATGGCCACTGCCACACCCCCACAAACTCAAAGCCTGCCGGACTGTCCCACCCTCAGCCATTGAAACTAATGGAGGGCCTCCAACTCCTCCCTGGGCCAAAGGAATAACGCCCAAATATAAATGCTATTCTGGCAGTGAGACACAGGCTGCACGCTCCAGTGTATCGTCACTGCCCTGCTTTATGGCTCCAGGTCGAAGAAATCTTCGCCCAGCCAAAAGCATGTGCAGAGCAAAGGCCATCCTCCCCCACCCCCTTAAAAAAACAACATTTAAACATGTTTGATTACCGAGCACAAGCAGCCAGCAAAATACATTGCTAACTGCTCAGTGTTCCATCATGCATTTTGTTAGTCACCCACAGTCCCCCACAGGGTGGGAGGGCGACGCCCATCTTGCCCGTGTACACCAGCCGCCCCTGGGTTTGACATGGTAGGGTTGTAACTTACGCCATTAAGGCAAGTTATATGCAGAGTTACTTTGCATGGATTTCTGTTGCTGGATCTAAGATCCAATAAGGCTGCGTGTTTCATGGCATTGCAGGGTTTGAGACACATCGATGGCCGATCCAAGTCAAGTTAAGTCAAGTTAAAATTTGTATAGCGCTCTCCTGACCCAGAGGGTCTCAAGGCGCTTGAGGAGGGGGTGTTCCCTACTTATCAAACAGCCAAGTTTTGAGTTGTTTTCTGAAGGAGAGTTGTTTATGTGTGAGGCGGAGGTGGGTGTGGAGAGAATTCCAGGTTTTGGACGCAAAGTAGGAGAAAGATCCTTCCTCCCATGGTAGTTCTTCAGAAGCGTGGAATCGCGGCGAGGGCTTGATTGGAAGATCGGAGTTGGGGGGTGGGGGTGTAGAAGGTCAGGCGCGAGTTGAGGTATTTAGGTCCTAGGTCGTAGAGAGCCTTGTGTGCGTGGGTGAGGAGACGGAACGTTATTCTCTTGTTTACGGGGAGCCAGTGGAGGTCTCTCAGGTGACCGGATATGTGCTTGTGGCGGGGTATGTTTAGGATGAGTCGGGCGGAGGTGTTCTGAATGCGTTGGAATTTTTTACTGTCATTTGGCTGTGGTTCCAGCGTAGAGGGTGTTTCCGTAGTCCAGTCGGCTTGTGACAAGTGCTTGGGTGACTGTCTTTCTTGTTTCAGTGGGGATCCAAAGGAAGATCTTTTTGAGCATACGTAATATGTTAAAGCATGATGATGAAACAGCATTGACTTGTCTGGTCATCGCGAGGGAGGAGTCTAGAATGAATCCCAGGTCTCCAGCATGGTCCGTTGGTTTGGGTGCGCTGCCCAGTGTCGGTGGCCACCATGAGTCGTCCCATGCGGAGGGGTATGATCCTAGGATGAGGACTTCCGTCTTGTCAGAATTCAGTTTCAATCAGCTGTTCTTCATCCATTCGGCTACGTCTTTAATCCCTTCGTGTAGGTTGGTTTTGGCGATGTTTGGGTCTTCGGTGAGGGAGATGATCAGCTGTGTGTCGTCAGCGTGGGAGATGATGTTGAGGTTGTGTTGGCGTGCGATGGATGTGAGGGGGCCCATGTAGACGTTGAAGAGGGTGGGGCTGAGCGATGATCCTTGTGGTACGCCGCAGATGACTTCGGTGGCCTCTGACCTGAAAGGGGGGAGGCAGACTCTTTGGGTTCTTCCGGCGAGGAAAGAGATGATCCAATCCAATGCTTTTCCTTGTATCCCGGCGTTACTGAGGCGTTGTACTAGGGTGCTATGACAGACCGTGTCAAACGCTGCGGAGAGGTCCAGGAGGATGAGGGCAGCTGTTTCCCTATTGTCGAGTAGTGTTCTGATGTCCTCTGTGGCTGCGATGAGGGCGGTCTTGGTGCTGTGTTTGGCTCGGAAGCCAGACTGAGAGGGGTCGAGGGAGCCGTTGGACTCGAGGAAGGCGGCGAGCTGACTGTTGACAGTCTTCTCTATGACTTTGGCAGGGAAAGAGAGGAGCGAGATGGGGCGGTAGTTCTTAAGTTCAGTGGGGTCTGCTGTAGGTTTCTTTAGTAGGGCACTGAGTTCGGCATGTTTCCAGCTTTCCTGGAAGATGGCGGTGTTGAGGGAGCAGTTGATGATATCCCCGAGATGGGGTGCTATGATGGAGTCAGCCTTGTTGAAGATGTGGTGGGGGCATGGGTCGGTTGGTGATCCGGAGTGTATGGCGTTCATCAAGCGGATGGTGTCTTCGGTGCTGATCGGGTTCCAGGTGCAAAGGGTGGTGGTGGGGGGCTTCAGTTCGGTAGTAAGGGGGGTGGACTGGTCGCCGAAGATGTTATGTATGTCAGCGATTTTGCTGTGGAAGAATGATGCTTGTGAGTCGCAGAGGTCTTGAGAGGGAGTGATGTGGTTGGAGACGGCGCTGGGATTTGTAAACTCTTTGACGATGCTGAAGAGTTCCTTGCTGTTGTGGGCGTTGTTGTCGATTCGATCCTTGAATGCTGATTTCTTGGAGGATCGGATCAGCTGGTGGTCTTTGCGGGTGGCGTCATTGAGGGCGGTCATGTTGTCTGTGGTTGGGTTTTTTCGCCACGTTTTCTCGAGGGTGCAGCAGTTCTTTTTGGAGTTCTTGAGGTCGTCATTGAACCAGGAGGCTTTTTTGTTACCTTTGTTGTTGTGATGGTTTTTCAGGGGTGCTAATTCATCAGCGCAGTGGGTGATCCATTGTGCGAGATTGACGGATGCTTGATTTGGGTCCGATGATTTGGCGGGAGGGTTTTGGTTTAGCGATGTGGTGAGTTGGTCGGTGGTAATTATGTTCCAGTTTCTGCGGGGGACTTGTTGTCGGTGGTGGTGGGTCGTGGTCTTTCTAAAGTTGAAGTGGCCGCAGCTGTGGTCTGTCCAGTGGAGTCCTGTGGCATGGTTGAAGGAAACGTGCTTGCTGCAGGAGACGATTGGGTCCAGCGTGTGTCCGGCGTGGTGGGTGGGGGTGTTTACCAGTTGTTTGAGTCCGAGATTAGCGAGGTTGTCCAGAAGGGTGGTGGTGTTGCTGTTGTTGTTCTTCTACAGGTGGAAGTTGAGGTCCTCTAGGAGAATGTAGTCCTCGGAGGGGAGGGCGTGTGGGCTGATAAAGTCGGTGATGTCTTCGCTGAATTGTGTGCGGGGTCCTGGTGGTCTGTAGATGAGGGTGCCTCTAAGTGTGGTCTTGGGGTCGGTGTGTATCTGTAAGTGAAGGTGTTCGGCAGCTGTGAGGGTGTCGTCAGAGCTGGTCGTGATGCGGATGGTGTTCTTGTGGACGATGGCGATGCCCCCTCCTGTTTGGTTGATGCGGTCCTTTCGGATGATCTTGTATCCGTCCGGGATGGCTACGGCGATGTCGGGCGCTGATGAGGCGTTCATCCAGGTTTCTGTAAGAAAGGCGACGTCCGGTGATGTGGTGTTGAGTAGGTTCCATAGTTCAATGGCGTGTTTGGGGACCGAGCGCATGTTGAGCAGGATACACTTTAGGTGGTTGTTGTTTGGGCTCTGTTTGGCGGTAGTGGTTGCAGTGTGGGTCCTGATGCAGCAGAACTTGCAGGATTGGCAGGTGAAGGCTCCATGGGTGCGTCCTGGGGCGGCTTGGTGGCAGTCGGGGAGTCGGCCGGTGTTAAGTGCAGAGAGGGTTGCGACATCGTACGCTAGGCGGGTGGAGTGGTTTTTGCGGGGGCTAGGGGGTCTTGCGCTAGGCGCGGTCAAGGCGCGGATGGACGAAGACGGGCTTACCTTTGGCGCGCCCACTGCGCGTGAACGCTGCGCGTAAATGCATCTGTCATAAGTAGATAGTGGCGGGGCGGAGCGAGGGAGGAGCAGCTGGGAGGCGGGAGCGGGGTGGCGAGTGGGGAGGGGATCATACGGCGATGCTGTATATAATAAGGCAGGTGCTAATTTCGAGCTACATGCAATGGCAACGGGGCCAGAGCCTTCAACGACTCCAGGATACTGACACAGTCTAAAGAGATATTTTTTGTTCACAAACCCAGGTCTTCCTCCAGGCGGATAGCAGCACTCTCCGACCCGCTTCATTACACCACTACCCCATGCCAGCCATGAAGCTGTGGGGGACCAGCCGACCTCCACCTCATCGTAATGGATTGCTTAGTCAGGAGTAGAGGCAAGTCTATAAAGCGAAGTTGTTCTTTCTGCGCCTTATGGAGCCGCATCAATCCCAAAAGGAATATTGCATGAGTACGCTGAATGGGGACACCAACCGTAGCTGATATCAGTGATAACAATTCTAACCAGTAAGACATAATCACGGTGCATTGACATAACATACATAGCAGGTTAGCATCTTATATTTTACATCTAGGACAGCAGTGCTGTGTGGCTGGGAAGATATGCTGCAGTCGGTGCAGGGTGAGATATGCCCTCTGCAAAAACATGTATTGAATGAAGTTGAATTTGGCATTCCGTGGGATTCTCAAAGGGTATGCCAAGGACCTGCTCCAGTCCCCATACATCATGTCTGTACCCAAGTCTTCGTTGCATTTGTTGCTTAAAACATTCTGTGAAATTCTAGTTTGGTTAGTAATGCCTCTGTAAAGCCAGTTGGTGAGGTGTCGGCCATTCACTATCAGGTAGGTTATGAAGACCATTTCATGGTGGGGAGGTTTCTCCCTGTGGGGGGACCAATGTTTCTTTACATATTGCAGAAGTGTGGCATGTAGTAAATCTAATGCATCCGTGACTCCTTTGCTCCAGACAAAATTGTCGTGTTCCATAAATGTGCTGTTGTGAAATAGGTCTCCCACTCTAGCTAAACCGCCTTCCGCCCAGGGGAGCAGTCTCAGTTTAGTGAGGAGGCCATTTGGGGTCAGGATACCAAGTAGTGGTATGGTGTAAGAGTAAGGGAGGCAGCCACGTGTGTAGTGTGTGTATCATTTCTAATAAATGAGAGCTGTGCGTAAAAACAGCGAGCATCGGTCGGAATCTTAGCCTCTGGTAGGATCAGAGTATGAACCCGTCCGCTATCCACATCGGCAGGTGAATAATTTAATGTAATGTAAGTTACGCCCTGACAGCCAATCTGAGAGGCACTGTAACCTAGTCCCCTTTATCAGTGTCCACTTGCAGCTCATTCAGTCCTACTCTGCGGTGGCCACTTCCCCAAATCAAAACGGAAAGAGTGATGTTCATAGTTAAGCAGCAGGGTCGGGATCACAAACGGCAAATTGGTTAAGAAATACAGTAGCAAGGGGAGGGCTACCATTTTCGAAATTGCCACTCGGCCCATCTATGATAGCAGTAGGGAGGACCAGAAGGTTACATGTGAGTGTAGCGAGCGCATAGCCTTACCTAGGTTAACGTCAATGAGGTTTGGTGTTGAGCGATAAATCTGTATACCCAGATATTTTAAAGTATGTGCTGCGACTTTTAAAGAATGAGGGCCAAACTGAACCGTCTCTGGGCAATCCCCTTGCCGGGAAAAAAGGCATAATACATACTGACATTAATTGTGATGCCCGAAAGCAACGCAAAAGCATAAAAAATGCCTGTGGCCAGTGATAGAGAGGTGAGGTCTTAAGCATACAGAATGATGTCATCCGTGTATGCGGAGATAATGTGTGTTGTTTGGCCGATACGTATGGCCGGTTGTACAGACGATAACCGTACCCTAAGGGCTAAGGCTCCAGGGCCAGCACAAACAACAGAGGAGACAGTGGGCAACCCTGCCATGTGCCTTTTCAAACCGGGTACTCCTCCGAGATATGTCGCCCTGTACGGGCCCTTGCCGTGGGGTCCTTGTACAGGAGCCTGACCCAGATTAAATAACCCGGCGGGATGCCAAATAGTTCAAGTGCTGGGAATATGTAGTCCAATATGAGCATATCGAATGCCTGTCTCAGATCCAAGGTGATACAAACTGCGTGGGCTCTCTCCTTGGGGGTTGCAGTCATAACATGGTAAAACCTGCTGATGTTAAGTGAAGTGCACTGCACTGGTACAAACCCACATTGATCTGGTTGGATTAGGTTGTGTAAATATGGAAGTAGGCAGCCAGCCAGTACTTTACTGAATAGATTGTAGTCTGTAGTGATTAGAGATAGTTGGGGGGAACTATGAAAGATACATTGCCTGGCGTGCTGGTTTGGAGAGAGACATTAAGAGTGCCTGTCTCATGGTGGGTGGCAATGACCCGGAGAACAGCGCAGCATTACACAGTTTCTCTAGTTGTGGCACCAGAGTATCCGCAAACGTGGCATTGAATTCGGACGGGAGGCCGTCCAGACCTGGGTCCTTGTTTTGAGGGAGGCTCCTGATGGCTGCCTTGATTTCGGACCTTGTGATAGTGCCAGATAGAGCGTCCTGCGCTGTTTTTTCAAATTGTGGGAACTGTGCGCCTGTACAAGTCTTGGCAATATTCACAAAATGCTGCATTTATATCCCATTGTGTATTCACGGTATCCCCAGCGCTAGTGGTTATCTCAAGGATCGGGGGATGTGGGTGGTAATCTCTGAGAATACGTGCTAATAGCGGGCCAGCCTTATCAGCATCAGGCGGAGGACTGGCTGGAAACCTTCACCAATGTGGGGCCTCGGGACATGGCCACAACAACAAGGCTACCGAAACTGAAAGGCCCTTTTCGCAACTGGCGGAGAGAGCAACGGTATACGAGAATAAGGGCACCGCCTTTGCCACTAATGGGTCCACGCTCGGAGCTGATCCTGAGCGGACAGCAAGACACCATGCAGGCAGTTGCAGAGATCAGGGGTTCCCCGATGAAGAGAATGCATCTAAATCCAGCCAATGAGACATGTCGAGTGATGACGAACAGATATATGGCCTACAGAATTCGCAGGATTCAGTAGGAAAAGTGGATGTCAACCAGCAGACGGCGCACTTGATTGCATACACGCTGCAAGCTCCTGTATTTGTATGGACTATGAATTGAGGTATTGGGGTGTATGTGTGGGGGAATGCTGTTGCTAGACGCGTAGAGACCTGGGATGCACGCTGTTACTAATCCACAGTATTTGCTCAATACTGTGTTGAACACTGAAATACATGAGGGAACCGGTACGACTGAAACGTATATTTTATTGCTGATTTGTGAAATATTCCTGAGTTAACATATGAAGTTTGCCCCAACTATATTGTATGTTGCCTGCGCATGGGGAGCACCTGAGACGCTAGAAACGAGGACTGTACTCTAAAGTATAGCAGTTTGCAGCGCACCACCCAGGATTGTTTTGACTGTTATCTCAGATTGGGAGTTTGGAGGATTGCTGGAAACATTATCGGATTTTTGGAATTATTAAAGCATATATCTTTTTGTGAGACAACAACTGTTAAGAGTAGATTCATACAGTGTAACATGCTGCGAGTCAGCGAGCAAAGAGGGGTATGTAATGATGAGCTGTGTTTAATTAACACAGCTGTTGGGCTGCCACGTACACAATTTCACCTGATGCGTTGGAGGGTTAATGTCTTCAGTTAAGATTGGTACATGGGGAAAAGCTTCGCGAGCATCCGAGATGGCGGCGTGAGCTAAGAGCTCCAGAGACCCTCGCTGCCTCCTACATATATACTGAAACGAATACGGATTATTCGGATGGAATATTGAAGTGCAGACCCGGCAGAGGCACTATCTGCTTTCCAAAATCGATTTGGACATTGGGAACATGAATTACACCGATCGCAACTTTCTGGCCCACAGGGGTGGAAGGGCATGGAGCTCAAGTGGCACCAATACCCAGGCAGTAGTTGAACAACAACGGCTAGCTGCAGTGGGATGAATGCCCCTGGTCAACTTTCGGTTTCGTTTTTGAGACCTCCCTGGTGAGCGAGGGTGTTATCGACAGATTGATCATCGGCCTGCGCCGGGCGCTTCACTCTGCAGTTTATCTACCGCAAGTACTTGGTGTGGACCGGGAGAAACCCTTTCTCAACCTGAACATTTGAATTCTAGTGGGCTATGAAGTGCGGATATTGACAACAGGTCGCACAGGGTCCTCTGGGGCACAGAACCCAATATGGCGGGCAAGCAAGACGGAGACCGGCGGAAGACCAAGTTCACCGGCAGGGGCAGTCTGACGCAGGCGGATAGTATCGAACGATTCACCCAGCCGAGGGGATCACCCGGTACCATCCCTAAAACTACCGGAGGGGTGAATGTGACTTTTGAAGACCCAGAGGAATTGACCCTCCAAGTCGTCATGGGCGACATTGCTGGCATGATAACTTCAATCGGACAACAATACGAGGCTCTGGCTTTAAAGTTGGATACTGTGGCTGTGGATGTCACCTTAATCAGGGCGGACCTCTACAAAACGAACGAGAAGGTCAAATCCCTAGATTTGAAGACAGCCAGTCTCACTACCGACGTTTCTCACTTGAATAAAGGAGGTCCGTAATTAGCAAACTGCTAACTTACAGTTCGCCCGCCGATTGGAGGATTCCGAAAGTCGTGCAAGGCGGAATAACATTCGCATTATTGGTATTTCTGAAAAATCGGAAGAAACAGCAACGGATATTTTTGTGGAAGATCTGCTCCTCAATCATCTCGCCCCCAAAGGCTTGAGTAAATTCTTCACGGTGGAACGGGCGCACAGAGTGCCGGGCGGGAGGCCGAAGCCGGGTGCCCCACCAAGTCCTATTATCGCTAGGATTTTCAACTTCCGCGATAGAGACGCTATTTTGCAGGCATCGAGAGAGGGTGGACCCGTCAAGTTTGAGAATACTACAGTGAGCTTCTACCCGGACGTCACTCAATCTGTCCAAAAACAACGATTGGGCTTTCAAGGAGTAAAAAGGCGGATGCGAGACATGGATTTGAAGTACGCTATGCTCTTCCCTGCACGGTTGCGGGTCGAATATGAGGACAAGGCCTTTTTCTTTGACCGCCCAGATGTGGTTAGTGACTGGCTTGACACTCTGCCCGTGAGAAGAGATCCGGCAGACCGCTCTGGGGGTACGGAAGACGGCGGATCGGCGCAAGAATAAGGAATATTGACTAGGTTCCCTGAACTATTGCATAGTGTATAAATGTGTTTTGCTGCTACTACGAGGTGGCGGGAGGGACAGGGACTCGTCCTCCTCTGTGGTTTCTTTTTGTAGACTAGTTAGTGAATGGGGCGACAGGCACACTGCAAGTTGGGGTGGCTGATGGGTCAGACGCAGGGGTGCAGGGAGGGGGGTAGATGCTTGGTTTTCTGGTTGGGGGGCGGGGGTTGGGTGTTGGGGTTTGATTTGGTTTTACACAAGGTGCCGTATCGTTTGCTTATTGTCCGCTGGTGATGCGTCTTTCTCTGGGATGGGGTGGTGGTCACTATTGGGATGGGGGATAGGGGGTTGAGACTAATGTTATGGAACGTCAATGGTCTCGGGGACAGAATTAAAAGAGGGGTGGTTCTCCAACTACTCAAGAGAATGTCACCAGATGTGGTCCTGCTGCAAGAGACACACCTTATAGAAAATTCCTGCTCAGCCATGAACAGACGAGGTTATCGTCTTGTCGCTCATTCGGGCTTCACCTCCGGGTCTCTGGGGTGGGGGTAATGATCAGAGCCTCCCTCCCCTTGGAAATTGACGAGGTGATTTATGATGACAGGGGACTTTATGCAGTAATAATGGGCAGATGGGAGGGCAAGACCATACTTCTAATGTCTGTTTATGTCCCACCTGGTCTGCAATCGTCCACATTTGAAGATATAGGTAAAGTAATTCTGAATCTCCCGGAAGGATTCCTGATAGTGGGTGGTGACTTTAATTTGGTTGTTTGTGGGAGGGAAGATCGTTATCCACCTAGGGACCTGCCAGGATCAAAGGCTTGGCTGAGTAGGCTTATGGACACTTTGGGATTAGTAGATTGCTGGCGCTTGCTACACCCTGGGCAGACACAATACACCTTCCACTCCGGGGCACATGGCAGGCTCTCTAGGCTTGATTATGTACTGATGCCAGCGGCGCAGGCCATGATGGTTAAGGAGGTTAGACATCTGCCTCGTGGCATTTCAGATCACTACCCGCTACTCATGGTGTTGGATACTGGTGTTGGAGCAGAAGGGAGGTTAACTCCCATAAACCCATGGTACCTCCGCAACCCTAGGACCCGTGCAGCATTGGTTAAGTCTATAGAGCACTATTTACTTGAAAACTTGGGGTCAGTGTCTTCTGCTGTTTCACTTTGGGAGGCTTTCAAAACAGTTATCCGTGGGCAGGCTTTGTCGTTGATTTCCTGTGCCAAGAGGAGTAAACATGAAGAAGTAATCCGACTTGAATCCGAAATAGACGAGTTGGAAGAAGATTTGGAACATGATGTTACTCAGGAGAAATTTCATGCTCTTAGTCTCAAACAGAGTGATTATAAAGCACTGGTCACTGACACTGCCAGATCCATGAGTAGAGAGCAGCAGGGGCGTTTGTATGATGTTGGGGATAAGGCAGGTAAATTGATTGCATGGCTGGACAAGAAGGAGAGAGCGAGTCGGGTGGTTCCGGTGATTGAAAGTCAGAGTGGTATGAGAGTTACTGACCCAGTGGAAATAGTGGAACGCTTCGCAGAATATTATCAGGGGATTTATTCTCCCGTATCGGACAGACCCGAAGAGGACTGGCACTTGTTGTTGCGAGACATAGCTTTACCCCGCCTAGCTGACGAAGACAGGGAATTGATGGATGCTGTACTGACTGCGTCCCTACGGACGCTTGTGCTCCCCGCAGCCTGAGCCCCTCAGAAGGAACATCGCGCTGCTGCCTGCCTGCACGGAAAGAGATCGCTCGCAGCGCCTGGTATCGCTTTTGCCCACTTTAGACATTTATTTGAGTACAGTGGCTGCGCACTCGGCGCCAGAATTAATTTGCCTGACGTAATTTATTTGATTATTGCTGCGCACTGTAGACTTTGCTGTGTGGGGTAAAGAGAAGTGTTTTGCGAGTGTTTGTGACTGTGCTATACTCCGGCTGTGCCCCAGTCTCGTTTCAGGGACAGGGCTGCCATTTTGGGACTTTGTTTACCTCCGTGAGCCCGTGCCTCCTCCGAGATCCCGCCTCCCAGCTGACCCGCCCACGCTCCGCCCCCCTCCACTATCCATTTATGACAGATGTCCCGACGCGCAGCGTCCACGCGCTGCGGCCGCGCCGAAGGTTCGCCAAAGGTAAGCCCGTCTGCACCCGTCCGCGCCTTGACCGCGCCCAGCGCCTGTCCCCCTGGCCCCCGTCGCTCCCAACCCTCTAGAATCACATATGATGCCGCTACTCTCCTTGCCCTCAACCCCTGACATACTCCTCTATGCTGCGAAGCCACTCCAGGACGTACTCACGGCCCATTCGCCTGCCTCTCCTGCAAGTTCAACTGCTTCAGGACCCTCACCAAATCCACGTCCTCCAAACACAACTCCAACCGCCTTAATTGCATCCTGCTCAACACCCGCTCGGTCCACAGACATGCAACAGAACTCTGGGACCTAATCGACACTGCGTCACCTGACATCGCCTTCCTTACTGAAACATGGATGAACACATCATCTGCTCCCGACATCGCCATAGCCATACCGGACGCTTACAAAATTATCCGAAAAGAACGCATCAATCAAACAGGAGGAGGCATCGCCATCGTCCACAGAAACACCATCAAAATCACAACCAGCTCCGACGACAATCTTGCAACCGCCGAACACCTCCACTTCCAGATCCACACCGACCCCAGGACCACACTTAGAGGCACCCTCATTTACAGGCCTCCAGGCACCCGCACTCAATTCAGCGATGACATCACGGACTTCGTCAGCCCACACGCCCTCACCTCCGAAAACTACATTCTTCTAGGAGACTTCAACTACCACCTTGAAAACAAACACTACAACAACACCACCACCCTTCTGGACAACCTGGCCAATCTCGGACTCAAACAACTTGTTGACACCCGCACTCACACAGCCGGACACACGCTCGACCCTATCTTCACCTCCAGCAAACACATCTCCTTCGATCACACTACAGCTCTCCACTGGACGGATCACAGTTGTGTTCACTTCAGCTACAAAACCACCCTGACCCACAACCGTCCACAACCGATTCCTCTGAGAAACTGGAACAAAATCACCACCGACCAACTCCTCACATCACTCAGCCAAAACCCTCCCACCCTCTCTTTGGACCCAGACCAAGCGGCCACAAACCTCAGGCATTGGATTACCCTCAGTGCGGACGAATTAGCACCCCTGAAAAAGCACCAGATGAAATCAGCCAGCAAAAAAGCTCCCTGGTTCAATGACAAACTTAAAATATCCAAGAAGCTATGCCGCACCATAGAGAAGAACTGGAGAAAAAACCCAACCTCAGACAACATGGCCTCCCTCAAGACAGCCACCCGCAAACACCACCAACTGATCCGATCCGCCAAGAAATCAGCACTCAAGGATCGTCTTGACAACAACACTCATAACAGCAAGGAACTCTTCAATATCGTCAAAGAATTCACCAACCCCACCGCAGCAACTAACGACATCACCCCCTCCCAAGACCTCTGCAATGCGCTATCCTCCTTCTTCTACAACAAAATTGCCGACATCCACAACAGCTTCGAGAACTCTCCCAGCGATCAACCCACCCCACCCCCTTCAGATCCTACTCCTTCAACTAACATCCTCAGCGCCTGGAACCCAATCACCAGTGAAGACACCACTCACCTCATGAACTCAATCCACTCTGGCTCGCCTTCTGACCCCTGTCCCCACCACATCTTCAACAAAGCTGATTCCATCATCGCACCCCAACTCCGCGATGTCATCAACTGCTCTTTCAACTCTGCCACCTTTCCAGAGAGCTGGAAACACGCCAAACTCAGCGCCCTTCTGAAGAAACCCACAGCGGACCCTTCAGAACTGAAAAACTACCGACCCATATCCCTCCTACCTTTCCCGTCCAAAGTCATCGAGAAAGCCGTCAACAACCAGCTCACCACCTTCCTTGAATCCAACAACTCCCTCGATCCATCTCAATCCGGGTTTCGAGCCAAACACAGCACCGAAACCGCCCTCATTGCAGCGACCAACGACATCCGAGCACTCCTGGACAACGGAGAAACAGTGGCCCTCATCCTACTCGACCTTTCTGCCGCTTTAGACACCGTCTGCCACAGCACCCTTATACATCGACTCAGCAACATCAGCATACAAGGAAAAGCCTTGGACTGGATCATCTCATTCCTCGCTGGGAGAACTCAAAGAGTCCGACTTCCCCCATTCTACTCAGAGGCCACCGAAGTCATCTGCGGCGTACCTCAAGGATCCTCACTCAGTCCCACCCTCTTCAACGTCTACATGAGTCCTCTCGCCTCCATCGCGCGTCAACACAACCTCAACATCATCTCTTACGCCGACGGCACCCAGCTAATCCTTTCCCTCACCAAAGACCGCAACACCGCCAAAACCAATCTTCACGAAGGCATGAAAGAAGTTGCTGAATGGATGAAACAGAGCAGCCTAAAACTCAACTCAGACAAAACGGAGGTGCTCATCCTAGGACCTTCACCCTCAGCTTGGGACGAATCCTGGTGGCCTTCAGCTCTGGGCATAGCACCCACTCCCACAGACCATGCACGTAACCTTGGCTTCATCCTAGACTCCTCTCCCTCGATGTCCAGACAAGTCAACGCCGTCTCGTCCTCCTGCTTCAACGTACTTCGCATCCTCAAAAAGATCTTCCGCTGGATCCCCCTCGAGACAAGAAAGACTGTCACCCACGCACTGGTCACGAGTCGACTGGATTATGGTAACACACTTTACGCCGGAATCACAACAAAATTACAGAAAAAACTCCAGCGCATCCAAAACGCGTCAGCGAGACTCATATTAGACATCCCGCGCCAAGATCACATCACCGGACATCTAAAAGACCTCCACTGGCTTCCCGTCAACAAAAGAATTACCTTCCGCCTTCTCACCCACGCACACAAGGCCCTCTACAATCTAGGACCCGAATGCCTCAACACTCGATTGTCCTTCTACAAACCCACCCGCCAACTAAGATCGTCCAACCAAGCCCTTGCCGCAGTCCCGCGCATCCGGAAATCCACCATGGGTGGCAGATCCTTCTCCTTCCTGGCTGCCAAGACCTGGAACTCACTCCCCACCCACCTCCGCCTTAATCAGAACCACATCTCATTCAGAAAAGAACTGAAAACCTGGCTATTCGACAAATAAGTTAACCCCTTCCCCTAGCGCCTTGAGACCCTCTGGGTGAGTAGTGCGCTATACAAATACCTGAACTTGAACTTGAACTTGACTGCTGATGAGATTGCGCTGGCGATCCGTTCAGTGCGTTCAGTCAAAGCGATGGGACCAAACGGCCTCCCCATTGAACTTTACAAACTAAGACCCAACAAGATAGCACCATATCGCCAGGCTATGTTTCTTGAATCGCGTGATGCGGGCCTCCTCCCCCGTGATCAAAGGCTCGCAACCATTGTAGTTATCCACAAAGAGGGAAAGCCGCGAGAACATTGTACATCCTATAGGCCCATTTCACTTTTGGAACGCCGAGCCTAAGATTCTGGCTAAGGTTCTGGTGAATCGCCTGATAACAGTCATTGGTGATTTAGTACATCCTGATGAGTCCGGCTTTATTCCACATCGCAATACCACACTCAACATGCGGCGTCTCTATGGAGTCCTCGCGAGAGTGGCGTCCATACGTGAGCCGGCCATCTTGGCATCCCTGGATGCAACGATGGCCTTCGATACAGTGGAGTGGCCATACCTTTGGGCCGCACTCGCAGGGTTTAGTTTCGGCCCAGGATTTATAAGATGGGTAAAACTGTTATACGAGGAGCCGCTGGCCCAGGGAGTGGTGAATGGCAAAGTCTCTGGCCCCTTTGTACTGGGGAGAGGCACGCAACAGGGATGCCCGTTGTCCCCTCTCCTCTTTGCTCTGGCCTTGGAACCGCTCGCTGCCTGGCTGCGTTGGCAGCCCTCGATGAGGGGTATCAGCTGGACCCCGGAGTTTGAGGATCGCATTTCGCTCTAAGCTGACGACATCCTTTTATATCTTTGTAAATCACCCCCCAGCAGTCTCTGGGAGAACTATGGCCTCCTTAGTCATAGTGCATGTGAAGCATTGATGGCATGCTGGGTGGCATGTGCATAGGGGGGACAGGTTTGCTATGAAAGAAATCACTTATTTAGTGGAATGAGAATGTGGGGATGATTGTGTAACAATAAAAAATGCATGGGGCTAGTGGCAGACTGTATGAAAGGAAGGGCTATTTGTATTTAAAGAATGTAAATCGAGAGAAGATTTCTGGTATCTAAAGTCCAAAGACAATAGAAACAGAGAAAGGACCGACATCATTATTCTATGACATAAAAGCCTTTGGCTGGGAAAAATTCAGCAGAACAGATGGCTCCCTGTTACTTCACAGGGGCTTTGAGTGAGTTTTGACCAGGGTTCAAACCCCAGCTGGGGAAAATCGTTTTTTTTTTTTTTGTTTTTAAATTTTATTTCTAAATTCCACAAATGAAAGCTGTGCCTTTGTAAATCACCCCCTAGCAGTCTCTGGGAGAACTATGGCCTCCTTAGTCATAGTGCATGTGAAGCATTGATGGCATGCTGGGTGGCATGTGCATAGGGGGGACAGGTTTGCTATGAAAGAAATCACTTATTTAGTGGAATGAGAATGTGGGGATGATTGTGTAACAATAAAAAATGCATGGGGCTAGTGGCAGACTGTATGAAAGGAAGGGCTATTTGTATTTAAAGAATGTAAATCGAGAGAAGATTTCTGGTATCTAAAGTCCAAAGACAATAGAAACAGAGAAAGGACCGACATCATTATTCTATGACATAAAAGCCTTTGGCTGGGGAAAGTTCAGCAGAACAGATGGCTCCCTGTTACTTCACAGGGGCTTTGAGTGAGTTTTGACCAGGGTTCAAACCCCAGCTGGGGAAAATCGTTTTTTTTTTGTTTTTTTTTTATTTTATTTCTAAATTCCACAAATGAAAGCTGTGCCTTTGTAAATCATCCCCTAGCAGTATCTGGGAGAACTATGGCCTCCTTAGTCATAGTGCATGTGAAGCATTGATGGCATGCTGGGTGGCATGTGCATAGGGGGGACAGGTTTGCTATGAAAGAAATCACTTATTTAGTGGAATGAGAATTTGGGGATGATTGTGTAACAATAATAAATGCATGGGGCTAGTGGCAGACTGTATGAAAGGAAGGGTTATTTGTATTTAAAGAATGTAAATCGAGAGAAGATTTCTGGTATCTAAAGTCCAAAGACAATAGAAACAGAGAAAGGACCGACATCATTATTCTATGACATAAAAATCTTTGGCTGGGGAAATTACAGCAGAACAGATGGCTCACTGTTACTTCACAGGGGCTTTGAGTGAGTTTTGACCAGGGTTCAAACCCCAGCTGGGGAAAATCGTTGTTTTTTTTTTGTTTTTTTAATTTTATTTCTAAATTCCACAAATGAAAGCTGTGCCTTTGTAAATCACCCCCTAGCAGTATCTGGGAGAACTATGGCCTCCTTAGTCATAGTGCATGTGAAGCATTGATGGCATGCTGGGTGGCATGTGCATAGGGGGGACAGGTTTGCTATGAAAGAAATCACTTATTTAGTGGAATGAGAATTTGGGGATGATTGTGTAACAATAGTAAATGCATGGGGCTAGTGGCAGACTGTATGAAAGGAAGGGCTATTTGTATTTAAAGAATGTAAATCGAGAGAAGATTTCTGGTATCAAAAGTCCAAAGACAATAGAAACAGAGAAAGGACCGACATCATTATTCTATGACATAAAATCCTTTGGCTGGGGAAATTTCAGCAGAACAGATGGCTCACTGTTACTTCACAGGGGCTTTGAGTGAGCTTCGACCAGGGTTCAAACCCCAGCTGGGGAAAATCTTTTTTTTTTTTTTTTTTTTTTAAATTTTATTTCTAAATTTCACAAATGAAAGCTGTGCCTTTGTAAATCACCCCCTAGCAGTATCTGGGAGAACTATGGCCTCCTTAGTCATAGTGCATGTGAAGCATTGATGGCATGCTGGGTGGCATGTGCATAGGGGGGACAGGTTTGCTATGAAAGAAATCACTTATTTAGTGGAATGAGAATGTGGGGATGATTGTGTAACAATAAAAAAATGCATGAGGCTAGTGGCAGACTGTATGAAAGGAAGGGCTATTTGTATTTAAAGAATGTAAATCGAGAGAAGATTTCTGGTATCTAAAGTCCAAGACAATAGAAACAGAAAAAGGACAGACATCATTATTCTATGACATAAATGCCTTTGGCTGGGGAAAATTCACCAGCTCACTGTTACTTCACAGGGGCTTTGAGTGAGTTTTGACCAGGGTTCAAACCCCAGCTGGTGGAAAATCATTTTTTTTTTGTTTTTTTTTAAATTGTATTTCTAAATTCCACAAATGAAAGCTGTGCCTTTGTAAATCACCCCCTAGCAGTATCTGGGAGAACTATGGCCTCCTTAGTCATAGTGCATGTGAAGCATTGATGGCATGCTGGGTGGCATGTGCATAGGGGGGACAGGTTTGCTATGAAAGAAATCACTTATTTAGTGGAATGAGAATGTGGGGATGATTGTGTAACATAAAAAAATGCATGGGGCTAGTGGCAGACTGTATGAAAGGAAGGGCTATTTGTATTTAAAGAATGTAAATCGAGAGAAGATTTCTGGTATCTAAAGTCCAAAGACAATAGAAACAGAGGAAGGACCGACATCATTATTCTATGACATAAATGCCTTTGGCTGGGGAAATTTCAGCAGAACAGATGGCTCACTGTTACTTCACAGGGGCTTTGTGTGAGTTTTGACCAGGGTTCAAACCCCACCTCGGGAAATTATTTTTTAATATTATTTTTATTTTTTAGACAATTTATTTATTTTAGCTGAGTGAAACATAGTACTTTGGAAATGCTCAACTGATAATAATGAAGAAAATCTATGGCATATGTCACATCAGATGTGGCATATGCCACATGACAGAGTGACACGTGTCACATGCCAGACTTGGGCTCCAACCCCTACTGTACAAAAATGACATCAGGGCAGTGCCGAAAACCAATCAAAATGCCGAATTTTTTATAGTAGCCAATCAAAGTTATGCCAGGAAAGTGGATACAGCATCTCTCGTCGAGACAGCGCATGCGCTGCCTAGGCAAAAACTTAAAAGGAACCTTTTCATATTTTGTTTAGTCTGCAAGAAAGTTATTTTTTACAGATGATTAAGTGTGGAGCTGCTCTGAACTGCAGTGGTGCACCCTGGCTGCTTGACGTGGTACCCAATGCAAGCAATAAAATGGGCCTTGTGTCCCTCTCTCTCACCCAAGACGGTATTAAAATACAAACATAATTGGGGTACAGTGGGGGATCAAATACCTAAACCTCTGTGTCACTGCACCTGCTGCAATAAGGATAGCTGCACCTCTGCCTAGTGATCCCCAAGTTCCTCCTTTTATCTCTTTCTCTCCTCTATTTCTTCTTAATTCTCTCCTCCCTTCCCCCCTTTCTGGCTGTTCTTCCTTTCAGTCTCTTATTAATCCTTTATGTCTTCCTCTTTTTCTATCTCCAACATCCGAATGTCTTGAACCTTATGCTCTTTCTTACCTCTTTCTCTTTCATTATCCCCTTCTGTCTCTTTTCCTCTCCACTTCATATTTCTCCCTCTCATTCCTTTTCTCTGTCCATCTCTTCTCCATTTCCCACCTAACCTTTACTCTGCCCACCCATCCCACCCATCTTCTTCGGAGACGTAAACACAAAAAAGAAAGGCACTGACTGGCAGGCAAATAAAAATCTAAGCGCCAGGACAGTAAAATAACTGCAGCGGGGCAGGGCAGTATGGGCCACATTCCACCTCGGGGCCCCGGTGTCACTGCACCAGTCACACCACTGGCGGCTATGTCCCTGCTCATTTGGATGAGGCTGCAAAAAAATACGAGCTTTGAAAAGGGTGCAATGGAAATAATAAATAATTATTTTAAAGAGATAGCCTGTTTCTCTCTCAGATGCTGATTTTTAACTAATATTTCTAAGATCAAACCTCTAAAACAACTATCCGAGAAAAAAAAAACATTAACATTTGTAACATGCCTAATATATATATCTAAAGTCTTGCTTAAAACCAACAAAAAAGCATTCACCGGAGCCAGTGTCTTGGCAAGCCTGTGATAGGTTTTTCCAGCGCACATAGGCTTCACATTTGCAAAGTCTTTTTGCTATCTAAAGTTGGCGTGCACACTTTGTTGTCTGTGTGCATGCTGTGCCTGTGTACTCCGTTGAATGGCTGGGCCGAGATTCAAGATCTGGGCTATGAATATGATTTAGCAATAGGCAGTCCATAGCACGGTAGACAACCCTCCATGCACTCGCGGCTCGCGGGAGGGGGGGGTTGGGTTGCGGGGAAGGAGGGGTGTCACACGGGGGATGGGGGCCGGGGAGGGAATAAAATTCTACCTGGTCCACGGCGCCTCGGGTCCGTTGCCGCCCCTTAGGAACAGCCGCATCACTGCTGGCAAGTGGCAACACCTCTCAGCCAATCCTGGCGCTGGAGCAGTGCCAGGATTGACTTAGGGCATGGTTCTTCTCTGCCCGCCAGCCCATTAGGAGACTGAGGTTTGAGCCTTTGCTCAACTCTCGCTCTCCTAATGGGCATGCGCAGCCGCAGCAGACACTAGTGCGCATGACTGGACACGGCCCAAACATTCGCTGACCTTCCCCACTCATGCGCACTTGTGCTGCTGCCTGCCCCTGACAATGCCTGTCAGTCAAAACTAATCACACATTGCTCAACTCCCGGAGAGGGAGAGAGAGGGGGTCCTAGGGAAAATATTTAAAGACCCATCCAGTTTCAATCCCCAATCCTACTGATAAATAACACAGGAAAACTGGTGGTCTAATGAGAGAAAAGAAAAGTATATATAAACACACAGAACAGAAGTAAGCAGATGACCCACATCAAAACATTCCTCAGTCTGACTGTGAGTAGTAGTAAGAGAATGATGAAGCAAATGCGACTTCATGTCAGGAGAAACCCTGAGGAGGGCAGAAAAGTAAGGATTTCCATCAACTGCCCTTGGTGGCCAGTGTCATCATTTGGAAAACCAAAGGCGCCCCATGTCACCTCAGCTCTTCTGGCAATGAGCCAAACATTGGTAGACTAGGCGTGTAGTGACAGGGAAGGGGAGTGCAGTGCAAGAATGAAGTAAGTGTTAGTGAATTAAAAAAGATACAGCAGTGGTCCAAGATGCCTTTATTAATGACCACTGGTGGACTTATTAAAAATACAGTGTCGGTTTTGAATTAATCTACCAAAAATGGTCTACTAGTTTCAGCCGCAGTGGGTATAAGAACCCCGGCTTTCTTCAGGACCCAGTGAATATAGCTACTGCATAAAGTGTAATGTTAAGAAACAGTGATAACAAAAAACTAAAAAGAATCACAGTGTTATTACATGTGACCAATCACAGTACCTCTGTGCAGGATGGATGATTGCTCATACCTGTGGAGATAAGATAAGCATCAAGAACCAAAATCACAATACCATGCTAACTCACTCCTTACCTACTAAACTGTTCTGTGGTACCAAGACAAACATACAAGAGTAGTACACTCACCTATCCTGTGTGAGGTAACAGGCCTCACCTCACCTGGCTCTGACTCAGGTCAAGTAGGAGGCACCGCCCTATAGATTGGGAGTAGCAAATATCCCGGTAAGCCAAACATACAGACAACTATGTGTTTGGACAAACTATTATGAAAGGGCTGGTTTTCTAAGACGAAAATGAAAATAAATATAAAATTCCATCAGTCCTCAAAGTTAAAATATATTAGAATTTGTTAAATACATGTATAGCAATACTCTAAAAAATCCCGAAGTATAGGGGATCGCAAGTGTATATGACTCAAGCCAGCAGTATATTTGAGCAGACATGGTATCAGCTAAAGGCCCTATATGCCTACTTCTACAAAAGGCTGGTATTGCTAAAAGCGAACTCAATCACATATGTCAAAGACCAATAGATGGGGTCGACAGCAAAAGGAGTTCTGCTCGCTCCAAGGCGTGCTGAGTGAATCGCAATGCCATTACCCACTTGGCCCGTGCGTCGAGAGGAACTCCGCGATGTAAGGCGAGAAATGGAGGCATTATACATTTGTTAGGTAAAAAAAGGATTGTATTATTCGTGGTAGCGCTTACCTCTCCGTCGATACCCCAGGTTTTGTCCTGAGACAGAGGGAGGTAGCGTTTCCCTCAAGCCAGCCGCCATTAGTGCTTGCCACGAAGGATCATGTGGCCCATGACGTCACTATGGCTAAGCCAAAGAGAGGCTGAAACTACAAGATGACGTCATCGGACTCAGAAATGTAGTCCGGAATGTAGTAATGTGTATATACTCCAATATATATTTAGATTGTGCGCAGAAGATACCCCTAGAACCCTCGAGTGTCAAAAACGGTCCGGGCATGAAAAGGAAAATCGTTCCAAGGCAAAAAATGTTTCGAAGCCAAACGAGGCATCCACAAAGGTATTGCTTATATGATAATGTGCCCTCGTGTATATGAAAGAGTTGTAGTGGACATGCAATAGGGGAGTGCCCTAGCCATATACTATCAAGCCTGCACAAATAGTCAGAGTCTGGTAAAAAATGTAAAGTATATATATATATAAATGAAAATCATGTATATATATATAGGTGTTGATATGGCCCATCTCAGCACCGCGTGTAGCAAAGTGTATAACAAAGGACAAAATGCCCTTCCTGATAACCCCTATAAAGAAGGTCAGTACAACTGGAATTCATAGCAGGGTCCAAGGAATATCATCATTGAGACCTAGTGTGTCACTTTTGAGCTTAAACACCCACCTCTGTTTCTTCTGGAACAGATATTTAGTCCTGTCACTCACATGGAGGGGTATGGTTGGTTTCTCCAGGACTGTCCAGAAAAATTCTTCAGGTTTGTGTTTTAGCTCTAAAAAGTGTCTCGTGAGTTTAGTATTGGATTTGCCACCGCGAAAGGTGCTTTTGTGTTCCAACATGCATTGTCGTACCTTTCTTGTGGTCATACCCACATACCGTTCCTTACAAGGACATTCAATTAGATAGATTAGATGGTCACTATTACAGTTAGAAAACTGTGTCTGAATCCAAGGTCTTTGAGTGCCAATGTCTATGGTTTTGGTCTGTTTGGTCTGCGGGCATATGGAGCAATTTCCACAAGGGAAATGACCTTTAACCGGAGGTAAGTCCCATAAGGTGTTGTTCATACTGGGTTTCATCATTGGTCTCGTATGCACCAGGGCATCTCGCAAATTACGCCCTATCTTAAATGCAAAGAGGGGCATGGGAATTCGTTCATTCCGGGTGTTCAAAAAGCGCCAATTCTTCCGGATGCATTTCTGTAAGGCATTGCTCATAGTACTAAAGGTGTTTACAAAAGTCATGCGTCCCAAAGGGGGTTTCGCAACTTTAGGTTCCAACAGTGCTTCTCTGTGATTGTTGGAAGCTCTCTTACAGGCCGTTTTCACCAAATGTCTGGGATACATCTTATCCTGCAGCTGTTTGGATAGATTCTTAGCATGGTGTTTGTAAGATTCTGATGTAGAGCAGTTACGCTTCAAGCGTAAAAACTGGCCAAAAGGGAGATTTTCCCTTAAGGATTTTGGGTGTTGGCTATCAAATCTCAATAGAGAATTGCATGCCATCGGTTTCCGATAGAGTTCGCTTGATAGACCAGTAGGAGTGACATATATAGAGAGGTCCAGAAACAAAATCTTATATCTGCTCATTTCCAAAGTAAACCTTAAATAGCGGTTTTGTGTATAGAGCCAAGTATGGAAAGCTCGGACTGATTCTTCGTCCCCTCGCCAGACCACCAGAATGTCGTCAATGTACCTCTTCCAGAGTCTAATCGACTCATGGAAGGGATTGGTGACGGTCAGGACATGCGTTTCTTTAAACCTGTGCAAATACAAGTTAGCCAGGCTCGGCGCATAGACGCTGCCCATGCTTGTCCCTGACACTTGAAGGTAGTAGGTATCCTCAAAATGAAAAAAGTTTTCCTTCATGGCCAGATAAGCAAGGGTCATGATGAAATTGACCGGAGTTATGGAATTAAGTTCAGTGTGGCTTCAGATGTCAGAGATAGTTTCAAGGGTCTCATCCTGTGGTATAGATGTGTATAACGATACAACATCTAGGGATACTAAGATGTCGAGGTCAGGGTTGAAGTCCACTGTAGGTAAAAGTCTGAGTACGTCCTTTGTATCCTGTAAATAGGTTGGCATCTTTTGTACAATAGGACGTAAAAAGAAGTCTACAAATGTAGAAAGTGGTTCCAAACAGGAGCCGATACCCGATATGATAGGTCTCCCTGGTGGAGGCCTCTGGACTTTATGAGTTTTCAGGAGGATGTAAAAATAGGGCATGACAGGGTGGATCACCTGTAGATATATTGATTCTTGATTAGTGATCCAACCCTCTGTTAATGCCTCTTCCACTGTTTCCTTGATGGTATTGCACACTCAGGGGGTAGGATCTTCTTTCAGAGGGCGGTAGCAGTTCCTGTCGCTTAAGTGGCGAATACATTCAGCTCGATAGTTATCTGAATCCATAAGGACCGTCGCTCCCCCCTTGTCGGCCGGTTTGATCGTAATCGACCGATCAATCGTCAATGCTACAAGTGCTTGTAACTCTTTTTTGGGGATGTTACGGTATGTATTTCCTTTGTTGTTCTCACATAGGAGCCTGACTTCCTCAAGGACAGCTCTCTCAAAGGCCAGGACCTGAGGTGGTATTAAGTGTGATGGAGGATTGAAACAGGACCGATTCTTAAGGCCCGTATTCGTATTTTCAATTTGGGTATCAGATGGTGTCTTATCTTTAAAGAAATGGTGCAACCGCACCTTCCTGAAGAATTGGGATAGCTCACGTTGTACTGTGAAGTCATCCCCCTTACTCGTAGTAACAAAGCCTAAGCCTCTGTTAAGGACCTACATCTCATCTTGTGTCAGTATCTTAGAGCTAAGGTTAACTATAAGGTCCTGTTTTACTGAATCCCTCACATCTGCCCCTGGTTCTGCCCCTGGTTGGTTCTGGAGCGAGTTCCAATCTGATTCGGAGTGGTCGATGCTTGGTTGCAATGTGTTTGCATCGGTACTTGTTGGTTCTGTGGGTTCCGTCGTCGCCCACGAAATCTTCCTTGGCCTCCCCCTAAAAAAGACTGCTGGGGAAACAAAGGTTGAAAAGATTGCCAGGGATTTGGTGGCTGAAATTGTGGTGGAGGGAAACCCCATGGGGTTGGCGGCCACCACTGTTGAAATTGGGGGCCATTGTGACCTCTCCTAAACGGTCTCCTCCCTCTACCTCTTGGTTGGTATTGTCCCTGATCATTGGGGTCTGACCCATCTAAATCAGCATCTGAACTGCTGCCAGAATAGGTGGATCCCAATCGTTTGCCCTTGTTGTTGAATGTGGGTGCAACATATTCGTCGCTGGTGTAGGGGTATACCACCTCATGCCTAAATTTGGCTAAGTCTTTTTTAAATTTCTCAATTTTAGATTGGAGGATAGAATATTTCAGATCTTTGTTGGCTTTGTTAGATTCCTCCAGATTCTTCTTGAAGATGATATTGGTTACTGTGGTCTTAATCTGAGCTTCCATGACCTGTCGACCCCATCTATTGGTCTTTGACATATGAGATTGAGTTCGCTTTTAGCAATACCAGCCTTTTGTAGAAGTAGGCATATAGGGCCTTTAGCTGATACCATGTCTGCTCAAATATACTGCAGGGTTGAGTCATATACACTTGCGATCCCCTATACTTCGGGATTTTTGAGAGTATTGCTATACATGTATTTAACAAATTCTAATATATTTTAACTTTGAGGACTGATGGAATTTTATATTTATTTTCATTTTCTTCTTAGAAAACCAGTCCTTTCATAATAGTTTGTCCAAACACATAGTTGTCTGTATGTTTGGCTTACCGGGATATTTGTTACTCCCAATCTATAGGGCGGTGCCTCCTACTTGACCTGAGTCAGAGCCAGGTGAGGTGAGGCCTGTTACCTCACACAGGATAGGTGAGTGTACTACTCTTGTATGTTTGTCTTGGTAACACAGAACAGTTTAGTAGGTAAGGAGTGAGATAGCATGGTATTGTGATTTTGGTTCTTGATGCTTATCTTATCTCCACAGGTATGAACAATCAACCATCCTGCACAGAGGTACTGTGATTGTTCACATGTAATAACACTGTGATACTTTTTTGTTATCACTGTTTCTTAACATTACACTTTATGCAGTAGCTATATTAACTGAGTCCTGAAGAAAGCCGGGGTTCTTATACCCACTGCGGCTGAAACTAGTAGACCATTTTCAGTAGATTAATTCAAAACCGACACTGTATTTTTAATAAGTCCACCAGTGGTCATTAATAAAGGCATCTTGGACCACTGCTGTATCTTTTTTAATTCACTAACACTTACTTCATTCTTGCACTGCACTCTCCTTCCCTGTCACTACACGCCTAGTCTACCAATGTTTGGCTCATTGCCAGAAGAGCTGAGGTGACATGGGGCGCCTTTGGTTTTCCAAATGATGACACTGGCCACCAAGGGCAGTTGATGGAAATCCTTACTTTTCTGCCCTCCTCAGGGTTTCTCCTGACATGAAGTCGCATTTGCGTCATCATTCTCTTACTACTACTCACAGTCAGACTGAGGAATGTTTTGATGTGGGTCATGTGCTTACTTCTGTTCTGTGTGTTTATATATACTTTTCTTTTCTCTCATTAGACCACCAGTTTTCTTGTGTTATTTATTAATGCCTGTCAGTAAACATGAACCCAGACCGCCAACTCCCTTCAAACTCTGAAGGGGGTCGCCGGTCCAACGTCATGCTGACTGACATGCATTGTCAGTTCTCCCTCTGCCTCTCTGAACTGAAGTAAACTGAGAGTTTACTTAAGTTCAGAGACACGGAGGAAGCTGTGAGCGCGGGCGGCTTGTGGGGCAACGCCCCAGCGCCCTAATGGACGCACCACCCTGGGCAAAACCATGGTCCTTATCGATAACATCTCTCCTTCAACCAACACCAACGATTTAGCTGTATTCATCGACAATGCATCACAACAGTCGCCAACCTTCTGATCTTCACATCATTTAAGATCACTCCCAGTCATGCTATCACTGCTCTAAAAACATCTCCAACTATTGCTGCAGCATTTGCACGTCGTTTCACTCTTACATGCTGTCCTCCTTCAAGAAGCTCCAAATCTTCCGCATGATAAATCTTGTGGAAAATCATCGCTAAATAACACGTACCATACAATTTCGCAGACAATCTCACATAGGCATTCCTTCCATAAACAAAATACATAGTCGGAATAACCTGCACCACATTTTGCAAAAAGTCCGCTGAATCTTCCAAAGTAAAGACATGATCACACGTGGTCTGTCCCACCGCAACATTTTCGTAATATGTCTGAGGGACGCCTTATGCATAACTTCCCTTTCTGTACTTCATCTAGAGCTATCGGACCATAACTCCCCTTCGATTTGTGCAGCTTCTCTTCATCCGTCCAATCCACTTTACCCTGCCCTGAATCTTGCAACTGTTTTTGTTTTCTGTATCTATCTGCTACTTGATATGTGAACTTCATCTCTACATCTGACAACCTGCATGTCAGATTATGGCGATGAGCATAAACGGTATCTAACACTACAGTAGGTATGAAATATCTCCTAAGTCTATCTTCATATTTGTAATAATCATACTTATTCAAATGCTTGTGAGCCGGTACTTCAGAAAGCACTGCATCTTATTTCGAAAAGAAATACTCAAAACGATTCCGTCCATAAAAAATGCTAAGCAATAAGCTGCACGAAATACCATATGTCAATGGAAGATGATAGTATCTAATACTCTCATCCACCGAAGCAGGCAATTGCATACACACATAACAATCCTTTGCATGCATTGCATCAATAAACTCATACAACAACTTTGCATACGTATTAAGTTTAAAGTCATTCCTAGATAGATCTGTATGAAAACTACAGCTCTCTTCTAGTAGCGTAGCTCTTTAGTTTCCTTATTTTTACCTCTTTCTTGCTAGGAGTAGTAGGTTTAGGTGTCCCCTCTACCTCCACTGCCTGCTCATGTGGTGCTAAATATGAAACTACTAGAATTATGAAGAATATCACTCCTCCTACAAATGTACCTACTATACATCTAGTCCTACAATTTGGGTTTCCAGCCTCCATGGTCTCAGGGTGGTTTTCAAATTTCTAGGTTCAGCAACAAACGTTCAAAAGTCTCTTTTTCTCCTTCTCCAGTTGCTTGTGAACCAATTCGAACCCCACCTCAGAAAGCTGGAAGTCCCCTTTTTGATTTCAGTTCCTATTTACACCCTGCAAAAGACAACCTTAACCCTTCTCCATCCTCTGTGGGAAGTCCCTAAGTTTCTTCTTCTTCCACTAGGACCTAGGTTATCTTTTTCAGCTTATTTACAACAAAGTCTCTTTAATCTAAAATAAGATTTGCTCCAACAGCTTCTAGAACATGCTGCAAAAGTTCAAGATGAAGAACAATAGATTCATGGGGTGGCACTTCAAATGCAAATGTAGGAAATATCAGTCTATTCAAAATCAGATCAAGAATTCTTCTCAGTAAAGGTGGATTCGGGACTGTAATGGTCAGTACTCCTTCAATTTCAAGTCCTGGCACCAACAACAACACGTCCAATTTCATGTTAGGACTTGTACCTCAATACTCCTGGCATCAGTCACAACGTATGACCACTCTGGAGTTGCGCCCTTTCGGCAAGGCACCCTCCTTCGTCTTGATCTCCTCAGACCTCCACGAGTTTGCCCTTCTTCACCTTCGTCTGATTCAGAGTCTTCAGACACTGGAGCAAGACCCCTCTCGGAGACCAGTCTCCCTCTTGGAGACCAGTCTCAAGTTCAGCCGCCGCTGTCTTTCTGGCCACTGCTCTTCTGCTCTGCTGGTCCTCCTGCTCTCCCTTTGCTCACCCTGCTCACAACTTCTCCCAACTGAGTCTGACTCGGGGTCACCTTCACAGCAACTGCCCCTTTCTCAGGCAGTTTCAGTGTCGCTGTTGTCGTGACCCTCCTCAGCTCGATCTGGTGAGCAACCAGCTCCATCAGCCATCCTCACAGCTTGGCTTGTCCCCTCCTGTGGCCCTACCACCCCAGCTGGATTTTCACTTGGGAGAGGAGCTGTTTCTTCCAAGGGTGCTGAAACTCGACGGATGTGTGAAGCATGGACCCAGTTCGGCAATCCTCCACACTTCACTGCAGTGTTTGTCACCAATATGACCTGGTAAGGGCATCTCCAACGAACATCCAGCAAGCTCTTCCTCACGTGCTTCTGAACCAGCACCCAGTCCCCCGTATTCAGGTCGTGACAGAGATCACTTGAAGCTGGAACCACAGCAGCCTGCACCTGATGGGACACAGAGCGGATGACATCAGCGAGTCCCTTGCAATAATCGAGAATCAGATCTGTGATGCTTATCAAGGCTGTTGATGGCACTGCTGGTAACCTCAAAGACCTCCCCATCAGCACTTCATGAGATGAAAGACCTGTTCTCCTGTCTGGGGTACTGCGAATACTCATCAACACCAAGGGCAAAGCATCAGGCCACTTCAGAGACGTGGATGAACACACCTTTGCCATGCGAGCTTTCAAAGTCCCATTGATCTGCTCCACTATCCCAGAAGCCTCTGGACTATAACTACAATGGAGTCTCTGATCAACATTTAGTGCTGTGCAAAGCATCTTCATGATTTCCCTATGGAAGTGTGTTCCTCTGTCCGATTCTAAAGAGATCGGAATCTCAAACCTAGGTATAAGTTCCCTCAACAACAGCTTAGCCACTGTAAGTGTGTCACACCTTCATGTAGGGTAAGCCTCCACCCACCTTGAGAACATGCATACCACTACCAAGATGTACCTCAGCCTGTTGTACCTAGGCATCTCAATAAAGTCCAACTGCATCCTATTGAAAGGTCCCCCCAACCTCCCAATGTGACTCATCGTAACCACAGTTTTCTTTCCAGCACTCATTTGTTGGCACGTAACACATCTCTGACATACAGCTTCAGTCACTGCACAAAACCGTGGATTGTACCACGTTTGTCTGAACACTCTCACCATAATTTCTCTTCCCAAATGTACCACACCATGAATCTGTCTTGTCATCGGGTTCAACATTTCATCTGGCAACACCGCTCTTCCATCACTTGAGACCCAAATGTCCGCATCTCCTTTCACACAACCTGAATTGATCCACTCATTCTTCTCCTGGTCTGAAACCTGTTCCTGCAGGCACTTGAGCTCGTCCCAAGTATCTGCCATGGCTAATATCATGTTGAACTCGGTTCTTTCTTGGCTCCCTTCTACGTGTCTCTCAGTAAAGAAGCAACCCTGTTCGGCACAGAAACGTGCAACTTTGTCCGCATAACAGTTTCCAAGCGACAAAAAATCTGTACCCTTCCCAGGAGCTGTGCACTTGACAACAGCAATCTCTTTGGGGTGCTGTAAGGCTTCTAGAAGCAACTCACGAACTCCACATTCCGGATGGGTGATACAGACGATGTCATGTAACCTCTCTGGGACCATAAATGTCCAAAATCATTAACCACACCAAACCCATACTGGCTGTCAGTGTAAATGGTAATTCGAATCTGGTCTGCTGCCAAGCAAGCACGGGTTGAAGCAATTATCTCAGCTACCTGGGCGGAGTATACTCCTTCCAGGCACGCAGCTTCAACTACTCCCATAATGGTGCATACAGCAAAGGCTGCTCTCAACTGACCAACACTGTCTCTTATGCATGAACCATCAGCAAAGAAAATCTCATCAGGGTCAGGCAATGGTTCATCAACAATGTCAGGTCTCGGTTTGGTGCAGAGTTCAGTCACATCAAGACAATCATGGTCCACACAATCTTCATCAAGTGTCTTTGGCAACGACATCAAAGTAGCAGGCTTTAAAACAGAACACCTCCTAAGGGTCACATTCTCTGTGGCAAGAATAACTTGCCAGTAGCGAGTGGTCCTTGTCATCAACAGTTCAACAAAATGCAGAATATACACAACTAGCGAATGACCCATGACAATACTTTCACATCTCGCAATGCTGACACCCGTTGCAGCAACAGATTTGAGACATCCGGGCAATGCTGAAGCTACTGGATCTAAAGTAGAGAAACCTTCTCGTTCACAGAAAAATAGTGAAAAAGGTTTGTTGTAATCAGGCATCCCCAGTGCCGGAGCACGACAGAGGTCCTCTTGCAACTCCAGGAACGCCTTCATACAGTCATTGTCCCTTGGTACCAGATCACTCACATCCTTGTGCGTCAGTCTCTGCAAAGGTTTCGCCTTCAATGAGAAGTTGGCAATCCACTGACGACAATAGCCAACCATCCCTAGGAACATCCTGACTTCCCTCTGTGTAGAACGCACCGTCATACTCATAATTGCCTCAATCCTATCAGGTGACACCTTCCTCTTGCCTTTTTCTATTCGGTGACCCATATACTGCACCTCATTCAAGCAGTACTGTAGCTTATTTGGCGACACCTTATGTCCATTTTCTGCCAAATGATTCAGTAAGGCGATGGTATCAATCCTGCACCCATCCTCAGTCTCTGACGCAACAAGGAGGCCATCTATATACTGGACGAGAACAGGGTTCTACGGCAGTACAAGACTCTCAAGGTTCTTTTTCAGGATCTGATTAAAGATCGATGGACTCTCTGTATACCCCTGAGGGATACGACACCACGTTAAGACACAGTTTTCCAGCTTGAAAGCAAAAAGAAATTGGCTCTCCTCATGCAATGGTATCGAAAAGAAAGCCTGATAGAGGTCAATCACAATGAACCACTCCGCTTTACATGGGATCTGAAACAGTATCACAGATGGATTCAGTACCACTAGACAAGATGGAACGACTATGTTATTATCTCTGCGTAAATCCTGCACAATCCTAAATTTCCTGCTCGGTTTCTGCGATCCCATAATAGGCGGGTTACATGGACTGCCCATTACTTCCTTCAGAATTCGCTGCTTAATCATAGACTCAATCACAGACTTTATCCCTGCGACTGTTTCTGGTGTCAAATTGTACTGGGGCGTTCTTGGGAATTCAACATTCTGCTTCATCTGAATCTTAACTGGCTCAACTCCTTTGATCAAGCCTATGTCCTCACCGGTAAAGTCAGACACTCCCCGTGAGACTAAATCCCTCAAGTCAAGCGGAAGTTCTTCCACTGTCACCACTGGGTTAATTTCTATACACAAATGCTGATTTGCGACCTTAAAGGTAGCATTGTCATCATTAGATTGCAGTTCCACTTCCTTGGGGGTGCAATAGATGGTGCAATTGAGCTTACACAGGAGGTCCCTCCCTAGCAAACAAACAGGGCTTGAATCGCACACTACAAATTGGTGTCTATCTCGAAATGCTCCTATCTTCACAGGAATCGGTTCAGTCAGAGGGTTTGTCATTCTCTTATTTGCGACACCTACAACTTGGATTGATTGTCCCCAGAGGGGTAGGTTGGGGACTACTGCAGATCTCACAGCACAACTGGTAGCACCAGTGTCAACTGAAAAGGTGGTAAGGTGACCATGGACATCAGCTTCCACAAATGGTCCCCTCTGGTCTACCTCCAAGACTGCCCCAAGAGTTCAGTCTTCCTTCCCCCTCAGGCACCGTCATGCCAACGGGTCTAAGTAACCATCATCGCTGTCATCAAAAAGAGGCATCTGCTGGTATGTCCGAGTCCCTGTCGGGGTCCTCGGTGGCTGGGGAAACTGTACTCGCGGAGCGAAGTCCCCCCTTTCATCGATCTTGGCCTCATTACAGTCGTTGTTACTTCAGGTGCCTGCACTTGTACTACCTCTCCCTCCTTCTGCAACTGATTCGCAGGATTCAAGGGACACTCACGTCTCCAATGTCCAACCTGGTGACAAAGGTGACACTCGGTGGTCTTTTTCAAAGTTGCCACATCCACTCTTGGTTTGGAGTCCTCTACGTTTCCCTTTCCCTTATTCTGACCATTCTGTTTCCTGCCCAGCGTTCCTCCACTGGTCTGTCCATGACCTCCCTTGTCAGCTGCTTGCATCTGGACCAGCATTAGTTTGTCCTTAAGCTTCTTATGTTTTTCGAATCTACTTCATCACTGCATTATCTAGCATACCTCAGTATCTCGTCTAGTGGTTTGTTCTGCCAACAAATCAAGTGTTGTTGAATCATAAGACAAATCTCAGGTCTCAATCCTAGGACAAACTTCGAAACAAACTGTCCCATATCCTTAGGGTCCATTATATCCAGCCCACTGTACTGCTTAAAGACTTGCAACAGTCTTTCGTAATACTCATGCACTGTCCCCTTTGGTTTATGAACCGTCCGATCTATCTTCACCCAGTCAATATCCTGGGTGATACCTTGGATTTCAACCATGTGATCACCTGTTCATACTTTTTCATGACAATTGGTGATTGACTATTCATGACAGCATCTCTGTCTGGTTCACAAGTGGGCCATTCAACAGCAACCTTACAGGCTACCCACAAATCACCCGGAACCACAATGTCGAACAGTGTATTTAGGTCAATCCACAACACCTTTGAAATCTTAACAAACCGCTCAACCTGCTTGTACCACTACACTGGGCTCTCCCTCAACTTTGGGAAGTCATTCGTGAATGCCACCAACTCCCCTCGACTCCAAGGCACATGCACAAACCCTCTGCTAGACACCTCTCATAAAGGGTAATTTCCAATTCCTGATATTCCCCCTCCCGGAGGAGGTGTATCTGCCACATTCCTCTTGGCACTCTTTTTCTTGGACCATCTTTCTTCCCATTTGTCAAGCCTGTGCCAAGCTCGTATCCCTATGATTAGATCTCTAATGTGAGTCTTTAGTCCAGTTATACTCTTTTCCTCCAAATCTTGATCAGTGTATTCTAACCTGTGACTACCCTGTAACATTTTTGTTTTAGACAAGTCCACCTCATATCTGTTTGCCAATTCAGTTAGTTTCTCATGTGCTGACCTTGCTTTGCGAGTCACATCCTTTGCTACAAACAGCAACTCGTCTGGCTCATAAAGTTCCACTCTCTATAAAGGCAAGTTTATCTCTACTATCTCATCTACTTCTGCTTTTAACCACATCACATCCAACCTCTTTTCCTTAATTGCTGCCTTCAGAGTACATCGACTAGAAACACCACTCGACTCCCTGCAGTCACTGTCCTGTTCTCTGCACCTGTTCGCTTCAGGTGTATCCCTAAAAGCCATTCCGTTCTCAGCATTCCCATGGTCCCAGTCCTCCCTTGGCCTGTCACTCTGAGTCCCTTCCACCGAATCCCACGTTCTCAAATCCGACCTTAACTCAGCAAAGGATTTTGGTCTCAGTCCCCTCAGATCCATCAACACTCTCGACTAATCTGCTGTAGCTGGTAACGAGGTACTCGATTCTACAGGCCTTGGTAGTTGACCCAATCCGTCTACTACACCGTTCCTTCCAAGGTTAGTACTCCCTTCTATTCCTGTCTGTGATGGATTTCCGTTCCTCCCCTGCTCTGGATTGTACACTGACACTATGGGACCAATGGTAACCGGTACCGTGAGAGCATCCGGCAACCTCTTAAAATCTGCACCTTCTGGGTTCTGCATTCCTATCCCTCCTGTTGAAATGTTCCCCACTACTTCAGTTCTAAGTGGAGCTTGCGGTTCCCTAGCTCCCCCCAGCGGGGCTGACTTCTCCCCCCTGACTCTAGGTTGCATGGAGGTGGTTTCTCAGATAGTAGCCTTTCTATCAAGCTATCATCGGTATCACTGTTGTCTTCCTCTGCATCCTTTTTCTGTGTGCTCCCTGTCTGGAACAATTTATCCCCCTCAATCGTGTCAGGTACTGACTTTGCGCCTACCGGACCACAACCCCCATGATGCTCTGGCCAAGAACTACAATTCCCTTGATCCTTTGCGGCGCGGTGGTATAGCGCGGCAGGACCATGGCGCGGGCGTACTTGATTCTTCCCTGTTGTCCCGCGGATGCGCTGGCGGCTCGCTCCTCTGTGACCTGCCAGGTTTGGGGAGAACTTTGTCTGGATTCCCGGATGGATTCGGCATTCTGGTAGAGTACCACGCCTTGCATTGCTGGCGCTCCGGTGTCATGTGTCATGTTATTTAACCAATGAGCCTCTTGCAACGAGTGTGTAACGGTGGAATTACTAGCGCCAAGACGCCCTAGGGTATTCGCTGCGCTCTACAAATGTCAACAAATAAATAAATAAATAAATAAATAAATAAATAAATAAATGTGTTCGTGAGCCTTGCTCACAGGATTTAGGCTTGCTCATCTAAGATTGTGTTCTGGATTTAGGACTGTGGGGGAAGTGGGTGTTCCTCGCTTACCTGCTGTTGCTAGTCATTTACTGGACTCGTCTAGTGGCGGAGTGTTGGGGGTTATTTCCTTCACATTGCCGTCATGAACCAATGCCTTAGGAGTGTACTGTTAACGTTTATGGATTACAGGTACCAAAGCGGAGGGCAGTAGTGCAGGAACTACGCTCTGCCGTGTTTGGGGTTTATGACTTCAGTTGTGTTTATGGAATACAGGTACCAAAGCGGAGGGCAGTAGTGCAGGAACTACGCTCTGCCGTGTTTGGGGTTTATGACTTCAGTTGTGTTTATGGAATACAGGTACCAAAGCGGAGGGCAGTAGTGCAGGAACTACGCCCTGCCGTGTTTGGGGTGTTTTGACACTGCAACTGCTATCTGGAACTCACCAGGATTTGTGGATGAAGGAATCCACTTTGCTGGTCTTCTATATACTACGATATGAATTGGAGCGGGAGGTTATTTTCCCAGGGGTAGGTTTTATACCTTACAGATGTATACACCATAGTTTCTATTGCGTGCACGAATACTAATGCTGGCATTCATGTTGTACAGGGAAGGAGTGAAGAAGGCGTGCATGTTGGCTGGATGCTCAAAAGGACAGCAAAAGGCAGGTGGCATCTAGTCTGTTGTTTCAGCGAGAATTGAAAGAGAGTAGGGATTTGAGAACTGTATTAACTTGTGCACCTTTCTTTTCACAGCTTCCTTTTCCCAGCTGCTCCCTCCCTTTCCTTCCCGGGTTTTTTCCCCTTTTAGGGGTTTTCCCTCACCGTATCACTTGAACACCCTGTGATTTCATATTCAGGGTGTTTGGGAGGTCCGGAGGTGGAGCTTTATCGCGTCACATCGATCCTGCAGTGTGCAGACCTTGACAGAATCAAGTACCCACGAATTACACTCTGCCCGGTCGGTGTGGTGTTGATAAATGGCGTCCATGGAGGATGTGTTGCATGCGTTAGTGTTAGTGCAGCAGGAGTTGGCTTCTTCCAAAGCCGAAACTGCCGCACTGCGAGACAAGGTAGAACAGTTGTCAAAGAATCCCTTTAATGCCTCAACTGCTGCGTCTTCCATACAGGTAACGGTACCTCCGCCCATTCCTTTAGCCAATCCTGAAAGGTACTCAGGGGATCCAGGGAAAATACAAGTATTTTTGACCCAGGTGTTGATGCATTTTTCATGTAAACCGGCTTCGTTCCCGACCAATCATTCCCGAGTGGCATTCGCCATATCTTATTTGGTAGGGGACGCAGCCAACTGGGCGGTGCCTTTAGTAAAAAATAACGATGCCATCTTGTCTGACTGGTCGGCTTTTAGAACCGAGTTCGAGAAAGTGTTTGACCGCAGGGCGGCTAATTTTAGCGCCGATAGAGAGCTATTGGGTTTAAGACAGGGAAGGGGCGAGTTGATTACCTATTTGACTAAGTTCAATCAATTGGTGGCTGAGGCTGAGTGGCCAGAAGAAAAAAGGATGTCCCTTTTCTATCAGGGTTTGAAGGAAGACCTAAAAGATGTCATAGCTCAGGTGGATCCCCAGCCTAGGACATGCGTAGACATGGTTAATCTGGCTTTGAGATTGGACAGCAGAATGACGGAAAGAGGGGGCTCCAGGAGAAGATGGGAGAGAGGTTCATTGTATGTGGATCGTTCCCCTTGTAAGGTGTCAGGGGGAACGGAGAGTAGCCCAGAACCAATGGAGATAGGTGCGCTTAGAGCACCATTGTCCATAGAAGAAAGGGAAGTCCGGAGAACACAAGGGCTATGTATGTATTGTGGTAAAAAAGGACACTACGTCCGTGAATGCCCTTCCAAGCCTAAGACTTCTGTTGTTAGTCGGTTCAAGAAAGTGGCGGTGTCTACCACAGGGGCTGAAACCGAACAGGCCAAGGACAAGAGGCAGGTGGTGGACGAAGAGAAGGAGTGGAAACTCACCTCTCTATCTACTATAGGGATAGGAGAGACAGAATCCCATCTGGTTATAGGCATGACCTTGGAATGTGAGCAACTGTTCCATCAGGTGTTGGTCATGTTGGATTCCGGAGCCACCGGTAATTTTATCGATGATGGCTTGGTGTCTAGGCTGAAGAGCAACATGAAAGGGGTGTTCCCTAAAATTCTAGAGAGCAAAACATCTAATCATACATTCAACTCAACCCACAGCAACACCAACAAAAAAGATGTTTATTCAGAAAATACTTTTTTATTGTTCATTTTTTTCATTATAGATTTCATAGAACATTGATTTCATTTAGTCAGTGAAAAAATATATCATTAGAGTTTTTTTTGGTACAGACAGACAGTGTAAAAGCTAGGACACGCAAAACATAATTTCGAAAAAAAGAGAGAGGGCACAAAATCCATTCACTCATACACTCAGACAAACCTTTTGTACAGTCAGATTCATACACAAACATTCACATACATATCACACACAGAAAAGCGCCGACGCGCGTTTCGGACAAGTGCCATAAAAAGGCTTCCTTCATCAGGGCGCACTTTGGATAAATACAAGACAGACGCAAATGCAATGAAAGACGTCTGACACAATGTGCAAGAAGGCGGTCCTAGAAGCAGCAGGGACTGAAGGTCGGTGTTCTAAGGGCCTTAACGATATGATCAGTGGTTGAGTTTCACAGGATTGAGAGAAAGAGAAACTCACTGAGAAAATTTTTTTAGAACAAAAATACTCAATGGCCGATCGTGATTTGAGGCATTGAATTAGAAAAAGCCTGTAGAGTGTCCACACGACTTCTCATATACGGAACTTTTCCACCAATATGGGTCAAAAAGGCAGGGCAGACCATCCATGTGTCTTTTAAACTGTTGACACACTGAATCCGATGGAGCCAGTCCCAATAGACGATGAATATAATCTGGAGTCTGGAATCTAAATTCAGATTACCTTAATGAATGACTCGGATGTTATCCAAGAAAGATATCCGGTAAACATAAAACTTCTCCCGGTACAGGCAAAATGACAGATGCAGGGACAAAAAATGCCTGGTAATGGTCCATCGGTCCGAACTAATAGGAGTCCTTGAAAGCATCGGCAGCACGAGCTCCTTCTCCCTGCGACAGTGAAAATGAGCCGTCTGGTGTCTAGGCTGGCCTTACCTCGTGTACCCAGAGACAACCCTGAGGAAGTACTGGTTGTGGATGGGCAGCCATTGAAATCCGGACAGATGACGGAAAAAACCTGTGAGGTAGGGCTATCAGTGAGACAAAAGGGAATTGTCCACTCCGAAACTTTATCGCTAAACATTATAGCTGCTCCCCAGTATGAGGTGATCCTTGGTATGCCCTGGTTGTGTCATCACAACCCGGTCGTGGACTGGAAATCCAAAACGTTCCGGTTCTTGCCCGAGATTTGTGGAGCACATATGTTGTCCTATCCTTCCTCACACATCGCAGTTCTGTCTTCATCGTATTCCGCTGCCACGGCGGTGGAAACGAATGTGCAACTACCAAGAGACTACAGTCTCTATAGGGACGTATTTAGTGAGAGCAAGGCGGAAACCCTGCCACCACATAGGGACTACGATTGTCGAATAGATCTGGTGGAGGGGGCTACGATACCCTCTTGTAGAGTTTACGCGCTATCCGTGCCTGAAACAGCTCACTTGAGGGAATACATAGACCACTATCTTCGGCTGGGGTTCATTAGACCGTCCCGTTCACCTGCAGCATCCCCTTTGTTCTTCATAGCGAAAGCTAATGGCGATCTCAGGGCTTGTGTGGATTATCGCGTCTTGAACAGGAACACCGTGCGGAATCGTTACCCTCTCCCCCTCATTTCTGTTTTGCTCGACCAGGTGAGAGAAGCCAAGGTTTACACCCGGTTGGATCTACGGGGGGCTTATCACCTGGTCAGAGTCCGCGAGGGGGATGAGTGGAAAACCGCGTTCAAGACGCGATATGGGCTATATGAGTACCTGGTGATGCCTTTTGGTTTGTGTAACGCCCCTGCGGCGTTTCAGTTTTTTATTAACGACGTGCTAAAGGACTATGTGGACCGTTTTGTAGTGGTTTACATAGATGATATACTGGTGTACTCACAGAATGAGGAAAGTCATACAGCACAAGTTAAAATGGTTCTGGATAAATTGAGAGACAATCGGCTATACGTCAAGTTGAGCAAGTGTGAGTTCGGGGTCAGCGAGGTGGAGTTTCTGGGGGTCAACCTCAGTTCAAAGGGACTACAAATGTCCGACAGGAAAGTGCAGGCGGTAAAGGAGTGGCCCGCCCCAGGGAATGTGCGTGAAGTACAGAGTTTCCTGGGGTTCGCCAATTATTATCGCCGATTTATAGTCCATTTCTCACAGACAGCTGTCCCCATTACCAGACTGCTGAGAAAGGGGGCACCCTTTGTGTGGACTGCAGAGGCGGATGAGGCTTTCCGGACATTAAAAAAGGCTTTCACTTCAGCTCCGGTGCTGGCACACCCCGTGTTGGAACATCCGTTTGTGGTGGAGGCCGACGCTTCGGACGAAGCGATAGGAGCGGTCTTGTCTCAGCGAGATCCTCTTACCGGTCAACTCCATCCGGTTGCCTATCTCTCCAAGAAATTGACCTCTGCTGAATACAACTATACCATTGCAGAGAAGGAACTTCTAGCCATCAAGAGGGCCTTTCAGGAATGGAGGCAGTACCTATGGGGGGCTTGTCATGCCGTGACCGTGTACACTGATCACAGAAACCTGCAATACATGACTCCGCTAGGCACCTAACGCAAAGGCAAATGCGCTGGATGCTTTTCTTTGCGGAATATAATTTCGTGGTGACATTTCGACCAGGTACAGACAACAGAAAGGCCGATGCGCTGTCCAGACAACAATTACCAAACGAACAGCAGACAGAAACTCAGAATGCTATCATCCCCTCAGCCAAGGTGTTGTGTGTGGTTCGGGCCGAGACTTTTCTGGAAGAAATCAGGAACTCCAGATCGGTGGCAGCTTGGGGGCTCTGGACTGCTGAGGCTCCGGGAAGGGTGTTGAAACAAGGGCTCCCCCTGCAAGGGAAATGTTTGTTCCTTCCTACTAAGGTGCTACGGAGAAAGGCGTTTGAGTGGTGTCACGAAGCTCCCATGGCCGGGCACCCTGGTGTGACTAAAACAGTGTATCTCTTAAAAGGCACTTTTGGTGGGAAACATTGGCCATGGACGTGGCCCAGTGGGTACAAAGGTGCGACACATGTGCAAGAGCAAAAGGAGACAACAACAAACAAAAAGGCTTGCTGATGCCTATGCCATCGCCTGCTCGACCGTGGCAGAACATAAGTCTGGACTTCACCACAGGCTTACCAATGGATCAGGGGTGTTCAGCAATCATGGTGGTGGTGGATAATCTGACCAAAATAGGACATTTTATCCCATGCAAAAATCTCCCTACAGCAGGGCAAACAGCTCAACTGTTGGCCTCTCAGGTCATACGGTTACACGGTCTTCCTCGGGTGATTGTGTCTGATAGGGGTCCCCAGTTCGTGGCCCGTTTTTGGAAAATGTGGTGTAAAGCGTTGGGCATTGAAGCGGCTCTTTCAACCAGCTTTCATCCACAAACGGATGGACAAACCGAAAGGTTGAACCAAACTTTGAAAAAATACTTACGGTGTTATTCCAGGGAGGCGCACGACTCTTGGGTGAATTTGTTGTGGATGGCGGAGTTGGCCTACAACAACGCATGGCATAGTTCCACGGGGATGTCTCCTTTTAAGGCCAACTACGGGTATGATGCACACACCATGCCAGTGGACATCCCTGTAGAGGTCTCCAACCATCCCTCCGTCCTGGCACACGTCCGGGCGTTGAGAAAGGTTCACAAGGGTGTCCAGAAGCATTTGGTGAAGGCTAAGGAGGTGTACAAGAGGTGGGCGGATAAACACAGAAGGCCGGGTCCCTTGTTTAAGGTAGGAGACAGAGTATGGCTCTCCACAAAGAACATCCGATTTAAGCTGAGAAGCGTGTTCCACCCTCGTTACATCGGTCCTTATCCGATTGTTCGGCAAGTGAATCCTGTGGCCTATAGATTGAGGTTACCTGGCTCATTACGAATCCATCCAGTGTTCCACGTGCACCTTTTGAAAAGAGCTCATTCAGCGCGCAGAGTGGCGCCGCCGCCTGTGGATGGAGAAAAAGGAGTGGAATACGAGGTGCGTTCCATACGTGATTCCAGGCTGTGCCGTGGAGTGCTCTGGTATCTGGTCTCCTGGAAGGGTTATTCGGCGGAGGACGATTCCTGTGAGCCGTGGAGCAACGTCCACGCCCCGAGGGCTGTTCGTTCCTTCCATTTGAGGTATCCGTCCAAACCGGGCCCTAGGAGGCGCTTGGGAGGAGGGCGTACTGTCAGGTACTGACTTTGCGCCTACCGGACCACAACCCCCATGATGCTCTGGCCAAGAACTACAATTCCCTTGATCCTTTGCGGCGCGGTGGTATAGCGCGGCAGGACCATGGCGCGGGCGTACTTGATTCTTCCCTGTTGTCCCGCGGATGCGCTGGCGGATCGCTCCTCTGTGACCTGCCAGGTTTGGGGAGAACTTTGTCTGGATTCCCGGATGGATTCGGCATTCTGGTAGAGTACCGCGCCTTGCATTGCTGGCGATCCGGTGTCATGTGTTCGTGAGCCTTGCTCACAGGATTTAGGCTTGCTCATCTAAGATTGTGTTCTGGATTTAGGACTGTGGGGGAAGTGGGTGTTCCTCGCTTACCTGCTGTTGCTAGTCATTTACTGGACTCGTCTAGTGGCGGAGTGTTGGGGGTTATTGCCGTCATGAACCAATGCCTTAGGAGTGTACTGTTAACGTTTATGGATTACAGGTACCAAAGCGGAGGGCAGTAGTGCAGGAACTACGCTCTGCCGTGTTTGGGGTTTATGACTTCAGTTGTGTTTATGGAATACAGGTACCAAAGCGGAGGGCAGTAGTGCAGGAACTACGCTCTGCCGTGTTTGGGGTTTATGACTTCAGTTGTGTTTATGGAATACAGATACCAAAGCGGAGGGCAGTAGTGCAGGAACTATGCCCTGCCGTGTTTGGGGTGTTTTGACACTGCAACTGCTATCTGGAACTCACCAGGATTTGTGGATGAAGGAATCCACTTTGCTGGTCTTCTATATACTAGGATATGAATTGGAGCAGGAGGTTATTTTCCCAGGGGTAGGTTTTATACCTTACAGATGTATACACCATAGTTTCTATTGCGTGCACGAATACTAATGCTGGCATTCATGTTGTACAGGGAAGGAGTGAAGAAGGCGTGCATGTTGGCTGGATGCTCAAAAGGACAGCAAAAGGCAGGTGGCATCTAGTCTGTTGTTTCAGCGAGAATTGAAAGAGAGTAGGGATTTGAGAACTGTATTAACTTGTGCACCTTTCTTTTCACAGCTTCCTTTTCCCAGCTGCTCCCTCCCTTTCCTTCCCGGGTTTTTTCCCCTTTTAGGGGTTTTTCCCTCACTGTATCACTTGAACACCCTGTGATTTCATATTCAGGGTGTTTGGGAGGTCCGGAGGTCCGGAGGTGGAGCTTTATCGCGTCACATCGATCCTGCAGTGTGCAGACCTTGACAAATCGTCTGTACTCTCCATCTCTTCTCCAATGCATCCCACCTCGCATATTGGAATGCCCTAACCGACCTTTTCACTCTTTCCTGTCTCCTGTCCCTATTCCTTTCGAGTGCCGCCCTAATCCACGCATGAAATGTCTCAAACTGTGTTGGTCTAGGCCGAGGTCGCAAAGAAGCCATAATCATTTTCAACTGGTATAACACTTCCAATCTAAAGGTTCCATCACGGGGAAAGGTTAATTCTTCATTGCCTTCAGTCATTTTACACCAATTCTCAAGCCAAAGTATGGTATGCAAACCCACATTCGTAGCCATGTAATGAGCTGGAGTATCCTCAGGCGGAGCCTCTTCTCCTCCCGAGCATCTAACTTCTTTTCTCTTCTAAACAAATCTCGTAAAACTTTAAAACATTTCATGATGAATCGACATTTCTCTGTTTGCAGCGCTCTTCTACTTCCTGATGAAAATCCACCACTACCAGCTTCACACCAACCGCCCTATCACAGCGCGGCACCTTCTGACGTCACTCGCTTCTGCTTGCAGCAGTTCCCCTCCTTTACAATTTGACTCTCACTCACACATGCATCCCATTCATACGCTGAAACAATTGCTTTTACGTCCAAGCAATCACTTCTCTAACTGTACATCCAGAGTCTGACTGTACGTCCACAGTCTTGTGTAATTGTCTACCTCAACTGGCAACTGTCTGTCCATGAAATGACCGGACAATCACCTCAACTGTTAGGTTACAAAAGCTCAATTTTCCACATACAGCAACCCACGACCAGCGTCAGTTACTCAGGCACTCACACATTTATTCCCCCTGTCTCAATCCAAACAGGCAGTCAATAGTACCTCACGACTCCCTTAAAAATGGTCGACAATTACTCTGGATGTTTTCTACACCCTAACCCTTAAGCTACTCGTTGAGGCTAAGATTTTCTCGGGCTGCGCGCGCTCACAGCCTGATCTCGCACACAACAGACATTCCAACTCCGCAAGATATCATAACATAAACACTTGCAATCTAACAACATATAACCCTGTGCATACTCACTCTGCCGCGAACTGCTGTTTCACCGCACCGTCACTCTCCGTCGGTTTCCATGAAACCCCGTCTTCCGCCAGTAATCCACTGGACAATCATCACCTGAATTCTGTAGGCCTAGGGAAACTCTTATCCTAATCTCCTGTTACTCTAGAGACAACAATCCTCAGTTCCTACCAATTGTTACACCCGGATTCTTATCTAGATTTTCCTTACCAATCCTTAGGATTCATGGTCAACAAGATCGTTGTTGCCTGCTAAGAAGTATAGAGGGAAGATTACCAATTCATAAATCACAACTTTTGCAAACACCAAATCAATCAAATTTCGGAAGGAACAGTGACTATGAAATAAAGTTTTAAAAGATGTATTACAAAGCCAAGAATAACTGAACATACAAGCACCTCAGCAAGAGGTTTAGAAAATAAACCGGAACTAATACAAACATAATCCTACGCAAGAGTCTCAGACGACTCATGATGATGAGTAATGTAACTTACAAAAGCATCAGGCAAACGATGACAGTCCCTGCTTGGAGCCTTGACTGCATTTACCCAAAGAAAAGAAAAGGTTAGTCTGTCCCTACACTAACTCTAAAGTGACATCCTTACTTAGCATCCCTCCCAGGCAAGAGAAATGGTGTCAGCAGTGAAGACTTCCTAAGAAGTACACTCACTTTCCAAAGGTAAGTAGCCTAAGCTACAGAGCTCGTTCTAAGTTGCTCCTTCCTGCTTGCCTCTCCTCAAAGTCTGCTTCAAGTATGCTCTCCTCTGAACTCCAGCCTTGGGGTACTGTCCCTAATACAAAATCCCCAAAACAGTAAACATGCCCTAAACACACCCCTTCAGGCAGGTACTTCCTCCAGGATTTTTCCACCAAACTTCAGCTTCATCCAAAAACCTGTCCGAATGAGGTCGCACACCGCTCGTCCCATCAGCGTGTGACCCCATTTGGAAATACTATTTATACAGGCTCCCTTGAGCCGGTGGAGGTGACGACCTCGAGTTCTGCACCTGCGCGCCACAAGAGGTATCTGGACCTACTAATATTTTCGGAAGCCCAGCAACCCCGTGCACATGCCTAATCCCTGCTGCGAGCGTTAATGAACGCGAAACACGTGTCCAGGGATGGCAAGCACATCAGTGAATACCCTCAAGATTCAAGACTCGGTTAGAAGCGCACCCGCTGATACCTACTACATCGACCATCATGCTCCGGGGTCACACGCTGATGGGACGAGCAGTGTGCGACCTCATTTGGAAATACTATTTATACAGGCTCCCTTGAGCCGGTGGAGGTGACGACCTCGTGATTCCGCACCTGCGTGCCACAAGAGGTATCTGGACCTACTAATATTTTCGGCAGCCCACGCAGCAACCCCGTGCACACGCCTAATCCCTGCTGACGAGCGTTAATGAACGCGAAACACGTGTCCAGGGATGGCAAGCACATCAGTGAATACCCTCAAGATTCAAGACTCGGGTAGAAGCGCACCCGCTGATACCTACTACATCGACCATCATGCTACGGGGTCACACGCTGATGGGACGAGCAGTGTGCGACCTCATTTGGAAATACTATTTATAAAGGCTCCCTTGAGCCGGTGGAGGTGACGATCTCGAGATTCGGCACCTGCGCACCACAAGAGGTATCTGGACCTACTAATATTTTCGGCAGCCCACGCAGCAACCCCGTGCACACGCCTAATCCCTGCTGCGAGCGTTAATGAACGCGAAACACGTGTCCAGGGATGGCAAGCACATCAGTGAATACCCTCAAGATTCAAGACTCGGGTAGAAGCGCACCCGCTGATACCTACTACATCGACCACCATGCTCCGGGGTCACACGATGATGGGACGAGCAGTGTGCGACCTCATTTGGAAATAATATTTATACAGGCTCCCTTGAGCCGGTGGAGGTGACGACCTCGAGATTCCGCACCTGCGCGCCACAAGAGGTATCTGGACCTACTAATATTTTCGGCAGCCCCCGCAGCAACCCCGTGCACACGCCTAATCCCTGCTGATGAGCATTAATGAACGCGAAACACGTGTCCAGGGATGGCAAGCACATCAGTGAATACCCTCAAGATTCAAGACTCGGGTAGAAGCGCACCCGCTGATACTTACTACATCGACCATCATGCTCCGGGGTCATACGCTGATGGGACGAGCAGTGTGCGACCTCATTTGGAAATACTATTTATACAGGCTCCCTTGAGCCGGTGGAGGTAACGACCTCGAGATTCTGCACCTGCGCGCCACAAGAGGTATCTGGACCTACTAATATTTTCGGCAGCCCACGCAGCAACCCCGTGCACACGCCTAATCCCTGCTGCGAGCGTTAATCAACGCGAAACACGTGTCCAGGGATGGCAAGCACATCAGTGAATACCCTCAAGATTCAAGACTCGGGTAGAAGCGCACCCGCTGATACCTACTACATCGACCATCATGCTCCGGGGTCACACGCTGATGGGACGAGCAGTGTGCGACCTCATTTGGAAATACTATTTATACAGGCTCCCTTGAGCCGGTGGAGGGGACGACCTCGAGATTCCGCACCTGTGTGCCACAAGAGGTATCTGGACCTACTAATATTTTCGGCAGCCCACGCAGCAACCCCGTGCACACGCCTAATCCCTGCTGACGAGCGTTAATGAACGCGAAACACGTGTCCAGGGATGGCAAGCACATCAGTGAATACCCTCAAGATTCAAGACTCGGGTAGAAGCGCACCCGCTGATACCTACTACATCGACCATCATGCTCCGGGGTCACACGCTGATGGGACGAGCAGTGTGCGACCTCATTTGGAAATACTATTTATACAGGCTCCCTTGAGCCGATGGAGGTGACGACCTCGAGATTCCGCACCTGCGCGCCACAAGAGGTATCTGGACCTACTAATATTTTCGGCAGCCCACGCAGCAACCCCGTGCACACGCCTAATCCCTGCTGACGAGTGTTAATGAACGCGAAGCACGTGTCCAGGGATGTCAAGCACATCAGTGAATACCCTCAAGATTCAAGACTCGGGTAGAAGCGCACCCGCTGATACCTACTACATCGACCTTTATGCTCCGGGGTCACACGCTGATGGGACGAGCAGTGTGCGACCTCATTTGGAAATACTATTCATCCAAAAACCGTTGCTATGTCCCAGGCACCTTCTCCGCCAAATACATCCTCCTAAATTCCTACACACTCCCCCAATACCCGACTCTCCCAACCTGGCACCCGCTGGCAGGGAATCTCACAAGAAAAGCCTGAAGGCATATAAAGCAGCTATAATGGAGGAAAAGAAAATACACTACTCAAAGATCACAGGGGCTATCACCTCCCCCAAGGAGCTTTTTAAAATTGTCAACTCCCTACTGGCTCCGACTGTCTCGGATAAAGTACCGTCACAGGAGCTACGTGATCGCTTATCCTCGTTTTTCTGCTCTAAAATGTCCGATATCTACGATCAACTGAAGCTTCTTAATGCCAATTTGGTTTTGGTTGTCCCCACCAAGGGCTGCTTGAACAGCTCTTCCAACAGCCTCATTTCGGCAGGTCTCTGCGATTTTCCTGAGTTATCACCTACCTCGGTCATCCTTCTGCTTGAAGGCATTAAGTCTGGCTCTCCTTTGGACCCTTGTCCTCCAAAAGTTATAAAAACAGCTAAAGAAGCCTTGATACCGCATCTCATGATCGTCCTGAATTTAGCCATCTCTTCGGGCCATTATCCTGCAGCCTGGAAGGCTGCAGTGGCCAGGCCGATCCTTAAGAAACCTTCCTTAGATCCACAAAATCTTAAAAACTTTCGCCCTATCTCTTTGCTGCCTCTCCGGCAAAAATTCTTGAATCTCATATGAACTCACATTTGAGTGCTTACCTGAGGGACCACAATATCCTCGATGGTTCCCAACAAGGTTTCAGGCAGGCGCATAGCACAGAGACGGCTCTTACCACGGTGCTGGACAATATAAGAGTACAGGTGGATGCAGGTTTTACCACTCTCCTCATCCTACTTGATCTTACGGCTGCATTCAACACACTCTCCCCTTTGAGGCTGGTGTAGCGTCTCAGCGAGATAGGGGTGGGTGAACGGGCCCTGGACCTCTTACTTCCTTTCTTACCAAACGGTCTCAAACCGTTAGATTGGGTGATTTTTACTCAGAGTCCTGCCCCCTGGTCTGCGGAGTGCCTCCAGGCTCGTCTCTGAGTCCTACTCTTTTTAATAACTACGTGGCCCCGCTGGCCAGGGTGGTGCAATCCTTTGGACTTGAGGTGTTGTCCTATGCGAACGACACACAGATCATGGTATCTATCACCCAAAATCCAAGTGATGCTGCGCTCAATTTTAAGAACTGCATGACCGCTGTCTCCACTTGGATGGTTTCAAATTATTTGAAACTTAACGGTGAGAAGACGGAGATTCTGATCTTTGGGGACAGGTCGGACATCTGGTCCAGTAACTGGTGGCCTATCTCCCTGGGTCTCAGCCCCACTCCTGTCTCTCAGGGAAAAAATCTAGGAGTGATGCTTGACACTGGCCTTTCCATGCTTCGCCAGGTATCTAGAACAGTTGCCACCTGATTTGGCCTTATTCGGGTGATTAGAAAGATCTCCCAGTTTCTGTCCCTTGAAGCCCGAAAAAAGGTTGTGGTGGCCCTAATTTTAGCCAGACTGGACTATTGTAATGCTCTTTATCTGGGTATAGCTAAGGGCCAGTTACGTCGCCTACAGCAGGTACAAAATGCCGCGGCAAGGCTTGTACTGGATCTCCCCAAGCTCTCCTCGGCTTCTTCCGCTCTCAGTTCACTGCATTGGCATCCAGGGGACCGTAGAGTCTTGTTTAAGACCCTTTGCCTTACCCATGATGCTTTTTATGGACAGGGCCCGACGGGTGTAAAGAAGATCTTCCACAGGTACGTCCCCGCTAGGAATCTCATGTCAGCCAATAAAAATGTGTTGGTGGTCCCTAGATTCAAAAGGATGAAATGGGGGGGAAGAGCCTTTTCTCTTCTGGCGGCCAGGGCATGGAACGCTCTTTCCGTCTCCCTTTCGGGCCAACAAACTCACTCCTTTTTTCATAAGTCCTTAAAGACCTGGATGTTCTCTGTGAAGTAAATCTTAGTATTTATGCTGTTTGTGCCTGTTGGCCCATCTGTACTATAGCGCCTTGATGCCCTTGGGCTTAGTTCGCGCTCTTTCATTCATTCATTCATTCATTCATTCATTTGACCGAACTCCTAAAACAAAGGATAATTCTAACTAATGAAGCAAACGTCCTTGCACCTGCAACAGAAACGTGCGAGAAAGCAACCTTGCACGCACACAAAATTACAATTCGAAATTCGACTGAGAAAAGGAGCCTTCCCAAGAAAAATACATTTCAGGTCTACAGCTTGTCGTCAAGCTAAGATATTACAGTTAAGCCTCTACTGGTGTTTTCATGTCTCAGGCCTTTACACATTTAAATGCATTTCAAACACTACATCATAAGCATTACATTTAAAGTCATTTTAAAAAGACTATCTTCATGTCATCTCTAAAGCATTACATTTTCTCACGTTAGAGCATTACTCTGTTTCATTAATAGACAAACCTACACATGCAACTTTAATATGGGCAAGTTTAATCCTAATGCAACATTTTACACATGAAGCAATAATTTCTGCATTACTTAATGCATATTCTCGGTTAAAGCACTCACTACATTAGTCTTCAAATGATATGAGCACACTTCTACATAGTGTAATATACTCGATTAGTACTACATTTCTATTGATCACACGTTAATACAGTCCTCTAAATATGTGGGTGCTAACAACTCGTGAATATGATGCACCCCTACAAAATTCAGAATAACATGGCACTCTATCACAACTGGCAGTTTATTCAAGCATTGGCCCAGCGGCACCAATGGCTGAATGGGGTGGACCCAAAGATACCTTTCTGTATATTTTTTCTTTGTTTGTGTTCATGGCAAAATAAATTGGATATCTCCAGGCCTACGAACACGCTTCAAAGGCCCTGCAGATAATACTCTATCTGCAAACTTAAACATTAACATTAGGGGTAGGCTACCTCTGAGTCACCCTGAAAATTCAAGGGGTTAGGAGTAATTCATTCGAGTCTATCAGAGTTGTTAGCCTCTCACGCACGAAACATGGGGGAGGGAGTGAGCCTGCAGCAAGAGGCAATGTCACAAGTTCATGTTTGAGTCGCTGGTGTCCTTGAGAGTGCAGGCACGAACCGAAAAGTTTTCAAAAGACAGAAAAACTTTCAGCCTTAAGAGCCCCGAGCAAGGATTTAAATATATCTAGGGTGGGTGCAAATGGAGCAGTAAGGCAGAAACATTCCATAGCAGCTAAAGCTGTAGCGCCAGCACTGGGAGCGTTTTAGAGGTGGGAAGGATACTATTGAACATAGACTTAATAGGGGGCTCCAGAGTAATGTAATAGTTTTATCCTGAGAAAAGAGGTAAATGCGTGGGAGAGGCTGCTGCCAGTTATGGCGGGGAGCAAAACATTTGGTGAACTAGTAGCAAAGAAAAATGTACGGAGCAAGAAAAATGTACATTGCTGAAAAGAAAGGACATGCCCAGATAGGGGTGTTTGACACCAACATACAATTACCCATGATTTATGAGAGCTTGTTTGCCCGAAAGCATTCACAATATGGTTTATTGTGGCTAGTCTAAAGAGAGCATTTTAAGTAGCACTTGCGTTTCAGGATTCCTCCCCCCCCAAACCTGTTCTTCCTGCTGTAGCGTGACAGCCATGATGGGTAGCCCAGGGGGGTCTTTCTGGTGGAGGTGTTCAGGCATCTGTGAGATTTTTATCTTGAGCAAAAGTTAAACATTGAGTACAAGGGATTCTTCAGATTAGCGTGCAAAGGCAGGTTTTGTTGCCTGGAAAATATTTTAATTATAGAACGAGAAAGGTTCAATAACTTTAAATTTGAGCCTCCCACATTCCTGCTGGCTGTGGGAAACTTGTTCATTTTCATACTCAGTAAGTTGTCCATGCTACTACACCTCTTTGCTCATGGCACTGGAACGCTCCGACTACATGCTGGTGATCTCATGTCTCCTTTTCTTCCTCATCCCAGTCATTACACGATTTGTATCCACGCCCTGCAGAAAAAGAGCGGGCCGGGGAGGCATGGCCGGACCATTAGGAGACTGCGGCTAAAGTGCCAGTGGGCTCCAGGACGTATTGGCAGTTAAGAGAAGTAGGAGGAGCATGGGGTATGGAAACAGAGTATACGTACCCACCCTCTCCCCTTTCGGTGTATGCAGGTAGTCGCACCTTGACTCTAGAAAAGCCCACACGCAATAATGGTCAAGGGCTTTTTTAAAGGAACCAGTACTGGGAGGAGGGCATAGCCCTCCCAGAAGCCTAAAAGGCCAAGACTGGGGTCAGCGCTCAGTTACCGACTGCAAATGTTATGAGGCAGGTCCTGGTGCCTTGGAATCACTGCCGCCACAAATCAAAGGATCGTGGACATGGCGTCGGACGGCGTAGCAGAGAAAGGAATATGAGGTGTACCAGGCCCACCATACTAGCGCCTGCAGTTAGAACAGTGGTGCTCCGGAAGGGGTGACGATGCAGTAAGAGACGCCGTTATCCCAGGAGCACCGGGGCCAGCACGGCATTGTTCACAGGGAACAGGTCAGGATCCTCATACAAGAAGAATGAATGGCCCGGGCCAGCTAGCAGTCAAGGGAGCTTTGGTCTCCCACCAAACAATGTTCAGTGGGCAGGGCCAGCGCTAGACATGGACAGTGTGGGCAGCTGCCCAGGGCCTCACACTCAGCCCACCAGCAGGAGGCCCCACACCAGTTTTACACACCACCAGACCTCTTGTACTACTGCCGATTCAATTGAAAGAAAGGCATCTCTTTGCAATTGGGCCCATGAGAGGGAGGGGAGAGGGCCCTCCCTGGGCTTTTTAGGGATGGTGTCCCAGTTGCAAGGAGATGCATTTTGTAGGTTTGTACTGCAATTAGACTTTCTGCCCGACTGCCCATTCAAAAACACTGTGGGACGCCCTTTGTCCAGCACTCTAGCACCCTCACAGTTTTAACTCTCAGCCCCCAAGCAATTCCTCTTCCACCTTCAGCCCGAAATGGGCTGTAAAAGAGGTGCCTGTAGGTGGCTGAGAGGAGGAGCTGCGGCCCAGAAAGAATCTCCACAAAGCAGCTTCTGGAGCCCTTGGGTGTCACTTATGTAAATTAAAGGGGCCTTGCACCTCCCTTTCGACCCAGGGCCCCAGAAATCCTAGAACCGGCCCTGTAGGTGGGGTGTGGGGGCACTCCCGATGTCGTTGGTGTTGACACAGTGGGTGGCATAAGAGGGTTTGGACAGTTGGGGTGGCTGTGTTGAGAAAGGTGCGGATCAGTATCATGAAGCCTCATTTGTCACACAATCTATGAAATGAAATGAAAATAAGATTTGTTAAGCGCTACAGCTGCCTTCAGGCATCCAGGCGCTAGGACTACAAGATGCCATTAAAAGAACGGAGGATTCTAATTACTGAAACAAAAAAGTTTTAAGCTGTTTTCGAAAGCTAGACAAATTGGGATTGAGTCTCATATACAAAGGAAGAGTGTTCCATAGCTTTGATACATTATAGGAGAAGGAACGACATCCTGATCTGGCTCTGTAAATTCTAGAAACCTTGGCCAGAGAACCAGATGAAGGGATGGTCTATCACAAGGTGGTGGTCAATATACCTCGAGCTTCTTTCAGTTCCACACCAGGCAGGGTTACTTGCACGTAAACTATGACTGCCCCAGCGATAGTCATGGGTATAGGATAAATTGTCTCAAGCATGTGGAGTCACGAGACTGGTCATCTGCTATTTGGGCACAGGGGGGACGGTCTGGAGGCAGAGTCGAAACTGTAATTGCAGCTATCATGAGCTTCTGGTAACCCTGCTCCTATAATATGTTATACAGCTCATGGAACATCCCAGTGTTTTTATACAGCTCAGTAAAGTTAAGGGAACTAAAATAAGACCAGATAGAGACCCAGTCCAGTGTCTGTTTCTGATTATTATTGGGTCTGAGACCGGGAGGGTCCTATACCACCTAATGCCCTACAGTGAACTGGTTGGAAGTCATGCTTATGCCTCATTTGACAATACACATCTAGTTACCTTGTGCAGCTTTAGTTATGCAAGTCCCAAACGTTAGTGTAGTAACCAGTCTGTGGAAAATTGGATGAAAGTTTTGCGCAAGTGCTTATTCTGACTCCTGAGTTATTCAGCCTATCACCTGGCATCACCATGGGTTTCCATTTGAGTTTTTGATAGGCTAGATCTGCATTCTTAACAGAAAATATGAGCTTTTCCTTCATGTCTAGATGGCACAGGGATTAAACTTGTTCTGCCACATATGAATTTAAGAGCGAGCAAGACATCTTTAAGTAACCACAGCGCTTTTGAGCTGCATATCCACCTGTTTAAAAGGGGTAAAAGTCAAGTTTGTTCAAATGTACTTCTGAAATTAACAGGATATTTGCTGAGGCATGCAAATTGCAGAAAAAATCAAAGGAGTGAGTGAAGAGGATAAAGGTCAAATCGTCCTACTATTGACACTGTTATCCAACATAAGGATTCTACCATTAATTATGTGAATATATATACTCATATGTGTGTGCTGCAATTCTTATTTAAAGGGCTTAAACACACGTGAATGATGGTGTAGAAAGATCTATGCTCCTTCTCTCAATTGTGAGAAGGGCAATGTTTCAAAAAATTGTAAAATACCCCTCACACACTGAAACTTGATTCAGTGTAAGGCTTTATCATTGGGGTCTTCCAGCCCCTCTATGCGACGGGGCGTGTTATAACCTACGTAGACGCGGGAGCACTTTATTTAGTGATTGGTGAATATGTGTTGTGAGTGGGATTGTGAAAAGAGTATGTGATGGTTAAAAATTCTCTGGCTAGTGGAACAAATATACTTTATTGCATTCCCTGGCTGAGAATAGTAAAAATGGGGAGGTGTCTACAAGGTCTACAAGGTCGACATGTTTCAGAAGCCATCAAAAGTTACTGGAAAACTGAAACGAGGTATGAGTTCCCTCACAATAATCTAGCAACTGTTATGCTGTAATTTATTCTTGTAGGGTATGCCTCCACCCACCGTGACAACAAACAAACAATCACAAGAACAAACCTCAACCCCCGGCATGGTAGTAGTGCTATGAAATTGAGTTATAACCTCGCAAATGGTTCTTCTGCTTTTCCAATTTTTCCCTAACTGACCACTGTCTTACTCCCTGTATTCATTTGCTGACAAGTTAAACATCTCTGGCAAAGGCTCTCTGCGATGGTCCTGAACTTTGGATTGTATCAATCTTGTCCGAATTGTCTTATCATGGCATCGCTGCCTACATATGTGTCTCCATGGTACATTCTTGCCATCTGTGACAGTAAACAATCTGGCATAGCTGGTCTACCATCAGGGTACAACCACACTCCATCTGTTTCCCTGCGTTTGCAACCCTGTTTTATCCAATTTTCCTTTTCACTTTCTTCCACCTCCTCCTGCAACTGTCTCACCTCTTCCCATGTTTTAAAAACTGAAAATGACATAAATTGGTAGCTGATTCCACTTGTTTCCGTTTTCTTGTTTATAGACATTCTGTTTTTAGCACAATACCGCTAATCATTTCATCCAGCATTTTCCTTACCTAGCTCCTAACCACCACAGGCACCCTTATCAATCTCGGCCCGATTATGAGATTGCCAGATGGATTTCTCGATCACAAACGTGACTGATATTCCATCCGCTCTATTGGTAGTTCTATCATATCCAATGGAACATAATGGAACTCGTAATACGGCAGACTGCATACCTGTCATGTTTGTGGTGGAGCAACCGGTCAGCCAAACTCATAATCAGGCCTTCTGGTTCTCACTGGAACAGCCCCTTCTTTTATCGGGCTTTTACAGACATATCCCTTAAGACGGCCTAATTTTTGCATAAATACTTCACTCACCCCTCACAATACTTCATCAATACCACCACCATCTACAATCATGACCTGGCAGGGAGCATGAAAATTGATTATAATATGTAGATCATATTGTTGAACCCAACCCAGAATTGGTGGCCCATTTTCTACAGAATACACCTTGTCTTCAATCTCTCTCAACAAAATGTAATTGATACCTGAAAAAATCCTAATATGTTAATTCTTTCTCTCTGATATCCTGAGATCAATGTCTTTGTTTGTCAATTTAGTAAGTGCTCATTCCTTTTCCAACATGCTTTTCTGGATGATGGTATACAAGAATCCAGAGACTACTATCAACTCAACTTCCCTGCCATTGACCCCAAAGTTCAACTTAGGTCTTATTATACGTCCTTTGTCATTTCCTTCCAGATTCATGCTTAGCACCTAGTCTTCTGGTCTGTCTTCTCGCAATTCTTCTTTGACTACTACTTATGACTTGCCACTCTCCTTGCATATTTTTATAATCAGAAGGGGGAAAGGATCACTTGTCCTGCTTAAACCTTGGGTTCACAAGTCGAGGAACTGGTATCTCCCAACAAATATGACCCTCATACACGTGTATTTAGGTGATTTCTCTTCAGCGGTATATACTGGGTACCCGCTTTTCTACACGTGCGTGCGTAATCATTGAGTCATTTTTTTGTATTGTGCACCCTCCACCAGTAGGTTTTGCCTTAGGTTTAAGGCAGTAGTGATCGTGGAAAGTGGGGGGTCTAGTGGTGGTGTCGTTATTAAAAGTCCAGACAGCCAGACAGAGGCAATTTAATAAGTCTGGATTCGGACTATAAGTAAAAAGTTAGGTGCACTTTCTGAATTGGTTAGGGATTCAAGTGCATTTGGTATATCGGGTTTAAAAAGAGGTCAACATGTTTCAGCCTTTGGTAGTCAGAGGATCTTAGGCTTTCGTCAGGACCAATGGGGGTGAATAAGTAGTGAAAAAATTGGTGTGAGAAGAAAAGAGGGTTATTGACCTGATTCTTTGTGGGTTAAGGTTTCATTGTACCTTATTATGTTAGAAGAATTGCTTCCTCGGGGATTTAGGCTGATCGAGAGAGGCCTTACTTAGTGCCTTCTTACTCGGTCTTGGCAGCATGTGCTGGCTCTGCCTGTCATCACCCGGAACTACCATGATTATACACTCTCCTTGCATATGCATCTAAAATGCCCTTCATGTTCACACTTTCTGTATTCCTTATTGAGTGCATAACACATTTCAGAATCTCCGAAATTAGAATTACTGACACATCTGTGATAACCCCTCAAGTTCTTTGAATTACTGATGCTTCCTGAAATATTGTTATACTTGTTAGAAAACATCCCTGCTATACTCTCTAAGGAATCATCTCTCCTGTCCAACATAGATACCTCATCTTCTCCACTTAACAAGTCTTTTTTTCCCATCTCCTTCATGAACAATTCAGACTCCTCCACAATCCTGGGTATACTAAGTGCATCTTTCAATGAAGGGTTCTTTGCTGAAATAAATTACACAAACAGTTAAAGGAGTATTTAAAGACCTGGCATGAACACCATCCCCATATTCAACATGTACTACACAAGAATGTCCACGGGTCTAGAACAATCAAAATCTACCTCACTGATAAATCAACTCAAAACCTGAACTATATAAAAGATCTCCTTTGGAGTATGGATACCCATCAGTCACCAACCGGTGCCACCCTTAGTCATCATCTGGGTCTCCTCTTGATATTTCCATAGAGAAACATTGATGGTAAGTCTGGGACCTGTTGATCACATCCCAAACCAATTTATGAATCATTGGAAGACCTGCAGATGTAAAATGATTACCATTTGCGATGGGAAAAAAAATCTATATTGCAGTGCAAAGCTCAAAAAAGTGAATTAAAATTGGGCAGATGAGAGAAAACTTGTATTTAGTAACATCGCTCAGTGCCCAAGCCTAAAAACAGTGCAAAAAAGGGGGGGACAGCTTTCAACAAATAACTGCCAACAATAGTTATGAGGTCGACATGTTTCAGCAAAAATGAGGAAAAGATATCCTCTGCCTTCCTCAGGACCTCAATTTAATTACTACTGCAATGTGTACAACAAATAATAAGTGAATAAAAAAAGTACAACCATATCACCTGGGATCCTGTGTGTACATTAAATCCTCTGCATGTGGACTGATTGGCCACTGTAACATAAACAAAAATGGATTATCAGACTCAGTTGTTTTTATCTGTGAGGTAGAGACTATCAAGTGCCCACAAACTATCAACATCCTGTCATGGCTTAATGTCAATCCATTACAGCACTAGTAAATCTTAACTTCATGTGCATCATTATATAGTAATGTATTATTACTCCAAGCTTACCTAGTCAGCAGGAGGATTTGACCTCAACTCACCTGGCTGCGGCTCGGGGAGACGAAGCACCGCTCTAAATAAATCAGAGAAACACAGAACTACTGTAAACAGTGTCCTGCTTCTCTTGAAATGCCTATATCTGTTTGTTTGCAAACACACATTGGTTAAATGTTCAAAATGACACAATCATCATACTGCTTAGTCAGAGCAAATACATTGTTACCGTCTGCTCTGACTCCCATATTCAGGTATTACGCATCAAGCTACTATTTCCACCCTCATTTAACATGGTGCAATGAAAGGTTTCCATGACCGATAACATTAATAAGTGTGTAACCATGGGATTCTCTCAGCGAGTCTGCTTATTCCATCTCGCATGTATCCCCCAGACACTCGCCACATCGACAATTACTAAAATACTGCCCTCAACATTCAGCAACCCGTACACGCACTACTTGTGGTTCGCTTCCATCAGCCAAGTCTTAATGTTAAGAGTAAATCCTAGAGATTGCTTATAGTCATCACCTCGTGGTGCTATCATAGATAGTTAGTAATGATATAGTGCCTGTGTGTGTAATGTCTTCTATCTTATATCGTCAAGTTCCCAAATTATGCCAGACACAAGAGTATCTAAGCTGTGCCCCCAGCAAAGTAAGACTCGTGCGTGTAATGGTGTCTGCCGCTAGAATCTATTCCTGATACTCGCAATGGGGAATACATCCAAAAAAGCCTATAACCCTCATCTGGCTGTTGGTACTCCGGACAGTCATCTGAACTGTCTTGGGAAGGTGCTTGTAGTCTGTATATGCCATGTTTTATTACCGGGCACATCTTTCTCATCCAACGTGCCAACACGTGATCATGTCATGTGATCGCTCGTGACCCTGGGTAATGTAGTTCACAGTCATTAAAGGCGTCTGTAGTTGTAGGAAAACTGACCCGTTCGTTCTATGGTCTAGATCAAAAAGTCTAAACATCCTTCGTCAGTTTTCTAAAAGAGACCCACCTTCACTAAAGGACATGACTCTAAATAGTATGGATCAGAGTCATCATTGAAAAAAAGCGAACACACTCTTGCTGTGAAGTGACATAAACAGATATTTGAGTTATTACAGACCTTGGTCAGTGTTATGGCAGATCCACCAAACTTAACGTCAAGGTTATTTCTTTATATTATTGTCACTAAAATGGACCCAGTCCTACTGTGAAATATTCCAATATAGTGCCCCTAGCCGTGCAGTAGCTCCTGACTCTGGGTAATGTAGTTCAGAGCTACTATTATAGGGAAGAGGTCTAACCATCAACAATGCCGGTTAGGATGTATTTTCAGTCTTCATTATAGTTTCCAGACACCACTCTATACCACTAATGGGCGGATCCTGACCATTCTCGATCCATTCCCCAAACAAGTATATTAATCATGAATATTATTCATATAGGCATATAATGACCTTTCGATCCTACACCGTTCTTGAGGAGCGATCAACCGAGGTCATTCAGCATCCCGCAACCAATGTTTATCGACTAGACGAACTCTAGAGAGTGTCACTTGAAGTGCAGTTTCCATTGGGCAAGAAAGTGGGGATTTTTAAACAAAACAAAACTTTATTGACATTTCATAGTGTCCATAAGGAAACCCAAATCCTTCTATAAGGACACTCTGGTCATCTCATTATTGTGTTGGTCTCTCACACCATATTGGGCATGTGGATAATACCAGGACAGTTCAGCAAAGTTTCTACATTAACACCCAAGGAATTTCATCATTGAGACCCATTTTGTGACATCCTAATTTGAAAACCCATTTCTGTTCCTTGATCAACAGAAACTTCGAAACATCTGTGACATGGTCCGGAATGAATGGTTGTTCTAACACCGTTGAAAGTCAGTTGGGCCATGATTGGCCTCTAGAAAATGGCTGGTCAATCTTGTTGCCTGCTTCCTACATCACACAGTGCTCTTGTGTTCTGAGATTCTCAGTCTTACTTTTCGAGTCATCATGCCCACGTATTTCAACTTGCATGGACAAGTGATCATATATCTGAGCCTGTTGCTATTCCAGTTTGTGAACTTCTTCTGTACCCAAGGGCGACTGGTACCTATATCGATCATCAATGAGTTTTGTGTCTGCGGCCATGCTGCACAAGTGCCACAGGGATGGTGACCTTGTACTGCAGGCAAGTCCCATATGGTGCCTACTTAGAGAGACATTTTGCTTCTCGGTCTTGTATGGACCAACTGATCCCTCAAATTAGTGCTCCTACTGAATGAAGAATAAAGGGGGCGGAATAGAATCCTGCCCTGTATTCAGTATAGACCAGTTTTTTCTAACGATCTTCTGAACGTCATTCGACATTGTTCTAAATGTGTTCACAAAAGTGAGCCTGGCCAGATCTTCCTTTGGCATTGGAGGTTCCAAAAGAGCTTCCCGGTTGTTATTCATTGCTCGCTTCAGAGAGCTGCGTACCAGCGTCTTTGAATACTTCCTTGCGCAAAGTTGTGATGAGAGTGAAGTTGCGTGTTCTTCAAATCCTTCTCTAGTGGAACAGTTTCTCTGGACCCTCAAAAATTGACCGTACGGGAGATTATTCCTCAATGATTTGGGGGTGATGACTGTCATAACAGTGAATGTCTTGACATAGGTTTCTTATACAGTTCAGATTGGAGACCCGCAGGAGCTGCTATGATTAGTAAGTCCAAGAAGGCTAATTTGTTTTTATCGTACTCCACCGTGAACCGCACAAAATCAGGAAAAGACCTAAATCATCAATGGTACCTCGCCAAATGACGAGAATATCATCTATATAGCGTCTCCATAAACGCACTGAGTCACGAAAGGGATTGGCTGAAGTTAAGACATGTTCCTGCTCAAAACCATAGATGTAAAGGTTCGCTAGGCTAGGAGCAAAAACGCTCCCCCTGCTCGTACCAGAGATCTGCAAATAGACTGTGTCCTCGAATTTGAAGAAATTCTCTTTCATAGCAAGATTCGCACATGCCATGATAAACTGGACAGGTGTTATCGAGTCCACGTTTCTCTCCATCAATAGAATGGTGCTGGGCCTCTAAAGTCTCATCCTGAGGGATTTGCTGCCCATAATCTCTTCTGCATTTTATTGCTCCTACACTGAACTATCAGTTAGTCTTGAATGAGCTTGTCTGTCATCTGGTCAAAGCAACACTTGACCAAAAGTTCACGTAAACTAAACAGAAAGCCATACATTAATTACCTCAACATTTGTGAATGTGTGTAGAATTTGCACCTAGATAAAACAATAATATTCTCTCTTGCAAACCTGTGTTCCAAATGCAAGTTAACATCCCTGTACACCTCATGTATGGATTGATCATTAATACACTGTATCTCGGGAAAAAACTTGAATAAATGATGTCCTTTTCCCAAGGTACATAGTAATAGAGCTTTCTTGCAATCTGGTATAAAGTCTTAACCATTTACTGCTATTAAATCATTGTCAAACAAATCTACCCAGTCCTCTCTCTGGATGGAAGGTGCACCCTGGTGAGGACTCAATTCAGTTGTGTAGAGAGAACTGTTATTGTTATTTTTATCCCTGCTTAATCTTCAAATGATAAATGGAATGGTGCTTTTCTCTAACAAGTCACATGATTTGCAGACTCAGGGCGGTGATTTAATCCATGAGAAGGCTTTGCAACACTGGCTGATCGACGCTAAGGGAAGCGTTAACATGGGTACCGTGTCGTGTATTCAATTGAAGTAATGTCTCTTGTCTTTAACTTGAGAAGGAGAGCATCCCTTTGAGGTAAATTGGAGGCCATAAGCGCTGGGCGTTAACCATATTCTTCAATGTAGGGGCAGCACTGAAGCACTTGAGCACTCATCGGTCAAATGCAAGTTCGCAGGCATCTGACACAGCAGGAACTCGATGGGCCATAGCACAGGCCACAGTAGTGGGGGGAACATGAATAAAACATACTTACAGCTTTGTTCCAGACTGTTGAGAAGAATCTGAGTCAGATTTACTCATAGGCAGACTGTACGATAAGATAATAACATCGCCATCTTTGTATCTGCAAGTTCTCCAGAGGAGAATTGTGAGTTCTCCAGGGCAGGATAGGTTCATCGATCACCTCTCAGGCATTGCCAAAATGTAGTAAAGGGTCTAGAGACAGCAAACAAAGTAACAATCTGTTTATTGATGCAGAGCCTGCATGAGAGTGGTTCCTTCCTGCCAGCCATACACCAACCTTTGCGAATAGCATCCTGCTGCAACCAACCACTCTGACTGGAACCCCATGACTGTAGGGTTCTAGGTGCAGATTCCTCATTGTGCCTACAATAGTCACAAAGAAAGTACTTCACAACAAAGGCCCTCTCAAATAGTGTACTCCATCTGAGGGACGCTTTAACCTAAATGTATTTGTGGTGTCTGCTTCTAGCTGCTATGTCCCTTGAGCTCTGTATCCAACTTCCAGAGTTCTTGTCTAGACAAGTCTACCCAGGTAGACAAGCTCACCGAAAAACCTAGACCTGGAAAAATAAGTCTGCTTACCCCTCTGCTTTCTTGATGAAGTCCTAGAATTTCAAATTGATCACAAGTCAAGGATATTTTCTAACTTATGTACCTGATTCTTTAAGGGTCTTGCTAGAAAAAAATTAAAAAATCACATGCACCTGCATATGTCTGACCAAAAGCACTCCTCAATAAACTTATGCGGGTCAGCTTCATGAAATGGGACATGGAGAATACTCATTCCATTAGAGCAAAGACCTTTGAGGACCCGAGAGTGAGCAATGGTCTTTGAGAGCCCTAGAGTAAGTTTTAACATAAAAGGCAATAAGGAAATCACTCATAGCTACAAAAGGTGTGCATACTGAGAGAAAAGGGCACACAGGCAGTAGGATATTTCTGATGCTGATCAGGCGAGGATATGGAAGAATAGGATGTCATATTAGGAAGAAAACATGAATGCCATAAAGGCACCCAGATACCGAATGATGAATGATACTTTAACAGAGCAAGAGTACTCTGGCTCTCTTCTCTCCTGAGTGAATGTCACTTACATTCAGAGGATTAAAGGATGGGGGTTTGAGTGTTGGAGTCCAATGACTTAAATATTGTAACTTGAGAGCACACTGATAATCTTCAGGACATCCTGGCTAGTATGAAGGAAAGGCAACAATTTTGCATTTAATAAGCTTTCCGACTGCAATGAGCCAATTATTGTAAGTGAAAATTCAATTAGTCAACTTTTAATAAGTACATGAAAATTCTAAGGCAATGATCCGGAACCAAGAACATTACAGTAGTTGGAAAACAAAAAAAAGAAAAACAGGAGAAATCTCACTTTGCTTACTCAATAACTTGGAATCTTCAAAGGAGTTGTCACCAGTCTGCACCCTTGCTTTTCAAGTCTCTGTATTTCTCAAAACGTATTATTTAAAAAGAGGTACAGTATCGTTCATAAATAAAAGGGCGGCTGTCCATTGAAATGCCCTTGGGAGAGAGAATGCACTTAATAAAACGGATGCTTTAAACTCATTCATTGCAGACACTGTGCCTTTAATATTATTTAATCAGCCAGGTCGATGAGTCCACCAACCAACTGACACACATTTGGTGAATATGAATCCTTTAAACAGATTTGTGAGCAACAGCATGTCTCTTACTTTCCATTACAGTCTTTTTCCTTGGGCAGGTACTCTGATGTAGTAACTGTAGAACATACTAGAAATATATTTCCACATCATGCATAACCAATTAATTTCTTGACCAGACTAGTAGTGGTAGTTTAGTCGATCAATAGTGACCATTCACATATTAAAGAGTAAACATCGTACATTTAAAACATTTTAAATATCTATAATATTCCATCGTAAAAACGTTGTGATTCCAAACATCATTAGACATTGAAATATATAATATTGGTATGCTTAAAATTCATTAAGACCTTCTAAAACAATAAAAAAAAATATTATTTAGATTCCAAAGGAAGCATCAGATTAGTTTGAGTGCATCAGTATTTGCAAAATATCCCCGATTGAGACGTAGGCTCATATCTCTCTACATTGAGTCACATCTTTGACCTAAGCCACCACGCATACCACAAGTATCTGGATAGTGTAAACATGAGCCACCTAGCTGTGTCAGATCGAAATACACGTAATGCATCTGCAGATCAAGTAAATGACAACAATCGACAAGCAGGAATGGTCCATCTTTTTCTAATGTGTATATTGTGAGGGCAAGTAAACATAAAGTTTTCAATGGTATCAGAACGTGACCCACATACCAGGCACAGTGTGGTTACAATATAATATATATATAATATAATAAAAGACAAACGAACTCCTGAGGCGGAAAGCCGGGAGATAGCGCATTTTGCATTCTTTTTAAAAAATTGTTGTACTGCTTGTTTATTCACTTACCCCCCCTTCCTGGGCACTTGCATTTTAGATTCTCCACGCTAAGTAGCCCTGCGCAGCTGATTGGAGAGCTGCAGCGGGCCATTGCATCTTGCCGCCATTCCACCGAGGCCACTGGCAAAGCCCCCCTCTCACAGGCCCGCCCCCCGCCGTAGCCTTAAATCGCGCTGAACGCTAGCGCGAGGCAAAGACAAACGAACTCCTGAGGCGGAAATCCGGGAGATAGCGCATTTTGCATTCTTTTTTAAAAATTGTTGTACTGCTTGTTTATTCACTTACCCCCCCTTCCTGGGCACTTGTATTTTAGATTCTCCACGCTAAGTAGCCCTGCGCAGCTGATTGGAGAGCTGCAGCGGGCCATTGCATCTTGCCGCCATTCCACCGAGGCCACTGGCCACGCCCCCCTCTCACAGGCCACGCCCCCGCCGTAGCCTTAAATCGCGCTGAACGCTAGCGCGAGGCAAAGACAAACGAACTCCTGAGGCGGAAAGCCGGGAGATAGCGCATTTTGCATTCTTTTTTAAAAATTGTTGTACTGCTTGTTTATTCACTTACCCCCCCTTCCTGGGCACTTGTATTTTAGATTCTCCACGCTAAGTAGCCCTGCGCAGCTGATTGGAGAGCTGCCGCGGGCCATTGCATCTTGCCGCCATTCCACCGAGGCCACTGGCCACGCCCCCCTCTCACAGGCCACGCCCCCGCCGTAGCCTTAAATCGCGCTGAACGCTAGCGCGAGGCAAAGACAAACGAACTCCTGAGGCGGAAAGCCGGGAGATAGCGCATTTTGCATTCTTTTTTAAAAATTGTTGTACTGCTTGTTTATTCACTTACCCCCCCTTCCTGGGCACTTGTATTTTAGATTCTCCACGCTAAGTAGCCCTGCGCAGCTGATTGGAGAGCTGCAGCGGGCCACTGCATCTTGCCACCATTCCACCGAGGCCACTGGCCACGCCCCCCTCTCACAGGCTACGCCCCCCCCTCACCCTTCCTCCTATAAGTGATGTGCTTTCACAGGACGCGCAGCGGACGCGCCGTCAGCACGCCGAAGGCGCGCCTAAGGCAAGCCCGTCTGCACCTGTCCGCGACCGACCGGGGCTAGGGGCATGTCACTCTGCCCAAACCATCACCTACACTTCCTCCCAACTCCGCACTCTTCATGGCCCGTGGCCTCTGCCCGCTTCTACTTGTTCCCTCATATCTTCACTTGAGCTGTCCCCTGTCTCCTTACCCCCCGTCCTCTCGTTCCTTCCACTCCCCTCCAGTTTTCCAGAAAGGATGCCAGCTCAGGCTCTCTTAGGACCCTTTCGGCCTATTATCTCAATACCCGGTCAGCAGTGGCCCACTCACACGAATTGTCGGTGCTGCTGGACCTCCACGCACCTGATCTCCCCTTCCTAACCGAGACTTGGTTTAGTGATGATTCCCTCCCTGCCCTATTAGCCACTCTCCCTGCTCCATATTATGCTCTGCGAGCAGATCGTTCTGCTGGTAGGACTGGGGGTGGCGTGGCGGTCATTACCCGGGCCGATCTCCCCTTCCAACTTCTACCCTTGCCAGATATTGCCACAACAGAATACCTTGCCATTCGTACTACATCCACCACTCCCCCCCTTACCTGTTTTTTCACTTACCGGCCCCCTCAGTCACCCCTACTTTTTCTCTCCGATTTTCAAGAGGTACTTGCTACACTCATGGTCAATAACTCTTCCATTTTACTTTTGGGAGACTTTAATTTCTGGCCCTCAGATCCAGCAGAATGTCCATCCTCTAAACAGTTCTCAGATACACTTCAATCCCTCAATTTTGTATCACATGTTCATTCTCCCACTCACGTCAAAGGACATATCTTGGACCAGATTTGGTCCTTGAACTGTCCGGTAGACTCCCTGTCCATTTTACCCTGCACCTGGTCTGATCACCATTTGATCTCGTTTACCCTTCCCATTAACTCCACTGTTAGGCCCCCGCACCCAAAGAATGTTTGGGTCCGCTCATGGAGTCGAGTGGATCCGGAGAACCTATCCGCATTACTAACTTCTTCCTACCCTACAAGGCCTATCCACTCTTTCTCAGGCCTCTGCTATCGAACACTGGCTCCTCTCAAGCTGTGATTCCATTGCCCCGCTGAAGCGGGTGACATCAAAGCGGGAGAAGGATGCCAACTTATGGTTCAGCGAGGAGCTTAAGACCACCAAACTAACGGTACGCCGAGCCGAGCGTGCCTGGAGGAGGAACTATTGCCCCTTACTCAGATCTGAGTTTACCACTCTTCTGGCTCATTATAAGAAGGCCATTCTGGTGGCAAAAACGGCCTATTTCTCCTCTAAGATTCTTACAGCTGAGAATCGGCCGAGGGAAATTTTCTCAATAGTCCACAATTTGGCATTCTCTGACAGGACATCTCTCAAGCCCTCGCCTTCCCAGGACCTCTGTCACTCCTTAAATAATTTTTTTATTGAGAAGATCGCTATTATTAAAGCCAACATTTCCTTACCCTCCCCGACTTGTGTTGACCCTCAGTGTCCTCCACCTAAGGGACAACTCGATGTCCTTCCCCCCTTGACTAATGAATCCTTGACCTCAATTATCCCCTTGGTCAAATCTGGCTCCCCACTGGATACTTGCCCCGCGCACATTCTTCGCCATGTTTACACAACTTGTCCAGATCCCCCTCTTCACTTTCTTAACAGTTCTCTTTCCCAGGGAGTTGTAGCCAATTCACTGAAAACTGCTGGAATTGTTCCCATCTTAAAGAAGCCTGGCGCAGACCCTTCGGTCCCTGCCAATTATCGCCCCATCTCTCTCCTACCATTTTTGGCTAAGGTGCTCGAACGCCATGTCACCAAGTCTTTGAGCACGTTTGTGGAGGAGTATGGGGTTTTGGCTCCCCGCCAGGCCGGCTTCCGCCCCGCACACTCTACGGAGTCCGTAGTACTTTCGGTCCTTGACAACCTCAGGGAGGGTATGGACACCAACCAGGCCCAGGCTTTGGTTCTCCTCGATCTCTCAGCCGCCTTTGACACGGTTGACCATACCATCTTACTCTCCCGTGTCAGGGCGGCGGGGATCGGGGGCACCGCCCTGGTGTGGTTATCCTCCTTCCTGAGGGACCGCAACCAGGCTGTTCGCCTGGGTGATTTTTCTGCGGACTTCCGGAAAGTTCAGTGCGGGGTCCCCCAAGGCTCCTCCCTTTCTCCTCTTTTGTTCAATCTCTATATTGCCCCCCTCATTTTTTCGTTACAGCAAATGGAGGTCAGCGTGTACAATTATGCGGATGACCTCCAGCTTGTTTTCAATCTGTCTTCTTCCTCTGCTTCTATCTCAAACTTTCAGTCTATTATGATTTTTATCCGGGACTGGATGAACTACAACCACCTGAAACTTAACCCAGATAAGACCGAGTTGGTGCTGGCGGGTGGTTGCTCCAGTCCCTGGTCTCCTCTTTTTTGGCCCCCTTCCCTAGGCTCTTACCCGGTCCCTTCTACCTCTGTTAAAACTTTAGGTATCAAACTAAATTCCCAGCTCACTCTTCACTCCCAGGTTAGTTCCGTGGTGTCCTCTTCATTTCTGTCACTACGCACCATCCGCAAGGTATCTCGGTTTTTTTCCTTTGATGCCTTGAAACTGATCATCCTGGCGATGGTTATATCCCGCCTGGATTATGGCAACGCCTTATATGCAGGTATTCCTGCATATTGTCTAAAGCGTTTGCAATTGATTCAGAACCAGGCGGCATGGTTGGTGTTCAATCTCCCAAAAACCCATCACGTAACACCCCTTCTTAAATCCTTGCACTGGCTCCCCGTCCGTGAATGCGTCCAGTTTAAGCTCGCTTCCATCACCTTTCAAGCACGACTGGGCGCGGCTCCGGCTTACATCACATCTGAGATCGTTCCCTATGTTCCAACTAGGGAACTACGATCATCCACCCAATCCCTGCTGTCAGTTTCCTGTTTCCGGAGGAAGAAATGGGGCGGATCAAAGTCCGCGACACTTGCCCCAGTCATGTGGAATTCCTTGCCTTTAGAGCTCAGATCTCAAACTCTTTACCCTCAATTCCGGAAGAAACTCAAAGCCCATCTATTTGCTAAATCTTTTAACTAGGCTGCTTGTTACCTTTGCCCTCTTCTTGTTATCTTCTGTTCTCCCCTCCGGGGATGTGTTTGTCGCAGCGCCATGAAACCGCTGGTGATAGTGCGCTTTTACAAATATTTTAAACTCAAACTCAATGTGCCCAGCTGCTTTTCAATGTGTTCAAGGGAGGGGCCCCAGTTATGAATTGTATGTAAAGTGTTCGTGCCTAAGGGGGTTCAACTCCATCCATATACTTACCAAACTGAAAACAATATTTCAATTCCAAGAAATCTACCAGTCAAAGTGCATGGTGCCATGAGAAAATTACATGAGAACTCAATGTAGTCCCAGTATCTTTTTTTGAGCTGGGGAAATATTTTTTGGGTCATGTTCTTTGGGTCATCTCACAGGGTCCCCAACCCCAGTTCGAAGAGCCACTGATTGACCTTTCTAAACCAACCCAGGCACCCGGCCTGACTTTCAAAGGTTAATATTTCTTCCACTGCTTCTTTGACCTGGATCTGGGAGTTGCTTGTACAGAGTCTCATCCAATACAGAAGAGCCTTCAGGACAGCAGAATGAGTGATAGGTTTAAGGCTAAGATCAGTAGTAATGGTGTGTTAGTTGGTAATTTTAGAATTGATCTTAAAAATTTGTTTTTGGCAACCTCTAATTGATTTAGTTGTTCCAAACCCCATAATTCAGCACCATAGAGGGCTGCACCCAACCCTCTAGCCTTGTTTATTCCAATTGCTGGGGAGATTGGACTGTACACCGATCATTTGATTTTCTTTACTAGTGCACTATTCACATGCTGGAGTGTGAGGGGGCTCTTCGGAATCTGGGATGACCATGCCAGGTTACCAACAATTCTAACTCCATGTAATTAAAAACCTTGACCTGTTCTAAGTGGTTTGAGCCCCAGCCTCAATTTCCTCTTTAAGGATTTATGAGGATTAAAAGCCATGAACTTTGTTTTAGAACAATTCATTGTAACACCCCAGTTTTCACAGAATAAAGCAAATCTATTCAAAACATTCTGAATCCCCATTGGGGTTTTCGAGATGAGTAATGTGTCACCTGCAAATAAAAGAGAGAGAATACATTTTACGGCAGGTTTTGGAGCATCACCTCCGCAATCATAGAATTCATTAACTAGCCCATTCATGTACAGAGTAAACAGGGTTGGGGCCAGAACACAGCCTTGTTGTACCCCTTTTGAGACAGTTCTATTGTTAATTTAGTCTCCTCCTGCGTTCCACCTAACTTTGTGCAGATGGACCAAACGTTAGTGCAAGCCACTAGGTATCCCAAGATCCCTGAGAGCAGCCCATAGCTTGGTACGGTTAATAGAGTCGAATGCTGGGGGTGAGGCTTCGGTGCCTGTGAAGATGGCCGCCTCCACGTAGAGCTCTGTGATGGTGCCAGGGAAGGATCTCCTCCTGGCGGTTTTCCTGGGTCCCTGGCCCCATAATCTATACACTGGCACTCAGGAACCGCCGCTGCACCCACTGATGGGCCTACATGTATCAGGGGTGAGCGTTTTTGTGCTTTTTTAGCTCCGCTTGGCTGCGTCTCATTAGCTGCGGCCGCCATTTTGTTTCTTCATGTTTTCACCACCCAGACACTTCCCTCATGCTGCATTTTATTATTTACGAAAAGAACAATTGATGGACAGAATGGAGAACAATGTCATGCATTCACCCCAGTACAGAGATCTGGGCCTAAATCCATCGTTTCTTTGCTCACCATGCCATTCCAGCTAGCCTGGCTGAAGAAGGGTGACATACCCTGAAACAGGTACCAGGATGCTAGTTTCTGGTCCAGGGAGGACCTGGCCACGCAGTTTGGTCTGCACTGTTCCCATAGGGCACAGGGGCAATACTGATTTGCATATGGCTGGGTCCAAACTGGGGTGGCGTAGTGGGCAAAAGAACAATCGCTTTAACCCAGATCTTTTGACTGGGGGATAATGTTTGCATTGTCAGCATTCCGACCATCATTTGTTTGCTGTAACACTTTTCTTTCGAAGAGGGATGGGTATGCCCAGACGTGGGTCCCCTGCTCACTGTGCCACTGAATTCAAGCTAGCCTGGCTGAAGAAGGGTGACATACCCTGAGACAGGTCCCAGGATGCTTGTTTCCGGTCCAGGAAGGACCTGGCCTGGGAGTTCGGTCTGGACTGTACCCATGGGGCACAGGGTCAAGACAGATTTGCATATGGCTGGGTCCAAACCGGGGTGGCGTAGTGGGCAAAAGAACAATGGATTTAACCCAGATCTTTTGACTGGGGGAGAATGTTTGCATTGTCAGCATTCCGTCCATCATGTGTTTGCTGTAACACTTTACGCCCTAAGTGGGATGGGTATGCCCAGACTTGGGTCCCTTGCTCACTGTGCCACTGGATTCAAGATAGCCTGGCTGAAGAAGGGTGACATACCCTGAAACAGGTACCAGGATGCTAATTTCTGGTCCAGGGAGGACCTGGCCTCGCAATTCGGTCTGCACTGTTCCCATAGGGCACAGGGGCAATACTGATTTGCATATGACTGGGTCCAAACTAGGGTGGCGTAGTGGGCAAAAGAACGATCGATTTAACCCAGGTCTTTTGACTGGAGGAGAATGTTTGCATTGTCAGCATTCCGTCCATCATTTGTTTGCTGTAACACTTTTCGCCCGAAGTGGGATGGGTATGCCCAGACGTGGGTCCCCTGCTCACTGTGCCACTGTATTCAAGCTAGCCTGGCTGAATAAGGCTGACATACCCTGATACAGGTCCCAGGATGTGTGTTTCCGGTCCAGGGAGGACCTGGCCTGGCAGTTCGGTCTCTACTGCACCCATGGGGCACAGGGCAAAGACAGATTTGCATATGGCTGGGTTCAAACCGTGGTGGCGTAGTGGGCAAAAGAACAATGGATTTAACCCAAATCTTTTGACTGGGAGAGAATGTTTGCATTGTCAGCATTCCATCCATCATGTGTTTGCTGTAACACTTTACGCCCTTAGTGGGATGGGTATGCCCAGACATGGGTCCCTTGCTCACTGTGCCAATGGATTCAAGCTACCCTGGCTGAAGAAGGTTGGCATACCCTGAAACTGGGACAGGATGCTTGTTTCCGGTCCAGGGAGGACCTGACCTGGCAGTTCAGTCTGGACTGTTCCCATGGGGCACAGGATCAAGACTGATTTGCATACTGCTGGGTCAAAACTGGGGTGGCGTATTGGGCAAAAGAAAGACGGATTTAACCCAGATCTTTTGAATGGGGAATAATGTTTGCATTGTCAGCATTCCGTCCATCATTTGTTTGCTGTAACACTTTTCGCCCTAAGTGGGATGGGTATGCCCAGACGTGGGTCCCTTGCTCACTGTGTCACTGGATTCAAGCTAGCCTGGCTGAAGAAGGGTGACATACCCTGAAACAGGTCACAGGATGCTTGTTTACGGTTCAGGGAGGACCAGGCCTGGCAGTTCAGTCTGGACTGTTTCCATAGGGCACAGGTCAAGACTGATTTGCATATGACTGGGTCCAAACTGGGGTGGCGTAGGGGGCAAAAGAATGATGGATTTAACCCAGATCTTTTGACTGGGGGTAATGTTTGCATTGTCAGTATTCCATCCATCATTTGTTTGCTGTAAAACTTTTCGCCCTAAGTGGGATGGGTATGCCCAGATGTGGGTCCGTTGCTCCCTGTGCCACTGGATCCAAGCTAGCCTGGCTGAAGAAAGGTGACATACCCTGAAGGCGGTCACAGGATGCTTGTTTCCAGTCCAGGGAGGACCTGGCCTGGCAGTTCTTTCTACACTGATCCATGGGGCATAGGTCAAGACTGATTTGCATGTGGCTGGGTCTAAAGGGTGGCGTAGTGGGCAAAAGAATGATGGATTTGACCCAGATCTTTTGACTGGGGATAATGTTTGCATTGTCAGCATTCCGTCCATAAATTGTTTGCTGTAACACTTTTCGCCCTAAGTGGAATGGGTATGCCCAGACGTGGGTCCCTTGCTGATTGTGTCACTGGATTCAAGTTAGCCTGGCTGAAGAAGGGTGACATACCCTGAAACAGGTCACAGGATGGTTGTTTACGGTCCAGGGAGGACCTGGCATGGCAGTTCGGTCTAGACTGTTCCCATGGGGCACAGGGTCAAGATTGATTTGCATATGCTGGGTCTAAACTGGGGTGGCATAGTGGGCAAAAGAACGATCGGTTTAGCCCAGATCTTTTGACTGGGGGAAAATGTTTGCATTGTCAGCATTCCATCCATCATTTGTTTGCTGTAACACTTTTCGCCCTAAGTGGGATGGGTATGCCCTTGCTCACTGTGCCACTGGATTCAAGCTAGCATAGCTGAAGAAAAGTGACATACCCTAAGACCAGTCCCAGGATGCTTGTTTCTGGTCCAGGGAGGACCTGGCCTGGCAGTTTGGTATGGACTGTTCCCATGGGGCACAGGGTCTAGACTGATTTGCATATGACTGGGTCCAAACTGGGGTGGTATAGTTGGCAAAAGAACGACAGGTTTAACCCAGATCTTCTTACTGGGGAGGAATGTTTGCATTGTCAGCATTCCATCCATCATTTGTTTGCTGTAATGCATTTTATAATTAGGCATTTTTTGCCCTATTACTACCATTTATAATAACTGGTGACTGCTTTGGACTGCTGCTGTGCTCATAGAAGTGATTACTTATGTCTGGGGTGAACGTTTTATATATTTTTATCTCAAATCGTCTGTGCCTCATTAACTGCGGCCGCCATTTTATATTTTTGCCAACTGACTCTTTTTCCTGATTCCGCATTCTCCATCTTAACCATGTTTTGCACATTTTTCATCATTGATGTTCTCTGATGAAGACTAATGTTGAAAACCCAACGTCTTTTGCAGTAATTCTTTCCTCAGGTATTTTTTTACTCTACTATGTAGTGTTCACTGAACGCAAGAGCTTTCCTGTTGCTGCATTCTTCATGGCAACTGCTCACTCTACCCGAAGTACTTGTTCTCCTCTTGACTGTTCCACTTTACAGGACTATAATCCTTTTAGTATCCTACAGGAATATATGGAGGACTTGGACTCTGGTAATTTTGCCTCTTGTGGCGCGTAGTCTACCATGCTTGATATTGCCTCTAAATCATCATCAAAAAAGGCACCCACGGAGGAGGAGCTACGCTGCGAAGCAAGATGGCCGCATAAGCTCCCGGCTCCTCCGACCTCCGCCGGCAGCTCGGATATCCTGCTTTCTATCCTTTCCTCACGCCGGACTCCCGTGCATATGAAGTGCCCCTGACTCCTGCGGTGCAATCCCGGAATTTCCAACTTACCGGGTGACGAAGATATGTCGTGTTTTCTTTTCGGCCTACTTCAGGGCTGAAGCCGGGGCCTCGATTTCTAGCCCATCCGGGTTAGAGTTGATCAGCATCGGCTGTGGGACCAGGGTTGCGTCCGGTCTTCCGATCTCGGATCATACTTGCATTTCCGATTGGCTACTCCGTAACCGGCTTACGCTAAGGACACGGTACAGTGACGCAAGTGCACATCGGTGGCCGCGGTTGGGGGTCTGACGCCCGGAGACCCTGCTGGGGGGCCGGGGTTGACGGGCTTGGGCCCCACGAGCGGCGAAGGTGTTGATATTGCCAGTTTTGAGAGCGCCCACTGTTGTCATCGGCTCCGTGTGTGCCTGGTGCCTCGGAGTTTTCCTCTCCGGGGTTCGAGTCCTGCTTCGTCGCTTCGCGAGAGGAGATGGAGGGGACGGACGGCACACCAACGTTGAGGTTCGTAATGGCCGCCATTGGGGCGTTCCACTCTCAAATCACCGTCATGTACCATCAGTTGTCTGTAACGCTGGACAACGTCTGTCTGAGACCGGACGACGACACTCCAACATGCTATCAGTAAACTGTGGTTCCCGTGGAGTACTCTGCCTACCTTTTTGAGGTCGCCGTGTGGAAGCCTGATTTAGCCCGCTTTGATGACTCTGGCTTCATAGATAGCGCACCTATGATCATCGTCGGCTTTCCCTGCTCGAACCCTGCTCGGCGGAACATCGTTGCTAAAGATTTTGATTGCCACAAACAGTTCTTCAGTGACTATCGGAGAGGCTTGTCATTCTTCTTCACTCTTCCTTGCCGGTTTTGTAGATGTCGCGAACTTATATCCTGTCTTCGATCCGATTTCATTGCCTTGAACTTTTATGAACGCTTCAATTTCCTCATGGTGACTGTGGCCTGGGCGACAAGGGCTCTCGTAAAGAACCGTACTGGCCAAGGTTGACTTTGACTTTTAGGGTTTGTTAATTTACGTGATATGTGCCGGGATTGTACCTTATAGTGTAACGGGAGTCGGGTGGTTTTGTTGATGTCCTCCCCAGGCTGGGGTTTAATACTTTGCTTCAAACAGTGGATAATACGTCTTGGGGAGGTCGCTGATGGCGGGGGGTATGGGAGCCCGGGAGTGTGTTTCTTGTTCTCCTCCTCCGCTTTTCTTTTCCTTCCTTTAGGGCGAGTTTCGGGGCAACAGGCACGCTGTTAGTGGGGTAGGCCGTAGCCATTACAGGGGTGCAGGGTGGGGGGATACGGGGGGTGGTTGTTATTTTAGTTTGTTTTGTTCTATGGTCCCTTTCTTTTCCTTTCTTTCTTTTCAGGGTGGTTGGCTGTTTATCCTTCAGTTACTTCTTACTCTATTGGGCGTCTATACTAGCTTTTACTTACTGTCTCCTAAGAGTGGGTTTTCTGGATGGTACTCGCACTAGATCGCTCGCTAATTGATTATCCTTTACTCCTTGTCTGCCTCTGCTAGACGTTGCGTCACTACGGCTCTATTATTTGTTACATTCTATTGACTGCAGTGGGAGTGCATCCCCCCATCTCTAATTGCTCCTTTTTATATGGTGTGACGCCTCTTATAGTAATGCCACTACTGCTTCTTCAAAAAGAAAAAACGAAACCTCTGTATTATCCTGTTTATTGATATCGCATTTTACCATACGCTGTAACTTGCATCACAGCAGGTGCCAGGGCTGTTGACTGATAAGTAAATTTCCTATTTGATTTGCTGAGTTTACGGCCGGCCCCTGTGGTTGTAGGCCTGTGCTTGTAATGCTTTTGAATGCTTCAATAAAGGTTTTTTTTTAAAAAAATGCACCCACCTCATTGACCGTGTCAGGCAAGCGTGTCAAAAAATACCCACCTTCTCCTTCCAAGTCTCCAACACCAACCTCTATGGATCTATTTCTTGAAGAATCACAGCTTTTCAAGCCTTACTTGGAGGAAACTAACATCCATCTCCAAGGTCTCGAAGACAAATGGTCTCATATAGAACAAAATGTTCATCACTTGGAGAGACGAGTTGACTCTGTTCAGGCTATCACCAATCAAATGCTGTCTATGCAACTAGAGATTTCTCATCTCAAGCAGCAAGTAGAAAATTTGGAACACCATAACCGACGTAATAATTTACACTTTTATGGGCTTGCAGAAGGTCTTGAAGGCTCAGAGCCTCTTTCCTTTTTTCAATCCTTTCTCCCACGTCTTTTAGGTGTTCCTGACACTCCAAAATTGAATATTCAGAAAGCTCATCGATTGGATCAAAACCCACGATCATCTTCCTCCTCAACCAAACAAAGCGGTGTTACTCTTTATATTTTTGGGAATACACCGATTTGCTTAAGGTATTGCATGCTGCCAGACAGAAAAAGAATATTTTCTGACAAGGATCCAGTCTCTTTTTCGATCAGGACTATGCCAAAGCGACAGCTGACAGAAGGAAACATTATTTGGACATGCGACCTGCTTTTCGTAATTTGAATGCTAGATATGGTTTGTTCCAACCTTGCCTTATGAAAGTGACTTACAACAATAAAACCACCTCTTATGAAGATCCTGCTCGCCTTCAACATTTCCTAGATAATGGCAGAGAAGAAAACATGGATGACTCTTGTTCATTGATGATTTGATTGTTTCCTTGTTGTTACATATTGTTTGTTATTATCTGTATTCTACTTATATTGTTGTCCTCAATTGTTCCCTTGATGTGCCTCTTGTTCTTTGTTAGTATATACGTTTTATTCCTATTGATATAGTTTATTGGTGCTTTGTTGTTTCTTTTATAACCTTTTTCTTTTTCCAATATCAGGTGTAGATTGTCGTGGTTTTTCCGATAGGTGATCCCTATTCCCGTCTGGATGGTGTATCCCAATCCCGTCTTTGTCCTGAAGCTTCCGGCCTGACTGTGCCGTCTTCCTTATGTGGCACCACCTCCCTCATGTTCATTATTTCTTCATGATATGTCCTTTTGTCTTTCTTATTTTTTCTCTGTATAGTTTTTCTCCCATAATATTTCCTCCATCATATTTTCTCTTTCCTGGTTCACTTCTTAATCTTTCTATGTATTTTCCAACTTTTCCTTTCTAGTGGAGTGGTGTGGCTCACTGGTTAGAGGCGGCAGACCCGTAAGCAGAGGATGGCCCGGGACCAGGGTTCGATTCCCGACGCGGCAGGGTCGTGGACCAGGGTCAGCAGGCTCAATAATTCTCGCCTCGGTGCCTACTCCAGTCAGGGACCACACTCGGCAACTCTGGGCATTAGCTTGCCTCATCTTCACAACGGCCCCCCAGACTGCCGGGGATGCTTGGTCGCACCTTAGAGATACCCATTAGGGACCATCTCTCAGGGTGAGCCAGGACGGGTTCCCCAGCGGTCGAAGCGCGGAGATACTCCTCCGGGAGTTGATTCTAGCGCTATATAAACCCACAATTAATTAATTATCCCTCTCCCTTTTCCTTTCTTTTTCCTGGTTTCCCTTTTTCCTTTGGCACTATTACTTGGTACTCCATCTTTTGTTGCTATATGTCCTACTTATATTCTCTTTTTATTTATACTATTACTCTATTAGATTCCTCGTATTGGGGAAAGTTACTTATATTGCATTATTGTATTTTGCTAATTTGTTTTCATATCAAGCTCTTTTAATTGTTTATAGCTTTAGATGTCGTTAAAAGTGATATCCTGGAATGTTAAAGGTTTAGGACCTCCCACAAAACAACATTGGGTTCTTTCACATATTGCTGGGTTGAAAGGTGATATTGTTTTATTGCAAGAAATTCATGTGACAAGTAAAGAGATAGCTAAGCTTCAATTTCAATGAGTGGGTCATGTTTTTGCATCCCCTGGTTCTGGGAAACAGAATGGTGTAGCTATTCTTTGTCATAAATGTTTAAATGTCCAACTTATACATCAAGATACAGACTCTGATGGTAGATTGGTTTCTGTTTCCCTATTAATTAATAAAATCCCTTTGACCTTTCTTAATTTACATGTATCCACTACTCCTGACAAGCTCTTTTGGCCCTAAATTTGATCTAAATTAATGACATATACGAATGAATATCTAATTGTAGGTGGAGATTGTAATATGGTTGTTGATCCTTTTATAGATAGACATTCTAATTCCAAATGTATTCCCTCTCTCATTCACACTCAATTTACTTCTACTATAACTCAAAGATCCCTTGTTGATGCTTGGAGATTATGTCACCTCACTGTCCAAAAATATACTTATTTCTCTCCGGTCCATTCCTGTCAGTCACGTATAGATCATTTGTTTATCTCTAAAGCCCTTACCCAACATCTTTCCCATTATGACATAGGATCTATCTTAATTTCAGACCATGCCCCTTTATTCTTAGCTCTGGACTTACTTCCCCACCCCCATTGAAGGGACTCTGATATAAAGATTTAATAATTCCCTTTGCTTGGATCCTAAATTCACACCTGCATTTCAGAAGTTTGCTGACATCTTTTTTATAGAAAATATCTCTCCTCATACCTCCCCTCAACTTATTTGGGACACATTTAAAGCTGCTTCTAGAGACTTCATTATTTCATTTGTTGCCCAAAAGCGGATATCTTCTCCGCAAACCATACAATTACTTAATTCACGTATTAAACAGCTGGAACACTCTTTTTTTTCTACACAGGCTCCTTTTGATTTGAGGGAACTTATTAAAGCCAAATTTGCCTTTAATAAACTTTCAACTGAATCTGCTAATCTATATTTACTTAAATATTATGCTAAGTATTATAGTGCTCAAAACAAAGCTGGTAACCTTCTTGCTAACTTTCTTAAGATCATAAAAGAACTTACTAAAATTGAATTGATTCTAACTACAAATAATACCAGGGTTGATAAGAATGAAGACATTCTTTTGGAATTTACAAATGTTTACCAAAACCTTTATACTCCTGAAGCTCCTTCTCTACAATCTGATATTACTCAATATTTATCTTCTATTTCCCCAACTTCTTTTCCTGATGTAGATTTCTCTTCTTTGAAAGTGATATTCACCCTTCTGACATTCTTACCGCTATTCAGTCTATTAAAAAAGGAAAAGCCCCAGGATCTGATGGTTTCACTATTGAAGTTTACACGCATGTTTCCCAACTTCGTATTCCTAAACTGCACCAATGTTTTTTATTCTTTACCCCCCCTCAGCAATCGGGAGGATCTTTTCAGGAGGCTTTAATTTGTCTTCTCCCTAAAACAAGAAAGATCACACACTATATAAAAATTACAGACCCATTTCTTTAATAAATTTAGATTATAAAATATTTGCGAAAATTCTTGCTCTTCGATTAGACTGTTTATTGCCTCACTTGATTGGAAAAGAACAATGTTGTTTCATTAAGGGAAACCACTCATCCGATAATACCCGATTATTTTTTAACGTTTTGAGTAAATCCAAATCAGTTTAAAAATGGTTAGCAGCAATTTCATTAGTCGCTGAAAAAGCCATTGATATAGTCAGTTGGTCTTTTATCTTTTCAACACTTTCTTGGTTTGGTTTTGGCCCAAAATTCATCAATTAATTTTCTCTACTTTATTCCTCTCCTAGGTCTTTCATTCTAGCTAATGGACTTGTGTCTCCTTCTTTTCCTCTTCATTGAGGAGTTCGACTAGGCTGCCCACTTTCTCCACTTTTATTTATCCTTGCCCTAGAACCTTTTTTAACAAAAATGCGATCAAATACAAACATTACAGGTTTCTCCTATAGTATCAATCAGTTCAAGCTCTCAGTCTATGCGGATGACATCCTATTATTTATTTGAAATCCACAAACGTCCTTGCCTGCATTTCTCTCAGAGGTAAACGATTTTGCTCTTGTCTCAGGTTACAAACTTAATGCTGCCAAGTGTGAAGTTCTTCTGCTAAAATAAATCTGCTTTTATGCTGACTTTTCATCTTCTTCCTTTCATTGGAATCCAGTTAAAATTAAATATCTTGGAATATGGTTTAATCCTTCTATTAAAGATACAGTTGTTTCAAATTTTAAATAATTGCTATTACTTTTAACTTCTTCCACGTCATGCTGGCACTCATTATTTATATCCTGGTGGGGTAGACTCAACTCTATAAAAATGATGCTTGTGCGGGTAATACTGTTTTATTTATTCAATATTCCAATTAATATTCCTAAAGTTTTCTATAAGAACATATATAGTATTCTTTTGGAATTTTTATAGCAGAACAAAACAGATAGAATGTCTCTTTATAAACTCAAAAAACCTAAAGACATGGGTGGAGTCAATTTTCCTTATTTTCACTCCTATCATACTGCATTTTTTCTTAAACAGTCATCTTTTCTACTGACTCTAAGCTTTAACCTCTGTGGGTAGATATTGAAAAATGCTCTTTTCACCCTTTTTCTTTTGAAGAATATACCCCTATCTCGCTGTCTTCTCCCATTCTTAAAAATGTTTGTACTATCTTCCATTCAATCTTTTCTTCTGTCCAAGTTGCTCACACACAATTCTTAAATTCACCGATTTGGCATAATAAAAATATCAACATTAATAACAGGTTTATTTTCTGGAATGAATGGTTATCTCATGGCCTTAAATGGACTCATCAACTTTTTCAGGATGGTGTTTGTCTTCCTTTTTCAACGATGCAATCTCACTTTTTACTTCCCGCTTCATGCAAATCAAAATATATGGCTCTGATTGCGGTTGCTCACACCTCTTATAACACTTTATTATCTGATCACATACTCGCCTCGCCGACTCCTATCACAAATTCGTTTTTATGTAAATATCCCTCCTCATCTTTAATTTATAAGAACTTAATGGACATCCTTATTACCTGTGATAAATCACGGGTGGAATGTAATTGGGAATCTAATTTGGGGGAATCTTTTGCTATTTTAGAATGTAATAATATCTGGTCTAAAATAAGGGAGTCTTCTAGAGCAGCCAATACTACTCAAACTCAGTTTTTTTCTACAATAGACTTCTCATCACTCCAGCTAAAAACATACCATTGACCATGCCATCCCCTCTACATGTTGGTCCTCGACTGCCCTCTTCGCAGTCCTCAACCATATGTTATTTGAATGCCCAATGATGGACTTGGCCCTTCTGGCAGGTTCACCCCTAAACTTTTTGCTTTTAATTGAGACTTAGTGTTAGTGATTTTTGGCTTCTGCGCACTTTACCACTGTGTCCCAGGGTAAAGTGCGTGCGTGTAGTGAGGTTGGCCTGCCCTCCAATAGGAATGCATGAGGAATGTATGTATCCATATTAGTTCCTGATGTGTAAAGTGTGCAGACTCGAGTTTGGTATGTGCGGACTCGTGTGATTAAATGCTGCGCAATGATGTGTGCGGCGTGAATGTGACTAGTGTGGAAGTGCCACTTCTAGAAGTTGGCCTGTCTGAGTAAATTATGTGAATTGGCTGTCTGGCTTGTGATTGGCTGGAACTGGCTGGTGTGCCAGGCTCCAGGAGTCAGGATGGGTCTGCCCCAGTGGTGAATGGGAGATCTGCATATTGATGGCCGGGGAGGAGTGGACCTGGGACCTGAATAGGGCTGGGCTTTCCCCACACAATGCTGGCTCTGCCCCCCGTGGTGCGACTGATGTCCCTAGCCTGGCCAGTGAATAGGGAGGGTGGCTGAGCACAACAAAGTGCTCCAAAACCAGTTGCATCTGGTTTTACCTTCACCCTGCACCTAAGGACAAAGGAATCCTGAGTATAAGAAGGGGTACCTGTTTTTGCTTAATGTATTGCTTTGCGCAGATGTGATTTGCTGCCTAATGTGATTGTAATGTCATATGCAATGCTTTTATGCCAATACCCCTAAATGTATTTTTATGCCTAGGAGGTTGTTTGCCCTAGTACAGTGATCCTATAGAGTTTATGATTCCCTGCGTCATATTTGCCTAAAGTGGTTAGGGTTGCGTAGGTGGTACTTACCTCTTACCAGTGGTTACTGGTTGTGCGCTACCTTTGTTATTTGGTGCTACAGTTCTTATATGTGCTAAGTGCTAGTTCTACCAAGTGCTTATTCCTGACAGTGGCCCATGTGGCCCTGTCCCATGTACATAATCCCCTGTAAATTCTGCCCATGCCTATAGCACTTTGTAAAGTGTGTGTTTATTATCTAATGTGTTTGGTATAATACAAAGGCTATTTTTATATATAACCTTGTGTGGAGTTTCCTTTGTGGTGGGCCTTGGGTGTTGTTGCTGGGTGCGCGCGCAAACGCTTTACACATCGCCTCTGAGATAAGCCTGAATGCTCGTGCCAAGCTACCAAGGGGGTGAGCAGGGGTTATCTTGGCGGGTAACTTCCTTGCCCTGACTAGAGTGGTGGTTTCTGCCTGGCTTTGGCGCAAGCCTTAGCCAACCGGAAATCGCCATTTCTAACACCCAACTATTCAGACTTTTTGGACCCGAGTCAGGTGCCAAATGAATTCTATTTTTCACACTCAAATTCCTTTCTCACTCTCCCATATTTTTCTTAAGTAGCATCTCTGTAGTGTGCTCCTCCCATAACACTGATATTCATACTATAGATTTACTTATAGATGTTGCCTTTCAGCAAATCACTAAGTCATGGAAAGACGCTTCTGCTGTATCTTTTCAAGCATGATTAGATAGAGCTTATGTATACCCAATCACCCTTGCTATTAAACGAAATATGCTTTGGTTACCCGTTACTGAATTCTTAGAGGCATCAACCATGTTACCATCTGCACATAATCCCTACTCTGAGGAAGTATCCAAACCTCCATGAATTTCTATTTGTTGTTGCTTTAATATTTTTTTTATCCTATGGTTATAGATTTTGTAGTAGGATCTTTTATGCATATCTATTGTCTTTTGCTCGCAATACCCTAATTGGATCTAACCCTACCTCCCCCCTTTTTTCCATCTTTCTGTCTTTTCTGTCTTCTCTCTCTTCCTTCCCTCCATAAGTTTAAGTGATACTATTTATCTTTATGAAAAATGTATTTATCATTGTATTACGGCTTCCTTTATTATCAAACTAGCAGCCCGTCCCGACGTTGTCCGGGTATGAAATAGAATGTGTGTACTGTGTGTATTTGGCAAGGGCAACTTATTTTAAAATCTCGCGGTAGACAACATTTTTTGTTTCATTAGAATAGGGACGGAGAAGGCCCAGCTGCAGCCCTGGTTGATGTTAGCAGGCGCGTGTAATTGGTGTAGTGATCCACCGCCTGAGCCCAGCTACAGCCCTGGTTGATGTTAGCAGGCGCGTGTAATGTCGTTGAATGAGAGAGTTATCAGCCGCGGGTAAATCCGTTTAATGAGAGAGTTGAGTGACAGCGAGTAGCAGAGGCTGCAGTAATTGTCCCCGCAGACATGCTCATTTGCGTGTTCCCCCGCTTGAGGCCCAGATGCAGGCCTGTTTGATGTAAGCAGGCGTGTGTTCCCCCGCTTGAGGCCCAGCTGCAGCCCTGGTTGATGTTATCAGGCACATGTAATTAGTGTACTGATCCGCCGCCTGAGCCCGGCTAGAGCCCTGGTTGATGGTAGCAGCCGCGTGTAATTTTGTTGAATGAGAGAGTTCAGTAACAGCACGCAGGAGAGGCTGCAGTAACGTTACTTACCAGGCCTCCTGGTGAATGCATTTGTCACGCCCCCAGCACACGGCCACAGCAGACGATCTTCTGATTAATGTACGACCCACATGGCATGAAGGGCGGAACGTAGCACACGCCCCCAGCGTGCCCCTTGATGCGGCGCACTTGCGTTCACATGGCATGAAGGCCGGACACACGTCCCCAGCATTTCTCACGCCCCCAGCGTGCCCCTTGATGCTGAGCAGCAACATAATTGGCGCTTGTATATATAAGACTCACATGGTATGAAGGGCGGACACACGCCCCCAGCGTTTGTCACACCCCAAGCGTTTGTCACACCCCCAGCACACGCTCACAGTCCACTATGTGATGACCGTACAACATGCCCCCAGCGTTAGTCACGCCCCCAGCCCACGCCCACAGCACAACGCAGACACGCCCACAAGGGACTACTTTGCTGGCACGGTTCTTTTACCTTTTAAATGTATAGATAGGCTGTGGGGTTTTAGGTTTAAACCTATAATAACTGATAAAACCCACCTAAAAGAGAAATAGCCCTCACCAGTGTAAACATATAAACACTGAAAACACACCTGCACAACCAAAAACTAAATGCCATTCACAGAAAGGAAAAAGATAGTGAAAGAGTCAGTTTTTTTCTTCCTGAAGGGGCAAATATAATGTAACTTTGTTATACAAGCTAACAGCAAGAAAGACTGGGCTAACATTATTCTGCTTGAGTTTTGATGTTTAGGGATGCCACTATAATGTTGTTTCTTCTTTCTTTCGCTTTTTTCAGTTTTGTGGCCATTGGTCTAAAGATGCAGGGTTTAGAAGCATGTTTTAGGTCTCATTTAATTATTTTATAAACTGTAGAGCATCAGGAAATATCAAAATCATATTTGATATTTTGGCTGTGTTTGATTCCTTCACTGATAGGTAAACTGGCTGGTTTCATAAGAATCTTTCCTAATATGTGTCATCACATTTACCCACAGAGAATGGGTAAAAGCCCTGAATACATCCACCCACAGTTGTTTCTAGTGGGTCAGTATGGATAGTAGGTGAATTGCCAACACCTCAAGCTTCATACATTCAATGCAAGGTTTAGTGACAAGTCTGTATTAAGAGCGCTATCACCAAGCATCTGGGACAGTGGTGAAAACATGACACCAGACTTTTGGAAAACATGGAACGCAGTGTCACTTGGAATGCTCTGCAAAAAAGGTTCTTTCCAAGTTCAACAAAATTGGAGTGATATTGTTTGAATTTGCAGTGATTCAGCTACGTATATTAAAAAGAGTTGTGTGATGACCTGTCAAAATTGATATCCAAGCTGAACTGATTCCCTGTAGGAGATCCTTGCCACTTGCTAGATGGTATGCTGAAAACATCTTTACAATCTTCAGAGTTAATGAGGGATGTTATTGACTTTTTAGTCCATTCTGGTACTCCTTGAGAGTAGGCTGGGCGACACCTTTAGTGACTTTGGCACTGCAACATGTTCCATGTTAGATTGCTTGCCACTTGGTAAGCAAATCAATGTTGAAGAGCAATTCAGGAATGTTTATTCTACAATGTATAAGAAATGGCTGGCAATGATGCATAGAAATGTCCCTTCACCACAAATGGCATTTGAAGTCAATGAAACCTCACTGTGGTACTGTGTACAAGTTCCAGATCCCTTCAGTAAAGGGGAATTTCCTCAGTAGTTTTAAAAGTGCTGCTTAATTTTTGACCACTTCAATAACTCTGCGGGCAAAAGCGCCCAGCTCAATGAGAATGTTGCAGAACCTGCACTGAGAATCTCAATGTTCAAGTACACCAGTATTGGCATGGAAAGCTATGTCAGTGACCAGAATTAGCAAATTGTGTACTGGCTGTTTTGGCGTTGCCTGTCTCAAGTGCCAATGTTGAGAGGGACTTTTCACAGATAAAAGTTTACATAGTAAGTAAAGAGCGAGCGTGCATGACCAAGACTCACTGAAGAAGTATTGTATGGTGTACTATGATAAGTTTAATTTGCAAAAATCTATTTGGACCTCATATACACTATACATACACTGTCTATATACCATGTTCTAACAGTGCAGAAAGCAATCAATAATAAAAGCAAAACGTTCCATAAACACAGGAAAAACACTTTTTCTTTAGTTTTTAGTGGCGCGAAAATGTGTAACCACTGATAACAACTGTTTTTTAAGGTATTGAAATCACTGAAACCCCCCCCCCAGAATTTACCAAAAATAGAAACTGAAAACAGGAAAGCCTATGTATAGAGGAGTTGGCCTAACGGCTAAGGTGCTTGACCTCGGACCTGGGGATCTGGGTTCGAGTCTTGGGAACGACGCCAAACATCCTGTGATTCTGGGCAAATCACATAATCTCCCCGTGCCTAACAAAAATGAATGTGTGTCCTCATGTAATGTAACTGGTGCTATGTAAAGCGCTCTGATACCTGATTCAGTGCAGGTCAAGTTTGTGCTATATAAAACTCTGGAAAAAAAGAAATATATATGGTGGCCGTCTGCATAGCCTATGTCCTTCTGCTGCAACTGCCCTTTCCAACGCTGTATTGGGTGTTGTGATTGGTGCTGTGGTTACTGAGATTACCCGCCTCAAAGGTTTGGGCTCTCTCTTTATAATATTAGTATGGATAAAATTAATTTTAAAACTTAAAAAATAGAGTTGAATGCTGATTTAAAGTCAACTAACACAACGTACAGGTGTCCCTTCTTGATTTTGACTTTCTTCCAGATAAGAATAAGGAATCGGAATACCTGGTTCGGAGTGCTTGTATGAGCCCTGAAGCCAGCCTGCAAATGAGAGAAAATACTATTTTCTTCTATCCAACATTGAAGATGTACCAGGATCATTTTACTAAACATTTTCTGGCTAACATCTATAAGCCTAATAGGCCTGCAATTGGAGGAATCCCATTTGTCTCCTTTCTTGAATATTGGGATTATTTTGGCACCTTTCCAGGGCTCAGGGATATCCCGTCCCCTGTTTACAACATTGAAGACTAAGGGGGTCATTAGGATCGTGGATTTCCCGCATCCTCCGGGCCGGCGGAAGCCACCAACGGCCCGGAGGATGCGGGAAAACCGCCGCGGATGCTTGAAAGACCCATCGCCAAATTAGGATGGCTGGTGGGTCTTTGAAACTGTCCGCCGCTTTTCCGCCGCAGTCGCCTTCCGACCGCGGCGGACCTTCACTTCGGGGGCCCGTTGCGGGCTCCCTGAGTGAAGGGGGGGTGTGGGGTGCACATGGGGGGTACCTATGGTACCCCCCCTGCATTTGTGTGAACAAAGCGGCAGGCACCGCGCGGTGCCTGCCGCTTTTTGCACGCAAATGCCGTGCATGCATTTTTAACATTGCGGCGGGTGCAGCTTGAAGCTGCACCCGCCGCAATGTTAAAAATAGAGGATGTGACCGCCACCCTGGCGGTCACATCCTAATCTGCATGGAGGGACCGCCGCTGCCCCTGTGGACGGTCCCTCCTACTCTATGGTGGCGGACAGACTCAGGTCCGCCCGCCATCATAATCGGCCCCTAAGTGTAGTTAAGGGCTGTTATATCTAAGGTTTCTACCTTACATGTTCCCTGTTTCTCTGCCTCTGCTGTTCAGCCAGTGAGAGTAGAATGTTAGTGTGAATGTGATGTCATTGGAATGTTTGGTATGCTGTGAGTGGGACTGTCAGTTGGATCCTGGGCTGAGCAGCAGAGAGGCTGCTCCTAGTGGGGATTGATTACATCTTTACTGGAAGAACTATCTAACCATCTAAGAACAATAAACTTATCATCTGTAACCTACCAAGTCTACTGGAACTCCTTACCTACGACACAACATAAATTGGCGATGAGGTGGATCAAAACTACACGTGAGGATCTTCTTTAAGCTTCTAAAAGGTTCTTTTATTCAAGATTACATTTATAAAGAACCCTCTTAAGGGTTTTGCGCCCTGCTGCCCCACCAGTGTCCAAATTCTCCGGACAGCCCATTGACAGGGGGTAAGTTTCCTGCTACCTTCTTCTTCCTGCCTGATTCCTGCTGCAATTGACAAGGCATAGGTTTACTGCTACCTGCTACTTCCTGCCTAATTTCTACTATCTGCTTCTGACTAGGCACATGTTTCCTACTTCCTGCTTCTTCCTGCCTGATAACTCCTGCCTGACTCTGATAAGGCGTATCATTGATGCTACCTGTTTCTGCCTGTTTCCGCTGCCTGCTTCTGACTGGGCGTATGTTTCCTGCTCCATGTTTCCTGCTGCCTGAATCCTGCTGCCATTGACGCCTAGCTGCCACTTGTCAGGTGTATGCTTCCATGCTACTTCCACATCTACTATGGCTCAAGGGGCGAATCTTAACTGTAAGTGCAGCCGTGTTTTCAGCGTCTACAGCAGCAAATTTATTCGACGAGAGAATTATTTTTGTGCTGTGCGCCTTTTTCCTCACATGAATTCCGACGTGAACTTTGTGCTGCACGTTAATTTTAGTTTTAACTTTTCTCTCCTGCACTTTTCCCATGGATGTGGATTCATACTCTGCCACTATTGGGGAGCGAGAAAGAGGTAATCCCATTATCTTCTCGCCAAGGTGGATTTATTTGACATCTTTATTAATCAATTTTTGTCAACATGCAGCATTTAAATTTACTGCCTCAACATTTGCACACTTACCGGTATTAACGTGCGCCTTCCGCGAGGATCCTTCAGCTGGCATGCGTACTCTCAATCTCGTGAGAGACGTACCTCATCTTTACCGTTATTAACATGCGCCTTCCGCGAGGATCCTTCGGCTGGCATGCGCGCTCTCGATCTCGTGAGAGACCTGCCTTATCATCCTGATGTATCTGCAATCTATGTAACGGCGGATTCCCAGCTGCTTGTTCAAGTTCTTCACACCGATGCACCTGGTGCCATCCGGCTTGCGCCATCCTGGCGTGTCGCCATCTTGATTGGCGATTTCTCTGACCCGGTTGGTGTACATCTTCGTGGAGCTGGATGATCAGTTAAGTGTTTTGAGCACACTTATTTCTTCTATATATTTACCTCGACAGCCTTTTTTGTACTTAGAGACGCTATCCAGCATACATTGCTGCATATTATGACTCTATCAGGCATTTTACTATATTTTCCTGCTTCACTCCGGATTCTTGTTGCTGATTTCTATTTGACGTCCATGGAGCCACTTTTGAGTGGGGTATTTTGGGGACATTATTTTACGACTTCAACCTTACCCTTTGCAGCTCTCCTTAAATGCTGAACTTCAGGTTACACTGGTTACATATGCAACTTGTTTTTGCCTCATTCTTAGCTCCCATTACTATGGCGTTTTACTGTTATGCATTTTCATGTTTCTACTTGTACCTGCATTGTTTTTTTATTTTTGCCATGTTACATGCTATTGGGTTATTAATGCGTTTCTTGCTTGGGATGCAGGTTTTCATACGTTTTCTGTCTGTATTGTAATGTGGAGCATTTTTCCTTTTTTACTTATTTACATGTTTTTTACTTCTTACGTCGTCTAACTTGAGGTGTGACTGTACTTTAGATTTGCTGTGCAGTGCAGTTCATCCAGATCGCATTTTCTCTACATTTTTTATTGTGGTCTAACTTAAGGTGTGACTGTACTTTTGTTGTATGTGTGGTGCAGCTCACCCAGATCGCCTTTCTTTGCTGCCTTTGACTTGTATTCTCTGTGTTTTCATTTTGCTCCTGTGCAGATGTTTTGTCTCCAGGCATTTATTCCTACATGTAATCTAATTTGAGGTGTGATTGTACTTTTATCTTCTGTGTTGTACAGTTTACCCAGATCGCATTTGATTGCATTTACTGTTTGGAGATTCTCTATTACATGTCTTCACCATTTTATACTTTTCTCTACATGTCTCTCTTTTGGGATGATATGTTAGGTGTACACCACCTGTTTTGCTTTCTTGTTGGGTGCTTCCACCCTTTGCTTGATTTCATGTTAGGTGTAGTCACCCGTCATTAACTTATAATTTCTTTCTGGTAGGGTGTTGTCACCCGTTATTTACTCATGATTGCTTTCTGTTTGGGTGTTTTTCACCTGTTGATTTATCTTTTGTAAGGTGTGGCCACCCGTTATTTACTTATTATAGCTTTCTGTTTGGGTGTCTATTACCCCTTCTTGTTGGCTGTATGTCACTCTTTTCTTGCTTAAAGGTTGTGTGTTTTCTTTTCTTGCTTTTGTATTCACCTTTGCTTGCTTTCTGTTTTGGGTGCTGGTCACCCATTTCTTTCATTTGTTCGTGTCACTTCTTTTCGATTGCCTTTACTCTATCTTTCTGTTTACTCATTGCATTAATGTTAATATTTTGCATTTTCGTTTCCTTTATTGCTTCCTTTTACATCACCTTTCTACTTGCTTATTTTAGCATGATTTTCATAACTTATGTCCATTTGCTATACTTCTTCTGGCAAGTTTCTTCAGTATTACTGTGATGTTACTGCAATGTTACTATTTATATTTACTTTCTCTTTGTTCATTTTATAAAGAGGGAAAGGTGTGTTATATCTAAGGTTTCTACCTTACATCTTCCCTGTTTCTCTGCCTCTGCTGTTCAGCCAGTGAGAGTACAATGTTAGTGAAAGGCTGCTCCTGGTGGGATTTAATTACATCTTTACTGGAAAACCTATCTAACCATTTAAGAACAATACACTTATCTTCTGTAACCTACCAAGTCTACTGGAACTCCTTACCTAAGACACAACAAGGGCCCCATATGTTAGGCTCTTTAAGATATACATCTCCTGGTATTCTATCCAACCCTGGTGCTTACCCAGACTGAAGCGTGCAAAAAGCACCCACAGTTTCCTCCAAGGTAAAACTGACTGTGTCCCCTACAGCTGGCTCCAAGGGCTAGTCTCTACAAACCAATGCATTCTCAGACTCAAACTCCCTGTCTTCTCCAGAATATAAATTCTGAAAGTGGGCTTCCCAGACATGGGGCTGTATATAGAAATCCTCTTCTCTGACCAGGTGTGCTGCCCCTTTGGAGATTAAATGTCAACATAACTGGCAATCCTTCAGTATGAAAGCCTTTACTAGGGAGCAAGCATCAGTTCTCTACCTCACAGTTTCTTCTTGCCTTGTCCTGCATCTTCTTGTAGATTCTCCTTCTCTCTGTTATTTCACTCCTATTACCCTTTTTTACTGCCACACTAAACTCCATTCTAGCCTGTCTGCATTCTTTATTATACCAGAGTGCAGCGTTACGCCTACTTTTATTTGTGTTGCATTGTCTATTGAAGTGGCACTTTAGTCTGCTTATTAAGAGAGAAAAACTAGCCATGAATCTTCCATTATTTAGGTTAGAGTTCCCCAAGGCAGTAAGTATCTGTGCCACCTCAGTATTAACCGCATGCGCACTAGCGGTTTTACCGCTGCGCGCTGCGATTTAAAAAAACCCGCGTTACGTGACGAGCTCAGCTCGTCATCCGCGTAGCGCAGGTTACGCTAACGACGAGCTGAGCTCGTCGTGAACGCCGAAGGGGTTAATACCAGAGAGTGACTTCTCATCAGCGACTACTTGGGGCCATTTGATTCTCCTGTTGTTATTGGTAGTAACAACTGGAGCCGACAATGAATCATTCAACAAGGTCAGGATTGGGATACCAAACAACCTCAGGACCAGTGCATTATGGTCACTGTCCAGGCGATTTAAAACAGCCATATCATAAACATTATGACAGAGGTCCAGGTCCACCATGATGAAATCAATAATAGTCTTGGCATTTCCCCTTTTAACGGTAATATTTGCTTCAAGATCGGGGGTGTCCGCCCATTACAAGTGCTCACCCTGTAGGTAAGTGTGAATGACAGAACTGGTTGGCCAACCTTTGTGCATCTTTAAATTGGTGGTATATGTAATCTTTGAATTCCTCGAGCTAACTCATCTTCCTGTACATTTTCAAGAACAAAATGTATAGGTTTGTATGTTGTATTAAAATCCCCAGCCACTAGGAGATAGTACTCTTTTCTTGAGTTATCCAGAAAGCTGGATAGCACTGCTATTGTGTCTGAGGCTTTATGATGACTACTGAAACGGTTATATAAGTTATAAGTCTTGTATTAAAATTCCCTTTATAGGGTGCCAAGTGTATTCCCACTATGTTCTGTGAGCCTATTTTTAGCCAATTTATTTTGCATGCCAGGTTATTCTTAATCCAGAGCCTCCAGCGGGCCTACCTGAGGTTGAGGGCCTAGCTTCAACAGAAAATGTGATAAACCTCACCCTATGGATTAGCTCGGTTGACCAGGTTTCTTGGAACATGCAGATGTGGCTACTATCCACCATCTTGCACCATTCTGGGTCATTTAATTTGGACCTTAATCCAGCAACATTCCACAAAATTATTTTGACATGTCGGTCTTCATTTATGCTTCCATGAGACGGATATCCAGCTGTTGGTTTGACTTTACTTAGGGTTGGGTCAAGCATATGTTGCACTGTGCTTTAAATCTTATTTTCTATTGCACTGTTGTTATCTTTAGTGCCCCCCTAGAATGTCATTTGAGATCATGACAAGAGTTACTGATTTATTTCTTGAGCAGACTATTAACTAGGACTTCTTCTGTCTGATCTTGTCTCTCTCTGATAATGGGTGCCAATATGGGTAGAACTGGGTAAAAAGAACCGTTGAGTGCAGCACAGTGGTGCACACAAAGGGAGAGTATCACGTCTTCAACGTGTGGCCGTCATGCAGGTTCTTTCCACAAGAAATCAGCCAGGGCAAATCAATTCTAAAATAGAGCCAGAACTATTAATAACTCCAGGCAACCATATTCGTGAGGTAGAGATGCCATGAAGCAAGATAGTACAAGATAAAAGTTAGATTTGATCCTTTGCTGCTCTCCTAGACAGAAAAAGTGTATGCATCTCCATACGATGTATGTTGACTATCTAACATAGAAACAACACTTAAATGTTCAATTTCAAGACTATAGGTCAAACGTTTTGTATGCTGATTTTCTCCACAATTGAACCATCACTCAATATGTGGCTATAAAGTTAAACCTCTACTTGAACTCTACTTTAAAGACAAAGACAAGCACACAACAACAACCAAGATCTAGGTCAACAAGAAGGCAAAAAAAGAAGCCAGTTATTAATGTATGCTTGGATGATTTATATCCAAAATGCTAATAATTTAACTGTAAAAACTAATTACCACAGATCTGTCATTAATCATTAGTATAGAAATAATAAAAGTGAAGTACTGAACACACATTATTGGAAAAGCATTCACCAATGTTTATTTCCAATATTTGCTTCTGGTGATAATTTGATAGAGTTTGTGCCATTGCTACCCAGATTTGAACACCTACTGAAATATATCAGTTGCATTAATAGTGCAATCCTCCAAGACCTATTCCGACTAATAATATTAGAGCAAATAATAATAAAAATATATGCCTCCTCAAAAGAGCTCTCTCAAGACAATTCTCAGGGAAATAATGAGCATTAAATGATGAATAGGCATCTGAGGTAATGCTACTTCAAGAAATCACGGTAGTAAGAGACAGTACTGCCCAAAAAGGAAATACTTGTTTGGGAAAGATGAAGAAGTGACAGACTTTATACCCATAGTGACCAACACTTAAATACAAATTAGCTACACAGAAATATAAGCAAAAACGATACAAAGAAAGAAATGGCAGTGGTCGTAACTTGCTACAATATCTTGATCATAAATTATTAAAACTCCAATTTTTACACTCAAGAATTCCTTTCCAAGTAATCATGAATTCTAAAATTAACAACAGATTGTGTTAAATATTGTATAAGTCAAAGTATCAAAAAACAGGAAAGATGGGGTTTGTTACAACTCCAACCCCCTAGAAGTATACACTCACATTCTTTGCAAATTCATATCAATAGTCAAAATAAGTCAAGCCGAGACTAAAACCGCTAGGATAAATAATATTTTCCCCTTGATCCATCAAAAAAGTTCTTTAATGATTAACTTTTCATGTCAATCAATGATCCTCAGCTCTTTGGAATACATTGTGTTAAACAATCCAACAGCCATGGATCTCTGCTGTAACCTCAGCATACCACAAATCACCATATTTAAGCATCTGACATCCTGCTTTGATAAGTAATCAATTAGTTTCAAGTCCATACCTTGCCATTCATGTTCATTGATTTGGATCTCTTCGGAATTAGTTTAGTATTTGGAGATTTAAATCTGTTGTGCTGAAATACCCACAGACTCCAATTGTGGTCTATAAACAATTGTTCTTATCTGCTTCTTCAGCACATGGGAAGTAAAGCAAGAACAGCAACTCTAAAAATTCTGCATTGGCACACCTTTTGAAATACGATTTATTTTTATTCCTTATGTTGGTACATTTCGAGTTCCTACACACCTAGGATGATGAATACAATTGTGTTTCTATAGTGTGTGAAGTCAATTAACATTAAATGGGCATCCAGAGCACTTGCAGCATTGTACGCTGTTTTGTGAAGCACTTTGTACTGAATGCCATTAAAAGTGCTGGTCAGGTTGACCCTACAGTAAATGAAATGAGTTTCTAGTGCCCTCCTAAAAGGTTACTGGTTAGCACAAAACTGTAGGTTTTCTGGCTAAATTGTTCCACAGGACAGATGCTTTGTCTTAATAGGATTTGTCAAATGATATTAGTTCTTAAGATTATGGATCTTAAATCTCTTCCAAATTATCAGCGGCTTTTCGTTGTATTGTTATCTGAATCAAGGTCAAACTCTTAACTGACTTATTTATTTTGCCAGCAAGCGTATTTCTCTTAAGATAGGAGATGACACATTTGAGATATTTCAACAACTGCTCTCACGACCCTGTTCTGAACAAAACTGTTAAGTTTTTTTGCAGCTGGATATGGCCAAGCTCAGAAGGAGGGCACTGCAAAAGCTTTGTTTTGCCCAGATCACTTCACTGGTGGTGGTAGCTCTGTTTTTGTCGAACAGAATATTCAATATTTTCAAGAATCAATGATGGAAACTATTATATTCATCTGACTAGCGAGGGACATCTTGTTGATCATAGCCCCAAGGGATGTGGTAATGTCCATGGAATAGTTTTACTTAACCCCACCTCAAATCATGAGAGATTATTGGTGTGGACTGATCAGAAGACACTATGGGGCATATTTATAAGGAATTAGCACCACCAGAATGTCACTTTTACCGATGTTCTGGTGGCATTAATTTATGTTATGTTACATATGTTACATATTTTTATATAGCGCTCAGCTGCCCCAGATAAGGGGCGTCCCGGCGCTTATCAAACAGCAGGAAGAGTAACTGCCTCTAGCACAGTGCGGCAGGCCCTAACATAACAGTACAGAGGTTCTAATCTGAGGGGAAAAGATAAGTCTTAATGGCTTTCCTGAAATTCAGGAGATCGTTTAAGCCACGCAGCTGGGACGGTGAGGCATTCCACAGTTTCGCAGCCAGAAATCGGAATGAGCGGCCACCCATACGAGAGCGTTTCACCCGAGGGACCGCTACCAGATGCTGGCCTTCCGAACGCAAGGATCGTGGGGAACATATGGGGTCAGGAGAGGGCAGAGCATAGGTGGAGTCGCGAGCTTCAGGATCTTAAATGAAATACAAAGAACCTTGAATTGGATCCGTTTGGCCACAGGCAGCCATTGGAGTTTACTCAAGGTGTCCGCAACCAAATGAAAGCGGGGGAGGCCTATCAAGGTTCTAGCTGGCGCATTTTGCACCCGCTGTAATCTTCCAATATCTGCCTGGTTGACCCCTAGAAGCAAGGAGCTCGCATAGTCCAAGCGAGAGAGGATGATCGATTGCACAATGAGCTGGCGAGTAGAAGGGTCAAAAAATGTTAGGATAGGTTTGAGATTCCGTAGGATCCCAAAACAAGTGGCTGCCGTTTTCTTGGTGTGAGTGATAAAACTAAGGGAGGAATCTATCTAGATTCCAAGGTTTTTTACTTCTGGTTTTGGGTCGGGAAAGTTTCCTAGAGTCTCGGGCCACCATTTTTCTCCCCATGCAGAAGCATTTTTTCCCACCAATAAGACCTCCGTCTTACTGGCATTTAGCTGTAGGTAATTTGAGGTCATTCAGTTAGCCACGGCCACAAGACCACTCTTAAACTTAGAGGCGCTCAAAGCGGAGTCGTCCATCAGAGCCACCACTAGGTGAGTATCGTCAGCGTATGAGACCATTGAAAGCTCCCACCGCTTGGCGACCTCAGCCAGTGGCTGTACGTAAAGATTAAATAACATAGGGCTAAGTGCCGAGCCCTGGGGGACTCCCTGCTCAATAAGTCGTTCCTTAGGCAGAAACGGGGGTGTGGAGACCCGAAAGGATCTTCCAGTTAGAAAAGCCCTGAACCACTCCAAAGCGAGTCCTCCAACACCGGCGGCCTCCAGTCGATGCAGCAAAACCGCATGCGAGACCGTGTCAAAGGCGGCACTCAGATCCAACAAGATCAGTGCCGCCGTTTGACCCGTCCTAAGTCCTTCCCTCTATTTACAAGGCGCCGTTAAGCCACTTAATTTGGCTTAACGCCACCTTGTAAATAATGCCCTATTCACAAAGCACTTAGGGTCCTATTGCGATCTTGCTAGGAAAGCCCTCCATATGACTCAGATCTGGAGGGCTTTATGAGCAAATCATGCTCCAGGAGTCCGAGTGACCGATTCCGATGCATCCGTATAGTGACGGACTTGGTTCGCTCAGACACTCATTGAACTCTATGGCAGCCTGTATATTTTACACGTACACAGGCGCCATAGCAAAAAGGGGTGGGTGGGGAAAAGCCTGCACCTGTGGCGGGCACCCCATGGTGCCTGCCACACAGTGCATGGCCTGAAAGGGGGGACCCGTGAGTACCCCCAGAGGACCGATTCGGAGGGCCTAGGGTGCAGGGGGCCTGCTACAGCCCCCGAAGTACAATTCCGACAGCTGTTTTATCCCTGCAAAACTGAGTCGATATGGCTGTCCGAATTGTCCATTGTACTCGCTCGTTCGAAAGCCTGCTCCATTGCGCGGTACAATTCGGCAACAAAAGAGACGTATGGTCAGGATCGGGTTTGGAAACGAATTGGTCGGCGAAGACGAGATCTTCGCATCGTACTTGGTTGTTCGGAACGGGTGGACGATTCAATTGGAAATAGCGGCTCTGAATCAAATTCCCTCATTACGGATCACGTTAGGATCCCTTCCTAATGAGATCGTAATTGGGCCCTCAGTGTTATAGGGCATGCAATGGGTGTTGCAGTGGGCCAAAACACCCATTGCTTTTTGATGCTGACCTGTATTTACAAGGTATGGGGCATCGCCAAAAATATCACCAGGGAATACCTTGTCTTAACTAGGTGATACAAGGAGAAATGTGTGCTGCATTCTGAAGCACACATTGAAACAGTAAATCACCTGTAAAGATTGTTTATGTGCAGGAAGGCGTCCATTCCTGCATAGAAACATTGTGCAAGGGTGCATGCACTGGGGCTAGGCAGCTTCTTTAGCGCCAGTGCTAGGGGAAACACAGGGGTGTGCCACAATGACGTATCCCTACGTATTGCAACTGACGGAGCGTGGCATTACCAATTTTGGCATAACACCAGCGATCCAACAGTTTCTAGTAAATATGTCTCTTTCTTTTTCTCACTGAACCTAAAGATATTTTATATCAATAAGTTATAGACCGATTCCAAATACTTGCACCACTTTAATGATGTCCTCCAAATTTTGGTAGTTTGAATATCACTTGTTTCATGATTTAATAGTGTTTACTTTACGTTGGAGGTCACGTAGAATGTTTTACATAAATGCTGAACAAAATAAATGACAGTCATTAGACATTTTGAAAAGATTGTCTGTAGATGAGGTCTTCTGCAATTAAAGACAAACTACTTCAAAGTCATACTACTTCGGCCACCACCGATACTGAAGCACCCTCATTCTGTCATTTATTCTCAAAGTCAAAGAGGTTGATAGCCCCCAAACAGTAGATGCATGATTCAATGGCCTATTCTTAACACTTGCCACCACACATTTGGACATGATTTGCGGTAAGAGGGGGTCATCCTTTAACAGGATCTCGGGTATCCATCAGTATCATGCTTAAATTTAAGGTGCTTCTATAATTCTTGGCAAATGCATATCATTGTCTCATTGCTTATGCCAATAGCCTAATTTTTAAAACAATCATTGGCAAAGTCAATAGGTCTGGCCTTCATTTTCGGTTATTATCCAGGCCTGTTGGATTGTACATTGCTTAACTAGCAATTAAGAAATACACTGGTATATTAAATAATAGCTTCAGAGAATAGGTGAATGCATGAATATCTGTGTTTGATACAGGTGAAATCCTGGTTCTTCCTTTGTCCCCACTTTCACATCTTATAAAGGAGTTGAGATTTGTAGTTTGTAGCTTGCCACAGTCCAACACCCCTGTCACCACACCTACACCCAGCAACCGTGTGTTTATTCAATCATCTCTTGGGATCCTAAATCTTCACTACTCTTTTACAAATAATAATGCATGAAATAAATCTCCAAGGGTCAATGTACAATATAATGCACGTCCTGTAAAGTGCTTTTAGATCTTCCACAAAGCATGGCCTTGACCTCCAGGACTTTGTAATAAACCAAGATTTTTGCTTTCTCATTATCACTGAAACATGGTTTACTGATTCCTCTTTTCTCACATTTCAATTCCTCATCAGACAGAAGTACTCCCTCACACTCAAACGAGCCCCTAGGAAAACTGTTGACCTGCCCATTATCCAAAGTAATCTTCACATCACGAATCGTAAGCTGCCAATCAGCAACTCTTGAATGTCTTGGAATTTCCTTTTACCTTTTTCCCCCAACATATGCCGTCCTGATCCTGAACAAAGTTTTTTCCTTACACCCTGTCACCTCCTAGTTTTAGGAGAATTGAACTTCCATCAACACAACTAAGCTATTCCCTCCTTAGAAGGTCCGTGACAGCCTGGAATTCAGCATCACTCCACCCACTAACATGAAGAGCCAATGTCTAGACACTGTAGATTACCATCCAAATAGGATAAAAAAGAACTATACACAACTTGTGGGTGTTAAAGTGCAGGATCTACTAAACAAAATGCTCTGATTTGGATTTCCTCTGGCATAGATCTCACCTATTTTCCTCCACTCTGTTCAAACTCTTTAGTACCACTCACCATATCAACATCTTTAAAGCAAAACCATAATTCTAATCAGGGCAACTCAAGAATGCCATCACCGACCTGAGAAGGTGGTGAAGGAACTTTTCAGCCACTTTTTCACCAACCATTCACCCACACAATAACTTTACATCTTCTTATTCGAGAAGATCTAAACAAAAAACCCTGCTTCAAAGTCAACTCTTCCGTTCCTGGAACCCTCAACCCATTGTGGATGTAGCTCATTCTCCTCTGCTAGTCTATTTCTCAAAAACCACTAATGATAGCATTACATCTTTAATTGGTCTGCATCACCTTAAAGAACCCTTTATCAGGGAAACAGAACCAAAAAACCTAATGCAGCCCTTACATGGAGATCAAACATAATGAAAAGATTTTCGCCTCTCAACCTTCTTTGTAGCCAATCTCCTACAGTCTGGTTTTTGACTAACACAGTAGTAAAATCATGTTTCTGGATGTGTGGAATGGCATCTTCCGAATATCTAATGAAGGATCACTCTGCATGCTGATCCTTCTAGACCTTGTTGCTGCTTTTGAGACAGTGAAGCACATCCCTTTTGCACTACCTACAGTCTGTCGCCTATATCTCTGACACGTTCATCTGTGGTGTCCAAAAGCCCATAGCTAAGTGGTCAGACTGATAGTGTTTACCTTCCTGTCATCCCAACTCATTATGGTTTTCCCCATATCACCTCTCCTCTAACATTTATGTGAAACTCTCATGGAGGTCAGACTAATTCTACCTCCAGTTCTACTCCTACAACTGTGCCACTCAACTGTACCTGACAGTCATGGGCTCAAACAAAATTGATCAGGATACCAATGGCCTTAATGCAAACACGAATGGGAGAAAACAGCTTTTAGTCGGCCCATCATCTTATGAAACAGATTGAATCCCTCTGCCCACCCTTATGTCACACCCTTTCTTTTAGAGAAAACTAGGTACCCACAGGGACATCAACCTCTCACTTAAATCCCAAATTGAAGAACTGGTTAAGCCAAACTTCCAGCAACTTCAACACCACAGTCAAACCCTTGAGTCCTTCCAATCATAACCTACCCCACACTACCAAATCGAAATGCAAATCCAGAGGTCATGCCTCCCTTCCTCCTCTGAACCTCCTTTCCTTCAGAAAGCAATTGAAAACTGTGTCCTAAATGCTCAACCCTTTTTGCGCTACTAAGTTCTCTCACTTGTAACTAAATGCAATTCATTTATTCAGTGTGTGCAATACTAATATGGTTAAAGAAATAGGACCCAAGCAAACCGTGACCATAGTTCAAAGAATTTATCAGGTTATTTACCAGTAGAAACTGACTAGGTGTACCTGTGAGGTTCATAGCAGTTGTGTTGTCAGAATTCATGAACCACATAACGAGTGAAGATAAAAGTACTGGGAGAAAAACACAAGTGTACAGCACGGAAACGCACAGACCCACTACCCATTTTCAGCTCCTTCAACTATGTTTTGATTGAGAAGTTCCAAGAAATCTGCAACAATACAGTCAACTTCTTCTCCATCCCCTTGGACCCTCAATCCCACTGTAGATACAGCTTATTCTCCTGTATGTTCCATTTCTCAAAAATTAAGAATTCTCGCATTATTTCTTTAATTGGTCAACCCGTTCTTAAAAACCCTTGCTCAACCCAACAGAACCTAACAACTATCATCCTATTTAGGGCCTTTCATGGATATCAAAAGTATTAGAAAAACTTCTCACCTTTCCACTCCAAAACGACTTTGTATCCAATAGCATCTTCAAGCCCTACAGTCTACTTTTTAACACAAAAGAAAAAAGAACAAATGATGGATGGAATGCTAATCAAACCAAACATTCACTCCCAGTCACAGATTTGGTTTTAATCCATAATTTCTTTTGCTCACCACACCACTCCAGTTTTTATGAGGGTAAGACCTATTATGGATATTTACCAGGAGATAGGGAATCACTAGCTTTGGGATCAGCCTTAGGACAAGTAGAGCACATGAATCAGTATCAATTTCCTTAATTATGCAGATGAGTGTGGTTTCTTTTGATCCATGTAGTTAGCCCTCCAGATGGCCTACTATCTAGATGCTAAAGCCTCAATACTGTATGTTGTATAGCCCTGCTCATAAATTTTGATGGCAGCCCAGGTCTTCCCCAGTTCTCAGCTCATTTAGCTCTGAGCCCAGCTAGGTTACAATTCACTAGCTTTAAGTTGTTTGCCAAATGCTGTGGATTTGAATTTATGCCCAACGTGCTTGAGACAATTTAAGGGGCCAAATTATTTTCCAAACGTTATCCATGTCACATAAATCCCCTTCCTTGTCGGGTTACCGAGACACCTCACTTCCCTCACTGAGTTAGTGTACGTCAAGAACAAAGTCTGTGGGGACTTTCTCAGCCATTGGAGAAAAGGGAAGATTATGCAGTCAATCTACCATAGTCACACCACTATCCATTGGGTGAACTAAAGCCCTTAGACTTCCACTACTCCCACTTGGAATTTTTTCCCAAAGCCCTCTTTACCATCATCTGAGAGTATCTGCTTGAAGTGAATTTTGGACCCCTTGGCGACAGAGGTGCGCTGATGTAACAAAATCAATCCCTCTATCAGATCAGGAGCTACAAGCTTCATTCAACTCGATTGAATTGTATTGGCCCCAGTGCATAGTATGGTGTTTCACATACCCAATATCTGAATAAACAACCGAATGGCAAAATCTGACATATCTAATCCAAAACCTCATTTTTCCAATGAGTAACTTCCTTCGGTAGAACCACGCAGTAGTTTGAGAACCTTCGCCACATACAGTTTGTCCCGCTTGTGTCGTGAAATATTCGAGACACTGATATGAGAAGCTGCTTTAGGGAGCATAAACCAATTGGACAAAGGACTCATAAAAGACATGCCAGATGGCTTGAGCAGACATGGAGGTAAAGAGGAAGTTATCACTCCATTAATACCAGTGCAAGGAGCCTTAGATTTATGCTGTATCAGGGGTGGAGGTACGCCAGTATTGTTAATGTACTGGTAACGCAGACCAAAATTGTTCCTGCTCCCTCTTGTGACCTCTTTAGCTGGAGACCCAAGGATACTCTTGAGGATCAACTTCAGGTTTGTTGGAGCCTCTGGGCCATAGCCGGGTGATAATCCTTTGGTCTACAATGATCGTTGAGAAGGAATTACTTGATAACCCCACCGACAGTTTAGCTAGGGTACCCGCCATGTCTAGGATTATTTGCTTCAAGTTGCTTATCTCTTCTCTCAGAGCCCTGATGAGTCCGACTGTTTCTACAAGGGTCGAAGGATCACAGTAGCATTCCAGGATATCAGTGAAGGGGAGCTCAACAAGTGGTCATGAAGATGGCATGGTGGAGACTGGACTGGCTGTAACAGTTCGAACCTGTTTAAGCACTCTATTTTCTGTGTTACTTGTACAGACCCAATGCTATCAGAGGTAGTGCAGCAACGTGATTCAGGAAGAGTTAAATGCTCCTTAGATTAATTGGTGTCCATGTGAGTGGCTGCCTTAGGCACCCTTGGCCTCTTCTTAATTATTTCAATCATCTTCCCCCCTTTGGTTGAGATCTCCATACTAGAGGTACTAATCTTCAGTATACTCTCCACTTCCTCAATTAAGGTACCAATGTCTCTGACAACACAATTTGCGGCCTCATATTTGGGCTGCTTGGGGTGTTTAGAGTGAGTGGGAGCACCTGTATGGATGGGTATTTCCTTTCTTTTCCCCATGAAAACACAAGCCGAAATACACAAGTTACATTGCCTTAGCTTTTGCAGGTTTGCAGCAGCATCAGGTCTCCCAATACAAAACCAAGACAGGGGGCCTTGCCTGTCTTTTACGGGCTTGGACAGACATATCCTTGGCCTAGGGACAGCCCATGCTTGTCCCGTTCAGCGGTGATGATTTTGGTGCTTTATAGTGCTGCAGGCTCCTCACTTGGTGCAGGGCTCTTAGGCACCACCACTGGTGCAATGGCACCTGGAAGATGAAATCCCCAGTCCACTTTTGTCCGGCTGAGCACGAATGCTTTCAGTGCATTAAAGTGCTTTAAAGTATATTTATATGTGCATGTACTTTGTGGGCTCTGGAGATCAACCTTAGGACTTGTCTGCTTTCGCTTAGGGACTTTTTTTCTGTTCAACTGCCTCTATAAAACCAGTAGCGTTCAGTAAAATACCAGAATTTCATTCTGCTGAGGGTCTTTCTTGTTTTTAATTTTCTTGATAGAAGACGACTAGCAGAGGGCAGTAAAATTCCAGAATGACTTTAGTATTCCCTAGATTCCAGTCCATGAAAATTGTCTTCCACAAGCACCCGTATTTTTTACAAATCTTGTATTTTCAGTGATATGACCACCGAAGGCCCTGATTTTATATAAAAAAACAGAGCTTTGGACTATACTATTTCCTGCTGAAAGGCAATATTTTTCTCCATGTGTTCCCGTACCTGGCATGTCACGCAGTTTGGTGCTTATCTTCCCTCTATGTTAAAGAACAGTGGATGTTTCAGCACCCAGGCTAATGCACTGCATAGCTAAATACAGTTAAGGTCCCAAAGGCGAGACCGATTGCATTGTAAATGCTTTTTATTACTTATAAGACACTCCGAAAGTAGGCCATAGATGCCAATGTTTGCTCCCCCATAGAAAAGCAATTAGTTACATTACAACAGGTTATAATGCAAAACTTCAATTTGGGAATCGCTAGAACCATGATTGAAGGACTTAAATTAATTGTCACTTAAAATCCAATGGAATTGCGTAGTCAGATTTGTAATAACTGTTTTAAAAGTTCCACTTAAGGAAAATTGGCATTTTCCTGCCTAAATCTCCAGAATCAATTTCAGAGTTCCTCATCAACTATCATCTGGCAGAATGATAGCCCCTGCAAGGAGGTGTGAATGGCTCACCAGGAGAGGGAACAAAACTGCTTTGGCTGGGAGAAGGTGTGGCCTACACCTGACTGGATGACTATGGTGCACAAGCATCATGGGGGCACCAATATCACAGGTACATGTAACTGACACCTCGGCCTGCCCCTGCCATTGTCCCAGTAGCTAGAGTAGCACCAATCCCAGTGAGTACAAAACCTGTTTCAGAACTGGTTTTCCAGTGGGGGTAGGGGGAGTTCCTGAGTTCACTAGACACACCTCAGGAGTGTTCCCAGAGCTCTGACCAGGGGAACAAAAGTTCTACCTTGTTGGAATTCATCAGAGCACAGAGGAAATGTAAAGGGCCAAGCTCCTAGGAACCCATGTAAAGTGGCTAGAGTTGCACATGAGAACGTATCCCCCATTGGCCATGCAGTTTCCCCTATTCACAAAATAATGCCAGGCAAAAAGCTGGCACCCTTGGGTACCGTCTTCAGACCACCGAGTTAAACTAGTGTTTCCAGTGTTGAGAGTATGCCATGGCAAAGTGAAACGCAGGCAGACGGTTTGCAGCCCAATGGCGTTGGAGTTCGATGTCCTGGCCCCCAGCCTCCTGAGAAGTAAGTGTAATGAGTGGGCATCGAGTTGGAAGAGGGCTACAGGCCAGGTTGATTCCAAAGCCATGTCCTCCCAGATTAAGGATGTTTCCTACAATGGTGGGAAAACACACTGTTTGTTTAAATACCCCTCACACACCAAAAGGGCCCTTGGTGTCATGCTTCATCATAGGGGTCTTCCCGCCCCTCTACGGGACTGGGCGCGCTACGACCTACAGTTACGTGGGAGCACTGTTGTTGTGAGGCAACTATGTGTTGTGTAGGAGTGTGAGTGGAAGGGTCAGGAGTAAGTGGAAAGGTGAAGTTAAAAAATACCTGGCTCGTTGGTTAAAAAAAAAAGTGAATATGCTTTTGAGCTGGTATTATTAAAATATGGGGAAGGAGGTGTATTGCCTCAATGAACTGTGCCTCCTATGTCAGTCAACATCTTTCAAAGCCCTCCCCTGGCTCTACTTCAGGACCAAAAGGATCCCTTCTACACTCACTTATCAACGTGGTGCGTGATTTTCTAATTTTTCTTACGAAATGTGTTCGTGCAAATAAATATGTAGTGCATGTGAATTATCACTGCACTTTATAGAATACCTAAATAGGTACCTGTCATCGTTTTTTGATTTTAAATGCAAAAAAGCCCCATGAGCCTGTAACGGGTGGGAGGTGTGCCTGTAGTTGCAATTGATCCTGGGACACTGCCCTGTGTTGTCTGGCCTCTGGAAGATAGAAGAACTGCACCTGCCTTTAAACCTGTGGAGAGAAACCCCAAGGGCTGGACCTATTCCTATTTGTACTCAGGACTGAAGAGTGGACTCCAAAGACTAGTTGGCTAGCACGATCTATTCATAACAGCAGCTTTGGGGAAGGAAATGCAAACCTCTAGAGGCAAGCACATGGGGGGGAGGGCAGCAGCAGGTATGAGATGAAGGGCTTAGAAATACATTGCTGGAACTAAGAAGTAATGAATATGGCATGTGTGAACCCTCCGAGGTGGTAAGGGGCACAGGCTGGCGGATACAGTAGCTAGGGGATGTAGTGAATCAAATGCTAAGTTTAATGAGTACACAAGATATCACAAAGTACCTACCAGTGAAGACTGATTCTCATCAGATGTATGACTGGAGCACTATAGAGAGCCAAGGCCAACATCAGCTCACGTATAAGGTTCTGCATGAGGAAAAGAAACAACCCAAGAGAGGGGCAGATGACGTGCCACTGGACAAAGGAAGGGAGGGGAGAAGACAGCGTTGATCCAGAACATGGAATGGGGCACGGGTTGACACTAGACAAGTTATAACCAAATTTAGCTAGTCTATCAAACCCATCAGTTGGTCTTTCCTGGTTCATAGTCAGGAAGACCGGAACTGGCACATGAAATCAAAACAGAGTGGTCAGCCTAGGACGGACAACCCTGACCAAAAATAGAGGGAGAGGATGCACGAGTGAAACAGCAAAACTGGAAATAGGAAAACGAAGGGACAGGAAAGATGAGGTAACAATGAGACAGTAAAAACACGGGGAAGGTGGTGAGGAACACAACATTTTCCATATTTTGTGAAGAGTCCAAAACTTAGGGGCCTATTACGATGGAGGATTTTCCGCATCCTACGGGCCGGCGGTGGCTTCCGCCGGCCCGGAGGATGCGGAAAATCCTCTGCGGACCCATCAAAGACCCACCACCACATTAGGATGGCTGGTGGGTCCTGGTTTCTGTTCGCAGCTTTTACGCCGCGGTTAGCTTACAACCGCGGCGGAAAAGCTCTAATATGGTGATGGTGCCTCCCAGACACCGTCAGCCATATTAGGATGGGCTGTGCAAAATGCTTTTCCTCGGCGGGTTTTCCGCCGTGGAAAAGCATGTGTAACTTCACTGCGGGGGCCCGTTGCGGGCCCCCTGGGTGAAGGGGGGGTGGGGGGTGCACATGGGGGGTACCTATGGTATCCCCCTGCATTTGTATGCAGAAATCGGCAGGTACCGCACGGTGCCTGCCGCTTTCTGCATTCAAATGCAATGTATGCATTTTTACCATTGCGGCGGATGCAGCTTGAAGCCGCACCCGCCGCAATGGTAAAAATAGAATATGTGACCGCCAGGGTGGCGGTCACATCCTAATTGCACAGGAGGGAACTCCGCAGGCCATGCGGAGGTTCCTTCCTACTCTATGGTGGCGGACGGACTCAGGTCCGTCCGCCATCATAATCGGCCCCTTAATTTGTTTCAATATAGTAATATAAAAAAGACAATTTCGTAAAACATGCAAGGAGACATTTGATTTGTTTAAAGATGCATTATCTTCTTTCTCCACATGTCCTGACTCAAATTCTTTGTAACAGACTATCATGAAACAATTCGATGGAGGGATCAGGCAAACCAAACTATATCATCTGTTAATATTAAAGACATTAATGGACTTTATTTCATCGATACATGAGTATCTTTATGGCAAAGAGGCTAAAGTCAGATTGGGCACACAGAGTACTGCATTTTTACCAGCAAGTTCTTCTTGTAATGATGGCGACTTTTGAATGGGGAGAGCCTTAATTAATCTTGCCTGTGTGCATAGATGTCTGCAGGTATGTTACTCCAGATATGTGCATTTATGCTCATCTTTGTTAAGGCTTGTTTTTTTATGCATTCTCCCTTTTGCAAATTACTTGTAAATATGGTGAAATGTGCATAGTTTTATTCTTGCTGGTGAGTTACTTACACCTGAACTTTCACCTGAATTTAGTCTTAGGGCTTGTTTACGAGCCTGGCGGTCTTGCAACTCCCAGACTCGCGCTGGAATGTAGCTGAGTTGTTCCCTAGCAGTGGTGCAGGAGCGCCACAATGTATTATGCTGAGCAGGAACTGGAGGCAGACCCACTCAGGATATTTTGAGTACTTTGGCCGCCAGCCTATTCATGGTGGAGAACCACCATGAAAAGGCTGGTGGTGCAGGAACAAAGCCATGTCCCCCCACCATGGGGATACATTCAGAGGGGCACAACATGTGCACCCCTGTCTGTATTCCCCCCCACTCCAGTTCCAGCACAGCATGGACAGCACCGTCAATGCCGTGATGGAACTTTTTGGCCCATTCTCTTTATTGTGCCTGTTTTTAAGGCACAGCCATGGGAAACTCCAATAGACCGCCGACTATAGTATGAGTTGTACTTTTACAACTCGTAATACAGTGGGCGGTCAGTGCTTGGGTTTGGCGGAGCAGTACCCGCATTGAGCCCGGCACTGCTGGGCCAAACTCAGTGTCTTTGTTGTTACTTCCCTCGCCTCTTCACTTATTATGGACACAGAATACCATTTACCGCATTAATAGTCTACACCAGCAAAGGCAAGTGGATGCAGGTATATATTTCTAAACAGTTGAAAGAAAAGGACACATTTTATCATAATGTCTCTAATTTGCAAAGCTTGTTTATTAAAGAATCTTGTAAACAAGAACATATAATCAGTGTGCCTTCATTTGTATTCCACAATATTGTTTGTTTGGTTAGTTCTCTAATTGTGACAAGTCTGCATCAATTACATATATCACTTTCTCTCAGTGAATCAGTGTTATCTATAAATTACATAGGGACAACTGGGAAATCTCTGGATTCTTCATCTTTTAAGTCCTTTTAAGACATGCCTTGTTTTCTGTGAACGCTTTCTCTCGCTAAACTTGACCTATTCCAAAAACAGTCTGTTTTCGTTTTTAGCAACTGTAACACTGGAGCGCTTGAAGTGAACCCTGTCCAAAGTCCAGTGATGCTAGTACTTGGTTTCATCAGAATCTGGAACAGAGTGGGATGTGGGCCAAGAGATGCAATTTACTGACTAGGGAGGAGCGTGGGATGTACTTGTTGGTTGGTTAGTTGCAGTTATATGGAGACGCTGTTCTCAATCACTTTGGGGTTCAGGTAGTCGTACTTGAGAGGAAGGGATGCGTTTCTGCTTTCAATCTCTGCAGATATCTGGGACAGGCGTTCCTGGAAGGACTTGATGCACTGTTTGGGTTCCTCCTCAGTAAAAAGTTCATCAGGATATGTGCCTAAAGGCCTCTTTAAAATAAACATTAAACAAATAAAAACATTTAACCTCATTAATTAAAAGGATATATTACAGAAACAACAAAAAATCAAGGAACACTGGTGGATGTTTTTTAAGTGATCATGTTGGCTTAAAACAGCTTAAACATTAAATCAGCTTTACTTGCCTCCCTCAGCTCCTTGTGTTTTTCAGTGGTACCCCTCTTTTAGCTCACTCTGTAAGAGATAACCACTGATCCATGGCAACTCTGGGTCTGTCAAGGGTCCATCCTAGGGCCACTACTATTCTCCCTATACAGCAGCTCCCTTGATGACATCTCATGTGACTGTTCTTGTTGACTTTACACTGATTGCACAGTATAATCCTTTCACACCCTGCCTTCATGAATCTGACTGCTTCTCGATGAGCAGATTTTGGATAGCACTTATGTCTTTCGTTTAACTCCACCAAAACTGAGGGTCTTTACTTTCTCTATGCCTCCAATATGATATCCCCTGCCCAGTTCTATAGACTTTCATTTAGAAATCTAGACTTTCTCCTAATAAGCCAGAACACTTGGGATATACTGTTCGTCTTCTATTATCATGGGCACTGTAGTACACAACCAAACTTTAAATGGTATTTGGACAAAATATCGAGTTATAAATATGGACTCACACAAATATCGTGTTTTTAATATCATTCTACATAAATATCATGTGTAGAAATATTGTTGACAAAAATATCTATTTATTTAAGGTACGAAATATATTTTTATTAATATTTGGGTTTGAAATAATATTTTAATTGTATATCTTTAATATTGTTTGTATAATTGTTCTATTTGTTTTTATATATAATTTCAAGTTATTTATATTTTTTATGTAATTGTAAAATGATATTTTAAAGTGTAGCGGGGTGTGAGGTTTGTAGGGGTACAGGATGGGTAGTCAATAAAGTATAATTAATTAATAATAATGTTTAAACACTTATTTCTTTGATCATTAACTATACATATTGTGTAATTAATATTTTTTAATGTTAATTTTAGGTGCGGCTTGTTGGGTTTTAAGGGGTATAGGATGAGAAGTGGATTAAATAATAATTGATTAATTATTATTGATTTAATATTTAATCGTTAATTATGTAAATAGTGTAATTATAATTTTTTACGTTATATTATAGGTGTGGGTTGTTGGCTTTGTAGATATATAGGGTGGCAAGTTAATTAAGTAATAATTATTTATTACTTTTTTAAATTGATAACTATGAAAATTGTGTAGTTAATATATTTGTTAAATTATATTTTAGGAGTGGGTTATTGAAGTTTTAGGGGGGTGGGGTGGGAGGTTATTTAAGTGGTAATGAATTATTAATTTATTATTCATTTGGGGGCCCATTACGATGCGGCCCGTAAATGTTCAGAGATGCACCGTATTTCTGCTCGGTTTACTTTCTGAACGCCTCATTACGATGGAGGTGTTTGCAAAGTAAACTGGCCCCTCATTCTGGCTGGCTTCCGAAGGGCTCAGAGAGCCTGTGCCCAGTCGGAAGCCGGCTAGTAGTCTCAAGGGAGGGCCTTTCCCCTCTTCAGATTACGATGCACGGTTTCCAAGATGGTTTCCATGCCTGACTGTCCGACATGGAAACCATTTAGGAAAGCATATTCTGAGGCCCCCAGCAGGGATCTTTTTGGTGCATGGCCTCAAGTTGAAGGCCAAGGGGGCACCTATGGTGCCAGCCTATTTAACCCTGCACGGGGTGCAGGGACGAACTGCACCTCCCTTTCCTCAATGGGAGCTGGTTTTAAGGTCAATAGGAGCATGGGTTATGGCTGGTTTACAGCCATATCACAAGCTTCCATTGAGAAAAGGGAGAATGAGAACGAACAGTGTTCAGTTGCATGAAAATGAGTCGGTCGGGACTGCCGAACGGGTGTCGGTCGGTCCCAGGCCCGAGTGGGTGTCGGGAAGAAACAATTCTGCTCGACATCAAAATAAGCCCCTACATAGTAATTATTATTTATTACTGAATAATTTAGTTGTCTTATAATTTGTTATTTTAGATATGTTGAAGATGGTCTTTGGTTAACTTCCCTATATAATTTTCTATACTATACGTTCTATTCTTTTATATTTTACTGAATTGATACCTCTCCTTTATTATTCTTCACTTTCTTTCTACCCACATTTCCTATCTCTCTCTCACTTATTCGTTTGGAATTTTATGCTTCACCTTATATCAAGTTCTTGATCTTTTGTGCTTTAAAATTACTTTTTATCTCTCTGTAAGTCATTACAGTTTTCCAATCAAATAGCTTATTGTTTTATTCACAACTGATTTTTTTTATCCTCTTTTCATCTTATTATTGTATTACTTGTATTTGAATAAGATACATATATTTAACTTTATGCATTACTTCCAATGTAACTTATATTATCATATTGCACATTTCTGTATTTTATTGCTTTTATTATCTTATATTTAATAAATGCAAATAAACAATTTCAACACACAAAAATAGATGGTCTGCTATGTATAGTGTGAAAAGGTAATGAAATAATTCAAAACCCTTTTTATATTAATTATTTAAAACGTTTAATGATTTAAAATGTGTAATTATGTTTATGTATATATTTAATTTTATGTTAATAGTTTTATAATGTTATTGAATTAATATGTGTATTAAAATATGGTATGTGTTTGAAGTGAAATACTTTTCATAATGTTGCACAGACTGGAGTAGGAATAGTAACGTAGGCCTCTCCAGAGTCAAACACTTTTCACTTTCCACATATATATATATATATATATATATATATATACACACGAGGAAAGACCCGTTTCCTGAAGTCCGTGTCCCATAGACAGATGGCGAGCCAGAACCGAGCGGGTCACTCGGTAATTCAATTTACCACACGATTTCTTCACAGAAAGGCTCGCACTAGGGAATATTTGAACCAAAGTTTATTCCAGCAAAGTACTTTGTTGGAATAAACTTTGGTTCAAATATTCCCTAGTGCGAGCCTTTCTGTGAAGAAACTGTGTGGTAAATATATATATATATATTTATATATATATATATATATATATATATATATATATATATATATATATATATATATATATATATATATGTATATATATATACATAGATATATATTAATAACATTTAAAAAATAAATAAATAATTATAATACAAATTCAAATAGTTTTACATTATATTTGTGCATATAAACCTACACACACACGTGTTTGTTTAAATAAGCACATATTTATGATGAAATAATATATTTAATGTACATTGTATTAGTTTTACATGTTAATATATTTTACATTTACTATTTTTAACTTTATATAGCTTAGAAAACAATCTTTTTTATATATCTTTCGATATTAGTGTAAAACGATTTTTTTTCTATTTACCATCATATGTATAGGAAAACAATATTGTTGTGCTCAATATATTTGGCTCGATATTTCTGTCTTTGATATTGTGTCAATGAACCATATTAACTATAACAAAAATAACCATGTCTCATTTTTTACACCACCAAGACAAATTAATTCAGTAATAGTTTGTAAATTAGATTTCCAGCTCAATAGCCACCTTCAAATCTTTTCTCCTCACTAGTCAGGGTTCGGAACTATGCTTGCAAAACCTTACTCAACCTGCCAAGACACAAGCCGATCACTTCCTTTAGCACAAAGCTGGGTAGCTCCTGCTGAAATATAGACCCTTTAGAAATCCTTGACAATCATCTAAAGTGAACCAGCAGGCTTCCACATACTTGTTACGGACGAGAGAACTCGGTCTCTGAGAACGCCGGTGACAAGAAAAACACGGCATCTGAGAATAAATTATAATACAAAGCTACCTTCCCTGCTTATATGCGAATAATGGCAACAACATCTAAATAGAGTTTTCATCTAACTACGCCATCTACTCGAGGATTGTTTATTTCTCACAAATATTAAGAGTGTTGGTCCTGAGGAGAACTCTGTATTGGAGAGTTTGAAACGCGTCGACCTGTTTTTGGTTCCTTGTGTCATTTTCCAACGTCATGATAGTGTTCTTTAAGTTGGATTTAGTTCTTTAAAAAAAACTGCGTTTAGCACACTGACTATACTTCTAGGATATGAAATGATTTATATGTTTAAAGAACCTAGTTTTGACATGAGGCCCTAAGTATTTTTGTGGTATGATAGTAGATGGATGAAAGTTTTGGCCAGTGTGAATGTGTGGATGTATTGTAAATTTGTAAATTGTACTGTATATGAAGATTTCTATGTAATGCTATATTGTATATTTGTACATACACATGAAAGTAGTTTGTTCATGAAAATAATCATGGTGTACTAGTGGAAAAAACAAAAAAATAAATGAATAAACTAGTGACACAAATTAAATGAACGGACCCTTATGTTCATTTCATATAGGTCGGAACAAAATAACTTAATGTTGTCCAGTACTGGCAGTTGTGTTGTTCTTTAATCATCTAAAGTGGGCACAGCTCTTCTCCAGACTAGTTTTCCAATGTAATGCCTGGCTACGGTCCCTCCAGGAACTTACAATCAGAACTCGCTGGTTAAACTCAAACCACAGTGTACAACATCTAGATTCCCATTGCACCTCTAGTTTCCAAAATCTCTCTGAAATGCCACCTCAGGAGTCTGTATTAAAAGAATTATTAAGAGGCACACCATGCCAACATTTTAAATCAGTCTACCTACTTACTATACCAAATATATTTGCATTATTGTTTGTATGTTGCATTCTCTGTCACAAAAGCAGATGTTTGGTTCTAAGCGTGAATCACCTCTCTGGTTTATTCCATGACACTGAATTATCTATGTAACAATCCACTTTACAGAAGACAGTGTATGACAAAATGTAATGTCAGTTATTCCTAAGTAAATAAGTCACAAGGAAGTACTGTTTACCCATAACTTTGGAATCCTAACATGTACAAGGAGAGAATGGATTGCTTACCATGTTACCTGGCTCCTTACTAAGGACCCTGACAGCCACCATTAAGCTGGTGGTAGTGCCCACATCGGGTAAGATCTTCTCGAGGACACTTTCCAGGGTTACTGTGCCTTTGGTCTTGGGAGGAGGTTGCCGCAATGCGCCTGGACTGTTTGGCAGCCAGATGAAATCATACTACAGTGGCACAAGCCCAAAAAAAAGAAAAAGCCACAGTTGAAGGTTGCAATTATTGTAATTAGGTCGACTTCTATATAACCATCAGACCCAGGGTTGTTAGAGTGCTATATTAAACATATTCTATATCAACAAATATCATTGTTAGACAGAAACAGGTTTTCAGGGCAGAAAACCCGTGTTTTCTAGGTATCATATCACCATTGGAAAGAAGGTTGGAAAAGTATGTTTTTCAGTCAGAATGTTTGCTAGAGTTTATAGACAAGGAATTATCACAGACCAGGGGTTATTTTCAAAATGATATGAACATTAAGTCTCACACTTGAAGAATCCTTTCAAAACTGGAAATGTATCATCTTTAAAAACGTTGCCTAGTTACAAGGGTGCAAAACACCCGTGCAATGGCCTAGCATGAGTAAAAGCTGCCCCAATTGTCCACATTTAGATATGTGCTTTTGTCCAAAGGTGCACCAGGCACATTAGTGAAGATTCAGTTCCTAGAAATCCGTGAACCTCCTCATCCAGAGAAATACTGTCTGGTAACCCTCTAGACCTCCGGAGGTCAACTTCTAGGGCTCACAAACTCATAATGTGCTCTACTGATCCCCTTATACTAATGAATGTATGGATGTATGTGTTATTTATATCGCACACCCAGTCTTGAGATAGTAAAGTACAGATACCCTCCCATTGCTTTGTCTCATGAACACCTTTTTAAGATGTATATGGTACAGATGGGTTTTCTAGACTCTTACATTCCCTTGATTATTCTTACCCACTACTTACAGTACAATAAGCATATTCCCAATTACCTGCCCACCGTTGACAGCAGCATGCTGAGCGGAACTTGTGAATATCACCATAGTCAGATACTTGGTCAATTCAGCACGGGTCTGTAGCAATGAAGGCACTCCTGAAAGATTATCAGAAAAAAAATTATGAAGACATGCAGCACATTTAACTGTGTCAGATTATGAGCCTCATTGGCCAACGGTAGATAGGTCTACAGTTGTGTGGTTGAAATTATATGTCTGTGGGGTATTACATTTTCGCAAAGTTTCTCGAATTTTGAATAGGGTGCTACAATCTAATGACATTGTTGAAAGTGCTTTCTAAGTTTAGTATATTGAAAAATAGTATAGAATTAGAGATAAAATTGAGTTCTGAAACCAAAATTTACAGGTTAATAAGATTTAGAAAATGCACTACATACAGAAAATTAATTCCAAACCATGTTTCAAAACCTTTGTTTGTTCTTCACTTTGAATGGCTCTTTCAAGCATGAAATGTCTTAAAACATCTGATTAAACAGTCTGTCTCAATGTTTTGTGGTTCAGGTATCAACCCGTAATCAGTGAGAAGAATATGAATGGGGAGGATGAACAAAAACACTTGACAACAAGGAAAAGCAATCGTACCCGAGGATTTTCTCTCCAGGAAGCATTCTTTGAAGATCTCTCCCACCCATGCTTGAAGCTCTTGGTCTTTCTGGATGCTCTCGTCACCTTTATAGTAGCAGTCCACAATACCAGAAACATAGCTAAGAGCAAGAGAAAATTGAGTAGCATCAATGGTTGAAAGACCACATGGAACACTTCCAAATCAAGGGAACTCTTACTACAGAGAAAGTGTTGATCATCTCATGCTTATTTAGAAGGTGTTTATATGTCAACTGTATGACAATAGTTCTGCATGTATCTCCTACAGAGATTGATGACTGCTAGGGCCAGCAGACAACCATGTCTGATCGCCTTTACATAAAGTAATTCTTTTAATACAGTCTGTTTTCCTCAAAGGAAACATGACTGCAGTTAAAAGTAAAGTTTTTTAGTTTAAAAGTTAGCAGTGGTTCCCACTGAACCCTTCTTATTCCAGAACAAGCTTTATTTTACATTCACAAAGGGGAGTGGGTCCCTGTGGCCCTCCTTCCCTTTTGTGAATGGCTTACAACCTCAAGTTGGGAGTCGGTCCTTTTTCAATGTTTTGCAACCAGTATTCAGTCATCTCATACCAATTTGGAATTTAAGAGAGACACCTGCAACACACCCTTTTCAAACAGTGAATCAGTATGGTCCCATTTTAGGAGTCAGTAATAGTTGACCAACTCCTAAAATGTGACTGAACTCAGATTCAGAGTTTTGCGATTGTGAAATAGCTTTGTACATCTTGCCCCAAATTCCCCTGTGGTATACACACACTCATCACACCTCTACTCTATATAGCAGTGTTAATATGGCTTCTTTACATGTATACTTGATCAAGAGCAGACACTTAGGACCATATGTACTAAGCCATTTTGAATTTCCTTTAGGTGTGATGCGCTATTTCCGGCAATTAGGAAATGCTAAATTGTATTACGGTATGTACGAAAGACATTTTCAATAGCACATTTTGAAAATGATATTCACAAATTGGTGTTACCAAATAGTGCATTACTAATACTATGTACAAAGAATTTCCTAACTGTGATTAGTCTCAAAATGGCCATTTAGGAAATGCAACTACCATTAATGTGTATCAGATAGTAACCAGGTGCAGACTATAAAACGTCACCCAAAATGTGTGTGGCTCTCTCAGAAGGGCAGGTCTGTAAGTCTTGGCAAGGAAGATCAGGGTTTGGCTGGTAGGCAGAGAAGGAGAAGAAGACAGAAGAGGATATTCAGGGTGAGAATTGCCCAGAACAGTCCATGCCATGCAAGAATGGGCTTTGGTGCTCCCATGGCACTGCCTTGCTAAGGCTCACATATGAGACTTAACACAGCACTGTGGTGGGACCGCCAAAAGACCCCCTGCCAGATCAGGAGAAAACTCCTACTCAGGCGGGTGGTTGGCGGTCAAGTTTGGTGCTGTAGGAGTGGGGCGGTGGTGTGGCAGCCCACTCCCACACCACCAAACTCCTAGTCAGTCCTAAAGTCTTCAAACTGTAAGCCTGGTAAGGCTTGTTATCTTCCCAAAATGAAGACTTTAACAAGAGAGATTAGGAACAATAGGAAGGAGTTTTTGTGAAGAGCACTGGCTACTCCCTCTTCTCCCCAGAGACTGATAAACAGTGATGGAGAATGTTGAAAACAAAGATGGTTTGCTGGGCAAGGAAAGATGATAGGACATTGCACCTGTCTTTGTCCTCCTCACTGCTTCACTCAAGGGTGCTGATATTGGTAATCCTACTGAGGGACCCTTTTGTTTTCAGGTGTGGAAAGCATGTACCTTTCTCTTTGTTCCATTCAAAACAAAATTGTGTCTTTAATTATTGTGCCTCCGCAAACATGACAACCATGCATGTTAATGAGGAACTCTTCCATGGTAAGAACTTGAACCCTCTGAGCATGGCTTCTAGGTAAAGTTACATATCTAAAGTGTACAACTCCAGAACAGAAACTGACCTTTTGCTTGGCTGAGACTGGCAGCGATGGCCGTAAAAGGTTTTAATAAAGAGACAAGCCCTTTCTGCCTTTCACTGGTAAAGGTGAGTGCTTACTGGCCACTCCTGGTAAAAGATCTAACTGGTCTCCCACAACCTAGTCTTTGCTTTTTCCACATTGTGTAGGACATTAATGGTGAATGCATGCTCACTCTGTAGCACTGTAGTAGTGTGAGCTTCAACTGCTTGTATGGTGCTTGACTGGATGATTGATTTGATTTGATTTGATTTTGGGTTTTATAGAGCGCATAGCTACCCTAGGGCATCCCAGCGCTAGTGACCACTGTCCTGTGGGGTAAGGAGACAGGATGGAGGGCTCAGGGGAAGAGTAGGGTCTTTAGTTGTTTCCTGAACCTGAGGTGATTGTGTTCTTGCCTCAGGGAGAGAGGAAGGGCATTCCATAGTCTGGGGGCATTGTACGAGAACAGGCGACCACCTGTTCTGGACTTCCTGATTCTTGGAACGTTTGCAAGGGAAAGGGAGTTTGATCTTAATTGTCTACTCGACTGTTGTTTTGTTACAAGTGGCCTAAGGATGGGGGGGCCTTCGTTGTGCATAATTCTATGGGCTATGCACAGGGACTTAAAGTTGATCCGTTCCTTTACTGGTAGCCAGTGCAAGCTTCTAAGGGCTGGTTTGGCCGAGCTCCTTGCGGCGGTTCCTGTGAGGATTCTGGCGGCCGCATTTTGTGCACATTGAAGTCTGTGGACTACAGAGGCTGGGGCCCCCAGATAAAGGACATAACCGTAATCCAATCTGGAGTTCACCAGCCCCTGCATTAGGAGCTTCCTGGAATGGAGGGGGAGTAGGTGTAGAATTTTTCGTGCCATCTTTATAAGGCCGAAGCAGGTTCCCGCGGTTTTCCTTGCTTGGGTCCTAAAACTGAGCTCCTGGTCCAGCCATATCCCAAGGCTCTTTACTTCGGGCTTAGGGGATGGCGGGGTTCCCATGCATGGTGGCCAGGGGAGGGGAGTGGGGATTTTCTTAGGGTTTCCCAAGAGGAGTATTTCTGATTTCTCCCCATTCAATTTTAATCGGGAATCGCACATCCACTGGTGTACCTTTTCCAGACAACTGGATAGATTGGGGAGGGCGTTGTCAGACTGGTTGAGGGAGACGACGAGCTGGGTGTCGTCGGCATACATTATTGATTTAATGCCAAAAGGCTTGACAACATCCTCGAGAGGTTCCATGTACACATTAAACCCTGGGGCACCCCACACTTGAGTGCTTGAGCCGTGGAGGTGGAATGCCCATCTGCTACTTGAAACGACCTGTCTTCAAGGAAGGAAGAAATCCAGGCTAATGCGGAGTCCTCCACTCCTATCAGCCCAAGACGGTGAACAAGGGTTGCGTGGTCCACCGTGTCGAAGGCGGCACTCAGGTCGAGGAGGATCACTGCCACTGATCCTCCTACGTCCAATATGCCCCTGGCTTCTTCGACTACGGCTAACAGTGCGGTGTCGGTCCCTTGTCCAGGTCTGAAGCCTGTCTGGGACTGGCGGAGAAGGTGATTGGTTTCTAGGAACTCGGAGAGATGTTGGTTTGCAATGCGCTCGGCGATTTTACTAATAGCCGGTAACAGTGAGATCGGTCTGAAATTAGATGGGTCTGTGGGGTCTAGATGCGGTTTTTTTATGAGAGCCTTGACTGTGGTTTTTTTCCAGTTTGCCGGAACTGAGCCGTTCTTGAAGGAGGCGTTGATCAGGTTGGTGAGAGGAGGGGCTATGGTGGAAGCAACTAGCTTTAGTTTACTGATCGGGGCTGCATCAGATGGAGCGCCGCTTTTGACTTTATGTAGGACGTTAAGAAATGTTTCGATGGTGATTTGAGGGAAGGAGGATAGCCTCGGGGTGTCTTGGCGGGGGAAAGGGTTAGGGCTTCCTAATGTGGTCGTGGCAGGCGGGAGGAAAGTCAGGATTTTTTCGATTTTTTGAGAGAAGAATTCGGCCATCTGATTACATTTTGCGCCGTCCAGGTCTGGTAGTGACGGTGGGTCCTGAATTTTGGTGAGGAGTTTAACTAAAAACAGGTGTCCATTTTTTAATACATATATATAGATAACTCACAAAATGGAGACTGCAGGTGAGCCTGCTGAGGTTCTTTTTTGAGAGTACATCTGGAAATCTCACAGCCCATATTTGAGGTGAGCAAGGTCCCTACAGCTGGAGCACTGGTGTAATGTGAAATGATGGAGCTCCCCATCCAGAATATAAAATGGGGCCCCGAATCTCCTATATCCCACAGAGATCCTCTGATAGGTGTGAGGGCCCCTGAGGGGTTAGGGTTCCTCCCTGAGCCATAGGGGGCGTGTAACAAGTGCCTGTTACACGCCCTGAGCTGGAGGGTTTAATGACTGTACATTCTAGTTTAAAGACAGCCCCACAACATCATTCTGTTTGCCCTTGCCCAGAAGTGTAATTGCGGAGAGAATTGTGTAGTGCCTAGCTGGGGTCAGATTTCTCTCTTCTGTTCTTAGTTCTCATCCATCCACTGCCAAGGAATACTTAATTCCACATCCTCTTCTTGCTGATTAAGTATGATGGCTGAGTTTGCCTTTCTGGACCCCTATCCACAGGACGGTCATTAACCTCCTAATTTAAAAGCTTGAATGGAGCAGTGAACGTCAGTGTGCAAATGTAACAACATCTTTGAAATGCGGCTTATGGCTCCTTTGTCTTTGATTGGAGAAATGTGTGTCCACATAATAGCATAATGAAGCTGCGAGGTGGGGAGGAAAATGAAAAAACACAGCACAAAAGATAAAATGTCAAAGAAGGGAAGGAGGGCTGGAGAGCAGAATTGAGGGATGGAGAAAGGAAAGGTGAAATAATCGAAGGAAGATGTGAGAAAATGATGGAGGGATGGTCAAATTCATTGAGAGATGAGGTGTAAAAGGCTCCATTTCACCAACATTTTTTAGGAATTTAACTTATAGAAGAAATAAATGAGTGATGGGCTCATTCATCTCGCTCACTCAGTGATTTTGTTCACATGGTGGGGTATATTCATTTTCTGGCTATTCCCTTGTCCAGCCACACCATCAAAAGCAGAGGCAACGGAAAATAGAACAGCAAGCTGGAAATCCATATGTATGTACGCCAGTCAGGTTTCCAAAATTGGTACAAACTCAAGGTCTTTGTCTCAGGTTAACCTTTAACCACAATGCAGTTATTCATGATTCTACATGGGTATCTTTTGGGGTCATGTGGCAGCTAGTTCCATTTAGCGAGTCAGGGAGAGTTTTACTAATCAAGAAACATTTCGGTTTAATTATGTTTATTTATAAAGCTCACATACACTCATTTATAGAGGTTTTTTGGTGCTAATTACCCACTTCACCCCGTTCAGAAAAGTGCCAGTATTGTGCCTAAGTGGTAAAGAGACAAGTTTTTAACAATATGCTGAATTTAAAATAATCTGATTGAACGTCACGTGCATGTGAAGAGTTAGTGAATTCCAGAGTGCTGGTCCTCAAACACAGAGTGATCTGCCTTCCCATTTGGGCAATTTAAAATGAATTACAAGAAAAGAGGTCTAAATAGAAGATCACAACAGATGAGTACGTGAGGATTTCTCGAATCTGCCAGAAAAGACCAGTGGCACAGAGCCCAAAAACTTTTTTTGCATCAGACAGGCAACCTTACACTGTGCACGTTTTTCCAATGGCAACCAATGCACATATTTCATATGGGGGGTGATGTCATCAAAACTTTCTCAGGTTACACACTAGCCTTATGTTGCATTTTGTAATCTTTGGAGACTATCCAGACCTTTTTTGGGGGGAGACCTAGATACATTGAATTCCCATAAACACATAATAAACCATAGGCTGGTTGAAAGGAGTTGGCAACAAAACTTGAATGGGAAAATAAAATCTACGGATGTATCCATCTAGGTTGTTTCAACTGAAAGATACAATATTTTGTAACAGCCAAAAACTGCAAATCCAGCAAGAGATTGCCATCAAGTAAATTGCAAAGATTACAGTCAATTTTCACACGAACGGGACACTGGCCCATTGCATGAGGCCGAAGAGTTGATACCCATATATTTGTCTTACTGGTAACCAACAATATTTTAATCTTGATCTAACTAATCCATATTTGGCGCAGTTCTTGCACAGAGGCTATGTCGGAAATATTTTCAACTCATTTGACTGAAAAACGGCAGATACATTGTATGTCCTCTGCATAAAATTAGGTGTTGGTTCCAAACTCTAATAGCAAACATGCAGATGGATTAAAATATAAATGAATAAGTGAGGAGTATACCGTAGATCTTTGTGTCACCCCGCGAGCAGAGGTTTGGAGGTGAGTGATCATTTTCTGGCTAACTTCTGTGAGATAAAACGAAAACAATCCATTTTAAAATAGTCCCACGGATTCCTAGACCTCTAAATCTTTGAGGAATAGTGTGGTCTATGATCAAGCAGGTCAAAAGCACTGGAGAAGTCCAAAAGAATTACAACTCCTACCATCCCCTTTGCTGGCATCCACCATGTGCTGTGCTTTGTGACTCTGGTCCAACTGATTTTAATAGTATTGATGGAGGTGAACTACAGTAGGAGAATGTTGTCTTAAAGAGACAATTAAGAAGGTTGTGCAGAGGTATTCAAAATGCAATCTGTCACACCGCTGCATGGAGAAGAGCAGCCCTAAGATGATTGTGGTGACGTCTTTTCTGTTCCTGTCACAACCAGTATTCGGCCAGAGGTGCCCCACTTGACCTCAGGCTTGCTAAGGCTTTCTCTTTGAGCATTGCGTTATCATGGTTGCCAATACTCATAGGTATTCAAAATCTGCAAATCACATCCCAAACATGTAGCAGCAACAACGATAGTCACACTTTCACAACCAGTATTCGGCCAGAGGTGCCCCACTTGACCTCAGGCTTGCTAAGGCTTTCTCTTTGAGCATTGCGTTATCATGGTTGCCAATACTCATAGGTATTCAAAATCTGCAAATCACATCCCAAACATGTAGCAGCAACAACGATAGTCACACTTTAAGATTCGCTTCATGGGGTCTCTGTGCTGCATACCATAAGGCCAGTGTGTGTGATCTTTGGATGCAGATAATCTTAAGTATTTGGAGGACCACATGATAATGCCCATAAAGTGTGCCACTCCCAAACAACCTTCCTGTAATGCTGAATATTAGAGAACTAAGCCATATTTCAGGTTGCACTTCACCCCCAACTCCTTCAGCAGCTCTGAAGCACCGTGCATTGATCAACCACAGCCTCATTTGACCACCGGGCCTTGGAATCTTGCTGCTTGGGCACCGATAGCCATGTGTAGCCCTGTATACTCCTTCATTGAAACTACTTTTCACCTCCTCTCTTCATGGCCAGCAACTGGTGTGCCACGGTGGACTTGATACATTGTTTGAGTGGGTGGCCATGGTTCAGTGAGCATTAAAGAAGCTAAGAATAAGGGAGAAAGTACACTAAGAATTTTCAGTGAAAGCTATGGTGAGCAGGCAGCTCTCTTTCACCAACGAGCTCCCTTACATTCAGCAGGACTGTACTCTGTCCTGCCTCACCAGCCTCTGCAGGCACACGTGTGAACGCCATCAGATGAGAGCTGTAAGAGCACCCCAATGAACCTGGTAAGTTTTCATCAAGGGTGTTCTGTCCACAGGCATTGTCTTGAGTGTAGAGCTCAGATAGTTGCTTTAAGAGATTGACTTACTTCTTGAGAATCCTGTTAACCTGATTTCATCTCATGATTCCTCATTTGTAGGTTTTAGTGTAGCATTAGGTATGTTTTTCTTTAGAAACAAATCACTGGTTGGTTATTACTGCCTACTGATGAGCACTTAGTAAGCCTTAGACCGGTCAACCTAACAACCCTGTCCAGTGCTGAAAGGGTGTTTTTGGTGCACAGGTTTTGGGTCTGTTAGAATTTGGGTTTCTGGATGGCAGAGGTATGCACCCTGTCCAAGCAGGAACCCCAGTCCTTTCAGGGTAAGTGAAAACACACTCTAAATTATCCTGCTCTCACCCTCTGTCAGCTTGGCACAGAGCAGTCAGGTTTACCTAAAGAGGCAATGTGTAATGTATTTGTGCAACACTTCAAACAGTAAAACAGTGAATTTAATGTAATAAATAAATCAAGACCAAAATGACAAAAATCCAATGTGTAAAAGTCAAGTTATGAATTTTTAAATATTAAATGCAAAAATACCAATTAGATGTAGTAGGTGCCTATAGTTAATTGGTTGCACTGGCTATGCGTTGGTTTTGATGTGCCAATCCTGTTCCTGCAATCTATTTTGCTCTTGCAGCAGAGGATGCAACCGTTTCACTAGAGCAAACATCTAGGTCCACTTCCAAGGGTCCAGGACTGGGGTGGCACCACTTGGCAGGATACACTCACAAGCAGACTCACAAGCAGAGTTCAAGTGTTGAAGCAGAAGTGTTGTATATTTGTTGTGTCCATGAGACTTAAAAATGGACACTAAACAAGAGGCAAGCCCTCGGAGCCACTGTGATGCAGTTTCAGTCCTTCTCATTCAGGCAAGGAGAGCAGCAGGCTGCAGGGCAACACAACAGGGTAGGAGTTAAAAAAATAGCAGTCCTGGAGAGTGGAAATACTTGACTAGCACAGCAGTTCCTATTCTTCCAGACAGAGTGGTCACAGGTCCAGAAATGTAATGAGGTTATGGTGTCAGATATCCAGTATGTGTACTTAGTTGTACCTTTGAAGTACGGGAGACTTAAAAGAAAACTTTGATGTGGACAGAGGTCCAACCTTCCTGCTCTGGCTCCAGTCTCCCTAAAGGGGGGTATGCAGCCCTTAGTGTGGGCACAAGTCACAACCTATTCAGGTGTAAGGGTGAGGCTGTGCCCAGCTCTTCCCTCCCATCTGCCAAGATGGCCCATCAAGACACACCTAAATCTACCTTTGTGTGTGGCAGTCAAGAGAGATAACACAAAGCCCAGCTGTCACCCAACCCAGACTGAACAGAGACCAACAGCAGGCACCAAATTGCTAAAGTAAGCAAATAACTTTCTGAAAGTAGCATTTGCCAAACTGTAATTTAAAATCCAATTTGACCATAAACTGTGATTTTTAAATTGTGAGTCCAGTGACCCCAAATGTAAAGACTCTTGTTTCTCTTCACAATTGGGAGTTACACTCAAAAGATGTAATAAGGAAATCTTAATGTTATCTTATTAGAGGGATATGCCTTGCAGTAGTGAAAAACAAGAGTTTTTGACTACCAAGATGTATATAACTTAAAAGGACATGTCCTGCCTTTTAAATACATTACACCCTGCCCTGTGACTCATACAGGGCCTAACCTAGGGGTGACTTATATGTATAACAAGGGAAAGTTTAGGTCTGGCAAGATGCTTATCTTGTCAGGTCCAAGTGTTAGTGTAAAACTGCACATACAGGCCCTGCATTGGCAGGCCTGAGCCATGGTTAGAGGGGTAGGGCACTTAAGTAGGTGGCACAATGAGTGCGGCAGGCCCACTAATAGTATTTAATTCTCATGGCCCCAGGCACATGTAGTAAACCTTACAAGGGACTTATAGGAACATTAAATATGCCAATTGGGGTTGAGCCAATGCCACTATGTTTAAGAGAGAGACCGCAAGCCCTTTAGCACTGGTTAGCAATGGTAAAGTACACGTAGTTGCAAAGCCAGAAAAACAAGATCAGAAAAATGGATAGACCAGGCACAGAATTAGGGGAAGACCTCACAGGGCTCTCAGGTGTAACAGGGTCAAATAGTAAGGTGGTCACATGACAAAAGTGGTAAAGGCTCCGTTTTTAACAAATGGAACCCCATTACCCCTGCTCACTGTGGAACTTCCCTACCCCAAACCAGTTCTCAGAATGTGCCAAGTCAGGAGGGGACTCACAGCAACAACATACTTGCTAAATATGGCTTACTCAAAGCCTACTTTTTGTACACTTCTCATACTTTGGGAATCGATAATATAGCCTCTCCATACAGAAGAATAATGGTTCAAATAGACAGACCTAACAAAGGAAATGAAGAAAAAGACTATTAGAATTCCAAAAACCTTCATCCTCTCCGGGGAATCCTTGAAACTAAAAATTGAGTTTCAAATTTGAACACATTTTTTCCTAAATGAGTAGGGTCCGTAGCAACTCTATTAATCTTTTGAGAAACTAATTGCATAGCTTCATAGTCCACTGACGAGGGTAATACCAGTTGTTAAAGGCCATGAACTCTAGTGTAGGCCTGTCACATTGGTCAGGTACAATGAGGGACAGGGCCTTTAACAGGTACAGCGTAAGGACAATAAGGCTCTTAGAACATTCCATCCATTCAGGGTAGAATGCTGCAAAATTAAACAAGGATTAACAGAAAAACATTGGAACGTTGGAGCATTATTGACTTTGAGCTCCTCCATTGTCTCCAAAGGAGCACTCATCAATCCAGTGATAATAACAAAGCCAAAAATCTTTTTAATTTTAATTCTAGCAGTAAAGAGAAATCTACAAGAAACCTGATAAGTGATCTACAGTTAATCTTATAAATAAAACAACTCTTGCTTGCCAGGCGCGGATGCCAGTCAAAAGCACTTCCATTATTTCCATCAAAGTTAAAATAACACAGACTAAGGTTCAATCCTGCAAATTGAAGCCCTCATGGAAATAAGTGTAGAATCTGCGGCATTAATGCTGTTGAGCTCAAAATAGCACGTTGCACAATTGAAGTTCTAGAAGAAATAGCTGGACAATTAAGATACCTAAGAGAACGATACCTATACATTTTCACAAAGTCATTTGTGGAGTTCAGTACCTAGCATTTCATTCATAGTAGTTGTGAGTAAGTAGATTATTAGTTGGGGTGGATGGGCGTCCCTCACAAGCAATACTGTCACTATTTGTGTTAGGTCCCAATAGAAATCCCACTCCAATTTACAAAAATAATCTTTTATTTAACAAATTAAGCCCAAAACAATACAACTCCGATGAGGAGAATTAGGGAGATATGAATTTTCAAAGTTTTAAATAAAAGAAAATCGTGCCAAAAAGCACTATGTGACAACTAGAGGCAACTTGTTATGCTAGACTGACCCAGAGTCAAAAGTTCTGCCGTCTGCAGATGATCGCTGTTCGGACTCAGAGACTGAGTTCATCCTGGTCAAGAGTTACCTTCTTTGCTTAGAACCAGCTCTGGACATCGATGGATTTGTTAGGGCAAAGGCAGCATGCAGAGCTGGAGCGGGGCTCGACAGATCCGGGTTGCATGAAGACAGGGTCCAGATGCGGTCATTAACAACAGCATTAGAAGGTTGGGTTTCCATGCCAGACAGATCTTCAGTGTTAGAGTCCTTATCTGCGGCTGAATTGAGAAAGGTGCAGGATGAAATCTGTGTCCTCGAATAATTCTGGCATGGAGCGGATAACTTTGTTGGCACTATGGAGAAGTCAGGACCATTTGGAATGTACCCTCAGCGGATCGGCTTAGCAGGCTGGTCCAAGTCTTGTGTCAGTTCCCCAAGTAAAACATTGTTGAAAAAGTTTCTAAGCCACAGCATTTAGGTTTAGACAGGAGGACTATACACTGACACCAGCCAAAGGTTCCATGATCTCAAAAGCAGCACTTGGGAGTTAGGACTCATTTCAACAGAAGCCACCAGAAAGTTCCAGTTGTAACTCATCATCTGGGCTCCTGCAAGATAATGGGCTCCCTGTAGCTTTTGAGCCCCTGTAGCTTAACAGTAGGTCTGTGAACTGACCCCTGGAGTCCACTTCTTTGTCCTTGTTACAAGTGGCAGCAGGTCAAGTCCTTCAGGTTCTCTTCAGAGGTCACAACAGCAGGGTGAATTTATGCCTCGGGTTGGACTGTTCCCATAAAGCACAGGGTCAAAACTGATTTGCATAAAGCTGGGTCTGAAATGGGCTGGCAAAGTGAGGTAAAGAACGATGATCAATTCAACCCAGATCTTTGACTGGGGGAGAGTGTCTGATATGTTTCAGTGCTCCGTCCATCACCTTGTTGTGTTTGCTTTGTTCACCCTAAGTTGGCAGGGTATGTCCAGACCTAGGTCCCTTGCTCACTTTGCCACTGGATTCAAGCTAGTCTGGCTGATGAGGAGTGTTACCCCGAAACTGGTCCCAGGATGATTGTTTCCAGTCCAGGGAAAACCTGGCTAGGAAGTTTGGGCTGGACTGTTCCCATGAGGCACAGGGTCAAGACTGATTTGCATAAAGCTGGGTCTCAACTGAGGTGAAAAAGTGAGCTAAAGAACAATGATGGATTCAACCCAGATCTGTCACTGGGGGTGAGTGTCTTAAATGTTTCAGTGCTCCGTCCATTATCTCCTTGTGCTTGAATTTCCGTCTCCCCCAGGACCAGTAGTGTGCTGTGCAGTGTGCCAGATTTCTTCCTGACACTATCGTGTTGGAGGGTGACTCTTGGCCCCTCCATAACTAATAGAGATAAAGTTACCAAATGTAACCCTATACACTTTTACAGATGTGCTTGTGTACCATACTGCAAATAATCCCACATTATCACCCTCTACCTACATGGCAGACCTTCTACTTCCTTGATCAGATCTCCTGTGCCCACTCTAGAAGAGTGGCCAGGGAAATGAACAAACCCTCACATGCGGTCATTTAAAACGGCAAGGTTCCAAAATCCCACCTCATCTACCGAAGTATGGTCTGAGTTTATTCATGAAATAGACCTTGCTGGAATGAACTTTTCAGAATCTCGCATGAGTCCAACTCAAACAACCAGGAAACTCCTATTTTTAGGTGTAAACTTTAGGCACTTTCTAAAGATCAGAAGAACATGGCTCAGTAAAGAAGCCCTGAAGACACAGAAAGTAACATGTCAAGCAAGCCTGCTGGCATCATTTAACACTGGTCTGCGCTCCACATTTAGGACAGCAAAAAAGTTCAGTCAAAAGGATTAGACATTCTAATATAAACAAACTAAATATTTGCTGAGCGGCATATAAACGATTTACACATCACAGGACATACTAAGAATGACAATCTATAAAAGATCCCATGCCAGTGAACTGACTATGTAGTAAAGCGAATTACACAATACTGATGGTTAGCCGAGAATTTCTCACTTTGGTCTGTCATATTCAGATACTTGGGTTCACTATTAAGCTTACACTTCCACCTGCTATTTTGAGGTTCATCATCCTAGGAGTCCTAATAATCCATACTTTATAAACTTAAACACTGTTTCACTTCCCCATATTTAACTTGCCTTGATCAGTCCCTCGTTTGAGTTTCTGCTTCACCTTTACATTGCACTCATATTTCTACATTTCCTTTGAGTCCCTTACCCAGCCCCAATTTATCTGCTTTTCTGTCTAAAGACTTTTGAATGACATGTTGAGTACTCTGCGGTCATCCCTTTTGCGTCTGTGGCTCACAAACTTGTTTGCAATTGAATCAGAATAAACATTTCATGAGACTATTACTCAAACTTGATTCTCTTTGACTCTCAAATTCAGGCATTGGGATTCCCACACCTCAGCTATTTATGTTCTTTATGTAGGCTGCCGGGCTATTACCTTTCCTCTTTTTGTCTTGCATTCTCAGCTGACCAAATTCTATGTTAGGACTTTTCTCTTAATGTTTTTCCTCATCAGCCACTATTACTATGACTTCTTACCTCTTGTGAGGTTCAATTTCATTGCTTATTAAATCCTTAGCACATCACTAAGAGCTCCAAGATGACCAAACACGTATTCAGCATGCCAACTGTATTCCGACTGGAATACAGGTCGGGCAATCCTGCAGTGGCGGTACCACTGCGGTGCCTTTCTAAAGCTTATTAGAGAACCTTGGAAAGGCACTGTTGTGGGAACTCCACAGCCTGTTACTGCACTGACCAAGATGCACAATGTTGTGCATTTCATTCTGTGCAGGAACAGGTGGTGCATACAGACAGGGGGACACATCATGTGACCCCCTGCATACACCCCAGACCCTGAGTCACCAGGATGCCTTGTAGGGCCCCCTTAGCTTCCTAACCACCATGAACACTGTGGCGATGAGGAAACGTGTGATATGCTTGGTGGTGCCGCAAGGGACTGCCAGCATATTGTGACCGCAGACCACTGCAAGACTGTTGAGGGTTCGGGGCTCCTCAGGGGTAGCAGCGACTTCATGGTGGTGCGACCTCCAAAGTAGGAATGGAGTAGTCAGACTGCCAGTGAGAGGGTAGCCGAACCGCCACTGCGGGTTTGATGGTCGATCAGACCACCACATTTGTAATTAGCCCTTAACTCATAATTGATGCCTAATGTAATCTGGAAGTAGTATATTTAATTCACTGTCAACCGGACAAGCACAGCTAATGTCAATGATCTGTAAAATAAAATCGGGGGATCAAACATAACAATAAAATGGAGTGAGGAGACAACACTGCCGAAGGCTTCCAGTGCCTTTACTAGATCTTGGCTGTCTTCAACATCAGCCCCAAACAGTGGGAGGTGTTATCAATGTTTCATCTAGGTTCTCTCATGATTGCACCAGTCACATCTTTTAAAAAAAGATAATTGACTTTTTCCTCTTTTTAACTATCTGGTTGTTGTGTCTCATTTGAATTTTGGTATCAATCTGTCAACCACAAATATTCTTTATAATTTGTAAATGGACTTTGAGCTATTTACATTTTATTTCCAACTAGCTGTACCCGGCCACGCATTGCTGTGGCTCAGTCTTGTTAAATGGAAGAGAAAGAAAAGAGTAAACGCACGTTTCTAACATGTTTAATTTCACAATGCTTGTGGGTATACAATGTGTTTTTGTCCTTCCTAATATATGTAGACTATTGTCTATATGTGTCCCTTGTATTTGTTGCGCAGCAACCAAATCGATAGTGTCTGTTGGGGTTGCAAAGTGAACCAACTCCTCCCCCCTCCCTCCACCCACTTCCCGGTCTGCCATCCTGACACCAACTGTCCATTCTAATATATGTAGACTATTATCTATATGCGTCCCTTGTATTTGTTGCGCAGCACCCAAATCTATAGGGTCTGTTCGGCCTTTCAATTAAAAACACCCGCGTATTGGACACGCTCGTATTCGAATCCAATGTTGTGTATATATAAACACGTGCTAATGTTGCAAAGTGAACCAACTCCTCCCCCCTCCCTTCACCCACTTCCCGGTCTGCCATCCTGACACCAACTGTCCATCCTAATATATCTAGACTATTGTCTCTATGCGTCCTTTCGTAATGTTGCCAAGTGAACCAACTCCTTCCCCCTCCCTCCACCCACTTCCTGGTCTGACGCGCTAATATTGCAAAGTGAACCAACTCCTCCCCCCTCCCTCCACCCACTTCCGGGTCTGCCATCCTGACACCAACTGTCCATCCTAATCTATTTAGACTATTGTCTCTATGTGACCTTTCTTAATGTGGCAATGTGAGCCAACTCCTCCCCCCCCTCCACCCACTTCTCGGTCTGCCATCCTGACACCAACTGTCCATCCTAATATATGTAGACTATTGTCTATATGCGTCTCTTGTATTTGTTGCGCAGCAACCAAATCGATAGGGTTTGTTCGGTTTGCAAAGTGAACCAACTCCTCCCCCCAGCCTCCACCCACTTCCCGGTCTGCCATCCTGACACCAACCGTCCATCCTGATATATGTAGACTATTGTCTATATACATCCCTTGTATTTGTTGCGCAGCAACCAAATCAATAGGGTCTGTTCGGCCTTTCGATTAAAACCTGCACGTATTGGACACGCACGTATTCGAAACCAAGGTTGTGTATATATAACCACGCGCTAATGTTGCAAATTGAACGAACGCCTCCCCCCTCCCCCCACCCACTTCGTGGTCTGCCATCCTGACACCAACTGTCCATCCTAATATATGTAGACTATTGTCTCTATGCATCTATTGTAGTTGCTGCGCAGCAACCCAATCGTTAGGGTCTGTTTGTCCTTTAGATTAAAAACATGCGTGTATTTGACACGCGCGTATTTGAATCCAACGTTGTGTATATATAAACATGCGCTTATTCAAATTCAACATTGTGTCAAAATTTCAAATCAACCTGTGAAGAACTTTCGTCGATTTAAGATTTTTATCAAATGCACATTGACATTTTTATGTGTCTCTTAGTGGTTTCGATTAAAAACGCGCGTATTCGCCACGTGCGTATTTAAATCCAACATTGTGTATATAAAAACATGCGTGTATTCGAATGCAGCGTTGTGTCAAAATTTCAAACCAATCGGTAAAGAACTTTTTGAGATTTGAGATTATGAACAAACAAACAGTTACATTTTTATTTATATAGATTTGAAAAATTATATATAACCCATCACTGGAAGTAACAAAAAAACTATTTGGAACAAATAAATCCTGTCTCACCTCTCAATGGCTGACCAGATCTTCAACCCATCATCTCTGTAGTAAAAGTTGGGCAAGGACTCAACCTCACGGGATTTGAGATTGTCCGGGATGCAAAGGGAAGTGTAAGTTACGGATTGCATGTCTCTTGATATAAGCTCTATAAGCCCTGCTACTCCAATCGCTGTGCTCTGTGGGTGAAAATTGCAGTTTCTAGTTAGGTCCCTTTTTTTTCCAGACTGTTTCACTCCTAGACCAAAGTCATCACTCTATACATTTTATATATTGTTTCCTGGCCTATATCTAGGGTGTGTGCCAATATTTTACTCTTGTAGCTTTGAGTGTATGATAATATGCCACAGAGGGGCTGATGAAGGATTTACCTAATTGTTAATACATGATGTAGCTTCTTTCACTGTTTTGAGCATGAATGTAAAAAGTGTCCCTTGTGAAGTATTGGCATGGAGAATGTGTCCAGATTATTTAGTAACTAACGTTTGGAGTGGTGTATAATGTGTTTCTGTGTTGTCTGCCAATGGTGGGGGGTGCCATACATAGCCATGTTGAAGCTTTTGTATATTACCTAATTATATGAGATGTTGCATCTGAAGTTTAGTGCTCGCATTAGATTTATAATATATGTTGTGCTTCAGTGTACCATTACTTTAAGCTAACAATATAGTATTGTATGTAAAATATTCTGTTGAAAAATACATGGTAGTAAATGCTTGCATGAGCACCACAAGAGCCAGGTATAAGGCATCGATAGTATCATATTTAATGACAATATGTTCACCCTTTCTTCCATGTGTGAAACAACATGATTAGAAAAGATGGGCAGGAGAAGGTCTTTCTCCAGTGATCACAATGCCCACAAATCTGAAAATGAACCAAGTCCCACAGGAACGATGTTGTGAGAATATGGCACAAAATCAGCAGTTATGAATGAGCAAGACCAATCCAAGAGGCCATATACTGGACTACAGATGGCATGGCGGTGGCAATCGAAGAGTAAGGATGAGAGTGGTTCTAATTTACACAATGGGTCCTTGCATGTGGGCACTACTGGTCAAAGCTTGCTGTTTCCCATCCAGGTTAAGAGTTATCCACCTTAAGGACAGGTAACAAATATTTTTCCCAGAATATGCAAGGTATCCATAGTATGGAATTGTTTATTTTACAGGTTTATGTGGTGTTCTTCTATAGGCTGAACAGCACAAATAGCAAAGCATCCATCATCCATGTCATACTGCTAAAAGTCTTCTCTCGCTTCAGGATTAGTAGCCCTACTCAGATACAGCCTCTGAAAAACACCTAGAAACAATTCAGGTATCAGTGATAGGTTATGGAAATGTTCTACTTACCATAAAGTAGACATGCCCAATACAATGATCAAATCCCAATCCATTGTATGGCTCCCCCAACTACTTCAAGCGAAGTGAGCAGAGAGAAAGATGAACTGACAGGGAATATCTTCTAAGCCTATTTTCTTCAAGTACAGACACATGTCCACGTTCAGGGGCAATGATTCTTGTAAAAGACCAAACAAGAATCCTACTTCCTGCATCATTTATGTTGGAATTGTATATTTCTGATGAGGACAGGGACGATTCATGTTTAGGCTGCTGCTCACTTAAACATCTGCAAACAAAATACCTTTTTTGGTGAAGAGAAAAACATTAGTAGCTTGTGTGAAAAGGCTACAGGTGGATGCACTGTTTAATTATGTTTAACAAGTACATCTTTAAGTAAGAATATGTCATAAGGGAGTGAAAATGATAATATCATCCCTAGCAGGTTTTATACATTTCTTTTATGAAATCTGTGCCATCCATTTAATCTAGATGGGTCTGGTGGCTCAGTGGAGTAATGCATCTACGCCATGGATCTTTCTGACCTCATGGTCACAGGTTTGAATACTGGATGTTCCATTTAGCATTTCATACTTCAGAGATCAATAACATAATAATAAATATCTGTGTTTTCAGCGCCATAATGCCGTAGGGTGAACATGTGCTTTACAATTGCCTATGCTATGTTTATTATGTTATCTATCTTCATCATGGCCTCTTTTGGATGCCATCAACAGAGGTGGTCTACAAAGATTAGTTCCAATCTTACCGTATCAAAGGTTCCTCCTGGTCCAATAAGGCGTTCCCTGCCAAGAGTATTAATTTGCAAAGTGTAGCGATGGTGAGGGATCAGGAGCTAAAGAGAGACCGGGGGAGTTATTAGAGACACAGGTACAGTGGTTGCTTCGAGCAGATCTTATATTCTCACTGCATCAGCTCTTCTATAACATATAGCCATATACCCTGTTAATCTCAAGTCCTCCAAGTATCTCAAACATTCTTGATGTTTTGTACCCAACAATGCCTGGGAAGCATGACCAATGCGCTACCATTTATTGAGCTTGGAATCAACAGCCTCTTTGCACTGACTGATTTGTCTTTCTTACCTTGTACAGAGGATGGGCCATGGGGAGCTGCCTCAATGTAGAAATGCAGAACACCTCTGCAAAGAAGTGTGTAAGCAGTAAGTGGAAAAGAGCCTGGTGCATGGAAAAATCAGAGTTCCGAACCCACATCTTGGCAAGCAACCAGTCCCACTCATTATCGCTCGGCAGGAAGATGGGATTCTCTGGACCTGGAGTCTGATTTAGCTGCAGAGGAAGATGCACAAAGAGCCAGTTACTGGACTTTCATAGTTACTGACCAAGCAGCTGCAGTCAGAACTTAGCTCAAGAGTGAGACACAACACATTAGACTTAGAGAATGTTTCCATGGTGTTTACTGAAATAGAATGTCAAGAGCATTGCAAACGTTCTAACATTACACATTTCTTAATTCTCAAAAATCCTACAAGAGGGAAGTAAAAGATGACAAATGGTCTGAACCCGTTGTGAGACACGAATGTTAAACCAACAACAACAAGTAGGGTGCAGCCACTGAAAGCGTGTTAGCTCTCAGAAAAAGAGCTGCTAAAATTAGGTGACTATCCACCCATATGGACACAGTCCATTGTTGGAACTTTGTACACATGACAAGCAAGAACCATTAAAAAAATCAAGATGTGTCTTGTTGCAATCTCATAGGATCCATTTCATAAGGCTTTTTTGAACAATGAGTAGATTGACCTACCCTGTGAAATTGAGGAGTAAGTCAGCATACTCACAGAACAATCTTTATGAATCAAGCACAATATAAACAAGAGGGTTCTCTTGTAAAATATATTTTGCTACATGAGGAAGACACCATTGATTTAAATTTTGTAAACTGGTTTTCCGTTTGTGGGTTATGGTGTATAGAAGTGTATGTGAAGTCCAAAGAGCCTGTGAGATGAGAAAGACTGAGGCCACTTACAAAAATAGAAAGAATAAGAGGACAAGACATTGGCTTCTTGACAGGAAATCAACAGCCAGCTTACAAAGAAAGTACATCGCTCATAGATACTGGGCGATACTCAGAGCACTGATGAGAACGGTATTAACACTGAATTTGGCTTTGAGGAAAATATATTTACATTGCCTAATATTATTCTGTAATAGTCGGTTACATTGTGCATACATGTAATACAATGAATTAGTGGTTAAAATGCAAATTCCTAGAAGAGTGATTGATTGAGAGGGAGGTTACTGAGTTGTTTTCATTTGTTTCTTTGTTCAATCAGTCAACATCCATGTATCTTTTCTGGGAAATGCTTTTATAGTACTATGCATAGTAAAAATCCCAACGCAGGTAAAGACTAACTCTTTAGCACAAAACACCCCCCATTGTCATAAAGGCAAACCTTTGTGACCGTAAAGAGGTGTGTTGGTTCTAGCCAATAGGAAAACTAATAATCAATTCAGTTCAAGTAACAGGTGACACATTCTCTCAGAATACTGATCACTACTATTTATTCACATTCTGAACAATTAAGAAAGGTCTTGAAATTTCAAAATTCTAGGCAGGTTGGATGGCTCAAAGACAACACCTTACCTGGATTGCTAGGGGTACCATATCATTCTGAGGTGAGAGGTAGAGAAGACACAAGGGAGCAGCTATGTACTGCTGACGACCGTTCAATATATTTCCAGGTATGCCTTCCAATATCTTATAATCCGCAATAAAGATCTTTCCTCTCTGCAAATAGAGGAAACAGGACAGGTGAGCTAGGCATCGAAAGAGAGCATGCCATCAACAAAACTATCCAGAATTGCATGGTAGTGCAGGTGCAGAAGATATCACATCTGACCACTCACCCACCCATGACAACATTCTTGCCCAGATACAACTAAGTACGAAAGTATAAGTCAGTCACTAACAACACTTTAAAAAACTTTCAGTAGTGTCTGTACTTGAAAAGTATATATTTTTTTTAGAACTGGTAGCTCTTTATAAATGGGCACTGTATACAAACACATCCAGTAAAGATCCCTTTTGAATTTTCGAGCAACGTATTCCACTAAAATAGTCTGATTCAAGAAGAGGACTGTAAAGGAATTTGTCAAGAACACACATATTTTTCAACTGCACCTCTGGCTTTACATTTCCACTATTTAGTGGTAAGTGTGGTAAAGTTGTATTAAGTCTCACAGAAGACTTGAAATTCACCTTGTGTTGAATGTGTTCCAGGAGATTCTATAGGATAGAAAGTGTTCAGAAGAAGATGGTGCACTTATTGTGGTGTCAGGGAGTGAATCGCAGGTCTCTGCAAAGGGCTGGACATCCTCATGGGCTAGACTGCACCAGTGTTTAAGCAATTGAGGACAGCGATAGTGGGGCTCTGCTACTTGCACAGATAATCAAAAGGGAAGGGCAGTGGTTGGAGCAAAGCCCTGCATTGGAGGAAACATCTCACATTCGGGGTTCTTCATGCCTCTAGTTAAACAACAGGGACAAAAAGGGGGATGCCAATCCTTATGAAAGCCCCTTTTCAAGATTGTGGTCAGCACAGAGATTACTGTCAGAGGTTTCTAATTCAAGATGAAGTTGTCTTTTCCTGTGATATATGTTAGTTTCTGTTTGAATCTGAATTAAAGGACGCCTTGACAAGTAATGAAGACATTGTAATGCATTTATTCACTTCTTTGCCTTGTGTTTATCACCCACTTGCTACTATTGTTGTCCCTATTTTTTCTTCTTTTACAGTCAGATTTCCTATCGGATTTTCTTCTGAAAGTCTTTCGTTGGTTCTTTTTCTCTACTTAGATGTATGCGAGAGTTTGGTAGCTTGCTTACCTACTTATGCATAGATCTACATCTTCAGGCCAGAGCGACAGTATGCCATGAGAATTCTATGTCCTTTGAGGCTCCCTCCCCTACCACCCCAACTGGGACCAAATTAAGATTACACTCGACACATTTTGCATGTACTAACAAGTCCATGGTGGCACACTGGCTACTGGGAGGAGCCACACTTTCCACAGTCAATCATGATTGAAAATTGATAGACCTTCACAGAGTTGTATGTGTGTCAAGTCGACATCTCAATATCAAATGTCATCCCCGGTCTGGACAGAAATCTCACAACCCGGCCTGTTATGCAAGGCATAGTGTTACCTCACAGTATCTCACAGCGGGGGCACACTTGGAAGTAACGAAATGCCACATATAAACCAGCAGGCAGCAAGACTCTTGTCCAGACCAGAGATGGCTTTTACTACTGAGAATCGGGCTTGACACACAAACAAGTGTCTGTTCACAACCTTCCAGCACATATTTTCTTGCACTGAAAGAGCACTATGGTTCACCAGTGAGAGCACACCACAGATCTACCTGATTTACCATTTCAGCAGACGGCATTCGAGGCCAAGTTGAGCACTTGCTGCATGACTTATTACAGTACACTTAATATTAGCACGCTAGGTTGTTGAGTAATTTGGCGAATGAAAGAGAACAGACTCAAACGTGTCGTCCATATATAATATGGAGCCCACCAGAGAAGGCTGAAGAGGGAAGTAACTGAAGTTCCCAATAAATACTGTAAGGAGTCATCGCTATTACACAAACTGGTGACTTGATATTAAATGGACAATCTAAAGGCAGGACATTTTCAAGTTACAGGACTGGACATCTTGACCAAATAGTGATATTAGCAAGGACAGTGTGGAATTTGAATTTCAATGCATGAATTGTACAGAACATAAAGTAAAAGTTGATTAAAAAATGTTCTTTTAATTTGAAATTCGGTTAGATTTCTTTTGTCTACTCAACCAATATATCATTAGGAGGGAGCTATCTATTGGCTGAAGTACAAACCAAATATGCAAAATATGATGTCCAATAATGCTCAAGTGTACCACAGGTGAATATTTCAACTTAGAGAACCCTGTATTGCTTTATTTTCTCAACCAGCAGAACTCCAATGTGAGACCCGTGGGAGCACTGATGTTTAATGCCTACCCATTAGTGGTTCGGTAAATTATTTAAACCCTAGCAAAATCAACTTCCTTTCTTAAAGATAGAAGCACAATTCCTCCAACTAACTATAAATGATACCCTATAAAGCCTTGTTCTACAGCTTAGCAAGATAGCAAGGGAGAGCCTTGGCAAAGTGTCTCTCTGCCTACCACAGAACTCCTCCCAAAAGTTCATCCCTTCCAACCAAGTTAGGATTAAAAGGTAACAGTAAACACACCCCTTCCAGTTGGCCCAGCCCTCTGAGATCTGCATTTGAAAATGGATGAGACCAATGGCGTAAATACCTTTTGGCTTAAAGTACTCAAAGGAGAAGGTAAGAGGCAGAGTGCTAAATTCCCCCTTTCAAAAGGCTGTTGAGACAGAAGGAAGAAGCAGCAGCCTATTGTTTATTGCAGCATGAGTTTGGGCAGGAACATGTTGTGATAGATGTCTTTCAAACTGGGGGCTGGGTAAACCTCAAGAGTCCAAAGCTCAGGATGTCTATTGTCCTGAGGGAGAGTGAAGTATGTGGCCCATTCACAAACTTATCACTACTGCTTTCAGAAATCCCAGCCATGGAAGCAGATTATAAGCACAAGGGTAAACCTGATTTAACTGAAGGCAGGACTTGTACACAAAATTAATTCTTACAGAATATGAAAATACTGGGTAGAACAAGGACAATATTGATGAATTTGGATCACCTAATCACCTTATCCATCTAACATGCCCACACCACCCTATCGGGTGACCTCATCTATTCACAACATGATTCAGTGTGCCAGACAACCAATACACTAAAAAAGCCACTTCCTTGAGTCAACCTTATCTTCTCAACATCGCCAACAATCCAATGCAAACCACTTATGCCCTTGGACTGGACCAACCACTTTGTCATCCTCTTCTCCCCGATCAATGTAGTACTTAAAATTCAAGGTCAACACAAAAGAGAAGATCAAACTTTCAGATTCTTTAAGCACTTATCCATGGACAACCTAATTAGTGACCACATTTGTCACCCCGTCAAATACACTTTCAATGCAAATACCATTCTAACAATGGCAACATTGTTTTGGAAAGCAATGGAAACATTGTTTTGGAAAGCAATGAAAACATCCACACACCAAATACAGCAAAGTCTTTAGCACCTGGTCTTTTAAAGACATTGCTGAAAAACAATGCCATCTTCAGACAGGACACAAAATAGAGAATAAACAGAACATCTGAGGCCCTCTTGATACTGAAGTCCCTCTGTGAAACATGTGGAGAGCTCATCACATCAGCCAAATCAAAGTACTATGCCATCATCACTAATGAAGACATCAACAGAATAAAAATGCTGTTGAAGACAAGTATCACTTCAACTCCCTGCTGGACCCAGCTATTCATCACGGAAAAGTTAAATGTCATCAGCCACAGTGAAAAAATACAGAAATCCATCAACACATCAACAATACAAAGCCTGCCTCATCTTATACACTCACCTCTTTCTGTAGAATCCCACAATGGTCAGCCTTCACAGCCTTAGCTCTCCCAGATCAGACTGACATGCGTGACTTCTTCAAAGCCACTTCATACCATAATGTCTCAGCATCCTTCAAAGCTCTCTGGGGGTGCTCCTACAATTACTATTGTCAATGCTTCCATCACTCAAGGATTCTTCTCAGAAGCTCTCAAGACCGTCCAGATTCTCTGACTCCTAAAGAAACTTACACAAGGCCCAAATGAACTTGCCAACAACCGGCCCATCACTCATCTACCATCCACGAGCAGTATAACTGAAAAAGCATTCTATGCTCAACTCCACAACCATATCAATGATAAGTTATTACAATGCCCTGCATGACTACCAATCTGGCTTCTGATGATGCTGCAGCATGGATATTACCAGGTAAACCTTATACATCATAGACATGCCCTCTTGATCACAGATGTAGATAAACCCTGTATGCTGCTATTGCTTGACCTCTTGGCTGCCTTAGACACCGTTGACCATCCCTTCCTCATACACAACCTTGGGCTGTGAATAGGATTCACTGGCCATGTCCTTCACTTGTCTCAAAAGATCCCCATCATGTATAGAGTTCCAAGGTTTATACTGTCTCCTGTCTTCTTTACCACTTACATTGGACCATTTGGTGCTCTATGCAAGACATGGCTTGGCAGTTCCGGCTGGACTGTTCCCATGAGGCACAGGGTCAGACTGATTTGCATACGGCCATGTCTGAACTCGGGTGGTGGAGTGAGCTAAAGAATGGTGATGGATTAAACCCAGATCAGTTGACTGGGGGTGAGTGTTTGATTTGCTCAAATGCTCTGTCCATCATCCCCTGTGGTATCGCTTTGTTTGCCCTAAGTTGGCAGGGTATGCCCAGACGTGGGTCCCTTCCTCACTCTACCACTGGATTGATGAGGATTATGAATCCGAAACCGGTCCCAGGATGCTTGTTTCTGGTCCAGGGAAGATATGACTTGGCAGTTCGGCCTGGATTGTTCCCATAAGGCACGGGTCAGACTGATTTGCATATGGCCATGTCTGAACTGGGGTGGTGAAGGGAGCTAAAGAATGGTGATGGATTAAACCCAGATCAGTTGACTAGGGTGAGTGTTTGATTTGCTCAAACGCTCCGTCCATCATCCCCTTTGGTATCGCTATGCACAGGCAACAGCATCAAGATCCACCAATATAGCTATTAAACACATCTCTATTCTCCTCTGTTTCACATATCCAACACCTCAAACACTGCCTGTACATCATATAGACCGGGATGTCCAGCACCTAACTGAAGCTCAACCCAGCCAAGACTCAATTTATATTATTTGCCAAGAACAACAACAAGATGCAGTACACCTGGCTAAATGACATGAACCTTGACAGCTTGATACCCAACTGTTACTGAATGCCAATTCACTTGGATGCACTCTAGGCACCAATCTCACCTCACTGAAAAAAATAAGACAGTCTGGTAGCAGCTCGCTCTACCAAAACAGAAACTGTTTCTTCCATAAAGCAGCTAAAGAGCTGATATTCAAGCCCTTCTACTCACACAACTCAATGGTTGTAATGCCGTACTCTATGGCCTTCCAGACTAGGCAGTGGCACCACTTAGGACTTAGAAGCATCTTACGTGTAGTAGTAAGTATCATCCAGGGGACTGAAGAACTAGAACTACATCACTTCCATCATGAAGGCACTTCATTGGCTCCACTTGCCAGCCAGCACCATATTTAAAACCAGCTCGATAATTAACAAAGTGTAAAAAGGTCTTTGCTATGGAGAGCAATCGGTGGATGCTATTGTGGTTGCTATAAAAAACACAATTTTAAAATTTTTTTTTTTTTTGCAATACTTCTTAATTGCATAATGTTTCCAAAGTTTTCTCTGTACTTTCCGTTAATTTTTTATAATTTTTTTATAAAACACCAAAAATACAAAAAAGTGTTGAACAAATACAAAAAAGTTATAAACAAAAAAATGGTTCTTATTAGAACCGCCTGTTTGGTTAAAAATAGACAAATTTGTATATGCTGTATGAATGGCGGCAAGTGTAATATATGGAGAAGTGCATAGGTAGTGCATGTGTGATTGCATGAGTGCATGGGTTATGCCTGGGTGATTGGAGAAGTGCATGTGTACTACCTGAATGATTGCATGACTACATGGGTAATGCCTAGGTGATTGCAAGAGTGTATGGCTATTGGCTGGGTGATTGCATGATTGCAGGGGTAGTGCCTACTTGATTAGACAAGTGCATAGATAGTGCCTGAGTGATTAAAAGGGTGCATGGGTAATGCCTGGGTGATTGCATGAGTGCATGGGTAGTGCCTGCGTGATTTGTTGAGTGTATGGGTAGTGCCTGGGTTATTGTTTAAGTGCATGGGTACTGGATGGGTGATTTGAGGAATGCATGAATAGTGCCTGGGTGATTGGATTAGTGGAAGGGTAGTGACCGGGTGATTGGAGGAGTGCATGGATACTGCTTGTGTGATTGGAGGAGTGCAAGGGGAGTGCCTGGGTTTTTGCATGACTGCATAGCTAGTGCCTGAACGATTGCATGAGTACAAGGATAGTGCCTGGGTGATTGGAGGAGTGCATGGGTAATTCCTGGTTGCGTTGAGGAGTGCATGAGTAGTGCCCAGGTGATTGCATGAGTTCATAGGTAGTGTTTCGGCGATTTTATAAGTGCACGGGTACTGCCTGGGTGATTGAAGGACTGCATGAATACTGCCTGGGTGATTGGAGAAGTGCAGGGATAGTGTCTGGGTGATTTACGGAGTGCATAGCTAATTCATATGTGATTGCATGAGTGCATGAGTGCAGGGGTAATGTCTGGGTGATTGGTGGAGTGTATGGATAGTGCTTGGGTATTTGGAAGAGTGCAAGGCTAGTGCTTAGGTTATCATAGGGCAATGAGATCAGAAGGAAGGGACTTACAGCTATCAAGTCTTCCAATTATTGAGCTCCTACCTGAATCCACCCCATACGTAGTGGTTTAAGGGAATGTTCCCTCTCTCCCCAAAGGGGCTAATGAAGACCACAGGCAGTTAATGAATAAATTAACTCACTGGTTCACACATAATACCACCTTGGGTGCCGCCGTGGTCAGAAACATCCTTATGGCAAGTAGGGTCAGTTGGATAGGGAGCTCACGCAAAATGGGTTGGGGTGACTGTGTTATTGTAAATTTTGATAATCACCACACTGCGGGTCGTATTTTATCTAGGGCCATCAGCCTCACCCCCCCTATTGGGATCTGTTATAAGGGCTTTACCCCTGGGCTACTTCTACAAGCCAGTCCCTTATAGGGACGTGCCTGAAAATGTCCCTAGGGTCCCTCCTCGAGGTGGGTGGTCAAATAGACTAGTACCTAGGCAACAGCCTATTTCTATGGTCTAATCACCTTCTGAAGTAGATAAACAGTTTGGTTCCGACCCTTCAGTACCATTAAACAACAGATTTGCAGCCCTAACTGGCTTGGAGGACTGTGATTGACTGAGGGAGCTTCCATCCCCTGAGCTGGAGCATGATGTTTCTGACCAGTTCTCAGTGGAGTATATGATATGGCCTAGCAGATGTGAGATCTAATAATTATTTATCCTGGAATATTGCAGGGTTGGCCAATAAGCTCCAAGATCCACGGTGGGTGCAATATGTGAAGCAATTTATGGTATTTAGCCTCCAAGAAACAGGGTCAGTGGATTGTGATTGATTTCTGGAAGGTTATAAGGCTTGTTTTGTCCCGGCCACCCCCTCGGTGAGGGGAAGACCAAAGGCTGGTCTAGCTGTATACATTTCTGTGGCTGTTGATTGTCAGATCCAGGTGATGCCAACTACACACAGTAGAATACTGGCATTGTCCGCCAAAAGGGGGGATACCAGATGGGGTATTGTTAATTTCTACAACTCGGTGGCTTGTCTTCATGAAAACTGTAACATCACTACCCTGGGAGCGTTTATAAGAGAATTCTTGGGTCACAGTCTACATAATCTTGTGGTTTGAGGGGATGTTATTATACACCCCTGTGGTAACCCAACAACATTCTGTATCTAGGAACTGGGCTGTCCCCGTTGGTGGGGTTTTCACTTTGAACATCATGCCCAGGGCGAACTGTTGAACAACATGATAAATGAATTGGATGTGGTGGCTTTGATGTCCTTAACTGATCCACATACCAAGTTTTATGTGCCGACTTTTAAAGGGCAAGGTAGGGGGTCATTTATTGAACACATTTTAATTTCCTCTTCGAAGAAATCTTTTTTTCACGGTTTTAATATTGTGGAGTGTGAGTTTAGTGACCATAATCCACTAACTGTTTATACGATGGGCCCATTAACAGATAAGTCTGAGGCTGCTCCAATCAGGGGTGTACAGACCGATGGATGGTAAGTGCAGACTAAAATGGTCCCAGGTGTCCCCAGATAAATTTTATAATTAAGTAAAAATATCCTGTGCACATGAATTAATAATATGTACAGCTGAGGGTTTTTCCCCTAATGAGATTATTGGTGCATATGTGTCAATAGCGCAAAAGGTGGATACAATTTTAAGTGTTCCAGCTAGTAGAAATACTATGCAGGGTCCCAGATGGTTTGATTGCCACTGCTCTAAAGAAGCAAAGAGGCTGAAGGAGTGGCAGCCAAACCAAGAACTCAATCAGAGTTTGTCGAAAGGAATATAAGTTAGCCCTGGCCAAACGGAAGGGTGCCTTGAAGGAGGAAGCTTGGAGGGAGCTGATCGACTCAAGCACTCTTAGGAGCAGTTTGAGGTTCTGGAGTGTTGTGAACCGTCCCCTCTTTGATCAGGAATGGGGGGCCTTAACTCACATATCACAGAGGAGGAGTGGGTACTTTATTTTAAATCCATGTTTGATTGCTCTCTTGAGCCTAACCCCCAAGAAAGCCAGGTTACGAAAGACCAAGTAATAATTTTTGAAAGGGGGGTGATCCTGGACAGAATCATAGGACTATCCATTAACAAAGCACCAGGCCAGATGGGATCCCCCAGACTTATTTAAGTCAGACCCCCCCGTTCTGGACCCCGATACTGAAGTCAGTATTTAATACAGTGGCAAGGAATGGCTGCCCCCAGTCTTGGTCATCCTTCACTATAGTCTCTGTCTTTAAGAAGGGCAATAAAAATAGTATCCATTGTTATAGACTGATTTCGCTTCTTGACTCGGTGGTTAAAGTAGTAGGACGGATTCTTTTACAGAGGTTATCAACTTGGGCAGAGGAACATAAGAGCATGTCGGATGTCGGATGTCCAATATGGATTCCGGCCGGGACGCTCTACAGTTGCTCAGTGTCTGAATTTATCTATGATACTGAGCAAATATACTGTTGCTCGCCCCGGAACCATCCATCTTGCCTTCATGGACCGGTCATCTGCGTTTGACTGTTTAAGCAGGGACAAGGTGTAGCAGTCCATGAGGGCAATGGGGGTGGAGAACAGTATAGGCAATTTTCTCCAGGACCTGCACTTATCAACTAAAGCTAATGCCAGGTTCTCGCAGGACTTGCAGGTCTCCAGGGACTTTGAGAATAAGAGGGGAGTCCGGCAGGGATGCATACTGGCGTCTTTTTTATTTAACTTTTATATAAATGAACTGGATAGTGCATTAAGGGTAACTGGAGCGGATTACCCCTATGTAGGATGGCGAGGCATCCCTGTCCTGCTTTATGTGGACGACGCCGTCCTCATATCCAGGACCGAAATGAGTCTGCAATCCCTTTTAACCACATTCTCTAGATTCATGCTTGACCGGGACTTGGCATTAATAATACCAAGTCCTACATAATGAAAGTGGGACAACAATCAAAAAAGAGCTTTTATTTTATGTCGGCCCTGCCAAGATCCCCCGCAAGAATGTATTCTCCTATTTAGGGATTCTATTTGACGACCAACTCAAATGAGGTCCCCTAATTTTGAGGAAAAAAAGGAGATCTGGCTCAGGTAAACACAGCAATTTTTAACTTTGCCTCTAGAATAGGGAAGAAACCGACAGGAGCTATGTTGCAAGTTTATCAAGCTAAAAGCCTGGCCATAGCCACCTATGGTAGTGAAATCTGGGGATACACTGCCATAGATTGCCTTCAGGTAGTGGAGAAGGACTTCTTGAAACGTTTACTAAGTGTTCAATGTGGAACCTCTAATTTAGCGGTCCACGAGGAACAGGGGGTCCCCTACCTTAGTGATGCTATTGCTCTGCGACCCCATATCTTTTGGCTTAGGTGTTAGCTGAATACAGATTTAACTCTCAATCACTTAATACGAAGAGAGTGTATGTCTCTTGATAACTCAGCCCTTATTCCCCGGCTTATGTATATCAAAAGAAGTTTTGAAGGGATAGGGCGGGGTGATCTATTCGCCAACCCTGACGCTATCGTCAAGAAGGATGTGGAACTAACCAAGATAGCCTTTCTGACTTTAAGGAAAATGGACAGGGAAGCCGAGGAGGTGCTGAAATCTAGTGTCCGGATGTATTTAATGCTTTAAAAAAAAAACAATGACGGAACACGATCTTATGGGGTCCCTGTCAACTCAAGAGAACTTCCTGTTAACTAGGTTCTGGATGAACCTCTTCCACCTTTTGTTAGCCAGACCAAAGGGTTTTAGCAGAGGTCAAGTGCTAGCTCCCTGCGGCTGCGACGGTCAGTCTCCGCAGGATTTGCTGCACTTTCTGTTCTCATGCAAACTGTATGAATTTCCCCGCAAGCATTTTCTGGTTCCCATTTTGAAAAGAATGAATTTAAGACAGGTGCGTCCGGCCCTCCTGTATCTTCAATTATTTAAAGAAGACTGTATCTTTTTTATATCAGTGTTTTTAAAAGCTTCTGTGAAATCCGGGACCTCTATGGATGTGTAAAGTCGGTTTAACTTGGCATGTTTATTAATTCAGTTGATTTACTGAGGTACAGAACAATTTGTAAAATTATTATTAATTTTTTAACTGTTTTTTTGTACTTGTATCTGTGCAACTTTTATGGTTTTACAAACGAAAGCCGAATAAAGTTTATTTGAATTGAACTGAATTGATTGGAGGAGTGCATGGGTGATTCCTGGTTGCATGGAGGAGTGCATGAGTAGTGCCCAGGTGATTGCATGAGTGGATAGGTAGTGCCTGGGCGATTTATAAGTGCATGGGTACTGCCTGGGTGATTGAAGGACTGCATGAATACTGGCAGGGTGATTTGAGAAGTGCAAGGATAGTGTCTGGGTGATTTCAGGAGAGCACAGCTAATGCATGGGTGATTGCATGAGTGCAGGGGTAATATCTGGGTGATTGGTGGGGTGCATGGATAGTGCTTGGGTGATTGGAGGAGTGCAAGGGTAGTGCTTAGGTTATTGTATGAGTACATAGGTACTGCCTGGGTGATTTTATAAGTGCATGAGTACTGCCTGGGTGATTGAAGGACTGCATGAATACTGCCTGGGTGATTGGAGAAGTGCAAGGATAGTGTTGGGGTGATTTAAGGAGTGCATAGCTAATGCAAGGGTGATTGCATGAGTGCAGAGGTAATGTCTGGGTGATTGGTGGGGTGCATGGATAGTGCTTGGGTGATTGGAGGAGTGCAAGGGCAGTGCTTAGGTTATTGTATGAGTGCATAGGTACTGCCTGGGTGATTGTATGAGTGCATAGGTAGTGCCTGGGTGATTTTATAATCATATTGGTACTGGCAGGGTGATTTCAGGAGTACCTGGGTAATGCCTGGGTGATTGCATGAGTGCAGAGGTAGTGCCTGGGTGATTAGAGGGATGCATAGGTAGTGCCTGGGTGTTTTATAAGTGCATGGGTACTGCCTAAGTGATTGAAGGGCTGCATGGGTAATACCTTGGTGACTGCATGAGTGCAGGGGTAATGTCTGGGTAATTGGAGGAGTGCATGAGTAATGTATGGGTGATAGCATGAGTGCAGGGGTAATGTTTGGGTGGTTGCATGAAAATAGTGGTAGTGCCTGGGTGATTGGAGGAGTGCATATGTAGTACCTGGGCGATTTTGTAAGTGCATGGGCACTGGCTGGGTGATTGGAGGAGTACAGGGGTAGTGCCTGAATGATTGGAGGAGTGCAAGGGTACTGCCTGTGTGATTTTATAAGTGCATGGATACTGGATGGGTGAGTGGAGGAGTGCAAGAGTAGTGCCTGTGTGATATTAAAAGTGTATGGGTAGTGGCTGGGTGCTTGAAGTAGTATGTGGGTAATGACTGAGTGATTGCATGAGTGCAGTGATAATGTGTGGGTTATTGGATTAGTGCATGAGTAATGTCTGGGTGATAACATGAGTGCAGGGGTAATGCCTGGGTGATTGCATGAGTGCAGGTTTAGTGCCTGGGTTAATTTCATGGGTACACGAGTAGTTTCTAGGTGATTGGAGGAATGCAAGGGTAGTGCCTGGTTGACTATATAAGTGTATGGGTAGTGGCTGGGTGATTGAAGATGTGCATGGGTAATCACAGGGTGATTGCATGTGTGCAGACATAATGTGTGGGGGTAATGTCTGGGTAATTGAAGGAGTGCATGAGTAATGTCTGATTGATTGCACAAGTAAAAGAGTAGTGCCTGGGTGATTGAAGGAGAGTAAAGGTAGTGCCTGGGTGATTTTATTGATGTATGGGTACTGGTAGGTAGTGCCTGGGTGATTTTAAAAGTGCATGGGTACTGCCTGGGTGACTGAAGGAGTGCATGGGTAATGCCTAGGTGATTGAATGAGTGCAGGGGTAATGTCTAGGTGATTGGAGAAGTGCATGAGTAATGTCTGGGTGATTGCATGAGTGCAGGGGTAATGTCTGGGTGGTTGCATGAGTGTAATGGTAGTGCCTGGGTGATTGGAGGAGTGTGATGGTGTGATTTTATAAGTGCATGGGTACTGGCTGGGTGATTTGAAGAGTACAGATATAGTGCCTGAGTGATTGGAGGAGTGCAAGGGTAGTGCCTGGGTGATTTTATAAGTGCATGGCTACTGGGAGGATGATTGCAGGAGTACAGGGGTAGTGCCTGGGTGATTAAAGGAATGCAAGGGTGGTGCATTAGTGATTATACAAGTGTGAGGGTAGTGGCTGGGTGATTGAAGAAGTGCTTTGGTAATGCCTGGGTGATTGCAAGAGTGCAGGGATAATGTGTGGGTGATCGGAGGAGTGCATGAGTAATGTCTGGGTGATTGCATGAGTGCAGGGATAATGCCTGGGTGATAGCATGAGTGCAAGGAAAGTGCCTGGGTGATTGCATGGGTATAAGAGTAGCCTGGGTGATTGGAGGAGTGCAAGGGAAGTGTCCGCTTGATTATAAAAGTGCATGGGTAGTGCCCAGGTGATTGCATGAGTGCAGGAGTAATGACCGGGTGATTGCATGAGTCCAGGGGAAGTTCCTGGATGATTGCATGAGTACAAAAGTAGTGCCTGGGTGATTGGAGAAGTGCAAAGGTAGTGGCTGGGTGACTGAAGGAGTGCATGGGCAGTGCCTGGGTGATTGCATGAGTGCAGAGGTAGTGTGTGGGTTATTGCAGGAGTACATAATAGTGTCTGGGTGATTGCATGAGTACAGGGGAAGTGCCTGGGTGATCTGAGGGGTGCATTTGTAGTGACTTGGTGAATTATAAGTGCATGGGGTTTGCCTGGGTGATTGGAGAAGTGCATATATATTGCCTGTGTGATTGGAGGAGTGCAGCGCTAATGCATGGGTTATTGCATGAGTGCAGGGTAATGTATGGGGGATTGGAACAGTGTATACGTAATGCCTGGGTTATTGCATGAGTGCATAGGTAGTGCCTGGGTGATTGCATGAGTAAAGGGGTAGTGCCTGGGTGATTGCATGAGTGCAGAGGTAGTGCATTGATTATTGGAAGAGTGTACAGGTAGTGCCTGAATGATTGAAATACTGCATGGGTACTGCTTGGGTGTTTGCATGAGTGCAGCAGAAGTACCTGAGTGCACCTATGAGTGTATGGGTAGTGTGCGAGTAATTGCATGAGTGCGTCAGTGGTGCCTGAGTGATTGTACCAGTACATGGATAGTGCCTGGCTAAATTGAAAAAGTGTGGGAATAGTACCTAGCTATATAATGAGTGCATGGTTAGTGATAGAAGGAATAGATGAGTGTAGTAAAAAGTGGCTCTAAACATTATTTCACATTATGATGCTTACTACATTATATCTTCTTACCTTTTTTATTAATGTAGATACAAAAATCATTGGAACTATTTTACAGTAGTTTACTTGTAAAGTGAATTTAAAATATTTTCAAACTTCACCATTACCCTCTGTAAGAAACAAGAAGAAAAACTGTTATTGAATATAATATTATAGTCTTAAGAACAAAACATAATTTTAGAATTACATAACATTTTCAGTTTCCCTCTTTTGTTGTTCTCAGATTCTACTCAATTTCACCATAAACAGTGATTTCAAGGTAGATCATCATACAACAGCGGGGGAGAAAAAACAATCAATGAGATTGTTAAAAAAAGAAAATCAAAGTTGAGCATTATTTAGAACATTTGGTAACTATGTGTTTACCTATCTACATTTTCTACATTACATTCTTCAACTAAATTGAGTCTTTTATTTCTCTCAAGTACATTTTGTAAAATGTACACTCTCATTTACACTGTGCATAATATAAAGATCAAATATATAAACTTCTTGTTTCACACACAATTTTCCAAATGCAATATGAATTAGCATGAACAATAATCCAAACACAAATTTTTCACATCTTCCCAATATGCCGAATAATGTTTCCAAATCTTTTGATCTGAAAATATCCAAAATAAACTTGTTAATTCGTATGCACATCTTCCCAGTAGGCCGAATGATTTTTCAAAACTTTGGCATCAAAATATCAGATATTAATTTGTAAGGCAACCTACATTTGAATTCCAAATGGGCATCATTGTAATATGTCCATCCGTTATTGCACTTTAAATACACAGTATGGTGTCCAGAAGTTGTAGTAGGTATATCATGGTAAATAATAGCCACTGCTTTAAAAGTTCTTCCTGAAATTGATACTTGACTTGCCACGAAAATTCTAATTTGGTGTCCAATTTTGTTCCATTTGCTCTACAACGTTCTAGCATTAAAATTACATATTTTCCAAATCTTTCTATATATATAATTTTTTTTTATATATTGTTGGTTGGCATTTCTGATTGACAAGGAGAACATTTCATATCTTGATTAGCTGTTTTTACTAATTTGTTAAACAACACTGATTTGCAATCTGGTATCGTCAATTTCAGTGGTAGAAGAAAATGAACACTCTTCACATTTATGATATTATCTGTAATTTAGTTCAAATAAGTTTTCAATTTCTATTCCTTCATCTTCCAATACTGTAAGCATAAACATAAGATTTTCGTGTGCTTCTTGTTGTATATTCAATGTAAACTTCAGTGAAGCAGTGCATCTATCCAAAAGATGCCGAATGCCAGTAGCAGTATGGATGTTACTTCTATCAGTTACCAACTTTTGAAAAATATAATGTAGTAAAGAACAGAATCGTTTTTCTCGATTTTACATAATTTCATGATGAATATGTTCTAGATAAAACACAACGTTCACAAATACATTAGCATAGCAGTTGACACCTGAACTATTTTCTAACTGGTATCCTACAATATCATCAACAGTGTCCATTTTCATTTTCTTTGCACCTTCACAATTTTTTTTTTTTTTTTTACCTCAGTGGAATGTTTGCCATATTTCCATTTCGGACACACTATACGTTTCTCATATATGGAATATTCACCTAAGTTGGAGCATAAAGTCTAGTTAACCGATTATACTCCCATGCACAGTTTGCATCCAAACTAATCTTTTTCTCATCAAAATCAATCAAATACAAACCAGAAAATGTTCTTACTCGAGACAATGCAATGTATATCTTAAACACTGTACTTCCAGTATTTACCAAAGCAATGTCTACACTTAAACATTGAGATTTAAGAATGGTTACTGCATATGCTGAAGAAAGAAGAAACTGTTTTCTGCGAACATATATTTACTAAACCTTCTTCTGTATTCAAATAACACTGTAAAATTACCCGACAGTTTACCGCAAGACTTTTTCTTTTTCCTCACATGTTGTTGCTTCTGTAATTATTGCTGTTGAGTTTTCTTCAAATTATAGTCCTTTTTCTGTTGTTTTCTCTTTTCTGTTTTTCTAGCCATGATAAGTTTATTTTAATGATGATGAACAATATCTGTAAAAAATAAATATATATAATATTATTTTAATAAATCTATCAAATATGCTATTCTATTGCTAAACAAAGACATTCTACATAGAAACATTTAAACACTTCCTTTTGAAATCACAATTAATTTACTGAAGTACACAGGTACTAATTAAATAATTATTGGAATGAATAAGTGTTATACAAATGCATAGTCAGTGAATGAGCACCTAGATTACTGGTACATAACTGCATGGCGACTTTATAAGTGCTTATGTTTCTGCAGAGTGATTAGATAAGGACATGCTTTTGTCAGGATGATTGTAGGAGTAGACACAGACTCACAGTGTGATTCCATACAAGCATGACTATTACCTGGACTTTTGCAGGACTGACTCAGTAGTCTGCAGGGGGTTAAGCGACCACATACATTGAGCACATTTGACTGTACCACTGCTTGTCTCAGTGCCTGAGTCATTCTGCAAGTGCATAGACAGTGACTGAGTTCCTAGAGTGCTAGTAGTTGACAGCAGGATAAGTTTATAAGCGCTATGTTTCAGCAGAGTGATTAGATAAGGACATGCTTCTGTCAGGATGATTGTAGGAGTGGACACAGACTCACAGTGTGATTCCAGACAAGCATGACTATTACCTGGACTTTTGCAGGATTGACTCAGTAGTCTGCAGGGGGTTTGGCACTGCATACTTTGTGCACAGTTGACTGTACCACTGCTTGTCTCAATGCCTGAGTCATTCAGCAAGTGCATAGACAGTGACTGGGTTCCTAGAGGGCTAGTAGTCGACAGCAGGACATGTTTATAAGTGCTTATGTTTCAGCAGAGTGATTAAATAAGGACATGCTTCTGTCAGAATGGTTGCAATAGTGGACACAGACTCACCGTGTGATTCCAGGCAAGAATGACTATTACCTGGAGTTTTGCAGAACTGACTCAGTAGTCTGCAGGGGGTTAGGGGACCGCATACATTGTGTACATTTGACTGTACCAACCACATTGCATAGAGAATTTATAAGTACTTAGGTATTACTACACTGAATGAATTAGAGTATGGTGTTCAATGGGTGATTGAAGGAGTGTCTCGGTACTAACAAGGCAATACCTGCTCAGCAAACAAACTATTTACAGAATAAAACTACTGCATACATCTCTACTGCTACATTACCTTTCTACAACTACTTTTAATATTACATGTAGCTAAATACAAAGCAGAAACCTTTCACATTTCTCTAGTATAAGTCTCACCATATCACTGAAAAACATAAATGAGTATCTCTCTACAGAACACTATCTACGCCACATAAATTCACAATACAAGCTTCAAATTGAAACCAAACACCAAAAATGATGTTGCATATTTTAACTATACCTCTGTAGACACTTATAAAAACTACTCTCATCACTAATACCTCGACATATACATTTCCAATTAGAAATCAACACCTAAAATTATGCGCTATACTACTAATGTACATATACACACATTAAAACAATCAGTCATAATCATCAATTCCTACTCCAAAACACACATAATACTATGCAAAGTGTATAGTAAACAGCATTTAAACACATTTCAAAAAACTGCATTAAGTATTTTTTCATTAGAAAATATATGACTGACTTCTAATTTTATTAATTATATGTTATGTTTAAAAGCAAAGGCACCACATAGTATACCTCACAAATAAATAACTCACCTTTCAAATTGATTTGTAGATTATGAAGTATCTGAATCACACACCAGATTTTCTTATGCACACAATGAATATAGAGCATTACTCTTAGCAAAAACAAAAAATGGCAAAGTTTCCCTCTCATTCTGCACATATATACATTTAAATATCGAATCACATTGCTTCCCAGTTTAATTCAAATTCTAAGACACATTTCTATTGGTTACACATATCAACCCTTGCCAACTGACCTCTAACTGAACCAAAATTGCTTCTGGAATTTTCTGGAGTCGCGCCTGGTCCGTGCTTCGTAAGCGATGGAACCGCAGATCCAGACATGACCTCAAAAGTATATTACAAATACTTTGAACATTTTATTTCATAACACAATACTACTAACTATGCCAGTGACTTGGGAACTCTCACTGCAATTACATTTTACATTATTATTTATAAGAAATACAAATTTTAATGGCACACATAACTTCCAACCCTACCCCCATTCTGCTTAATGTCCATTTCCATAGTAACAGTTCATGGAACACTCAACTGCACACACAGGTCACCAGTTCAGCATTCAATGTTGCGAATTCAAACAGAAAGTGTGCTTGACTTTTCAAAATACCAGCTTATCCTATCTAATGTACCTTTCAAACAGTTTTTACTATCCAATAAGAAACATTTTAAAACACAGAAACATACATCCTATTTTTCACTCTATAATGTTCTCAAACAGCCAATCACTTCTCTTCTTTTTTTAAAACTGCATCTTTCGATTACCAACTCGGGCAGTCCAGGACTCTTGCATCTGACTTAGCGCCAAGATGCCTTAGGGCATTCGTGCGCTTTACACATTTGTAATCAAATCAAATCAAATCTTGTCAACCATTTTAGAGACCTCTTATTTTACCAACTGCCTACTTCACCTACAGACATCTTTTCAATCAATCAATCAATCAATCAAAGCATTTATATAGCGCACTACTCACCCGGAGGGTCTCAAGGCGCTAGGGGAGGGGGGGTCCGCTACTGCTCGAACAGCCAGGTCTTGAGCTGCTTCCTGAAGGCAAGGTGGTCCTGGGTCAGGCGGAGGTGGGTCGGGAGGGAGTTCCAAGTCTTGGCGGCCAGGTAGGAGAAGGACCTTCCTCCTGTGGTGGCTCTTCGGATGCGGGGGACGGAGGCGAGGGCATGGCCGGTCGATCGTAGCTGGCGTGTGGGAGCATAGAAGTTGAGGCGGCTGTTGAGGTATCCTGGGCCTTGCTTGTGTAGGGCCTTGTGTGCGTGGGTGAGGAGACGGAAGGTGATTCTCTTGTTGACCGGGAGCCAGTGCAGATCTCTCAGGTGTCCGGAGATGTGGCTGCGTCGGGGGATGTCCAGGATGAGTCGTGCTGAGGCGTTCTGAATCTGCTGGAGTCTCTTCTGGAGTTTGGCGGTGGTTCCGGCGTAGAGGGAGTTGCCGTAGTCCAGACGACTGGTGACGAGGGCCTGGGTGACCGTCTTCCTGGTCTCGGTGGGGATCCACCGGAAGATCTTACGTAGCATGCGCAGTATGTTGAAGCACGACGAGGAGACGGCGTTGACTTGTCTGGTCATGGAGAGGGAGGAGTCCAGGATGAAGCCCAGGTTGCGTGCGTGGTCTGTTGGTTTGGGTGCGCTGCCCAGGGCGGGGGGCCACCAGGAGACGTCCCAGGCGGAGGGTGAAGATCCCAGGATGAGGACTTCCGTCTTGTCCGAATTCAGTTTCAGGCGGCTGTTCATCATCCACTTGGCTACGTCTGTCATCCCTTCGTGTAGGTTGGCTCTGGCGGTGGCGGGGTCGTTGGTGAGGGAGAGGATCAGCTGGGTGTCGCCGGCGTAGGAGATGATGTTGAGGTTGTGTTGGCGTGCGATGGCTGCGAGGGGGCTCATGTAGACGTTGAAGAGGGTTGGGCTGAGCGAGGAGCCTTGAGGAACGCCGCAGATGACTTCGGTGGCTTCTGATCTGAACGGGGGGAGGCGGACTCTCTGTGTCCTTCCGGCGAGGAACGAGATGATCCATTCCAGTGCCTTCTCCTGGATTCCGACGTTGCTGAGGCGCGGCACTAGGGTACGGTGGCAGACAGTGTCGAAGGCTGCGGAGAGGTCTAGGAGGATGAGGGCCGCTGTTTCTCCGTTGTCGAGCAGGGCTCGGATGTCATCGGTGGCTGCGATCAGGGCGGTCTCGGTGCTGTGGTTGGCCCGGAAGCCAGACTGCGAGAGGTCTGTTCGTCTCGAGAAAGGCGGCCAGCTGTTTGTTGACGGTCTTCTCGATGACTTTTGCAGGAAACGGGAGCAGCGAGATGGGGCGGTAGTTCTTGAGGTCGGTGGGGTCGGCTGATGGCTTCTTTAGTAGAGGGCATCCAGACTTCCCTTCAAGATGCTTAGAGTGTGGATTGTGGGACACAGCTATATTTTCTGGTGCAAAAGGTATGCTGAAAGCAGAGGTATTGACAAAGTACTAGCTTTGCAAAATCTAGACATTAAATAGATTGGACAGAGAGGATTAAAGTGGCACCAATTGATACCATTGGTTAAATCCTTTTTGCATCTCCAACACCCTGACCTCATAATTGTGCACTGTGGTGGCCATGACCTAGGCACTTTGACTGGGGTCGGTCTGGAAATGCTAATAAAGGACACCATTGCAGAATGTATGTTACTTATCCCCCAAACTGCCTTTGTCTATCCTAACATATGCCAAAGACAGAAATGGAAGTGGTCCAATCAATTTTGTCCACAGATTGAGAAAGCTAAGAAACATGTCAATAAAGCTGTTACTGCTTATCTCAGAGATTATAGTATGGGGTCCATATACAACAACAATCTGCATGTTAATATGGATGGGGCATCTATAGAAGAGATGGTGTACATTTGACAGATGAGGGAAACAGAGTCTTTCTCAACAACTTTAGACTCTGCCTAGGCACTTACATGTAGGTACCAAAATCTCCCAATAAACAAAAGGACTCTTTTTAGAGCCCCTTAAGATCAAAACATACAACCTAGACTTATACTAAAGAAATCTTACTTTTTGTTTTGCTGGGAGTCATGCACCCAGTGTGACTAGGAGTAACGCACCCAGAGCTTTCACACCAGGGGGCCGCGCTGCAAGTCGCACACCAAGCGCGTTCACACCATGGGGCCGCGCTGGGAGTCGCACACCCAGCGCATTCACACCAGGGGAACGCGCTGAGCATTGCGCTAGGGTCGCGACTCCAAATTATTATTTTTTTTAAACCGCTTCAACCACTAATTTCTATTCACCCCGGGGATTCCATCCCCCGGGGCCTATCCACCTCAATGGAGACCGTGGGGGAGCCCCAATTCCCGACGGTCCGACTGGCTCCCCACCTCCTGCAGGAGCCTGAATTGCTTTTCCACATGGGGAGCTGCTGACATGCAGCTCTACGTGTGGAAAAGCAATTGTGCTTTGGATTTTGGAAGAGAGAGCAGGTTTCCCTGCTCTCTCTTCCAAAATCCAAACCAGAGTTTGCTACGGTTGTGCTCCCGCCCTACCATAGCAAACAGCAGTGTCCCGGAGTGGGCACCCCGGTACACTGCAGGTGCCGGCCCTGGGAGGTGGTGGTCCCCAGGACCATCAAAGGCTCCAGGAGGGGGGCCCTACGCCCCCCCTCACAACATTTGCAAAGCCTTGGGAGGTGGTGGTGGCTTCAAACCCTCGAATTTGAATTTTAGTGCCCCGGGGAGGTGGTGGTCCCCGGGGCGTGTGGGGGGATTGATCGCCCCCACACAGGTAAAATTAAAAAAAAGTAAAAGCCCAGGGGTTCAATTTAGCGAAGCGAGGAAGCCCTCGCTTCATTTTTATTTTTTTTGTCCGGATCCGCGCACCCAGCGTGCATTCCGCTGTTTTAAAAATATATACTTTTTTTAGCCCTGGGGGTCCTTGTGGGAACCCCTGAGTAGGCCTAGGGGGTTAGGGTGTTTCTACCCTTTCCCCTTTTCCTGTTTTACACCTTTGTTTCCTCATCACTGATGACATCACTGATGACATCATCCAGTGAATGTGGTTTGCTTCGTTATTTAAATATGCATTTTATATATAGCAATTTGCATTGAAGAATGAGTGGATATATAAAAATAAATATTTGGATGGAGGATTTAGTAGCAGTGTAATTGACTGTTTACTTTACCAATTTATAGTGTCTCACTAAATATAGTGGATAGTGACTAAACTGCGTGAATATCTGTATCACTTTGTCAGTTGTTGTGCAAACTGGTTCTCCAGTTGGATACTAGCTATATGAAGGTCTATATTAGTTATTGATTAGTTAACTGAGTATTTGTATGGGAGAGTGAATGTGTGTGTGGTTCGGTGGGGGGGTGTGACTGCCCAAAGATGTGTGAATAGTTGATTCACTAGATATATGAAGTTAAAACTACATGTTCTAACAGTTGTTTGGGTGAGTGAATATCTTTATGGGTGTGGTGATGAGCAAATATATTTCTCAATGGTACATGTCCAACAAACTAGAAAAATAAAAGGCAGTGTATGTGTCAGTTGTTGTATATAAATAAGTATACATAAGACTCAATGATTGTGTGAGTGACTGTATGGATAACTTTATACTTGTAATAATGATTTTATAATTCACTAAGTATGACTTACTATCTAAATGAATAGATGAAGTTGTGTTTGTATAAGTGTGTAGCTAAGTAAGTATGTAAGTATGATCCATTGTTTGCATAAGTGAGTAGGATGACTTCATATGTGAATAGGTTGTGTGCTGGTGTTGAATGTCGATTTAGCTGTATAAGTATTTTTGATAGTGTTCTATTGCTCATTGACAGCATGTATGAGTGAATCTACAGGTAAGAGATTAGATGTGTGTATACATCTAGGAATCGCTGAGTGGGTTTTTTGATACTTGTATTGCTTGTCAATGGATTTAAATATGATACTCTGTATTTTACAAAGAGTGATGAAAGATTTTACTAGTGTATGAAAAGGTGTATGTGATTGTCACGTGGATGATGTCATCAGTGATGTCATCAGTGATGTCATTTGAGATGTCATCAGTGATGTCACTGACCATGTCAGGAATGATGTAATATGTGACATCATCAGCAGTGGATTGCGGGTGCGCGAAATATAGTTAGTACAACTAACTATATAGGAGCAATTTCAATGGTTTTGTATGAGTGAAATGTCCAGATAACTATAACACCCCTAAAACCTATAGTTTTTTGAGTGAATTTCAAAGGTTTTTTAAATGCTAATTCCTAACTATATAAGGCCTGAAACCTATGGTTTTTTTCAGTGAATTCGCAAGGTTTTTTAAATGCTAACTCTATTAGCGGATAACGTTTAAATATGTTAAATATGTTAATATCCTTGTGGGACCACCTGAGCAGCCCTAGGGGGTCAGGTTGTTTCTACCCTGCCCCCTTTTTGCATTCTACACGTTTGTTTTTCTGCTTCTTTTGTGCCTTGGTCTACCTAGCACAAGATGAATGCCAACACTTCCTGGTTAGAAGTATTGACAGCCAATGAGCATGCTGCTTTCCTGTGAAAGTCATGCTGATTGGCTGCCACTGTCTGTCAACACTCCAAACCAGGAAGTGTTGGCAGCCATCTTGTGCCTCGGTAGAACCAAGGCACAAGAAAGCAGTGAAACAAAGGTGCAAAACACACAAAGGGGGCAGGGTAGAAGCCCCTGACCCCCTAGGCCTGCTCAGGGGGTCCCACAAGGACCCCACAGGCCCAAAACAATTTTTTTTCTTTTTTCCCCCTTGGTACGCTCAGGGTACGCGTACCTGTAAGCGTACATGGAATCGCACCCAGAGCGTACTCCGCGAAATAAAAAAAAATAATAATAGTATTTTTGCCCTTCGGGGTCCTCCTAGGCCCCCCTGTGAAAACCTAGGGGGTCAGGGGGTCTCTACCCTGCCCCCTTTTAGAGTTTTCCCCTTTTGTTTTTCACCTCTTGTGTCTCTTTTCTACCGAGACACAAGATGGCGGACTCTCCGGACCGTTTGGAATGTTGAAAGACACCCGAGAGCCAATCAGCTTTCCGCTCGCGATCTTCCGTGGCGCGCCGGGTGCGCTCCCCGGTACGCGTACCGGTAAGCGCTCGAAGCGCGCATATAGATATATATGTGTTTTTTAAGTTAATTTTCATAAAAACCACAGGAGCAATTTTCACCAAATATAGAAAAGGCACTTCTGCGTACCAGTCCCTACAATTTCGCAAAGTTTGGTGTAATTCCATTCAGCGGTTCGGGCTGTAGCCGTGTCTGAATGTCCTATGGAAATTAACATGGGGGAAACACGTTTTGGGACCCCCCTTTTTTCTCGGCCCCCGCTTGACGAATCCCCCCAAAACCTTCAGAGAAGGAGCAGAACTGAGCTGGCCAAAATTTTGGAAAATTGCACGCAATTTCCTCAATCGACGCCAAAGTTATTCCCAATAGAATGTTGCGGATTTCCTATAATAACTAGGTCCTAACTATATATACCTACTGGCTATCGCCATCGCTATATATATATATATCCAAAGCTCCATGTTCAAGACAGCAGGTACATCGCCTTCGCCACAACGGACACGGACCAAGTAATTGTGCAAAATCGTTTTTATTCCTAGTACGTCGCCATAACGTTTCGGCTCGTCCGAGCCTTGTTGACATGAAAATGCAACATTGGTGAGCTCGGAATTTAAAGTGACAGTGCTAATTGTAATTCAAAACACGTGGGACATATGATAATAGACATAATGAAAATCCTAGTCATGGTTACAAATCGAGTGCGATAGGGATTTACAAGGGAACCATTACATAAAATATTAGTTCACTTGTAGAAATAATGTTAAAAACATCGTAACTTGTACATGTTAAAGATGCAAGAAGCATGGTGTAAATAAATAAAAGCACACATCTGTGCAAATATGCGAAGCAAGTGCAAATGTACTCATGTGTAAGGAATTGATTGTACTGTCCAGAGTGGCAGCATATATGCATTCTTTGAATAAAGACCTCTGGATATAAGGCTAATAAGAAAATATATAGCTGCAGCAATTTAGACATGTCGAACAAACTGCATATTTATAACTATAGGACTAGCAAAAGCTACAGACATTTGGTACAGTATGTTATAAACAACCAATACTGCTGTGCAAAGAAGCAAAAGGGTATGGAATTGAACATTCCATGTGCAAGAATTCGATTATGTGCAAAATCCGCCTGTTGAATTACATTTCTTCTAGAAATACATGTACATACAACCCAATCCTGTTGGTATTGGCGACTCTACGAGAACCTTATTTCCACCGAGTATATAATGTCTAACTGAAAAATCACACGAAGGTGGAATTGCTGTGTGGAAAAATAATGGGTTAAATCTACTAGGTCAGTGAATCCCTTACCCAGTGTAGCCTGGCATGTGATCTACATAACCATCCCAGGTGCTAGTGAAAAAATACATCAAATGTAGTGATGATAATGATAAACAACTGACTGTTATAAACTAAACATTCGGTAGGGTTATTTATGACAAATCCATATAATTTCATTAATGTGTATGCATCATTCTCAAGTATTCTTAGAGAAAAAAAACAGTGTAAACGCAGCATATACAGTGGAAGCTGAAGTCGACATCAGTTCAAATGGGCCTCACCTAAGCCAAGTTGTCGCCTCAGCCACATGGCCAATGCCATGTTCGAGGTTACTAGGGGGGTTAACTATACAGAATGGTGAACCTTAATTCAGCCCCTGAGGCTAAATCTGCCTAACTGGCCCTGTACATGGCCCTGTTGTGTCATCCAGGGTTGACTTGAATAGTGTGAAAATCCCGGATGTAAAAGTAAAGTAAAGTCCACATTTGTAAAGCGCACAATCACCCGTAAGGGTCTCTAGGCGCTGGGGGCCGTCGGGAAGATTAAGCAAGCTATTGCCCAGAGTCACATGGTGCTGGGCTAACCTGCCGCCGGAGCCGGGGATCGAACCGTGGTCCTCAGATTCCAGCGTCAGTCGCCCTGGCCGCGGCGCCACACCTCTCCCTGTCCATCTCATGCATTGGGAAAGACCAGGTGCTAATATTGCTATACTAGAAAAATGATATATAAATATGAGTTAAAAACCAGATAAAACACAGGTCACAAATTAAGCTAAAAAATAAATATAAATACAATAAATACTAGGAAATAACTTGGCCCTTGCAGGATCATGGGACTTATACTTCAAGCAAGATCATATTAAGACTGGCCACTAGCATGTCTGGATGGAAAGAAAGGGATTCAACTAAATGACCCAGATCTCTAAATGGTCGGCACCCAATCACTTATCCCAAGCAAGTATGTAGGTCTTCTGTAATATTCAGGCCGCCCGGAGTCTTGGCATCCAGTTGGAGGATGTATCGAGTTTCCAACTTGTGAAGTTTGGAATCCCTATCACCTCCCCTTCTACTGGGTAGGATGGCATCGATAACAAAATATTTCAGTCCACTGTAGTTACTGTTGTGGACTTTCCTGAAGTGTCTGGCCACGGGTAAGTGTTATCTTGATTGGAAATTGCCCGTAGGTGCTGCAAACTATGCTTGTGTACGGCCAGTTTGGTGCTTTCGACATATTTAGATCCGCACGGACAGATCAGGACATATATAGCGTATTCAGTTTTACATGTTAAGAGTTTACCTATCTTATGCTACCTATTGCTGAAGGGGTCAATGTAGGTTTTCATGTTGACCCCATGGGTGCACACCTTGCAAGTCCTACACTTGTAAAAACCACTATTGGTCTGCAACCAAGTGGTTTTATCCATGACCTCTGGACTGGTGTTGACTAACATATCCCTCATGGAGGAGGCCCTGCTGTGAGTAATAAACACTCTCTAAGGTAAAGTGGGACCTATGACCGGATCACTCAATACATTTGGCCAATTTTTAGTGAAGGTACTATGAAGGCTGGAGTGTTGTTTGCTGTAGCCTGTAATAATCCTAAAAGAATTGGAAGTTACCCGTTGTTCAGTTGTATCGGTTAATGCGTTTTGGGATTCTGCCTGTTCGTCCCTTTGTTATTGAGAAGTTCCATTCTATTGTGCCTCATTGACTTGGTGATTGCACTGTCTATAGTGTGTTTACTGTAACCCCTCTCTAGGAATCTGCGTTTGCTAAGGAGTTGCGCCTGTCTCAGATCTACCTAGTTGCTACATATCCTTCTGAGATGCAGCATTTCCCCATTGGGAATGCTACTGGGCACTCCCAGCATGTAAAATCGAGTTACCGGCAGTTGCTTTCCTATAGAGCCTAGTTTCCATGCTGTTATTGGCTATGTATACTTCTGTATAAAGAAACGTAATGGATGATTGGCTCATGGTAACAGTAAAATTAAGATTTAGTATATTCTCATTGAGCTCTGTGACACACATTTCAGCCTGATCCCTGGTACCATTCCATAGGACAAACAGGTCATCAATCTTGAGGAAAATTGAATTTTGCCCTGTTATGTGTCCCTACGTGTTCCCCATTATATGTTATATGTGCATGATCGATATGCATATTCATCCCTTGCCCGAATACAGACGCAATTACAGTTGTGTCCAACGTTAATATGCCAGTTATCCAGTCCTCCCGAAAGCAACAAGTATTAGGCCTATGTTGCTAACATCTTTACATTGTGCACGTTAAATCATCGAGATGCACCCGTTTCCAGGCCTCACAGGGCCCGGACACCAGATTCAAGCCTTAAGTCTCCTGAAACCACTCCGAGGAGCGATGCAGCCCCTCCCGCATCCCTGACCCTTCACTTACTTCCTGCCAAGCAACGCGGTGCCCGGCTTAGCCTGCCTGCCAAGAATATGTTATGCCTACAGTTATCAGTTCAGCTCCCCGGCTTCACATTCCTAGCTAACGAACTACATAAACATCTCCATCTACAGTCTAGTCTTCCTGTCTCCATGCAAGTAATTTACTGAATTAATATCCATAGAAGATTCATAGCACGCGCAATACATAAAGAAATATATGCACGCATTAGCCTTAGTGACAGGTAGCCTTTGCCCTGATGACTTTTAGATTCAAGCAACATGTACTCCAAACACAAGATATCAGATATGCTATAGGTACAGGTCGTTCTGACATCCCAGACTTTAGTCTCCTCTTCTAGTGCTAGAAGTCAGAGCCCCCAGCTCTCCCCAGTTACACGTCATGCCTCGTTTGCGCGCACCAGTAGGTTAAAGGTTCCAGCTACCCAGGTAGCCCCCTCCATGTATCCACCCACTTATGACACTTCTGTGACGTCTACATCACACACCTCCGTGCACGCCCTGTGCACGCCTTCTTTTCACGCCCATATGTTCTTATCTTTCGTTTGTCACTAGTTACGCCTACTGTATTCAATGCAATTGTACTGTTTTACTATATATATTGTATGATGTTAATGTGACATTGGCTGTCCCCTCTTTTTCTTGAGATTGTCCCTTCCTGAACCTTTGCAGGTGATGGAACCCGATGGTCCATTGGCTCTAGCCATCTGATTAAAGCCCATATGACTCAGACACCCCGGATTTTGCCTCTTATTTATTGAGCTATCCTTTTTGATTAATGCATAGAAAAATAGTACCGGTATTTATTTATTTATTTACCACATAATGGCGCCCGAACAGGGACGAACCCCTTCCCCACGCGCCGGCGATGTAACGCAGGCCCCCTGACCCTTCTACAGCCGTGACGGACCCCTACTGTGCACATGCAGATATTTCTGCTTCAAGTCTCCCTCAGGCCCACGGAGGAGACGGAGACTGCGGTCCGGCATCCAGACGAGGCGGTGAGGAAGGCGGATCGTCCCGACCAGAGCCCAAGCCGAGAGAGCAAGGTCCGAGGTATCCGGAGGCCCACCTGTTTCCGAAGCCCGAAGCGCATGCGTAGTGTGTAGCAGTAACCAGACGTCGTAGCAGTCCAGTCCAGTCCGAGGCCTTCAGTTTTGCTTCCCGGTGAGTACCGTTGCTGGGGAAGTATCTAGACGGGTTCATTAATTTGTGCCCGGTCCGACGGGTTTGGGTACACAGATCCGGTCCGACGTGTTCACTTAGGTGGATACGGTATGACGTGTCTCTTTAGGAGACCGGTATGTTCTGTACTGTTTTAGCAGTGCATCCGTTCTGTACTGTTTTAGCAGTGCATCCAGTAATTCTAGTAAGTCTGTTCTCGAGAAATTCAAGTATTATGTTTTCAATGTACTAGGTAGTATCTGTTCGAACTGTTATTAATGTGTATTGATGTCGTGGTATGAATGATTTGTTTTGCTAGTCATTACTGTGTTCATAGTGTATTGTGTTCAAGTTCAAGTACGGTTCAAATATGCCGCTATTTTCCAAGTTACGTCAGATAAAAACCAGAAAAGGGTTACTCGAAGAATCAGTTCCTGTCCCTCCTAGGGACAGTCCTGGACATTTCATGTATCATAAGCATGGCTTAGATGCCATACTGTATCTGGATTTATGGGTGGACTACACCAAAGATCTCGAAGAGAAATATAGATGGCCTGTTTCAGGAACTTGGGATGCCGAGTGCATCATGAGAGTAGAGGAAGCATTATGGAAAAAGAAAGCCAGACAATCCCAGAAAGATACCATAGAATTGTGGCGCAAAGAATCGCATAAAAGAACGGAAAAAGAATTCAGAAAAGCAGAACTAAGTAGGGAATCCTCAGAAAAAGCCCAAGAAAGGGAATTACTAGAAGAAGGTGAACGAGTTAGAGCAGAACAATCAGACAGACAGAGAAATGCCCTTATAAAAGGTATGTATCCCCTTCTCGCCGAGGGTCTGCCGAAGGCGACCCCGGAAGCACTCTGTAATTTACCGCCACCATTGGTAACAACTAAGCTACGTCATAAACCGACCGCAGCTGAAATTTTCCTTTCTTCCTATTTAGACGACACTGTCCCAGAATATGCAAATCCGAATTCTACTCCGCCTGTTCAACCTCATCACCCTGTTAATAACGTAATTACTGTGCCTCCAGCTATGGGTCCCGGGAATCCTGTCCATGTGCCAGTACCCCAGGACCAACCCACATTACGTACACCTACTTTACCAGTCACGTTACCAGCAACCGCACATTCAGTATTAATTGACGATTCTAGTTCAGGAGGAGCAGGGGGAGGTATTCCTATCACCCCGCCTCAAACAAAGCGCCTGACGCTAAGAGAAGCAGCATTACAGCGTACGCCAAAAGTGGCCACGTACGAAGCCCTCAAGAAGTACCTTACTGATTGTAGATATGATCCAGTGCCAGGCGAAGATCACATGATATTATATTCCGTACGTTTACGACGGGTTGCAAACTTTTTGACTACCATGCCAGATATGAAAGAACATTTAGACAGAATATATCATTTCATCCGAACAGGGGAAAAACCAGAAAGTATTCACGAAGCTATGGCACACCGGAAAGTGGAGATTCAAAGTATGATTCTGCAGTTTTTGATAAATAGTTTAATAAGAGAACAAGATTATCCTGATAAAAACAAAGACGAGATGAAGGTCCTGACAAGGTGGAGTGACAATATAGCAGACGGAAAACATAAGACACAGAATAGTATAGAAACGATGTACAGAAAGATTCGTAAAGAAATTCTAGACATACACGAGAGGGAGAAAGCAAGAGTAATAGCAGAGAAAGAGAATGATTCTTCAGACGAAGATGTAGACAACGAGAATCCAAACAGAATAGCGTATGTAGGTAAGATGAGACCTTTTGACAGACACACACGCCTAGATTACAAGAAAGTTTTTCCTCCTCCCGTACCAGAACAGTGTTCTCTTGAACAATTATTCCAGGCTACAGATAAGGTTCTGAAACTACGAATAGGTTATAGTGAGCTTGGTACCATGCATGAACAAGAACTAGCCCGGTCAGCAGTTCGATGGACTAGGGATTCTACCACATTTCCAGACGAAATAGTGGCTCAAATGTTTCTGAAGCTGCCCCCAGCCGAGCAGCGACTGGTGGGTATGTACATGATCCAGCATCTCATTACACTGTACGAGAGTCAGCATTCTGATCCAGGTTCATTATATAATGTATTGAACGAGTTACTCCTAAACCGATGGAAAGGTCTAGGTACCGATTTAATTAGTGTCATTTTAGAACAGCGCCACAAATACAGAACGTTCCTGACTCCGCATTTTGTTCCTGTTTCACCCCCATTCTACATAGATAGACAGAATCCGTTGCGAGAAGTGCATCCTGTTAAGGGAACGGGGGGTGAGCTCGAACGAGTATTTGTTTACACCCCTATAACGAAAATAGTACTATTAGAAATGAAAAAGTTAGTACCCTGTCACGATAAAGATCCAGCAGGGTTCCACCGAGAGTTAAAAGACATGCTCCGTATGGGAGAATACACGTATCCCGATATCATTAAAATGTTAAAGGTCCTGTTGCCTGCGGGCATATATGAAAAACTTAAAGAAAAAGAATGGGAGGTGGGAGAGAAAAAGATTGACTGGACCGCATTAGAGAACGAAGATAAAACACGAGTTCCAGGTACTGGTCTCGGGGATAAAGTCAAAGCATTGCCCGAATTGTTAATACAAGTCTTGCCAAGATTACTTGCCACGAAAAAGGAAGACTGGGATGCCATCTCGGCCTGTAAACAGAAACAAGACGAAGACACTAGTGATTTTTATTCCAGATTTGAGAAATGTTTCATTATTAATAGCGGTTTGAAAACAAGTAGTGAGTCGTATCCCCATCTTTTTGTTACCAAACTAGTTGAGAATTCTTTACCACAAGTTAAAAATCGAGTACTGAAAGTTGAGAGTACCTGGCAAGCTAATACTCCGTCCCAAATGCTACAAATGTTACAGTATCACCAGAACCGAATCAGAGAAGAGCAAGAACACGAAAGGAGACGTATGAAAGACACGAAAATGAAAGTATTAGTTGCACAGTCTGTTCCAGCAGATGGTCAGAAGAGGGGTACGAATCAGACAAGTCATCCTGCAGCTCCCGTTAAAGGGACATGCAATTACTGTAAACAGCCAGGTCATTATATAAACGAATGTGCAGTTCTGAAACACAACATAGCTACAGGTAAGACGAAAGAGAGACCGCGTCTTCCTAGACAGGAACATGTTCCGCAGAATTCGCAACCACCGCAGAACGCACAACAGACAGTTACAGTACCGTAGCCTATAGCTGCCACACAACACGTTACACAACAGATGTACCAGTACGCACAGTCAGATTATCCAGAATATCAGCAGTATTCATGAAACAGCCTAGAGAGGGAGGTTGGCTTGCCTCTCATCGAGGTTCCTGTAGATCAAGAGGGTCCCTATGTACACAGTCAAGTATTAGGGAAAGACAGAAAGTTTCTGATTGATACAGGGGCAAGTAGGACTACCATCAGTCATGACGAGGTTCCAGGGGCTCCTCTCTCAGGCTCAAGAAACGTTTCCCTGGGATTTTCAGGAAAGCCTATTGTTAATGAAATATCGAAACCAGTTTCCCTAGAAGTTGGTCCATTGTCCCGAACTACAGACTTGTTACTTACGAAATCATGTCCAGAAAATTTACTTGGTATTAAAACATTGAAAGAATTAGGAGCTGTTATTTGTTGTTCTCCGGAAGGAGTGAGATTGTTTTTACGTGATTTTAAAGGACATTATGTGTTAAGAGATTTTGATCCAAGATTATTGAATGTACCACAGCATTTATGGGCGCAAGGTCCAACTGATGTAGGTTGTATGCATATTACACCATATCGTGTCACTCTGAAACAAGGTGTTGTATTACCACGAATCCGACAGTACAAATTGCCACCTGAGGCTGTAGCAGCCTTATCAAAAATTATTGACGAGCTCATTGCTCAAGGAGTAGTTGTAGAAACTGACTCCAATGTATGTAATTCTCCTGTCATTCCGATTCTTAAACGTACTGACCCAAATGCACCTCCAGTTTATCGATTAGTGATTGACCTTCGAGAACTTAATAAATGTATCATACCTCAGTACCCAGTGGTCCCAGATATCTCTTCCCTATTGACTGCCATTGATTCCGAAGCTACGTTCTTCACTGTTATTGATCTCAAGAACGCTTTCTTTAGCGTCCCCATCCATCCAGACAGCCAGTTCCTTTTCGGATTCTGTTTAAATGGAAGAAGCTATAAATTCACACGAGCACCTCAAGGTTTCACAGAAAGTCCCAGTATTTACAGTCAAGCACTGAAAAGACAACTAGACAGTATTCACATGCCAACTGACACTGCCCTGATCCAGTATGTCGATGATCTATTGATCACAGCCCGTACAGAACGTGACTGCGAACGTGCGTCACTGACAGTCTTGTATTTTCTGGCAGACATTGGGCACAAGGTGTCCCCTTCCAAACTGCAATTTTGTGTCCAGCAAGTGGTATACCTTGGACACTTACTGTCCAAGAGGGGTAGTCAGTTGACACCTGACCGTATCCAGGTAATTGTACATCTTCCGCAGCCCAAGACACAGAAGGAGGTACGAGCTTTTATCGGCCTCACTTCTTACTGCAGACAATGGATCCCTCAGTACGCATATCTAGCCAAGCCACTGATACAGTTGACGACACAGGAGGCAGCGACATCGACTGTCCTCCCTTGGACCCAGGAACACACACTTGTTTTCAATGAATTAAAGAAAGCTTTATGTAACGCTCCTGTGTTAGCGACACCGAACTACAGTAAGCCTTTTACACTTTTTGTTACTGAATGTGATGGTACAGCATTATCTGTTCTCACACAAGATCAAGCAGGACAACACAAGCCTTGTGCTTATTTCTCTAGCACATTAGATCCAGTAGCCCAGGCTCTGCCTGCGTGCCTCAAATCAGTTGCAGCCACAGCTGTAGCTATCAGACAAAGTGATTCCATAGTGTTAGGACACTCCCTGACAGTACAAGTTCCACACTCCGTGGAAGTTCTTTTAAACCGAACACAGACTCAGCACTTGACAATTGCACGTTTAACAGGATATGAACTGACACTGTTTCAGCCACACATAGAAATCAGACGCTGCAACATTTTAAATCCTGCTACACTGTTACCCTCGACTACCTCAAATCCTGCCACACATGACTGTGTGGAAGTTATTAACACCATGACGAAGCCAAGACAAGACTTGACGGACATTGCATTACCTGACCCAGACCTGACACTTTACGTGGATGGTTCATGTATGAGAACAAGTACAGGAGAGTTAGTAGCTGCATATGCAGTGACTACTGAAACTGAAGTTATAGAAACACATCGTATTGACACTCTGTCTGCTCAAGCAGCAGAGCTCATCGCTCTGACCCAAGCCTGTATACTAGCCAAGGACCTGAAAGTAAACATATATACAGATTCACGTTATGCATTCGGAGTCGTACACGACTTTGGAGTCCTCTGGCAAGAAAGAGGTTTCATGACCTCTCATGGAGCCAAAATTCAGCATGGCCCCCTCATTCAAGCTCTGTTAGAAGCAATACATTTACCGACAGCTATAGCCATTATGAAGTGCAAGGCCCATACGAAAGTCACTGACGCCATTTCCCAAGGTAACGATCTAGCAGATCGAACAGCCAAGCTTACAGCTCAGACTCCAGACATTCCAGTTCACACGACAAAGACAGACGTTCCAGTCCCGACAACTTGTATGACAGTTAAGGATCCTACACAAGACGTACTAGACATACAGACACATGCTACTCCAGATGAAATCAAGAAATGGTCTGAACAAGGAGGGGTCTAGACAGATCAAGGATGGTTGACGAAGGGAAAAGCCACATGGTTTCTCCCCGACTCTATGGTTCAAGTCATTATTAATACAGCACACAGTCCAGCACATTTAGGAGAAAAAGCCATGTTAGACAGCATCCAGAACCTCCGGTTTAACAAGCATTTACGAGCAGCAGCGAAGCAGAAAGTGCATACCTGCATGATCTGTTGTCAGTTCAATCCAGGTAAAGGTGTTCCGGTGGAACAAGGTGGATTCCATCCTCCTGACCATCCTTTTGAAGTCCTCCAGATGGATTATATCCAGATGGATCGATGTCGAGGTTTCAAGTATGTCCTCGTAGTTGTCTGCGCTCTATCCAGATGGACAGAAGCATATCCAGTCCCAGATTACACTGCCGCGACCACTGCCAAGCAGTTGGTTCGTGAGTTCTTCCCTCGCTATGGTTTGCCCAGGGTCGTGTATTCAGACAACGGACAGCCATTCTCGTCTGAACTCATGAAACAAGTATCTCTTCTGTTAGGGTACCAGTGGAAATTCCACTGCGTACGACACCCCGAGGCAGCTGGCCTCGTAGAGAGACATAATCAAACTCTGAAAATACGTATTGCCAAGGTCTGTGCCGAAAAAGGTGTAGATTGGATGGTAGCCCTGCCAGTCGCCCTTTTTTATATGAGAATGGTCGCTCACTCCCGTTCAGGTCTGTCACCCTTTGAAGTTGTTTTCGGTCGTCCCCCAAACATGTGGGGTACACCTATGCCTCGTAAAATAACGGATGTTGACAGTAATATGCTGACAGATTACCTAGCTTCCTTGATGTCTGCACTACTCTCTTGTCGTTCACAGGTCGCGGCTGCCTTTCCAGACAACACCCAGGTGAAACCGCACAAGGTCGTTCCAGGTGATTTCGTCCTCGTTAGGAATTTCGATCGTTCAAGTCCGCTGGAGCCCCGCTGGAAGGAGCCGAAACTTGTTCTGATGACCACAAGGACCGCCGTCAAGATAGAAGGAAGAAAAGGCTGGCTTCACTCCAGCCACATCAAGCGTTTTTATGGACTCCGTCCAAAGACTTTTCTCAAGGACTGCCCCGATACTGACTCTAAACTTCCCCTGTTAGAGAAAACTCCGCAGCAGGAGTATAAATTGAAACTACGGTCTAGCAAGTCAGACAGTTTAATTGTTTAAGTCCCTCTCGGGTGAAGCGGTTAGACAGGTTCCTGACATGTATGAGATAAACCCACATAGTGAGAGAGTTAGACGAAACTCCAAGAGAATCCGTTATTGTAAAAGTCTGCGAAGCAGATGTATTATTACTTTATTGTTTATGTTATTTCTGAGTCTTACGATCACAAGTATAAGTTACGTTTTACATGTATTTTTTCCTCCTCTTGATTCGCATGTACATCTTTCCTCTAATGATACAGTAGAGCATACATTTAGTGAACTACCCCCTCACGAGTTATCCTATCGACTTGCAATGCGCAACAATTCTTTCATCCGTATGTTACACTATTCACACCAGACCAGCAATGCCACTAATTGTTGGGTGTGTGGTCGACTCCCCCCTTTTCAGACACCGAAGGGAGTTCTGCCACTCTTTCCCTATTCGTTTTCACACAATGGTTCGTGTGGAGCATGGTTTACGTTAACATCATCCTCTAACGATAAGTCCCTTTTGAATAGAACATGTTTCCCAGACAAGGAAGGTCTTTCCCATAGGACAGGGTTAGATCTAGAAAATGAAGTATATGATCTAGGTAATTTTTCCTCCAATTTCATGGTTTTGAATGTTCAGTCCGAGACTACTCCAGATCTGCCTGCTATAACAGTTCTACCAGTGAAAGGCGAGTTATGTGTCAGAAAGAATGGTTCAGTACACCTAGGACACAGTGATTGTACTACTGTGGTCGAATATAGTGACAGTGGGAAATCTACTTTCAAAGCTTCACGTCATTCATATTTTGTATGTGGTCAGACCGCTTATGTACGTTTGCCCCTAGATTGGGATGGAACATGTTACATTGCCTTCCTACTGCCACCAGTTTTCCTAGCCCCATCCGATTATCACCGAAATACACATCTAGTACACATCAGACATAGAAGGGAGATCGAGTCCCCAATTGTCGATCAGACTGAAACTGCATTAGAACAGTACACAGATTTCAATAAAGGTTTCTTTTTCTTCATAGGTCCTGTCCAGAATAGTAAATTAATACGCAGGTTAACCAGAACCCTTGAAGCAGTAGTGAATGAGACTACTTCCGCTCTAGGTAACTTAACAGAAGAGCAATCTGCTATGAGATTTGTCGTTCTTCAGAACCGCCTTGTTCTTGACGTCATACTGGCTGATAGGGGCGGAGTTTGTAGAGTCATCGGATCTAGTTCTTGCATTTTCATTCCTAATAACGCACCGTCTGTGTATTCAGCAATAACTAGACTTCATAAAATAGCCCATCAGTTACACCAGAATCCAGGCACCTGGACTTGGTCCGGTTGGCTCTGGAATATAATATCTGCCTGGGGATGGAAAGTATTGTCATTCCTAGGAATAGTAGTAATGATCATATTCAGTTGTTGTCTCTGTTTACAATGTGGCCCTGCGATTTGTGGCTTGTGCGCTACCTCTTGTATTCCAAGTCCAAAGTTCCATTCTCAAAGGATAAGAGACGAGCAAATGATGCTATATGAACAGATAGATGGTATCATGAATATTGATGTTTCCTGAAGGAAACGTAGGGAACAAGGAGGGAATGAGGAAAATTGAATTTTGCCCTGTTATGTGTCCCTACGTGTTCCCCATTATATGTTATATGTGCATGATCGATATGCATATTCATCCCTTGCCCGAATACAGACGCAATTACAGTTGTGTCCAACGTTAATATGCCAGTTATCCAGTCCTCCCGAAAGCAACAAGTATTAGGCCTATGTTGCTAACATCTTTACATTGTGCACGTTAAATCATCGAGATGCACCCGTTTCCAGGCCTCACAGGGCCCGGACACCAGATTCAAGCCTTAAGTCTCCTGAAACCACTCCGAGGAGCGATGCAGCCCCTCCCGCATCCCTGACCCTTCACTTACTTCCTGCCAAGCAACGCGGTGCCCGGCTTAGCCTGCCTGCCAAGAATATGTTATGCCTACAGTTATCAGTTCAGCTCCCCGGCTTCACATTCCTAGCTAACGAACTACATAAACATCTCCATCTACAGTCTAGTCTTCCTGTCTCCATGCAAGTAATTTACTGAATTAATATCCATAGAAGATTCATAGCACGCGCAATACATAAAGAAATATATGCACGCATTAGCCTTAGTGACAAGTAGCCTTTGCCCTGATGACTTTTAGATTCAAGCAACATGTACTCCAAACACAAGATATCAGATATGCTATAGGTACAGGTCGTTCTGACATCCCAGACTTTAGTCTCCTCTTCTAGTGCTAGAAGTCAGAGCCCCCAGCTCTTCCCAGTTACACGTCATGACTCGTTTGCGCGCACCAGAAGGTTAAAGGTTCCAGCTACCCAGGTAGCCCCCTCCATGTATCCACCCACTTATGACACTTCTGTGACGTCTACATCACACACCTCCGTGCACGCCCTGTGCACGCCTTCTTTTCACGCCCATATGTTCTTATCTTTCGTTTGTCACTAGTTACGCCTACTGTATTCAATGCAATTGTACTGTTTTACTATATATATTGTATGATGTTAATGTGACATTGGCTGTCCCCTCTTTTTCTTGAGATTGTCCCTTCCTGAACCTTTGCAGGTGATGGAACCCGATGGTCCATTGGCTCGAGCCATCTGATTAAAGCCCATATGACTCAGACACCCCGGATTTTGCCTCTTATTTATTGAGCTATCCTTTTTGATTAATGCATAGAAAAATAGTACCGGTATTTATTTATTTATTTACCACAGCCAAACGCAGCCAAACAACCACATTTTCCTCAAAGGTTTGGCTGAACTGTGTTTTGAGGACCAGATCCACCCAGCTGCCCATATGCAGACAGGCATAGCTAGGGGAGAAACTGGCATCCATTGCTACGCCCCTCAGCTGTTGGTAAAGCAAGTTATTGTACATGAATATATTGTTTCTAAGACAATACCCCAACATCTCAAGAAGCATGTCACTGTAGTATTGCTTGGCAGTTGTATTGACTGTGTTGTAAAGTCATACATTTCTGTTATGGCCTGTGCTGTTTTGCGCTATGTGTGTGAAAGAAGCAAGCACTACTACTGCATGTGTGATACTTGAGCAGTTTGTGACAATGAGAAAACAAAAAAAATAATTGCTTGCTGTACACAATGTACATTTGAGATAAAGGGTGTAATTTCTTATTGTTCAATGTACTTGTGAGATATGAAGTAGTAGGTCATGGATCACAATGCAAACACTCCATTAGATACACTAAACAGTGACAACACAAGGAGAGAGAGAAATAGTGCTCTGGGCAGAGAGCAACCCTACTTTATGTGTCGGAGTAAGAGCTTATGACAATAACTCTGCACTGTCAAACCACACCTAAAAACAAAAGAATGAGCTGGTTGAGCCTCCAGCTGATTCCATTTTCTACACTCACCAGTTTGCAGGCCTTTCGAAACCAAGATCAAATTTGCATACCTGCAACTCCGTTGTAAGGTTTTTATTAGGCCCCAGGATGCATTCCACCATGCTGTCTGTCACTGGGAAGTTGTCTGGGATTTTGTTGCACTTCTTGATCATCATTGGGTCAACGCCATTGAGGAACTGGTAGCCAAAGAATGCATCTTCTTTCCAGTGTTGGGACACATACTCTATGTGACAGAGCACAGGAACGTGAATAAGATTACACTGTATAGGAAATATTTCCCATTTGTAAGTGCTGTTATCATTAAAGGATAGGGCATTATCTACCCCGAGATACAGTAGTGAGAAATGATTTCCTTGACATACCCCCGGACTCAGCTCCCTTAGAGGCTATTATGACAGGTGTTATTTCTCCCAGTTAAATAGGGTTCAAAGGAGTCAACAATATATCTGATACACAAAGTGACACACTGGCTGGATAACTAATTAGCCCACAGTCGTCACTTATCATCCCATGTCATCATGGCTAGAAGAGTGGGTTGGGTTGGAACCACTGTAGAAAAGGATAGGGTAGGTGATTGCATAGTGGTTAATCTAACCCGCCCAATACATACAAATGCCATGATTCATAGCCACTATAGAAATTATGTTAAAACTCGAATTAAGATTCTCTCGCTTCACTTTTTCTATTAGTCAGGGGTACGACACCAAAGACGCATGTCAGAAAGACCACTACAAACCTCACTTGTAAAAACAACTATCTATTTTGAATATAGAATTGCCCATTGAGCGATCTAGAAAGTATTAATTGACAATTGGGTAAACTTGAGGGTGAGGAACCCAAAAAGTCCCCTCAATCATCTTGGATGGTCATGAATACTGATCTGAGGTCTGTATCCTATAAATGTGGTCCACCGATCCCTAGGCTAATGTCTTGGAACTTTGCTGGTCTAAGGGCTATGAAAGACGAGGAGCTGTGGCTAGATACAGTAAGACCATGTGATATCATTACATTACAAGAAATCTGGGACATATCTGATTCTTTTGTTTTGGATGGTTTTACAACCTTGTATGAAGCTGCTTTACCCTCCATTGCAGGGCGTTTGTAGGGAGGTTTACTTACATTGATATTGCTTAAACTAGCCTACACTATGAAGAGGTTATTTTGTTCTTCTCACCATGTGCTAGCCGAAGAATACATTTTTGCGAAGCGTGCAACCCTGGTAATAATACATTTTTACTACTCTTTTTGCTGGGATAACAATAATAGACACATTGCAGCACTAGAGGGATTTTGGGAGCAATATGGAGAGGAGAGTAGCTTCTATTTTGAGGTTATTAGAATGGGAGATTTTAACATACATCTGTGTCTTTATAATTGTTACCAAGGTGGGAGATCTGAGGACATCTTGGCTTCATCAAGTCATTTTGAACACTCTGCCCAAAGTTCTTGGTTAGAGACCTTATTTGCAATAAATAATTTATATTGCCCTGAGCGTATGGGGGAGACAGACTCAGTGCCATCTTTTACTGGCAGGAAACGGGATTCGACTATAGATTTGATTATGGTATTACCCCCTTTGCTGACCGAAATACTAATAGTAAACCCTACATGGAGCTGTTATAGTGATCATAACCTGTTATTGTTGATATGAGAGGGGAGACAGCCTTCCATGGGGGTCAAAAATAGAGTTTTGCAAACAGGGACGTTATACCAACAGACCAGGCTCGGAAAATAAGGTGGATAAACATAATCCCATAAGCCTTTTTAGCTAAGTTATTTAAGGAGGGTAAAGAGGATATTGAATTGTGTCAGGGTGACTTTACAGATGCCAGTGTGGTTATAGAGGCCTTTGGTAACAGGGAGGCGAAAGACTGGGGATTCTAAAAAGGAAAAGTGGTTTGATACAGACTGGTCTAAAGCCGATAAGGCTCTTAAGCTCCCCCTAAAACTCAAGCGAAAGAACTTAGAAATGATCAAGGTGTGTAGAAAATGATATAAAGGAGCTATAACTCATAGAAAACATAAGATACAGGAGCAGGCAAGGCTGTATCTAAGTCAGGCCTGTGTTCTGCACAACAGTACAACATTTGGGAAAGTTGTAAATAGTCCCCTTTTTGTAGAACAGCATTCAGCGAGTACAAATTACGCCATCCCTGGTGATAGATGGGTTAGCCACTTTGAACAAATCTACAAAGGAGTAGGCCAAGAGAATCAACGTACTACTTGAGTATCCAGCATAAGGACGCACCTGTTACATTTTGTGATAGATGAGGTTCAGAAAGCAATTAAGGCCACTGCTAGTCGAAAGGCACCTGGACCAGAGGGGGTTCCTGTGGACCTCTGTAAGACTGACCCTGGAATTTGGGCAAAGATTTTAGTCAAGGTTTTTAAAGCAGCTACAGAAGATGGTCTTCCGCCTTCATGGTCACAGCGGTTATTTTACCCTTTTTTAAAAAAGGTTCTAGGGATGATCCTGCATGATTTGCCCGATCTCATTATTAAATTCATCTAATAAAATTATGGAGATCGTGATTTTGGACCAACTGCAAACATGGCTAGATGCCACCGATGCAATCCCAGAATTACAATATGGTTTTAGAAGAGGCATGGGAACTGTGGACCAATGAATAAACTTGCTTATACTGACCGGCAATATACACTTGCTAAAAAGGGCTGTATGTATATGGCATTTACGAATTTAACATCTGCCTTTGACCGAGTAAATAGGTCTAAATTGTGGTCCATATTATTAGACTATGGAATAGATGCCGATTTGGTAGTATTTTTACTTTGGTATCACCTACATTTTAATGCCTCTGTCAGATTTAACAAAAATGGCTCTCTTACAAGTTCCTGGGATGTGGACACAGGGGTAAGACTGGGGTGCATTTTGACCCCTCTTTTAGTTACTCTATATATTAGTAACCTAGGGGCTGTTTTGGAAACTGCTAGTAACCACATCCCTAGAGCACGTTTTAAATCTATTCCCGCTCTTTTATGCGCGGATGAAGCAGTTTTGTTAGCTAGGACACCAATAGGTTTAAAGCAACATGTAAATACCTTTATTGTTTTTATGACTTCACTCGACCTGTCATTAAACTTTTCTAAATCACATATAATGTCCATAGGTAATCCAAAACAGGAAAAGCGCACATTTGTATATAAAGGTGGGGAACTGTCAAAGGTATTTGTACATATGCGAAAGGTTTTCTAACAATGAATAAAGCTCTAGATGTCATTAATTCTGCGAGGACTGCAATATAGAGAGTTGGTTTCTGTGATTACAGCAATTGCAATACCCATATTTGTGGAAGCCCTTCGAATTCATTGAAATTCATGAATGAATGTTTGCTTTGATATGGAACGCTGTCACTTCAATTTACAATGTTCCTGAGGGTTTCTTTTGTTTATCCCTGTCATCAAAAATACACAGATCCGCCGTAAGACCATACCGTCAGTATTATGAAATATCATCAGTACCACCTAGGGGCTCACAGAGAACTCCCCCATAAGCTTTCCACTTTCCCCATATTTTTGTCCATTTATTTGGACAGCTCCTCCCCACACATACCACTCTCTCAGCCAGCGTGCACCAATCCATGTTTCTCTTCCAATCCCCCAAACTCAGGATCAATTTGGATCGCAACAAGTGACTTGTATTTCACTTGGCCACAAGCAGTCCAAATGGTGGAGTCCATATGGTTGAAGTATGTTCCAGTCCAAACACTGAGGAGGCACCATTTGGCAAACAGTCCCAGATCACTCCCAAGTACTTAATTGAGGTGAGCAAGTACTCCCAACCAGTAATGTTGGAGTGCAGGGCAACTCCACAGCATATGGAAGAACACACCCTTCTGACCACAATTCTCAGGACACCAAGCATGATCAATTTTGCTCATTTTAACCAGGGTAGTACATGAATAGTAGCTGTAGTGAACAATTTTTAGTTTGCGTCAATCGAAATTTGGAGCGTATGGCCACCTCCCAGGGCGTCTTTCCTTCCTTCAAAACCCCTTTATCAGCAGCTTGGCAAGAATTACTGATCAATTTACACTCAGTGAGAGAGATCGCCTGTCTGGGGGTGTATTCATCTGACGACCAATCATCAAGTTAGGAGGACTCAGGGAGGTCTACCCCTCTAGGGACTGCCTTCCATAGGGCGAATCTGATTTGTAAACAGAGGAAGGTCTTGGTGAGCTCCAGCTTGTACTCTCTTTGTAACTCTGAGAAAAGTAGCACATTCTCCTGGCTCCACAGATCACCCACCTTTGACAGTCTCATTTGCTGAAACTTCTTTGTGTTGCTTTGCCGCATCCCACAAGGAGGTGGCCTGTGTGATTTCATATTGTGAAGTGTGGTGTGCCAGAGAGCTAATGTAGCGGTGGTAGGGCTAAGTGAGGGTGCCGCCCCTGTAACCCCATAGAAGGCACTAACATAACCAACAGGTTTCATGTTGTCCCTGTCCATCCTATATGCTGGCTCCCCCTTTGAGAGATGAACCCAGTAGTTTATAGCTGACAGTTGTGCCGCCCAGAAATACTTTTTTATGTTGGGAAGGGCTATACCACCATCAAACCAGTTCCGAGTCAGTTTCTGCAGTGCAACATGTGGCAGACCCCTACCCCAGAGAAGGGTATGCACTTTACTGTCTATGGCCTGGAAGTTGGATAAAGGAACAGGTTATGGCATGTTATGGAGTGCATTCAAGTATCAGGGCAGGGCCATCATGTTGAAGAGGGCTGCCCTCCCCAAAGAGACAGGGGTACATCCCTCCCGTTCCTGACATCCACTCACAGTCTAGCCAAAGGCAGCCTCAGATTATGTACGTAAAGACCCTCTGATCATGAGTGATGGAAATTTACAAGTATTATAAACCTCCTGTTACTACCTGGGTCTCATAATTGGTTGGAAACACTTGAGCTGCTCCGCTAAGTATATATATCAACATTTTATTCCAATTGACATGTAACCTGAGTATCTATGATATAATGTTAACATGTGCATAATTCTGTGAAGGGATTTGGTAGGATCAGCAACATACTGCAAAATACCATTTGTGTAGAGGGAGATTTTGTCCTCTCACTCTGCAGTCCACCTCAGCGCTCTGATCATTGTTGCCAATCACACAATCTGACAATGGCTTTAACACCAGGGTGAAGATTAGGGGGGAAGAGGACAGCCTTGACTCATGCCCAGTGGCACTGAAAACAGGATCGACTTGCCCCCATTCACCGCCACCTGGGTGAGCGGACCAAAGTATTAGAGCTGAATCCGTAACAGGAAACAAGGGCCAAACCCAAGCCTCTAACAATACTGCATATATAAAGGGCCACTCTCCTTCTGAAAAGCTATATGCACATATAGGGACAATATGATGGCATCTTCACAGATCCAGTCCGCGTAGCCCAAAACCCCATGCAATTGATGCAGATTAATTGCTGTACTCCTGCCGACATAAAGTCAGAATGATCCGGATGCACTAGTAGTCAAATCACCTTAATCAAACATGTGGCCAGGAGTTTTGCGAGTAGTTTAACCTTTGCATTCAGTAACAAAATGGGCCTGTACAAGCTGCAACCCTTTGGTGGCTTGCCATCCTTATGGATTACTAATATAGTAGCTGCTCTTTGATCTCCCTGCAGTACACCGGCCCCTGGACTTTCCAGGATTATGCTGCAATTCTGGGACTGCAAGTGTGTACAGTTCTATGGGGAGACCTCGGGGACCCACGGCAGAGAAGGTGATGGACTCTGCCACCTCCTCCTCCGTCAGGTCCCGTTCCATGAATTCCCTGTCGGACTGTATTAGGCTAGGGATTTGGATATCCACGAGAGGTTATCGTGATTCAGGCAGTAGATATTTTGTTTTATAGAGAGCGCACAGTATGCATTGTGACATATATGACGTGTATCACAGATGATGATAAGGCTCAAACATCCACAACATCACATTCCCAAACAAATCTGTCCCTTCAACCGATAATGAGTTCTCTTGTGTGGGAGATACATATATCTCCTCTATACATGTTTCACTTCCCCCATTTGTTGTCCCATTTTCTTATGCAGCCTCTGTTCATGTACACATCTTTTTCAGCAATCATACATCTTTCCATATCTCTTGCTCATCCCTGCACTGTAGATATCTCGCCTGTCCCCCACCTCAAAGCTATATTTTGCTTATTGAGAGGCAACCCTGATGCTCCACAGCTTTGAGATCTGTGGCCTCCCATATGTTGAGTAAGCAAAATCTAGGCGTGGGGTGGATTTCCGTTTCACTCACACTTTGCACCTGGGATGTAAGAGCCACCCAGAACGGTTGGATAGCCGGGCATTCCCAGAGGTTACGGTAAAATGTACCCTACCTTTTACACAGTCTAAGACACACTAAGTCATCTCTCCTCGCCATTTTGGACAGTGTACCACTTGAGAGATGTGTTCTGTGTAGTATTTTGAGCTGGATCAGTCAGTATTTCAGTGGAATGTTTGCCTACCGGAGGAAATCAGTGCTTCCTGCCATTCTTCATCTTCTAGATTTCCTAAGTTTCTTTTCCACAGCTCTCGAAGTGATAGGAATGGGTCCGATAAGTTGTTACTTAGGGGCCGATTCACAGAACTAACTTCAGAAAAAATCCTAAACTTACTACTTTTGGTATGCACAGAAGGCATTTAGTAGTAGTAAAGTTAGGATTTTGTCTTAAGTTTGACTTTCGACAAACTTTAGACAGACTTAAGACAGACTTAAGACAAACTTAAGACAAACTTAAGACAAACTTAAGACAGACTTAAGACAGACTTAAGACAGACTTAAGGCAAACTTAGGACAAAATCCTAACTTAAGTCTGTTAGCAAATATTCACTGATCCAGTATGAATTATTGCACTGGGCCAGTGCCTCCCATTTACACTTTCTTCAGTCAATCAAGGGAGTCTTTGAGGGGTGAGACAATTATCGAAGTGGCGCTGGCAGCATTGGGTGCATGCAGGAGGGAAAGATGATGCTATGCAGCTGTGAGGTGTAATTTACTGTAAGGAGTGGCTTCCTCCTGCAGGCCTGCCAAAACAGTCAACAAGTCCTCACCCCACGTGGCCCCCACAGGATTCAGCTGTCCAGTGCAGTAGCAGCCTTGCCGCACATCTGCCGAGAGAGTCAGGTCTAGAGGGCCGCTCTAAGGGCTGGGGCCTGTTTCTCTTCACAAATGGTCACGTCTCCCAGTAGGCACGGGCAGTCTGGTGCGCCACCGTGTAGACGGACTCAAGGCTCAGCACCATAGGAATCAGGCACAACAGGACATCACCAGCGTGGTCCTCTCACCTGTGGCACCCATAGCCCTCTGACAGCAGCTACAGCAATCCACCGCACCTACGTGTACTGAGCACTGGCAGCTCAGCAGTTGAACTCAAGGCAGCTGTGTCTCGAAAGCCTTCACCATTGTGCTACGTCAGTGTGCATATCCTTCACTGCCCCACTGAACGTGGCCACTTCAATCTGTCCTACAGGTCACACTTCAAAGCTCATTGAGGAATGTTGTGGGGACCCATAGTATCCTGCGGGATGCAGGACACGGCTGTCAAGTTCAGTGCTGTCTGGCAGATGGATTTTGTTACGGATGATTCAGGATTCAAGTGGCTGGCTAAGGGAGCCACTTCAGAAAGCAGCCATTTTCTTCAGCAGTTGGCTGTGCCCCCTCCCCCCCCATAGCTGTTCATTTTTAATAACTCAGAATGGTTGGTTGTCAGTATTCTAATAAGTGCTCTACTGATGTTATGACCCTTTAATATGCCCTCTATGTAGTGGGCCTGGAGTGCAGGGCTCATCTTACACTACACCTGTGGCGCATTATGGTGAGCTATGATTCCCTGCCCGAGTTTCCCCAAACCGTCTGATTCCTTTACGCCTGAGCTCGCAAGCATTCTCTGAACACGTTTAACCAATCGCTTGCCTTGCTCCCACAGTGTTTTCCCTTGTTCACATTCAAACAAAATGATAAATTTGTTGTTAATTGATTCCATCCTTTGTTGTTCACCTGCTCTTCCTGTAAGGTCACAGCCAGTGTATTAACACGTGTTTCCCTCAGGAGTCGTAGAAAACCTTCTAGACTGCCATATGCCACACAGGACCCTGAACAAGTTATATAAGTCACATCCACACTTAAGTTCCTTGCTTGGCCTACTCTCCCTGTGGAACAAGCTTCCTTCCTGCCCACTCACTTGAAGAATGACAGGACCCGGATAGCACTCTTGTCTTCAGCAGCTCCATGCTCCTCTGGTGAGTCCCTTGTCTCCATCTCCCTCGACGCATCCTTCGTCTCTGCCTCCTGCTCAGCTACTCCAGTTCCCTGGCAGCACCATGAGTAAAGACCACAAGACCTTCTTCATATTTTGGATAAGTTGAAGTACTAGACTAAATACTTGATATTAGTTTTGTGCGCACTACCCTTTTATAGCAATAAGCAGGCTGGAGTAATGGCATCTTCAAGACTAAAAACGAGTCTCCAGTTTCTTCTCTGTGACTTTCCTCCAGCTCACCTTGTTGGTTCATGCCCCAGACCCCTCCTGCAACCTTGGCCTATGAACAGTTTTTTATAAGGACAGGAGACTTTGCTTTGTGTTGCTCTGGTGAACAGTAGTGCCTATAAAATGCTCTAGAGAGTGATTGATTCATGTATGAACTTTGTGCCGAGACTATGTTCTGAGTTTACCTGTAGGAGTGTAATTAACTAAAATCTGTGTTCCAATTTTATCCTTGGGTGTGTCATTAACTCCAATTTCTGTTCCAAGTTTATCATTGAGAGTCCCATTAGTTCCAATCTGTATTTCAAAATATTCCTTGGGAGTGTTGCCCTTTTTTGTTGTATGCAGTACATGCATGTTGGACCCGGCCTCGTGGCGTGGTCCTACCCCTCCCGCATGGCGGGCCCTGGACGACATCGGCCCTCCATCGACCCGCTGTCGCCCCCCGGACACCACCCTCAACGAACTCTCGACGAGAGCCGCCCCCCTGGCAAACCCCGGCTCTCCCCCCCTGGAACACGGCGAACCCAGCTCGCCCCAACTCCAGAGGTCTGGTCACGACCCCGGGCCACCCTTTCAGGCCCGACTCCATCTTGGGCCCATCGCGTCCCGAGCACGTGGCCTCAGCCCGACCCCGGCCACGGCCCCAGCGAAGCCCCGACATCGTGGCACCAAGATCAACCCAGGTGGTAAAGTAGCCACTTGGCGGATCCCGGAGGAGAGGAGTTTCGAGGGCCCTCCAGCCGTCCCCGGACGCCTGGTATCGATCGCCCTCCGGCCTCCCTGGGCGCTGGCTCCACCCCCCTGCTGGGTGTCTGGACACCTTCATCCCGGCCCCTCTGCCCCCCCCCAGGCGCGAGGGTCCGGACATCAAAGGACTCCAGTTCTATATCTGGGCCAGCCCTGGATCAGGAAGTCAGTTGTATCTGGGAGTCAAAGCCCTGCTGACCTCGTCGCGGCTGATCCTGATAAGAACTCTTGAACCTGGAACCTGGAACCTCTGAGCCCTGCTGACGCTGTCGCGGCTCTACCAAGCTGAACCATCCGCCGAGCCCTGCTGACGCTGTCGCGGCTCTACCAAGCTGAACCATCCGCCGAGCCCTGCTGACGCTGTCGCGGCTCTACCAAGCTGAATCATCCTCCGAGCCCTGCTGACGCTGTCGCGGCTCTACCAAGCTGAATCATCCTCCGAGCCCTGCTGACGCTGTCGCGGCTCCACCAAGCTGAACCACCTTCGGAGCCCTGCTGACGCTGTCACGGCTCGACCAAGCTGAACCACCTTCGGAGCCCTGCTGATGATGTCGCGGCTCCCGGCACCCCCAGCTCGAGGATTGAGAGCTGTGCGCGGGGTTTCCTAGTACCAGCTGGTACCAAGACTGTCCCGCTACCCCCTTCCCCGGACATTGAGACTTTGTTGGGATCTCCCGATCCCCCCTGTACATATTGCTGCGGAACCTTGCCTTTATTCTTTATATAAAGACTCTTAACTCTACTCTCGTGTGGTGTCTCTCTGTGGTGGTGTGATTGCTCGGCTGTTACGATAGTAGGAGAGGAGCCTCGCCAAGGAGGCCTCTCGACGGCGCTTGGCCAATTCCATACGGAGAGGTGGGTTTCGGGGCGGCAGTCAGACATCTTCTGTCTCCCCTGGAATCGCCTCTCTAACATTGGTGGCAGGCGACGGGATCTGAGCCGACGCATATCGTACAGCAAGCAACTCGCCCACTACTAACAGAGACCACAGCGACCATGAGCGATAAAGAAGCCGGAACGACCGCAGAGTTCCAGAAGATACTATTGGAGGAGTACACACATAAAGAACTCAAACAGTTCTGCAAAAACGTAGGTATCGCTACCACCGGACTAAGTACAAAGGAAGATTTTAAAGAAGCGCTGCAAACATGGGTGGAAGCCCGAGAGACACCACCCCCGACCGGAGGTGAACCGGTCCCAGACGTGCACCAGGGGACCTCAGCAGCCCCCATAGAGGAAAGAAACACCAACAGAGACCCGGGCCTCTCCCACGAAGATGCAGAAGAACGAGAGAGAAGCCGGCTCCACGAGCTGGAGCTCGCCCGACTCCGGCTGGACGGAGAACTCCAGCTAGCGGAAAAGAAAATCGCCCTTGAGCTGCAAGGAGACCTGGAGGAAAGACGGAGACAGAGAGAATTGGAAGAAAAGAAACTCACGTTCGAACACGAGCGTGGCCTCAAAGAGCTGGAGATCAAGGCCAAGAGCGAAGAAGCTGGCGCCGCTGTGCTCCGAAACCCCCCGCCTCCTGCCGACCCGAAGGTCCACATTCCCAAGGATGTCGTCAAAGAGTACTACAAAAATGAAGACATCCAGCAGTGGTTTAAGGCCTACGAAGTCGCCATGGCCGCGCACCGCATACCCCGAAAAGATTGGGGTGCCGGCTTATGGGGGAGATTCGTCAGCGAAGGAAGAGACACCCTGCTGGACCTGGCCGACGAAGTAATGTCCTCCTATGATCACATGAAGGACGCCCTGCTCACCCGGTATGGACTCACCCCTGAGATGTACCGGCAGCGATTCAGAGACTGTAAAAAGATCCCCGGTACTACATGGGTGGAGTACGTGAACTTTTATAGCAGAGCGCTGGACGGGTGGATAAAGGGCAGCAAAGTGACTGTAGTGTAGTTCCTATCATCCCAATAGGCTCTGCGCATTGGAATAATACCTTCAATAGTATAGGCCTAGACCAGACGTTAACTAGGTCTACTACTGTCGATATTAGACTTAAAGTTTTGGGTGTGCCAGCTAGCTCAGAGTTCACTAGAAACTTTCTCGATTAGGCAAGGAGGAGTTGAACCTCCCTGGATAGACAAGAAGGGATTTAGTTTCTGACAACCATAGAACATGACAACTTTGCTCTCCCCTAATCAAGAGTGTATCTCTAGAGTCGTGTGAACAAAAGGCAATTTATTTTACTCAGTCAGTACGTGCATTCTTAGTCTCATCAGATTGTAGAGAAAAGGAAGAGACGGGCATGTTCAATAAAAGATGTTATTTTTTGATCAGTCTCTTTTCTCGTACAAGAGAAATGGATCGATATTATTGCAATACTTATGGTTAAGTAAAGTGCATACATTAAAAGCAGAAGTATAAAATAATACTGTAAAAACATTTATATGGTTTCTAAGCCATATGATGGTTTAAAATGAATAAAATAGATACATACACATATACATTTGACTAATCGTACTCAACTGATGTTTCTAGCTACGCCTACCCCGTGTACCTGACCTAAGCCTAATACGTGGGCGGGAATAGAAAGTAGCAGTTTAAGTTAAGTTTGTTTTGCGAAGTGACTAACTCAAGAATTCTCTGCGAGGGGTTATTCAGTTCTGTACCTGGAATTTAGGATGAATGAGGGATGGTATCTCTCTTCTGGTCTCGATATTCCAGGCTGCCTGCGAGGGCTGCTTGGAAGCGCCGGAGCTGGATTTCTCGGCAGGAGAAAGGCAGCGTGTCGTTCTCAGCGCGTCAGAAAGGCGGGGCTGCGCCAGCGGGGTCTGCTCTGCTCTGCTCTGGGCTTCGGCAAGTCTGGCTGCTCCGATCTGGTCACCACCGCGTGTTTTTGCATAGGGCAATATCGGTAATATTTATACCTTTAAGGTGCCGAGATTGACGTAAGGATGGACATAGATACGTCAATAAGGATGTCATACGACTTGGTCGTTAGCACATTCTTTTGCTGAAGTTCTCGATGAAATCAAAACAATGGCCGCAGGGTTTTTCCCAGGTTGTCATAGGTTTGATTTGTTTTGAGAACTCCGTATGCCTTATCAGGGGCTGGAGGAATATCGCTTGTCTAATTAGGTGGCAAGCGTTATGACCTAATCAGATAACACGTTCCTGTGCCGTAGTGTGGCTTAATCAGATAACGGTTTCTGCATCATGGGGGTTTTCTGCATCATGGGATGGCTGCTAGTTAACTTTTTAACCAGAATAGGGTCAGGAATAGGGGGATCGATACAGAACCTATAGGAATACATCACACCCACTCCACGCTAACTATGGACATATTTACTAATCTAGGCATGGTAAAACATACTGTAGAGTATAGTGTATACACAACTGCATTTTGAAATTATCAAATATACGGAAAAAGCAGTATTATATGCACTCAAGCTGTAGAATAATGCTAAAGTAATCACGCATATCTATACATTATCACTAATTTGTATATGAGAATTTACACATGAAATGGCTCTTAATACAGAAAAAAGGTTCGAGACCATTCCATCACAGAATAAAAATAAGTATGAACATACCAGCGGGCAGCTAATGTCTATAAAGTTTCTTAAAAATAGAAATTTTTAGTTCTCTAAGAATAGTTCTTACTTTAAGCAGAAGATAAGTGTCCCGAAAAAGATGTAAAAATATTTTGGGGCTGCTGAAAAAACTGCTGTCCGTGAACTGGAGGGAAAATTGTTCATGTGACTTTATTATTAAAGTTGAAGGCCAAATTCAGGGTGTTGGGAACGCCGTGTGCTAGCTTGCTCAAAAGTCTCTATTTCTGCTCTGGTGAGAACATCATATAATTTAGGCTTTCGAAAAAGCTGTCAACAGCTTCCTGGGAGAGTTCCACTAACTCGGAAAAAGGTGTAACCATGCATTCGTGCGCATGATTGTCTCCATTGACGTTTTGATTAGGATGGCTGACAGAAGGTCGTACCTGATCGATGCTGCTTTCATCTTGAACTTCACTACCCCTCAATCGTAGTGGTGAAGTTTCCACGAACGCCGTCATCAGGATTGGTAGCCTTTGAGGGCAGCACAAAGCATGAGCCTTGATTGGACTCAACAATGTCTCTGCATCCATTGGCGCATCCGATTGTAGCGTCAGACAGGTGTCTAACACGCATTCTTCTCCGCATAGCAGGCACCTTAATACAGGTAAAACACATCGATGCCACATTGGTCGAAATGATAGAAACCAAGTCATGTTCAGGTCTCTAAGCCGGGATAGTCCCAGGATTTTTGATATCCGGTCCCGGTATCCAATGGCTCGGATTGTTTCTTCTCTTGTCGCAGGTGTTTTGTCTGTGACACGGTTTGCCATAAGGAAAAATTAGGACCAAGAATATTATTCCTGCAATTAGTCCCAAAATGAGGGGAAGTCCACCAAAAATCGAATGGACGAAATCTGGAAAAATACCCAGTATGGCTTTGAATGGTGTTAATGCCATCGAAAATACTGTCTTAAATACCTTTGAGACTCCACTGGTATCAGAAATATTTAAGATTTCATTAAGGATTTCTGCGAAATGTATGGGGGAATTAGTTGATAACAATGAGTGAATCTCTGCAGTCGTCCTTGCGACTTGGAGATCATACGTTTCTTTTGATGACGTGAGCCTGGTCGGCGTCTGAAGAAGCACTGTTTTCATTCTGCTTAAAGTATCTATTCGAATAGAAGTAATTTTCAAGTTGGGCCATGCCCTTGCCTCCCTGTCTGGAAAGGAGCTGGGGAACAATGAGCGTCCACAGCACTTGACCTTCGCAGTTGTAGTTACGAGATAAGGAGTCCCGGGCATAAGACTACAACATCTGCGATCTACAATTAGAATGTAACTCCCATTATAGAGTCTTTGGAAGAATGGTTCTATCTCTGTTGCAGGTGCGCCTAGCTGGTGACATGAAAGGTTATTTGAGTTCCCTTCACAGGCTCCATGCAAACTAATTCCATTACACAGAAGTGTACCGCTTAGTGACATTGCACAATTATTGCCACTAAGAAACACTTTCTGTCCTTTATTACTGACACATGCATGTGAATAGGGCAAGTTCCATGTTGTTTTAATGTACCCTTTCCCCAATTTTTCGTACATGCCAGCCTGTATATATTTTTGGCAGTATTGAAACCTGAAGGTTGATATTGGAATATTAGTTATCCCATGTATTATCCATTCACTGACAGGTCGTTCTGATATTGTCACTGGTAATCTCTCGAGTTTCTCAATGCTCAGGATTGTATAATCAGCACCCTTCTGTGCCATACTGATTTGTTTATCAGTAAGGTTAAAGATATTGAATAGTGACGTTGTGTTGATTAAACGCCAAGGCACATAGCCTGAACGCAGATTTTGTAACGTCCAGCCAAGCTGTACAATAGAACGCAATTGAGACTGACCGTGTTGTAACAACAGTAAGTCTTGCGATATTATGTCGATTGCTGAAGACACAATGCTGTCCAGAGAAAAAATTCTGGAGGACAGAGTCATTAACCCATTGTCCACTACAGAAAGTGATTTTTCCAAATTATTACGGTCAATTTCCCGTATTCTTTCTGCTGTTTCAATTTGAGTCACCTTCCAGGCCTCGTTGTATGCTGCATATACAGAGGCTGCTATGAAACGTTTTTGACGCTGTTTGCGTGGTCCCATAATGAAATCACGCAAGTCAGCACCATCAGTAAGTAAAGTTAGGTGTTGCTTAATTTCTGTCAGTGTGGAAGTTTGTAGCCATTGAAGGCATAATTTGCCCACACTGTAGGTGGTGATTATCCCTGGGTGTTGTCTTTGGGGATATCTAGGGTCTGGCCTGGTCAATTTGAACCCCTGTGTTTTGTTCAGGAATCTGTCTTGACAGTTATTAGTATCTGTGGGCCAGATCAACCACTGTTTCCAATCAAGATGTGTTCTGTTTTGGTTTAATACATAGTTTACGTCTATCTCTTCATCTGTAGAGCTATTACTGTTCATTGTTGGTTTTGGAATAGACGGTTTATTTAAGTCTTTGATTTTGGCTAAGCCAAGACAGGTAGTTTGTTGAACAGTGTCATTTAAAAATATAATTTGTTCTGGGATCATGCAGGCTCTAAACAAAGATTCTATACCTTGTACTTGCCATTCTTTTGTACCCCAAACACTTTTTACTTCAACATTTTTGTCCCAATAATCAAAACCAAAAGTATTCATTTGTTCAAAAAATGAGTCTGAATATATCAATTTCGTGTTTGTTATCATGGTCTTTGTCCCTGTCTTATTTGACAATTTGCAATAAAATGTTTCAGCATTACTTGTGTTAAAACCTGAAAAGTATGAATATTTGTCATAAACGGTTCTTGAGCTTCCTTTTGGAGGGGTTGCACAATGTTCCCATTGATTATAATTTAAAACATTTCTAGGTTGTGCAGATCTATGTAGAAAATGGTTACTATAGTGGTTGTAGCAGTACATACTATCATAATTTGTAGAACCCTGCAAATAATCATGTTTGGTAAATTTAGCAGACATCACTAAGTCAGACATCATATTATTTATACTTTCAAAGTCCCAATCATCAGCAAATGAGCTTGGTTTTACAAAGTCACTCAATGAGATCTTAATTTGGTGTGGATATTTCAGGATTTCAACCGGACCATAGATTTCGTAGTCAGTGTTGTCCCATGCTACCCCACCCGGTATAGGATTGGCTGTGAAGTTGACTGAAGAAAGTTCTCTTTTCTCGACGTGTGAAGATGTGTGTGGTTTGAGGATCAAGTTGATTTTCTGACTTGCTGTGTCCATTTTAGCATATTTTCCCTCAATGAAGCGTCCCAAAGTTAGTACCATGATGAGCCAAAGTATGAGGATAAATGCACCAAAACCCACCCAAAATTCAATCCATGGAGAAATCAGATATGTTTCTTTCAGTTGTTTAAAAAGTTCTTTAGCTTTATCTTTAAAGGTTTTTGTTGATGGCTGTGTTTTTGATTCACTGAGGTCTTCAGAGGAATCATCGAAGTTTATGAAGTAGCCGGATGCAGATCTGTCAATTGTTCCAATTGTTTCAGGATTACTCTTTCTTGCATATTCGTTTGTTAATTCATTGTAGGTTGGTGTGTCTCTGCTAAATGTTTTTATTTGGGTTTTTAGAGGTCTAAGTTCCATTGCATTGTTGCATAGTCCTTGTTGTTCTTCTGTAGGCGTTTCGAATGTGATTAGCCTCTTAGTTAGGACCTCTGTATTGGTAGCAAACCTTGGTGTTCTGCTACTTATTGGGAGTCCACTTGGCCTACTATTTGTTATCGGCCACATGATTGTGGTTTTACCAGGTCGATGGATACAACTCGGTTCTCCTTTTTACCAGCAAGCGGCGGTAGTACTACTGATCTTGTCCCGTTGATAGACAAGACAGGAACTGCTTTTCTGTAAGAAGGCCCAAATTCCTTCTTTACCGCGATCTTTTCTCTGACTAGATCCCCGACTTTTGGAATCCAGACAGGTCTTGCTGGGACAGGTGGTGGTTCTTCAGTGGTTGTTGGCTGCTGTTTCAACTTTATGTTGCTCAGGTCTTTTCTTGTTTCGTTTAAGTCCTGTAAAATAGCCAAACGGCCTTTGATATCAAAGCTTTTTTCCTTTACCACTGAAGTCTGACTGTCGAGGTCAGAGATTAACATCCTAGTTCCAAATAATAATTCGTACGGACTGAATCCCTTCAGAGAATTTCTTGGCAGGTTATTTATACTACGTTGGACACTTATTAGATGTTTGACCCACCCAGCTCCCGAACCTAATATCCTTTCCGTTATAGATTGCTTTCTGCCTTGTTCTTTTCTTTACACCATCCCGTATCCCTCAGGAAGGAAGTGAGAAGAATCCCGCTGTGCTATGCTCATTTGGCCATGTTTCCCCACAGGCTTGAAGGCTAATGTGAAAACATTGGTCAAGCGTAGCATGTACCTAGCGTATATGCCATTTAGACTCGCAAATCTTTGTATAACAGTCCAGACGTAAGCCGAGTGCTGAGGATCTACATTATAAGTGGAAACTAGCCTGTATATGTTAATCGGACGCTTTGCTTTTTACTGTTGATCTTTTCTGGAGTTAAACGCCACGGTTTTTTGCCGTTTCGCTCACCACTGCGATTTCTGTTACAGTTTGGGCAGTTCTTTACAAAAATGGTATGCTGCAGGCTCATGCCTGGCCACCAGTACCTTGATTGTAACTCTTCCAGAGAATCTTTTAGTTTGAGGTGTCCGAGACCCTCGCCCATATGTGCGTCTGCAATTAACAAGGTTCTCCTGTCCATGTTTGGAATTACTCTATCCCCCACTCCAGGGATTCGAGCAAAAGGGACGGAGTTTGCATCGATTATGTATGTATAATTGAGTGGATAGTTGATCGGTAGCGCTGAGCAGTCGCCTTTTGATGACGTTTTCACCGCCAGCATTGTTTCACCGTCAATGTATTTTAATGTACGCTTTTTTCTAGCTACGGAAGCCGATTTAGTTGCTACCGCTGTGGCTGTCTCAGCCAATGAATGAACGCCATCACGCTGATGACTCAGTGAGTGTGTCACGTGAGTCTTTGGTAGTTCTTTTTGTAACAGAACTATTTGTTCCCAAAGCAGTTTTTGCTTTATTGCTGAACCTGTGTCATCTTTGTAACCGTTTTGAATCCATGTCTGCAAATCCTTGTTGTATGATTTGACGCAGTAATATGAATCGGACACTATAAGTGTCGGGAATTCGCGATCCGCATTATCTAGCGCCATTTTCAATGCTAATATTTCAGTCTGTTGTTCTGAATTAGTTTCTACTGAGTGTGTCTTTGTTAATAGAGGTCTTAGTTTACCTCCGCGCCACACTTCTTTTGTAATCCCACATGTGGGGTTGTATGCTTGTTCTCCCCAAACGGAGGGTTGAGCATGTCCGTCTGTATAGATTACACAAGCGTATTGTCGTAAAGGCAGAATGTCGATTGGCAGAGGGAATGTTCTTTCATATTCTAGATTTTTTAAATCCTTTAGTTCTGGATCAAAGTAGTAGTATACTTTGTCCGTTGTGATTGAATTCACCCATTGTATCCATTCCGGATTCAATGTTGTTGTTGGTAAATTACACGGTGTTGTTAGTGCCTCAAAGGCTGATTCTGCTGTTCTGACTGTGATGTGTCTACCGTCAGCTTTATCTTTTTCTCTAGCTATTGCGGTTTGAACTGCATGAACAATGTTTTCTTTAATACTGAACTTCCTTTCAGCCTCTGTGTACAAGTGTGATTTGAATGCAATTGGTACCTTTTCTCCCTCATTAGAGGTCAGGTATGTGAATCCGCATCTCCCTGGGATGACTCGAATCACAAGATTGCGTGTGTTATCACGTGTTTCTAATTTTGTTTTAATCAACATGTCTGTTTGTAAGGATCTCAGAATTTCTGTGTGTATTTGAGTCCAATTGGTTCTTTTAAAATCTGGTTTTATTAGATCATAAAGGGGTTTGACCCTTTCTGCGTAATTTGCAATGTATGTTCTTCCGAAATTTAGGAAGCCTAGAATTGACTGTAGGTTTTTTAGTGTTCTAGGTGCTTGGAGTACGGCACATTTCTCTAGGAAATTGTCAGCCAGGCTTTTGCCTTCACTTGATAATTCATATCCTAAGAACAGGACTGTTAGATGGGCAATTCTGGATGTTTTAAAGTTGAATTTGTAACCCTCTGCTGCGAACCCAAGTATTATGGTGTTCACTCTCTTCAAGTGAGTATCCAAGTCATCATCTGTTAAGTATATGTCGTCGACATAAGATAATGCTTCGTCATCATATGTTTGTAGTAATTCTGTTACTCTCGCTGAGAATACTCCCGGGCTGTTCTTGTACCCCTGGGCTAACCGACAGAATTGTTTTTGAGTGCCATTTATTGAGAACGCAGACAAATATCTGCTCTCTGGTGCTATGCTTTGACAAAAGAATCCATTAGAGATGTCTAATGTTGTTTTGTATTTTTTGCGCACTATGTTATTCATTAGTGCAGCACTATGCGAGTTTTGCACTGCAAAAGTTTTGCAACATGAGTTAAGGTGTCGGTAATCCAAAACTAGACGATATGAATTGTCTGGTTTGGAGACCGGAAACAAAGGGTTGTTCATTTGTGAGGTGCAAGTTTCAATCACCCCCTGGTATTCTAATTGATCTAGGATTTCTTTTACCTGTTTTTTAGCTTCTTGCTTAATTGGGTACTGTCTTTGTGCAGTAGGTTGTGATTTTAACTGGATTTTGTGAGGAGGAGAGTCCTCATCCCATCCTACGTGATTTTTATATAAAGCAGGAGCTTGAGCTACTGCCCACTTTCTGGCAAGTGTGTATTTTTTATGAATTGGGATATGATTTGAGAAGGCAGGCATAATTATTTCTTCGCCATGAGGGCAATCCCTGACAAACTCTGGTGGCCAGTCTTTTTCAGCTAGAAGGATGTCATAGCCCTTGGAGAGATTATCCCAAAATAGTCCCCTTATTTTTCTAGTCTTATCCCCTTCTATACGTAAAGTTATTTCATATATTTTGTGAGGTTTGCTAACTCTGGTGTCTGCAGTTTCCACTTGAAGATATTCATTCGTGTCCACTGTCTCAGATGATTCATAAGGACTTTGCGAGCTATGCTCACTTCTGCTGCGCTGTCTAGCATTGTCTGAGCCCATTCTCCGTTTTTCAGTTGTGTCCTCAGAATTCTCGGCATTGTTAACTATTTTAATGCTGGCTACCTTCTTTTTTGGAAATTGTAATTTCTTTTTTAGATGAGCAGGTTCCTTGTCTTTGGACTTGACGTGCTCTTCTCTTTGTTCTGATCGTCCTCTTCTTTCCGATTTCTGCGAGGAAGTCTGAAAAGATTGAGAGGGACGTGTATCAATGTCTTGATATCTATCAGGCTTCTTTATATTATCCCTATTGCTAAGGTTATATCTTTTCCCAGAGGGGTCACTTTGGGGTGACCTGTGTCTTTGGTTCGGAGATTTTTCTCTCCGCCGAGGAGATCTTCCCCTGGACTGGAATTTCTTTTCTTTAGGATTGGATTGTTTGTTTCCATCCCAGCTCTTTTTTTGTGATGTTGAATTATTGTTAAAAAATATTTTTTCAGGACTTTCAATCAGTTGTGGTTTTACTGGTATTCCACCTAAACTATCTCTACCTAGTTCCTCATAGGATTTTTCTATGATTCTGGCAATTTCAGCTGGTTGGTCTGCTATATCTGTCTCTTTTAACCTCTGGCGGATCGCCACGTTTGCTGCTTCTCCCTTTATGTTGGCTAATAATATAGCCGAGACCTGCTTGAAGTCTTACAGTAATTTCATACCAAGAGTTAAAGCGGGTTCTGGACCATATTCATCTTGAATTTGTTTTAGCACATCTGGTATTACCGAGATGGATGGAACACCGTGCGTTTTTGTGTAAATGGAAGCAAAGACTGTACCCCAAGTGTCACAGTCCTCCACGTGTGGTGCGATTCCCATTGGAAGACAGATAGTCAGAATTCTGTGTTTTTCTAATGGGGTGGTGTCTGGAAACACCGCCTCTATTTGGGTGATTTTTTGTGCTAACCAGAATGGTATTTGTTCCAGTTTAGCCGGTACTTTACCTATGCAGGACTGTATGTTCTGTGGTGTAATTTTATTTGTGTTCCCCTGGTGAGGGGTCAGCTGTGGAATTTTAATTGCTGGTTGGATTGTTGAAGTCCGCATCACATATTGGACTAATTGTCTGTGTATTTTTATTAATTGTTTTAGCTGTGTTAAAAGCTCTGCTGCAGACATCCCGTCGATGTCTGGATGTGGTGTGTATCCGGCTAGGACCGGCCACGTTGCTCCTGGTCTACCTAAAGGACCGAGCCTGGTGATGTGATTATTATGTTTTAGGGCGCCATCAAATAAGAGCAGGTGCTCTTGAAATTTGAGTGGTACTTCCACCTCCTCGAAAGGAGTGTACGCATCAGGAGGTTCCTCTGTTTTGTAATAGTGGAAGTACTTTGTTACAGCATTTGCTGCTGGAAAGTTATCCATGAATAGTATACCTCTGTCTGCCGATATTCGTGTGCCTCAATTACGAATATGACTGTGCCACCTCTAGGTGTCAGTCCATTTTCTATAAGTTTTAAGGTTATAGATTTTCTTGTGTTGACCGGGATGATTATTATACCCGGGTCTGCTTCTTGCATAGCAGTATCAGCTGCTGCGAGTTCAGTTGCTATTCTAACTGTCTCTCTTTCATCATCACTGTCTACCATTTTTCCGACAGGAAGGTTATTTCTTTTGTTTGCAGATCAGGTTTCTTATGGAAACAAAGATTAGACGCACAATATTTTGGAACAGTGTATCCTTCAACGTTGACTTAAACCAAGAACCATACATAGGAGTTTCCTCCTGCGAGGTCTGGCGGATAATACCTTTCACCCACTCCAGACGTCTTTGGAGTATTATGGGAAAAAAGGGGTCTGAGTGAGAAAGCACGACTGAGTTACTCTAAATGTCTTACGTTAGTTTTATCGCCCTTTCCAAACGCGTTGGGCGCCATGTAGTGTAGTTCCTATCATCCCAATAGGCTCTGCGCATTGGAATAATACCTTCAATAGTATAGGCCTAGACCAGACGTTAACTAGGTCTACTACTGTCGATATTAGACTTAAAGTTTTGGGTGTGCCAGCTAGCTCAGAGTTCACTAGAAACTTTCTCGAATAGGCAAGGAGGAGTTGAACCTCCCTGGATAGACAAGAAGGGATTTAGTTTCTGACAACCATAGAACATGACAACTTTGCTCTCCCCTAATCAAGAGTGTATCTCTAGAGTCGTGTGAACAAAAGGCAATTTATTTTACTCAGTCAGTACGTGCATTCTTAGTCTCATCAGATTGTAGAGAAAAGGAAGAGACGGGCGTGTTCAATAAAAGATGTTATTTATTGATCAGTCTCTTTTCTCGTACAAGAGAAATGGATCGATATTATTGCAATACTTATGGTTAAGTAAAGTGCATACATTAAAAGCAGAAGTATAAAATAATACTGTAAAAACATTTATATGGTTTCTAAGCCATATGATGGTTTAAAATGAATAAAATAGATACATACACATATACATTTGACTAATCGTACACAACTGATGTTTCTAGCTACGCCTACCCCGTGTACCTGGCCTAAGCCTAATACGTGGGCGGGAATAGAAAGTAGCAGTTTAAGTTAAGTTTGTTTTGCCAAGTGACTAACTCAAGAATTCTCTGCGAGGGGTTATTCAGTTCTGTACCTGGAATTTAGGATGAATGAGGGATGGTATCTCTCTTCTGGTCTCGATATTCCAGGCTGCCTGTGAGGGCTGCTTGGAAGCGCCGGAGCTGGATTTCTCGGCAGGAGAAAGGCAGCGTGTCGTTCTCAGCGCGTCAGAAAGGCGGGGCTGCGCCAGCGGGGTCTGCTCTGCTCTGGGCTTCGGCAAGTCTGGCTGCTCCGATCTCGTCACCACCGCGTGTGTTTGCATAGGGCAATATCGGTAATATTTATACCTTTAAGGTGCCGAGATTGACGTAAGGATGGACATAGATACGTCAATAAGGATGTCATACGACTTGGTCGTTAGCACATTCTTTTGCTGAAGTTCTCGATGAAATCAAAACAATGGCCGCAGGGTTTTTCCCAGGTTGTCATAGGTTTGATTTGTTTTGAGAACTCCGTATGCCTTATCAGGGGCTGGAGGAATATCGCTTGTCTAATTAGGTGGCAAGCGTTATGACCTAATCAGATAACACGTTCCTGTGCCGTAGTGTGGCTTAATCAGATAACGGTTTGTGCATCATGGGGGTTTTCTGCATCATGGGATGGCTGCTAGTTAACTTTTTAACCAGAATAGGGTCAGGAATAGGGGGATCGATACAGAACCTATAGGAATACATCACATGACCACCTACGAGCAGCTGTTCGACCTCATCGTATGGGAGCACCTCTCCAACAACTGCCTTGTCGAGCTCAGACAGCATCTACTCAACAGCAAGCTGACCGAGCCACGGAAACTCGCCGTCGAAGCCGATCAATGGGTGAGCACCCGGGTCCCCCGGACCCCGATAGAGTCCGGACGGAACACGCAAGGGCACCCCCGCCAGCGAGGCGGCGGAGGTGGCCAGAACCGGAGCCGAGACTTCCCGCCTGCGCCGCCCCGGAGCCCACCCCGGGGGTCGCCCCAGAACAACACTTCACCGTCCCTGACCCGAAGAGGGCCCCCCCAGCACGACCGGGGCCCCGCCCGAACTTTACCTGCCACAGATGCCAGCGGCCAGGTCACTTCGCCGGTGACCCCCAATGCCCAATGAACCAGCGCGCCGGCATCGCCGGACCTCCCACGCGCCAGATCGCTGCCGCAGCCCTGGGAGAAGGAGGCGAAGAAGAAGAAGAGGTCTACAACGAGGACCAGACCGAGTGGGAGCCAGCCGCCATGGCCCTAGTCTGCCTGGGCGAGAGAGACATGATTCCCCGGGCTCCACTCCCGAGCAACACCCAAAAGTACCGTCAGTGGGTCAACATTAATGGGCGACGGACCGAAGCACTCCGTGACACGGGAGCCAGTGTGACAGCCGTCCGCTGCCACCTGGTGACCCCCGAACAGATCCTACCGAATGTGCTGTGCCCCGTGCTGGCCGACGACAATTCCGAGACCCTGTGCCAGATGGCCCGAATCCCCTTCGAGTGGGGAGGGGTGTCGGGCATGCTAAAGGTAACCGTCCGGGACGACGCCCCCGTGGACTGCCTCCTCGGAAACGATCTCAAGAGTTCCCCCTGGGCCCAAGTCGAGCGGAGAGAGCATCTGGGGATGCTGGGACTACCCGAGTGGGTTTGTGTGACAACCCGATCCATGGCCGCCCGGGCCCCGGCGCCGGCGGAGGCCGCCCCGCCCGAAGAACCGCGCCTCCGCCTCCCGCCATCGATGAAGAAACCGGCCTTGAGCCCGGGCCACCAAGGCCCAACCGCGAAGACCTCGCCGAGCTCGGCGACATCCCTGAACTAAGCCAGTGGCACCAGGAAGGTGGTCCCACCCGAGAACAATTCCGGCAGGAACAGAAGACCTGTCCCTCCCTCGAGGGGACCCAGCAGCAAGCCACAGCTCAAGCCGCCGGGGACACGTTGGGGTCCCACTGGGTCTACTGGGACCACGACCTCCTATACAGTGAACAGAAAATTGCTGAACTGGGGGCCAGCCGAGTGTTGGTGGTCCCCCTACGATTCAGAGACTTCCTCTTAAATCTGGCACACGACGTGCCCCTCGCCGGGCACCTGGGGCAGGACAAAACGTACCGCCGCCTGGTGACCCACTTCTACTGGCCCAAGATGCGCAACGATGTGAGCAATCACTGCAGGACCTGTCCGACCTGTCAAGCCAGCGGGAAGAGCGGGGGAAAAGTCAAGGCCCCGCTCCAACCCTTTCCCGTGGTGACAACGCCCTTCGAACGAGTGGGGATTGATATCGTGGGGCCCCTGGACCCCCGCACCTCACAGGGACACCGCTTCATCCTCGTCCTGGTGGACCACGCCACCCGCTACCCAGAGGCCATCCCCCTCCGGACCATAACGGCCCCCGAGTGGGATACCCCCGAGAGGTCGTGAGTGATCGGGGCACAAACTTTATATCAAAATATATGCGGTCCCTGTGGCAACAATGCGGGGTCACATATAAGTTCACCACCCCGTATCACCCCCAAGGGAATGGACTTGTGGAGCGATTTAACAGAACACTCAAGGGGATGATCAAGGGCCTAGAAGAACCCCTCCGCCGCAAATGGGACATCCTACTACCATGCCTCCTGTTTGCCTATCGGGAGGTACCTCAGAAGTCCCTGGGGTTCAGCCCCTTTGAACTATTGTATGGACACCCTGTCCGAGGTCCCCTCAGCCTGGTCAAGGAAGGCTGGGAGAATACAGCCCGAGATGCCCCGCCAGATGTCTACCGGTACCTTCTGACTCTCCGGAACCAGACTCGGAAGTTCCGGGAACTTGCCGAGGCCAATCTGGAGGCCAGTCAGGAGGAGATGAAACGCTGGTATGACCAGAACGCCTCGTCCATCGAATTCGAGCCGGGCCAACAAGTCTGGGTCATGTCCCCGGTCGAACCCTGTGCCCTCCAGGACAAATGGACGGGGCCCTTCAAAGTGGTGGAGCGCAAGAGCCCCGTTACCTATCTGGTGGACATGGAGTCCCCCAGGAACCCCCTCCGGGTCCTGCACGCCAACCGGCTCAAGCCTCACTTTGCCCGCACGGAGCTGAGCCTGCTGCTAGCTACGGATGACTGGGCCGAAGACAACTCCGAGCCCCTGCCCGACCTCCTGAAGTACTCTGAAAAAGATGGCTCCGTCGAGGGAGTTCCCCTCTCCTCCGCCCTGACCCCCGAACAGCGCCAGGACTGCCAAGAGCTGTTGGGGCAGTTTGCGGACCTGTTTTCGCTCACTCCCGGGGTCACACAGTGGTGTGTCCATGATGTCGACACCGGGGACAGCCCGCCCATGCGACACCGGGCCTACCGAGTTCCCGACCGAGTCCGGGCCTGCATCCAGTCCGAAGTTGCCAAGATGCTAGCCCTGGGAGTGGTCAAGCCCTCAGACAGTCCCTGGGCCAGTCCAGTCATCCTGGTCCCTAAAGCCGCCGCCCCCGGCGCCCCTCCAGAGCTCCGGTTTTGTGTCGACTACCGGGGACTGAATGCCGTTACCAGGGCCGACGCCCACCCCATCCCCGGGCGGATGAACTGATCGATCGCCTGGGGGCCGCCAGATACCTCAGCCCCTTCGACCGCACGGCCGGATATTGGCAGATCGGACTTACCCCCGGGGCCCAAGAACGGTCCGCCTTCTCGACCCCCGATGGCCACTTCCAATTCAAGGTGATGCCCTTCGGCATGAAAAACGCCCCCGCCACCTTCCAGAGACTGGTGAATAGGGTGCTGGCGGGGTTAGAAGAGTTCAGTGCCGCATACCTGGACGATATTGCGGTGTACAGTCTCCACTGGAACGAACACTTGAGACACCTCTGGGAGGTCCTGACGGCCCTCCGGCGGGCCGGCCTAACAGTGAAAGCAAGCAAGTGCCAGATAGGCCAAGGGTCCGTGACCTATCTGGGGCACCAAGTGGGGAGCGGCCAGGTGGCTCCTCTCCAACCCAAGATTGACCCCATCGTGGCCTGGGAGCCCCCGGTCACCCAGACAGCCGTCCGAGCCTTCCTGGGGCTCACGGGATATTATCGGCGCTTTATAAAGGACTACGGGAGCATTGTGGGGCCACTCACTGAACTGACCTCCAAAAGACAACCACAAAAAGTACACTGGACCCCCGAGTGTCAGACGGCCTTCGAGACTCTAAAGGCCACAATGTCCACCGCCCCTGTGCTCCAGGCCCCTGACTACAGCCGAGAGTTTGTGGTCCAAACCGACGCCTCGGAGCATGGCATCGGGCGGTCCTGTCGCAAGTTAACCCTGAGGGGGTTGACCAACCGGTGGCCTTCCTCAGCCGGCGGCTGCTGGCGCGAGAACAACGGTGGAGCACCATCGAAAGAGAAGCCTTTGCCGTTGTGTGGGCCTTATAGAAACTCCGGCCCTACCTCTTCGGCACCCACTTCAGGGTACAGACCGACCACCGGCCCCTGCGGTGGCTGATGCAGATGCGTGGAGAGAACCCGAAGCTGCTGCGATGGTCCATCTCCCTGCAAGGGATGGACTTCACTGTGGAGCATCGCCCTGGCAACGACCACGCCAACGCTGACGGCCTGTCCCGCTTCTTCCGCCTCGACGAGGAGAATCCCCAAGAAGATGGGTGACTCTCCCCGCCTTCAGCTGGAGGGGACGTGTGTTGGACCCGGCCTCGTGGCGTGGTCCTACCCCTCCCGCATGGCGGGCCCTGGATGACATCGGCCCTCCATCGACCCGCTGTTGCACCCCGGACACCACCCTCAACGAACTCTCAACGAGAGCCGCCCCCCTGGCAAACCCCGGCTCTCCCCCCCTGGAACATGGCGAACCCAGCTTGCCCCAACTCCAGAGGTCTGGTCACCACCCCGGGCCACCCTTTCAGGCCCGACTCCATCTTGGGCCCATCGCGTCCCGAGCACGTGGCCTCAGCCCGACCCCGGCCGCGGCCCCAGCGAAGCCCCGACATCGTGGCACCAAGATCAACCCAGGTGGTAAAGTGGCCACTTGGCGGATCCCGGAGGAGAGGAGTTTCGATGGCCCTCCAGCCGTCCCCGGACGCCTGGTATCGATCGCCCTCCGGCCTCCCTGGGCGCTGGCTCCACCCCCCTGCTGGGTGTCTGGACACCTTCATCCCGGCCCCTCTGCCCCCCCTGGCGCGAGGGTCCGGACATCAAAGGACTCCAGTCCTATATCTGGGCCAGCCCTGGATCAGGAAGTCAGTTGTATCTGGGAGTCGAAGCCCTGCTGACCTCGTCGCGGCTGATCCTGATAAGAACTCTTGAACCTGGAACCTGGAACCTCTGAGCCCTGCTGACGCTGTCGCGGCTCTACCAAGCTGAACCATCCGCCGAGCCCTGCTGACGCTGTCGCGGCTCTACCAAGCTGAACCACCCGCCGAGCCCTGCTGACGCTGTCGCGGCTCTACCAAGCTGAATCATCCTCCGAGCCCTGCTGACGCTGTCGCGGCTCCACCAAGCTGAACCACCTTCGGAGCCCTGCTGACGCTGTCGCGGCTCTACCAAGCTGAACCACCTTCGGAGCCCTGCTGACGCTGACGCTGACGCTGTCGCGGCTCCCGGCACCCCCCAGCTCGAGGATTGAGAGCTGTGCGCAGGGTTTCCTAGTACCAGCTGGTACCAAGACTGTCCCGCTAGCCCCTTCCCCTGACATTGAGACTTTGTTGGGATCTCCCGATACCCCCTGTACATATTGCTGCGGAACCTTGCCTTTATTCTTTATATAAAGACTCTTAACTCTACTCTCGTGTTGTGTCTCTCTGTGGTGGTGTGATTGCTCGGCTGTTACGATAGTAGGAGAGGAGCCTCGCCAAGGAGGCCTCTCGACGGTGCTCGGCCAATTCCATACGGAGAGGTGGGTTTCGGGGCGGCAGTCAGACATCTTCTGTCTCCCCTGGAATCGCCTCCCTAACAATGCATCTTCACCAATTCAGAAGCCCTGGTCCTATGCACATCTACCTAGCAGTCTCATGGGGTCTCTAGAAAATGCTGTGCTCCACAGGTGTTTACCAGAACCAGTACCACAAGTCTCTCTTTTCTTATTTGATCCCAACTACCCTTCCTATCCTACAAAGGGCCTTTCTTGGTTTGAGGAGGTTCTATTCCTTGAACGGGCTCTGCCCTATGAGGGTTAAGAGGTCATCCAGCTTCAGTTCCACTATCGTCCCCGCAGTTGGAACCGGGTGAGTGCATGACAACTGATGACTATATTTGAACACCCCTTTGTGAAGTGAAGAATCAGTCTACTAAAAGCAGACATCTGTAAATGATTCAAACAAGCTTGATTTTGTGTTGCAAGATGGGTGTGCATACTTTCAATTTATAAAGATGAAATGCAATATTTCGGTATACCTTTTGCTAATATACGAACTGATCTGCAATGAAAATGTGTTAACATGGTCATTTCTATGCTTTAGGAAAGGGTTTTCTACTCTAATTTTGCTTTCAAGACGAGGTTGTTAATCACATTCTACTTTTTAGTTTTTGCACTTTATAGAACATATATCATATCTAATCAGGATATAAACATGGGTTATTGATTTATTTTTACAGAGTTGAAGACTGCCCTGCTGATGTCTCTTGTAAAACGTGAGGCAAGAGTGCCAGCAGAGGAAGCATTTGTTCACAGTATGGGCAGATGGCAAAGAGGAGGGAAGAAGGAAAGACCACAGGACCTGGCCTTAGGACAGAGGATGAGAGAGCACCGGATGGGATACGAGAAGAATTGTCAGAGCAGCCAGTCAGACCCAGATCAAGCAGATAGTTTACAGCTCTTGGATCAAGGGCTCTACCTTTGGGTAATCATATGGACTGGAGGGGAAAGAGAACTGAAGTGACATCACTGTGGTGAGGAGTCAGGGAAGGCAGGAGACCAGAGAGAATACAGGAGTGTTGCTAAGGGCGGTAGATCTCCACCCATTGAGATTGCCCAGGCGCAACAAAGATTGATGGAGGTCAGAAGTGCCAAAGCTGAACAAAAGGGAACAAAAGGGAACGGAGAAGACAGGTTGGCTGGGGCAGAGCACGAAATTGCAGCTGATCCTCAGACATGCATGTGAAGTGAGAAAAATGGGAGAGCTGACGGGTTGAGTCTGTAGTGATAGCTGTACCCCTCTCTCCAGAATCATTTACAACATTAAACATAAACCTAATATCATAATGTGATGAGGCTCCCTTTAATGCATTGCTGGATTTTCGTTCACACTTGTAATCCCGCCACTTGACAGCATTCATGGCATAACCAGGGTGTCAGCACAGTTCAGCCACTAACTTTGTTGTAAATGTCATTCACTTTCTGGATCAGTCAACAGCACAGCAATTTAGTGTATGAGGTATTATGCAGGGTGGCTGACATTTTGTTGCGTTGCTTATCTTGCACAGGTCGGTGGTGAACATAAAGCAAAGGAGTTCTCTTCTGCGACATAAGCTCAACACACCATGGCTTTGTTTGTGGCACAAGTGGTGTGGCTGCAGAAGGCAGCACAGCCCTTACAGGTTGAGTGATTGCAGCAGATTAACAACAAAAACAGCCTGAGCCCCATAGTGTTCAGTGGGCTTAAACTCAACCCAATATGGCTACCATAATATCACTTAAACTCACAGGAGGAGATCAGAATCCAGGTACACTGTATAGGTATCTGTGCATATTAAACTATTTCCTCCAACAGGAGCAAGACGTTAGATTGTAAAGCAAGGTACAGTGAGTCGCGTATCGGGGAACATCATTTGGTGAGTAATAAGGTGGACGTGGGTACAAAGTCTTGAGTATGAATGGTGTGTTTGAGAGTGGGGAAATGGATGCTGCCAGCCGAGTGCATCTCCAAGGGGAGAGGGTGTGGTTTTACAGCCAGAGCTGCCAACTTTGGAACTGGGATGTTGAAACGAGTCTCAATGTTTGCCCAATATCAGCAATTCTGGCATAAACACTTAACCTCCATGTGCCTAATAAACTGAATCGGACCTTGTATAATAACGGGTACACCTTTAAACCAGTCAGTGCCCTGGGGCCACTAAGTGTTATTAAAACAAGCATTTGCATAGCCAATAGGTCTTGCCTTTGGGACCATATAAGTGTTTGGTTATCCAGCACAATATCCTTGGTGCAACAACATCAACTGTTGCATGGCTAAACACTTATAAGGTCCCAAAGGTGAGACCTATTGGCTATGCCAATGCTTGTTCTTGTTTTATTTCTTTACCCCTCCCCAGAGTGAAATGTTGGCATTACAAGGACATTTTCCAGTTGTTGTCTCAGTGTTTGAAACAAGGCAGTTCATGGTTCGCCTTTGTATTTCTTTAGATATAAAAATGAGAAGGAGCTGCTTAGAAACTGTGTGTGATCTCTCATTCGAAGGCTAAACGTGAATTTGTCTCACTGTTTGTAGGAAACTTTGCGCCTCAAATTGTAACTGATTGTCCCACTGATTGATTGATATAGGGAAGCGCTTCAGCTCCACACAAAGGGGTAGTAAGCGCTATGTAAATTTTGCAATTCGATACAAAGTATCATATTAATTGTCTCTATGTTGTACATGCACCTATATTTTTTAAATATTTTAAATCGTACATACTGATAAATGTGTTTAGCTGTAAACTAATGCTGTTAGGTCGCTGCTAACAGAGAGACGCTTTCTGTAAAGGGCAGATGCATTGGATAAAAATCTTTATTTACCACTATGAGAACGGAAAGCAGTTATGATGGCCATGAAGTTCGCAAAGAATTAGAGTCCTAGTATTTTCTTTAGCTTCATTACACATCACTCATGTGACATAGTTTCAGCTCTGGACTGCGTCCAATAGGAAGGTGCTGGAGTTTCATATTGAAAAGAAGCTATCAATTTCCCGTGCATGATGGAGTCCCCAGACTCCCGCCGGCCATGCCGGAGTTCGGGCCTGTTATTAAATGCGCCCCGAACACTACCGAGTAACAGGTGCTGTGCGAGGCCCTGGGGCAGCTGACCAGTTTACACGCGCACCATTACCGCCAATACACAGTGTATAAACTGAACAGTCTGGAACAGTGAGAGACTAGTGCGCTTGGGGCTTAGAGGTGGGAAAGCCAGCCAATTTATATGTACAACCGTGCCAAAAGTCTGGCTTGCCTACAAGAGCCAGAGGACCACCAGGACCGTCAGAACTGTCGGCCCTTTATTGTGCAACTAGTAGGTTTGAACATCATTCAATTCCCATTTAAAAAAATATATATAGAATAAATATGTCCGAAACTCTACCGATCTCACGATACTGTACTTTTCCCGAAAGAGCCCATAGATTCCTTACACTGTTGAATATTATGCGTCAAAAGCAGGTTTGTGAAGGAGAGGTGAGCTGGAGAGAGCAAAATGGGTTCTTCTGCCTTCGTGAACAAAACCTAACCTATCGCCACTCTCCCACTTGGAAATGCCCAGCCGTGCTCTGTGTAGAATGAGAATTGGTAAATTAAAATCTAAACGCCATGAATTTTCTCCTAGCTATAAGCATCAGTAGTTAGGGAAAAGTGCTGACTTTACCTCCTATATGATGTTACAAAAAGAGTTTGCTTAGAAAACAAGCACAAGCGTGTGCGAGCGCCTCGCGCGGCAGCAGGAGGAGGGGGTCTGCGCGATTCCCTTGCAGGATTGAGCAGCAAGGCGCGATAATCGATAACATATGGTGTCAGCTGCTCGCTCCTGCAAGGGAATCGCCAAACGTGTACGCGTTGTCATTGAAAGCAATGCAACTCGTGCACGTTTTTGGGTGAAAAAGGGAACCGATGGCTAAAGGTCTTTTTCCTATCAACGCATGCGCGCTGAGTAGGCGAGACCTAAAAAGCAAAGAAGACCTTATACTTCTCAGAAGCAGACACAGCCCTTGCTGCCCTTTACTCCCACAACCTCTATGGCTCTGTCTGAGGTTAAGCGATACTGTAGTCCTGCTGTTCAGCCTGGATAGGTTACTCCAATTTTAATGCATGTTCTCTTTCCATTCCCATCAGAGAAGCCCTGTTTGTTAAAATCTGCATCTGTAATGGATTACTCAGGGGTTTAAATCCCAGTGCTGAACCAGATGAAACAGTGATGTGCCTAAGGGTTTCAAGTGGAAAGTTCACTCACTCCTCTGCTCTCTACAATCAAACACTGAAGCATCCTATCAGCAGGAGAAGGAGGCAACAAAAGGTAGATTTCGAATGAATAACAATCCCAGCCTGCCAGAAAAATATTCATAAATCCTCTTGCTTATAATGAAAAACACATCTGGGTGTTAGATATTTGGTAATCCGTAAATTGAAATTGAATTGGGAGACCTACTAGCAGTGCCGAGTGGACACACAGTGAGGGGAACGGCTCCTCCAGTGCATTGCCTATTTCCTTTCTGTCACCTGAGCTCCGCCGAGCGCCGTGAGGGAAACGGCTCCTGCTGCCTGTTGCTGCCTGCTGAAACCACCACCGTGGGCCCCGCCGAGCGCCGTGAGGGCAACGGCTGGGTGAGACTACCACTCCCAGCTGCCCCAGCTTTCGGCGCGGGAGTGAGGTCAGCGGTGCGCCCGGAGGCGTCTTAAGGATAGGGAGCGCTAGAAGCTCCTGGGAGACCTACTAGCAGTGCCGAGTGGACACGCCGTGAGGGGAACGGCTCCTCCAGTTAATTGCCTATTTCCTTTCTGTCACCTGAGCTCCGCCGAGCGCCGTGAGGGAAACGGCTCCTGCTGCCTGTTGCTGCCTGCTGAAACCACCACCCGTGGGCTCCGCCGAGCGCCGTGAGGTCAACGGCTGGGTGAGACTACCACTCCCAGCTGCCCCAGCTTTCGGTGCGGGAGTGAGGTCAGCGGTGCGCCCGGAGGCGTCTTAAGGATAGGGAGCTACTCCCGCCCCGCGGGACGCGCGCGGGATCGCGCAGGGAGAAGAAGTCCGGGCAAAGGGCGGGCCCTCTGTGGCCCTCGGAGGCCAGAGGAGACTGGACTGGGCCATCTCCTTAACCCCATACCTGCGAGCTACCGTGATCCGGACAAACTGCACTACAAGGTACAATTAAGTTCACAAATTACTCTGTTTGCACTTTGAGCCTTGAGCTCCGCGCATTGATATTGACACTGAGTGGCTTATCATCCGTGCATACCAGGAAGAGAAACGTGGTAGGGGAGATAACTTGAAAATTAATGCCAAGCACAGTCCTGAGTAGTATGAGGAAGGGGACTAAAACTACCAGGATGCCTACGCTGCGATCTAACACCAAACAGAAGGCTGACCTATCTCAGCCACTACCCACACTAACAGCGATAGACAAGATGTTACAACAAACCATAGGGGTAATAACCACAGAGATAGTTAACTCGGAAAGGAGGCTCTCTTTACCCCGGACCATAATTACCCAAGACGTACAAGATGCAGGTGACGATCTCTCAGTAGTCACAATAGATGCTATAGATGCCCCAGACATAAGCTTTTGTTTTACCTCCTCCTATGCAGAGCTTCCGTGCGCACAGGTCCCTATCGAGACCAACAGAGGTACTGAGAATACCCAGATTAACCCAAAGCTCGCGCGTGTCATAGAAAAGGCAAGTGCGACTAATCTAGAGCCAAAAAGAGCCAAAGAAGCTCGTGTATGCAACAGAAAAAAGGGGCGAAGTCACATTACGAACCATAATTTAGTGGCACCAATAACTAACTCTACACCAGGAATACCTTGCTGGGTGGCAAATATGGTAGCTGACTTAAAGGCAGACCTAGAAGAAACAATCATTTCCCATATTAAACCCCTTATGTCAAAAATTGACAGATTAACATCTTTATTAAATAATAAAGGGGTTGGAACCTCTAGGCAAATGGGACATGACAGTATACCAGTCAAAGCAGGGCAAGAAGGGGGAATCATTAATAACACACCCAAGGAGAAGACAGTACCAGCTAATAATCCTCCTGCAAATAAATCAAAGAAAGGTACCCAAATTAATACCCCAAAAGCCTACAAAGTGCCTATCCCGCCGAACCCTAGCACCACTATAACTACCCCACTAGTACAAACACAGCAAGGAAAGGGAACCCTCTCAGTCTCAAACGACAAAACGGGCCAAAATACAAAGGATAGCACCACCACAAAAAACTCTTTGTATAAAACCTCACCCGAAAAAATTAGAGCGGCTCGCTTCCAAACAATTAATCTTCCACCGGAAGCATTGCCTTTCGTTGTTGTACTGACAGGAGTCCCCCCCCTGAAAGAGGGGAAAAGGGAAACAAACTTTGAGTTAAAAAATAAATGTGTGCAATGGTTAAGGGCAAATAGACCTTTACCCCCAAATATCTTCGGTGAAATACTTGCGGTTAGAAGAGGGGAGTGGATAGGGAGAGGAATAAAAACCATAGCAGGGGACATTATAACAATCAATTTTAGAGACACTGCTGCAGTGAACTATATATGTAATGTACCCTCTAGTAGAACAAACACACAAATCCACCCGCTACACTTATCATACCTCTACCCGATTATACCCCCAAGACCAATGCAGGCAAATAGGGCACCTGTGAGTAGGGCCAACCACCCAGAACCCCAGCATAGATTTCATCAATGGCATACACCCTATCAGGGCATACCTGTTTATGAGCCCTTTCTATCCCAGTATGCTCATTGGAATAGGTTCTGCGCACTGGATGAGGTGGACTGACTCGCATTCGAGGAAACTAGCATCTCACATCCTGATATGAGGTTAGTTGGGGAAGGGTCCCCAGGTATGGGAAATAGCACATTAATCAACCTAGAAGAAAGTGGCTGTAGGAAGGCTAGCATAAGGAATGCCCTAGAACAAAAAGGGGGGACAAAGCACATAGATCAAACGGTAATAGCCAAACGAGCAAGGTGTAACACAGATATCACACTTGCATCCTATACCAAAACTATACCACCAGGGGAAAACACGAAAACCCGTTCAATAAGGGAATTGAAAGGATCTGTATTGTCGGATAGCCAGGATAGTCTTAGAATTATATCGTGGAATATTGCAGGTCTGGCGGCCAAATACGACTCCCAGGAATGGCGGAATTACATAAATAACTTCCAAATCATATGCTTGCAAGAGACCTGGGCGGTCGACCCTAACCAGTACAGCATGGAGGGGTTTAAATGTTTTTCCGTCCCGGCCGTCAGATCATCATCAGGGAGAGCGATCGGAGGACTCATAATATATGTAGACCTCCTTATTCAAGGGACTTGGTTCAACTGCGACTGGGATTCACAAAATATGCAAGCAATAGGGTACCGCTTTAAAGGGATTAATCTCCTATTGCTAAATTGGTATAATGTGGTGGGCTTGATGGGAAGAGGGAACGTAACAAAAGAACTGGATTCCCGTCTAGATGGCCAGATATCATCAAATAAGAGAGCAAACTCCCCCAGCATAATACTCACGGGGGACTTTAACTGTCACCTCTGTGAGAACTTGAGACCGCTGAATAAGGACTGGTCATGATGCACTGTGTTAAAAGGTCCACACTTTGCACATACCACAGAGGGGTGGGAACTAGAGAAGATAACAAAAAGGCACAATCTGGTCCATACTATGGACCTGATAGAGTTAGGCAGTAACGGAGACCCTAATCCAACATTTAAGGGTAGAGGCTGCCACTCATACATTGACTTTGTTATGGTTTCGCCCACAATAAAAAGAAGCACCAGTAGCATGGAAATTGACATAAGCATATTTAGTGATCACAATCCTCTGGTTTTGGAACTAAAAGGTATTAATTGTAAAAAACCATCAGATAGAACAGACACTATAGAAAAGGCGGTGGATCAGGGGAGGAGGATCAAGTGGGCCAGGACAGATGGAGACAAATTTTATAGAAACCTAATAACAGCAGGGCAAAAAGCAATAAATATATGTCTCGATCTCAGTATGGAGGGAGCAATGGTGGTCAGCGCATTTGAGGAAATCGCACGTCACGTAGATGGCCTATTAAAGAACACCAAAGGCCCCCAGGGACAACACTAAAATAGCCCACTTTAGATCAGAATACAAAAAGGCCCCGCAAAAAAAGCTTACAAATACAAGCGTGGGAGGAACTAAGGGAGGCGGCAGAAAAGGGAGACATGTCAGGGTTTTGGAAAGTCATAAACACACCGTGCTTCCAGGACCCTGGCGGGCCCAAACTAACAAACACCATTCTGCCAGAGCAAGGGTATACCCATTTTCAGAGTCTTTATAATTATACAGGGCAACTTACCCATGATGAAGGATCAAGGACAAACCAGACTACGCGATTAGACTTTTCCCTGGCAGAAGTGGAACTGGCTATCTCAGGACTAAGCAAACACAAAGCACCTGGCCTGGGTGGTATACCCCCTGACCTCTATCGGAGCAACATAGAGCTGTGGGCTCCCATACTTACGAGGGTCCTGAACGAGGCAGTTGTGGCAGGACTGCCCCGTTCTTGGTCAACGGCAACAATTGTCCCAATTTACAAAAAAAGGAACCGGGATGACCCACAATGTTACCGTCCAATATCCCTCATCGACGTCACGGCTAAGGTGCTGGGACGTGCTATTTTAAATAGATTACAGGAATGGGCGGATGAAAACCAAATCCTCACAGACATTCAATATGGGTTATGGGAGGGCAGATCTACCACTGACCAATGCCTGAATCTATACCTCTTGACAGCCAAGTACATCATAGCCGGCAAGGAGACTATATACATGGGGTTTATGGACCTCTCCGCGGCCTTTGACCGTGTAAACAGAGAAAAACTATGGGCTTTAATGACAAACTTAGGAGCGGAACAAAAGCTAGTTGACCTCCTGAAGGCCCTACATTGGAATACATCCGCAACGGTCCAATACAGCCAAGAGGGAAGCAGGACGGAGCAATTCTTATGTACGAGTGGAGTGAGGCAGGGCTGTATTTTAGCGCCTTTTTTGTTTTCTGTATATATTAACAATTTAGACAATGAACTTTCTAAATTGTGTGTGGATTCCCCCCAAATAGGACATCGAGCGGTGCCCGTATTGCTTTATGCGGATGACGCGTGCTGCTAGCTAGAACACCGTTGGGGCTCCAGAAGCTGATTGATGGATTTGTCAATTTCATGGCCAAACTTGATCTATCAGCAAACTTGGAAAAATCCTATGTCATGACAGCGGGAGGCATAGAAAAAAGGAATTTCACATATAAGATTGGGCCACACAAAATAGGCCAGGTAAAGACTTTCTCGTATCTAGGCGTGTTGTTCGACGAACATTTACATTTTAAACCCCTGATGGATAAACATGCAGCGAAATTGGTGGCGTCATCAGGGACCATAATGAGCTATGGGAGAAGACTTGGCAGATGGTCCCCGGAGCAAATGCAAAATCTGTATAGATCAATCTGTTGCGCCAAAGTAGCCTATGGATCAGAAGTGTGGGGTTTCTCAAACAAATATTTGCAGCAGATTCAGGTGGAGGAAAATAAGTTTCTCAAAAGAATCTTGAAAGTGCCACAGAGTACTCCATCCTATATCACACATGAAGAACTAGGGGAGCCATACATTGAAGATCGAATTAAAATCAGACCACTCCTGACCTGGATTAAAATCTGGACTAACCCAGAAGCGGGCCTCACCAGACAAATTCTCAAAGACTGTCTGAACCGTGACAGAGGGGGCCACATCCCATGGCTGAAATATGTAAAAGATTCTCTTGAGGCAATTGGCTGCAAAAACTTTTTTATTGCACCGGAATCTTTAACCACCCAGAATAAAACATTGGTTAAAAAACTTTTGACAGAATGGACACTTACGAACAGGGCCGATGTCGAAAAGTGTAAACCCACTGTTTTATCCTATTGCTCACTGAAAAAGACACACAGAATGGAACCATACCTCGCTGTGATGTACAACGCTCAGGATAGATTCTATATGACTCGGTTTAGGCTCAACATGTTACACCATCTACTCTCTGTCCCCTCTGGATTTACTTTAACACTGGAGGCGAAGGGTACCTGCGGCTGCGACGGTAGGTCTCCGCAGGATACCCTTCACTTCGTATTGCTATGCCCATTTTATTCTGTTCCCAGACGCAAATTTCTAGTGGGGATCCTAAAAGAAGCTAAATTTAGAGAAGCAAAAGTGGCCTTAAAGTTTCTGCAGGAAGCACCGGATGCTCATACATTGTTTTGCATAGTAAGCTTCATCAGGGTGGCAATGAGGTTAAGGAACACAAGAAAAATAACCGATTGCAACGCCCCATAAACAGACACTTATTATGGAAGTCCCCCTCATGTAATGAATTTTAGACCTTTTTAATCTTTTTAAACTTTTTAAATAAGTATTTTTATAAATGTAATTGTCTATGTACTTTTATGGTATCTTTTTAAGTACTGAATAAAGATTTGAATTTGAATTTGAAAATTGAATTGTAAAGGGCTGGAATGCGTGCAAGCCTCAGACATCAGACTGCTTAAGTGAACTTGACACACAAAATGTACTCGTAAAAAGAACTTTCCTACCTGAAGTAGCAGTGCTATAGATCCAAAAAACCCTCCTGAGATCTTCAAGTGATTTCCAGGATTCCTGACTTCCAAAAAATCCTTTAAGTTTGACTTCCAGCGTTCTAGGAGCATGAGAGAAGATGGTTTTGATAAGAACTATCACATCAGGATAAGTATAATACATAATGGAAAGGGCATTTGAAAATAGTGTTCAGTGTTTTTTCAAAAGATGGATTTTGCTAAACATGAATACTTTCGCTATTTTGAATATATGTGGATTGTGACAAAGCAGCTTTAAAAGGTAAATATTCTAGAATAAAGGAGGAACAACGATATATGACATACATCTATTTTACAGTGAGGAAAGAGTAAAATGCACACATTCTGCAATGCAAGAATATTTCTAGTGCAAAGTTTAGTCAGAAAAACTGTAAGGTTGGGGCAGTGGGTTAAGAAGAGGACACATTAGTAGCAAACTTTTGTTTCACTGAATCAATTCCTAATTACATGGAACCAGTAGACATAACATCAGTTCTGTTCAATCAAATCATGAGCCACAAACAAGAATGATAGTGCTAAGAAACAAAGGCTGCCTAATAAATCAGGCCTGCGTCGTTAAGAGTAAAAATTGATATGGAAATAGGAGATGGTCCTGATGGTGTTTCTACATTGGTTGTTATGCCAAACTGTTGGAAAGAAACATTGATCAGTATTTGATAAAGTGCTGTTGCCTGAAGCTGACCACCTATGATAATGGGTGGTTATCATCCTCTGATCACCCACTAGCTGCCTGTCTATGAGCAGTGCCGTGTGATCCCTGCATGCTTCTGTGGATGGACAGTAAGTTCAGGTTTGACTTTAAGAATATCAGAGGAAGATATAAAGATTGATTTGGATATATAGAGTTAAACTACTTAATTTTAAAACATAATCTCTCTGAGGAATTCAGAGATTAGCAAAAAAATGGTTAGGGGTTCTGCCCACTTAACCCTCCCGTACCTGAGCAGGAGACATCCAAGGATGAAAAAGTAGCAACAGAGGGTACTGAAGGGATCAATCCTTTTTTAATTTTCAAACAAGAAACATCTAATTATCTTGTGAAACACAAATTGAGCATTGGAAACATATGTAGGTTAATTCATATACACACATATGAGCGAACATCTAGGGAGGCACAACAACCAACAATCTATATACAAAATATCACATATACATCATATACAAATATACAAAACATTTACAATATCAACAAACATTTATCTGTACCCTGAATTCAAAAGATATATAAGAATATATATACACCAAATTAAGTAAATGCCCCCTCTTAATTTGCAATGGAGTGCACAATAAAGTGGTAGTCCCAAAAGCAAAGCACCAGGGGGTTAGAACATCAACCCAATCTCTAATTGTATAGGTGCATATCAGAAAAAAATCAAATCTTTCTTAAGTTGTAACAGGGGACTCCATTCAAAACAAAAGGTGTCGACGCAGTCTCGGTCACGTTTCAGCCAGATGATGTAGGCTTCATCAGGACATGGGTACTCTAATCTTGAGGGCCCTGGCCGAGCCTAGGGCCGGTATAACCGGCTAGTCCACAGGACCACCCACAAGGGTGGGGTGGGAGCCACTTTCTTTGCCCAGGTACTGAAAGTAATACCTTATATATACAATGTGTCCGCTCGTATAAGGGTAGACTCCAAAAACGCGTGGCTTGAATCACACGGTCTCTCTAAATTCTTCGGGTGACACGAACAAACAGTGTTCACCTAGGCGAAAATCATACCACCGGGAACTCTGAGGAATTCAGCCACTTCAAGGAGACAGGGGCATGCAGGTACAATGCTTGCATATAACATGCACACGTCTTAACTATGAACGCTGAGATGGCGAACACTGAAAAACATCTTAGAGCTATGACAGAATGAGATTAGAAATAAGACCGAATGTTGGGGCATATTATCAAAGACAGGCAATACATTATCGCCGCTTTTATCGTTCACATCTAACATGGGCTTCGATTGCAATTCATAGAGCATATTATCAAGGCCATTATCGCCGCTTTATCGGCAGTTTCCTGCCGATAAAAGCGGCGATAATGTATCACCTGTCATTGATAATATGCCCTGTTCTTTTCTGTCACACTTCATACCATGTGGAGTGGACTCAAGACATGATTCATTTTAAAATGTGCTCAACAAAATGGCTGTCCATTCCTACTACTGTTTTTATAGCAGGAACCGTGCTTTGCGAACACTGGACAACCTCTGCTAACCGCTAGAGTAACAGATCTTGACCTTCTAAAAAAACCATTGCTTGAGTCATGTGTGCTTTTAATTGCAAGGGGCCACTCTTACTGTCTTATAAGAAGTCAAATTGCTATAGAGGATACTGTTCCCTTTGAAGCCCCAAGGTATTTATGTTTTGAGTGCCATGACACTCAATACTTACGAAGTTCTTTCAGTGAGAGCAAAATGTAGTGATTTGGTAATGGAGTATTTAAGGTTCAAGTCTAGTTCCTTGACGCTATCCACATCAATGCATCTTGGAAAATCTTTGTGGTACACTTTCCACCTAGCAGAGGTTGAAGGAGAGAGAAAAGACAGGATAAAAGTGTCAATGAGTACTTCAGTCAGGAAAAGGGTTGTAAAAACCTGCCTTATAGGCATAGCAAAATGGCTGCCATTTGTGTCACAATTTGTTATTAAAGGAACAATCACCAGCAACCTTGACAGTGGCTGGGTCTGGTGGCTCAGTGGACTAATGCTTCCACTGCAGGAACCTGTGTTCGACCTCATGGTCACACTTTCAAATCCCGGCCGTTCCACTCAGCCTTTCATCCACCTGAGGCCGATTAAAATGAGTACCATTGAGTCGGTTAACAATAAACATCTGATATTCAGCACCAAGATGCCTCCGGGTGAACCTGTGCTTTATATATACATATAATATGTTTTTAAAAGAAGATGTGTGTGTGGGAGTGAATGGTATGGACAGAGGTAGGGGCGTGGTGTAGTGTAAGGACATTTTTCCTTATTGCTTGATTATTAAAACCTTTGCAATACAAAGAATAAAATAGGATAACAAATATGTGAAGAATGCACATTAAAAATGTTTTACAATCCCATCTTTATGTCAAGGGCTAAAAGGAGGGGGATAAACAGAAAGACATGGGCTGTTTGGTAAAAATGTCCATAATCCTTGTTAAACTCACTCTACCCCAAACCTGCTCATACACATAGACAGCAATTTGTAATGAGCCCAAAAACAAGCAAATAAGTAAAATCAAAATAAAATATTATCGTTTTAAAAAAACAGGGCTGACACTGGAAGCCGTAGCTAATTACAAAACCTGAGCAGAAAGTTGGTATACATACCAGTTAAGGTAGAATTGTTGAAGGAGACTTTAGGCGAATAACATGAAAACTGGTAAAGCGAAAGTGCTTTAACTAAAATAGATTAAGGTTTAAGAGATTGGTGCTAGTCTCTGTTTTTGCCAAAGCTGCATGTCTGAAAGATCAGCCAAATGATACATCTACACTACGTCTGTTAATCTTTACATAAGACAGCTTTCGTGTCAGTCCAGGTAGTATACTGTAGGAATGGAAGGACCCAGTTATTTTATGCCTAATTCTGCCCGGTCTCTTCTGCTACTGGAACTGAGGCCTTTATGTTTTTTACAAAATGGTAAAGGAATTTTACCAAGGCACAATTATAGGTAATGTCTGATGGATTGAAACAACCAAGCACTGCCTCCCGGCAGGACCTGGGTAGTGTAAGAAATGTGGCTGTTGGCTGACTGAGGTGTGGGCCTTGTTCAAACATCAACCACAATCCTTGTCATGGTGAGGCACAAGCCAACCCTATAATAAACTGTGGTCAACCACCTTGTAGATTGACACAGAGGAATCAGGCTTAACTCAGAAGCAATGTGTGGAACATTTGTGCAACACTCCAAACAGTAATAAAGTGAAAAATATCACTCAAAAAGGATCCTACACCAGGCTATAAAAACAGAGTTTATTAAATAAAACTAGACCAAAAAAGAAAGAAAAACCCTTTCATTGAATCTGTGATATGCAATTATAAATATGTTAGTAAAAATAGCACAAAAAAGCTCAAAGCACCAACTATGGTGGTTCCATGTTAAAATATCGATTACAAAAATATAGATTACAAAATATAGATGTAAAAATATCGATTACAAAAATATCGACTCCCTATACTTAAACAGGTAAGTACAATAATATCGACTCAAAAATATAGATGTAAAAAATATAGATGTAAAAAATATCGACTTTAAAAAATATTATAACTTAAATTAAATAATTAAATTTTATTAATATTATTACCAAAATAAATTACATTACATTTATATTTTAACTATTTATAACAAATAAACTTAATTTAATCATTATAAACTTAATAAATGTGTACATATACATATATTTTCTTAAATACATTTTATTATTATCTTTGTTTAATTAATAAAATTTAATAATTATATAAAAATAATATAAAAACAGATATAAAACATTTTGAATAAAATAACATTTTCTATATTTAATTAACACATAAAAGTATTTAAAATTAATAAGACATACATTTAATAATAAAATTAAAACATTAGTAGTTGAAATATTTGATAGCGAAGGGGTAAAAATTACTATTCCCACTCCAAAGGGTGCAACAGTAGGGAAAGCGCTGGATAGCGTAGGGGTAAAAATTACTGTTCCCACACCAGAGGGTGCAACAGTAGGGAAAGCGCTGGATAGCGTAGGGGTAAAAATTACTATTCCCACTCCAGAGGGTGCAACAGTAGGGAAAGCGTTGGATAGCGTAGGGGTCAAAATTACTATTCCCACTCCAGAGGGTGCAACAGTAGGGAAAGCGTTGGATAACGTAGTGGTAAAAATTACTATTCCCACTCCAGTGAGTGCAACAGTAGGGAAAGCGCTGGATAGCGTAGAGGTACAAATTACTATTCCCACTCCAAAGGGTGCAACAGTAGGGAAAGCGCTGGATAGCGTAGGGGTAAAAATTACTATTCCCACTCCAGAGGGTGCAACAGTAGGGAAAGCGTTGGTTAGCGTAGGAGTAAAAATTACTATTCCCACTCCAGAGGGTGCAACAGTAGGGAAAGCATTGGATAGCGTAAGTGTAAAAATTAATATTTCCACTCCAAAGGGTGCAACAGTAGGGAAAGCGTTGGATAGCGTAGGAGTAAAAATTACTATTCCCACTCCAGAGGGTGCAACAGTAGGGAAAGCATTGGATAGCATAGGGGTAAAAATTACTATTCCCACTCCAGTGAGTGCAACAGTAGGGAAAGCGTTGGATAGCGTAGGGGTATAAATTACTATTCCCACTCCAGAGAGTGCAACAGTAGAGAAAGCGTTGGATAGCATAGGGGTTAAAATTACTATTCCCACTCCACAGGGTACAACAGTAGGGAAAGTGCTGGAACCCAAAACAATAAAAAAAAAAATATCACATTTTTTATTAAATTTTATTTCCAATATAAGCATAATTAGTATATACATTTAAATATTTTATTATTAACAAAGATAATAAAAAAATATATATTTACACATTATTTAACACTATAATATCCACCAAACACCTAAAAATAATTACACAATTACATTTAATATTTACTAATTAATTAATGATAATTAAATTATTTTTTTATTAATTAATGAATTATTTAATTGACAGATTTCACACCATATACACTTATATACACCACAACACAAACCTAAATTTAATTACACATTTACAATTAATAATTACTAATTAATTAATGGTAATTAATTTATAAAGTATTTAAGAATCAATCAATAACAATTTAATTACTTCACACCATTTACACATATAAACTCCACTACACACACCTAAAAGTAATTAAACAATTAACATAATTAATTAACATAATTAATTAATTAACAAAATGAATTAATAATTGACTAATTGAAATTAATTAACACATTATTATTAAATTAACACATTAATTAATCAATTAATTTTATATATTTAAATTACTTCCCACCCTATTCCCCTATAAACCCACAACCCGCTACGGAATTAATAACACAAAATTCAACATAATATACATTAATAACTATTAAAATTCAACAACATATATTAAAATGACAAACAATTATCATTAAAAACACTAAAATACATGACATTATTAAAAAATCGATATTTTAGTAAACTATATTTTTGTAAACGATATTTATTACAACTATATTATTGTTATCGATATTACATACCTTTCTGTCGATATTCTGGTCAAACTATATTTTTGTTATCGGTATTTCTTCAATTCGATATTTCTGCGGGGATATTTATGTCAGACGATATTTCTCTGACGATATTCCTGCTCTGCACCAACTATGGTTATTTGGTCGTGCCAGCAGGGTTTTGCGTCATTCAGCGTAGATTCCGATGAATCTGGCAGCTGTAAGGTGGGACCACTTCCAAGGGTCTTGGACTGGGGTGGCACAACTTGGGAGGGCAAGATGGCAGAGTCCAGGTACTGGGTTCAATGTAGTTGGAAGCCTGGTGTGTCCCCGAGCCTTTTCATCAGGAAGCAAGCCAACTAGCCCTTGGAGTCACTCTGGGATCAAGAGATAATAGTCCAATCCTCACATAGGCATGAAGGCAGCAGGTCAGCATCCTCCTGCGCAGCAGTCCAGCAGACTAGCAGTCCTTTCCATCAGAGTTTCGAAAGTCCAGTGTGGAGGAAGGACACAGCCTATTCAAATTTAAGTAGGGCTGTGCCCAGCTCCTCCGTCCTATCCTGACAGTGATGGCCCTTCCAAGCACATATAAGCTTTCTATTGCGAGTAACTGCCAAGAGGGAATACACAACGTCCATCTGCCAACTACATTCAGCCATTTGACACAGAGACAGGCTTGTGGCACTAAATGGCAACGGTATAAAAATGGCAACTTTCTAAAAGCTTTTCACTCATACTATGCTCAGGAGACGCCGCACATATTTATTGACTATGCTAGGCGTGATTTATATGGTGACAGACGTAACAAGTACGTTTTAGATTCGTGCACATTCTTTGTGATTTCTGGCCATAAGCACTGTCTATTTTCTTGGTAAATTCTTACAGGGTCTTCATTAGAATTCCTTAAATTTGATTTTCTTGAGGATGGTCTGTAAACTGAGACCGAAACATTGATGCCAAGTCCCCCTCTATCCAATGACAGCTTCTGTTTCCACATCATCACAATGATTCATCATGTGTGAAGGATTGAGAATAATTTGAGTGGACTTCATAGATATTAATCTTTGATTTTGTAAACACTTGATTGTGTTTTGCAAGATTAATCTTAATATGGAACCTTAAGTTCTGTACCCTTAAGAAGCTTAATCTATTGAATACAATTATTTCTATCTAAACTCCTCTCTAGTATGCGCTTCTTTCTTGTCTGTAGTTAAATTTCTTTTGTTGATATAATTATTTTTAGGAATGTAATACATTTTTGTTTGATTCGTTACTGTGACCTGTTGGGAAAGATAATTGAAAATTTAACCTGTATAATATTGTGTTCTTAGAATTCAATCCCTTGTTTGCCTGTTACTCTACAAACTAGTTCATGCTAATGCTAGCAAGGGTTTATTGGGTTGCCCTTTAGAGTAATATAAATTTCTAAAAGTGGCAGTTTCAAAGTTGGAATTTAAAATTCGACTTCATAAGTTAGGGTTTTTGTAACAATTCCACAGACACCAAACATAAGGTGGTCACCTGCTCCGATTTGGAAATTAGAGTTTATTAAATATAATAAAGTAACTCCAAAATAATCATATAGGAGAATTGTATTTGGACATAATATTGAATTGGAAATATCCAGGCACACAAATATTGTTTTTAATATCGTGATGCAGAAATATTGTTGACAAAAATATTGAATATCAGATGAATAATATTGTTTCCAAGAATATTGGTGTTTTATTATCATGTGTACAAATACCTCTGTTATTATTATCATTTTCAATAATATTGTTGTAAAAAATATAATTTTTTATCATTATGTTCTTCATTTAATTTTTAATTGTATATGTTATATATTGTTTGTATAATTGTTGATAATATTGTTAAATATAGTTTTTAATTGTACCTTATTTATAATGTTTTTATTTAATTGTTAATAGTAAATTATAGCATCATAGCGGGTTGTGAATTTTATAGGGGTACAGGGTGGGATGTTATGAAGGTACATTTAATAAATAATTTGTTTTAATGAATCCTAATTAGTTAATTAATAATTAATTATGTAAAATGTGTAATTATATATTTTATAGTTGCAGGCTATTTTGTTTGTAGAGTTGTAGGGTGGGAAGTTAAATAAGTAATAATTAATTATTAATTCATCATTATTTAATTGATAACTAATTATGTATAAGTTGGAATTATTAGATATGTTACGTTATATTTTAGGTGTGGGGTGTTGAGCTTGTAATTCGAAAGAATAGGAAGTTAAATACGCAAAAATCAATTTGTAATTATTTATCAATTTTTCAATGAAATATATAATTTATGTATAAATATTAAAATTGGTTATTAAATATATTTGTCATGTTATATGACAGGTGCAGGTTGTGTTTGGAGGGGAATAGGGTGGGAAGTTAACTATAGTAAGCAATAATTTATTAATAGTTAATTCATTATTTATTTGAAGAATTAAATTAGATAATGTGCGTAAATATGATATTTTTTTGCTGTTTTTTTGGGTGCATATTGTTGTTTGTGGGCTGTAGGTGGGAATTTATTTATGTAATAATTAATTATTATTTAATTCCTATTTTTAATAATTATTTAATTGATAATTCATTATTTATATTGATTTAAACTAAATTGAGAACTTTGATTAATTTACCGCTACTCTGGAAAATAAATTTAAAAAAAAAGAAAGATTTACGAACTAAAGCATGATAATAAATTGATATTTGTATCACATTTTTTAACCGCTTCTCTCCCCTTGTCCTCTAAGTGGTATTCTAGCGAGTTCCAGCGACTGCAGCTATGCTCACCTGCTCTACTCAACTGACCGCCAGACCTCCGTCTGTGTACGCTGCCATAAGCCCGTTGCCCGTAATCTGCATAAACTGCAACTCAGGAGCAGTGTCAAGCGCCAAAAGCGCCCGAAAGCCAGCCGGCAGAAACATTGAACTACCAGACACCTGGGATCGCAAACCTGCTGGCGGCTAGCTGACGAAGCTGAACCAGAGACAAGGAGACGTGTGGAGGAGCCCACAGTCCCCAAATTTGCCCTGCTGCTGAGGTGCCAGTCCACAGCAGGGATCTGGTGTGGCGGTCCATGGGGCTGCGAGGGAGTCTGTGCGCCCCCGCATTCAATGAAAGTAAAGCCGCCTTTTTCCCAGTCCCCGCTTGATCAACCACCCTGAAACTTTCCAGAGAGCAGTTGAAGTATTGGGCAAATGTTTTTAGAATATTTTAGGAAGAATCATCAACCGGCGCTGAAGATATAGGCAACTGAAAATCACCTTTCTGATACAAACTAGGTCCTAACTAGAACTACCTACTGGTGACCGCCAGTAGTGTGTGTGTGTTTGTGTGTGTGTGTTTATAGCAATTCCTTCAAGTATCCTTTCCCTCTCAAGGGGATCACCCGCACTAGGTGACTTGCTACAGAAATTATCCATTTACGAGGCACTTTGAAAAAATATATTCATTTATGTATTTATAAGCACCATATAAGGCCGGAAGCCAATGCATTTTGGAAAGAGCCTTCAACCGGGCCAAATGGTTTATGTCACACATTGTATCTTATACAGTCCTTTCACCACTTGCACTTTACTTCCTCAAGGAGTGTGTCTCTTGAAGAATCTGTCTCTGTTGGTCAAAAAAGCAAGCAGATGTGTCGATGTTTGCAGAGGAGTTGAATTACTTTGAAGAGATGGCCGCTCAACCGCACTGCGGGTAAGTGTGGGAAAGGCTGGTTTGGGAGGTTCTCTGAGCCTGGTGAAGCAGCAGTTAGTATGCATCTTACTTTTTAATTGGGAGATTTTTACTCAGCTGTGTAGGACGCGAGGGGCACCTGCTTTTCCCGCAGCTATGCTTGTCTGCATAGGGACTAGTGGGAGGAGCAGGTGCTCATCAACACCCATAGTACTACATCAGGTGAACATATGTGTTGGTTGTGTTTTACTGAAGATTTATTTGTTGTATGGTGGGGGACACAAGAAACAGCTGAGATATTTGTAGAATCAATCAACCACAACACCCTAAACTTGCACTTCATAGGTAAAATTTGCAAGACACAAGTGAATTGTCTGGATTTGCAATAGTTTATTCAGGACAACAAAGTTAAAACAAGGTTGTTTAGGAAAACTGCTTTTCATGCCTGCAGTTTCCACCGGAGCCACCTTAAATCCAGCATCCCCTATGGGGAGATAGTGCTATTGAGAACAAACTGTAGTTACATTGAAGACTTAGAGGAAAGCTAGAAGGGTTCTGTAGTGAGTTTCATGAAATGGGGATATCCAAGAGAGTCCCTAGAAAATACAGTGGCCACAGTTAATCAAAATAGTAGTGAGTCCCTGCTGTTTGCAAATACACACAGGATTAGAAAGAAAAACACACCAAGTTTAGTCATTAGATTAATAACTACATACAGCAAACAAGAAACAGATTTGCAAGCCATTGTCCATAAACACTGGATCCAACTTTAGGGCCCATCTCTCCTAGTTCACTTTCTATTACCTACAGGTGAGAATACTCTATGAGAGATGCCCAGGTAAAAAGCAATCAAGAGGTTATAGATTATAAATGTAATTTACAGCAAGGTAAAGGTTGCTGCAAGTTTATAAAGATGAAAGGCTTGTGGGTTTGGGCGAACACAGTGAAATACACAATTCCCTTTCCTGATACACCAATCAAGATTACTGATTCATTTAATTGCAAGATCAAGTTTGCAGTGTATGTATTATCATGGAATTGCAAATTGAATTATGTCAGTAGCACGATACTGCAGGTCCACAAGAGAATCCCCACAGCATTTGAAGACGATTAGTAATAGAGACCATACTTACCCTGTGGCTAGGCACATTGACAACCACCTTATTAATGATGTCAATTGCTTGCAGTATTTAATAATTATTTATTGATGCAATTCTAAAGCATCTTAAAGAAGGAAATCATGAGAGGCTACTATGGCAATAAGAGAAAAGGTGCATTCTTAACCGAGATTCCAAGTCACCAAAACGATGAAATCTTTAAGGAGAACTGTATACGTTTTTGTTATTTCAGTGATGCTGCAGTCCCTTACTATGATTAGTAATACTCTTGAGTAAGGTTGTTGAAAGAATACAAGAGAAGTTATGAAGGATTGTCAATGCAATATTTTGGTTGTTTAAAAAATGTATGTTCTAATGGGGGCACTGGCAATGTAACTAAAGGATGTTTTTATTTTGAATCAATTTTAAATCACTGTCAATTTGCGCTTTTATGTGTGATCTCAAAAAGATATAAACGTTTACATAATGCAAAACTAACTAGGGTGTAATTGCAGTAACATGTATGAATTTGCCAACTTGGACTCAATTCAATTCATGAAGCTTTATTCGGTGCAAAAGGAATGACCATATAAGCGCATATTAAAATACAAGATACATAAATCATCAATTTAAAAAGAATATCATAGAATACAGACCAAATACACTAAAATATCATGCTTTTTCGCACACTGATAGATTTGTTTAAAAACACAGCAGTATAAAAACAGATGTCCGTAAATACAAACAGGGAGGCACATAGTCAGAAAAGCAATGTGTGTTGTTGTGGATACAATCAATGGAACAGAAATATCACTAGGCTGAAAAATTCCCATCAGCCCACCAAACGTGGCGGAGGCATCGTCATGTGGGAAGTGAATGGCGTATTCCAAATCTCACCCAACCCATCAAGAGATGGTGCAGAGACCGGAAAACCGTAGTAACCTTCAAGCCACAGTGTATTTCAGAGTGGTGCTAATGGATGTGTAGTGCTCAAAATAGAGTGAGAAAGAAAAATGTTAAAAACAACTACGAGAGCAGAAAATATGTTTATTGGATACTACTCTGGTGTCGTGATTAAGAACATGCGCTTTGTAGTCTGAAATTATAACTACAAAAGGGCGCTAGGCAGTGTGGTCAACATGTTTCAGCTGTAAAAGACATTATCCAGCTTTCGTCAGGACCAGAGATGATAAAGATGCAACTGCAATAATGGAACGGCAATTTTAAAAATGAAAAAAGTAATCCTACCAGTACTTTGGAGCCCCAATATTAGCTGGAGGAGACTCTAAATGAATTGTCCTTTTCCTAAGGAAAACAATGATGTAAACAACAAGCATCCTTAGTGATCCACAAATAACAAACACAACAAACACACAATAAGTAAGGACATTTTCCTTACTACACCAGGAGACAAAAGGTCCTCCTGTATGATACCAAATGGTTCTGAAGATTTAATTCAATTGAACTTACCCAGCATTGTGTGGGAAGTAACCTCACCTCACCCGGCACCCGCTCGGGAAAATGAGGCCCCGCTCTGTTGAGATAGAAAACATAGCCAAAAATGTATAGCTTCTACCATGTGAAAATATTTTTAACATGTAAAAGGTGGCTATTTAAGAGTAATTCCTATCAATACATAGAACTCAGTTGTCTCAAGGAGAAGAGAGGCACACCAAGTACCAGAACATAGACTAAATGAACTGCAAGCTAGAAGCCCAAGCCCTATGAAGAGAGTATGGAGTAAGGGAGAGAGCGCAACCCTACCTGTCCGTCGGTACCTCTGGCCAGCATCCAAGTGGGAGTGGAGGTAGCGGACAAGCAGGGAGCATGCCTTTTGTCCCTAACTTAATTAGCTCAATTGCGCTAATGAGCGTCTTGAAACGAGCAATCAGCTCGTTTGAACGAGCCCATATCGTCATAATGACGTCCTGCGCATGCTCGGAGAGTGAGCCCTTTACCGAGCGGGCGCTGTTGTAAGCCGAAGAATGGTTTAGTAAACAAGCGCGGGGGCCTCTTGGTCACAGAGCATCCGGTTATACCAGGATTTTACTGCTTGCCCAAAATACATAAAGCCACCAGACCACCACCGGGACACCCGGTCATTTCGGGTATCGGTTCTCTTTTGGAGCCCTTATCCACATTTGTGGATCACTTTCTCCAACCCATCGTGAAGGCGATGCCCACATTTCTACAAGACACTGCTGACGTCTTGCGATTGTTGCCAGATGTGCATTTCAACGAGGAGACTGACCTACTTGTCAGTTTCGACGTTGAGTCTCTCTTCACGTGTATCCCACAACTGGAAACTCTGGAGACTATCAGACAGTTGCTGTCTCAGCGCTCTCTCGACAGTATCACCCCTATCCATTTTATCATGGACTGCGCAAAGATAGCTATGACCGAAAAAAAATTCAAATTCGAGGACGAGTTCTTCCTCCAAATTTCAGGGACCGGCTAAGGTTATGGAGACGCACGTAAATGCTGTCCTCTCGGAACATCTCTGCCGCGCAGATATCCTCGACGCTACGCAGAATGGGTTTAGGGCTGGTCACAGCACGGAGACGGCTCTGCTTTATATGGTGGAGCATCTTCGCTCCGTGCTTGACGCGGGACAAACGGCAGCGCTTGTGTTATTAGATCTAAGCGCTGCCTTTGACACCGTCTCGCATCCCATCCTTCTGCTGCGCCTAGAGGAGGCTGGTGTCACCGGCATCGCTCTCGAGTGGTTCCGGTCGTTTTTAACCAACCGGGCCTTTAGCGTGACCGTCCCACCTTATCAGTCCAAATTCCATCCGTTAAACCTGGGGGTCCCCCAAGGCTCCTCGCTGAGCCCTACGTTGTTTAATCTGTACGTAAGGCCGCTAGCTGAGGTTGTCAAACAACAGGGTATGACCATGGTGTCATATGCCGATGACACCCAGCTAGCGGTCACGATCAGCGGGGATGCCGAAGTTGATGCCCCCAGGTTTCAACAAGGACTGCGGGCGGTCGCCAGCTGGATGACGTCCAACTGTCTCCAGCTGAACGCTAGTAAGACCGAGGTCATGGTTTTTGGCAGACAGCCGGAACTGTGGGGAGAGAGATGGTGGCCGGGGGATTTGGGACCTGCTCCCATCCCAGTCGCCGAGCTTAAGAACCTCGGGGTCTGGCTGGACCCCTCCCTCTCGTTTGTGTGTCACACCAAACGTACGGCCGCATGTTGCTTTGGCATCCTGCGCGGGCTCCGTCCTGTGCTTAAGTTCTTCGACGCTCCTACCAGGCAACTCATGATCCAAGCTACTGTCATCTCTAGGCTGGATTATGCGAGTTCCTTGTTGGCCGGGTTGAATCAGGCTGAGGTCAGGCGCTTACAGAGGATTCAGAACGCCGCAGCTAGAGCGGTGGTAGGCCTCCCAAGATTCTGTCCTACTTCCAGTACCCTGCGGTCACTGCATTGGCTCCCGGTGGCCCAGCGGATCCAGTTTAAGGTCCTCTGCGTCGCCTATAAGATTCTGAAGGGGTCCCCAGCAATGATCCTCTTGGTCCTTATGGCCAACTACATTCCAGCGCGACCCTTAAGATCTGCTGACCTTGAACTGGCCGTGGTGCCGCGCTTCAAGCGGAGTAGGGCTGGTGGACGCTCGTTTCGAGTGCGCGCAGCTGTCCTCTGGAACTCTTTGCCCCCAGCGATTCGCGCTATGAGTGATTTGCTCTCCTTTCGTCGTGCGGTGAAAACCTTTTTATTTCCTTAGTGTGTATACTTATGTCTGTTCTTTTGTTTAGTTGTGTTGTGCAGCTGCCTTGTCGGGCGCCAGGACGCTCCTTAGCTGGAGCATCTGTGCGCCAAATAAAAACGCATAACATAACATAACATAACATAACCTCAATGGGGAGCATTTTTGCCCCAAGCCTTGCCAATCTTTATGTCCACCAATTCGAGCAAGATCATGTCCTCAACCATAGCAACCCTTTTTTCCATCAACTGGTGCTATGGAAGAGGTACATAGACGACATTTTTGTGGTTTGGCGAGGCTCAACAGATGAGGTACATATGTTTCACCAATGGCTGAATGACCGGAACCCCTACCTCAAATTCACTATTGAGGTTAGCCATGAGAGACTCTCGTTTCTTGATCTCTCCATTTTTCCAGCGGATGGCAAACTAGGAAGCGAGCTCTACACCAAACCCATGGCTAGGTACTCCCTTTTACTATTTAATAGTCATCATCCGCGATCATTACGTGCAAATTTGCCAGTCGGCCAGTTCCTCCGGCTGAGAAGGAACTGCTCTTCCAATGATCTGTTCAATAAGCATGCTCACCACTTGTCACAACAATTACAAGATAGACACTATCCCAAAGACCTGGTGAAGAGAGCATGGAAACGTGCCTCGAATAACCATCGAGACTCCTTACTTGACAAACGACAGCATAAACCTACTTTGGATCGTTTAACTTTTGTCAGTACTTTTAGTGTGCTTTCCAACAACATACAAAAGACAATACGTAAACATTGGAGTATTCTGAATATCACCAATGAAAATATTCCCTTACCTCTGTTCGCTTTCAAAAGAGCACCCAGTCTTCGTGATAGTTTAGTGCATACGAGACCACGGTCCCAAGTGTTGTCTAGATCCAACACTCTCTGGGATTTACCACCTGTACAGGGCCACTACCCATGTGGCTCGTGTAGCGCCTGTCCACAAACTTCAAAAACTGAACAAGTAGACTTGGGGACTGGCAAAACGTGGTTTCTAAAGAAACACACGAATTGTAACACAGAGAGGGTCATATACATGATCACCTGCCCCTGCTTATTGAGATACATAGGATTTACAACCAGGAAAATTCAACTCAGGATTGGAGAACACAAGAGCACCATCCGTTGCCAAAAACAATCGACCAGACTCACTGATCATTTCCTCTCTCAAAAACATTCTGCTGAAGACCTCAGGTGGGTCATCTTGGAACAGCCATTCATTCCATCTCACATCAGCGATATAGCCAGATTCCTCTTCGTGAAAGAGCAGAAATGGATTTTTTCACTTTCAAGTGATAAAAGGGGTCTGAACGATGATATTGCCTGGACGGCACTTTAAGATATCATGTTGATACTGTTACTGGCAGTTCTGCACTAATATGTTTAGGGCTGTTCCCACATGTCACTGTTGGCATGTTTGCAATCACAAAATATGCATTAGAACAACATCATCACTATAGTCTCTTTGTTCTTTGCCATATTTATTCCTGAATAATATCTTTTCTTTTCTCTGGCCTCCTACGTTTCGTTGCACCTGATCCAGGCCCACACCCATGTTTGCCAGAAGTGAGTGTCGCCATTAGATGGTTAAGCACATGCCCAGTGGAACCCGTAATGTCCCCTGCGCCTCGTGCGACTAAATATTTATTATCTTGGGTCCATCATCCGTTATTAACGCACGCGCGAGACACACATCTCGTGCTTGGCATTAGCTGCGCTTAGCGCATGTGCGAGCAGGTAACACACCACCCGCTTTTCGCAGCTTCGGTTCACCCGTAACACATTACATGCGCGGGTGAATCTTTTATGCCCCTTGTGCGTGCACTACCATTCCTCGAACGCGAATGGGCATTAGCGCATGCTCCAGCCAAACAACACTTTCTGGTTGGTACATCCTGTAGACAGCGCATGCGCGAGTGGTTCACACTACCCGCGAGGCCCCCGCGCATGTTTACTAAACCATTCTTCGGCTTACAACAGCGCCCGCTCGGTAAAGGGCTCACTCTCCGAGCATGCGCAGGACGTCATTATGACGATATGGGCTCGTTCAAACGAGCTGATTGCTCGTTTCAAGACGCTCATTAGCGCAATTGATCTAATTAAGTTAGGGATAAAAGGCATGCTCCCTGCTTGTCCGCTACCTCCACTCCCACTTGGATGCTGGCCAGAGGTACCGACGGACAGGTAGGGTTGCGCTCTCTCCCTTACTCCATACTCTCTTCATAGGGCTTGGGCTTCTAGCTTGCAGTTCATTTAGTCTATGTTCTGGTACTTGGTGTGCCTCTCTTCTCCTTGAGACAATTGAGTTCTATGTATTGATAGGAATTACTCTTAAATAGCCACCTTTTACATGTTAAAAAATATTTTCACATGGTAGAAGCTATACATTTTTGGCTATGTTTTCTATCTCAACAGAGCGGGGCCTCATTTTCCCGAGCGGGTGCCGGGTGAGGTGAGGTTACTTCCCACACAATGCTGGGTAAGTTCAATTGAATTAAATCTTCAGAACCATTTGGTATCATACAGGAGGACCTTTTGTCTCCTGGTGTAGTAAGGAAAATGTCCTTACTTATTGTGTGTTTGTTATGTTTGTTATTTGTGGATCACTAAGGATGCTTGTTGTTTACATCATTGTTTTCCTTAGGAAAAGGACAATTCATTTAGAGTCTCCTCCAGCTAATATTGGGGCTCCAAAGTACTGGTAGGATTACTTTTTTCATTTTTGAATTGCCGTTCCATTATTGCAGTTGCATCTTTATCATCTCTGGTCCTGACGAAAGCTGGATAATGTCTTTTACAGCTGAAACATGTTGACCACACTGCCTAGCGCCCTTTTGTAGTTATAATTTCAGACTACAAAGCGCATGTTCTTAATACGACACCAGAGTAGTATCCAATAAACATATTTTCTGCTCTCGTAGTTGTTTTTAACATTTTTCTTTCTCACTCTATTTTGAGCACTGCACATCCATTAGCACCACTCCGAAATACACTGTGGCTTGAAGGTTACTACGGTTTTCCGGTCTCTGCACCATCTCTTGATGGGTTGGGTGAGATTTGGAATACGCCATTCACTTCCCACATGACGATGCCTCCGCCACGTTTGGTGGGCTGATGGGAATTTTTCAGCCTAGTGATATTTCTGTTCCATTGATTGTATCCACAACAACACACATTGCTTTTCTGACTATGTGCCTCCCTGTTTGTATTTACGGATTGCCTAGGGTTGTGAGGTTCTATGGTCATTAAACCAACCCAGATTGACCCCCCCTATATTTTTTGTATTTTGGTAAAAACAGATGTCAGCAGATTTCAACTTGGACTCAATTTTGCTGTGATTTAGATTGAGGTGAATGATACCATAGAACACAATATCTGCACAATATCTGCACGTTCTGCATAATAAGCATTTTAAATCACTGCTAAACAAGTAAGGAAAATATTCAACGGAAACCGCGATTTATTTGTACTATTTGAAACTACATTTTAATTGTTAAAACACAACAATGTATTTGCACTTTAATAATGTGTTGTCAACTTTGTTTATAAGTTAAATGAAATGTCATATTAGAATTTGGCAATGCTTTCCGAATCCGGCATAAGGATAGTCTTTCTTTTAACGCACTGAGTCCCATGTGCTCTATTTAAATTAATTATTCATGGCACTGAACGGATGTAAACAAGGCCAAGTCTTTTGGCCGAAATGAGTCATGGCGAACGTTGAAGCAATTTATTTAATAAACACACGGAGAGCAACATGGTGTCTGCACCTGGCCCTATAGATTTCAAGAGTACCAGCAGTTGTGACATATATATATATATTTCACATACATATATAGGCACATACATTCGCACACACACACAAGTCCCCCACAGCACCAACCAAGATTCAATTCAGTGTCTCTCTCTCCTTACACACACCTACAGTGATTGCGTTAACCTATTAACATTTCACATCGTATAAGAGTGCATTTCCCAACAATCCCTATAACTTGCATTTGTGTTTCATTCATAGTGTGTGTTATTTTTTATATGCAGTTAACTAGGGTGAAACAAAAGAGTTACTGATTATTTTGTCCGGTTCCGCCACATCTTTGACTCTTACCCACACTCGGGCACCCCCCCCCCCCCCCCCCCATGGCACTCACTGTCAATTCAGTGCTCTGCTGGACTTAGCTGTGCCAATCAGAAGTGCTCCTCTGTCTGCCCGACTGAGCCAGAGAGCACCTTTTGTGTTGGCCAATTGAGCCACTGGCCTTCAGGCAGACAGTACTTGTGCTTGCTGGTTATAGGCGGATGTGCCTGTGCATGTCCGATGGTGACTCGCCTGATAATTGGCTGAGGCAGCGCACTGAGCAAGCTGAAGAGATCTGGCTGCTTTTGTTTAATTATATCCTGCAGGTCTTTGTCGCACCTTCAAGGGGTTGGAAGAGCTGTAACATGAATAACTAATGTTTGTTAGTGTGGTTGATGCACACACCAGCACCAAAATGCATTCATGTAACACCAGATGTGTGGTACCTGGCAGGTATGATCATAAACCACTTCGTTTAAAATGATGCAACAGTACTGAAACAGTTGTCCTTTAAAACATTCTATCAGATAGGCCGCACCAGGGACAGAATGGGTAAAAACTTATGTTCAGGCACCGATTTAAAAGTGGCTCACTTTGGCGAATCAGATAGTTAAACGTGGCCCTCATTTACAAATCAGAGCAGTATTAAATTGCAAAGACAGGCTGTATAGATGTGTTGTAAGGTATTGGAAAGTGTATGCATTTTCATTTTGTGATAATTAGCGATAACCAGCAAAAACGGGCCACCAGTCCATAAAAACAGATCCACAAACAGTCAAAATAAAAAACAAACAGCCCACACTCTGATCTCTCAGGCCTTTTGGGCTTTGCCAGACTGCCCTAAAGGCCAGTCTGACCCTGACAGGGGCAATTGCCTCTGTCGGGGCTATTCCTTATATGAATGTATGTTTGTATTATCTATGTAGAGGTGCTTATTATAGCACAGAGCTCACTGGGGAGAGTGCTGAACACTGAGGCAAGTGCCAAAGGGTACATTTTGGAAAATGCTCACAAATAGGAAAAGGAATAGGGTACCCAATGTGAGATAATGTGAGGTGTGATCGGCACCATCACCCTAGTATTCTATTGATAAGTTCCCCTTATTTGTTCCTACGAGGGATAGCCCCCCTAAAACTCTATACACATCGATCAGTAGGCAGAGAAACAGTGTAAGGGGGACGACTCTCACAAAAGTGAAGGTAAGTGAGTTGAGTTCTTGATGTACAATTAATAAGATAACCCACTGAGGAAACCGTTCAATACCACAGATTATCACTGTTCACTGAAAAAAGAACCCCCGCTCCCCCAATAGAAAACCTTCCCTCAAACGGTACTTCATATTTAGCTACTAGCTAAATTATAAATTACTTATGGTAGTGTGTATGTATAAATTGTCATCATAAAAGTACTGGTAGCATAGGATGTCTTTTTAGGACTGGCTATAAACTGCAGGGAGGCAGATTTTTGTATCTCAGTTGCAAAAGTGTTAGTGCTCTATAAATTCACATAACTTAGAATAACTCACTTGTAGGCCTCTTGTCTTTCTTTCAGCTCATTCTCCCTCTGCTTTAGGAGAAGGGGGTTGTTAGCTACTGCGGAGGCCAGGGTAGCTGTTCAAAAAAGGAAAAAGAAGAGTTATATTCAGAGAAGTCTTTTATTGAAGAAATAAAAAATATCATAGGAAAATTATAAAAGGCACACAAGTTAGAATAAGATGCCTATCAAATGCAAGAAAGAAGACTTGATTCGGGTGATGTGAACCTACCCCATGTAGAGAAGAGTAAGACTAACAGGCAGCACATTTGAAATTGTCTAAGGACCATTTGTGTTATATTTCCCTTCAATAAGGTGTTCATTTTTAGTTTAGCTACTAGCTACCTGCCATCTTAATTGTAAAAAGAATCACCAAGGATACCTCTGACTCCTACACCCGCTGCACCTCCATACAACCCCCTTTCACATACTCTTTCCTCACCATACAAGGACAACACATTGGTGAGAGGTATCAATTTACAGATCTCCATACATCAAAACAGTTTCAAGTACTTTAAACAGACCATAATATGGAGTTAACAAGAGTTCTGGTCCTAGCATATGGGACTACTGCAACATCAGCTTTGATAGAATCTGAGAACCCTATTGCCAAGCTACAGACCCAGGTAGTTACGATACTGCATGAACTCCAACAAATGTTGAGACATCAAGCTCTCCCTGAACATTATTCTCCGGCTTTCAGAGGAATCCAGGATCAAATCCAAGGTTTGCAAATCTGATCATCATCCACCCTCCTGATGTATTAATAACTATTGAAGAGCTTGAAACATGGTGACAGATCTACCAGGGAGCACCATCGACCCATACTTGTAAATTAAACCTATCCACTTATGATTCAGGAACCTGTCTAGGGGATGATTTCAACAAAAATTCTGATTGGATCCTAACCTATTTTCCTCTTTATAGTAATTCATATTGCCATGTCCTCTGGATTTCTGAGGTAATTGAATAACAAAATGTGGTGACCTACTGTGCACTAACTCATTTCTCATTGCACCTTAAAAATTATACAATTTCTTTAGGACTGTTCTATGCTGTTTAGTACATTACAGAGTTCTGAGTAAAAGTGCTTAAAGAGACGGCTTGAATTGGACGTTGACATGAACCGCTGTGGTGGTAAGGAAATAAAATCATACCTTGAAATTCTCTCTGTGCTGAACAGTCTTCCCTTCCACACAAAACCTAGTGCTCTTTAAAAGTACAAAAAGCTTGCAAGGTGCTTCTTTTTGGATTCCTAGTATAAATTTGGTGCAGATGAGATGGGATGCAAGAGCCTATACAGAGCTTTCCAAACAGTGTGTCCCGACACAGTACTGTGTCACCTGCAAATGGTGGATGTGTCGCGGGCACTTAGCACATAACTGCTGCTAATTAGGAGGCATTCCTAGACACACTGCTCTATGGTCTATCAAAGACCTGTGAAGTGCTCGGGTGTAGCTGTGTGTGTGCCCGGGAAGCTGGTGTGAGGTGACATACAGAGTGAGGAAGACAGAGGGAGGGAAACAAAGGGAGGGAGAAAGAGGGAGGGAAACAGAGAGAGAGAGAGTGAGAGACATAGGGAGGGAGGCAGAGGGTGACAGACAGAGGGAGACAGACAGAGGGAGGAGGGTGACAGAGGGAAGGAGACAGACAGAGGGAGGAGGGCGACAGAGGGAGGGAGGGAAACAGAGGGAGGGAGACAGAGGGAGGGAAACAGAGACAGACAGAGGGAGGGAGACAGAGGGGGGAAACAGAGACAGGCAGAGGGAGGGAGACACAGAAAGGGAGACAGAGGGAGAGAGATAGAGGGAGGGAGACAGAGGGAGGCAGACAGAGGGACGGAGACAGAGGGAGACAGAGAGAGAGGCAGAGGGCGACAGACAGAGGGAGACAGACAGAGGGAGGAGGGCGACAGAGGGAAGGAGACAGACAGAGGGAGGGAGACAGAGGGAGGGAGACAGAGAGAGAGGGAGACAGCGAGAGAGGGAGAGAGAGGGAGACACAGAGAGAGGGAGAGAGAGGGAGACACAGAGAGAGGGAGACAGAGGGATGGAGACAGAGGGACGGAGAAATACAGAGGGAGGGAGACAGAGGGAGAGAGACAGACAAGAGGGAGAGAGACAAGAGGGAGACAGGCAAGAGGGAGACAGGCAAGAGGGGGGGGACAAAGGGAGACATACAGAGTGAGTGAGACAGAGGGAGGCAGAGGGAGACAGAGAGAGAGAGAGGGAGAGAGAGATAGAGACAGGGAGGGAGACAGAGAGAGACAGGGAGGGAGACAGGGAGAGGGAGACAGAGAGAGAGGGAGGGAGACAGAGAGAGAGAAAGAGGGAGGGAGACAGAGAAAGACAGAGATAGAGACAGACAGTGACAGACAGAGACACGGACAGACAGAGACAGATAGAGGCAGAGACAGGGACAGGGGCAGACAGATAGAGACAGAGTCAGACAGAGAGACAGAGAGGGAGACAGAGGGAAGGAGACAGGGACAGACAAAGACAGGGACAGACAGACAGATTGGGGCAGAGACTGAGACAGGCAGAGTGACAGAGAGGGAGAGGGAGAGGGAGGGAGACAGAGGGAGAGAGAGAGAGGGAGACAGAGGGTGACAGAGGGAGGGAGCGGGAGGACACAGAGGGAAGGAGACAGAGGGAGACAGAGAGAGGGAGACAGAGGGAGGGAGGTAGAGTGAGACAGAGGGAGGGAGTCAGGGGGAGACAGAGGGAAGGAGAGGGATAGAGGGAGGGAAACAGAGGGAGGGAGACAGAGGGAGGGAGACAGACAGAGGGAGGAGGGCGACAGAGGGATGGAGAAAGTGGGAGGGAGACAGACAGAGGGAGACCATTTCCCCATTTTTATTTCAGAATTTTCTTCCGGGGTAGAACCCCCCCTCCCACCCCCCAAACCCCTTAGGTGGTTCGGGCCCACTCGCTTGCTACACTGTCTTACTGTGTCACAAAATGATGCACCTCCAAAAACTGTGTCACCAACATGAAACGTTTGGAGAGCTGTGGCATATTATATGGGTATTTGTACAGCCTATGCTTGTAGTGCACACTACTGACCCTGGAGGGTATCCCAACACTAAAAAGTAGGAGTGGTGTGGGCCAAGTCAGGGCCAAAACTAAGTGAATAGCCAAGTCTTCAGTTTTTTGTGAAATTCAAAAACGGAGGAGGCAGCTCTGATGTGGAAGTGTAAATGATTTCAGGCTTTGATAGCGAGGCAGAAGGCCCAGCCACCAGATCTGGTTCTGCATTTGCAGGGGATGCATGAGAGTAGACGATTGGTTGAACTGAGGTGTCTGCTCTCTGTTCAACCAAAAAAACATGAAGCATTGACTTGTTTCAGCAAATCAGAAGTATATACACATTACTAACATTCATTGTTTTAGTCCTCAGTGAAAGTAGTTTGGTAGCTACAAAAAAGAAGATGTGATGAATTACGGGTGACAACTTTATAGTTCGCACAGCATGGTTAGCTGTTAAAAACAGAATGTATGTTTCACTCCCTTCATTTGAACTACTCTGATCCAGACAGATCTGTGCCACTTGTTTGCCACATGGCATTGCCGTTCACCTGAACCAGCTGAAGGTCTGAATGTTTATCCCACTAACTATGAGCAGGAGAGAGATCCTGATTTGAGTGTGGCAGAATCCGAGATAAAAGTGGTTCACCCCTAATCCACATCAGAACTGAAGTCAGGGTCAGACTCATTACCTGGATCCTGCTCTAATAACCACATCCCATCAAACCAATGTCACATAATATGCAACCATGCAGATGGATATATTTGACCATATGGAGGAGTTTCAAACTCAGTTTCAAACTCAGCCAGACGTTCAATGTTCCCAGGTGTGCCACAAGACCAGAATGTCCTTCATTTGACAACTTTAAGGGTTTCCTGAGACACAGTCTGTTGCCATTGTTTTGAAGAACATAATATATTTACAAATGCATTGCTTCAAGCTTCAAGATTTCTTTATTCGGTATTTCAACAACACCATAAAAGTACATAATTCACACTATAAAAACATTTCATTATGACGAAGCAGAAATAAACTAATCGAATATACAGTATTCGGCCACATCCATGTTTTCTCCATTTGCAATAACAAAGATAAGAGTCATTTAGTAGACCTTAATCTTTCTGCAACACTCCAAAAATTAATCACACAAAAAAATGTCAGGGGGTCTTTTGAATCCTTTAAAAAAAACAAGGGCATCTCTTGCTGATCTTAAATTAGCTTTTTTTAAAAGATGTATTAAAAAACAGCATCTGGGTGTTTGATAAAATGGGCATAATAATACAAAATGAAGAGTGTCCTGTGGAGATCGGTGATCGCAGCCACAGGGACCCTTTGACTCAACCGCCTTACTGAATCCCGCAGGTTCAGATAAAATATGATGTAGCAAGTTGAGTCTAAAACGCGTTAGTAAAACCTGTCATGGGGGTTGTATACAAGGGAGAGATAGGGCTCCAACCACCTAGAGGATTTCACTGTCATGTAGGCCTGTACGGTATGCTTACTACTGTACCTCATTTCTCGTGACCGGGTGGTAAGTTTGGAGAGCTTATCAAATACTCTTACTTGATCTTGTTTTGTAATACTCTGTGGGTTTGAAAACAAATTTCCAAATCCAATGCTTTCCAAAACCCCTTTCACATATTTTAACCAGGGAATAGATGTGCCTTTCTCACTCTTCAAGCAATCTGTAATAATCAACCGCGACAGATTGGCTTCCTGATTAATCCATAATTTTAGCCAGGCCATGAGGGGTCTGTTCCTCACCCTGTCCTCCAGGTACTTACAGCCAAGTTCCTCATGTACTATATATGATGGTACAGATTGGGGTACTTTAAGCAACCTCCTTAAGTATTTGTTTTCCTTGGCTGGTTACATTACCCATTCCCCATAACTCTGCCCCGTACACAACCTTTGCAACAGTGATCGAGTTGTACATGGTCAGTATTTGTTCGGGAGCCCAGCGGCCCAGTCTGCGCCCAAAATTCATAACGGCTCCTGAGCTCGCTGCCAGCTTACTGCCATGTTCGTCTATCAGCGGTTTAAAATTCAAATTTCTATCGAATAAAATGACCAAGTATAAAAAAATCTGCACTTTTACCAGACTTGTAGTGCCAATTTTATAATTAAAATGTTTACAGCGGACCCCACCGAACTCAAGAACTACCGCCCCATCTCGCTCCTCCCGTTTCCAGCCAAAGTCATCGAGAAGACCGTCAACAAGCAGATGGCCGCCTTCCTCGAGACGAATGGATCCCTCGACCCCTCACAGTCCGGCTTCCGAGCAAATCACAGCACCGAGACCGCCCTCATCGCCGCCACCGATGAGATCCGAGCCCTGATGGACAACGGAGAAACAGCGGCCCTCATCCTCCTAGACCTCTCCGCGGCATTCGACACTGTCTGCCACCGCACCCTAGTACAGCGCCTCAGCAACACCGGAATCCAGGACAAGGCGCTGGAATGGATCATCTCCTTCCTCGACGGAAGAACACAGAGAGTCCGCCTACCACCGTACAAGTCAGAGGCCTCCGAAGTCATCTGCGGCGTCCCTCAAGGATCATCTCTGAGCCCTACCCTCTTCAACGTCTACATGAGCCCCCTCGCGGCCATCGCACGCAAACACAACGTCAGCATAATCTCCTACGCCGACGACACCCAGCTGACCCTCTCCCTGACCAACGACCCCGCCTCCGCCAGAGCCAACCTACACGAAGGGATGAAAGAGGTAGCCGAGTGGATGACGACCAGCCGCCTGAAACTAAACTCGGACAAGACGGAGGTCCTCATCCTGGGCTCCTCACCCTCCGCCTGGGACGACTCCTGGTGGCCTCCCGCCCTGGGCACCGCACCCAAACCGACAGACCATGCACGCAACCTGGGCTTCATCCTGGACTCCTCCCTCTCCATGACCAGACAAGTCAACAACGTCTCCTCGGCGTGCTTCAACATCCTACGCATGCTACGGAAGATCTTCTGGTGGATCCCCACCGAGACCAGGAAGACCGTCACCCAGGCCCTCGTCACCAGCCGACTGGACTACGGCAACGCCCTCTACGCCGGTACCACCGCCAAGCTCCAGAAGAGACTCCAGCGAATCCAGAACGCCTCAGCCAGACTCATCCTCGACATCCCACGAACCAGCCACATCTCCGGACATCTGAGAGACCTTCACTGGCTCCCCGTCAACAAAAGAATCACCTTCCGCCTCCTCACCCACGCACACAAAGCCCTACACGACCAAGGCCCGAGCTACCTCAACAGCCGGATCAACTTCTACGCTCCCAAACGCCACCTCCGATCAGCCAACCACGCCCTCGCCGACGTCCCCCGCATCCGAAGAGCGACTACAGGAGGAAGGTCCTTCTCCTACCTGGCCGCCAAGACCTGGAACTCCCTCCCGACCGACCTGCGCCTGACCCAAGACCACCTCTCCTTCAGGAAGAAGCTGAAGACCTGGCTGTTCGAGCAGTAGCGGCACCCCCCCCCCCCAGCGCCTTGAGACCCTACGGGTATGTAGCGCGCTCTATAAGTGTCATTGATTGATTGATTGATTGACCTATATGTTTTGGGCCTAACTCCATTATATATGATTTTGTCAAGTTGGCAGATAGGTCAAGGCTAGACATGAACTCCACAAAGCCGTCAATCAGACGTTGCAGTCCTACTGGCGTTCGGGCCAGCAGGACCGCGTCATCCGCATAAAGCAGAACTGGTACAGATCTGCTTCCTATTCTGGGCGTATCTGCTTTCAGATTGAATAAAAAAACTTTCTAGCCCATTAATGTAAATGGAAAATAAGAAGGGTGCAAGTATGCACCCTTGCCTCACCCCGCTTGTACATTTAAAACGGTCTGTCTGGTCGCCCTCCAGATTATGTTTTGTGATTGGGGTAGGCCGTGGGCACTCCTTGAATTCAGTTTATTACTTGTTTTTTCGTTCTTAATACCTGCAAGTCCTCCTTTGGCGTGCTGCTCGGTAATTAAGGGCTGCCAGTCCCTTAGTTAAGCAATTGTTGTGAAGAGTGGTGCGTGATAGAACGATCACGACCCTACCTAGCGCACAGCTCTACTTTGGTAGTATTTCCTCCTTTTCTATATTTACATTGAATGATTATTTCAATTATTCCAAAAAGTTCAAAGTTTGTTTGAATTGTTGCGTTTATTTTTGGACACCAATATCCATGAGCAATCAATCTTCTGTATTCAAATACATTTCATTTTTCTTTTATATCATATTTATGATCTTTTGTAGTTCATGTGTCGTATTTAAGCTTCATACAGACATATATACTTTAGGTTATAGAAGTAACCTTCATTTAATTCATTGGCCCGATGCATTTCGGGACCCATGTCCCTTCCTCAGGGGCCTCTGTGAAAAGATCATTCATAAACATTAGCTATTATTTTCAATTGTAAACTGATTAACTTCTTAGCTTATAGATATATGCCACTACTCAGATTTGAGTTCACCTGACTTATATATGCTGATTCTATAGCATGACAATTATTTACATACATAGCGTTTGCAAAAACAATGAAACAGAAGTCAGTTAATGTTCACTGATGTCAACATTTTCGACACAATCTCTTAATTATCTTGACATATTCTAGAGATGCTTAGATTCCGCTATCTAATAACACTGGCTGTGATGCAGTTTAAACTACCGTATAAAGTTATAATGTATCCACAAAAAACTCACGTAATTGGTAGAGCTTTCAACTTTACATTTGTTGTTTGATGCGTAAAAAACTTCTTGCCGGTTTACTGTCTACACAAAACATGAGGGGAATTTTGTCAGAAACCATTTAATATTGTAAAGTTTCTGTTCTGAAATGGCTATGCTGAGGCGCTAAATTACCTGCTCTTCGTGCATGAGATTCCAGCGTTTCTGTAATTAAACGGGATACCCGTGTAAGTAAATGAAAACACAAGTGAATGAAAGAACTCGCTGTGAATTTAAACTTACAGGGCATGTTTTCTAAAGTGGGCTTACCGTGAAAAATGGTGTACTCGAGCTTTTCCTCGAGGTGCGGCGTACGAGTCTCTGCTCAATACCGGAAATGGAACAGTTGTGCGTGGTACACGCTAATGTTTAAACTAGCAGTGTGAGTGTTAAAGCTAAAAAACGGACTAAAACCCAATGGGCTGAGGTGTCGGCCATGTTGAAATACCGCAGTTAGTGATAAGGGAATGCAAGTGGTAAAACGCGCATTCAGTGTAGGGGCCGGAGATAAAAAACGGACTAGAACTAAATGAACCATAACTCAAAACTTACTGCAACAGTGTGCTGTGATTGATGAGGGACAAATATACATATACAAATATACATGTTGTAAACATGACAACTAGTTTTAAAAAAGTAGCCCTCATTTTTAGATACTTAGTACAAATGTTCAGACCTAGTTCAGAATTTATACATTCTGTAAATCAGCAGGTGTATCAGAATGTTACAATATTAAATTCTTCACAGGAAGCATGCAAGGTCCAGTTTGTCATTTAACCCTAAGGGTTCCATAGTTTGGAATTTCTTGATTAGCATAACTTCTCTTTGAGAAAGTAATTTGCGACTGTCTATTCCTTCTCGTGATTCAATCTTTTCCACAGCCATAAATCTTACTTGGGAAATGTTGTGGTTGTTGCTTATCCAGTGAGCTGCCAAATTTGATTTAGTGTTTTTGTTCCGTATCATGCTCTTATGCTCACCAATTCTAATTTTCAGTTTTCTTTCGGTTTTGCCTATGTACATAAGTCCACATGGACATTTGATACAGTAAAGTACAAAATTAGAATTACAATCAGCTGTAAATTTCAAGTTAATTTTCTCTCCAGTTCTCGGGTGAGTCACAAAATTTTGTTGCATGACATTGTTGCAGTGTACACAATTGTTGCATTTGCGCATTCCTTTATGATTGGTGTCGCTCAGTTTAGTAGTTGATTTCAAGTATTCTTGTAGGTTGCGGCTTCTTGTGTACGCAAATATTGGTTTTGATTGAAATATGTTCTTAAGGTCCTCATCATTCTGTAATAGTTCCCATCGTTTTGTGATTATCTTTCTGATATTAGTTGCTCTAGTGGAGAATTTGGACACAAATACATTGCGGTTGATGCTAGTTGTTTTGGTTTTGCTGATCAATAAACCTTCCCGGTTAATTGAGTTTATTCGAGTTGCAGCTTGTTCTATACATGAAGGTGGATAACCTCGTTCCTTGAATTTTTTCCTCAATCTTTGTAAATCCTCTTCATGGGCAGCCGTTGTTGAACAGATCCTTTTGCTTCTGAGCATTTGAGAAAATGGAAGGTTGTCAATTAATCTTGGAGAGTGAAAGCTTTGATACAATAAGGTATTGTTTCTGTCAGTGGGTTTTATGTATGTTTGAGTGGATATTTCCGTACTTTTTTTGGTTATTTTGACATCCAAGAATGTTATCTCTGTAGAGCTGATGGAATGCGTGAATTTAATTCTTGGGTTTCTTTCGTTAAGTGCTGCTATATTCTGTTCCAAAACTGATTGAGAATTGTTCCAGATGAGGAAAATATCATCAATAAATCTCTTGTAGAGAATGAGGTGTTTTGACCACTGAATTTGCGACAAAATGTATAGTTCCTCAAATTGTGCCATAAAGATATTTGCAAAAGTCGGTGCTCCTCCAAATCCCATGCTTGTTCCACTTATTTGTAGATAAAAATCATCCCGAAATCGAAAGTAACTATGTTGAAGGCAAAATGTTAAGAGTTCTAATATCAGAACTTTATTGGCTCCCAGATTTTCCATTTGTAATAGTGCCCATTCTGTGGCTTCAATTCCGTCTTTGAGAGGGATTGATGTATATAAAGCAGTCACATCAATTGTACACATTATCCATTGTTGGCTATCTGTGAGGTCCAAATTATTCAATTGATTTAGAAAATCCGTAGTGTCTTTAACGTTTGTTTGCCAGTTCAAAACAAATTTCTGGAGAAAGAAATCTATGTAGGTTCCCAGTGGTTCAAAAAGAGAATCTATTCCTGACACAATGGGTCTGAAAGGTGGATTATACAGATTCTTGTGTACTTTTGGGAGCATATACATGTGTGGTCTTTTGGGGTTTTGCTTAGTTAGAAATTGCGCTGTTTTCCCCGATATCCAATCCATTTCTTTAGCGTGTTGCAAGATTTTCTCAAGAGTTGCACTCACTTCAACAGTGGGATCTTTATCCAAAAGAAGATATGTAGTTTTGGGCGGGGCGTGGCTTGGATGGCAAGGAGGCTAGAGACCTAAGTCCGGAGCTCCCGACCCCCAAGTCCAACGAGCGGCGCGCATCATTGTTCAACCCGTGAGAAACGGTCCCAAAAGCCAGGGAAGTGTGTGGGAACCGGTCAGGTACCCAGCGCGAGGCTCAGTGAGAGGGAAAGTCCAGGAACGAGGCGAGGACGGAGGAGAAGACGAGCTGCCAGGGGGAAAAGAGGAGCGACCCCAAGATGGCGGCTTAACCAAGCAGATCCGGGGGAAAGATAACAAGCTAGCCCAGAGACACAACAAACGACTGCCCCAATCCTACCGCCCCGGCAGAAGAGAGAGGCAGTAGAGGCGAGCGGTGCAGCGGAAGCAACAGCTGGAGGGTTAACCAAGTAAGCAGGCTAACGACAACAGAGCGAGACAGCGCGAGCAGAACAGCGCAACAAGTGAGCTAGTCACCCCCTTGCTGACTATAACCCGCAACCCAGAAACTAAGGCTGGGATTTTAAAACTTTTTTTAAAAAAAAGAGGGGGGACAGTCATTTCAGGCAAAGCCAAGCAGCGGAAGCCGACAACAACAAGGCAGCCATTTTGGGGAGGTGCGAAAGAAGCACGGAGGCGGCCATCTTGCTAAAGCTCCCTACAGTAACACGCCCCGCGCGCGCCCAACTAACAGCGCAAACACAAGGCAAAGAATAGCGATAGCGCAAAAGTAACCAGCGCAAGAAACACGCGGAAGCATCTCCGCAGAGAACGCACAAGCCGACAACAACAAGGCGGCCATCAAGGCAACGGAAGCCAGCAACAACAGGACGGCCATCTTGATGAGGTGCAAAGAAGCACGGGGGCGGCCATCTTCCTAAAGCTCCGTACAGTAATATGCCCCGCGCGCCCAACGAACAGCGCAAACACCGCCCCGGCGGAAGAGAGAGGCAGTAGAGGCGAGCGGCGCAGCGGAAGCAACAGCCGGAGGGTCAACCAAGTAAGCAGGCAAGCCCCAACAAAGCGAGATAGCGCGAGCAGGACAGTGCAACAAGTGAGCTAGTCGCCCCCTTGCTGACTATAACCCACAACCCAGAAAACTAAGGCTGGGAATTTAAAAACTTAAAAAAAAGAGGGGGGACAGTCATTTCAAGCAAAGCCAAGCAGCGGAAGCCGACAACAACAAGGCGGCCATCTTGGGGAAGTGCGAAAGAAGCACGGAGGCGGCCATCTTGCTAAAGCTCCCTACAGTAACACGCCCCGCGCGCGCCCAACGAACAGCGCAAACACAAGGCAAAGAATAGCGATAGCGCAAAAGTAACCAGCGCAAGAAACACGCGGAAGTATCTCCGCAGAGAACGCACTGGCTGCACTCTCCCAACCAGCGAGCAAAGCTCAGGAGGTGTAAACTTCAAAAAAAGCACAGCCCACAGCAGCCAGCACGAAATAGACCGACTAGCACGCTGGCCATATCTCTCACAACCCGACGCTCGGAAATAAGGCAAAAGACCTTGGTAAGACCTTGGTATTTCCTATAACCCACAGCTCAGAACTAAGGCTGGGAAGGGGCAATCACCAAGTACAGCCCAAGCAGCGCCAGGCAGCCATCCTTGGTGAGGAGAAACATACAGCGGTACACCCCTCAACCTGCAACCTGCAACTCAGATCTAAGACTGACATTTACAAAGCGGAACCAAAGCGGAACCAAGGCAGCGGTGAAGCCAAAACAAAGTGGTCATCTTGGGAGAGGGGGGAAGCAGAAGGGAGCGACCCCATCAAAAAGCGCCAGAGCGGCGCACCACAACCCAACAAACAGCGCAAACAGATGAGCGCCACTCAGAACTAAGGCCGGGTCCTAAGGGGCAGTCAATCGAGCGCTACTCAAGCAGCGCCAGGCAAGCAGCACCAGTCAAGCAAGGGGCGCAGAAAACAACGTGCCCTCACAAACCACCGGGAAAGGGAAAAAGGACCAGAGACCACGGTGCAGGAGGCTGGCGGAGTATAGAACGAAAACCAGAGTGGTCAAGTGGCCACCCAGGTTTAGAGACGACACCACAACGCTGATAAACGCCCTGAGGCTCAGAGAGGGTAGAGGGGGAGACAGAGCCGCAAGAGGACGCCAACCAACAGAAGGGAAGCCCAAGAACAACCAGGTCAAAAGAGGGACCGAGGCCATGGCGGGCAGAGATGGGAAACAAGGCACAAACGACCCGAAGAAGAGTAAGAATGAAATCCCACCGTCCCCAGGAAAGGAGCGAAACAACCACGGGGAAGGCACAATCACGCTGGATACGCTCCTAAAGAAGATAACCGAAGGGAATGAGCTGGCGAAAGCCACGAAAAAGACAGTAGACAGCATCCAAATGGAGCTAATAGCAATCAGAGCTGAGCAGAGCAGAGCCAATGGCAGAATAGACGAAGTAGAGAAGAGAGTAGGCACGCTGGAGGACAGCGCAAACATAACGCATAAGGACATGGGCCTCGTGATAAAGAGAACAACGGCGCTACAAAAGGCCATGGCGGAGCAGGAGGACAGGACCCGCAAGGGGAACATAAGACTCCTAGGGGTTCCCGAGGAGGAAGAAGACACACCGGGGGCATGCGCCCTGATGCTGGAGGCCTTAATACCTAAAATAACGGGACTCAGTTTCGACAAACCGCTGGAGATTACCAAAGCCTACCGCATACCGGCCAGGAAGCAGATGAACAGCAATGCCCCGAGGCCCATTATATGCAAACCCCTAAGAGAGAACCAGACAGAGGCGATATTTGCGGTAGCTAGGAAGGGCCGCCCGATGGTGATAAACGGGAGCAAAGTAACCATCACCCAAGACTTCTCCAAACTAACAGTCGAAGTGAGGAAGGGTTTCCTAGCCCAAAGGGAACATTTGCGGAAAAAGAACATTGCCTTTACATTTGCGGGGCCGTCCAGGATGAGAGTGACAGACAGACACGGAAGCAGAATTTGCGATGACCCCAACGACCTGCACCGATACCTACGGGACCCGGAACCAGAGGAGATGGAGCTGCCGAGCCCAGGGGCAAAGAGAAGGGCATCCTCTGATGAAACACAGGAAGGAGGTGAATAAGAAGGAGTGCTTTTGAAGGAACACGTGTATCGCGGTCAACCAGACACAGGAGCAACAGCAGCCATCGAGACTCTTGACTGCTACGAACAAGGGCCCGGAGGACCAAGCATGAGCAACCATGCAAGTAGACTATGACAGTAACAACAATCTACCTCAAGGAAAAGAGAATATACCTCATACGATATCAAAACACTACCTCAGAAGGCCACAAGACGTAAGCTACCAAACTGCAAGAACAATCCAAACCTACCGCTGCATGGCCACGGCGGCCAGGGAAAGAACGGGCAATGCACCTACCATATCCTTTTCTGTTGAAATCGACCAGGAGGGGCAGAGTCTTTCTAACTGTTTTTCTTCTCGTTTTGGTTTTGGCCAGCATGCTAAGGACAAAAAGACTTAGGAAGAACTTGGGGGGGGGGAGTGGGAGGACCCTTGCTGCCGCACACCCGTTTTACTACTGACGGGGGGGAGGGGGGAGGGAGGGAGGGGGTCGGGCCAGGGGGGGGAGTGAAGTCGGCGAATATGACGGTACACGGCAGAGCCGCCAGTCGCATCATGAACAAAGGACCTAGAATCTTGCCTTTCTCCACAGGCATTCTATACTTTTCCTATCTCTTTTTTCCCATCCACCACCCCGGGGGGGGGCCGCAGAACGCAAAGCACAAGCGACGAAGCAAAACCACCATGACAAACCCAACTAGAGCGGGCCTGGCCACTGACCTGAAGGTAGTGTCCATGAATGTTAAAGGACTGAACCACCCAGTCAAACGCAGGAAAATCCTAGACTACTTGTCCAAACTAAAGGGAGATGTGTACATGCTCCAAGAAACCAAGCTCTCCAAAGAGGAGGCGAACTCACTCAAAGCGAGATGGATAGGGGAGGTACTCTGCTCGCCGGCAAAAGGGAAAAAAAGAGGAGTAATAACCATCCTGAGCAAAAAGGCCACCATGACAACACTAGCAGTAGACACTGATGATGATGGCCGCATGCTCATAGCAAGCGTCCAGAGAGGAAGCGACACAATCCACATGGTCAATATCTACGGTCCGAACTCGGAAGACAAGCAATTCTGGCTGGGAGTGGACAGCAAGCTAGCAGATCTCCCCCAAGAGGACCTCCTGATCACAGCGGGGGACATGAACAAGACGATGGACCAGGCAACAGACAGGCACCCGAGCAGACCGAGTCATAACTCCAACAACAACAACAACACCCTCAAAGACCTATGCACCAAACATCAACTGGCAGACCCGTGGAGGCTCCAACACCCGACAGCGCGAGAATATACCTTCTACTCACACCCACACAACTCTTACAGCAGGATCGACTACATACTCATGTCCAACACACATACCCACCTCATAGAAGATACGGAGATAGCCACAATCACCGTCTCAGACCACGCTCACATAACACTCACTCTAAGTGGGAAACACAATGAGAACCCAACGAGGAGGTGGAGACTGAACGATGACATCCTCCAGAACAGAGAGAACGTCAGAGAAATTGAAGCCACAATCAAAGAGTACCTCGAGCACAACGACAATGGCGAAGTAGGGAAAGACACTGTATGGGATGCCCTCAAAGCGACAATAAGGGGAACTTTGATAAACATCAAGGCCAGGATGAACAGAGGGCGGAACAAAAAACTCCGGGAGCTCGAGGAGGAAATAACAGCACTGGAGAGAGGTCACTGCGCCAACATAACGGACAGAAACACGCTCACTTTGCTCACGAAAAAGAAATACGAGCTGAACAAGATCCTAAGTGAAAGAGCGGGCTCCTGGCTGACGAAGTTCAAGTCGGTCAACCTATGTGCCGCAAACAAAGCGGGGAAACAGCTAGCGTCCTATCTGAAGGCAAAACAAAGGCAACACACGATAGCAGCGATAACAGACCGCACGAACAAATCCCAAACAACGAACAAAGGAATACTAGAGGTTTTCAGACAATTTTACCAAGAGCTGTACACCGAGGATCAAAACTTGAGCAAAGATGCAGGACGTGGCCTACTCAGTAAGACCAATCTGCCGAAGCTAGACGAGGCGGAGAGGGAATCGCTCGAAGCTGATATCTCGGAGGAAGAGATTGGAAGCGCCATTAGCCAGTTGAAACGGAACAAGGCGCCAGGACCAGATGGGTACTCGGCGACATTCTATAAAACCTTCAGCGAACACATCAAAACACTGATAGCACAAACATACTCGACCTGCATCCAGAAAGGGAGGATGACGGAGTCCATGTGCGAGGCCAACATCACCATAATCCCCAAGGAGGGGAAAGACCCACAATACCCCCAGAACTACAGACCAATATCGCTAATAAACGTCGACTGCAAGATCTACGCAAAAGTCTTAGCCAACAGACTAAACAGGATCCTGCCGAACATCATCCACCCCTCACAAGTGGGATATATAAAGAACAGACTGTCGCAGGACAACACAAGGTTACTGTGCCACCTGATCAACCACACAGCAAGCAGCAACGAGCAGGCAGTCATGATAGCGCTGGATGAGGAGAAGGCGTTTGACAGAGTCTCGTGGCCCTTCCTGGGTAACTGTCTGGGAGCGTTTGGCCTAGGCAGGAAGTACACGGCGATGGTCATGGCCCTCTACAACAAACCGAAGGCGAAAATAGTGGTGAACGGGAGCGCATCCGAAACACTCACGCTGGGCAGAGGAACCAGACAAGGATGCCCCCTCTCCCCCGGACTATTCCTGCTCGCACTAGAGCCCCTGCTAGCCCGAATCAGGGACAACACCGAGATAACAGGCGTAAAGCTCAAGAGAAAGACCGTCAAACTAGCGGCATACGCCGACGACATCCTAATCACAACAGCGAACCCCTCCACGTCGATAAAAGCTCTGATGGCCACAATAGGTGAATACGCAGAAGCCTCGGGCTACAAACTCAATAAGGAGAAATCGGAGTGTAAACCGATGAATGTCCACACCACAAGAGAAGTCCTAGGCGATTCCGGCCTAGCATGGCAAACGAAACCTCTGAAGTACCTAGGGCTCCACTTTGGGAGAGATCTCACGTCAATTCTCCAACACAACGAGGATCTCACGCTGAAGAAGATTAAGGAGAGACGGGAGTTATGGTCACCAAAGTTCATCAGCTGGTGGGGACGCATTGAAACGATCAAAATGATGATTACACCGGTAATAAACTACACGCTATCAATGCTACCCCTCCCAATGACAGAGACATTTCACAAAAAATTGGACCAGCTGATAAACATCTTCCTGTGGAAAAACAAGAAGCCAAGGATAAGCCTACAAAAGCTAAGACTGTCAAGAGACCTCGGAGGCCTTAACCTGGCGAACTTCAAGACATACCAGACGGCTTGTCTGGCAAGGCAGGGTATCGCCTGGGTAGACGCCACACAAACGTACAGGCCGGTATGGCTGGAGGTCGAACAAGACATCCTAGGAGGACTCAAGCCAATAGCACTCCTAACAGCGAACCGGCACCCACTGAAAACAAGCGCCATACTAAAACACACCAGAGATGCCCTGCTGAAAGTTGACAGGCTCATGGCGCAGAAGCTGAAGGGCACGGCTTGGGAATCCATCTGGTTTAACTCTAAAGTGACCTACCAAGGGGCGACACTGCACAATGACACATGGATTGGCGAAGGCATCAGCACGCCCAGCCAATTGGAAACAAAGAAAAAACCGCTGACGTTCCAAAACGTGCAGCAGCTACATGACCTCCCGAACCAAGAGTTCTACAACTTCTTAAAAATTAAAACAGCGATAACGAAGGCTAACCTGTGCGGAGGAGAGCCGGGGATCATCAAGTATATGCAGCTCATCGACTCAGCAGGTCATCAAACGGCAAAAATCTATAAACTACTCAGCCCATCTAAGTTGGCGCAGAACAAAAAAGCAACCAACACTTGGGAGATGCGCCTGGGCAGGCAATTAAATGAAAAGGAGCGAGCAATAATGTGGAGTTCAGCGACAACAAACAAAATCACCCCACAACTAGTGCAAACAAAATACTGGCTGCTCCACAACGCATACTGGACACCATCCAGACTCCACAAGGTCGGCATAGCAGACTCAGACAAATGCTGGAACTGTCTGAAAGAGGAAGGGACCCTCGAACACCTTGTCTTCACCTGCGTGAAAGTTAAGAAGTTCTGGGCACAAATCAACACCTTCCTGAACGATATGCTCAAAACAAATCTGGAGATCAGCTTCGTCAGCCTGGCGACTGAGCACCTAACAGCGGACCTAAAAAGTAAAGAAGAGAGAGAACTCTTAGACCTACTCCTCACAGCAGCCCTCAAAATGATCCTAACGAACTGGAAAAACACAGCCAAAGCAAACTTTAAAACATGGATCAACTGGATTACCTTCCTGAGGGGGGCTGACAACATCACAGGCACGTTCTCGAAAGAACACAAAGCCAAGCTGCACATGTGGGACCCGCTTGATGAGCTCCTGAGGACGACCCAATAAAGGACAATCAACCCCCTCCCCCCCCCTCTCTTTTCTCTTTTTTCTTCTCCAGTGGAGGGAGAACAATAGACAATGGATATATATGATCGACGCCTGTGTACCTCTATCTGTACTGTATATATATATTTTTGTACGACCTTCTTTGTATATCAATAAAAAAAAAAAATTCTAAATCAAAAAAAAAAAAAAAAAAAAAAAAGAAGATATGTAGTTTCATCGGTCAAATGTTCTCTGACCTTTTTGTTGTAGTGTTCGGTATCCATTACTACAAGCGCACCGCCTTTATCTGCTCTTTGAAATGTTAGTTCTTCCATCTTAGATAGATTGTGCAATACACTTTTTTCTCTGTTTGAAAAATTAGAGCCTTTAGTAACTTGAAAATTGAGTTTATGAATGTCTAAAAGAACCAGTTTTTCAAATAAATCTATGGTCTTGTGAGATACAGGTGCTACATACGTACTCTTTGGTTTGAATTCCACGTACTCTTTAACTGCTGGTTGTTCTTTCTCAGGGATGACATTAGAGAAAAAATGCCTTAGTCGAATGTTTCTCATGAATTTGTACAGTGCAATCTCTGTTTCCGCTAAATTGGTGTGATATGTGGGGACGAATGACGTTCCTTTATTCAAAACTTGCATTTGTTCTTTTGTGAGTTGTATTGATGAAATGTTAATCACTATGTTTTCCCGCTCCGGAGATTTGGTTTGGTGATTTCTTTTGTTTTTACTTCTCCTGGTTTTGGTTGATTTCCACTTAGCTTGACCGGGGGGTCGGGTGGTTTCGTTGGTTGTTGGCCTTGTTCTAAAAAAGTATCAGAAGTGGTTGCCTGGGATGTGGTTGATGTGCTAGTTGAGTCACCTGATGTACCAGCTGTTTCTTTTCTTTGGATTGGTGCTCTAGAGGTTGAAATGTCTCCATCTGAGACTACACTTTCATCAGAGGAAGTGAATTGTTTTTTGAATGTTGGACGACGTTGAGCATACATTTCTGCCCATGTATACACTTCATTTAAACGATAGTCTATTGCATGGGTACTCACAAACTTTCTCTCGGGGGCCGAATTTACAGTGTGGTTTGTGGCCGAGGGCCGCACCGGTGGGGGCGGGGTCATTAGGGGGGCGGGGTCATTGGGGGCGGGGCTAAAAAATGGTCCCATTTCAAAACATTACTAGACAATGCTGTATTTCCAAAGCAGATGTAACTACATGCAGCACATGTTTATAATATTTCATTTATTAGCAGACAAGGGCAATCTTAAGTGGGATTGAATGGCAATTTGCAGCAACCGGACATTCAGCACATGCCCAGTGCAGCACAGGCTTCAGAGCCCCAAAAATAGATATGTTAAACACAAACACTATGAACTTATTTTACATTTCATGTCACCAATTAGTTTTCTGTATTCCGGTACCAAGGTGGAAACGGCAAGCCTTAAGAGCTGCTCCAGATGTATGTCTGTAAGTTTATTTCTAAGTTTGCTCTTCAATAGTCCCATTGTGGAAAATGAACATTCGCAAGCATAGGTTGACCCAAACATACAAAGTACCTTCTGGGCCACTGTAACAAGAAGAGGAAACTGGTCAGGGGGCACAATTTTCCAGAATTCTTCTGGTGGTTGCCCCAAAAAAGATGCTTCAAGGGCTGAATTGTGCTGCATGTCAATGAGCTCTAGTTCTGCTTGAGCCCTTTCCATTCCAATAAGGGCAACAACATCAAGATTCCGTGCACTCACCATCCAGGGGTTTTCAACCAGCCTGAACAGAGGGGTGAGGGCTCTGAATTGCGAAAATCGTCGTTTGATCTCCCCAGAAATTTCCTCAAGACATGCACCAGGGTCAAGGTTTGCCAGAATTTCTTGTGCCTCTGGAAACCTCTGCATTACAGCCAACAGTTTGGGAAAGTGGGTGAAGTCACTATCATCCAGTTGTTCTTTGAATAGCACAAGCTTGCTTTCAAAAGCATAAATACCATTCATGAGGGAGCACACAAGCTGTTGTTTACCTTGCAAGGTCAAATTGAGAGTATTAAAATGTGTGAAAAGATCTGTAAGAAAATGGAGCATAACAAGCCATTTCACATTTGTTAGTTCTGGGAACGATTGGCCTCTACTGTTCACAAAGAGTACAATTTCAGGAAGCAATGCGATGAACCGCTCCAGAACCTTCCCTTTGCTTAGCCAACGCACGTCAGTGTGCATCAAGATGTCGGTTTCTTCAGCTTCAGATTCCTGCAGCATTGCTTTAAAAAGTCTATGGTTCAGAGCTTTGGCACAGATAAAATTAACAATTTTCACTGCACCTTTTAGGACATTATTCAGTTCTCCATGCTTTAATTTTGCGCACAACACTTCCTGGTGAATAATGCAGTGGTAGTCTATCACAGTCTGTCCTATGAGCTTCTTTTTAAGCATAGATACGAAGCCTCTATCATGGCCTACCATAGCAGGAGCCCCATCCGTTGTTATGCTGACAAGAGTGTTCAGTGGTATGTCATTTGTGTTAAAGTAGTTGCACATACTGTTCAGTACATCTTCTCCTCTTGTGTGCCCGTGCAGTGGTAGCAGGCAGAGGAGCTCTTCTTTGGGATGAAGCGATTGGTCCAGATACCTCACCCAAACTAATAACTGGGCCACATCGCCTATGTCTGTGGACTCATCCAAGGCAATGCTGAAGAACGGTGACTCTCTGACTGCTTGGATCACCTGCTCCTTGACGTTTTGTCCCATTGCCTCTATTCTGCGTGCACATGTTGAATCTGATAGCTGCAATGCACCAATTTCCTTTAAAATGCTGGCTTTATTTGTGTAGCTGTCAAATAAAATTTCTGCTGCTGAAAGGAAACATTGCTTCATCAGCTCTGCATCTGTGAAAGGTTTTTTATGTTTGGCAAGCAAGTAGCATATTTTGAAAGACGCTTCTGTAACAGCCTCAGATTCTTTCATCTGGCAAAGGAAGATCTTCTGCTGGGAAAGAAGTGCTTGCTTTAATGATGCCACTTTTGCAGAACGCAGTTTTGAGTTCAGTGGGAAGTTTGCAGTGAATCCAGAGTGCCGCGTTCTGTAGTGCCGTTCAAGGTTATATCGCTTAAGAACATTTACTTTCTCTTTGCAAAGCAAACAGGTGGCTTTTTCTTTTGGGCATTCCACAAACAGGTACTCTTCTTCCCACGCTTCCCGGAAGGTTCTGTGTTCACTCTGTATTGACCTGGGTCGTTTGCAAGCCTTAGAAACTGGACTGTAGGCCATTACGGAGCTCTCCAGCTAGTTTGTTACTATGCAATCAGTAACAAAGACCAGGAATCTGATTTTCCACCCGACGTCACCCCACGACCGATGCGCCCCACGACCGACACTGCGTCACGACCGCTGGACCGACACCGCGTCACGACCGCTGGACCGACACCACTTCTCGCAACAGATCTGTGAGCAACACCAAAGGAATGTTTTGTTTAAACATACAAAGTAATGGATAAGCCTGCAAGTGACATACAGGAAGCTTTCCATAAGGCAGTGGTCTATGCAGGAAATGTGTCACCCAATAGGGATTTTAAATAAATGGTATGCATAGACACACGTACATACCAGCGCACGTTCACCCTTAGGTATCTTAGCGCTGAATAAAAGAAGTTTATTGCTACCCAGCTAATTTTATCGACCTCAGATGGATGAAAGGCAGGACCTGCCGGAATTTGAATCTGTGACCATGAGCTAGAACACAGGCCCCTGCAGTGGACGCATTAGCCCACTGAGCCACCAGACCCCGGGTGCACACAGTACAAGGATACAGAGTAGAAACATGTGGGAGGAGCTAATTAGGACAGCGCTGTTTGGTGTGGAGTAACTGTCGAACTAAAGGAACCTGAAAGGCTCAGATAGCATGGTCAAGCCTGTAGAGAGGGGATGGGTGAGACACATAATACATCATCTGCTGCTTAATGTGAATTATGGGAAATAATAATAATACAGAGTTAGACCTCTTGTCTTTGAAATCACTGACCGGTATTCGATAAGAAACCTTAGTGTGTGTGTGTATATATATATATATATATATAAATAAATAAAAGTGTGTGAGAGAGAGAGAGGTGTGAGGGAGGGATTTGGAGAGAGGAGAGAGGGGGGAGAGAGGGAGGGATATGGAGCGAGGAGAGAGGGGGGAGAGAGAGGGATATGGAGCGAGGAGAGAGGGGGAGAGAGAGGTGTGAGAGGGAGGGAGGGACATGGAGAGAGGGGGAGAGACAGAGGGTTGGGGGGAAAGACAGAGGGTTGGGAGGAAAGGGAGGAACGAGGGAGAGGGGGGAGAGGGAGGGATGAGATGTTAAAGAACAAGCTGCAACTGGTCACCAAACACAGCCTGACTTTGAACTCTGTCTGTGAAGGATAGCATTTTTATAACCAATTTGTGTTGACACGATGGAACACATTACAACAAATGTACTGCCAGGCATTAATGCAATCGGAATTTCATGCAAGCACGAATACAACGGGACCGTGTGGAAAACAGAGCAACACACCCCCCTCCTGTGCAGGAGGCCTGTGTCCAGGTGGCAGTGTCAAAAAACCGCCAGCTGTAGCCAAAAGAACCCAACTCCCACCTATTTGCAGCAGTTCTAATTGAGCATCAGGTTTATTATATTGGTTATTCAGTGTGGAAAGGGTGGCCTCAGAAGCACAGTTATACTGCAATTGGAAATGGATTCTTCATTCACCCCACACCCCTACCACATACTCCCACTACCACTCCTCCACTGCTCACCCCAGTACTCACTTTAATACTATTCCGGTTATAGACATCAGCTAGCTTTAGGTCAGACATTAACTCAAGAAACAACTGGTAAAAGTTAAATCTTTCTATTTCTTTCCAGAAAGGACAAGGAAGAGTTTGAACTCATACATTTTATATGAATAAAAAAAAAAAAAAAAAAAAAAAGGACAAAAGACTCAAACACATTCGTTTCAACATTGAAAATTTCAAGGCACCTAGAAGAAGAAGGAGGCCAGAGGGCTTCGGCGATGCAATTTGGTTTCTGTAAACCTTTATTTGTTTGCTTATTTATTTTAATGTGGAAACTCCCCCTTTATGTGAAGTATTGAAGAAGGGGCAAGTGGTAGGCCAAACAAACCTGCTTGCAGAAATACACAAATGAGGAAGCGGCTCAGAGGTGTCAAAATGTGGTGCAAGAAGGACCAAAGTTTTTGCAAATGTCTATATCAGCTGCGTACCTTTGTTCGAGGGAAGAGAACAATGCACAATGTTTACCCAACTAACTGAATACAGTGTGTTAGAAATAAACGGTTTCGTTTTTTTCCTGGAAATAAGAACATTTGCTAATATCATTTAACGGCCATTCTTATCTCTCACTGGGAATTTATTCGGCCAAATCGTCAAATATTTCGAGAAGACATTTTTTGGGGAATAGGTCCACAAACCTTGCATGGCTACTTCTGCTTGACTTGCACATACATTATGTTTATAGTACCTTCATCCTATTCTTTACTTTCTGTGCCTGCCCTAACTGACCATATATAAAACGACAATCTGAGGCTGTTTTTCGGCCCCTGCTTACCGCTCAGCACCGTTTCATTGAAGCAGAGTACCGGTGATAACCCTGGATCGCCTCTATTTTCCTCGGTAGCACAGGTGGATACAAGGGGTCCGAGGAGGGAAACACGGAATATGTGGGGTCACAAGCATGGCAGGCGGCAAGACTCAGGACAGTACCTGCAGGTTAGGAAAACAAATTGTGAGCATGGAGGTGTCTGTTTTGAGGCATGAGCCAGGCCCTCGCGACCTCTGTAGAAAGACCTTGCACACAGGCGAGGGCTGGCTCATGCCTCAAAACAGACGCCTCCATGCTCACAATTTGTTTTCCTAACGCCGCTAATGATAGTGGGTGTGGGTGGGGAGGTTGACCTACGAATGGAAACACAGAACATGCGGGGTCAGAAGCATGGTGGGCGGCAAGACTCGGAGCACATACCTGCAGGACTGAATATCCTCCGGCGTAGAAGGCTGCTGCAAAGAATCTCCAGGGCTGAAAGGTGAAGCGGCAAAGATTCTCCTCGGCTCCGGGCAGAAAAGTGAAGCGGCAAAGATTCTCCTCGGCTCCGGGCAGAAAAGTGAAGCGGCAAAGATTCTCCGGTGCTGCGAGCTTGAAGGACGTCGTCACCATGGATACAGGAAGCTCCCCAAAGTCAGCTGTAAAGCGCAAGTTACAGCTGACTTTTAAAGGCCCTGTGCTTCGCGCCGACCGGATGCCGCATGTGACGTCACAGAGGCAGGCCAATTAGAGTCAAGCAGTAAGCGGAGAAGATGGCCGCAGTCGCAAACGTAGTGAATAGGTATTGTATACGTATTCACTACGTATGTACCTGCGGCCATCTTCGCGGTTTACTAACTTCCTGGTAAAAACGTTTGTATAATGGAAACAAGGTCCGCGGGCCGCCAAGGAAGCCCAGGCGGGCCGCCACTGGCCCGCGGGCCGTACTTTGAGTACCCCTGGTCTATTGTGTCTCGTTTGAATTTTCTTAATTTTCTTTCCTGTAGGTCTTTTTCATAACTTTCCAATCTTTTATTTATTATTTCCAATTCATTCGTCCACTCAGTTGTTTCCATCCGTTTAGATAGATCTCTTTGGAGATTGCAAATTTCTTCCTCAAGGTCTTTTATTGTTCTTGATAATTCCTCTACTATGAGTAGGATGAGGTCTAGAGAGCATTTATTTAATACCGCGTACCATCTGTCCATGAAGTTTTTATTGTGTTGTAGTCGAAATAGTAACGGTTTAATTGCAAGTCTTAAGCCTCTTGGAATCCGTTGATGTTTGTGGTATTGAATTAACGTTGTTGCATGTAACCTCTGGTTCAATTCACGTCGCATAGTAAATTCAAGATGTTTCAATTGTTGGATGGTGGAGCCTTGGTGAGACTCAAAGGTTTTCGTGGCTTTTATTAAAGCATAGATTTCTGTAGCTTGTTCCGATGTGTATGTTATTGTATGTGCTCGATTCTCAGTGGTGCCTGCTATACTGTCAAAAGATGTCATCTTGTTCAAATAGGTGGGTGCTCTGGCCTGATTTGGCAGTGACTTGGATATATGTTTTGTGATTGGGGTAGGCCGTGGGCACTCCTTGAATTTAGTTTATTACTTGTTTTTTCGTTCTTAATACCTGCAAGTCCTCCTTTGGCGTGCTGCTCGGTAATTAAGGGCTGCCAGTCCCTTAGTTAAGCAATTGTTGTGAAGAGTGGTGCGTGATAGAACGATCACGACCCTACCTAGCGCACAGCTCTACTTTGGTAGTATTTCCTCCTTTTCTATATTTACATTGAATGATTATTTCAATTATTCCAAAAAGTTCAAAGTTTGTTTGAATTGTTGCGTTTATTTTTGGACACCAATATCCATGAGCAATCAATCTTCTGTATTCAAATACATTTCATTTTTCTTTTATATCATATTTATGATCTTTTGTAGTTCATGTGTCGTATTTAAGCTTCATACAGACATATATACTTTAGGTTATAGAAGTAACCTTCATTTAATTCATTGGCCCGATGCATTCATGGCCCTCCAGATTATACCTCACTGATGCGGATGTGTTCTGGTGAAGGTTCCTCAGAATAGAAATAAGGCCAGCATCAACCCCCAGGTCAGATAATATTCCCCACAGCTTCGATCGATTTACACAGTCGAAAGCTGCTGCCAGGTCTATAAAAGCTAAGTAAACTTTCTCCTGTCTAGCAACTGTGTATTTCGTGACCAGTAGATATAAGTTTAGACACTTATCTGTCGTGGACCTCCCTGCCCGGAAGCCATACTGGGCTTCTGTAAGGATACTATTTTCTTCTTCCCATTCCATTAAGCGGTTCAGGATAGCCCTACCCATTACTTTGGCTGTTACATCAATTAAGCAAATAGGTCTATAGCATTTAGGGCTATCTCTGCTACCCTTCTTAAAGATTGGTACTATGGTCGCAGTTGACCATGAGCGGGGTAAACCCGATACTATGGCCTCATTTATGACTCTTGTAACTACCGGGCCCCATAATTCTATATTACCTAGGTAAAGGTCTGGCGGGATCCCATCGGGGCCAGGGGCTTTATTTCGTGTAAGGCCCTTTATGCCCCCCTCGATCTCTTTTAGGGTAAATTCGATCCTCTCAGCTACGATATCCCTATGTTCATCTTGCTCATCTTCCAGCATGGTCCCTTTGGTGTATAGAGCACTGAAATGTTCCACCCATTGTGCTGGGAGTACATTTGTTGCAATGCTGGGGCTATCCCCATCTTGAAAACAACGTTGATTAATTATTTGCCAGAACCTGGTGAGATCTCGTTTTTCCGCAGCCTCACGTAGATCTTCCCACGTTTCAGTTTGGAGAGCTAGCTTATGACGCCTTACTTCTTGCTTGTAGTGTATTCTACAGAGTGCAACCCTTACACCATCTCTTGGTTTCTGGTTAAGGGCGGCTCTAAGTTTTCTCTGTGCCAGAGAGCATCCCCTATCAAACCATCTCTGGCTGTTCTTTTCCTTCTCTTTCCCTGTCACATGCATTAAGCAATACACTAGCCTGCCCATCTCCTCAAATGCATCAACCACCTGTGGCCCTTTGTACTCTGGGTTTAGGCATACCTCCAACTGCTGTTTCCCTTTGCAGACTAGGGATTTATAAAAACATACACTATCCATTTTAGCCCATTTTAGCCTTCTACCTTGGTCTGTAACCGTCTCCCTAACGTCTTGGGGTCTCATCTTTTTCCCTCTATCCACTTTTGCTACTGCAATGCTCACTGTAAGAGGGTTATGATCGCTAAAGCCACTGCAATCAATGTTAAATCATAGAACTCTCTCTTTAAGTAAGCGGGAAACAATGACAAAGCCAATATATGAGCTACATCCTCTACCTTTAAAGGTTGGGTTGACCCCACTTTTGGGGTTAAAGGATAAAAGATCTATTGAATGGGACAAATCAAAATTATTCATAGTCCCGTTGAGATTAGCTCCATCTATTGTGTGGTCAAAATGAGCACCCTCCACTAGATTACAAGATGCCCAATTTTCCTTACATGGAATCAGCCGAGGACATAAATGGCAGTTAAAATCACCTGCAATTAAAAACAAGGGAGCTTGGGCATTTTCCGTCTTTTCAATCTGGATTCCCAGTTGAACCTCCAACTCCTCCCCTTTAGAACCTCCAATATTATAAAAATTTACTATGATCAGATTGAGATCCCTGGTTTTAAACTGAACTGCGAGCATACAATCTGATTTCCAGTTGAGATCTGTCCAAGTCCCATCTAGAGTCAGATGCACCCACAGAGCAAGACCTCCTTTCGCTCTACCTGCCCTTGATCTTACAGCCGGAATCCCAAACAACTTATATCCCTCAAGATTAAAGTTAGTTGGGTCAACTTCCCATGTTTCCTGAACACAGATTACATTAAAAGTATTTACATAGTCCAACCATTCCTTGTTTTGAAATTTAGATGAAAGTCCCGCCACATTCCAAGAGAGCAAAGCTACGGTGTTCCACTCATTCAGTTTTACAGATCTCCTGGCGGCGACATCCCTCACTAGATTTACCCACAGTTATTATTCCTTTTGGTGAGCTACTTCTAGTTTCCCCTTCTAGTGTGTTTAACTGTCAGTCACAATCTTCTAACCCTGACAGAACCCCAAACCTATTTTGTAATCTGATGTTGTCTGGTTTGTGATAGTCTGGAGCCACACCTCCTAGAGGAATACCCCATTCTATATTTTGTTCAGGGGCGTAAAAATATCTTAGGGGAAGTGATTGGATTCGGGTATATGGGCGAAATTGTCCATCATTACAAATAAATTCGGCACATCTTGTGTCCCGGAAGTTAACAATAATACAGTCACCTTCAGTTGATTCTACCCTTCTTCCCACCCAGTTTACTCTCCTAGCAAATAATATATCTGGACAGACATAGCTAGGCAGTGGCCGATTGACATTTAACCAAAAAATACACTTATTTTTTAGTTCCCTGTAAGACTCCCTCTTGCCATATTCTAGTGGTGGTACCCCTGTTAAAACTATCACATATGGGGCAGAATCCGGGGGGAGATCAATTGTTTGTTGCTTCTGCACATCATGAGTTGTAGGGGGTTTGAGTGTTGTTTTTGAATTTTTGAAGGGCTAGTACCCCTCACAACTTTATCCTTACTTGCCCGTTCTGTAAGGGGTGGCCCCTCTGTAGTTCTCTGTGGGATCATGGTACTAGAAGCTGATGTATTCTTAGCTACAAGGCTTTGAGCTCCTTTAGTGGGTACATTAGGATTGGTCAGAGCATCAGAGCTAACATCTAGAGTACCTGCCCCTCCCCCATTTGACTGCCTGCCAATTGGGTCTCTTCCCTGAACCCCCCTTGTGTGTGCTGATGACAGCAAAAGTTCCAAACACACCAGTCTATTTTCAATTCGGTCCAGTCTTTCGTGTATGGGAAGGGTAAACTTATGTACAGTGTTTTCCATTTTTTTCCAAAAGGCGACATCCGATACAAGTGGGACATCTCCTTCCCTAGATCGCAATACGGTTGGCCCTTCCTTTACCGGGAATGATAAGTTTGAGGCACTTATTGACAAGTTCTCTTTGGTCACGACCTCTTGTTTTTTTCCCTTTTCCATCTGCCACTTGATGTTGTAGTCCTGGGTATTTCCTTTTGGCTTTTGGGCCCTGTGCGTGTTGCGCCACACCAACTTTTGCACATCTAGCTGATCTAGTTTTCATATTGGGGGAAAGCTGCTTCTTGGCCTGATTACATGAATTCGATCCAGCGTCGGGGCTTACTTCCTGCAGTATAATATCACTACCATCCCTCCCCTCAGTGACAGACTCGTGTCATGTAAATTAGTTTCAAGGGGAGTAGGTGATCTTGCTCTCACCAGACTGCCCAGTGAAGACCGCTTATCAAAAAGTGGATCTAATGATAACCTCTTCTCAGTGAGTTCGATATCTTTTGCCAGGGCTGTAGACACTCTTATCAGAAAATTGTTTAGAGTGCCCATAAGAGACGCACCCGAACTTTTCCCACAGTTTTCCGCTTCAGGTAGGGATGTAGCCATGGTTCACACAATCCTAGTGGGTCAATGGGTGTTAATCCAAACTACGCAATAGTTAGTAGCTGCCAAACATGCAATGGACTCACTGACCTTTGGAGTTGTGGCTATTAAGGGGGTGGCCCGTCCCGTCCTTGGCCGGTCTTGAACGGGCTTAAACGGGCCCGCCCTTGGCCCGGGCTTCGCCCGGCTCGTCTCGCGCACGTCCCGCGCAGCGGTTATTCCAGACGCTGTTATGTGACGTGCTGAGGCCTGTGGGCGTGGCTGGCAGTCAAACGTGGACCAGGTGTGCTCAGTCAGGCAGGGACTCCTGGTACTTTGAGTCCCTGCCGGCGTTCAGCGCTCGCTCTCTCCCTCCCAAATTGCATGGACGCCCAGACTGCAGCAGATGAAATGCTGACCTCGCAGCGGCACCCGCGAAGCGGCACCCGCGAAGCGGGTGCGGCAAGTCGTGGGCTCTGAGCAGGTTTGCCGTCCTCCCACAGAGATTTTTTTTTTGGTTTTTTTGAAAATCTTTTTATTAGCATAGTTTGTAGAGCAGTAACATGCACACATTTTCATATATACGAACTCAGTAGGAACCCCGGTGGTACATGCATGCGGTTGCTCAGAGCATATGTATAAGCACAGTGTATTCGATTTTTCATTTTTCGATGTATCAGAACAAACTAACAAATCCCGTTCACACCCAAACCCACCCCCCACCCCTAGGAAATCCCACCCGACACTCTCAAACAGGCACATAATCAAAATATCAACAAGTGGGTCACTCCCAATGTATGAAAAAGTAGTGTACGTTGAACACACAGGTAGGGTGGGTTAGCGTGTTCGATGGGTCGGGGTCCCCCGTACCCCATCGCAGTGCACCGTAGGCAGTGTTCGTGCATGGGTGCGTGAATCAAGGCATAGTGACGTCATAGGTGTCTATTCACTTGTATCTCCTTCATCCTCGTCATTAGCAGTCTCAAATGCCCCCAACGCGGCGAACCATTCCAGTGAGATCGGAGTTTTCCGGTGGCCCTTACTTTCCTCTCTCTGTAGCGCTTCACCCTCAGCTTTACCCCAACGCACTACTTCTGCCCGCCACAGGTCAGGGTTGGGCGGCTTAGATGATTTCCATCTTATCGTGATGGCGCGCTTCGCCAGCAACAGGGCCAGATCTGAGAAGCGCGTCGCCACGGTTCTGGTGCGTGTCGATGGCCCCAGCCCCAGCAATGTACGCTCCAGTGTAGGTGACCTAGGCAGAGTACCAGCCTTCTCGAGTGAGTCATGGACAGTGTTCCAGAAATACCCTAGTTTAGGGCAGTGCCACAGCATATGTACCAGCGATGCGTCGTCAGCATCGCATCGGGGGCAGTTGCTCTTGGATGCAGGGAACATCACATGTAGGCGGTGTGGAGTCAGGTAGGCTCTATGTAGTAACATCAGCTGGATAAACTTGTATTTGGGGTTCCTGGCTACTTTTTTGGGGAACTGAAGTATGCGCTCCCACTCCTTGTCTCTCAGTGGCCTTCCAACATCTGTTTCCCATGCCGCCCGCAGTGGTGACAGCGTAAGTGCCCTCCCCGTTCTGATGCTAGCTGCGAGCCACCTGGTCAGATGGCCGCCCGTTCCCATGAGGTAGAGCATTGTAATGAGAGGGTTTGTAACAGGCTCCCGCCCGTCAGGCGACCACTTGCGTGTGATATAATGGCGGAGTCCGGCGTGCAGGAGAAAGGAGCCTCTGGGGACGCCCATCCTGGTTCTGAAGTCTTCGAAAGATAATAGGTGCCCCTCCGCAAACAGGTCACCCACGTGTGTCACACCTGCGTCATGCCAGGGCTCCAGCAAGGTCATCGTGAGTGTGCCCGAGCCTAGAGGTATGCCCAACAGTGGGACTGTGGGGGCATAAGGTGTCCCGGGGGACGTGTACTTTAATGACTTCCGCCAGTATGTTACCGCCAGCTTGAGAAGCGGCGGGGCGTTTCTAGGTAGATCCGAGCCAGGCAGGAGTAAGATGTGCACTCTCCCCCTAGCATGGTCGTCCCTCGAAACATTGATCTCATGAAGATTGCGGCCCGCCACCCAGTAAGCTAGCCATTGTAGCTGACACGCATAATTATAAGCCCTGAAGTCCGGCAAGCCCATGCCTCCAGAGCCAGAGGGGAGCTGCAACTTGGCCAGACTTATGCGTCTACGGCCATGCCCCCACACAAGTTCTGCGAGGAGGGAGTCGAGGGTCGTAAACGTCACCGCTGGGATCTGGAATGGCAGATTGGTGAAGTAGTAGATGAGACGGGGGAGCATCACCATCTTGGAGATTGCCACCCTGCCGGGTATTGAGAGCGGCAATGTTAGCCAGAACTGAATTTGTGACTTCAGTGTTCTGATGGCCCTTCCCAGGTTGCCGTCTATCATCATGCCCGCCTCTCTGTATATCTGCATCCCAAGATATCGGAAAGTGGTTTCCGCCATCTGGAATTCATGAGGGGCAAAAGGCAGGGGGGCCGACTCGTCTGCGGCTACAAAGGTGAACCCATAGGATTTAGACTCACTGATGGTGAGGCCAGAGATCTCTCTGAAGTCCCCGAAAACCTGGGAAACTGGACTCAAGTCGCCCCTCAGGTCTCGGAGATATAAAATAATATCATCCGCGTAAGCAGATGAGATGTGCTCCGTACCATGTCGGCGTATGCCATATTGGGGGGCCATCGACCGAAGCTTGCAGAGCAACGTTTCGAGGGAAAGGACGAACAGGAGAGGGGAGAGCGGGCAGCCCTGCCTGGTTCCTCGTGCTATAGCTATGGGACCAGAGATTTGCTGGGAGGTGCGCACCCTGGCCGTGGGGATGGTATACAGTAATCTGACCCAAGCGAGAAATTCGGGCGGTATCCCGAATTTTGACAGGGTGGCGAACATATAGTCCCACCTCAAGGAATCAAACGCTTGTTTTAAGTCTAGAGATATGCAGCCTTCGGAGGCCGTGTTCGCATTAACCCCGAGCATGAGCTGGGCTAAGCGCCTAAGGTTCATGGCCGTATTACGGCCCGTCACAAAACCACACTGATCTGGGTGGACCAGCTGTGGCACATACTGCACGAGCCTCGACGCCAGCACCTTGCTCAATATTTTAGAATCAGTATTGAGAAGGGACAGGGGTCTGTAATCGGCCATCTGCAGACCATCTTTGGCCGGTTTCAAGAGGGACGTGATCAGTGCTTGCATGGATGATTGCGGTAGAGAGGAAGTACGCAGGGCCTCCAGATAAACAGTGTGTAACCGTGGGGCCAGGAGGTCTATATATGTTGCGTAGAATTCAGCTGGCAGGCCATCCGTTCCGGGGGCCTTGCCCTACGGGAGGGCTCGTATCGCCTGTCTAATTTCCGCCACTGAGATAGTACGCTTCAAGTCTTTGTTCTGGTTGGCAGTAAGTTGTGGGAGGTCCAGTCCCTCCATGAAGGCCGCAAGTGCGGGTTCTGATAGGGGCTGTGGGGGACCGTACAGCGTGGTGTAATAGTCCTTGAACGCCGTATTAATCCCTATTTGGGTGGTAGCCGGGCGGCCAGTTTGGTCCAGGACCCTCAAAACGGGATGGCTGATCGGGGAGTCCCGTAGAATGCGGGCTAGTAGGGGACCGGCGCGGTCTGCCTGTGTATGTTGCCTATTCGTGTATTCCCTATAGTCTATAAGCCGCAGGTCTTCCAGAAGCTCTGCGTGTCTAATATGTGCCTCTTGCAGTGGTGTAAAGGGAGCATTGGTGCCCGCTGCTTCGTTCTCTAGGGATGCTAGTGAGCCCTCCACCTCCTTCAGCTGGCTGATCACCTTTCGCTTCCTTCCCACCCTAGTGGTCATAGCAGTCCCCCTAAGACAGACTTTGAAAGCGTCCCATTCCATCTGTCGGGAGCTGGCCGAGTTCGCATTCGTGGAGAAGTATGAGTCGATAGTGTCGGACAGGGAGGACCGGAAGACCGAATCCTCGAGGAGATCTGGGGAAAGTCGCCAAGTCGGAATGGGAGCCAGCCTCCTACCCCACCGCCACGTAACCTCCACGGGGTTGTGGTCCGATAGAGTTTTCCCCATGTGCTGAGTCTGGACAATCATTGCCGTAAGGGAACGGGAGCAGAAAACATGGTCAATTCTGGTGTGAAGCTGGTGGGGAGGGGAGAAAAAGGTGTATTCCCTCTCCAGAGGGTGTATGCTTCGCCACACATCCGCTAAATCCCAGCCCTCAGCCCAACTCGCAAGCGCATCTGCCTGTTTCCTGCTCTCGGTAGCCTGTAAGGGGGGGTGTGATCTATCTAGCAGAACATCAATTACAGCATTGAAATCGCCCCCGATGATCCAGCGAAGATCAGCCCAACCCGCAAGCACCTCGTTGACAGTTAACAAAAAGTCCGACTGGTTTGCATTAGGTGAGTACACACAGCCAATGACAACCGCCTCCCCATCCAACAGTCCCAGCACAAACACATAGCGACCCTCCCGGTCAATCCGTTGCTCCAGCATCTGGAAGGGAAGAGAGCCACGAAGCCAAATCGCCGCCCCTCTTGAGAATGCTGAATATGAGGTAGCAAAGAGTTGCCCCCTCCATTTCTTGCGCAATTTCACCGCTTCAGCAGCGTTCAAATGTGTTTCTTGCAAGCATGCGATCTGTGTCCCCCTGCGGTTAAGTTGTGCAAGGATTCTGTGTCGTTTGTGCACTGATCCCATGCCACGCACGTTCCAGGTGCACAACTGGTAATTGTTAAGAGGTCCCATTACCATCTGTGCGGTGCGACAATGTGAAACAACTGGGTGACCCCACATGTCCTGCTGTGCTAGAAAATGAGAGTGTCTCGCAAACAGTTAACCCCTGAACAAAAGGGTCCCTGAGCAAACGTACCCAAGAGCCAAACCATGGTGCCCAACGTGGGCACAAGTCCGTCAAGTTCGTGTGCATACCGGGGGTGGTAGGCCTCCGTCGACTGTCACTGAACGGACTGCGCGGGCTTGATAGCCCACAGCACAATGGGCCCCTGCACATACAACCCACCATATGTGAAGGAGGGGGGTTAGCTATACGTTACCACCCGGAGGGGATCAATCTTGCCGTGGCTCAGAACTCTGCTGCCATCTGGGCCGTGATCTTCGGGAATAGCTGCAGGCTGTCAACTGAACCGGACACCTCAGTGTGGGTGTTGGTGGTGCCAGTGTGTCTGTCTCCGGGTGCTCCCGCGTCGTGGGCGGCCAGTGCCTCCTCAGTTAGACGTTGTTGCGGAGATGATGATGAGTGGTCCACCGCCAGGCGTCCAGGGGGATGCGCCATCGCTGATGCTCCGTGGGATGAACGGTGGCCGGGGCTGTGATTGTTGTTCCGTCGGCCTGGCGAGCCCCTGCGGGTGTCACTGTGGCGGTCTACGAATGGGTCCTGTGACGCCGGCGGTGTCAGAGTGACCTCCATCCACTCCGCCGCCTCCTCAGGCAAGTCGAAGAAATGGGATCTGTCGTTATGCAGGATTTTGAGCCGAGCAGGGAACAAAAGTGCATATTTCACATTCCTGTCCCGCAATGTGCGTTTCACCCCCATGAAGGTGGACCTGGCCCGCTGCACAGTGGGAGTGAAATCAGGGTAGACCGATATAGTCTTATCCTCGAAGCGTATTGGCGCTTCCTCCCTGGCCGCTCGCAGGACAGTATCTCGGTCTCTGAAGTGCAGGAGACGAGCGATCAGGGGGCGAGGAGGCGCCCCTGTTTGCGGGGGCCGCGATGGCATCCTGTGGGCCCGTTCCACACTGTAGAGGGGGGTGAGGTCTCTCTGGCCCACTAGCTTCCGTAGCCAATCCTCCACAAATCGCGTGGGGTCCCTCCCTTCGCTTCTCTCCGGAATGCCCAGGATGCGGACGTTGTTGCGGCGGGCACGTCCTTCCGCATCGTCCACTCTACCCCACAGTTGCTTCAGCTGCTTCTCTACGTGTTCCAATTTCGTGGAGTGTTCCGTCTGCTGCGGGATTAGGTCATCTAGCGCTATTTTTTGCTCTGCCACCCGATCCGCCAACTTGTTATGATCAGCCTTCAGTAGGGACAGTCCAGTCGCCATGTTGTCTATGCGCGTTTCTAGCGCTTCCCGTGTCGCGCGTATTTCATTCAGGATCAGATCTAGCTTGGCGTCCTGCGAACCCTTTCCGGTCGGCGGGATGATGTCCATGTTGGAGGAGGCCAGAGGGTCGTCAGAGCCCGTGGACTGCACATCCGTCTGAGCGCCCTGGCCCCGAGGTTTGTCTCTGTTTTTGCCCATGAATCTCGTTAGCAGGGTGGCGCTGTGGTGGATGCAGCAGACCGCTGCAGTCCCTCCGAGTGTCCGGCAGTGATTATGGGGGGACCACTACGTGCTGGGTGGAGGCGGATGTAGGGAAGACCCAGGTCTGGTAGGGACAGCGCAGGCCGCCAAGGCGAGGTGTCAATGCAGGGTGGGTCAGTGTGCTCCTGGCATCTCCTCAGGCAGGGTGGGCCCCCGGCCCGTAGTGGCGGCTGGGGGGGAGAGGTGGAAGGGTCCAGGCCGCTGCAGGGCTTGTCGCATCTGCCGGGAGCGCGGCAAGGGTCGGGGTTGTAGCGCCGTGAGAAGGCGCCAAAGCGCGTGCCGCACCCCCCCTTTTCAGACCCCTGCACCTGGGGTTTGTGAGTCCTCAAAATGTGCCACTCCGTGTAGTGCTGCAGGTCTTCCGGTCTGCGGCTCGGGGGCAGGCGAGGCGAGAGTGTCAGGGCCCGAGTGTATCGGTCAAGCCCCGGTGCGTTGGCAAGATGGCGCAGGATATTATGGAAGACGGGCCAATCCGCACTGTGACACAGTCAGCCTGCGCAGGGCGAAGCCAGTCCCGTGGTGGTGGCAGCGGACTGTGTGTGCCGTCCGCTCCTCTGTCCCCGTCTTTGTGGCGGAGTGCCGGAGTCTCGCTAGCCTCGTGGGTGGGCGGGGGGGGGACGGCCCGGCAGTAGGCTAGCGTCCCGAAGGGCCACGTAGCAGGGCAGCCGGTCTGCAGTGAAGTGACCGGGCGGGCTGTAGCGGGGCCCGAGTCAGGATGGGACACCACACCGCACTCCGGAGCCCCGGCTGGTAACACAGCAAAAGTCCAATCCCGGGTCCCGACCGGACCGCGAAGGAGGCAGGGGGTAGGCCGGCCAGGCCGATCACTTTAGGCCGGGGCTCCACTCCGACTCGTAGGCCGCAACAGGCTCCGTCGTTGGAATTTGCCGGAGGAGCGATCCGAGAGGGGCTAAACCTCACCGCTCCACGTCGCTCGCCCCCGGAGACAACTCATGTAGAAATCAGGTGAGCTGCAGGCAGGGGAGTGCAGGATAATCAGCTAGTATGCAGGGCTTAGGACGGAGCTGGAGAATTACACGTCCACCATCGACGGCTCCAGGCCACGCCCCCTCCCTCCCACAGAGATTTGATAGCGTTTTGGCAGGGCTTGTCCAAGTTCCTCAGGTAATGCGGTAATTGGTTCTTCTACCATTCTGTTTGCCCTTGCATTCCCTTTTTATCAGGCACTCGCTAACACCCTTTCACTGATTGGTTTGAAAAGGAGTTTCCAATTACATTTTTGGGTGTGAAATGACAGGATTAATTTTTCAATGCAAACGACTTCACCTGTTCTTCGCAGGAAAGTCTGTCACAAGCAACCAAAGAAAGACAAGAATTTGTGGTGTTAAATAAGTTTGACCGCTGCAGCCAATCTCAATATAGGCTCAGATTCAGAGTAATCGTATATGGAAACCACGGAAAAAATCTTCCCAGATAGTGCAAGGCATGATTCTTCATGGCCTCGGCTGTAGGTCATGATCTAAGTTAAGGGTTTTTCATTCAAGTTAAATAATGTTCTTGATATTTAGGAACAGAGACAAATTCATGTAATGTGATGGGTTTGAAATAGCGTATAGAACAAAACGAGAAGGATAAAATAATTCATTTATAACCATTGTCCAATTAGTCCTGCCTTGGACACTTGTTGCACCCCAACAAACCATCTAATATTAATTCTAGAATAACTGGACCCCACTATCAATTCACGGGGGAGTTGTAACAAAGAATTTAAAGCTATACGCTAGCTGTCCTAGGCAAGTGATGGACTACAGGGTAGATCATATAAGATTGATGTGTGCCAATAAGCTATCAACCATGGGGTAAATATCCACTCAATGCTTAAATAAAAATGTATTAAAGTGATAGGCATTACTTCTAAATTACCTTTTGTACCCAAACTCAAAATGTACCATGAGGAGTGATTACTGAGGCGGCATCCAATGACTCCAAGATTTTCAGAAGGAAAATGAGAAAAAAATATATCGTATTATAGAAAACCATAGCCTTCTTTTTCAGAGCTACATACATAGTCTAGCTATGAGGTACAACTAAAACGTAGAAGACTTTTTGTAATTTTGATTTAACCTTGACATTTATCATTGATACAGTTATGTGGAACATGTGTTTAATGGTTTGGAAAAATGTGTTAGAATTACCTTAAAAGTGTAATCAAAGTATTGCATTGCTTGATGCCAAATTAGTCTAAAACTAATTTGTAATATAAAAAATAAATACTGTAATGAGTTACTGTTGGCAGATGAAAGATAGGACAGTTTTCTGTAATGTTCTGCTACTACATTATGGGTGATAGAAGGGAGAATTAAGTTCTACTCTGGTTGAAGTAGTGCCTCTTGAACTGCTACATAGTTAGTAGAATAGAGACTAAAGTGATTTACATCTTCTAGAATATTCACGTTGCATTATTCACATTTTTAAATCCTCTTGCATTTTCATTTCCCACATAAAGACACCTTCACTATAGTGAGTCAGTTTGTGATTAGTATTTTTTATTCTCAGCGCAAGGTTATACCCTCTTTTTAATAATATGCTCCATAGTCACTTGTGTCATGGCTTGCAATTCTCTCCGTTCTTTATGCCAGGCTTGTAGTGGTAAATTGTCTGGGTTTTCATATTCCTGATGTGTTTTATGCTACAAAGAGGGCATACATAACCACTTTTTATTTGATGAAATCTGAAATTTGTGTAACTTTCTTATGCTCCAAGACTTATCTGCCACATTCTTGTCTGTATGGATGGTAACTTTCTGTGGACCACAAGAATTGGTGTATAAATGGTAAATGCACATTTTTTGCTAGATTTCTGTAATACTCAAAATCTTGGATCAGAATATGTCCCAGGCCTTCACTGCCAGGCCTTCACTGCCACTGGGCCTTCCCAGGAGGGAAGGCCCAATGAGGGGACCATGAAGTATTATCCATATGTTTATAATGAATTCACAATACACATTTGGATTTTATAACAACATGCATGAATTGCTTTCTAGGGGACTTCTATGGCTTGTGTAAAGTCCCCTAATTAGGTGAAAGTTATTATTGGATGTATATACCTATTTGTGGTTTGTCCTCAAAAAGAAAGTATTTTGCATACTAGTTTCTTCTTTATTCGGAAAGATCATTGTTTTTTTGTTCAGTTTGATTTTAGGGAACACACACTGCAATACTTATCTTGGATGTCTAGGCTTAATTGTAAGAATTCTTTTGTAGGCAATAGGAGTACAACAAAATAAGCATAGTGAAGAAAAAGTATATTGTCTGGTAGAACTGGTCTTCAATCTGATTTTCTCCAGATTGATGGTGGTGTAATTCATGTCCCTATTAAAGAGACTAGAGCTCAGACAGCAAACCTGTTCGACATGTTCACAAGCAATGAAAGGGTCACTTTTCAAGTGATTAACTTTAACTCTTCATTTGATCTGAAAGTAAAATTCCTAGATTGCATCCTATACTCAATACCCAATGCTATTTATAAAGGAGTTTCAGTAACAAAAGCAAAATGCCCAGTTGAGATAGAGTTTTATGAGATTTGGGAACACAAGCCAATAGCCCCCCATTTGTGGCTTCTTGGAGTGAATTGGTTCATTAGTGTATGGAATACACATACAGGCCAGGAGTGTCTATTTTCTACACATATATTATCATTGATAATATCATTCATCTTTTTTAGAAACTTCACATTTCCATCATTGATGATGCTCAGGTATCAAACTTAATATAGACCAAATATCTAAATTATCCAACCCATAATTGAGGGAGTGTACATTAGTAATACATGGAGTCACTGAATCTTGATGAAAAATCTTGATTTATTTCTATTCTTTTTGTAGATGTAAACATGAATTCAGCCCAGCCAATGTGTTTCGTCCTAAACAAACTTCATCAGGGTTATAAGTAAATACTCAAAACCAGGTGTATCATCTCTAGTTTTGCTTTGTGTTGTAATTGAGTAGATGATGATAGTATCAAAGATGAGTCATCAAATATTCTATGTTCAACTCCAATTTATTTATTCCAACACTCCATCTTCCTCATCAGAAGTAAATTCATTATGATCAATTATATTGCTCTTCCATGGATCCAAAGCAACAGCTACCATCTACCGGATTCAGAGTGTGTGACTTGGGAACACAAGGCAATATTACCCCATTTGTGACTTCTTTGGAGTAAAGTGGTTCATTAGTATATGGAATGTGTAAATAAGCTCAGCTAAGAATTTAGAAAAACACCTAGTTGACTTCAATGTAACATCTTTCACCATAAGAAATGCAGAATACACCGCAACACAATTAATGGTTCCTACAAAAGGTGGGTGAAGGTTACGCTTATGGCCTTTTAACGAGTTCGGCGGTCAGTGGACTGCCATACCCGTGGTCTGAACACCAAGAGCTGGGCATTCCGACCGCTGTTCTAAGAGATGTACAGATTGCATTTGGAAAGACAAAGGCTGAACTTCCGACACTGTCAGCACACCACAGACAGACCACCAGGGGCGCAGTCAGGGAAAAGCAGCTGCCATGGGGAGTTTCACCACCATCCGTATTATGAGTTAACTTTTCCACGAGCCAACCATGGTGGTGAGACCGACAGCTTCATGTTGGCAGAAGCAGAGGATTTGGGGGGTGTACTCACCCCCTTCCTATGAATGTGTTCATTGTTCAATGTAGTCCCCTTCTTCGGGTCTCCCCTTCACAGTAGCATCTTCACCCCAAGGATTATGACCTTGTTTGAGGCGATGTGCAGGTGAGATTTTTGTACCATATACCTGTGGCTGGACTGGCCACACATGGGCACAACTCCGGCAATGGGTAGCTGTAATTTTTCATATGTATCATTCATATGTGTGCATCTAACACATATGCATTCCAAACACAGTGGCATCAATGCATATGGAAAAATAATCACCACCACTACGACATTTCCACAGCCACACAATGGGCACCGCAATAAAAACGTAATATAGTGGTCAGAAGACCGCTGGCACTGTTGTTTCCTGGCAGCCATAGTGTTCAGGCGGTGAGACCACCAACCTTGTAATCAGGCCCTATGTCAGTAAAGTCTGGCATGTTTGAAAGCCTTAGGTCGAATTTGGAGCTCAGAATTGTTCTTTTTGTTTATCTGAGGCATACTTAACCTGAGAGTGTAGAGGGGTGGGATGTCAGGAGGGCTTATGTGATGGAAGCAGGGGGCGAGACTAGCAGGATACAGGAATTTGCTGCCACAAGGGGGTGTTGAACATGTCCCTATTAAAACAAAATCCTTGTGAGCATTAAACTTGAAAGGTTTAATTTTTAAACAAATCCTTTTTGAGAGTTCAACCTTGCAAAGTTTGCAAGGTTTTGCCTTGCACTGCTTGGGCTGTTGCCAAAGCTTTGTACAGAGTTCAACTTTGGGACTTTTTGAATTAATCTAGTCAAAACTGCTGAAAATTGATTCTTTGGGAGGCAATGATGTGGAAGCATTGTACTCTGACAATACCTTTTATATCGGAGATGTCATCAATCCAGTCTAAAAATGGGAACCTCTAAAACCCTTTATTTCAAACTCCTGGATCACTTATTATCTTGAGTGCCTGAAAGCAACATCAGCTTCCATCAAGCACATTTGTTGATATACTTCTGTCATATTGCTCAGGTAATTGAATTAGGACTGTAAAGTATGAAGCAGCCTTTGAAGCAGCTGCATCCACTCTGGAGACATCACTTTGGCTGGCTTGCCCAGAGGTGTCATGCCTCAATGAGATGCATCCTAATGGAAGGAGGCTCTTAATTACCCAGAGGGTGAGGTAAAGGGGTTTTCCACGTGGTGCCAAGAAACCCTCTCATGGGACAGTGTTGAATGTTCATCCTCCAGCTGTGCCTTCTAAAGCTTGATTCTTGAGACTGATCTCCAATTGTGTCTTGTTCTATCCCAATTATCAGGATCTGCACACGCAGTGGCTAATTTTGAGTTTGCATAAAGAAAGCAAAGAACCAAAGAATGCCCCCCTGCTCCTCAGATAGTCAGTGAAGAAAATGTATTGTCTTCAGCTCAAATCTTTGGGAGGACTCAGGCTGCATGAAGAAATATAGCAAACAAACTTCTGTACAAACTTGTGTAATTGGCCATTGCATAAGTTTTTGGGAAATGTTTTGTAAGTAGTGCAAAACATATCTGTTTTTTTAACTACATCTACTTTTTGATATTTTCTATGACTTTAAAGATATCTTTATAGACCTGTTACTACTTAAGTGTTCTTTTTTTCCAGAGTTACTATTTTTGTGCCTATATGATATAACTACATATATTTATGTTGTGATAGCATTGGCAAACACAGATAAGCAGGCAAGATAAACCAGAAATTCCAAAAATGAAAAAGTTAAGTTGTGAGTAAGACATCAGGTTTGTGAAGGTGGTGCGATGTTTTAATTTAAGTAGTGTTCTACCTGTCCCTTCAGGGAGCTCCACGGTCAGGTATCCCTCGATCCAGCGGTAACAGGGGAAGTGGTAGGTCTTTCCTGTAGGAGATTTCACAGTGACTTGGTTGCAGAACCAGCTGTCCTCAGGGAAGAAGGAAAAGGGCTCTTTGTGAAGGCAGATGAGTTGGATATCCCCCAAGTCCTGTTTTTCATGGATGTGGTACACGTCAGTCTGAAAACCAAGAAAACCAGCAACGTTATTTTACTGTACAATTTTCCATTTAAATATACCAGCCACCAGGACATTTAACTATCAGCATGAGTGACATTGCTCAGTTTCCTCCATCCGACAATTCTTTTGTTACAATAGATGGAAAAATAAGCAATTGGTTTGCTAATTAATTTAATTCTTCCCAAAGGCAAACAACTGAAAAACATTTTAACAATTACAAGTACATCATCTCCAAAACAAGACATTGTTTTACAGTCTCAGTTACCAATTTTATGTAATGAATAGAAATTCCATTTTCCCTACTAATCCTAAGGGTTCAAGTGTCCAAACTAATGATGCAACAGGATCCAGTAAAAGCCATTCAATAACTGGATACCAGGGATTTTCCCCAGATTGAAAGTAAAGTTAAATTAAGTGCTGGATTGTTAACCCAATAACAACTAAAATGTATATGTTTAACTTTTTCAGAAAAATGTGATCAATCTTTCCAAAAATAGTGACACTGAACAGTTTAGATCAGACCATTTAACATTCCTGAGCAATGCTGTGAAGGATTTTATTTCACAGATGTCGGTTTCAAGATTTTATAGCGCACAAGGCGATCTACGGCCATGCTCCGGCCTAGATCAAAGCTCGTCTGGAAGTATACAACCCAAAGAGAATACTTAGATCATCGGATTCTCAGCTACTGGTCTGCCCCCGCTACAAATTAGTGACTAAGGGAGGGAGAGCCTTCTCTGTTCTGCCCCCCCAGTTATGGAACAAGCTGCCTGAGGGGCTACGCAGGGAGGTGAATCTCCTACGGTTCAGGAAATCACTGAAAACTCTGCTGTTCGGAAGAGCCCTGATCGCAATGTAGCCTTGTAGCTGTGTCTCTCTGAGGAGTGAGCCAAGTTATTGTAATAACATCGATTTCCAAGCGCTTAGAGACCTGCAGGTGATTGGGCGCGCTATAAATCTAAAATAACAATAACAATAACAATAACAATTTTGGTCAGTTTAGGATAAAACAGCACAGTTGCTGGTAAGAGTAGCAAAGAGCAGCAGCCTTTCACAAAGCGACAACATAAGTAAGCTCCAGAACAAGTAAAACATATCTTCATGCCAAAACTATGGAGATGCCTCCGCTGGTAGGTCAGCTACATTTGTATAGCCCTTATTTGGGAGGACGTAAGAGGTCAAAGTGTCAAGCAAATCACAAGATCTCTTACTTATGACCTTGTCTTTAGACATAATTTTCCAGGTTTTTGCTGGTACCTTTCAAAACATTGGTACATTCAAAGAAAAAAACAAAAAACAAAACGTAAACCTCACAGGCATGTGAGAAAAGATAACACAAGGAGATGATGGACGGAGTGCTGAAACTTTTCAGACAATCACCCCCAATCACACATCTGGGTTGAATTCATCATCATTCTTTAGCTCACTTTGCCACCTCAGTTCAGACCCAGCTACATGCAAATCAGTCGTGACCCTGTGCCTCATGGAAACAGTCCAGCCCAAGCTGCCAAGCCAGGTCTTCCCTGAACCATAAACAAGCATACTAGGACCAGTTTCTGGGTAACATCTTTCATCAGCCAGGCTAGCTTGAATCCAGTGGCAAAGTGAGCAAGGGACCCACGTCTGGGCATACCCTGCCAACTTAGGGCAAACAAAGCAAACACCAGGAGATGATGGATGGAGCGCTGAAACTTTTCAGACACTCACCCCCAGTCACAGATCTGGGTTGAATCCATCAACATTCTTTAGCTCACTTCGCCACCTCACTACGGACTCAGCTATAGGCAAATCAGTCTTGACCCTGTGCCTCATGGGAACAGTCCAGTCCAAAATGCCAAGCCAGGTCTTCCCTGACCCGTAAACAAGCATACTGGGACCAGTTTCTGGGTAACACCCTTCATCAGCCAGGCTAGCTTGAGTTCAGAGGCAAAGTGAGCAAGGGACCCACGTCTGGGCATATCCTGCCAACTTAGAGCAAGCAAGGCAAACACAAGGAGATGATGGATGGAGCGCTGAAACTTTTCAGACACTCACCCCCAGTCACAGATCTGGGTTGAATCCATCATCATTCTATAGCTCACTTCGTCACCTCAGTTCAGACACAGCTATATGCAAATCACTCTTGACCCTGTGCCTCATGGGAACAGTCCAGCCCGAACTCCCACACCAGGTCTTCCCTGAACCGTAAACAAGCATCTTGGGACCGGTTTCTGAGTAACACCCTTCATCAGCCAGGCTAGCTTGAATCCAGTGGCAAAGTGAACAAGGGACCCACGTCTGGGCATACCCTGCCAACTTAGGGCGAACAAAACAAACACAAGAGAGCGCTGGTGTTAGTGGACTAACTGTTATTCACAATTCACCTTGCTTGATTTGCAGTACCGGCAATTGAGGAGAATACCTCGTTTTCATTTGTGGATATGTCAAAAGCTGGCTTGCAGTTTTTTAGCCTCACTGCCACACTTTCATCAGTTTTTCTCGCTCAACATTTTATTGTTAGCTTATTTCACTTCTGTAGCTCGATCACCATTATTGCCTGAGAGTTTCACTCTGCACTTACCAATTGACAAGCCGCTTTGCACATGCGTTGCCTAAAGAATGACATGGGAAACTCCGTCATTTAGAATCTGGTTACAGGTCCTACTGCCAATGATTCCCATTGATAGTGTGTTCCGCCATACATGTGCAACTAATATAAATCAACGGCTGAAATCTAGCCTTTTATTCACATCTTTTTTGGCACCGCTTTTCTTTTTTCCCTTTTTTTAATACCTTGATGGCACGTCCTTCTTCCACTAGTATTCTATTGTGATCATAGACGGGTCGATACCTATTATGTTTTTTTTCACTGTTACTATATCTCACTAGGTTCGTCCTTCATTAGTTTTTGATCTCAGGAAATTACTCCAGATTTCGTTCCCCTAGATTTCTTGGACTTTTGGACATTCCTGGGCGCTTTACCCTTCAGCTGACCTGGGTACTTCTATTAGCGATTGCACGAGAGGCCACTTGGCCTAGAGGTATGTCCTACTCGCTCGTACTTCTAACCCACTACTTAGTGCAGTGATTTGTTAGTCTCTACCTTAGTAACTCATACCTATTCCCCCCTTTGTTCCCTCCTTTGCTCAGACCTTTTACTGATACTTCTAACTCCGCACAGGAAGCGTTACTGATCTCAGGGTCTATTGATCCTCTTCTCCCTGGCATTCCTCTGGCGGAATCAACTTATTGGTAAGCTGGCTCTTTTTTGAGATGCATACACTTACATCTCACAATTCAGACACATAGGTGTGTGGGTTAACTTAGCTCAGCACTTTCTGACGATGATTTGGTATTTCTTCACTCTCCCCACTCTTCCTCAACTTGCTTTTTTCACTTTCTCTGCTTCCTTTGACACCTGCTTTTTCTTTCTTCTTATTTCGTACGAACACTCACGGTCCACAGTTTTCACTTTTTCATATTACCTTAGTTGGTGCTGAGTTTTCTTTTCTTATTGGAATATGTTTTGAATTCCGTACTCATTCCCGTCTTTCCAGTCCTTCCACGTTCCCTCACACTTGCTCACTTTTCCCCTTCCTCTCCTTTTTTTGTCTATCGGTTCATACTCGCGTGGACCATCTTCCCTTCCTCTCACTTTTTGTTCCTTTTACTCTGTTTTTAAAGTAATATGGACCTTTCTTCACTAATATCTAAAGTACCTATATTTTGTATACTATTACAGCCCTGAAGAAGCCCATGTCTGTGCGAAACGCGTTGGCTGTCTATATGAAGCACGTTTGAAATAAATGAACAAAAAGATCACAACGAATACGTCTGATTATAGCTTTTTTATTCTGTACATTGTATTTACCTGCTAATTGCTTGTGTTGCCTCTCATCTCTCATTCTTGCTATTATCGAGGATTGTTATAATGCACCAGGAAGCCTATAAACTTTTATGTAGCCTTGAGACTGATTAGATCTGCGATGCTGTTTCTCGTTTTGTAAGTGGGGTATAAAAGTAAGGAATACTCTCACCCTGTACGATCAATTGGTGTATACATACGACTAGTTTGGTTGCCATATATTGTATTTATTTCTCCTTCTCAGATATTTTGACATTATGGTGTATTTTACTATTTTTAAATCCTCTTGTTTTTAAGTCTTTTTAAATTGTGTTTTTATGATATAATGACATTTTCGATAGATGTATTTAAGTATGTGTTCTTTTATGATTATATAACCGAATAAAGCGGACTTTAAATGACTGAGATTAACTTACAAGCCCCTTCTTCTTACTGAGAGATACCAATCACCCTTACTTGTGATCTATCACTTGAATCAAAGAGCACCCTTTTGAAGTGTACAGGGGGAGTCTCTCTCCCTTCCTCCAATGTGACACATCCAGCTCACAGGAATGCAGCAATACACAAATCTGACTTTGGTGTTCCTCTACTCTCTTATGTCTTGACTGAGCTTCCCAAAAGGGATCCCAGGGTCCTCCATGAAGGTACCATGGCAGGCACAGTTTCACTCAGTGCAAATACACAGCATACATACTGTCTAGTACAACCACCTCTATGTATTGTGCTACCCCACGCGGACATACATACAGCACACACAGTCATTGTGTGCACTTCTTCGTACTATATCTTTTCTGTATTGTGCTACAGTGTGCTATTTTCAAACACTCTGCCATCACACACACTCACCCAGCGCATGCTGAACACTTCACTGTACATGTATTGTACTTCTTGCATCACATACCCCCAGCATGTGCTTTCATTGTGCATGCACTGCACAGCACTACATCTTTCATGTAATGTATTCCTCACATGCATACATAAATTCAGTACATGCACAAACCATGTTTGTACTGAGCAGCTCCCTCCTTGTACTGCATGCTTCAAAGGCCCACATTCATCCTGCCCTGTTCACCACTCCTGTGCTATGCAGCACTTTACATCCAACTGAGGTAGGCCAAGGGTGAGTTAAGCACACAGCAGCTGAATTTAAACAGGTGAGTGAGCCTGTAGACCTCACTCCAGGGACAGAGGCTGAAAAAGTAATGTCCACTCCTATTATCACCACATGGTATGCAGCCACGTCGTGCTTGTGATGTTCAACTCTTGGTGAAGGCAGTAACCTTCCACCCAGTGGTAGGCGGTAACCCTCGACCATGGAGGATAGTCAAGCTTTGTGCGAAAGCCAGTGGCAGGCACACTAATAATTCATAATGCCTTTAGGCTCACATTCCAAAGCTCCCAATCATAGCTGGTTAACAGATTGTATAATGGACCATGAATGGGAGCTTTGGAATTAAGGCTGAAGGCAATGAGAGTTTCCCAATGTGCCTGTCAGTGGCCAAAAATGTTTAAATACAAACAAAATATACTTACTCACGCTTCCTCCGCAGTCAGCTCAAATCCTCCTGGAGCCTCAGCCAACCCTCTTCAAATCCTGAGGCTGTTCTCATGCTGCAGATGAGAAGCATGAGAGCAGTGCCATGCAGGCCCGGTTCCAGAAATTTATATCTGGATGGGTCAAGGGTGGGCCAATTTTGAAAATTCTAGAGGCAGCCTACAAGCGCTAGATTTACAAAATATTGTCTTCCAAACAGTCATACAGAGCATATGGAGAGTTATTTGAGAGTAAAAGCTGATGTCTATACTCGTCAGTCCCTATCCTCATTATGTCTGGCAGGCCAGACTTCAATAAAATCACCTGGCTATCAAGCAGATTGTAACAGTATTTCAAGTTTAAGGAGTTCCCTGTAACTACACCCAGCCAATCCTTTGCATATTTGCATTAGGGAGACTGGCTATGTACACCTTGCAATTTTCTCACCGCATGTTTAATTGCACACTGGGATCCTTGTACCTGTTTATTTTCATGTCATTCTTTTGCTTTCACTGATAAAAAAGTTTAAAAACCACCAACCCATTTCGAACAAAACAAAGCAGCATTCTTGATCCCTGAGAGCGGTTTTCATGCCTGGCAATTGTAAAACTGGTAATTGCAGTCAAAGAGGTAACCTTCTCGGGGTATCACACAGGGGCACAATGGCCTGCTTTGTGCACCCCGGGCACTATGGTATTTCAGAAGAGTGCTGCTTGTGCAGCCCCCTTCTGTAACACAGATAGTGCTGGCACACATCAGTGCTAACTTCAGAGTGCATTACCTCATTTTCATGGGAGCATGGGCAAAATTTCATTCAGGATGCGCACTGATAATATGCCACGAAAAGGTGGTCATAGTCTGTGTGCCTCCTTAAGCCAGCCTTTCGGAGAGTGCCAATGGGCTATCATGTTCTCCCCTGACATCACCCTGCAGGCAGGTGCAGTCACTAACTGCACCTGCCTTCAAGGGGATCTCTCTCCTCTTTAACATCCAGGTTGCATCCCACCTGCCTTGTGAAAAACATGATTTCTTTACTCATAAACAGACATTTTGTATTTCACTGCAGCACTGCCCACAGGGCAGGTGTGAGTTGCAGGCTGTCCTGAGAGCAGCGCATTAATTGTAATAGGGTGCATTGTCCCTGTTTGTGCCCTTCGCACCAGTTTAACGGTGCACAGTTATGCAAACAGGGACAGCGCTCCCTACCTATAATACAGGTCCTGTTGTTCTTTAAAAACTCTTACAAACTAAGCTATATATAAGTGTGCTCTGAGCTCCATTTCTTGTGCTAAAATTGTCAAATTCTGTTTCCACTCATTGCGCATCAGAAACGAATGAGGACAGGAGATAATGTTGAACTCGTGCTGTCACGGGCTCCAGTACCAATCCCTAAAATAACTGCTGATACAAACCTTTCATGAAGTCCTGGAAAAGCTTCAGCATTATCGTGCACCAGTGCACAAGTGGTGACAACTTCTGCACCAGTGTAGCTCCTTGAGGTGAGGTGAATTATGTGTCTGTAGGGGGTGAAATCATGAGGTGTTTACAGCACTGACTTTGACTGTCATGTGGAGTTTGCAGCTGGTAACAATCCCAAGGTTCTTGACGTGGGTGATGTGGGTGAGAGTAGGACTTAGCTCTATTGGTCACCAGTGTAGTCACACAAAGAAGAACTCCCCCCAAACAGCACAAGTTCGGTCTTCTCAGCGCTTAATTTCAGGCCGTTCAACTTCATTCATTCATTCATTGGTCATTGTGATATATATATATTCTAGGCAGATTCAGCTAAGCCGACAGAAGTACTGAGAGCTTTTGGGACTTGCAGTTTTTGAAGCCCTGTTTGTGACTAGTGAAAGCATGTGCTTGTGTATCTCTAGTGAGTATTTTATGTTTGTGTGTGCAAGCCTGTGGTGTTTTTGCACATGTGTGTTTTTTAGCATGGCCATTCTGGTATAGGTGTTCTGTTTGCAGTGTTCGTTTGAGCCTGGTGTGAGTGTGGATGACTGACATAATATCGAATACACAAATATAGAATTACCAAAATATCGTGGAAAAAATATAGAATACAAAGATATCGAATTCCTATCTCCAAACAGGTGAGTACAAAAATATCGAATCAAAACTATTGTTTTAATAAATATAGTTAGTCTAAATATTGAATTTTTCAAAATGTCATAAAAGTAATTTAAAATTAATGAAATAATAAATATAATGAACTAAAACATACTTAAAAGGTACTTAAACAATCTTAAAATTATTAAATAATTAATTTAATTTATAAAAAACATACAATTGTGTTTTTTAATGTATATGTATATATATATATATATATATGGGCGCTCGCGTGTAAAAACACAGCCACACTCGCGGGGAGAAACTAGCAAGCTGGATGCTTGCCCTGGTCGGCTCCTACCATGAGGCTGCTTGGCGGTGCTCAGCGTATATGCAGGGTCACTGCTAGCTCGTTTCCATCATGGCGCTGCTGCACTCTTCTGGCGGGTGCGGTAACAGGATGGGTCCATCCACATATGGGCGCTCGCGTGTAAAAACACAGCCACACTCGCGGGGAGAAACTTGAACTCGCCTTTCTTGCCACAGCGTGCTTGAATAGCTGAGGAGCTCAAGAAACAGTGATTCAAATCCCATTTCGCCGCTGTATTCCTGACGCGTTTCGAAGGCTCCCGCCTTCTCTTCAGAGGATTTGGCGAACTGATGATGGGAATGCAGGTACCAGCCCTGATAATGACCATGGCACGCCCTTGGTGGGCAGTCCAAATGTCCCAGTGCCTGATGGGACTGGTAGTCCTGTTTAGTCTTGGCGCCCCATGTGTGGAGCAGGGCGGACGAGTGGTCTCCCCTCGCCAACCAGGCGACTTCACGATAGCGGAGTAGCAGACGGATGTATGCCCGTCGAACTAGCAAGCTGGATGCTTGCCCTGGTCGGCTCCTACCATGAGGCTGCTTGGCGGTGCTCAGCGTATATGCAGGGTCACGGCTAGCTCGTTTCCATCATGGCGCTGCTGCACTCTTCTGGCGGGTGCGGTAACAGGATGGTGATGGGTCCATCCACATATGGGCGCTCGCGTGTAAAAACACAGCCACACTCGCGGGGAGAAACTTGAACTCGCCTTTCTTGCCACAGCGTGCTTGAATAGCTGAGGAGCTCAAGAAACAGTGATTCAAATCCCATTTCGCCGTGGTATTCCTGACGCGTTTCGAAGGCTCCCGCCTTCTCTTCAGAGGATTTGGCGAACTGATGATGGGAATGCAGGTACCAGCCCTGATAATGACAATGGCACGCCCCTGGTGGGCAGTCCAAATGTCCCAGTGCCTGATGGGACTGGTAGTCCTGTTTAGTCTTGGCGCCCCATGTGTGGAGCAGGGCGGACGAGTGGTCTCCCCTCGCCAACCAGGCGACTTCACGATAGCGGAGTAGCAGACGGATGTATGCCCGTCGAACTAGCAAGCTGGATGCTTGCCCTGGTCGGCTCCTACCATGAGGCTGCTTGGCGGTGCTCAGCGTATATGCAGGGTCACTGCTAGCTCGTTTCCATCATGGCGCTGCTGCACTCTTCTGGCGGGCGCAGTAACAGGATGGTGATGGGTCCATCCACATATGGGCGCTCGCGTGTAAAAACACAGCCACACTCGCGGGGAGAAACTTGAACTCGCCTTTCTTGCCACAGCGTGCTTGAATAGCTGAGGAGCTCAAGAAACAGTGATTCAAATCCCATTTCGCCGTGGTATTCCTGACGCGTTTCGAAGGCTCCCGCCTTCTCTTCAGAGGATTTGGCGAACTGATGATGGGAATGCAGGTACCAGCCCTGATAATGACCATGGCACGCCCCTGGTGGGCAGTCCAAATGTCCCAGTGCCTGATGGGACTGGTAGTCCTGTTTAGTCTTGGCGCCCCATGTGTGGAGCAGGGCGGACGAGTGGTCTCCCCTCGCCAACCAGGCGACTTCACGATAGCGGAGTAGCAGACGGATGTATGCCCGTCGAACTAGCAAGCTGGATGCTTGCCCTGGTCGGCTCCTACCATGAGGCTGCTTGGCGGTGCTCAGCGTATATGCAGGGTCACTGCTAGCTCGTTTCCATCATGGCGCTGCTGCACTCTTCTGGCGGGTGCGGTAACAGGATGGTGATGGGTCCATCCACATATGGGCGCTCGCGTGTAAAAACACAGCCACACTCGCGGGGAGAAACTTGAACTCGCCTTTCCTGCCACAGCGTGCTTGAATAGCTGAGGAGCTCAAGAAACAGTGATTCAAATCCCATTTCGCCGTGGTATTCCTGACGCGTTTCGAAGGCTCCCGCCTTCTCTTCAGAGGATTTGGCGAACTGATGATGGGAATGCAGGTACCAGCCCTGATAATGACCATGGCACGCCCCTGGTGGGCAGTCCAAATGTCCCAGTGCCTGATGGGACTGGTAGTCCTGTTTAGTCTTGGCGCCCCATGTGTGGAGCAGGGCGGACGAGTGGTCTCCCCTCGCCAACCAGGCGACTTCACGATAGCGGAGTAGCAGACGGATGTATGCCCGTCGAACTAGCAAGCTGGATGCTTGCCCTGGTCGGCTCCTACCATGAGGCTGCTTGGCGGTGCTCAGCGTATATGCAGGGTCACTGCTAGCTCGTTTCCATCATGGCGCTGCTGCACTCTTCTGGCGGGCGCGGTAACAGGATGGTGATGGGTCCATCCACATATGGGCGCTCGCGTGTAAAAGCACAGCCACACACGCGGGGAGAAACTTGAACTCGCCTTTCTTGCCACAGCATGCTTGAATAGCTGAGGAGCTCAAGAAACAGTGATTCAAATCCCATTTCGCCGTGGTATTCCTGACGCGTTTCGAAGGCTCCCGCCTTCTCTTCAGAGGATTTGGCGAACTGATGATGGGAATGCAGGTACCAGCCCTGATAATGACCATGGCACGCCCCTGGTGGGCAGTCCAAATGTCCCAGTGCCTGATGGGACTGGTAGTCCTGTTTAGTCTTGGCGCCCCATGTGTGGAGCAGGGCGGACGAGTGGTCTCCCCTCGCCAACCAGGCGACTTCACGATAGCGGAGTAGCAGACGGATGTATGCCCGTCGAACTAGCAAGCTGGATGCTTGCCCTGGTCGGCTCCTACCATGAGGCTGCTTGGCGGTGCTCAGCGTATATGCAGGGTCACTGCTAGCTCGTTTCCATCATGGCGCTGCTGCACTCTTCTGGCGGGTGCGGTAACAGGATGGTGATTGGTCCATCCACATATGGGCGCTCGCGTGTAAAAACACAGCCACACTCGCGGGGAGAAACTTGAACTCGCCTTTCTTGCCACAGCGTGCTTGAATAGCTGAGGAGCTCAAGAAACAGTGATTCAAATCCCATTTCGCCGTGGTATTCCTGACACGTTTCGAAGGCTCCCGCCTTCTCTTCAGAGGATTTGGCGAACTGATGATGGGAATGCAGGTACCAGCCCTGATAATGACCATGGCACGCCCCTGGTGGGCAGTCCCAATGTCCCAGTGCCTGATGGGACTGGTAGTCCTGTTTAGTCATGGCGCCCACTGTGTGGAGCAGGGCGGACGAGTGGTCTCCCCTCGCCAACCAGGCGACTTCACGATAGCGGAGTAGCAGACGGATGTATGCCCGTCGAACTAGCAAGCTGGATGCTTGCCCTGGTCGGCTCCTACCATGAGGCTGATTGGCGGTGCTCAGCGTATATGCAGGGTCACTGCTAGCTCGTTTCCATCATGGCGCTGCTGCACTCTTCTGGCGGGTGCGGTAACAGGATGGGTCCATCCACATATGGGCGCTCGCGTGTAAAAACACAGCCACACTCGCGGGGAGAAACTTGAACTCGCCTTTCTTGCCACAGCGTGCTTGAATAGCTGAGGAGCTCAAGAAACAGTGATTCAAATCCCATTTCGCCGTGGTATTCCTGACGCGTTTCGAAGGCTCCCGCCTTCTCTTCAGAGGATTTGGCGAACTGATGATGGGAATGCAGGTACCAGCCCTGATAATGACCATGGCACGCCCCTGGTGGGCAGTCCAAATGTCCCAGTGCCTGATGGAACTGGTAGTCCTGTTTAGTCTTGGCGCCCCATGTATATATATATATATATATATATATATATATATATATATATATATATATATATATATATATATATATATATATATATATATATATATATATATATATATATATATATATATATATATATATATATATATATATATATTACCTACTGGCGATAGCCAGTAGGTATATATACTAGTTAGGATTTTTTTCCTATGGGATTTTTGAAAATTCTATGTCGAATAACTTTGGCGTTTGAGGACAGAATTGGCTGAAATTTTCAGGAAAATGGAACATTTTGTTTCTGAGCAGCCCCTGAAAATTTGGGGGGGTTTCGTCAAGGGGGGGGGCCGAGAAAAAAGGGGGGTCCCAAAACGTGTTTTTCCCATGCAATTTTCCATAGGGCGGTTGGCCTCACTTTTAGCCCGAACCTGAATGGATTTACACCAAACTTGGCAAAATTGTAGGGACTGGTAGCCCGATATGCCTTTGCTATGTCTCAAGATATAGGCTCCAGTGGTTTTTACGAAAATTAACTTTGAAAAATATATATTGGGCTACATTGGGCTATATATAATGGGGGGGCCCCAAATGTAGCCCAATGTAGCCCAATGTAGCCCAATGTAGCCCAAAGATGGCCACCAGAGACAAAAAAAAAAATGTAGCCCAAATATCAGCCAGATGTAGCCCAACTATAGCCCAATGACAGAATGTCCCAGAGTGTTCTAAAGAACAACTAGAGTGCTAACAGTCCTACTTATTACAAAGGTATGGCACACCTGAAGCCATCTTGATTGGAATAAAGTGGTAACTCTTAAAACATTTAATTTAAAGGGGGCGTGGCCTGGAGCTGTTGATGGTGGACGTGTAGTTTGACGGCTCCGTCCTGTGCCCTGAACACCAGCTAAATTATCCTATGATCCCCTGCCTGCAACCCGCCTGATTCATATCCAGATTGTCTCCGGGGACAAGCGGCGTGTAACGGTGCCACGTTGCCCTTCTGGAACCGCTCCTGTGAGAAGTTCGGCCGACGGACCCTGCTGCGGCCTGCTGCACTAAGTGAAGCCCCGGACTTGCGTGATCGGCCTGGCCGGCCTACCCCCATACTCCTTCGCGGTCCAATCGGGACCCAGGATCGGGCTGCGGCCGCTTTGCCGACCAGGGACGCGGGGTGAGACAAGGTGCCCACACCCCCTACCGAGGCTCTGTTGCCCCCCTCCCCCTCGGCTTATGAAGCACGGGCTGTCCGCGCTGCTGCGCAGCCCCACCGAAACGCGGGAGCGCCTCCGTGCAGTCCCCCTCAACCCGCCAAAGTGATCGGCGGGGCTCCGGCGCTGCCACCACTGGGTCCGAGAACTCAGGAAGGGCGACACACACGGCATAGCCGGCGCCGCAAACCAGCATTGTCCCGCACGGGATACCGGAGTCAAGGAGCAGGCCTGGCTGGCATCAACAACACTCTGGCGCCATCTTGTCGCTGCGTTGGGGCTAAGTGGTGACTCTTGAACCCCTGATCAATCAGGCCACGTGAAACAGGGTGGCGGACACTGGAGACCGGCAGCACACGCAGGTGGGGGACCGTGGAGAGGTGGGGTGCCTCGCGCATTGGCGCCTTCATGCAGCGCTGCGGCCCAGACATCTTTGCGCTCTCGTCAGCCACGGTACATTCACTTTGAAGCGCACTGGTTCACATCACCCTTGCCATCTACGCGAACCTCGCCAAGGCACAGGCGGCGTATCGACTCATCCTTGGTTGACGCCTCATCTGGGTATCCTACACCTCCCTTACCAGCACTGAGATATACGCTGCATCTACCTCTTTGCAGTACAAAGTGGACAGGCCATAACAACTGCCGTACATTCAGAGGGCACACGGCGGTCGGCTGCCTCTACTACAGCGCCACCCTGCAGACAAGGTCTATGGGCAGGACGAAGGGCAAACGGCAGGATCAGAGCACCCGAACGGACATGCAGTCCACCAGTTCGGAGGACCCACTGGCCTCCTCTAATATGGACATCATCCCGCCGACCGGTAAGGGGTCTCAAGACGCCAAACTAGATCTAATCCTGAATGAAATACGCGCGACGCGCGAAGCGCTAGAATTGCGCATAGACAATATGGCGACCGGCCTATCCTTACTTAAAGCGGACCACAACAAATTGGCGGATCGAGTGGCGGAGCAGAAAATAGCGCTAGACGACATTATCCCGCAGCAAACGGAACACTCTGCGAAACTAGAAAATGTGGAGAAGCAACTGAAGCAGCTGTGGGGAAGGGTGGACGAGGCGGAAGGACGGGCCCGCCGCAACAATGTCCGCATCCTGGGCATTCCGGAGAGGAGCGAGGGGAGAGACCCCACACAGTTTGTAGAGGATTGGCTTAGGAAGCTGGTGGGCCAGAGAGCTCTCACCGCTCTCTACAGTGTGGAGAGGGCGCATAGGATGCCATCACGGCCCCCACTATCTGGGGCACCCCCGCGCCCACTGATCGCTCGTCTCCTCCATTTCAAAGATCGTGACACTGTCCTCCGGGCGGCCAGGGAGGAAGCGCCGATACGCTTCGAGGACAAGACCATCTCGGTCTACCCTGATTTCACGCCCACTGTGCAGCGAGCCAGGTCCACCTTCATGGGGGTGAAGCGCAGACTGCGTGACAGGAACATGAAATATGCCCTTTTGTTCCCTGCTCGGCTAAAAATCCTGCATAACAACAAGTCCCACTTTTTTGACTCGCCTGAGGAAGCATCTGAATGGATGGAGGTCGCCCTGACTCCGCCGACGTCGCAGGACCAATTCACAGACCACCACAGCAACGCCAGTAGGGGCTCGCCAGACCGACGGAACGACACTCACAGCCCTGGGCATCACTCATCTCATGGAGCATCGGGGGCGGCGCATACTCTCGGACACCAAGCGACGGACCACACGTCATCATCCACACATCAGCGTCTCACTGAGGCGGCCCTGGCTGCCCACGACGCGGGAGCAACCGGAGACAGACTCACCGTTACCACTGACACTCATACTGAGGTGTCTGGTTCAGTTGACAGCCTACAACTTTTCCCGAAGGTCACGGCACAGATGGCAGCGGAGTTCTGAGCCACGACACGATTACTTCTCTCCAAGTGGTAACGTATGTCAAATCCCCTCCCTCACATATGGTGGGTTGAATGTGCAGGGATCTATCATATTGTGGGCTCTCACGCCCACGCAGACAGTTCAGTGCCAACCGTCGGAGGTCCACCACCCCCCGGTATGCACACGTACTTGACTGTGTTGTGCCCACGTTGGACACCATGGTTTGGCTCCTGGGTACGTTGGCTCAGGGACCTTTTTGTTTGGGGGTTTATTGATTGCGAGACACTCTTCTATTTTAGCACAGCAGGACATATGGGGTCGCCCAGTTGTTACACCTTGCCACACCGCACAGATGGGAATGGGACCTCTTAACAATTACCACTTGTGCACCTGGAATGTTCGTGGCTTGGGATCAGTGCATAAACGTCATAGAATCCTTGCACAACTCAACCGGAGGGGGACACAAATTGCCTGCTTACAAGAGACACATTTGAACGCTGCTGAAGCGGTGAAATTGCGCAAGAAGTGGAGAGGACAGCTCTATGCCACCTCATACTCCGCATTCTCAAGGGGGGCGGCAATTTGGATGCGTGGGTCTCTTCCTTTCCAGTTGTTGGAGCAACGGGTTGATAAGGAGGGTCGCTATGTGTTTGTGAGGGGTCTGTTGGATGGGGAGGAAGTTGTTGTGGGATGCATGTACTCGCCTAATACGAACCAGTTGGAATTTCTGTCCAGTGTCAACGGGGTACTTGCAGACTGGGCTGACCTTCGCTGGGTAATTGGGGGAGATTTTAATGCTGTACTAGATGTTCTGCTGGATAGGTCACACCCCCCCTTACTGGCTACTGAGAGCAGGAAACGGGCTGCTGCGCTTGCGAGTTGGGCTGAGGGTTGGAACTTGGCGGATGTGTGGCGTAGCATTCACCCCATGGACAGGGAATACACCTTTTTCTCCCCTCCCCACCAGCTTCACACCAGAATCGATCATATTTTCTGCTCAAGGTCCTTTACTGCATTGATTGTCCAAACACAACACATGGGGAAAACGTTCTCGGACCATAGCCCCGTGGAAATTACATGGCAGTGGGGTAGGAGGCTAGCCCCCATACCGACCTGGCGGCTAAACCCTGAACTCCTAGAGGACTCGGTTTTCCGGTCCTCCCTCTCCGACACTATCGATACCTACTTCTCCACGAATGCGGGCACGGCTAGCTCCCGGCAGGTAGAATGGGACACTTTCAAAGTATGTCTGAGGGGGGCTGCTATGACTACTAGGGTGGGAAGGAAGCGGGAGGTACTTAGCCAGCTTCAGGAGGTGGAGGGCTCGCTTGCATCCTTAGAGAACGAGGCAGCGGGTACCAACGCTCCCTTTCCGCCGCTGCAGGAGGCACGTATTAGACATGCAGAGCTGCTGGAAGAGCTGCGAGTTATTGACTTTAGGGAATTCACGAATAGGCAGCACACACAGGCCGATCGGGCCGGCCCCCTACTTGCCCGCATCCTGCGGGACTCCCCGATCAGCCAACCCATTCTGCGGATTTTGGACCACTCTGGCCAGCTGGCTACCACCCAAGTAGGGATTAATACAGCATTTAAGGACTACTATACCGCGCTATATGGCCCCCCACTACCCCTGTCCGAACCCGCATTAGTGACCTTCATGGCGGAACTGGTTCTCCCGCAGCTTGCTGCAGATCAGAATAAAGCCTTAAAGCGTGCCATAACATTGGCAGAAATCAGACAGGCAATCAGAACCCTCCCTAAGGGTAAGGCCCCTGGAACGGATGGCCTGCCAACCGACTTCTACGCCACTTACATGGACCTCCTGGCCCCGCGCCTACACATTGTTTATCTGGAAGCTCTACGCACAGCCTCTCTACCACAATCCACCATGCAAGCTCTGATTACGTCCCTCTTGAAACCGGCCAAAGAAGGTTTGCAGTTGGCCGATTATAGACCCCTGTCCCTTCTTAATACTGACTCAAAAATTTTAAGCAAGATACTGGCATCGAGACTCGTACAATACGTGCCACATTTGGTCCACCAGGATCAATGCGGCTTTGTCACAGGTCGTAATACGGCCATGAACCTTCGGCGATTGGCCCAGCTCATGCTTGGGAGCGATGAGGGTATGGGCTCAGAAGGGTGCATCTCTCTGGACTTAAAACAGGCTTTTGATTCCTTGAGATGGGACTATATGTTTGCCACATTATCAAAATATGGGATCCCGCCGGAATTCCTCGATTGGGTCAGATTATTATACACAATCCCCACGGCGAGGGTACGTACTTCCAACCAAATCTCGGGCCCCATGGCCATTGCCAGAGGCACCAGGCAGGGCTGCCCACTTTCCCCTCTCCTCTTCGTTCTTGCCCTCGAGCCATTGCTCTGCAGACTTAGGCTGCTAGCCCCCCGTTACGGTATACGGCGGCATGGTAAGGACCACATTGTCTCTGCGTACGCGGATGATATCATATTATATCTCCGAGATTTGAGGGGTGGGCTGGGCCAAGTCTCCCAGGTTTTTGAGGATTTTCGAGAAATATCTGGCCTCACCATCAGCGAGTCTAAGTCCTACGGATTCGCCTTTGTAGCTGCGGGTGATTCGACCCCCCTGTCTTTTGCCCCACATGAATTCCAGATGGCGGAAACCACTTTCCGTTACCTGGGAATACAGATATATAGAGAGGCGAGCATGATGATAGACGGCAACCTGGGGAGGGCCATTAGAGCACTGAAGTCACAAGTTCAATTTTGGCTTACATTGCCGCTCTCCATACCTGGCAGAGTGGCAATTTCCAAGATGGTGATGTTGCCCCGTCTTATCTACTACTTCACCAACCTGCCGTTCCAGATCCCAGCGGTAACATTCAAGACCCTCGACTCCCTGCTCACAGAACTTGTGTGGGGACATGGCCGCAGGCGAATAGGGCTGGCTAAGTTGCAGCTTCCCTCCAACTCCGGAGGCATGGGCTTACCGGACTTCAGGGCTTATCATTATGCATGTCAGCTACAATGGTTGGCTTACTGGGTGGCGGGCCGCAATCTTCATGAGATTAATCTGACCCAAGATGACCATGCTAAGGGGAAAATACACATCTTGCTCCTGCCTGGATCGGATCTACCTAGAAACACTACGCCACTCCTCAAATTGGCGGTCACACATTGGCGAAGGGCATTGAAATATACGTCCACTGGGACACCTTATGCCCCCACAATACCACTCTTGGGCATACCACTGGGCCCGGGCACACTTACAACGACTCTACTGGAGCCCTGGAGTGACGCGGGTGTGACACATGTGGGTGACCTGTTTGCGGAGGGGCACTTGTTGTCCTTCGAAGACTTCAGAACCACGCAGGGCATACACGGCGGCTCCTTTCTGCTGCATGCCGGTCTCCGACACTATATCTTGCGCAACTGGTCACCCGACGGACGGGAGCCTATTGCAAATCCTCTAGTCACAATGCTTTATCTCATGGGGACGGGCGGCCATCTAACTAAGTGGCTCACTGTTAGCATTAAATCGGGGAGGGCGCTTACACTGGCACCACTAAGGGCGACATGGGAAGTGGATATTGGGAGGCCGTTAAGAGATAAGGAGTGGGAGCGCATACTGCAATTCCCCAGAAAGGTAGCTAGAAATCCCAAGTACAAGTTCATCCAACTGATGTTGCTGCATAGAGCCTACCTAACACCACACCGCCTACATATGATGTTCCCTGCATCCAAGAGCAACTGCCCCCGATGTGATGCAGACGACGCATCTCTGGTACATATGATGTGGCAATGCCCCAAACTGGGGTATTTCTGGACCACTGTCCATGACTCACTTGAGAAGGCTGGTACATTGACCCGATCACCTACACTGGAACACATGCTCCTAGGGCTAGGTCCATCGACCCGCACCAGGACCGTGGCGGCGCGCTTCTCGGATCTGGCCCTGTTGTTGGCTAAGCGTGCCATCACGATACGGTGGAAGTCATCGACACCGCCCAACCCTGACCTATGGAGGGCGGAAGTTGTACGTTGGGGTAAGGCTGAGGGCGAGGCATTACAAAGGGAAGAGAATAGGGGCCTTCGCAAGACACCTATCTCACTGGATTGGTTTGCCACTTTGGGGGTATTTGAGGCTGGCGATGACAGTGATGATGAGGATATTAGGGAATAGCCAATTGGGGTGCGGTTATGCCCGTACTCATTCTTATATGCACTACCACGAACAATACCTACGATGCACTAGGAGGCAACACGGGTAGATCGAACCCGTCTGTCGCATTCCGTTACCTAACCAATCTGTGTATTAACCTCAACTATGTGTAAATAACTAGAGTGTGACCCAAATAGCGATATTTAGATCATGTGCCTATTTAGAGAGTGAATAGTGGGAACTCGCAGGGTGGAGGGTGGGATCGGGAATGAACGGGGTTTGTTAGTTGTTATGATTCATCGACAAAATGAAAAATCGAATTTACCAAGTTTGTATATTCGCTATGAGCAACCGCATACATGTACAACAGAGTTTAACATTGGTGTTGTATAAACACATCTATATTCTGTTGTTGCTCTTCAACTTTGCTAATAAAGAGATTTTCAAAAAAAAACCATTTAATTTAAAAAGGAACAAAATGAGGGGGTTCATTTTGCCATAGAATGTATGATTAGCGAATATATGACGAAATCCCGCATAACATCAGTCCGCAAAAAAAATCCTGCATGTACTATTAGGCCGCAAATTAAAATAACGAAAACTTTTAGAACGAATATGCCTTTAGCATACACTAAACAACTAAACTACCCTAAACCCTAAAACACTACCCCCAGCATGACCCTACACTACACAAACAGTACAACACTACCCTAAACCCTAAAACACTACCCCAAGCATGACCCTACTATACACAAACACTACAACACTACCCTAAACCCTAAAACACTACCCCCAGCATGACCCTACACTACGCAAACACTACAACACTACCCAAAACCCTAAAACACTACACCCCAGCATGACCCTACACTACGCAAACACTACAACACTACCCTAAACCCTAAAACACTACCCCCAGCATGACCCTACACTACGCAAACACTACAACACTACCCTAAACCCTAAAACACTACCCCCAGCATGACCCTACACTACGCAAACACTACAACACTACCCAAAACCCTAAAACACTACCCCCAGCATGACCCTACACTACGCAAACACTACAACACTACCGTACACCCTAAAACACTACCCCCAGCATGACCCTACACTACGCAAACACTACAACACTACCCTAAACCCTAAAACACTAGCCCCAGCATGACCCTACACTACGCAAACACTACAACACAACCCTAAACCCTAAAACACTACCCCCAGCATGACCCTACACTAAACAACCACCACAACTCTACACTACACTAACACAACACTACACTACACAACACTACACTACACAATCACTAACCCACAAAAAAATTAACACAAACCCACTTACCTCTCTCGTCATCGTGGTTTTCACAACGCAAATGCATTTACCATACATGCCTTTAAAACGTAATTCTTTGTAAAGGCATGCGCGATAAATGCACATGCGTTTTGAAAAAATGCGGGATAATGGTATGCGAGGTCAATGACCTTGCGGGATAATGGTATGCGGACTGAAAGTCTGCGGGATAAAAAATGCGGGAAAATGGCTGCAAACCATGATTAGCAGCAGACTTCCCTGGTGAGCACTAGCTTTACTACAGTGATCTAATGAGCAACTAGAGTGCTAACATTCAGAATTTATGGCAAATGTGTGACACATCTGAATGCCTTCTTGATAGAACCAAAGTAAACAAGCATTGAAAATGCAATAGATCTCGCCCTCGTTTAAGTTAAAGCCATTCTGTTTGTAATGAGGTGGCTTTTTAGCTTTGCTTTTATTAGTGTTTTTAAAACTTTCATGTAAATAACATGCATATGTATGCATATATGTATATGTATGCATGCATTTATATTTATATAGATATGCAGATTATATACGTTTATATATGTATATTACCTACTGGCGATAGCCAGTGGGTATATATAGTTAGGATTTTTTCTCTATGGGATTTCTGAAAATTCTATGTCTAATAACTTTGGCGTTTGTGGACGGAATTGGCTGAAATTTTCAGGAAAATGGCTCATTTTGTTTCTGAGCAGCCCCTGAAAATTTGGGGGGGTTTCGTCAAGGGGGGGCCGAGAAAAAAGGGGGGTCCCAAAACGCGTTTTTCACATTCATTTTTCCATAGGGCGGTTGGACTCACTTTTAGCTCGAACGGCTGAATAGATTTACATGAAACTTGGCAAAATTGTAGATATGGTTTGCCCGACGTGCCTTTGCTATGTCTCAATATATGTGCTCCAGTGGATTTTGAGAAATTAACGTTTAAAAAAATATATATATCTGTGACAGCGCTCCGGTTAGCGCCCCGGTTCGCGTACCTGACGCGTAACGGAACTTCGCGAAGCGAAGCTGATTGGCTCTCCGGTGTCTGTCAACATTCTAAACAGTCCGGAGCGGCCGCCATCTTGTCTCTCGGTAGGATCGAGAGACAAGATGTGGTGAAAAACGAAGGGGGAAATGAAGGAAAGGGGGCAAGGTAGACCCCTCCTGACCCCCTAGGATTGATGAGGGGGATATTAAAGTGCCCCGCGGGGCAAAAAATAAAAAATAAATGTTTTTTTTGCGATTTTACGCCGTAGAGGCGCGTCCCGGTACGCGAACCGGGCAGCTCACCGGGCAGCTCACCGGGCAGCTAACCGGCAGCGTAGCTGTCAACATTGTAAACAGTCCGGAGCGGCCGCCATCTTGTCTCTCGGTAGGTTCGAGAGACAAGATGTGGTGAAAAAAGAAGGGGGAAATGAAGGAAAGGGGGCAAGGTAAACCCCTCCTGACCCCCTAGGATTGATGAGGGGGATATTAAAGTCCCCCGCGATTTTTCGCGGTAGAGGCGCTTCCCAGTACGCGAACCGGGCAGCTAACCGGCAGCGTAACGGGAGTCCGCCATCTTGTGTTTTTGGAGCGTACGGTTCGCGTACCGGGTAGCGTCCCGGTAAGCGCAACAAGGGGAAAACCAAGAGAAACAGTAAACAAAAAATGAAGGGAATAGATTTCCAGCAAACTTGGCAAAATTGTAGGGACTGTTTGTTTGATGTGCCTTTGCAAGGCCTCAAGATATGTGCACGTGTGGATTTTGTCTAATTAAGGTTAAAAAAAATATATATATCTGTAAGCGTGCTCCGGCACGCTTACGTTACGGGTTTTGTTTGCGCTGCAGAGCCGATACGTCACGGTTATGCGACGCGTCATGAGGCGTCTCACGTGGCTACGTGAGACGTCACGTAATAAAGAATATATTTTACAGCTATAGATATTAGCTTTTAAAAAAACAATGAAATTCACTGAAAAAACCATAGGTTATAGACCATATATAGTTAGCTGGACATTTTATTGACATAAAACCAATGAAATTCCATATATAGTTAGTTGCACTAACTATATATCGCGCACCCGCAATCCACTGCTGAGGATGTCACATATTACATCATTCATGACATGGTCAGTGACATCACTGATGACATCACTGATGACATCTCAAATGACATCACTGATGACATCACTGATGACATCTCAAATGACATCACTGATGACATCATGACACACCAATACCAGTTACTACATACGCACTCACTGATTCCTACGTCTACACACACATTCACTCATTCACCCATACAATCACTCATACATACAGTCACTCATTATTACAACACTATCATATGCACTCATACACCTATGCAGACACTCACACACTGCCACTCATCCATGGAGTTACTCACACACCTAGTCAGTCCTGTAAAGAATCAATCACACTTCCATTTCCTCATCTATACAGTTAAACACAGAACACCATACTTCAGTGACATCACTGATGACATCACTGATGACATCTCAAATGACATCACTGATGACATCTCAAATGACATCACTGATGACATCATGACACACCAATACCAGTTACTACATACGCACTCACTGATTCCTACGTCTACACACACATTCACTCATTCACCCATACAATCACTCATACATACAGTCACTCATTATTACAACACTATCATATGCACTCATACACCTAGTCAGTCCTGTGAAGAATCAATCACACTTCGATTTCCTCATCTATACAGTTAAACACAGAACACCATACTTTTTCACACATATACTAACACATACTTACTCTCTTATACAATCACTGATACAAGTACACATTGATATGCACAGAGTCACACACCTCCCAGCCAGCCACACACACACTCAGTCTTCCATACATCCACTCATTCTTCAATATGTAAAACATATTTAAACTTTACAAAAACACACAGACACTAGATGATGTCATCAGTGATGTCATTTGAGATGTCATCAGTGATGTCATCAGTGATGTCATTTGAGATGTCATCAGTGATGTCATCAGTGATGTCACTGACCATGTCATGAATGATGTAATATGTGACATCATCAGCAGTGGATTGCGGGTGCGCGATATATAGTTAGTGCAACTAACTATATATGGAATTTCATTGGTTTTATGTCAATAAAATGTCCAGCTAACTATATATGGTCTCTAACCTATGGTTTTTTCAGTGAATTTTCAAGGTTTTGTAAATGCAAATTCCTAACTATATATGGTCTATAACCTATGGTTTTTTCAGTGAATATATATATATATATATATATATTAACATAATATTAATAAAAATATACAATATTTTTACCATAGGATAACGGGAGGGTAACATTTACTATTACCACTCCAGTGAGTGCAACAGTAGGGAAAACATTGGATAGCGTAGGGGTAAAAATTACTATTCCCCCTCCAGTGAGTGCAAAAGTAGGTTAAGCGCTGGATAGCGTAGGGGTAAAAATTACTATTCCCACTCCAGAGAGTGCAACAGTAGGGAAAGCGTTGGATAGCGTAGGGGTAAAAATTACTTATCCCACTCCAGAGAGTGCAACAGTAGGGAAAGCTTTGGATAGCGTAGGGGTAAAAATTACTATTCCCACTCCAGAGAGTGCAACAGTAGGGAAAGCTTTGGATAGCGTAGGGGTAAAAATTACTATTCCCACTCCAGAGAGTGCAACAGTAGGGAAAGCGTTGGATAGCGTAGGGGTAAAAATTATTATTCCCACTCCAAAGAATGCAACAGTAGGGAAAGCGTTGGATAGTGTAGGGGTAAAAATTACTATTCCCACTCCAGAGAGTGCAACAGTAGGGAAAGCGTTGGATAGTGGGGGAATAAAAATTACTATTACCACTCCAGAGAGTGCAACAGTAGGGAAGGCGTTGGATAGCGTAGGGGTAAAATTACTATTCCCACTCCAGAGAGTGCCACAGTAGGGAAAGCGTTGGATAGCGTAGGGGTAGAAATTACTATTCCCCACTTCAAAGAGTGCAACAGTAGGGAAAGTTTTGGATAGCGTAGGGGTAAAAAGTACTATTCCCACTCCAGAGAGTACAACAGTAGGTGAAACGTTGGATAGTGGGAGGATAAAAATTACTATTCCCACTCCAGAGAGTGAAACAGTAGGTAAAGCGTTGGATAGCGTAGGGGTAAAAATTACTATTCCCACTACAGAGAGTGCAAAAGTAGAGAAAGTGTTGGATAGCGTAGGGGTAAAAATGACTATTCCCACTCTAGTGAATTTAACAGTAGGGAAAAATTATTTAATATATTAATGAAATGAAATTAAATATCAATACCAATAAAAAATGTATTAAAATGAATTGCCAGTTTAATATTATGTAATCATTAATCAATTATAAATACAAATAAATATTAGTTATTAAAATTAATTACCTATTCATAATTAATTAACAACTAATTAATTTTCAATAACAAAAACGGATTAGTAATAAAAATTAATACCAATTAATAATTAATTAACAGTAAATTAATTATCAATACATTATTTTAATATGTAATTAATTACAATTAAATTACTTCCCACCCTATTCCCCTATAAACCCACAATCCGCTACAGAAAATAAATTAATACAATTATCGTAATTATCAATTAATGAATTAATACAAATTATTACCAATTAACAATTAATTAACAATAAATAAAAAATCAATACCAATACATAAATACAAATTATTTACTTAATTACAATTAAATTACTTCCCACCCTATTCCCCTATAAACCCAAAACCCGCTACAGAAAATAAATTAATACAATTAACATATTTATCAATTAATCAATTAATAAAAATGAATTACCAATTAAAAATTAACAATTAATTCAAAATGAAAACCAATAAATAAATACAAATATTTAATTAATTACAATTAAATTACTTCCCACCCTATTCCCCTATAAACCCACAACCTGCTACAGAACTAAAACGCAAAATTAATTTAAAAATAATTCGTAATTTCTAAAAATGTATATTTAATTTAATATAATTAAATTACTTCCCACCCTATAAACCCACAACCCACTACAGAATTAAATTACGTAAAAATTAAATAACATAAAATTCATTATTTAAAATAAATTACAAAAATAATATACACTTTTCACACATATATTAACATACAAAACACTTTAAAAAATTCGATATTATTAAAAAATCTATATACTTTAATACCTATATTATATACTTCGATATTTTGACTTTCTATATTTAAAAAAATCGATATTATATTACTTACCTTCATTTCGATATTTTTGACCACTATATTCTGTCCATTCGATATTTTGTCCATTCTATATTTTGACTTCGATATTTTGGTAATTCTATATTTTGAAATCGATATTTTGTCTTGTTACCGTGACTGTGCTTATGTGTTGTGTGTATGGGTATAAACATGTTGTTAATGCTTGTAGCGTGTTTTGCGTTTATTAAACACTGGATGGGAGTGCAAAATTATATTGATAAAATGGCACTAATGTACTTGAGGCAAGCAGACAGCATGCATTTTCTGAATGTGTATGTGATACACCTTTGTGCCCTGAAGGTGGAAGAACCACACGCTCTGCAGCTTCTGTGCATGAGTCATCAGCTGTGCAACCTCTAACTGTAACAGAAAACCTTATCAAACCTAGTGCTTTGCAGAGAAATATAAAAAGTAACCAAACATCATTTAGGAAATTTGACAAAATAGAACAGCGGAAATTTTGTGTTGAAAATTGTACATATTTGGTTTTAGCATAGCTGTATAATGTATGTGTTGCGATGTACACAGACTATCCATTTATCTGAAAATCATACTTTGTGGCAAAAGTTCAGCAATATAATTTTTAAAGTATACTTGTTTAATGCATTTTTTTGTTCGGAGGTAAGTTTGGATAATTAGCTTTCAAGCCACTGTGTGTAGATCATGCCACATTGCATAACTCTTGGTAGCTCTTTTTTTTACTGAATTTAAATAGTACATGTGAAGAGTGAGATCACTATAAACAGGACCACTGGCATTATGCAGCAGAGGAGGACCAAATTATGTGGCAGGGTTCACTAAATCATGCAGCAAAGACAGACAAATAATGCAGGAAATGAGGCACATTTTTAAGTATTACTTCATTGCTTTGTCATTTTGTTTACACTTGTTATCACTATCTGGAAAAAGATTGCACCTCAGTAGTACAAGTTTATCACCCAAGTATAGCAATAAGCAACAGTCAGCCTTTTTCGAAGGGCCTTCAACTGCAGCGCAACACGAGTTGCAGTATTTTTTTAACAACTTTTGATCCATTTGAGCTAGAAAAAAAATTGTAATCTGTAGATTATGCATTACATAATGGAATATGTGGCAAATGTGGCAAATCCATAATTATGCAGAAAATACCATAACGACAAAATTGGATAATTCCAGTGGCCCGACTATGACCTAGGAATGTGCTATACACATTGACAAAATATCAGAATGTGAAACGCGAACATTTTAACCGTACCACACTGTTGAGAATATTTCAACCCAACACAATTTCTAACTTGAGATAAAACGGTTATTTAATTTACCACAGAGGACAGTTAGATGCACATATTCTAGTAGGCATTGTAATACCACATTATGGCTGCTCATCCAATGAGGCAGGAATTGCCACTCTCTGAACAGTAAAATGCATGCCCCATTCTACGGTATATTACTGCGCACATTCTACACATACCTAACTACATAATACTCAGAACCCCCACAACAAAACAGACATAATTGAGGTGCAGATGGCCACTGCACCTGCTGCTTGATTGGCAGGTAAACACCTGTCCCATCTCCCCCAACACACAACTCCTCACAGCAGCTTGCCTCAGACATACGTTAGGGGTATTTTCTTTTTACTGACATGACCAGTATTTTAATGCCTCAGCCAGCAACAAAATAGGGGAAATCATCTACACCTGGTATTTTTCTCCATATCAGTACATAATTAAACAGCTATTAATGAAATAATACACTTTAAACTGTATTCTAGAGGGTCCTTCATGACCCCTGACTAACAAAGTAAACGATGTGTAAGAAAATCACGTTTGGCCCTTGACAAGGGGAAAGCACTTAACAGGTGCTTTCTCTGGAACCTCTTCTGCTGTGACTGGGAGGGCCAAAGGTCATGTTTGGGTGGGCCTGGCTCACCCAGCCCTCACACTAGAACCGGAACTGGCACCAGGATTGTCTAGAGCGGGCTGCCTCGCTGCTCCAGCAAGCACAGGACGCCGGTGCCTGTTATTACCCAGCTGTCTAAGACAGCTAGGTGGAAAGCTTTACACTGCGCATGTCAGACTGGCCGTTGCAAGACAGCTGGCCAAAGTGACATACGTAGTGTAAACTGCTGGAGTGAGCGCCACTCCCCTGCTGCTAGTCAGCAGCAATGTCCCACCCCCAAACACTGCTTGGGCTGGGACAGTGAAAAATAAAATGGCAATTCATTTTTTTACCAGCTTATTTTTCATTTTTTCTGCACTGCAGACAGGGGGGTGGTGATGCTACCCCGCCATAATGGAGTGGGGGGGGGGTGCAATGTTTCCACCACTAGTAGGGTAGGACTTTGAGCGCCCATCCCATCCAAAAAATCCACAATCCATGAGACTGGCCTATGTCATGGTGGACGCAAGTGACCCGTGTTTGCCTATGACACCAAAAATCAGCAATAGGGATTCAGACTACAGTACTGTTAGGCACTCAGGAAAGGGGTCACCAAGTTGCCAAAGATGACTTTTAGGTCCCCACAGATGTGCTCCCAATCGTTTTGTGCAAGTCATGTGAACACTCAAGTTAAAATAGTAAATGAATCCCACTTACTACAGCAGGGCAATGAATGTGATTGAATTAAATATTAATTAGACCAGATCAATATTTTGTCTGCAGATATTCATGTATGGTGTTTTGGCAGTATATGTTTTTCTCTTAATATTTTTGTGGTCTATGATCACCTTAATCCTCTATAGTGAAAGCCTAAGTAAAACTGTCAGTTATTATAGGAGTTAGGTTTTTAGCTGTCCTACCAGCTCGTCCATGATCTTGCTAACAATCAAAGTGGGTGGCATCTACAGGGAATGACATTCTAATATGATTTTAATTTTACTAAAAGAGTTCCCAATCTTTTGTTAAAAAAAAAAAGCCTATGAATGGTTAATCCGAGAGAGGCACAGAGAACTAAAGAAGAAAGAAGCATCGATCTGTGGTACCTACTACCTGGACAAAAATGTAAATGTGCAATTGTTATGCATTGATATGGAACTATGAGACTTAGATCTATCCTTAAGTCCGATCCCATTGATGGAGCAAGGATTCGCACATGAAGCGACTTGCTTGTATTCATGAACCTCGAATAACGTTAAAAACACTAATCAACATGTTTGTTTTACTAAAATCGCATTTTACATAAACATTGGGTGTTCGAGAGAAGCTTGCTTATGTGTTTTACTAACCGTAATACGCTTGCATCTAAGATGGCTGCTGCTACGTGAGAGTTTCTACTGCGCATGCGTCTGTCATACTCACGTGACATGACGTACTTTATGCTTTGGAGGGAATCTTTTCGCTTCTGCGCACTAGTAGTAATATGGCTGTTCTATGTCTTCACATGCAAGAAGCTTGCACTGCTGCTTTTGCTAAGCTGTTCGTTCTGCTTAATCCTAATGCTATAGTTAAATATAAAATAATGGGTATAGAGTAGAGATACATGGTATACAGTGTATTAATTTATTCTGTGTTCTAAAACTGTTTCTTTTCCATTTCATGTTACTCACGGAAAACTGGCCTAATGTGTAACGCTGTACTCCATCTTTCTTGAAACTGCGACTGCGTGAAAGTCTCAAGTCTCTGGAACAGTGACCTTTGGACTGCAGCCAAGGAGCTGACTGACTAGAAGATGCTCCTGAGAACATGAACTATTGAACTCAAAATGTTAAAATGTTATAACAATGTATTTGCCAATAGAACATCCATTGTTGGGTGGAATAAAGATGTAATGAGAAAATAAATTGATTGGCGGGAACATAAAATTAATATTCAACACTGAGGTATCAAAATTTGGTGTGGTGTAATGAGCTCTCCTCATTCTTTGTCCAATCAAAATTGGGGATCCTTACACTTGCAACATTGGGGGGTGGTACACTGACCTGAAAAATAGTATAACTAGCGTAGGTTTAGCTAGAGAAATTGTCCGACTTGTCCGAATAGCTGACCTGTCACTGACCCAACGCACTCAATAGGTGATCGAGAGCAGAGGTGCTGCGAAGCACTCTGTCAGAAGATTCACTGACCCAATCGGGGTCCGGGAAGCTGAGGTGCTGGCGAAGCACTTTGTTGGTGAAATCGATAACCCAATCGGGGTTCTGACTGTTAGCTGCAGAGAAGGAGTAGCGCAGGCGTTGAAACTGAACTGCGGGTGCCAGTCTTAACCTTTGGTGGTCCTGTCCTGATCCAAATCTGGTATTACCTGTCCTGGTTCTGAATATGCACCTACAAGCCTACTGGCGACTGCAACTTTCGGGGTTCTGTCCTTTAAACTGACCTGTGGCCAGGGTTAGTTCTTCACACCATTCCTAGGTAAATATAAATATGTGTGGTTCGTCATTGTTTTGTTTCCTTCTCTCACCCTCCCTAAATGTTACATATTTGATAATAGTGCTTGCATATTATGTTACTTCTCTTTACCCTTCCTATTGCTAAAGTTTGACATGTTCCCTTTTTCCCCTCCCTTTTGTTAAATGCTTAAACGTTTTGATCGTATTTTATGTTCCCTTTCTCAACCTTCCCTATTGCTAAATGATTGAAATTAGTTTATTACATTTTCTGCATAGTTACATTGTGATTCTGATTTTCATTATTGAGAGTCTATTCGTGTTTAATCTTTGAATCATGACCATTTAAGAAACTTAGATAAAGAGTTTAATACTTCCTGAGTCTGTGGTTATTATATGAGTGCAAAAGTATTTTTCCTATTATGCTAACACCCTGATCCAATAGGTTTACAGGTACCAGTGACAAGGATTGGTAAGTCAATGGTATAGGACATAGTAGGTAAAAATAACTGGTAGTAGAGCGAAGGTTACCTGATTAAATTATGAGTTATTGATTATGGGCCCAGGTGAGTATGGTAAATTCATAGACGAGTGGCCTGCGCGCTCTATCAGTATATTCTTTTGGTAGCTGAGGATTTTTAGGGTATAGTTAAAAATAGGTAGTTAATTAGTTGGTTAATTATTGATTGATCAAATGTGATATTACCTGAAATATTATTGAAATGTTATTGATTTTATTGATGCTCTATTGATTTTATGTATTAACCAAAATTGTTCGTACCTGTTATATGTTTTGTCTGGAATCCCCGGGGGCAGAATAGCGGGTGGTAAATGGAAGCCGCACTGTAGTGAGGTCACTTACCCGTAGGAAATTAGTGCATGGTTAGGTAAAACCGGAAGCACTATTTAGGGATGAATGTATGAATAAATGATAGCAAAGAGTTCGCTAGCACAATTTTTGGCGTGAAATAACCTAGAAAGGGTCACACGGAAGGAGAAGCAGGTTCATTCGAGCTTGGGTGATAGCAAAGGGGTTCGCTGGTGAAACTTTGGTCTTAGTATATTCCAGTAAGGGATAAGTCTAAAGAAGTAGCAGGTTCTCCAATACTTGTGTGAAGGGTAGACAGAAGGGATCTACTCATAGTATATGAAGAGTAAGCGGAAGGGATTTACTCGCAGTGAAATATATCTTTCCTTTCTAGTCACTCGGGTACAGTGGTGAATGTTTTACGTTGTTAATTAATAAAATTTGCACTTTAAGATAAAAGAATTAGGGTTTTGTATTACCTTGCGAAGGAGGGAGTCAGTTGCGGAGCTGCGCTGACGTCACTCAGAGCCACGCTGGTATTGGTTGAGACAGCGGGCGTGTAGCTGAGATAGTAATTGTAAAGGAGGGGTGAGCACAGGAGCGTGGGAACTCGTCTCACGAGAAAAGCTGCGCAATCGGGAAATCGGACACAGAGCTACTTACAGACTATTGTGGGATGGATGAATATTGCGACTTGTTGAGCTGCTATATCACTAGAATGCATATACATGCGCCTATGCGCTTTAATAGTGACAACCTATTTTTACTATATGTACTTGCTACTCTGTTGTTGAAAAAAAAGTCAAATAAAGAAACGGTATAAAAAAAATGTCAAGGTGTGCAGCTGGTTAGTCACCCTATCTAAAAGGCTATCTTAAAGGCTCCTTGAAAGCCAGTATAATCATGTTTGAGCTGTAATGAAGTGTCATTTATCAGTCTGGAAAGTATTGTTTATAACATCTACAGAAATAGGTTTGAATTAGGTACAGTATCATCAAGTATTACTAAAAAATATTACTTTGCAAATCACTTAAACTAATCTGTGGTAAATACATTGATGTGGATTAAAAGCTCATTTGGTTAATGCGCCCACTGCGATTGTTTAACGTGCATTCATTTTTCATTGGATGCCTTGTTAAATTTTCCGGTCTTGTTTGTGCACGTGGACAGTCGGATATTACACGAGATGCTCGGGTTGTGTATATGAGGTGAGGCAGAGGCTAGGTCTGGATCGGATCGTGAAGTACAAAGTGGCTGTCTTGTAAGCTTCCTGTAGCCTCAGTGTAGGGAGAGAGGTGAAACCGATAACTGTTTGAGGGTGGGGTGGAGTATAGAGTTTGAAGAGGGTGGGGGACACGGCGGTGCTACAACTCAACAGTGGAAAAGGGATGCTTAAGGGTGATGTGAGGAACGGATGAAAAGAAACAAATCTGAAGTGAAACTATGAAGGAAAGGCAAAGTGCGGATGTAAGTAATTTATCAGAAAAGGGAAGAAGGGGGTAGTCAGGGTCTGATAAGCAGAGACAGGAGGGAGTTAACTTAAAAAAGCAAGGAAAGAGAAAGATTGGTGTTGGGAAGAGGAGAACACTATTGTTAAGAGATAAAGTATAAAACCGGAGCAGTAAGAGCGAGAACACAGGGGTATATTATCAAGGGGTTTTATCTCCGCTTTTTTGGCTTTAAAAGCCAAGAAAGCGGAGATAAAATTATCTCCCTATTACCAAGCTGTCGCTAACACCAGTTAGCGACAGCTAATAGGAGATAGCGACCATCATGGGCCCCACTTTGCATGTCAGTGATATTTATCACTAATGATATGCAAAGTGGGCGTGCCAAGATGTTAGCGACTGGAAACAGTCGCTAACATCGCTATCTCCTATTACCATCTTTTGGAGATATTTGCGCTAAGCGCGAATATCTCCAAAAGCTAACACCTGCCCTGAGCAGTTCTTAGCCATGTTATCCAATGGGAGGTGGATAACATGGCTAAGAGCATTTGCTCGATAATGCATGAATATCGCTGACTTTTCAGCGATATTCATGCATTGCGGGCGTTTTTTATCGCATTTGCGATAAACCTTGCTAATAGCAAGGTTTATCTGCGATAAAAATCGCCGATGTGCGGCGATAATTTTTGTCTCTAAACAAGTTAGAGACAAAAATTATCGCTAGTTGTTGGTAATATGCCCCACAGTTCTTCCAGAAAGAAGTGGGGAGGAGAAAATGAAGCAGCGAGTGGTGATCAGTGCGGAGAGCGGGAGAGATGAAGAAATCACACAAAACTTCAGTGGTCCCGCGCGCTCTGGCCTGCACCGATGCTCCTCTTTTCAGCTCCGGTCCCTAGCGCCTCGAAGCAACATCTGATGCTGCAAATGAGTATAAACGATAGTACACATGTAACGGCGTCTACATCACAGGCACCTTACAACTTTCACCCTCTAACGCACACGCGCCCTATTCTCTCAGTGTGTGCTCCTACTTACATATCCAGGAATAAAATCAGCGCCATAGTGATCGAGAAGGCGCTTTTCACCCTGGCCCTCGGACCCCAGCAGGGTGATAGAGATGCAGTCCATAGTCTTGGCCAGGAGGACCCTGCCGGTCTCCACCTCTATCTTGTAGTCAGCCATGTCCTCGAGGGCAGCTCTGTGGTACTCGGTCACACGGGGTGAATCCCTTCCTTTTTAAGGAAGGCAGCAGCGTCTCTATCAAACCCAACCCCTGTTACACCCAAGGAGGCTGTACCTGATCCCTGCCAGGTGCGTACATCCTATAACGGACTGGAGGCACTCCAAACGCTGCTGGCGACGACCGCTGTTCCCGAAAGAACGAGTTCAGGGCAAATTCACTAGTTAAGACCACACATTTGTTGCACGATAGATTCTCCCCTGTTTTACCAGCCTACATCGGACGGGCATCGAACAGACGCCTTTAGTGCATTAGTGAATTAAAACCATGACAATAAATTAAAGGTTAAACAATACATAGAAATTCCAAAATGAATCTATTACATATTACATACAATATGTAGGTCAAATTCATTACGGTCAGCACATACTCCAAGAAATACGTACTGCACAATAAAATTATCCTTGGCACCCTCCTAACGTCTTTTACGTAAATACCCAGTATTTCACAAAAAGAAAACACTTTAATTCAACGGTATTTGAAGAATCCTCCTGACCATCAATGGTTTCCCATATGGTACTTGCTCAGGAACCTTCTTCACATTCCTAACTTTGACTGATCTCAAGAGGGCAGCTTTCTTTGCCAAGGTCTGTTTCACAAGGTCAAACTAAGTCCTGATCTGAAGGAGGGCTCAGGTTCCCTGAACAGCCTTCTAAAGGGGTTAGCCTACTGAGGTCATGTATTGGGCCAGCTCTCTCTGGAAAGACTACCTGGCCATAAGATAGAAAAGGGAGTAGCTCTGCTCATACAATTCACAAGAGACGCCTCAGTTAGATTCTTTAACTTCTCTGATTCTCCCAAAACTATAAAACAATGACTACGCTGTTTTTCATAGTTGCTAGGTAAAGGTGTGTGGAGTCAGTCTCACACTTCCATAACCCGATAAAATTAATAGTAGTCACTGGTGATCCACATGCGTTACCTACTTACTTGCCAGGAATCCGTTTTCCTACTCTCCACCAATGAATGCAATGTTTCTCATTGCCAGGTCCCTGTAGGAGGGCCACAGGACACGCATAAGCTATATAGGTAATTTGTCTCTGACGTCCTGGGGGTCTATCCTCATATGGCTTCACAAATCTGGGCTAAGTAAAATCCCTTCAGCAGTTGACTCTGGTAGCAATGGCGAGCAGACACAGCCATCGCAGGGAGGGTTTATGGGGGTGCTGGAGCTCAGAACTCAAGAATCAGTCAGCAGTGCAATAACAGATTGTCCCGCTCAATGCTTTACTTTGATAATCACCAGTACTTTAGTGGACAGAAAAAACTCAGGGCCTTATTTATGAAGGCCTTGCGCCACCGATGCGCCACTTTTAAAATGGAAAAAGTGACGCACCGGCGGCGCAAGGCCTTCATAAATAAGGCCCTCAATACTTAGTAGAGATCCTGGGTCCCTCTCCGCTCATCCCTGGTGTTGCTGCTTTATAGACTAGGTAGCTTCCACCTTTCTGGGTCTGTGTTTTTTTCTGGGTGAGTATCAAGGTACATGTATAGATTATAACTAGGGCTCCCAGTTTTATGGTATTTATTTTTGGCCATTTCCGTCTGTATTTATCCATATTTATTTTTTGGCCATTTTATCTGTATTTAGCCATATTTATTTTGTTTGCATATAAATGAAGTTGTAAAACTGTACATTTCCATATCTATTTAACTGGCAGACGCGCACTCATACTTTGATGTCTTTCGTGTTTTAGCTAATTAGGCTGCCAAATATTACACAATACATACACTGGTAGATATTAGCACTATTCCATAAATATATGTTAACATATTTCGTTATAAGACATTTCATCCTGTTTTTTTATTTCCCATGCTGTCCATCTGCTCAGCTGCTGGCCTATAATTCATGAAAGAAAGCACGGCGAGTCACTTAAAAGAAGCACAATTAAGATTGGAAGGCTGAGGAGAGCAATCTCTGCGGATGAGTGCTTTCCATGCGGCATCCACTGAAGCAGTGACACAGAGAAATTGGGGAAACTGTTGATGCAGTCAATAACTAGTTCCATGAGGTTTGCCTGAGCAGACTATGATCCTGCAATACTGGGCTTTGAAACTACATCAAAAAATGATACCAGTAGTGGGGTTGCGCAACCCAGAGACAGTAGTGAGGCAAACTGTGACCTCTGACCACATGACCTAAACTCCCAGAGGCCAAGTACCATGCTCTGCCAGACAGAGACCTGTGTCTGCCGAAGCCCTGCATGCCTGAACAGGCTGCCACTGCTGCCTGCTACTTTATGACATGAGTGGGAGAACCTCCTACCAGCATCTCTTCCTGGAAGAGGGAATGAGCCAGATGCATGCAATGGATCCTTACCGCCTGCTCCACAGAGGTGAGAAATAACACTTGGGGAAGTATGAAGATATTGAGCCTCCCAACTAATACGTTATAATTAAGGCTCCCGGTTTTCCATTTTTACGGATTTTTACAGATAATACAGACAGAAAACAATGTGTTTCTTGTCTGCATTTATCTTTAAAAGTGGATAAATACAGAAAATTCTCAGCCTTCCAATACAAATGATCGCTCACACCACCAGGGAAGGTGCATCTAGTGAACCCTTGATAATCACACCTACTGCATGCAGAGCTGGCAGGCTCCTTCAATCTCTCAGCAGGCAGGTTGGGTTCCATATGCTACAGATCAGGGGAACAGTTTGATCCTTCCAAGCAAGACTCCAGGTTATATCCTCTCACCACTTGGAAACTGACTGTCAGAGGACTGCTGTACAACCAGAGCTGTTGTCTGTCAGAGTACTCTTGGATCACATGTTTCCTTGGTTAAAGAACTTGGAAATGGAAGTATGGCAGTCTCCCACTTTTTCACAGTGAAAGCGGACAGGAAATGTGGATTCTTGGTCAGCACTTTCAGAACCAGTTTGGGGTGGTTTTCCTTTCAAGTGTCTTCTCCAGGCTGTTTTCCAGACTCAGCCTTTGTGTACAGTGATACCCCTTACAGTAGAGTAGTCTCTTGCCTGGAGTACCCACAACAGATGCACAAAGCGGTGTGAGCTCTCTGCATTAGGCTAACAGTCACGCTGAACATTGATCAGGACACAGAACAAGCAGTCCTTGCTTAAAGGGACATCCTCACCTTGAACATTAGGAACTGCGTTCTCATCCTTCACCAAATAACAGTGCTCAGGAAGATTTAGCAACTCCTCAAAGTTAAATAACCAAATTGAATTTCTAAAAAGCTATGACTCCTCTTTCCCCACATCACCTTCTAGGTCACCTCCCTGCAGTTTCAGGAATGTCAGCTATAAACCTCCACTGTCTGGGAAAGTAACCACTCCAGCTTCTGTACAGAAAGTGTCCAGGAGCTTCCAACTGGAATCTACATGCCTCCACTACTTTGGTTCATTCATACACACAATGCACAGGCCACATACACACACATAACATACTCTTGGGATTTTAGAGTTAAGATCTGGGTTAGAACATAGATGCAGAAGTTTATACGCGTGGGCCAGTAGGCCAACATTCCATTGGCACAGATGAAGGCTCTGGTCACAAAAAAATAAAAAAAATACAGTATGCTGCCACCACCGCTGTTAGAAATGGGATTTTTGGCAGGCTAGGTCATGGGCCAAAGCCAGGCAAAAACTACCACTCTAGTCAGGATAAGGGAGGTACACGTCTAAAATAAACCCTGCTTAACCCCTTGGTAGCTTGGCACGAGCAGCCAGGCTTATCTTAGAGGCAGTGTGTAAAGTATTTGCACATAACCAACAGTAATTCAGTGTACGCACTACAAAAGGACATTTCGCAGGTCTAAATATATAGAATTATAGGAAGGTAACAGTGAATAACAGGAATATTTTTCACTGAGGGGTTCTGAGTGACATTAGATAGACAATGATAGAGTTGCTTGAGTTAATAATGGTGTTGCTCAGAACCCACTGAAGACAAATGACCCTCATTATTCACTTTTTACACATCTATGGTGTTAATTTATGTTATGTATGGCCGCCAAAATCATCTGCCCCCGCTAAACAGGGGCAGAGAAGTAATAGGGGAGCCATACTTATCATGAACTTTCCTTCCTATCCCTTTTGCAAAAAAAACACTTTGCCTCCAGCCAAACACTCCTCCATTCCCAAAGTTGTGCTTTCTGCTCTCCATTGAAGCAGAGAGCCAGTGCTGCACTGACAGGCTCTCAGAGAGGCCTGCTAAGTTAGCCTGCATTTCCTTTATGACTTAGTAACTGTGAAAATCGACTTTTGTTTGCCACTTTTACTACGTCATAGCCATGAATACCCTGATTTAGAATCTCGTTTTCACGCTAGTAGCACTCAGTGAGAACCATACATAATACAGGGTTTATGCTATACTGCTAAGCTGTGACATGCCTACCTAGAGCTTCTATGGAGCTAACTTGTCTCACTGCTAAAAATAGCATCCTCAACTTAAAAGAATGACAGCTAGACTAAAAGGACACCACACCAGTTTAGAAAAACATCCAATATTTTTATATAATTAAGGCAAGACCAAAAACGATAAAAATCCACAATACTATACTTAAAAGTTCACAGTTCCATAAATACGCTGATTAAAAAGAGTTCCTTGTGTGGATAGCTCCGTCCGGGCCGCCACGGCTTTGTGAACAACAAAATCCAACAGTTCTGGCTGGTTGCGGGCCAGCTACAGTGTCGGGAAGACCCGCAAAACAGTACCTGTGAGAAATGCAGGGCGTTGAGGCCCTTGAAGTCACTTGCGTTTGCAGGTCGAGCTCCTCTCTGGTGGAATCAGGAGCGCTGGCGCCAGCAGGCGTCAGGTGCTGCCGTGCGAAGCGCAGCAGTGCGGCATGCGATCCCCCAGGTCGCAGTGCGAGCAGCGGCTCAATGGCGGCATCACATGACGTCGTCGGTGAGACCAGGGTCGCGGTGCGAGAGGGAGGCGGTGCGCGCCATGGTGCTAGCCGGTCACGATGCAAGCAGCGGCGTCATTGTTGCTGAAGCACTGTCAACGGATGATGAACTGGAGTCGATGGTGCCGGATGTGGGCGGTGCGTCGTGTAACTTACAAGTGGTGCCCTCGAACCACGGTGCAAGCAGCGGCGTTGATTTCGTCAGGAACTGGCGGCGCTAGTAAGGCCATGGCGGCGTCGTCGTGTAGCGAGGCGGTGCAGAGTGCGGGCCCATAGGTCGCGGTGCGAGCAGCCGCTCGGTGATGGCGTCAGCAGGCATCATCAGTGAGACCAGGGTCGCGGTGCCGCGTGGCGGCGGTGCCGAAGCTTCGGCGTGAAGCAAGGTGGTGCGGAGTGCGGCGCCCATAGGTCTCGGTGCGAGCAGCGGCTCGGTGATGGCGTCAGCAAGTGTCGTCGGTGAGACCAGGGTCACGGTGCGGCATTACGGCAGTGCCTTCTGCGGTGCATTCAGTACACGGGTTCGGCAGGGTCGTCGTGGACATCATCGAGTGGCTTTCCTCAGGTTGCAGCACAAAACACACAGTCCCCAGTGCTGCGAGTAAAAGAACCTGAAGTCTTTGCTGTTCCTGAGACTTCCTGAACAGGGGGGCAAGCTCTGCCTCAAGCCCTTGGAGAGTCTCACCAATTCAGTTGCAGAAAGTCCAGTCCAGGCCTGTCACTGCCCAAGACAGAAGTAGCCACTGCAGGTCAACCCAGCAAAGCACCCAGCAAAGCAGTCGTTCCTTTTTGCAGCTTCTCCGGCTCTTCTTCTTGGCAGTCTTTTTGTTCCAGATGAGTTCTAAAGTTCAGAGGTCTGGGACCCAGTACTTGTACACAAAAGTCCTTTGATCTTCCAGGCAGTGGCTGTCGGTGTCCGGCCAGAACCAGTTGGGCCTTCTCTGGCGTGAATTCCTGGCAGGAGGTGGAGATGGCTGTGTCAGAGGCATACCAGGCCCTTTGACGTGCAAGGAAGTCCCCTCCCTCTTCCCCCATCGTAACCCAGGTCTATGTAGCCCTTTCCTGACCTACCTAGACTATCGGGAGCCACCCTGCTTCCACATTCCACGGTAATAGAGCGATACAAAAGGGGATGATGGACGGAGCGTTTGAACAAATCAAACACTCCTGGGAAGCTTGATTCCGGTCCAGGGAAGACATGGCTTGGCAGTTCGGGCTGAACTGTTCCCATGAGGCACAGGGTCAGACTGATTTGCATATGGCCATGTCTGAACTGGGGTGGCGGAGTGAGCTAAAGAACGGTGATGGATTAAACCCAGATCAGTTGACTGGGGGTGAGTGTTTGTATTGTCAACGCTCCGTCCATCATCACCTTTGGTTTTTCTTAGAGAAAAATAATACCCACTTTCTAAAAGTGGCCTTATGAACTCTGAATAAAAAGGCCACCCTCGCTAAAGGTTGCATCTTTAGACGCTGAGTTCAGGCATACCAAACTTCTTTCACTTATACCTTTTTCGGGCTATGTACGTGGGTGGCACAATCCTTGCTGCGGGCCCATGAGTAGCAGTTGACTCACAAGCCCCGGCATCCGCAGTGCCCCTTACTGGGGAATGACAAGTAATCCACCCATTCAATCATAACACAATTTACCACAGGAGTACCAGTGCTTTACCACCGATCAGCAGTGCAAAAAGCGAGCAGAAACGTTATACCAGCAAAAACAGAGTCAAAACCGGAAGGGTAGAGAGCAAAAACTCGGGGGAAACACACCAAAGATGCCAAGTCTAACAACTGCTCTACATACTAACCCCACAACAAGGACAGTAGTACAATATCAAACAAATGAGAACATACTTTGTTCGCCACTGGAGGTGATAAGACTGGTCTATGACCTCACTCATGTTAAGGACCAGACACTAGTTTAGTGCGAAACTGGGGCTAAAATCATAAACCAGGATTCTAAATACTCAGTCAGGCACTAAGGGCAGGGAAACACAACTGTGTATCTTGAAGGAAACAATTGTCCCAACAGTTACCATTCAGAACAACGATATTAGTAATATTCTATTCAGCTAGTACCTTTAGGGGTCTCAAAAGACCAATGAGTCCCACAATCATAATCACAATGTCATCTGGATGTCATCTGGATGTAACTGAGACATGGTTATCGGAGGACACAGTGGTTGAACCAGGTCTGGCTCTCCCTCAGGGCTTTAGCATTCTGATGCTAATAGGGGTTCTAGTGGGGGTGGCATAGCGGTGGTCTTTAAGTCCTGCTACCTGAGTACTCTTGTAAAGGAGCTTGTGATCAGGTGTGAATGGGGACACTTTCGGATCTCGTTCAACACCAGCTACACTATGTCTGGGCTATTAGTTTACCACCCGCCAGGACTCTCTAAGGAGTTTAGAGCCGCTCTCATTGAAGCTGTAAGCCCCCTAGCCATGAGAGTGGCTAACTTATCGGTGACTTGAATATGCACCTTGATAGCTGCCAGGACATGGAAATTGACAATTTTTTAGCCGATCTTGTGGCATGTCAACTGAGCCAATGGGTCCAGTGCTCCACGCACTCCACAGGTCATTTATTAGACCCTGTTTTTTCCAATCTGTTTTTCCTGACCGTCCACACCCCCTTACCGGTGTGTTGGCCTGATCATTTCTTAAGATCTATGACAATGGCAGAGGTCGAGCCGGTCAAGAGGGTTCCTGTGAAGTTTTCTCTTAGGCGCCCTTGGCATAAATTCAACATTGCTCAATTCCATGATCTCCTCTCTACTACCATGTATAAGATGCCAGTCGACCCAGAGGTGGCAGACAGAGCATTTCCGGGCTGGATCTCCCGCTCTCCGGATTCTTGGGTCCCTGATGCGTTTCTCACCAGAGAAGCACACTACCAGCGTGTGTTGTGCTAGGCTTGGGGTGTGTGATGGAGACAACCTTCCAGTAAAGAATTGGCTTGGTAGTTTGGTCTGCCCTGTTCCTATGATGCACTGGGCCAGGGTCAGACTAATTTGCATGTAGCCAGGTTCTGAGCTGGGATGGTGCAGTGAGCTAAAAAACGGTGATGGATAAAGCCCTGATCTTTTGACTGGGTAGGAGTGTTCTGCTTAATTCAGATACTCTGTCCATCACCACCCCCTTTATGAATCGGAGACAACCTCAGCAGCACAGCACCTCCATCACCATGAGCAGTGCCAGGCATGGGGTGTATGATGGACAGCCACTCTCACTAATGTGAGACCCATTTGCATTGCAAGTGCTTGTCTATTTTCTTATTATGAAATTCAAAGACTAGATCAATATCCTTCTCATCAAAGTTTATGCTTTGTTCTCAAATCTTGGCAAGGAAGGTCCGGCTTGGCTCAGATTCAGGTCCAAAACCAGCCAGAGACAAGCGTCTGACTTAAGCCTTTAGTGCTCGTCTGAGTCAACTTATTTTGTACATTCATAGTAGGAGACTGTGATATAATTTGACTTTTTATAGGTAGACCTAGCTTCAGATCCCTCTCAGGAGAGACCACTTTAATTTGTTTTTTAATAGGACTCTTAAACTCATGATTGCTTTGACAATCCAGGCATCAGTCAGGCCCTTCACCTAAATAGGATCCAATAGCAGCTTGGCCCAGACCATAAATGAAACATCCTAATGACCTTCAATGACTCATACTTGCTAATGAGCCTTCCTCAACATTACTAACTGACAGAACCTGAAGAAGGCGACCATCACTGGTAATATCTGTTTCATCAAGTAAGATTCAAGGCATATCTGAGACCTTGGGCCACATTGCCAGGATCCCTCGGATATGTTGGCCAGTCTTAATTCTGCCTTAGTAAAGACTTTTGATGTAGTTATTCCTGAGTGTAAGAGGAACTCAGTCACTCGGCGGCCTTCTGCCCCCTGGTACTCAGGCAACTTGAAAACTAAAAAGTCATTATGTAAAGCTTTAGAGAGATGATGGAGAAGTACTAAAAACCTTGCTGACAAACAAAGTTATAAATCATCCTTATCCCATTACCATCAAACTATTAAAACTGCTACATGTATGTATATTCATAATCAAATCAAACTATCTAGCAACTGCTCTAAAGCATTGTTCAACATTGTCAAGGACTTTTCATCCCCTCCAGCATGCAAACAGTCACCACCAGAATCCCAGCTACTTTGTGAGTCAATAGCATACTTTTTCCAAGAAAAAATGTCTTTGGTCTCTGCTTATTTTCTTCCTATGAGCACTAATAACACCGGATTTACTAACGATCTGGATGTCCTTAGGACATCCACTGCTTGTCATCTTAATCAGTTTGAGACTATTTCGCTGGAAGATACTAGCAATCTATTGATGGCACTTAAATCTGGGTCACCGGCTAGCCTCCCTGCGTAAAGGTTGTAAACAGCTGGAATGTGCATCGAGAAGAGATTATTACCCTAGCCTAAAGGTATGTTACCTGGTGGCCATCAAGAAATATCATACGGCGATCCAGTCCGAGGGGGCAGCATATTATTTGGACCAGATCAGGAATAATAGCAACCCCTTTAAAAGTATTTTTTCAATAGTGAAAGACCTTAAAACCTCAGCAGATGCTACTACACCTTTAGTATCATCTGGTGCGCAATATGAGGCCTTTGCCTCCTTCTTTCTGGAGAAGATGGAAACAATATATAAATCTTTCCCCCAATATGCAGCATGTCCGTGTCCTGTGTCTAGACCCTCTTGCTTGCATACTTTGGCTGTCTTTCCGCCAATCTCTCAAGAGGAGCTTGCTGTGCTCTGTCGTAAAATTAAATCAGGCTCTCCTGTTGGCCCCCTTAAGTCTGACCAATTTCTGAAATCGCTGCCCGTGCTTCTACCATCCTTGAGCCTGATGAATAATCTGTTTTTGTCTACATCTGTTGTCCTTAGATCTTGGAAGCAAGCTAGGGTGGTTCCTTTTCTAAAAAAGCCCAACCTTGACACTGCGAAACCAGAGAATTTTTGACCCATCTCTCTCATTCCCGGGGTCTCCAAGATCTTGGAGGCTTACATCAACACCATGCTGACAGGTCATCTGGAGGAGAACAACATATTGGACCCCTCTCAGAATGTTTTTCGGCCAGGTCACAGTACGGAGTCAGCTCTCCTAGCTGTGACTGAGCATTTCACGGGGGTTCTAGACGAGGGTCACACATTGGCACTGATTTTGTTAGATCTCAGTGCCGCATTTGACATGGTCTCCCACCGGATCCTGCTGCAGAGGTTGGAGGGGGTGGGCATCACAGATTGTGACCTGGCGTGGTTCGCCTCTTTTTTTGCGGAAAGGACCTTCCAGGTTGCAGTCCACCCTTTTGCTTCCAAGATCCATACCATCAAATATTGGGTACAGCAGGGCTCAGCCTTGAGCCCAACACTGTTTAACCTATATGTTCAACCGTTAACAGTGGTGGTTACCAAGAGCAGAGGGCTCACAGAGGTATCATATGCGGACGACACACAGTTAGTAGTGGCACTTTTGGATGACTCTGTGCAGGATGCATGTAAGTTTTGGAGAGATCTTGAGGTTATCTCTGAGTGGATGACTACCAACTGTCTCCAGCTCAATGCCAACAAGTCTGAGGTATTGCTGGTTGGGAAAGACTCTGAACTGTGGAGCGAGCGCTGGTGGCCTGCCATCTTGGGCAGTGCACCCATCCCCAAACAGGTGGTGAAAAATCTGGATGTGTGGGTGGACATTGCCCTTAGCTTTCAGACGCAAACAAAGAAAGTAGCAGGAACATGCTTTGGCATCCTACGGGGGCTCAAACCGTTGCGAGGGTTTTTCGACCCGTCTATCAGGCAGGTTATTGTCCAGGCTTCCATCCTGTCTAGACTGGATTTAGCCAATTTGCTCTATTTGGGATCCAACAATGCGGAAATTGCAAGACTGTAAAGGGTCCAAAAAGCTGCGGCAAGAACATTATTGGGTATGCTCAGGATATGCACTACCACTAGTGCAGTCCATCGGTTACATTGGCTGCCTGATGTCAAACGTATAGAGTTTAAGATCCTCTGTATATCTTTCAAAATGTTAAATCTCTCCTCTCCAGGCAACTTGGCCAATCTGCATACACTCTATGCTCCCTCCCGTCAACTCCGGTCAATGGGGCAGCATCTGGCGCGTGTTCTGCGGGCACGGAGGGTCCGTGCTGTGGACGTTCCTCCTGTGTATTGGCAGCCAAACTTTGGAACGCGTTCCCCATTGGCATTTGCAGCCTGAAAAACTACCTGGCATTTCGTAAGGCAATCAAGACTCACCTCTTCCCTCCATTGTAGGCTGCGTTTGTTGTCTATAGTTCTGCAGTTTTCTGTTATCAGCACTGAGACCCCCCTTTGCCGGGGCAGCTGTGCGCTATATAAAACGGGAAATATAACATAACATAAGAAATGTATATCTGGACTGCCAAGATTTGGTGGAATGGCTCTGGCTTTCGACAATGCCAATTTGGTGTTTAAACACAGCCTTGTTTTAGGTCACTCTTGGTGTAAAACATTTAGGGACTGAATAGCCATTTGCCAATTTTAATCTCACCTAAGTATACCAAGTTAAAGAGCCTGACTAACATGTACCAGTACATGCAAAATACCCCAGTTCTGCAGCTTATGCCATAATCAGTTTCTTTCGACTCCCTTAAAAGCTCTACTATAATCCACAATACATGTTAACAGGGGCCCGTAATCAGAGAGGACTGACCTGTGCACCAAAGTGGATAGTAAAAACACACTTTCAATTGTGGTGTCAGTGAGATGAAAGCCAGCGTTGGAACAGGGATACCCATGCTTAATTAAACAGCTATGTACCCCTGATAAGAGTGCCCAACGGTGTACGATTTAGATATTTTTACTTGATTTGGCCCAGTCATCATACTTTTCTAAAGTTTACACCGATGCCTATATCCGTTTCTTATTTACAACAAGGGGTGGTGATGGACAGAGTCTCTGAATTAAGCAGAGTACTCTCACCCAGTCAAGAGATCAGGGCTAGATCCAACACCGTTTTTTAGCTCATTGCACCATCCCAGTTTCAGAACCTGGCTGTATGCAAATTAGTCTGTCCCTGGCCCAGTGCATCACGGGAACAGGGCAGACCAGACTACAAAAGCCAATTCTTACACTGGGAAGGAAGCAAGCTTCCGGGGACCGGTTTCTGGCATTTCAGCCGTCTTCGGCCCGGCTTGCTTGAATCCTGATGGTGCAATGAGCAAGGGACTCACATCTGAGTATACCCTTCCACGCTTAGGGTGGACAAAATTATTTACAACAAGGGGTGGTGATATCCGTTTCTGACAATGTGAGATGCAGGACTTGTCCCGTGGGCTTGATGGGCACTCCAAGCCACCCTCATTGTGGACAGAGTACTACTTTCCCTATCCTAAATGTAGCACACAAAAAAGTGATTAAGTGTGCTGCATTTGCACATTCTTGGTATATCAGACTATCTGTGTCAATGAGTGTGACCTACTGACCCCTCATGTAAAGTTCCAGTGTTGTTTACCCGAGAATCTTATGAAGGCAGTTCATGTGTATCTCAGGTATGTGTATAGTGTGAATGATGTGCAGATGTGATTTTAAGGCTCTATGTGTGTAGGTGTCTGAGTCCTGAAACCCGTGGAATCCATCATGGATGCCCGTGGGTTCAGATGGCAGAAGATGAAGGGGAAGGACAACTTCCCAAGACAGTGGAAGTTTATTGCCTACATTCCCGTGGTTGCAGGGTGGAGCTCCAGACACTAGAGTGAAGAGCATGGACACAGGGCTACCTTTAGAAATTCATGAAGACTTTGATATCAAGAAGCTGCCAATTCTTCCTGAGCACTGCCGGTTTGTACATTTTAGGGGTGCAGGGTGGCACTGCAGCTTATATTTAAGGTGAAACGTTTCTAGGCATGGTCTGACCATTTGTCTCAGTTTAATGTTGTAGAAATGTTGATGACCGCTGGATGCCTAGAGCTCATGCTTCATTGTCTCCATATTGTGAGTCCTCCAGCTTGCACAAATCCCAAGGCTACCTGCTGTGGGAAGCCTCACTTTATTAAAAGGCTGTGTCTAGAGAACAGCTTAAGAAGGAGACTTGAAAGTAGAATTAACTCAAATTGGTTCTGAGGTTTGACAGGGGATCATTATCATCCCCAGTGGACAAATGGGCATGAGCAGTGGTGGTTCCTACATTAGAGCAGAAGAGCATCACTTCACTCCCCTGCTGTACAAAAAGCGTGAAAAATAAAATATTAATAACATTATTCTATTGCCATTTTATTTTTTACTCTCTGCAGCCGAACCAAGTTTTAGGGCGGGGACAATGGGTAATTTCTGCTGTTTGGTATCAGTGAGGAGTGGCCACTTCCTTTTGAAATGTGCATATTGGTTTGGCCGGCTATCTTGCGACGGCCAGACTGACATGTAATTTAAACCTGTCCAAAACAGCTGTCTTAGACAGCTGGGTGGCGAGCAGGCCCAGTCCTCCAAGGCCTTTAGGAGCGCTGATCCAGGTACTTCACTTATGCTGCTTAACAATGCTAACAGCATGAGAGCATCATCTGGATTGGATAAGGTAGTTGGCTGTGGGATCTAGTGCTTGGAGGAGTCAAAGCCAGGAACTGGAGAACATAGAGGATATGCTGATACATGCTGCGGGCTGCTAAGGTAAGGTCAACTTTCATTTTTCTTTGAAAGATATATATATTTTTAAGTTAAATAATGTAATGTATATAGTGCTCACTTTGAGCTCTACAATAACGGGTCAAATTCTGCTTGACTGCCTCACCATTTTCATATGTCACCAACCGCCACCGGGTATATGAGTGGGATCTAAAATGTCTTACTTTGCTCCAGTCCCAAGGTTTTATTGGCCAAGAAAGGTGGTGCTCCAGTGCAACCAGGGCAGGTGTCTGTCTGAAGCCAGAGGCATGAGGACTAACCCTTAAGATTGCATTTTCCACTGGAGGAGCTGGTACTTAGATTCCTGTCTACCTGCTGAGAAAGGAAAGGAGTGTGTCTGGCCCGTCAGGCGGAGGGGCTGTCACAGAGGATTATCAGAGATTGTTCCTGGTGTGTGGGGCACCCTAAGAAATCAGACCGCATCCAAGAGCAAAGCCTGGTGCAGCCCATATTTTGAGTGGGTTCTTTAGTCCCCTCTTTGAGGTTTCAACATTCCAGCGGCCCCAAAGACTGCACCACATCTAGGATATCCACCATTCACTACAGGCTGTGAACTGGTTCTGCAACTGCTGACAACAGAATATCAATAAGGCACCGCAACGCTGAGAACCTAATCAGCATGGGCGGCCACAACTGCTAGAACATCTGTGCTGTAGTCCCAGCTAAGCTCTGCAGCCTTCATCCTAAAATGTCCACACCAACAAGGCCATTGTGAATAATTAACCTGCATGCTGCCTCCTAAGGTAACAGAAGCATGAATTAGGCAAAAGTACAAAGTATCACTGAAATCAGATACTGAGGACTGTAATTTCTAAGGTTACCTGAGTGGTGAAAATACATTAAAGAAGGAGTGTAGTGTACTGCCTTCTGCAGGACCGAATTAGGCATACAACCCTGTATTCATGTATCATAAACTGCATTGCATAGTATTTAGTACAATTAAAGTGCTGCTTTTTCTAAAAGACACAGTTCTCTTGTGTCTGCTGGTTGATCGAATTCAGAGATCTTGCCCCCGAATCCCCACAAAGAAAGCCTATGACTGCTTAATAATAATATATAATAATCCACATTAATCCACAAAACCCACTACCCCTAGAATCCTGGATGAAAAAGTTTGTATATAGCCAAGTTTGTAGAGCCATATTAGGGAGGTCCCTAGGACACCAGTGGAAAACGCCCAACCACCACAGTGGGGGCCTACTAGTTCCATTCAAGGGAGCCCACCAGCACAGGATTATAATTCTGTTAGACCAGCCCTACAGAATGACTGTTTAAAAAAAATACATGAAATAGCATTTTGGATAACTTATATTCTATATAGCAGCCGTTCGGGATAACCTGCTCTAGGCAATTACTATGCTAGTGAAGCCATCTTCATGTTACGTTCAGTGCCACAATCAGTCATCCACTCAAGGGGCACCGGGCAAGGTAATTAAGACTAGAAGACTGCAGAATAGTTATGTTGTAAAGTTTTACTAACCTCCTGTACACAGTGGAGGCTGGTGAACTTAAGCGCTGTGGCGTAAATACCAGTTCATTGTGTCCATATGGCGAGTGCTCCAGCTTGGACACAGCTTCAAAACTACTTGCTTGCTTAAAAGAAACCAAAGGTGTGCTTGGAAGTAAACCAAAAGATGTGAAGTTAAGAAAATTAACTGTTTGTGAGAATGCGGTTTATTAATTGGGGTGAATTGAGGTACACCACAAGTAATAAAGACACTTCTCCAGTAGATCCAGAAAAAAGGTTTCAGTAATTAAAATCTGACTTCAACTGCTTCACTTCCCACGCATCTCCACTGAATTAGCTGCTGCCCCTGACCCTTGCTGGTCAGAGTTCGAGGCACTCCTCCATCCGCAGACAATAGCCTGTGCCTCATCTCTTGAGGTCCAGTGGGAAGCTTCGCAGCTCTGCCATCTGTCTCTCTGCCTTCTGATCTCTTTTTTCCCTTTTCCTTCTTTGCTTCACTGTTTTCTTTTTTCCACTTTTTCTGTTCTTTTTCTGTTTCTGCTCTCTTGCCTCTTTTGCACCTTTTTTCCCTGTGCCCTTTGCTTGCTCCCTACAGCCGCACTCCCCTCCAGCACCGATCCATACAGTCCCACCTCCCCAGCCCTCCCTCCCACACAACATATGGCGGGCGCTGCAGGGACGCATGTAGTGCAGAAGACAAGCCTCTGTGCGCGTCCACGCCTGAACTACGCCCAGCGCCACAAACCCTGATTCTCGGACCATCCATCACTATGAAGACAGAACTCTCCAAGCTCTCAACACCGGAGGCCACACCGCCTGCCACTGAGCATCACTGATGGACACCCATGGTAATTTTTCTGCCGGAACTGCAGCACACATTCATATGCAACCACACACCAGCCCACCTCTACATGACTGACAAAAACCGGCTGCCTCAACTCCATCATGCACAATACAAGCTCCATCCACAAGCACACCATGGAGATCAGGGACCTGCTCGATTCTATCGACCCCGACATTGCCTTCCACACGGAAACCTAGATGAACCCCGCATCTTCCACGGACATCGCCACTGCCATCCTGGACGGCAATAAGATCATCCACGAAGACTGCACCAACAAACCAGGGAAAGGCATTGCCATCATACACAAATGCACCCTCAGCCTCACCATCTGTGCGGCTGATCTCTCAGCCAACATGGAGGACCTTCACTTCCAGCTCCAGATCAACCCGAACACCACCCACCGCAGCCCTTTCCTCAACAGCCCCCCTGTACCTCTTCCACCCTTCAACGATTACATCATCGAATTCATCACAACCCACACTCTCGCCTTCACAGACTACATTCACCGTGGTGACCTCAACTTTAACCTGGACAACCCCAATGACAAAAACACCTTGTCCTTGCTGGAAAACCTCACCACCATCGGACTCAAACAAATGTCAGCTCCTCAACCCATCCAGCAGGACACACACTTGATCCCATCTTCTCCACCTGCGAGAATATCAGCTTCAGCCACACCATTGAGCTCCAGTAGACTGACCACCACTGTGTCCACTTTGCCTTCACCAAACCCACTGTATGTGACCACACCCACTGCTACCCTCTTAGTAGCTAGAACAAGGCCACCAAAGAACAGCTCACCACACCCTCAGCGAAACCCCTCCACTGGCATCCAAAGACACCAACACCACAGCACGCAACCTCCACTGATGGATCTCCAGCTGCACTGACTTTTTGGTCTCCAAGAAGAAAGCCCCAAGCAAATGACACTCCACGAAAGCCAGCTGAATTCAGATACGCCTATAGATGGCTCAAAAAGAGATGGAGGAGCAGCAAGACCCCGGAAGACCATTCAGCCTTAAAGACCACTGTCACTGTACACCACCACCACATCAGAACAACAAAGAAAGCGGCCCTACAAGAAAGGATCAATACCAATGCACTCAACCGAAAGGAATTTTGCCGTTGTCAAAGAATTCGCCAGACCCAGCTCAGAGACAGAAGACATCCCCCTCTGCAACAACCTTGGCACCTGCTTCCACCACAAGATCAAGGAGATACACTACATCTTTGACAGCATCATTACCCAAGACAATCCTACCCCACCCGCAACCACCGATGCTGATGCCGTACCTCAACAGACACATCTCAGCTGGACCCCACTCACAGATAACGACACCTTCAAGATCATGAAGAGCATCCACTCAGGAGCACCCTCTGACCCCTGCCTGCATCACATCTTCAACAGAGCAGGCATCATCATCATCCCCGAACTCTGCCACACCATCAACTTCTCCATCAACTCCTCCACCTTCCTGGAAGACTGGAAACATGCAGGGATGAACCCCTTGCTGAACAAACCCTCTGCTGACCCGATGGACCTAAAAAAACATCAGACCCATCTCACTTCTCCCCTTCACAGTCAAGGTCAATAGCAAGGCCATCAACACCCAACGTACCGAGTTCAAAGAAAACCACATCCTGGGCCTCTCCCAATCCAGGTTCTGAATCAACCACAGCACAGAGACCTTCCTCCTCACTGCCACAGACAACGACCGCACCCTCCTCGACCAAAGCAAAATGGCAGCCCTAATCCTCCTGGACCTCTTGGAAAACTTCAATACAGTCTCTCGGTGCACCCTGTGCACAAGACTCCACAACACCGGCATCCATGACAAAGCCCTGGTCTGGATTCACCCCTTCCTCACTGGCTGAACACAAACAGTCACACTACCTCCCCTCCTCTAGGAACCTAGAGAGCAGCCGCAGAGTGCCTCAGGGCTCCTCCCTGAGCCCCATGCTTTTCAACATCTACATGGTCGCTCGGAGCTACCGTCAGGAACCATGGTCTCAAAATCATCTCCTACGCCGACGACACCATGCTGATTCTCTCCTTCACCAATGAACCAACAGTCACCAAGGACAACTTTCACAATTTGATGAAGGCTCTCGCCACCTGGATAAAGAACTGCTTCCTCAAGCTTAACTCGGAGAAGAATGTGGTATTCATCATGGGTCCCACCCCTTCTGATTGAGATGACACCTGGTGATCCGCAGCAGTTGGAACTTCCCCCACACCCACAGGCCATGCGCAGAACATCTTCACTCACCATGAGCCACCAGATTAACACTGTCTCATCATCCTGTTTCCACACACTACATCAGCTCAAAAAGATCTTCAAATGGATCCCCACCAAATCCAGAAAGACGGTCACACACGCAGCAGCAGCAGAATTGACTATGGCAAAGCACTATACGCCGGCAACACCCAGAAACTAAATAAACTACAGAACATCAAGAAGGCCTCTGCCAGACTCATCCTCAAAATCCGCCGCAGCAACTTCAACATCATCCATCTTAGAGACCTCCTCTGGCTCCCAGTCAACAAAAGAATCACCTTCAAGCTCCTCACACACACCTACAAAGCCTTACATGATGCAGGACTGGCGTACCTCAACTACTGCCTTGCATTACAAGTACCCAGCAGAGACCTCCACTCCACCCAAATGACCCTGGCTACTGTCCCACATATCAGGAAGACCACAGCCAGAGGAAGATCCTACCTCACAGCAAAGATCTGGAACACCCTGCCGCTCCACCTCAGGCAATTGTCATCATTGCCTCCATTCAGGAAGGACCTCAAGATCTGGCTCTTTGGCTGAACCACAGCGCCTTGACAGACCTGCAGCTTCCCCCCAATGCCTTGAGACCCTAAAATAGATAACTAATCATCGAAGAGGCCCACAACAGCTCACAAGACACTATGACATTAAGAAATCTACCTCACTATCCCTCATCCCCCCCGGCCAATCCCGTCACGAGACGCTGTGCTATCTCTGACATCAAGGCTGTATACATACTATTGTGATGACATACCCTGCGAGTGTCATTGTGCGCCCTAGACGATATTGTTATGATACGTCTGGAGCCACTGTACATAACAGTATGTCTATGTATCTTATGAGTGATCATGATGTAAAGCGCTCCGATACCTTCGAGTCTGGCCAGCGCTATATAAAACTCTTAAATAAATTTAAAAAAGTACAGGTGAGTAGTCACGCTTTACAAGCCTGTGATTTATTGATTGATTGATTGAACCCATGATAGCTATATCACTGCCCAAACAGGCTTAACTTACAGAAAACTTATGAAGCATTAAGTAATACCAAGACAGTTAAAGAGTAAAAAAAAACACAAAACTCCCAGTGCAATTTATACAAATAGAGAATTTAATTCACAAAATTACACAATAATCTAATTAGGGGAACTGGAGATGTGAATTTAAATAAAAATAGCACCAAGAGTACAAAGACCCAATGGTAGTAAATGGCAGTGGCAGACTGGGACCTTTGAATGATTTCAGGCCATCCACGGGGGAGCATGGGTTGGGTAGGCCAACCAAGTTCAATCTGGCTGGAAGTATTACCCTGGGACTTAGTCTTTAAAAAAGTCAAAATCTTTTAGTGAGGAATAGCCACAGGCTATGTCCAAGGAGGTCGCCACAGCATTTGCTAGGTGCTGGACGAGGTCCTGCTAAGTCAGCTGATTTTGGTGGCAAAAACTCAGCAGGAAAATTTGGATTTCACGGCCAGGGAGTATTCTTGCCGGTTTGATACTTTTGGCATCTTCTTTTGGTCAAGAGGTTTACATTCGAACTTAGTCTATTTGGAGCTCAAACTCCTCCAGTGGGGTAAGGGTGTAAGCTGTGGCTGCCAAGGGCTTCACAAGCCAGGATCCCTTCTCACCAAACCATCTGAAACAGATTTGCTGTTGTGGAGAAGTTTGGGGCAGCAGGAAACCAGTTTCTCCTTGGACAAATCAGCTTCACAAGTTTGTCCAAGTCCTCAGGAGGTCTTAAAGTCCAAACATTTTCCAAGTCCCAGGTTTTCAGGAGCAGTAAGAGAGCTCCGGTTAGACAGAGCCTTGGATCCTTGAACTTTAGGAACAGCACTTGGTGATCCAGCAGAGGTCACTAGCAGGGTCCAGGTCTTCATGAGTCATCAAACAAGTGAGTCCACTTCTTTGTTTTCGGTGTAGGTGGAAGCAGGTCCAGTCCTTCGGGTCCCCTCTTGGATCTCAAACAGCAGGTGCAGTCCTTCTGCTCTGTCACTGGTCCATAGTGTTCTGAAGGTTTCCTGGCAGGCCCCGTTTAAGCCTGGCCCTAGGTTGTGGTTGGGGGTTACTCGTTCACCCTCCCAACCATTAGGGACAGTGTTCCCTGGGTACCGCACCACGTTTGCAGCAGTTCATGTGTGGCCTACTGAAAATAATATTATTATGCCCCACACTCACTAAATCCAAGATGGAGAACACCTTTTGCAGATCCCATGTGCCTAGGATAGTGAGCAGCCCCTCCTCTGGGGTCATTCCAAACCAGTTTTGGGGCAGCATTACCCCCTGCCCCCGAACTGGATTTGGTACCTGCCTGACTGGGAAGACAAAATGAGGAGCTTGTTCAGATGTAAGCTGCATTTTTGAGCATGAGGTGGGGGGCTTTGACATAAACTCAGTTGCTGGGCTCTGCCTAAATGATCTTGAGGAACAAAACACCTCTCCAAATCCAGGCCACTGTTTCTGCTCTGGCAACAGATTTTCCACCTAATCGGGGGCTTTCACCAGCTGGATGACAGCTGAGGACTATGCAAATCACCTCCTGGAGCTTCAGGCATAGAAATGTAAATTTCCTAAAAGCCATTTTTACTTAATATTGATTCAATATCTAACTTCAGTAAGTTGGGTGTTTAATAAATACTAAAAACAGTCTTTAAATTATTTTTTTAGTTATAACCGAGACTGAGATAACAGAATTACTATTTAATATTGCTTCCCACTGCTACTCTATAAGCCAGCCAGCCTTTCTATAGTGAAATAGATTTTGGGGGCTACTCATAGTAAGGAAATTATAATTTCACATTTCTATATGTTCTCATTTTAAATACCATGCACCCAGTTTTGAGGGCTACAAGAGCGACATAGTGCTGACAATATCTAAAAGGAATGTTTTCTGTGTTGAAAAGGTATGACATTTCAGGCTGTAGGTTTAAACTGCAGCTGACAGGCTGCAGTGGCAGACCTGGACTCGTGTTTGGTTGGTCACACTAGTGGGTGGCATAGTAGTGCTGTGATCAATAGACAACATTTAACTTTCCATGGAATGAGAGTATTACATATACTATAGCCTTCTAGAAAAGTTAAAAATGTCACTTAGGTGGGTGAGCGCAGAGACATTGGGTACAGCAGTGTGCAGAGTCTAAATACTAGAAATAAAATTCAGCAACTACACAAAAGGGTTATTTCTCACAGTATGACGAGAGCTTTGGCATATGATAAAGTAGTGACTAGCCACACCTAAAAAAACGAACTGAGCAAATAGTAATTGGTATCTAATTTTCTCTTTTAACAGACATCCCCCTACCCAGTTTTTTGGTTTCAAATTCTGTACCATAGAACACCGCACTAGATGTGAAAAGTGAAAAAAAACATTATATTTATAATTATATGGATAAAAACAAAGGATTCTGAATCATTTCAACTAGTTGTGGATTTAGAAGAGCAAAGTTCTAGGTCTCCATCAAGGAGAATAATAGGTTTGGAGTCAGGAGAGATAGGAGATCCTCATATGCCACCCCCCTGCTTCGGAGGGTCTCTGGAGAACCAGGTGGAGGGCAGAGCAATCAAGCACACACTTTTACGGAATGATTTTAGTCTGTTAGATTTTCACTGCTATGAGGCAAGAGCTGTGAAAACCTGTATTTCTAATTGGTATTCATGCTAATACAAGTCTTACAAAACATGAAGTTACTGGTCTAGTCTGTTCTTTAGTTTTTTTGTGCAAGTCAGATTGTTGAACATGTATGATGTTTATTTTTCATTGCAAATTGGCAATCTGACTTAGTTCACAAGAGTAGTAAGATTACTAAAAATAACGAACCGTCCCTTTCACTGAAGTGGGAGTTAGAACTAGTTCAGAGTACAAAAGGAGAAATTCGTTTGTGGGGTTATTTTTGTAATTTCAGTTAGAGACATCCACTATCTCAACTCATGCCACATTACAGAGCAAGTGGTTCCTTTTTTCTTCTTTTAGATCAGTAAGATCCAAAAAATTGGCAAGTCTGGGGTGTACTTGAGGTTCATCTCCTTCCAAAAAGGCATTAAAGCTTGGCAAAATGCAGACCCTCATGATTAAAGGGGAATCAAAATACTTTTTTTACAGTCCTCAATTCAAGCACATAGGATATGGAATATTGATTCATGCTTGCAGTTAGAGGGATTCACCCATAGTCGTAAAAGGTTTTTAATGGATTTAAAAAAACAATTGATATCTCATTAATTTGAATTTTAAATTAGTGGAAGATGATTCTCCAGGTTATGACTACCCAAGCTATAGTGATAGATTTTGATAAACCATACAAGTATGAGATCATTTGCATAGATCAAATTTGTCAGCTGAATTTTACTGACTTGTTTTTGAGCTCTTTAAAAGAGTTCTGATTCGATGCCTGTTCCCAAATGTCATTCAAATTCAAGTTGGCCAGCCAGAACTACAAGATTTTGGTGACTTTAATTTGCAATCTTTTAAATTCAAATTCCTGCCACATGAAATGATTTGGGATAGGAAGAGGAATTCCTAAATTTGTGACACATTTTGAGAAAGGCTTTTTGGCTTGTTAATGATTGTTATGCAAGGCCAAATTCAAGGCTGATCTGCATTTGTGGTGCACAAGAGGAATTACTGAATAATAGACTATTAAAGGATAAATCAAGCATTTTTTTTATCCTAGCAGTGCTTCTGTCCCATATGAGAACATCGGGGGAAATTGCTTTTCACAACTGTTAGGTTGTGCTCTTGCACAGATTCTTTATTAGGGTCTTAAAAGCCTACCCCAAATAGAGTGCTTTGGCTCGTATTGAGATCAGATGCTTGGCAACACACCCACTATTATCAAATATGATTCCAACATATTTGTAGGCAAGAGCTTTCTCTATTGTTTTTTTGCTTAGTAACTAAGGGGCTGATTATGATTACGGTGGGACCAACACCAACAGCCCGTCAGTGGGGGGTCCCACTGCCATCAGAAGCATCTTATCAGCCCACCATATTTCAATGGCGGGCAAATGGTTGGTGGTCGGCAAGACTGACTGCCACGCGTCCGACCTGTTCTTTGGGCCCGCTGGTGCATCAGAGGGGAATTATATCCCTACAACGGTGGTGGTGCCTACCAGGCACCACTGTAGGGATTAAGGTGTCCCTTTCCACCAGCCTTTTCGTGGCAGGTTAACCTGCCATGAAAAGGCAGGCGGAAGGGACATTGGGAGCCCATAGCGACCCCCATTCCCCTCTGGCCCTCTGATGTGGCTACTGGGGGCACCAATGGTGCCCCTACATATCCCTGCAGCTGCCAGGTAGTGCAGGGATATGTCAAGTGTCCCCTTTTTGCATTGCAGCGGATGCTGCAGTCAGCAGCACCCGGTGCAATGCAAAAGATAGGCATAGCGACCGCTGTGGTGGCGGTCGTATCGTAATGCCTCTGTCGGGACCACCGACAACCTGTCAGGCGGTCCTGTTTCCTATAGGGTACGTCCACCACCCATCCTAATCAGCCCTTAGTACCCAGCTTCTTAACTTTTCAACAAGAAATCACCACTTTAGTTTTTTCTAAGTTGACCTCCATTTTGGTATTATTAATGCAAGAGGCTAGTGAAGTTATCTGCCTTTGTAGACCAACTGAAGTTTTGCTTAGAACAATATGCAGTAAGGTTAGGTGTTGGCCTCCTAATTTTGGAGAATATAGTTCTAACTTATCAAAAGATTTGAGGTCCGAAGTAGTCAAGCTAAAGAGAAGAACCTTTTTATGGTGTGCATTTTTGCAGAAAGTGCTTGTGCAGTACCCACTTTTACTTCAACTCAAAGTATTCATGTAAAGCATTTGAACTGCCTGTAACAGTGTAGGTGGTATACCCCACTGACTGAGCTAGGTCCAGAAAATATTCTAAAGACTTTTTCATAGGTAGATTCAAAAATCAGCAAAGAAGGCATAGAGCCGGGTCTGGGTCCTTGGTGTATTTTTGATCAACAGAGAAAGCACAGTGTTCGATGTTACTCGCCCAGGCCAAAACTAGTTTGATCGAAAGGAGCCTGCTGTAGCTGTGAGGCTACGTTTTCTAGGTCCTGAAGCAGAAGGATGGTAAACCATTTAGCCTCCACACCTATCAACACTATGAGGCTATAACTTGCATGGTTTGACTCTGTACCTTTTTTAAAAATTTAGATTAGTGAAATGAGTCACGCCATGAGTCAAGATTGCTTACTATTGTGTGCAATCATTATATTGTGGGTTAAGAACATCTGACCAAAATTGGAGGTTGTATTTGAACAAACCTGCAGGAAGGCTGTTTGGGCCTGCATGCCATCTGAGTGAGTGTTTGTAATACTTTGAACTACTTGCACATTTCTGAAGTTGATAGACCATATATTTAGATTTATAAGGTCCTCTGGCGATATTACATACCACATTTATGTCAACAGCATAGATATGGGGAGAGGATCTAGGTTTCCTCTGATATATTTGCATTTTAGCCTCTAAAAGCCATGTTCAACATTGTTTATAAATGTCCAGAAGACTTTTCTTCTTGCAAATACTGAGCAAAGTTTCCCATTGGAAGAACCTGGGTTATTCGTTGAGGGGTGAGAACCGCACTCAAGCAATAAACACAATCCCTTTCAGGGTGAACTACAAAATCCATTAACCCAGTGCCTAACCCTCTGGTAGCTTGGTGCAAAAGCATTCAGGCTTAACTTAGAGTGCTGCATAAATATTTTACACTTTGCCTCTAACAGTAATAAAGTTTAAAAAACTGAAGAAAAATCCCAAACCAGGTAAGACAATTAAGTGCATTTTAATCAATAAAAAAGACACCAAAACAAAACATCCCAAGAAGTAGAACCAGGGCAATGCATTTTTAAAGTTTCAGGTGAAAAGCGCCCCAAAAAGCAAAAAGCGTCACACATGGTTAGCTGCACGAGCTGGACAAGGTCAAAGTCACAAGTTCAGACCGACCTCAATGGAGCAAGGGTCCGATACAGCAACCAGATTTATCCCAGTGAAGAGTTTACCTTCACAGACAGTTTAAATCTATGCGAGGAGCCTCAGCTGGAGCCTTGTGTTGGCAGGAGCTGCAAGGAGACTGCTGTTTGTTCGCAGAGTAGGTCACCTTTAGAGATTCGCATTGGCGGTAAACGCGGGCACTCTTTACTGATGCAAAGAGTTTGCTTGTGGTCAAGAAAAAGCCCATCCTTTCTAGATTTTCACCTGTAGTTGAGTCCTTGCAGGTTTGAAGTAGGAGAGCCCTTTGATGCAAGCCAAGGGTCTATGACAGAGTGGGGCACTGCTAGAGGCAGCACTTGATCCAGCGGCCTATAGGAAATATGCCATAAGCAACGCTACCCAACTTCACAATACTCACCAAAATTTATTCATAAGCCCATAAACTAACATGACATATTTTGACCAACTGAATCATGTGACCTAATTAACCTATTCACAAAATATATACATTTATATACAACTGCAGTAAAACAAATTCATCACACCTTAACAAACCCTACGATTAATTAAGCCACTATGGCGAAAAGATCTGCTATTAGTAACCTAAACTCATGAAAAAACAAGAACAGCTTGATTTTCAAAGAATGTTTTATTAACTAATATTTAGAAAGTGCATTAGAATCTTTTATTGAAGCATTTTATTAAAGTTTTTGCAAAAAGGTTATGACAGTTTCAAGTAAATTTTTTAAAAGCATAATTCAAATAGAAAATAGTAGTTTGGCATTATTCAAATTCTAAGTTCCTGACTACTCTTGCTATATAAAAGAATAAAAGGTAAAAATCTTTAGGGCCTAAAGAGTCTCTTACATGCTCCAAGAGAAGTCCGTCAGCACGACACTCCCATCTAAAGGTCAGCAAGAAGCAGCAGCCTCCTTCCCGGGGGAAGAGTTTTTATACCTTTCTACGCTAAACTAATCTATGAAAACTTATATTTTTCTGCTCAAGTCAAAAACCAATTGGCTGCCAAGTGACAGGCCATCATGTCATCGCATTTTCTGAACCTTAGTTCCGTCTCTTTCTTAGAGTCCATTGTCCTTTGCTTTTCGAATTGCGAGGCTTCCTCCGGTTGCAACATTATAATAACAGAGTTCATAGCTTCCTCAGCTTGTCTTACTCCTCTACCGGTTCCTGGCCTTGGCCTTGCTTGACTAAAGAACAGTCAGCTCATCACGTTTAATTTTTCATTGCGACAATGACTTTGGCAGGGGATTCGACCACAGAATTTTTCTCAATCACGAATGCACTAGGCCTCAAAAACGCTTTCACGTTAACTAGTATATAAACAAACATAAAAGAATAATCAATGCAAGAAATGAAATTCGTTCTGTTACCCACCCATCATTGCTAATGATTAACCCATTTAGTCTATATTACCTAGCAGAAGCAAACTGATAAAGCAGCATTTATATCTACCATTCTTCATTTAGTCCAGCAGGATTCTCCACATACCTGTATAAAAATAAAAGACACCACGTAGACAAAAGCATACATAAAATAGGCACATGCCATTAATTAAATAACCGCAATTAATAAGACAAATAGACAAACAAACAATGTCAGTTAATTAGTTTTCAAAAACATACTTGCTGCAACATAAAGCACATAATGTTAATCCCTTGTATTTGTGAATGCAACTTTAGTCTAGGTTGATTTAGTAAACACACAACACACATCATCATTAATATTAATAATTAATTATGGAAGTGTAACTTCACGAGCTGAAATGAATGCATTTCTGAAACTCGCTTCATCAACTCCCTCATCTGGTGATTACCAAATCACCACACCACACCCAAAATTTAACAAATTTTATCTAAGATGAACATGATTTGATTTCACTGTGTTAGTATTTCTAAAGTATTCCTCCAGCTCTATCTCTCTCTCCTGTTCCTTTCTAATTTTGTAAATTCTTCTCTTTTCTTTCATGTACTTCTTTCTTTTGTGTAACATGCAACTGATCTTAATCAAAACTATCACAAAAATTATTACAAACAAAGGTGTTAGAATCTTGCCAATAACTGAACCACTAATTTCTTGAAACCAGGTTTTAATAGCCTGAAATCTTTTGGAAAGACGTTCTGAAAAATCATCCTCTTCTAATGGGACTATTTCCGAATGCATCTCTGTGATGTCCTTAATGTACATTTCAATGTTTCTGCTTTCGTCTGGGATATATGTACAGCAATGTTGGACATGCAAAATGCCACAGACTCCTCCCTCTTTTGCTAGGAGTATGTCCAGGGCAAGGCGATTCTGCATCACCATCGATCTAATTGCAATAACCTCAGTATCCACTAATTGGAAACCACCAGCTGTATCAGTTGACAATCTGTCAACTATTGTGGACAATTTTCTGATTCTACCTGCATTCAGGGTAATACCTACTAAAGGTATCACTGCCTCAAAAATGTCTCCCAACATTTCTGAGAAACTTTCTCTTTTGTATCTGTTTACATGATTATTGATTTCAAATGAACCTTCTGCATTTCTGTCAACATGAAAAATCTTTGGAAACACAAGACCAACAAAACACGTCCCATACCAATGGTCCGGGAGATTATAATAGGCTTTGTCTCCGCAGAAAAAATAAATTCCAGGAAAAATTGGGTCTTTGCCACCTTTAAATCCCCAACCCCCCATGATCTGATAAGTGTCTTCACAATTGCTAGCTCCCACAAAATAATTATCAAAAAGTGTTTTATCTCTTCTAATACAAAGCTTGCCACTAATTGGTTTGTCTATGTGAATTGCAACATTATCAAAAGATTTGCCATTAAACTTTTCATCCTCCTTCTGCCAAAACTTGGATTTGGTCTGTTTGACCATCTGATTCCTTTTATAGATTGCCCTTCTCTCCTCAACTAAATTCAGGAAAGTCTTTTCTTCAGCTCTCAATTTGCAGGTTAAATTATTTCTGTAAGCATATTCATAGGTAAGTTCGTTAGTAACTAAAAAGAATTCCCTCATCTGTTCAGCTTGTTTGTGTTTATTTAAAGTCTTCTCAACTTTCAGGTTAGCAAAAATCTCATCATAATTGGAATAGTAATACTCTAAATGACCAGTCTGATAAAATAAGCTAGCTATCACACTGCAAGTCATACCATAAGTAAGAGGAAGCATATTGTATGTCACTCCATCAGAAACAGAAGCAGGTAACTTTACACAAATGTAACAATCTTTGACACCCATAACCTTAACATATTCTCCCAAAAGTCTTGAAAATGTATTGCTAGAAAAATCACCAACAGACCTGTCTTGATGAGCCTCTGGTCTGTGATCAATAACCTTGTTAGCTTTGTCTGTTGCACTATGTTTGTCTTGACTAACCAAAGCCTTGCTTGTCATATTAACCTTGTACATCTCCTTATCGATCCCGAAAGGAAAGATGACAGCCAAAACTAACCAGAGCAGAATTAATATGAGCACACACATCAGAGTCATCTTGCAGCAATTTTTAAAAATGGAACATTTCGAGGTACTACGTTTCAGAACTAAAGGCATTTTTACTAGCCTTGTCACAGAAAAAGAAAACAAAAATTTTAAAATATGTCTAAATGTAAAACCTAAATTTTAAACACCCCCTTTTTAATTTTTTTTTTTTAACGCTCTAACAACTTTTCTTCGACCTTGCGTCACAAGTTATTTTCCAGCTAAACACAATTTCTTCGACCATGTGTCACCTAACACAATTTCTTCAGCCTTATGCCAAAAACAGAAACCTAAATTCTTAACAAATTAGTACTTCAATCATTATCACTGTAGTCCTCAACTTCTTCCTGACTGCTACTATGTATCTCAACTACAGACGGGATAATTATAAGCCCACTCAGGAGACTTATATTTTTGATTTGGCTTTAAAACTCTTTTTGTTTTTCTAGAGACAACTTCTATTTTCTTTCCCACCTCTGCTTTCTTTTCAGGGTCCTCATTCACCTGTTCTTTTGATCTGTTTATCAATCTGTATCTCAGCCCTCCTTTTTCACCTGGCCAGATATCACCTTTTCTTAATATTTTCTTCTTTGGCTCAGTCACATTCGGTTCGTTTCTCCAAGATCTTTTTCTCAGTCTGCCTATTTGAGAATCTTCATCACTTTCTCCAGAGTCGCTGTCAGAAATTTAAATTCTTGACTCAGGTACTTCTCTACTCGGCAGCTCACTCCGTTAGGAACTCTACTTTCACAACTGGTACTTGGCAATTTGTTTTCTTCTTCAATTACCTTCAACTTCCCAGCTTCAGATTTCTTGTTCCTGGTTTCAGAGCTTCTTTTCTGCTTTTCAATACTCTCCTGGTCTTGTTTCTGAACTTGATCAGACTCTTCTGCTTCTTCCGCTTCCTTTTCAGATTCTTCTGCTATTTCACCTTCTAGCAGATTTTCATCATCTTCAAAGTCCACAACAATGACTTCTAAATCTTTTTCAGTAAAATCTCCATTCACAGATGTATTTTCCAGATGTCAACCTTCCTGTCGATCTTCAGAATCTGGATTTTCTTCAGCTTCTTCTTCTGAATCTGAATCATCAGTTGTATCACTCTCTTCATCAGAGTTTTCAGGTGTAGGTATAGGGATAGTATGACTGGGATGAATCCACCTTTTTATACCTCTACACTTTACTGCGTTTGTTGTCACAAGTATCACCTGTCTCGGTTTCTGCCACTTCGGCACCAGACAGTTTCTTCTTCGGTGAACTTTTGTTCTCACCCAATCTCCAGGTCTCAGATCATGCGTTAGCACTTTGTCTCTTGACTGCACTTCAGTTCCCACCTGATTAGACACAGAAGTCACGACGTCAGACAGCTTCCTACAGTATTCCAAAATTGCACTGTCATTAATGCTCAACAGTTTTCCCACTGGTATAAATGATTGTCTCATGACTTTGCCCATGAGTATATCATGTGGACTTAAACCTGTCTTTTTATCTGGTGTACTTCTTAAGGTCATCAAAACAAGTGGAAGAGCATCTGTCCACTTTATACCTGTAGCTAGACACATTTTCCCTATTCTGTTTTTGATCGTTCCATTTATTTGCTCTACAACTCCAGATGCCTCTGGTCTGTATGCACAGTGCAACTTCTGCTCAATGTGTAAGGCTTCACAAATCAATTTCAACAGTCTGTTATCAAAATGACCTCCTCTATCACTCTCAATAGTCACAGGAAATCCGTATCTCGGTATAATTTCTCTCAAAAGTAACTTTCCTACAGTAATTGAATCACTGTGACGTGTGGGGAATGCTTCTACCCACCTGGAAAACAAACAAACAATTACCAAGACATATTGTAGCCTGTTGTGTTTGGGCATCTCAATGAAATCCATCTGTAACCTGGTGAAAGGACCACCCTCCCGTCCTATGGTTCCCGTTCCCCCAACCGTCTTTCTGTTTGGGTTCATTTGCTGACAGATCAAACACCTTTGACAAAGAGATTCTGCAATTGTTCTGAATTTGGTATTAAACCAAGTTTCCTTAAAAAGCCTAATCATTGAATCTCTTCCAATATGGCCTGGACCATGGTACATTCTGGCCATATCAGCAATCATGCAATTTGGTAAAACTATCCTGCCATCTTTGTAAGTCCAAACTCCATCCTCATCCCGCTGCCTACATTCTGCTTTCAACCATGTGTTTTTCTCCTCATCATCAGCTTCATCCTGCAAATCTTTGACTTCCTGCCATGTCTCAACCACTGATGTTAGCATTAATGAATTTGAATCATGTTCATTGACCTTTTCCCGATTAAGTGCAAAATTGTTTCTTGCAAAATATTTTGCAATTTCATCTGCATAAGCATTTCCTTTGGTGATAAAATCTTCACCTTTCTGATGAGCAGCACATTTTACTACTGCAATTTCCTTTGGCAACTGTATGCCATCAATCAATCTTTTGATAAATGTTGCGTTTCTGATTGGTGAACCTGCTGATGTCATGTAGCCTCTCTGAGACCAGAGCTGTCCATAATCATGCACAACTCCATACCCATATTGGCTATCAATTATTATCGTTATTCTCAAGCCTTTTGCTATTTCACATGCACAAATTAAAGCAATCAACTCAGCTACTTGTGCTGAACGAATTCCTTCAAGACATGATGCTTCCACAACATCTGCAACTGTGCAGACTGAGTAAGCTGCTCTTAAAACGCCTCCTTCTGATCTCAGACAGGAACCATCTACAAAGTAGACATGATCTGAAACAGGCAAAGGTACATCTTTAATGTCCTGCCTTGGCTTGGTACAGTATTCCAGAACATCCAAGCATTCATGATCTGCATCATTTTCATTTCCAATTTCAGTTACAGTACCATCAGGCAACAACGTGGAAGGATTTAAATTCACACATCTTGCTATCGAAACATTATCTGATCCCAGAATTATTTTTTCATATTTCGTGAGTCTATTGCTTGTTAGATGCTGTGTTTTACTCCTTGTAAGGAGAATCTCAACTGAATGGGGAACATAGACTTTTACAGGAAATCCCATTATAATTCCTTCACTCTGTTCAAGGCTCACACTAGGTGCTGCAACTGCTTTTAAGCAACCTGGTAATGCTTTTGCAACTGGATCAAATACTGCTGAGAAATAAGCAATAGGTTTTCTCAAATTTCCATGTCTCTGTATTAACACAGACAATGCACATCCCTCCCTTTCACTGCAATACAGCTCACAATCTTTCTCATAATCTGGCATGCCCAGAGCTGGAGCTTCACACAAACTTCTTTTTAATTTTTCAAAAGCTTCCAACTCAGTTTCAGTAAGGACAGTCGGATCTTTTATGTCTGATTTTGTCAATCTCTGCAGTGGTTTCACAATTACTGAAAATCCACTAATCCATTGACGACAGTAACCAACCATTCCCAGAAACATTCTGACTTGCCTTTGTGTTTTTGGAGGTTGCATTCCCTGAATCATTTTAATTCTCTCAATTGTAACCTGTCTGATTCCTTTTGCAATTCTATGACCAAGATATTTTACTTCTTGTTTACAAAACTGCAATTTTGCAGGAGACACTTTATGTCCCTCATCTGCCAAATGATTCAAAAGAGTAATTGTATCTGTAACACAGTTTTCTCTTGTTTTTGCTGCCACTAGAAGGTCGTCAATATACTGTACCAAAGTTGATCGACCTGGTAAATCTAGATCTTCCAAAGATTTCTTTAACAACTCATTAAAGATAGAAGGACTCTCTGTATACCCTTGAGGAATTCTACACCATGCGAGGGTCCTACTCTGGAATCTGAACGCAAAGATTTCCTGGCTCTCTGGATGCAGTGGAACAGTAAAGAACGCATTGCAAAGATCAATGACAGTATACCATTCTGCATCATGTGGAATCTGATAAAGAATGACTGCAGGGTTTGGAACAACTGGACAACAAGGAACAACAATTTGGTTAACCTTTCTCAAATCCTGAACAATCCTATACGTTCCGTTTGGCTTTTTGATCCCCATAATCGGTGAATTACAAGGACTGCTCTCAATTTCTTTCAAAACACCTTGTTTAATGAATTTTTCAATCACAGGAATGACACCCTCAATTGTTTCAGCTTTCATTTTGTACTGTGGAATGTTTGGAAATTCTATTCCTTGCTTTACTGTAATTTTGACTGGGTCCACATGTTTCATCAAACCCATTTAGTTTCCTGTTAAATCCCAAATTTCAGCTTTGACTGTTTCTTTTAATTCATTAGGCACATTTTCTTTATCACATACAGGAAATAGTCCTGCTTCTTCTGCTTCAACCATTAACATTGTTAATCTGTACAGCCCATCTTCCTCCATTGTTTGTAATTCAATTCCTTCTGGTGAGCAATATATTCTGCAATTCATTTTGCACAATATATCCCTCCCCAACAAGTTTACTGCACTGCTGTTGCAAACTACAAATCTGTGTTTGTCTTTAAAATTGCCAATTTCCACTTTAACAGGTTCTGTCAGATCTGTCTTAATTTGCTGATTACTTACACCGACTACTTGGATGGAATCCCCAGAGAGAGGTAGGTTTTCAATTTCCACTGATCTAACAGTAGAACGGGTAGCACCAGTGTCCACAAGAAAAGTGATTTCAACATCATTCACCTTTCCATTTACATATGGACCGGACTGGTCAACCTCAAGAGTGGCTCCAATTACACACTCTTCCTCCTCTCCCGGGCACCGTCAGAAGCAGTCGTCAGATTCACTTTCTTGATTTCCTGTTATCAAAAATTGTCCCGATGCATTTTGCACATTTGGTCTTTGAGCTCTTATTACCTGATCACCTCCGCTGAATCCTGTACTTTGGTTATACCTCTGACCACCCCCGCAGTTTGGAAGAGGAGGCTGTGGAATCTGACTCTGCTGATGTACTAACTGTCGCTGTAGCTGTTGCTGAAGACTCAAGTCATTCAACTGTCGCTGTAGCTGTTCCTGCAGATCTACATCGTTCTGCATCTGTGGATTTAATGTTGCATTTTTAAAATTACTGGGCGGGTTTTTACACTCACGCTTCCAGTGTCCAATTTCGCCGCAATTAAAGCAAGGTAACTTCTGTTTTAATTCCTCAATGTTAACATTAAATTTTGACTTGTTGAAATTATTTTTAAACTTTCCCTGACCCTGATTTTGGTTCTGAACAAAGTTCACATTTTTATTTTCAAGGCTTGCAATTTGATGTTCTGCTACTTTCACCTGAGCCCACATTGCTTTCTCTTTTAATTTCTTTTGCTTTGCTTCCAGCTCATCACTGCAGTATTTTGCCTTTCTCAAAATATCATCAAATGAATTTGATTGCCATCCGACAATATTATTCCTGATCATTTCTCCAAATTCAGGTCTAAGACCATAAACAAATCTGTAAATAAAGTGACTCATGTCCTTTTCATTTAATTTTTCATAGCCACTGTACTGTTTGAAAACCAACAGTATTCTTTTATAGAATGAATGGACTGATTCCTTTGGTTCCTGATTTGTTCTGTCTATTTTTACCCAATCAACTTCTTTTGGTGGAATTTTCTCTTTTAACCAATAAATCACTTTGTCATAAAAATCCATGACCACCGGTGCTGGAGCACCTGTCTCCTTGATACGATCTGGCTCTGACTTGGGCCAACTCACAGCAATTTTACATTCTGTCCAAAGATCTGATGGGACAACTATGTCAAAGAATCCATCTAGATCAGTCCACAGAACTTTCGAAACTTTGATGAATCTGTCCACCTGCCGATACCATTCCACAGGCTTCTCCCTCAGCCGAGGAAAATCATTTGTAAAAAGCAGAATGTCTTGTCTCGACCATCGAACATGAACATATCCACCACCAGCAATTTCCCTCATTGGAAGCTGTCTAGACAGTTTTTCTAACCTTTCGTCTTCCTTCTTTTTGGTCCATTTCACTCTCCATTTACTCAGATCACCTAACCTTTTGATGTACACAATCAGCTCTTTTATGTGCATGATTCTTCCCATTGTGTTAAAGTTTGCAATGTCTTTCTCAGTAAAATCTAATCTGTAATGTTTTCCCAAAATTTTCTGTTTACTCAAATCAAAATCCAACTCTGCAGCTAATTCCTCCAACTGATCATATTTGTTTTTAGTTTTCCACTGAATGCTTTTGCTGATGAACAGAAGTTCATCATCCCGATAATACTTCAAACTGTCAGGACCAATTGTGCCAATTATTAACTCCTCCAAATCTGCTTTTAGTTTTGTCACATCAAGTTTAGAAGTGGACTCTGTCTTTTCTGATGATTCTGTATCTGACTCTGCACCCATTGGTGTTCTGTTTAATGAACCTTCATTAAAAGTTAAATCAGGCATTTTTGTTTTCTCACGATGTACCTCAGTTAATTCCCAATCAAATTTTTCAGCTACTTTCTGAATTTCTGCATTTAATGGAATTGTCAAACCTGGTTCTTTAATTTCTCCTTTATCAAAAACAAGCTGGACAGGACCTGTCACCGCTTCCATTCCCTTTGATAACTGCCGAATTAATTCCTCTTTTGATCGTAAATAATCTGATGTGTTTGCAACTTCCTCATCTCTCCTAGTTTCAATTAAATTTCTTGGAGCTTCTCTTCTCATTGGGGTTTCAGAAAAATTTCTACTCTCATTGTAGACACTAGAATTAGTTCCTGTTTCAAACCTTTCAGGGGTTTCAAAAGATTCAGAATTATTGGGATATAATCTGGATGATTCTTCATTTAATGGAGGTGCACTCGGTGTGGTCCCTGGAGAAACCATCGGAGTGGACCATGAACAAGCTGGTTTTGATGGGGTCTGTTTTTTATTTGTCATATAAATTTCTTCTAGGACTGCATCTTCTGTTTCACTTTCTACAACAGCATTATTTTTCTTTTGAGTATTCTTTTCACCTGGCGTTCCAGAAACCATTTCTCTAATTACATAAAGACCCTCACACATGTTTGCCTGTCTCCACATACGCATTCTATCCTCATGTGTTTCTCGTTTGTAAATCGATGTTTTAGGAGGTCTTATTAAGCCATTTGCTTCCTTCTGAAGCTGAAACATCTCATCCTCCCATTCAACTAATGCTTCAAATTGTGTCGGTCTAGGCTTTGGAACAAGAGCTGTAATTCTTTCTCTTAAGTTTCTCAAAATTCTCATGTTAAATGAATCATCTTCCGGCCAAGCTAAAACTCCATATTTAACAACAAGGGGTGGTGATGGACAGAGTTTCTGAATTAAGCAGAATACTCTCACCCAGTCAAGAGATCAGGGCTAGATCCAACACCGTTTTTTAGCTCACTGCACCATCCCAGTTCAGAACCTGGCTATATGCAAATTAGTCTGTTCCTGTCCCAGTGCATGATGGGAACAGGGCAAACCAAACTACCAAGCCAATTCTTACACTGGGAAGGAAACAAGCTTCCGGGGACCGGTTTCTGGTATTTCAGCCGTCTTCGGCCCGGCTTGCTTGAATCCTGATGGTGCAATGAGCAAGGGACTCACATCTGAGTATACCCTTCCACGCTTAGGGTGGACAAAATATTTAACAACAAGGGGTGGTGATGGACAGAGTTTCTGAATTAAGCAGAATACTCTCACCCAGTCAAGAGATCAGGGCTAGATCCAACACCGTTTTTTAGCTCACTGCACCATCCCAGTTCAGAACCTGGCTATATGCAAATTAGTCTGTTCCTGTCCCAGTGCATGATGGGAACAGGGCAAACCAAACTACCAAGCCAATTCTTACACTGGGAAGGAAACAAGCTTCCGGGGACCGGTTTCTGGCATTTCAGCCGTCGTCGGCCCGGCTTGCTTGAATCCTGATGGTGCAATGAGCAAGGGACTCACATCTGAGTATACCCTTCCACGCTTAGGGTGGACAAAATATTTAACAACAAGGGGTGGTGATGGACAGAGTTTCTGAATTAAGCAGAATACTCTCACCCAGTCAAGAGATCAGGGCTAGATCCAACACCGTTTTTTAGCTCACTGCACCATCCCAGTTCAGAACCTGGCTATATGCAAATTAGTCTGTTCCTGTCCCAGTGCATGATGGGAACAGGGCAAACCAAACTACCAAGCCAATTCTTACACTGGGAAGGAAACAAGCTTCCGGGGACCGGTTTCTGGCATTTCAGCCGTCGTCGGCCCGGCTTGCTTGAATCCTGATGGTGCAATGAGCAAGGGACTCACATCTGAGTATACCCTTCCACGCTTAGGGTGGACAAAATATTTAACAACAAGGGGTGGTGATGGACAGAGTTTCTGAATTAAGCAGAATACTCTCACCCAGTCAAGAGATCAGGGCTAGATCCAACACCGTTTTTTAGCTCACTGCACCATCCCAGTTCAGAACCTGGCTATATGCAAATTAGTCTGTTCCTGTCCCAGTGCATGATGGGAACAGGGCAAACCAAACTACCAAGCCAATTCTTACACTGGGAAGGAAAAAAGCTTCCGGGGACCGGTTTCTGGCATTTCAGCCGTCGTCGGCCCGGCTTGCTTGAATCCTGATGGTGCAATGAGCAAGGGACTCACATCTGAGTATACCCTTCCACGCTTAGGGTGGACAAAATATTTAACAACAAGGGGTGGTGATGGACAGAGATTCTGAATTAAGCAGAATACTCTCACCCAGTCAAGAGATCAGGGCTAGATCCAACACCGTTTTTTAGCTCACTGCACCATCCCAGTTCAGAACCTGGCTATATGCAAATTAGTCTGTTCCTGTCCCAGTGCATGATGGGAACAGGGCAAACCAAACTACCAAGCCAATTCTTACACTGGGAAGGAAACAAGCTTCCGGGGACCGGTTTCTGGCATTTCAGCCGTCGTCGGCCCGGCTTGCTTGAATCCTGATGGTGCAATGAGCAAGGGACTCACATCTGAGCATACCCTTCCACGCTTAGGGTGGACAAAATATTTAACAACAAGGGGTGGTGATGGACGGAGTTTCTGAATTAAGCAGAATACTCTCACCCAGTCAAGAGATCAGGGCTAGATCCAACACCGTTTTTTAGCTCACTGCACCATCCCAGTTAAGAACCTGGCTATATGCAAATTAGTCTGTTCCTGTCCCAGTGCATGATGGGAACAGGGCAAACCAAACTACCAAGCCAATTCTTACACTGGGAAGGAAACAAGCTTCCGGGGACCGGTTTCTGGCATTTCAGCCGTCGTCGGCCCGGCTTGCTTGAATCCTGATGGTGCAATGAGCAAGGGACTCACATCTGAGTATACCCTTCCACGCTTAGGGTGGACAAAATATTTAACAACAAGGGGTGGTGATGGACAGAGTTTCTGAATTAAGCAGAATACTCTCACCCAGTCAAGAGATCAGGGCTAGATCCAACACCGTTTTTTAGCTCACTGCACCATCCCAGTTCAGAACCTGGCTATATGCAAATTAGTCTGTTCCTGTCCCAGTGCATGATGGGAACAGGGCAAACCAAACTACCAAGCCAATTCTTACACTGGGAAGGAAAAAAGCTTCCGGGGACCGGTTTCTGGCATTTCAGCCGTCGTCGGCCCGGCTTGCTTGAATCCTGATGGTGCAATGAGCAAGGGACTCACATCTGAGTATACCCTTCCACGCTTAGGGTGGACAAAATATTTAACAACTAGGGGTGGTGATGGACAGAGATTCTGAATTAAGAAGAATACTCTCACCCAGTCAAGAGATCAGGGCTAGATCCAACACCGTTTTTTAGCTCACTGCACCATCCCAGTTCAGAACCTGGCTATATGCAAATTAGTCTGTTCCTGTCCCAGTGCATGATGGGAACAGGGCAAACCAAACTACCAAGCCAATTCTTACACTGGGAAGGAAACAAGCTTCCGGGGACCGGTTTCTGGCATTTCAGCCGTCGTCGGCCCGGCTTGCTTGAATCCTGATGGTGCAATGAGCAAGGGACTCACATCTGAGTATACCCTTCCACACTTAGGGTGGACAAAATATTTAACAACAAGGGGTGGTGATGGACAGAGTTTCTGAATTAAGCAGAATACTCTCACCCAGTCAAGAGATCAGGGCTAGATCCAACACCGTTTTTTAGCTCACTGCACCATCCCAGTTCAGAACCTGGCTATATGCAAATTAGTCTGTTCCTGTCCCAGTGCATGATGGGAACAGGGCAAACCAAACTACCAAGCCAATTCTTACACTGGGAAAGGAAACAAGCTTCCGGGGACCGGTTTCTGGTATTTCAGCCGTCGTCGGCCCGGCTTGCTTGAATCCTGATGGTGCAATGAGCAAGGGACTCACATCTGAGTATACCCTTCCACGCTTAGGGTGGACAAAATATTTAACAACAAGGGGTGGTGATGGACAGAGATTCTGAATTAAGCAGAATACTCTCACCCAGTCAAGAGATCAGGGCTAGATCCCACACCGTTTTTTAGCTCACTGCACCATCCCAGTTCAGAACCTGGCTATATGCAAATTAGTCTGTTCCTGTCCCAGTGCATGATGGGAACAGGGCAAACCAAACTACCAAGCCAATTCTTACACTGGGAAGGAAACAAGCTTCCGGGGACCGGTTTCTGGCATTTCAGCCGTCGTCGGCCCGGCTTGCTTGAATCCTGATGGTGCAATGAGCAAGGGACTCACATCTGAGTATACCCTTCCACGCTTAGGGTGGACAAAATATTTAACAACAAGGGGTGGTGATGGACAGAGATTCTGAATTAAGCAGAATACTCTCACCCAGTCAAGAGATCAGGGCTAGATCCAACACCGTTTTTTAGCTCACTGCACCATCCCAGTTCAGAACCTGGCTATATGCAAATTAGTCTGTTCCTGTCCCAGTGCATGATGGGAACAGGGCAAACCAAACTACCAAGCCAATTCTTACACTGGGAAGGAAACAAGCTTCCGGGGACCGGTTTCTGGCATTTCAGCCGTCGTCGGCCCGGCTTGCTTGAATTCTGATGGTGCAATGAGCAAGGGACTCACATCTGAGTATACCCTTCCACGCTTAGGGTGGACAAAATATTTAACAACAAGGGGTGGTGATGGACAGAGATTCTGAATTAAGCAGAATACTCTCACCCAGTCAAGAGATCAGGGCTAGATCCAACACCGTTTTTTAGCTCACTGCACCATCCCAGTTCAGAACCTGGCTATATGCAAATTAGTCTGTTCCTGTCCCAGTGCATGATGGGAACAGGGCAAACCAAACTACCAAGCCAATTCTTACACTGGGAAGGAAACAAGCTTCCGGGGACCGGTTTCTGGCATTTCAGCCGTCGTCGGCCCGGCTTGCTTGAATCCTGATGGTGCAATGAGCAAGGGACTCACATCTGAGTATACCCTCCCACGCTTAGGGTGGACAAAAAATTTAACAACAAGGGGTGGTGATGGACAGAGTTTCTGAATTAAGCAGAATACTCTCACCCAGTCAAGAGATCAGGGCTAGATCCAACACCGTTTTTTAGCTCACTGCACCATCCCAGTTCAGAACCTGGCTATATGCAAATTAGTTTGTTCCTGTCCCAGTGCATGATGGGAACAGGGCAAACCAAACTACCAAGCCAATTCTTACACTGGGAAGGAAACAAGCTTCCGGGGACCGGTTTTTGGCATTTCAGCCGTCGTCGGTCCGGCTTGCTTGAATCCTGATGGTGCAATGAGCAAGGGACTCACATCTGAGTATACTCTTCCACGCTTAGGGTGGACAAAATATTTAACAACAAGGGGTGGTGATGGACAGAGTTTCTGAATTAAGCAGAATACTCTCACCCAGTCAAGAGATCAGGGCTAGATCCAACACCGTTTTTTAGCTCACTGCACCATCCCAGTTCAGAACCTGGCTATATGCAAATTAGTCTGTTCCTGTCCCAGTGCATGATGGGAACAGGGCAAACCAAACTACCAAGCCAATTCTTACACTGGGAAGGAAACAAGCTTCCGGGGACCGGTTTCTGGCATTTCAGCCGTCGTCGGCCCGGCTTGCTTGAATCCTGATGGTGCAATGAGCAAGGGACTCACATCTGAGTATACCCTTCCATGCTTAGGGTGGACAAAAAATTTAACAACAAGGGGTGGTGATGGACAGAGTTTCTGAATTAAGCAGAATACTCTCACCCAGTCAAGAGATCAGGGCTAGATCCAACACCGTTTTTTAGCTCACTGCACCATCCCAGTTCAGAACCTGGCTATATGCAAATTAGTCTGTTCCTGTCCCAGTGCATGATGGGAACAGGGCAAACCAAACTACCAAGACAATTCTTACACTGGGAAGGAAAAAAGCTTCCGGGGACCGGTTTCTGGCATTTCAGCCGTCGTCGGCCCGGCTTGCTTGAATCCTGATGGTGCAATGAGCAAGGGACTCACATCTGAGTATACCCTTCCACGCTTAGGGTGGACAAAATATTTAACAACAAGGGGTGGTGATGGACAGAGATTCTGAATTAAGCAGAATACTCTCACCCAGTCAAGAGATCAGGGCTAGATCCAACACCGTTTTTTAGCTCACTGCACCATCCCAGTTCAGAACCTGGCTATATGCAAATTAGTCTGTTCCTGTCCCAGTGCATGATGGGAACAGGGCAAACCAAACTACCAAGCCAATTCTTACACTGGGAAGGAAACAAGCTTCCGGGGACCGGTTTCTGGCATTTCAGCCGTCGTCGGCCCGGCTTGCTTGAATCCTGATGGTGCAATGAGCAAGGGACTCACATCTGAGTATACCCTTCCACGCTTAGGGTGGACAAAATATTTAACAACAAGGGGTGGTGATGGACAGAGTTTCGGAATTAAGCAGAATACTCTCACCCAGTCAAGAGATCAGGGCTAGATCCAACACCGTTTTTTAGCTCACTGCACCATCCCAGTTCAGAACCTGGCTATATGCAAATTAGTCTGTTCCTGTCCCAGTGCATGATGGGAACAGGGCAAACCAAACTACCAAGCCAATTCTTACACTGGGAAGGAAACAAGCTTCCGGGGACCGGTTTCTGGCATTTCAGCCGTCGTCGGCCCGGCTTGCTTGAATCCTGATGGTGCAATGAGCAAGGGACTCACATCTGAGTATACCCTTCCACGCTTAGGGTGGACAAAATATTTAACAACAAGGGGTGGTGATGTACAGAGTTTCTGAATTAAGCAGAATACTCTCACCCAGTCAAGAGATCAGGGCTAGATCCAACACCGTTTTTTAGCTCACTGCACCATCCCAGTTCAGAACCTGGCTATATGCAAATTAGTCTGTTCCTGTCCCAGTGCATGATGGGAACAGGGCTAACCAAACTACCAAGCCAATTCTTACACTGGGAAGGAAAAAAGCTTCCGGGGACCGGTTTCTAGCATTTCAGCCGTCGTCGGCCCGGCTTGCTTGAATCCTGATGGTGCAATGAGCAAGGGACTCACATCTGAGTATACCCTTCCACGCTTAGGGTGGACAAAATATTTAACAACAAGGGGTGGTGATGGACAGAGTTTCTGAATTAAGCAGAATACTCTCACCCAGTCAAGAGATCAGGGCTAGATCCAACACCTTTTTTTGGCTCACTGCACCATCCCAGTTCAGAACCTGGCTATATGTAAATTAGTCTGTTCCTGTCCCAGTGCATGATGGGAACAGGGCAAACCAAACTACCAAGCCAATTCTTACACTGGGAAGGAAACAAGCTTCCGGGGACCGGTTTCTGGCATTTCAGCCGTCGTCGGCCCGGCTTGCTTGAATCCTGATGGTGCAATGAGCAAGGGACTCACATCTGAGTATACCCTTCCACGCTTAGGGTGGACAAAATATTTAACAACAAGGGGTGGTGATGGACAGAGATTCTGAATTAAGCAGAATACTCTCACCCAGTCAAGAGATCAGGGCTAGATCCAACACCGTTTTTTAGCTCACTGCACCATCCCAGTTCAGAACCTGGCTATATGCAAATTAGTCTGTTCCTGTCCCAGTGCATGATGGGAACAGGGCAAACCAAACTACCAAGCCAATTCTTACACTGGGAAGGAAACAAGCTTCCGGGGACCGGTTTCTGGCATTTCAGCCGTCGTCGGCCCGGCTTGCTTGAATCCTGATGGTGCAATGAGCAAGGGACTCACATCTGAGTATACCCTTCCACGCTTAGGGTGGACAAAATATTTAACAACAAGGGGTGGTGATGGACAGAGTTTCGGAATTAAGCAGAATACTCTCACCCAGTCAAGAGATCAGGGCTAGATCCAACACCGTTTTTTAGCTCACTGCACCATCCCAGTTCAGAACCTGGCTATATGCAAATTAGTCTGTTCCTGTCCCAGTGCATGATGGGAACAGGGCAAACCAAACTACCAAGCCAATTCTTACACTGGGAAGGAAACAAGCTTCCGGGGACCGGTTTCTGGCATTTCAGCCGTCGTCGGCCCGGCTTGCTTGAATCCTGATGGTGCAATGAGCAAGGGACTCACATCTGAGTATACCCTTCCACGCTTAGGGTGGACAAAATATTTAACAACAAGGGGTGGTGATGTACAGAGTTTCTGAATTAAGCAGAATACTCTCACCCAGTCAAGAGATCAGGGCTAGATCCAACACCGTTTTTTAGCTCACTGCACCATCCCAGTTCAGAACCTGGCTATATGCAAATTAGTCTGTTCCTGTCCCAGTGCATGATGGGAACAGGGCTAACCAAACTACCAAGCCAATTCTTACACTGGGAAGGAAAAAAGCTTCCGGGGACCGGTTTCTAGCATTTCAGCCGTCGTCGGCCCGGCTTGCTTGAATCCTGATGGTGCAATGAGCAAGGGACTCACATCTGAGTATACCCTTCCACGCTTAGGGTGGACAAAATATTTAACAACAAGGGGTGGTGATGGACAGAGTTTCTGAATTAAGCAGAATACTCTCACCCAGTCAAGAGATCAGGGCTAGATCCAACACCTTTTTTTGGCTCACTGCACCATCCCAGTTCAGAACCTGGCTATATGTAAATTAGTCTGTTCCTGTCCCAGTGCATGATGGGAACAGGGCAAACCAAACTACCAAGCCAATTCTTACACTGGGAAGGAAACAAGCTTCCGGGGACCGGTTTCTGGCATTTCAGCCGTCGTCGGCCCGGCTTGCTTGAATCCTGATGGTGCAATGAGCAAGGGACTCACATCTGAGTATACCCTTCCACGCTTAGGGTGGACAAAATATTTAACAACAAGGGGTGGTGATGGACAGAGATTCTGAATTAAGCAGAATACTCTCACCCAGTCAAGAGATCAGGGCTAGATCCAACACCGTTTTTTAGCTCACTGCACCATCCCAGTTCAGAACCTGGCTATATGCAAATTAGTCTGTTCCTGTCCGAGTGCATGATGGGAACAGGGCAAACCAAACTACCAAGCCAATTCTTACACTGGGAAGGAAACAAGCTTCCGGGGACCGGTTTCTGGCATTTCAGCCGTCGTCGGCCCGGCTTGCTTAAATCCTGATGGTGCAATGAGCAAGGGGCTCACATCTGAGTATACCCTTCCACGCTTAGGGTGGACAAAATATTTAACAACAAGGGGTGGTGATGGACAGAGTTTCTGAATTAAGCAGAATACTCTCACCCAGTCAAGAGATCAGGGCTAGATTCAACGCCGTTTTTTAGCTCACTGCACCATCCCAGTTCAGAACCTGGCTATATGCAAATTAGTCTGTTCCTGTCCCAGTGCATGATGGGAACAGGGCAAACCAAACTACCAAGCCAATTCTTACACTGGGAGGGAAACAAGCTTCCGGGGACCGGTTTCTGGCATTTCAGCCGTCGTCGGCCCGGCTTGCTTGAATTCTGATGGTGCAATGAGCAAGGGACTCACATCTGAGTATACCCTTCCACGCTTAGGGTGGACAAAATATTTAACAACAAGGGGTGGTGATGGACAGAGATTCTGAATTAAGCAGAATACTCTCACCCAGTCAAGAGATCAGGGCTAGATCCAACACTGTTTTTTAGCTCACTGCACCATCCCAGTTCAGAACCTGGCTATATGCAAATTAGTCTGTTCCTGTCCCAGTGCATGATGGGAACAGGGCAAACCAAACTACCAAGCCAATTCTTACACTGGGAAGGAAACAAGCTTCCGGGGACCGGTTTCTGGCATTTCAGCCGTCGTCGGCCCGGCTTGCTTGAATCCTGATGGTGCAATGAGCAAGGGACTCACATCTGAGTATACCCTTCCACGCTTAGGGTGGACAAAATATTTAACAACAAGGGGTGGTGATGGACAGAGATTCTGAATTAAGCAGAATACTCTCACCCAGTCAAGAGATCAGGGCTAGATCCAACACCGTTTTTTAGCTCACTGCACCATCCCAGTTCAGAACCTGGCTATATGCAAATTAGTCTGTTCCTGTCCCAGTGCATGATGGGAACAGGGCAAACCAAACTACCAAGCCAATTCTTACACTGGGAAGGAAACAAGCTTCCGGGGACCGGTTTCTGGCATTTCAGCCGTCGTCGGCCCGGCTTGCTTGAATCCTGATGGTGCAATGAGCAAGGGACTCACATCTGAGTATACCCTTCCACGCTTAGGGTGGACAAAATATTTAACAACAAGGGGTGGTGATGGACAGAGTTTCGGAATTAAGCAGAATACTCTCACCCAGTCAAGAGATCAGGGCTAGATCCAACACCGTTTTTTAGCTCACTGCACCATCCCAGTTCAGAACCTGGCTATATGCAAATTAGTCTGTTCCTGTCCCAGTGCATGATGGGAACAGGGCAAACCAAACTACCAAGCCAATTCTTACACTGGGAAGGAAACAAGCTTCCGGGGACCGGTTTCTGGCATTTCAGCCGTCGTCGGCCCGGCTTGCTTGAATCCTGATGGTGCAATGAGCAAGGGACTCACATCTGAGTATACCCTTCCACGCTTAGGGTGGACAAAATATTTAACAACAAGGGGTGGTGATGTACAGAGTTTCTGAATTAAGCAGAATACTCTCACCCAGTCAAGAGATCAGGGCTAGATCCAACACCGTTTTTTAGCTCACTGCACCATCCCAGTTCAGAACCTGGCTATATGCAAATTAGTCTGTTCCTGTCCCAGTGCATGATGGGAACAGGGCTAACCAAACTACCAAGCCAATTCTTACACTGGGAAGGAAAAAAGCTTCCGGGGACCGGTTTCTAGCATTTCAGCCGTCGTCGGCCCGGCTTGCTTGAATCCTGATGGTGCAATGAGCAAGGGACTCACATCTGAGTATACCCTTCCACGCTTAGGGTGGACAAAATATTTAACAACAAGGGGTGGTGATGGACAGAAATTCTGAATTAAGCAGAATACTCTCACCCAGTCAAGAGATCAGGGCTAGATCCAACACCGTTTTTTAGCTCACTGCACCATCCCAGTTCAGAACCTGGCTATATGCAAATTAGTCTGTTCCTGTCCCAGTGCATGATGGGAACAGGGCAAACCAAACTACCAAGCCAATTCTTACACTGGGAAGGAAACAAGCTCCCGGGGACCGGTTTCTGGCATTTCAGCCGTCGTCGTCCCGGCTGGCTTGAATCCTGATGGTGCAATGAGCAAGGGACTCACATCTGAGTATACCCTTCCACGCTTAGGGTGGACAAAATATTTAACAACAAGGGGTGGTGATGGACAGAGTTTCTGAATTAAGCAGAATACTCTCACCCAGTCAAGAGATCAGGGCTAGATCCAACACCGTTTTTTGGCTCACTGCACCATCCCAGTTCAGAACCTGGCTATATGTAAATTAGTCTGTTCCTGTCCCAGTGCATGATGGGAACAGGGCAAACCAAACTACCAAGCCAATTCTTACACTGGGAAGGAAACAAGCTTCCGGGGACCGGTTTCTGGCATTTCAGCCGTCGTCGGCCCGGCTTGCTTGAATCCTGATGGTGCAATGAGCAAGGGACTCACATCTGAGTATACCCTTCCACGCTTAGGGTGGACAAAATATTTAACAACAAGGGGTGGTGATGGACAGAGATTCTGAATTAAGCAGAATACTCTCACCCAGTCAAGAGATCAGGGCTAGATCCAACACCGTTTTTTAGCTCACTGCACCATCCCAGTTCAGAACCTGGCTATATGCAAATTAGTCTGTTCCTGTCCGAGTGCATGATGGGAACAGGGCAAACCAAACTACCAAGCCAATTCTTACACTGGGAAGGAAACAAGCTTCCGGGGACCGGTTTCTGGCATTTCAGCCGTCGTCGGCCGGCTTGCTTAAATCCTGATGGTGCAATGAGCAAGGGACTCACATCTGAGTATACCCTTCCACGCTTAGGGTGGACAAAATATTTAACAACAAGGGGTGGTGATGGACAGAGTTTCTGAATTAAGCAGAATACTCTCACCCAGTCAAGAGATCAGGGCTAGATTCAACGCCGTTTTTTAGCTCACTGCACCATCCCAGTTCAGAACCTGGCTATATGCAAATTAGTCTGTTCCTGTCCCAGTGCATGATGGGAACAGGGCAAACCAAACTACCAAGCCAATTCTTACACTGGGAGGGAAACAAGCTTCCGGGGACGGGTTTCTGGCATTTCAGCCGTCGTCGGCCCGGCTTGCTTGAATTCTGATGGTGCAATGAGCAAGGGACTCACATCTGAGTATACCCTTCCACGCTTAGGGTGGACAAAATATTTAACAACAAGGGGTGGTGATGGACAGAGATTCTGAATTAAGCAGAATACTCTCACCCAGTCAAGAGATCAGGGCTAGATCCAACACTGTTTTTTAGCTCACTGCACCATCCCAGTTCAGAACCTGGCTATATGCAAATTAGTCTGTTCCTGTCCCAGTGCATGATGGGAACAGGGCAAACCAAACTACCAAGCCAATTCTTACACTGGGAAGGAAACAAGCTTCCGGGGACCGGTTTCTGGCATTTCAGCCGTCGTCGGCCCGGCTTGCTTGAATCCTGATGGTGCAATGAGCAAGGGACTCACATCTGAGTATACCCTTCCACGCTTAGGGTGGACAAAATATTTAACAACAAGGGGTGGTGATGGACAGAGATTCTGAATTAAGCAGAATACTCTCACCCAGTCAAGAGATCAGGGCTAGATCCAACACCGTTTTTTAGCTCACTGCACCATCCCAGTTCAGAACCTGGCTATGTGCAAATTAGTCTGTTCCTGTCCCAGTGCATGATGGGAACAGGGCAAACCAAACTACCAAGCCAATTCTTACACTGGGAAGGAAACAAGCTTCCGGGGACCGGTTTCTGGCATTTCAGCCGTCGTCGGCCCAGCTTTCTTGAATCCTGATGGTGCAATGAGCAAGGGACTCACATCTGAGTATACCCTCCCACGCTTAGGGTGGACAAAATATTTAACAACAAGGGGTGGTGATGGACAGAGTTTCTGAATTAAGCAGAATACTCTCACCCAGTCAAGAGATCAGGGCTAGATCCAACACCGTTTTGTAGCTCACTGCACCATCCCAGTTCAGAACCTTTCTGGTGAAGAATTGGCTTGGTAGTTTGGTCTGCCCTGTTCCCATCATGCACTGGGCCAGGGACAGACTAATTTGCATATAGCCAGGTTCTGAGCTGGGATGGGGCAGTGAGCTAAATAACGGTGATGGATCAAGCCCTGATCTTTGGACTGGGTAAGAGTGGTCTGCTTAATTCAGACACTCTGTTCATCACCACCCCCTTTTCTGAATCGTTTTTGGCCACTATAGGTGTGGCAGGGTATACTCAGACATGAGTCCCTTGCTCACTGCTCCATCAGGATTCAAGCAAGCCGGGCCGATGACGCCTGAAATGGCAGAAACCGGTCCCCGGAAGCTTGTCTCCTTTCTGGTGAAGAATTGGCTTGGTAGTTTGGTCTGCCCTGTTCCCATGATGCACTGGGCCAGGGACAGACTAATTTGCATATAGCCAGGTTCTGAGCTGGGATGGGGCAGTGAGCTAAATAACGGTGATGGATCAAGCCCTGATCTTTGGACTGGGTAAGAGTGGTCTGCTTAATTCAGACACTCTGTTCATCACCACCCCCTTTTCTGAATCGTTTTTGGCCACTATAGTTGTGGCAGGGTATACTCAGACATGAGTCCCTTGCTCACTGCTCCATCAGGATTCAAGCAAGCCGGGCCGATGACGCCTGAAATGTCAGAAACCGGTCCCCGGAAGCTTGTCTCCTTTCTGGTGAAGAATTGGCTTGGTAGTTTGGTCTGCCCTGTTCCCATGATGCACTGGGCCAGTGACAGACTAATTTGCATATAGCCAGGTTCTGAGCTGGGATGGGGCAGTGAGCTAAATAACGGTGATGGATCAAGCCCTGATCTTTGGACTGGGTAAGAGTGGTCTGCTTAATTCAGACACTCTGTTCATCACCACCCCCTTTTCTGAATCGTTTTTGGCCACTATAGGTGTGGCAGGGTATACTCAGACATGAGTCCCTTGCTCACTGCTCCATCAGGATTCAAGCAAGCCGGGCCGATGACGCCTCAAATGGCAGAAACCGGTCCCCGGAAGCTTGTCTCCTTTCTGGTGAAGAATTGGCTTGGTAGTTTGGTCTGCCCTGTTCCCATGATGCACTGGGCCAGGGACAGACTAATTTGCATATAGCCAGGTTCTGAGCTGGGATGGGGCAGTGAGCTAAATAACGGTGATGGATCAAGCCCTGATCTTTGGACTGGGTAAGAGTGGTCTGCTTAATTCAGACACTCTGTTTATCACCACCCCCTTTTCTGAAGCTAAAACTCCGTCATCTTTGGTGAAATATTTCCAAACATCAAACCAAAGGCAGGTGTGATAACCATATTCACCTTCCATATACGCTGCAGGTGTTTTGTATTTATGGAGTAATTTTCCACCTCGCGTTTCAATTTTCTTATCGGGTGAAATAAAAATTTTCAATTTCTGAAACATCATAAGCCTTTTGTCTACCTTTTTGTAAAAATAACTCATTTTTAAATCAAATTCGCTTATTTGAAATGTTCGTAAACACTTCCTGTATGGTCCGCAAATCCAGCAAATCCGTGCGCGAAACACACCAAAAGACCAATGAGGTTCGAGCTACGTCACCACCTTGCTCAACCAATAAGAACAGAGCTTTCCCCAAAAGCCAATCAGCGTCTAGCTCGTCAAAGTCACGTGAGCCAATCAGAGTACAAGCTGTGACGTATGTTACCCAATCACAGCGCGGACGTGTGACGTACACAGCCGCTGCGGTTTCTCGCGTCTCACTCGCAGCGCTCACCCCTCCTTTACAAAAACTTTTCACAGCGCCATTTTAAGAACACTTTTTTAATGAAAACTCAATTAATAATGACAAAAAGAACAAACCATTTGTCTGCTTCTCTAAATTAAAGTGACAGTTTTTACAGACATGCAAGAATTCTTTGCGTGGAATAGACGACGCTACTCTCACAGAATATACATTCGTCGATAAAGTAAACTTTTACCCTACCCTTCAAACAGGTAATAACAAACTCATTTCCCTCTAAATGCACATAAAGTAGCAATTCAAAGTTTTAACTCGAACGTAATTACAAAATCATTTACGCACTTTCAAACGGAAAATTACCCTAACTACATGCACGCGAAAATCCTGGCAGGACTTTAACCAGCCATAGAAATCCAGAATCGTTAGCAAAATAAACGACGTTATCCTACCCTTCACACAAGCTCGAATATATTCTATTACTCTTTTCACAGTGAGTTTTAAAACGGGCTCTCTGTCCCTATACTCAAATCCAAAATTCCATAGATAATCCTCACTATACATACACTCAATCTAGCACTCCTAAATCCCTAACACGTGTTGTACGACCACAACACTTGTGATGTAAAGTAATACCACTATTCTGAAACAGATCAAATGCACTGTGTAACTTCACTTCTCGTCACACCACTCTGTACCGGTACAACTAGGATTTTTCACATTGCAGGAAAAAACCTTTCGACTACACGTAACCCGAAGTGAACGAACTCAACATATGTTAAACATCGATCCTATGTAGCTACCATATAGCATGTTGGTTACCATAGCAACCATATAATAATAATCCACATTTGTAAAACGCACAATCACCCGTAAGGGTCTCTAGGCGCTGGGGGCCGTCGGGAAGATTAAGCGAGCTATTGCCCAGAGTCACATGGTGCTGGGCTAACCTGCCGCCGGAGCCGGGGATCGAACCCTGATCCCCAGATTCCAGCGTCAGTCGCCCTGGCCGCGGCGCCACACCTCTCCCACATATCTCTGCTACCAGGAAATTATTCCAGCGGCCTATAGGAAATATGCCATAAGCAACGCTACCCAACTTCACAATACTCACCAAAATGTATTCATAAGCCCATAAACTAACATGACATATTTTGACCAACTGAATCAGGTGACCTAATTTGCCTATTAACAAAATATATGCATTTATATACAACTGCAGTAAAACAAATTCATCACACCTTAACAAACCCTACGTTTAATTAAGCCACTATGGCGAAAAGATCTGCTATTAGTAACCTAAACTCATGAAAAAACAAGACCAGCTTGATTTTCAAAGAATGTTTTATTAACTAATATTTAGAAAGTGCATTATTATTATTATTTTTATTAAAGTCTTTGCAAAAAGGTTATGACAGTTTCAAGTAAATTTTTTAAAAGCATAATTCAAATAGAAAATAGTAGTTTGGCATTATTGAAATTCTAAGTTCCTGACTACTCTTGCTATATAAAAGAATAAAAGGTAAAAAATCTTTAGGGCCTAAAGAGTCTCTTACGTGCTCCAAGAGAAGTCCGTCAGCACGACACTCCCATCTAAAGGTCAGCAAGAAGCAGCAGCCTCTTCCCCGGGGGAAGAGTTTTTATACCTTTCTACGCTAAACTAATCTATGAAAACTTTATAAAAAATATTTTTCTGCTCAAGTCGAAAACCGATTGGCTGTCAAGTGACAGGCCATCATGTCATCGCATTTTCTGAACCTTAGTTCCGTCTCTTTCTTAGAGTCCATTGTCCTTTGCTTTTCGAATTGCAAGGCTTCCTCCAGTTTGCAACATTATAATAACAGAGTTAATAGCTTCCTCAGCTTGTCATACTCCTCTGCCGGTTCCTGTCGTTGGCCTTGCTTGACTAAAGAACAGTCAGCTCATCACGTTTCATTTTTCATTGCGACAATGACTTTGGCAGGGGATTCGACCACATTTGGACTCTTGCTTATCTCCGAGTAGAATTTTTCTCAATCACGAATGCACTAGGCCTCAAAAACGCTTTCACGTTAACTAGTATATAAACAAACATAAAAGAATAATTAATGCAAGAAATGAAATTCGTTCTGTTACCCACCCATCATTGCTAATGATTAACCCATTTAGTCTATATTACCTAGCAGAAGTAAACAAATAAAGCAGCATTTGTATCTACCATTCTTCATTTAGTCCAGCAGGATTCTCCGCATACCTGTATAAAAATAAAAGACACCACGTAGACAAAAGCATACATAAAATAGGCACATGCCATTAATTAAATAGCCGCAATTAATAAGACAAATAGACAAACAAACAAGGTCAGTTAATTAGTTTTCAAAAACATACTTGCTGCAACATAAAGCACATAATGTTAATCCCGTGTATTTGTGAATACAACTTTAGTCTAGGTTGATTTAGTAAACACACAACACACATCATCATTAATATTATTAATTAATTATGGAGGTGTAACTTCACGAGCTGAAATGAATGCATTTCTGAAACTCGCTTCATCACACTCACTTCAGCAGAGACCAACAGGGCTGAGGCAGGTTAAGTTGGTTTTGATCAGCTAGGCAGTTTCAGTGAATGCCCCTGGAAGCTTTTTGTGCCTCTGTAGCTCACACAGGAGGTCAGCCAACTGATCCTTGGAGTCCATTTTGTTGCTCCTGGGTTCAAGACAAGAAGGTTCAGTCTTCTTTCAGACAGCAGGGTAGTCAATTCAATAAGACTTTATTTCGGATATATTTCAATCCATAAAAGCACAAAACTTCAATAAACACTTCATGGTTAAAATCACAATTTCTAAAAGACAGATAATACATGTTACATTAATGAGTAAGTAGGCAAAATCATAATTAAAGTGCAAATAGTACAGAATTTACAACAAAATGCATAAATTCATCATCCTTCAGAGGTATATAAATCACTCGTCTAGGCACTTTCTTATTTTAACAGTTAATTTTAAGAATTCCATCACCTGAAGAACACTATCACTGTGCAAGAGCTGTAAGTACCTAAGTGCAGGTCTTATTTGATTAAAATTTAGTTTCTTTAAAAGGGTAACAAGATAGCGTTTTCGAGGGTAATCATAAAACCTACATAAAAATATAAAATGCAGCATATCCTGTGGAGACTTCCCGTCGCAGCCACAGGGCGCAGCAATTTTATTAAAAATGTCCGACTTAGGTCTAATTAAAAGGTGATGAAAAATATTAAACCTGAACCTCGTCAGCAGAAATTTTTCATGAGAAGTAAAGGAGCATGTTAGGTATAGTTCCATAGTATCACAAGTTTTTAGCATGGCATATTTCCTAACATTAGGTTTCATAAGCTCAACCTCTTCTCTTTGGGCCCTTCTGTCCATATAAAAAGCCCGCTTAATTGCTGCCACATCACCCTTTAGTATCTCACTTGATCCAGCGGCCTATAGGAAATATATCATAAACAACACTACCTAACTCTATAACCTACTTCATAATACACCACTCTAACTCATGGACCCATTAACCAAATATGACATATTTTGGCCTACTGAATCAGGTGGTCAAACTAAACCTATCTACACCTTATTTACAAATTATATACACCTATATACATCCATGGTAGATGATGACAACATATGAACAAATCCTAACTATTTAAATGACCACCATGGCGATGACATCTAGCTAATAGTAACCTGCGCTTCTGAATAACCAAGACCAGCTTGAGTTCAAAAGTAAGATTTTATTATCTAATTGTAAATATTCAAAATATAGTTTCATAAATGTAATTTTATTAGCATTATAGCAAGCATGTTCGAAAAGTATCATGAGAAAATACAGTTTAAGCAAGGAAATATAAGTTTAGCAGTTCTAAATCCTAAGTCCCTAGCTAAGCTAAAATAAATTGGAAATAAAGTAAAGTTCTTTGAGGATTCTTACGTGCTCCACGCAAAGTCCAGCAGCACGACACCCTCATCCGAAAGTCAGAAAGCAGCAGCCAGCCCATCCCTAGGGGCATGGACTTTTTATACCTTTCTATGCTAGCTAATCTAAGTAAAGGAAAATTTTCTGCAAAAGTCGATGTCCTATTGGTCCAAGAGTGACAAGTGACATGTCACCCACATTTCAAAACTTCCATTAATTCATATTCTTTAGGACCATTGTCTTTCTTGTACGTGTTCCAAAGCTTCCTTAGTATGCAACAATTTTAGGCAACAGTTCTCACTGACTCCATTCCACTTCCGCGGATGCCAAGTTAACAAAATTGTTCTTTTCTACCGGTTTCTGACCTTGGCCACGTCCGACAGAATGATGACAACACATCAGCTTTTGTTCAGTGAATGCGACTTTGACGAACACTTTTTCAAAATGGACATCTCGTGCTCCTTGCAGAAGTAAAATTCATCTTTTAGCAAACTCGAGCAAACTAGGCCCAAAAGCAGGCAACTTATTTTTCTAGTATAAAACAAACACAAGAAAAGTATTAATGTAAGAAATGTCATTTATTCTGTATCCACCCTTCATTTACTAACTGATTAACCCACCCAATTAGTCTAATGTTACCTAGCACGAAGCAAACAGATAAAGCAGCATTTTATATCTACCAGTCATCATGAATCCATGAAACCTTATGTGCACCTAGAATAGTAGAAATGACACCACATAGACAAGGTAAGCAAAATAAGCACATGCCACTTTAAATTTGCTGCAGTTAGTAATGACAAAACGAAAACGACAAATTAATTTGTTATTCTTACATGAACAAAAGATGCAACAATTATGCACATTTATGAGCACACGTGTTACCATCCCCATGTATAAAGTTTAATCTAGGTTGTGTTAGCAAAACACATTCACGAATCATTAATATTATTATTTCTGTTATAGAAATGTGACTTCACGAGTTTAAACAGATTTCTGTTTTCTATCTCGCTCCATCAACTCCCTCATCTGGTGATTAACAAATCACCACACCACCACCCAAAATTTGGAAATTTAGACTTTCTGGAAAATGATTCAAATTCATCTGTGTCAGTATTTCTAAAAACCTGTTTCTGCAAAATCCTTGCAATTGTCATAACGAGCTCTGTGTAATTCTTGTAACTCAATCTCCCTTTCTTCTTCTTTTTTGAGTTTATAAATTCTTCTCTTTTCCTTCATTTGTTTCTTTCTCTTGTGCAACAAACAACCAATTTTTGTCAAAATGAAAATGAATATTATCACAATCAAAGGTGCCAAAATCTTGCCAAGAACTGAACTTCCAATGTCATGGAACCAGTTTTTAATTGATTGAAATCTTTTTGAAAGTCTTTCTGTAAAATCTTCTTCTTCTAATGGAATTATCTCTGAATGCATCTCTGTGATATTTTTAATGTACATCTCAATGTTCTTACTTTCGTCAGGGATATATGTGCAACAATGTTGCACATGCAAAATGCCGCAGACTCCTCCCTCTTTTGCTAGGAGTATGTCTAAAGCAAGGCGATCTTGAATCACCATAGATCTGATTGCAATGACTTCGACATTCACTAATTGGAAACCATCAGCAGTATCTGTTGACAATCTGTCAACAATTGTGGATAATTTTCTGATTCTTCCTGCGTTCAGGGTTATACCTACAAAAGGTATCACTGCTTGAAAAATATCTCCCAAAACCTCTGTGAAAGTTTCTCTTTTAACCCTATTTACATAATTATGAATTTTGAACAATCCTTCCGAATCTCTGTCAACATGGAACATTTTAGGGAAAACAATCCCAACATAACAAGTTCCATACCAATGGTCAGGAAGGTTGTAGTAAGCCTTGTCACCACAAACAAAATAAATCCCAGGGAAAATTGGATCTTTTCCACCTTTGAATCCCCAACCTCCCATGATCTGATAAGTATCTTCACAATTACTTGCACCCACAAAATAGTTATCAAAAAGTGTATTGTCTCTCTTAATGCAAAGCTTACCACTAATTGGTTTGTCTATGTGAATTGCAACATTTTCAAGCATTTTGCCATTAAGCTTCTCATCCTCTTTCTGCCAGAACCTGGACTTAGTCTGCTTGACTATTTCATTTCTCTTGTAAATTGCTCTCCTCTCTTCAACCAGGTTCAAAAACTTTTTTCCTTCAGCACTTAGTTTACAGGTTAAATTGTTCTTGTAAGCATACTCATAGGTGAGTTCATTAGTAACAAGGAAAAATTCCCTCATCTGTTTCGCTTTCTTATGCTTATTCAAAGCACCCTCAATTTTTAAATTGGCGAAAATTTCATCAAAATCTGAATAATAGTATTCTAAACGTCCAGTTTGATAGAACAAGCTAGCTAACACACTGCATGTCACACCATATGTAAGAGGAAGCATATTGTATGTCACTCCCTCAGAAACAGAAGCAGGTAACTTGACGCAGACATAACAATCTTTTGCATCCATTACCTTGACATATTCACTCAAAAGCTTTGTGAATGTATTGCTTGAAAAATCACTAATAGATTTGTCCTGATGAATGTTAGGTTGATGATCAATAACTTTGCCTGTTGCACTATGTTTGTTTTGACTAACTGAAGCTTTGCTTGTCATGTTAACTTTATGAAAATCTTTGTTAAACTCAAATGGAATAATAACAGCTAAAACTACCCAGAGCAGAATTAAAATGAGCAAACACACCAGAGTCATCTTACAGCATCTCTTAAAAATGGAACACCTTGAAGTATTCTGTTCCATCACATAAGGCATCTTTGATTAGTTTTGCCTTAAAAGTAAACAAAAACTTTTTTAAAAATGAAATGATTAATTATTTACACCCCCCTTTAAAATATTTTTTTTTTCATTTTTTTTTCAAACCCTAACAGTATTTCTTCGACCTTATGTCACAAGTAAGTCTTCCTCAACTAAACAACTTTTCTTCGACCTTGTGTCACCTAACAAGATTTCTTCAGCCTTTTGCCAAAAATTAAAAACCCAAAAATCCAATTAAAAATTCTGTACTTCAATCATTGTCACTAATTTCTTCAATTTCTTCTTCTTGACTACTATCGTAAATGTCAATGACAGGTGGAATTACTAGATAAGTCCACTCAGGTGATTTATATTTCTGATTTGGCCTTATAATCCTCTTTCCTTTTCTTGTCACTACTTCGATTTTTCTTCCAACTCCAACTTCCTTTTCAGAACCTTTTTGACTACTGATTTCTTCCACCTGCTCCTTCGGTTTTTTGATCAACCTGACTCTCAATCTTCCACCAGGCCAGTAATCTGCTTTTCTCACAAATTTTCTCTTTGGTTCTGAAGCATTTGTCTCCGACTTCCAAGATCTTTTCTTTGCACTTCCACTTTCACCATCCACATCACTTTCTTCAGTTTCGCAGTCTGAAACTTCGATTATCGACTCAGGAACTTCTCTATTCGGCAGTTTCACTCCTTCAGGAACTATACTTTGTCTTCCATCACTGGTACTCGGTAATTCGTCTTCCTCCTCCTCTTCAATCACCTTCAACTTCCCAGATACTGGAAATCTGTTCCCTACTCCAGAGCTTAACTTCTGCTTTTCGATACTCCCCTGGTCAGAAATTTCTTTTGGTTCTGCTTCTCTGTCTTCAATGGAATTCACTCCATTAATCTCCTTAACTGAATTCTCAGTTGTTTTTCCTTTCAATAGATTCTCTTCTTCACCAGAATCTATTTCAATAATTTCAAGATCTTTCTTTGTCAGTTCTCCATTCACAGGCACTTGTTCCAGACGTCGACCTCCCTGTCGATCTTCAGAATCTGGATTTGTTTCACCTTCTACTTCAGAATCAGAATCATCTGTAGTATCACTTTCAACATCAGAACTATCAGGAGTTGGTACTGGAATAGTGTGACTAGGATGAATCCACCGTTTCAATCCTCTGCATTTCACAGCATTTGTAGTGACCAGAATTATTTGTCTAGGTTTCTGCCACCTAGGAGCCAGACAATTTCTTCTCCGATGTACTTTTGTTCTGACCCAATCACCAGGTCTCAAATCATGTGTTAGAACGTTCTCATTTGATTGTGCTTCAATTCCCACCTGATTAGACACAGAAGTCACTATGTCAGATAACCTTTTACAGTAATCCAAAATAGCACTGTCATTTATGCTCAACAATTTGCCTACAGGTACAAAAGCCTGCCTCATGACTCTTCCCATCAGTATTTCATGAGGACACAAACCTGTCTTTTTATCAGGTGTACTTCTCAATGACATCAAAACAAGTGGAAGAGCATCAGTCCACTTTACACCTGTTTCCAAACACATTTTTCCAATTCTGTTTTTAATTGTCCCATTAATTTGTTCAACCACCCCAGATGCCTCTGGTCTGTATGCACAATGTATTTTCTGCTCAATGCTTAATGCCTCACATATCAGCTTCATCAGTTTGTTATCAAAATGGCTTCCTCCATCACTCTCAATAGTGACTGGAAAACCGTACCTTGGGATGATTTCTCTGAGTAACAATTTTGCCACTGTAATTGAATCACAATGTCGTGTAGGAAATGCTTCCACCCATCTTGAAAACAAACACACAATCACAAGAACATATTTCAAACAATTGTGTAGGGGCATTTCAATGAAATCCATCTGCAACCTGGTAAAGGGACCACCCTCTCGACCAATTACTCCTGTACCCACCACTGATTTCCTATTTGGGTTCATTTGTTGGCATGACAAACACCTTTGACAAAAAGACTCTGCAATCGTTCTGAATTTAGTATTGAACCAAGTCTCTCGGAAAAGTCTGATCATAGAATCTCTTCCAAGGTGAGCTGGGCCATGATACAATCTGGCCATATCAGCAATCAAACAATTTGGTAAGACTACTCTGCCATCTTTATAGACCCACACTCCATCCTCATCACGTGGTCTACAATCTGATCTTAACCATAGATCTTTTTCATCATCATCTGCTTCATTTTGTAAATCCCTAATCTCCTGCCATGTCTCTACAACAGTTGTTAGCATTAATGAATTTGAATCAGTTTCTTTACTTTTTTCCCGATTGTATGCACAACATTTTCTTGCGCAGTACTTCGCCGTCTCATCTGCATAGGCATTGCCTTTTGAGATATAATCCACTCCTTTTGTGTGTGCAGCACACTTTACAATTGCGATCTCTTTCGGCAACTGTATGGCTTCAATTAATCTTTTGATGAAAACTGCATTTTTAATTGGTGACCCTGCTGAAGTTAAATAACCTCTCTGAGACCAAAGCTGTCCATAATCATGCACAACTCCATACCCATACTGACTATCAGTAATGATGGTAACTCTTATGTCCTTTGACACTTCACAAGCACGAATCAAAGCAATCAATTCAGCCACCTGTGCTGAACGAATTCCTTCAAGACATGATGCTTCTTTAACATCTGCAACTGTACAGACTGAGTATGATGCTTTCAAAACACCTCCCTCTGTCCTCAGACAGGAGCCATCCACAAAGTAGATAACATCTGATTCAGGCAAAGGTACATCTTTAATGTCCTGCCTTGGTTTGGTGCAAAATTCCATGACATCCAAACACTCATGTTCCACTTCATTTTCATCAACAATTTCTGAATCAGGCAGCAATGTAGAAGGATTCAGATTCAAGCATCTTGAAATGGAAACATTATCTGCTCCTAGTATGATTTTCTCATACTTAGTCAATCTGCTGCTTGGTAAATGCTGAGTTTTACCTCTTGTCAGTAATATTTCAACCGAATGAGGTACAAAAACCTTCACAGGAAATCCCATAATGATTCCTTCACTCTGCTCAAGACTGACACTTGTAGCCGCAACTGCTTTCAAACATCCTGGTAATGCTTTTGCAATGGGATCAAGAACTGCAGAGAAGTATGCAATGGGTTTCTTTAGATTCCCATGTCTCTGAATTAACACAGACAATGCACATCCTTCTCTCTCACTGCAATACAGTTCAAAATCTTTCTCATAATTCGGCATGCCCAAAGCAGGAGCTTGACATAAGCTCTTTTTCAGGTTCTCAAAAGATTCCATCTCAGCTTCATTGAGAGTAATTGGATCTTTCACATCAGACCTTGTCAGTCTCTGAAGTGGTTTCGCAATTACCGAAAATCCACTTATCCATTGCCGACAGTAGCCAACCATTCCCAAAAACATTCTAACCTGTCTCTGTGTTCTTGGAGGTTGCATTGCTTGAATCATTTTTATTCTCTCAACTGTCACCTGTCTTTTTCCCTTTGCAATTCTGTGACCAAGATATTTCACTTCTTGTTTGCAAAACTGTAACTTTGCTGGAGACACTTTATGTCCCTCATCTGCAAGATGATTCAAAAGTATAATTGTGTCTGTCTCACAATTTTCTCTCGTTTTAGCAGCTATCAACAAATCGTCGATATACTGCACCAACGTAGACCTGCCAGGTAAGTCTAAATTCTCCAAAGATCTTTTTAACAACTCATTAAAGATTGAAGGACTTTCTGTATACCCTTGAGGGATTCTACACCATGCGAGGGTCCTACTCTGGAATCTGAAAGCGAAAATTTCCTGACTCTCTGGATGTAAAGGAACAGTAAAGAATGCATTGCAAAGATCAATGACAGTGTACCATTCCGCATCATGTGGAATCTGATACAAAATAACTGCTGGATTTGGAACCACAGGGCAACATGGAACAACAATCTGGTTAATCTTTCTCAAATCTTGAACTATCCTGTACGTTCCATTCGATTTCTTAATTCCCATGATCGGTGAATTACATGGGCTACTCTCAATTTCTTTTAAAACACCTTGTTTAATAAATTTTTCAATCACAGGTATGACTCCCTCAATTGTTTCTGCTTTCATCTTGTACTGTGGGATATTAGGAAATTCTATTCCCTGCTTCAATGTAATTTTGACTGGATCGACATGTTTCATCAGACCCATCTCATTCCCAGTCAAATCCCAAATTTCAGATTTCACTGTTTCCTTGAGCTCTTCTGGCAGATTTTCCTTTTCGAACGTAGGAAACATTTTTGTTTCCTCTGTTTCCATCAGCATCATTGTCATCCTGTACAAGCCATCTTCTTCCATTGTTTGTAATTCAACTCCTTCAGGAGAGCAATATATTCTGCAATTCATATTGCACAATATATCTCTGCCCAATAGATTCACTGGACTACTGTTACAAACCACAAATCTGTGTTTGTCTTTGAAATTTCCAATTTCAACTGGTACTGGATCAGTCAAATCAGTCCTGATTTGTTGATTGCTTACTCCGACAACTTGGATGGTATCCCCAGAGAGAGGTAGGTTTTCAATTTCCACTGATCTAACAGTAGAACGGGTAGCACCAGTGTCCACTAGAAAAGTGATGTCTACATCATTAACTTTCCCATTTACAAAAGGACCAGACTGGTCAACCTCAAGAGTGGCTCCAACAACACACTCTTCCTCCTCTCTCGGGCACCGTCAGTAATAATCATCAGAATCACTCTCCTGGAAAGGGGCGACCACTCGGTCCCCCCGAACGTATGGTGGAGTACCCCGATCCCCCCGGGAAACCGTTTTGGGCGAGAGGCGTGGCTTGGCTGGTATGCCCGTAGTGGCGTAGCCGGGGCGCGCCTTTTCCCGCCCAGGAAGGGTTGTCCTAGACACCTACACCGTTCGAACCGCCCCGTAGGAGTGTTGGGGAAGGTCCACGCCCTCCCGAAGAAGGATAAAAGGAGCATCTTGCCAAGGAAGCATCCTCTTGTTCCTGTGCTTGGAAGCTGCACCTCCTCGTTGCTCGTGACCCCGAGACGGAACAAGGAGCCAATTTTGAGAACTTGTAATTTTTGTGTTTCTCTTTCAGTGAGTCCGAAGCTTTGGATCCAGGACCTCGTTTGAATCCCGCGATACGATGCCTGGCAAGAGGGTCGGAAAGAAAGTTGGGACTGAACAACTGCTTCGCACGCTGGTGAAAGATATGGCGGACATGAAGAAGCAGATGGCGGCAATGAATGGTAGACCGAGGAAGACCATCGGGCCAGCATTGCCGGGAATAGTCCCTGCCGGGAGAGGTAAAAGGGTCAGGAGTAGGGCGGCAGGTGGGGAGACCCCGGTTCTTGAGTCACCACCGGTGAGCCCGGTCGGTCCAGTGGGGGCCCCAGTTCCGATCCCGGACGCGGGACAGCCGATCCCTGTGGTAGTTACGCCCGTGTGTGAGGGGGATATGCCTCCCGAACTGGCCGCTCAGTTGGCGGCATGGTTGGGCAAAAACAACGAGAGTGCTCGGGCACCAAGAGACACGGCGGCAGAGGCCAGGTTGATAATGAAGCAGTTGCGGCAATCGAGAGATGCTGCGAAGGCGCCTTGTCCTCTTGTTTCCCCGCAGGTTCCCTCGGATAAACCGGCACCGGTCGTTGGAACAACAGCTGCAACAGATACGGCTCATGGTTCTGGTAAGCAGCCGTTGCCGATAGCAGGGGAAGGATCGTTACCCTCTAGGAGGGAAAAAATTGTTCAGCATATCCCGATGGATGTGAAAGAGAGGATTTGGGCCGATAAATATGTGAACATGTTTTCGTTGTTAACCGATCACTATGAGATAGAACACGTTAAAAATCAGAAGGAGTTGTTGCATCCGAGTGTATGGCGTGCAAAAATGGCGGGTTTCAGGGTGGAGGAAACAATCGCTAATTGGGCCAGGGCGTTCGGTATGTTTACTGCAATCATGGGGGAACGTAGGCCTGAAGTATTACCAGAATTGGCCTGTTATCAGACACGTATTATGGAATTTTTTTAAGCATATGAAGGTAATCAATGGATGGGTTATGATAACAAATTTCGTAAGGCCAAGGAGCACGACTCATCCCTGACATGGGATTGTTTCGACTCCATTTCCTGGCAGAAGCAAGTTATGCCGAACGCGGCGAGGTCGTCTTCTTTGGGCGGGAATGGCGCAGAGCCTCCCCGCCATTACTTGGCGGCGCCCTTTCGGGCAGGCGCCAATGGGGATCAGCACAACAAGAATAATGGGAACTCAGGTAAAAAAGGGGTGTGTTGGAGCTTTAACAGAGGCAAGTGCACTAGGCCACAAGGAACATGCAAGTTCAGGCATGAGTGTGCAGGGTGTGGACAGTCCTCACACCCCGAGAGTTTGTGCAGAGCAAAGAATGGTGAGACGGGAGGTAGAGGGGGGGCCAAACAGGTCTAACATCGCCCGTGGGGCACAGTTACCTACTCCTGTTGACATCATGGCATTGATCCCTTGGCTGAACCGATACCCAGACCATGTCTCTGCTGGGGTGTTGCGAGACGGTTTCTCATATGGTTTCCGCATCCCGGCGGGGGGTTTACGGGGGGAAGCACAGTGTAAGAATCAACTATCTGTGCAACGAAACACGACGGTGGTGCAGGAGAAAATTGCAAAAGAGGTGACCCGAGGTCGGGTTGCGGGGCCGTATGTGCACCCGCCTGTTGTTAATTTTGTATGTTCACCGTTGGGAGTAGTCCCCAAAAAGGACCCAGGTGAGTTTCGGTTGATCCATAATTTGTCTGCTCCCAGGGGTCTTTCGGTGAACGATGCGATTAACCCGGGACTGTGTTCGGTGCGGTACGCATCCTTTGATGAGGCCGTCGCCATGTTGAATCGCCTAGGGCCCGGAGCGCTGATGGCTAAATCAGATATTGAGTCAGCGTTCCGGTTGCTCCCGGTACACCCACAGGATCAGCGCCTCTTAGGTTTTGTGTTCCAAGGACGTTATTACATGGATAAATGTATGCCGATGGGTTGCTCCATTTCTTGTGCATATTTTGAGAAGTTCAGTACCTTTTTGCAATGGGCTTTCACTAGAGCCACGGGCCTCACACAGGTAATGCACTACCTTGATGATTTTCTGTTTCTGGGAGCAGCCGGGGGCACGGAATGTGAACAGGCTTTGATGGAATTCTGTAATCTCATGAAAAGTTTTGGTGTGCCATTGGCACCGGGCAAGACAGTGGGGCCATCTACGTCTCTCGAGTTTCTTGGAATTGAGCTGGATTCAGTAGAGGGGTGCTTCCGTTTGCCCAGGGAGAAGGTAATGAAGTTTAAGGCCGCACTAGAAGTATGCATTGGCGAGAGGAAAGTAACTCTCCATCAGCTGCAACAGGTTGTGGGTCAGCTTAACTTTGCCCTCAGAGTAATACCGATGGCCCGCCCCTTTTCCCGCTCTATCGCACAAGCCATGGTGGGTCTCAAGGAAGGACACCACCGCACAAGACTGTCAGCCGAGGTTCGCCAGGACATGCGCATATGGTTGGCATTTCTGGAGGATTTCAACGGTCGTGTCGTGTGGAACAGGCCAGCAGTTTCCTCCGAGGAGCTGGGGTTGTGGACTGACTCGGCAGGGAGTGTGGGTTTTGGCGCCATATTTGGTGAGAAATGGTCGGCACAAACATGGCCGGCGTGGTGGCACGATAGTGGGCTCACAGGTAACATCGGGTTCCTCGAGCTGTTCCCCATTCTGGTGGCCTTGAAAACATGGCCAGAGGGGTTGCATGATCGTGCTGTGGTGTTCTGGTCTGATAATATGACTGTTGTTGAATGTATCAATAATCAGGCAGCACGTTGCAAATGGATTTTGAGATTGCTGAAAGAAATTGTCCTGCTATGTATGAGATTAAATGTCCACTTTAGGGCAAGACACGTGCCGGGGTACTGAACCAGGCAGCTGATGCACTCTCTCGTTCCCATATGCAGGCCTTCAGGGGTTTTCTGCCCTCAGCGGACTTGGTGGCGGCACCATTTCCCGAAGCTCTCTGGTCTCTCGGTGCCCCGGATTACAAAACCTCGTGGGAGAGAGTTTAGCACCCAGGACAAGGAAGGCATATGAAGGAGCGTTCCGTTCATATTGGTCATTTTTGGGTTCAACGGGGGGGGAGCATTGGGGACAGGAGGAGTCTGTTCTGCAATTTCTGGTAGCACTACATCAGGCAGGCCGATCACTGGCAACAGCCAACAGGCACAGGGCCGCCATTGCCTTCATGGCACAGGCGCATGGCATCCAGGACCCCACATCGTCCTTTCTCGTGAAAAAAGCGTTGCGTGGGTGGCAACGCCTTGAGGGTCGGAGAGTGGATGGAAGGCACCCGATAGATCTGGCTAGGCTGTCCCTGTTAATGTCCGTACTCCCTGCGACTTGTTCATCTCAATCAGAGACGGTGCTGTTCCGGGCCGCTTTTGCATTAGCATTCCATGGGGCTATGCGGGTGAGCGAGCTGGTAGCAAGGAATAAGTGGGATACGGGGGGAGGTCTGTGTCGAGACCACATTCAGATCAAGGGTGACACAATGGTGGTCACAATAGCCAGTTCCAAGACCGATCAGAAAGCCATCGGGGACAGTGTGGTAGTCCAGCGGATCCCGGAGTCTCCCATGTGCCCGGTAAAATGCGTGGATGAGTATTTAGCGCAGAGGGCGGCATCATGGGGGGGGAGTCTGTTGAGACACACCGATGCCACCCCACTGACGAGGTTTCAGTTTCAGCGGGTGTTAACAATGGCAATCGCGTCAGCGGGCTTGGACCCGAGCGATTTTGGGACCCATTCCTTCCGGATAGGGGCTGCTACGGAGGCTACAGCCAGGGGTCTGAGTGTTGAAAAAGTGAAACAATTGGGGCGTTGGTCCTCGAATTGCTATAAGAGGTATGTGCGGTTGCACTTGTTGTGAAGCCTATGTCATGCACTCACGCTTCTTGTTTTCTGTTTGATTTTCAGTTGCACGAGCAGGCCTTGCGGGGCGGTCAGTGCTGTTGGCCCGACACCTGGGGACCAGCGGTCAGAGTTCACCGGCTGAGGAAAGAGTGGTGTGGGTCGTTGGCCACTCATACGTGAGGCGCGCCGCGGATGTATTCAAAGCAGGTGACATGATTCACGTTGCGGGGGAATACGGGTACAGGGTGACCTTCCACGGAAGGGGCGGGCTCTGTATTGACCAGTTTCAAGGTTTTATGGAGGGTTTGTTAGGGCGGACAAGGTCACCGCCGTCTGTAATCATAGTACATCTTGGGGGCAATGATTTGGTGACCATTGGTCGAAGAGTACTTCTTGAGTTAATCTTGGCCTCGGTAAGCTGGTTGGCAAGGAGGGTTCCGGGGTGCACGATCGCATGGTCACACATGATTCCTCGGAAGGTGTGGCGGGGGGCCCTCTCTGTGTCAGCTTTGAATCACTCGGTAAAGAAGGTTAATAGCAAATTAGGTAGACTGTTTCGCACAGAAAAATTGCATTGTGTACCACATGGATGTATTCGGGGGGATCATATGTATCTGGAGGATGGGGTCCATTTGTCCCGGGAAGGAAATGTCTTACTCATAGGGGACTTCCTAGCTTGGTTAAAAAGTTTGAGTAGCCATGACCTATAGTAGGAGTTTTGGGGGGTCCGGATAGCCGGTCAACTATCCGGCCTGTGGCGGTAAGGTCATGATCGGTGAGCAGTAATTGGAAGATCCCTAGAGGTGGGGCGCCACCCAATATGGATGGGAGCGCCCGGGGTGAGGCGGCCATTGGCCCCTCACACGGGGAGGCGGTACCCTCTAAGGATGGGGACGCCGAAAGGGAAGGCGGTCATCGGCCCCTCCCTGGGGAGGAGGGGCTACGGGCCCCTCCTGGGAATTTCCCGGGGCCAGGACATCCGCGACGGCGGATGTGGTAAGCAGTGTGGGGTGGGAGGGGGGTCTACGCTACCTTCTAGACACCTCACACGAGTCCTCGGACGACCACTTAGATGGCGCCGAGTAAATATGGGGCCCCCGTTAAGACAAGGGAAATTGGAAGTTGGCACAGAGGTACAGTCCTCTGTGCACCCGCCCCTCACAAGTGAGGGGGGAGTTATGGTAGTAGGGATCTGACACCGGTTACGACCTTGCCGTTGGCCCGTAATGCTAGGATGTACAATTTGATTTTGAGAAAATGCATCGTAATGTGTAAATGAAATTGTACATGATATGAAACTGTTAATTTAATGTTTTTAATTTTTTGTTTCATATTTTAATAAATACGGCCGGTGCGGGTAACTCCCTCACCGCCTTCCAAAAGCTCAAGAACCGTTTCCGTCTTCCCATTCTTGGGGATTGTGTTGGGAGGGGGTGACGGGTATCCCGCCCATATGGAAAGGGGCGACCACTCGGTCCCCCCGAACGTATGGTGGAGTACCCCGATCCCCCCGGGAAACCGTTTTGGGCGGGAGGCGTGGCTTGGCTGGTATGCCCGTAGTGGCGTAGCTGGGGCACGCCTTTTCCCGCCCAGGAAGGGTTGTCCTAGACACCTACACCGTTCGAACCGCCCCGTAGGCGTGTTGGGGAAGGTCCACGCCCTCCCGAAGAAGGATAAAAGGAGCATCTTGCCAAGGAAGCATCCTCTTGTTCCTGTGCTTGGAAGCTGCACCTCCTCGTTGCTCGTGAGCCCGAGACGGAACAAGGAGCCAATTTTGACCCACCCACCAGCCCCTGATGACAGCGATTTGTATTGCAATAAAGTCATTTGACATGGATATTATCTCTTCTCAGGTTGTTTCGAAAAAGTTGGGATGGTTGTGTTATGACAATAAAATGGTTGTTCTTTTCGGGTGAGGTATCACAGCTAAGTGTAAGAACTGTTATGGCATAATTGGAGGTTGATGTTTTGAAATGCCCAGGATAACTTTATTCTCTTTAGTTTAAAAACTGTCGTATTTATTTTCTGGTCGGGCGGTAAGGTCATGATCGGTGAGCAGTAATTGGAAGATCCCTAGAGGTGGGGCGCCACCCAATATGGATGGGAGCGCCCGGGGTGAGGCGGCCATTGGCCCCTCACACGGGGAGGCGGTACCCTCTAAGGATGGGGACGCCGAAAGGGAAGGCGGTCATCGGCCCCTCCCTGGGGAGGAGGGGCTACGGGCCCCTCCTGGGAATTTCCCGGGGCCAGGACATCCGCGACGGCGGATGTGGTAAGCAGTGTGGGGTGGGAGGGGGGTCTACGCTACCTTCTAGACACCTCACACGAGTCCTCGGACGACCACCAAGATGGCGCCGAGTAAATATGGGGCCCCCGTTAAGACAAGGGAAATTGGAAGTTGGCACAGAGGTACAGTCCTCTGTGCACCCGCCCCTCACAAGTGAGGGGGGAGTTATGGTAGTAGGGATCTGACACCGGTTACGACCTTGCCGTTGGCCCGTAATGCTAGGATGTACAATTTGATTTTGAGAAAATGCATCGTAATGTGTAAATGAAATTGTACATGATATGAAACTGTTAATTTAATGTTTTTAATTTTTTGTTTCATATTTTAATAAATACGGCCGGTGCGGGTAACTCCCTCACCGCCTTCCAAAAGCTCAAGAACCGTTTCCGTGTTCCCATTCTTGGGGATTGTGTTGGGAGGGGGTGACGGGTATCCCGCCCATATGCCCTTCTGTTAACAAAAATTGTTGTGCTGCATTTTGCACCCTTTGTCTTTGCGGTTTTATTACCTGTTCATCTCCTTGAAATCCCACACCTGAATTATATTTCTGAGTTCCCCCACAATTTGGAAACGGTGGCTGTGGCAATTGATTCTGTCGGTTATTATTCACCTGATTCACCTGTTGCTGCAGCTGTCGCTGAAGGTTTAATTCGTTTAAACTCTGTTGCAGGTCAACATCATTCTGCATCTGTGGATTTAACAATGGATTCTTTAAATTTCTAGGTGGTTTCTTACACTCGTCTTTCCAGTGTCCAATCTCGCCACAATTAAAACAAGGTAATCTTTGTTTCATCTCTTCAATCCTTGGGTTAATTTTTCTCACAAAATTATTATTTTTAAACTTTCCCTGCCCTTGATTCGAATTTGTAGTTTGAACAAAATTTGTATTTTTATTACCAAGACTGGCAATCTGTTGCTCAGCCACTTTTACCTGAGCCCACATGGCTTTTTCCTTGAGTTTCTTTTGTCTCACTTCTAATTCATCGCTGCAATATTTTGCCTTTCTCAAAATGTCATCAACAGAAAGTGCTTGCCATCCGACAATACTGTTTCTAATCATGTCTGCAATTTCTGGTTTCAGGCCATAAACAAATCTATAGACGAAATGACTCATATCTTTCTCATCTAATTTCTCATAGCCACTGTATTGTTTAAAAATCAACAGTAACCTTTCGTAGAAAGAATGAACTGATTCTTTTGTTTCCTGGTTTGTTCTCTCTATTTTAACCCAATCAACCTCTTTTGGTGGAATTTTGTTTTCAACCAGTAAATCACTTTTTCATAAAAATCCATTACAAGAGGATTTGGAGCACCTGTTTCTTTATTTCGGTCCGGTTCTATTTTGGCCAACTTATGGATATTTTGCATTCTGTCCAAAGATCTGATGGGACAACGAGAACTTTTGAGACTTTGATGAACCTGTCCACTTGCCTGTACCACTCCACTGGCTTTTCCCTCAGTTTTGGAAAATCATTTGTGAACAGCAATATGTCCTGTCTTGATCATGGGACATGAACATATCCTCCACCTGCAATTTCTCTCATTGGAAATTGTTTTGACAATTTTTCCAATTTCTCATCTTCCTTCTTTTTAGTCCATTTTACTCTCCACTTGTTCAGTTCTCCCAGTTTTTTAATGTAAACAATCAGGTCTTTTATGTGCATTATTCTTCCCATTGAGTTCAAACTTTCAATGTCGCTTTCTGAAAAGTCTAATCTGTAATGTTTTGCAAAATTCTTTTGCTTGCTTACATCAATTTCAAGTTCAGCTGCCAGTTCTTCCAACTGGTCATATTTGTTCTTTGTTTTCCACTGCATACTCTTGCAAATGAACAGTAGTTCATCATCTCGATAATAATTTAAACTGTCAGGACCAATCGTACCAATTATTAATTCCTCAATATTTGCTTTTAATTTTGCAACATCAAGTTTAGGTTTAGTCACCCTAGCTTCAGGACTCTCAGCATCAGATTCTGCACCCATCGGTGTTTTTGGAGATAAATCCTCATTAAAAGTCAAATCTGGCATTCTCGATCTTGAAGAGTTTATTTCAGATACGTCTGAGTAAAATTTTTCAGCAACCTTCTGGATTTCTGCATTTAAAGGAACAGTTAACCCTGTCTTATTAGCTTCTCTTTGCTCAAAAACAGGCTGAACAGGACCAATAGTTACTGGAACTGTCACAGCTTCCATGCTTTTTGTTATTTGTCGAATTAATTCTTCCTTTGATCTCAAATACTCAGAAGAATCAACAGCCTCAACGTTTCTTGTTTCTCTCACATAATTTTTTGGAGCTTCCCTTGCTCTTGGAGTTACTGAAAAATGTCTACCCTCATTACGGACATTCTCAAATTCTGGTCTTTTTGGAGTTTCAACAATTTCACAATTATTGGGATAAAGTTTAGGAGCTTCATTAATTGGAGGTGCACTTGGTGAAGTTTCTGTAGAAACCACCGGAGTAGACCATGACCTAGGAGGTCTCAAAGGCTGATTCCTTTTATCTGAAGTGTAAATTTCCTCTAAAACTGCATCTTTGGATTCACTTTCAACAGGGGCATTATTTCTCTTTTCAGTTCTTTTTCCCTCAGGAGAACCTAAAACCATCTCTCTAATTAAATACAGTCCCTCACTCATGCTTCCCTGTCTCCACATTCGCATTCTGTCTTCATGTGTCTCTCTTCTATAACTTGGAGGTTTAGAAGGTCTTTTAATTCCGCTTGCTTCTCTTTGTAATTGGTACATCTCATCCTCCCATTCAACTAAAGCCTCAAATTGAGTTGGTCTCGGCTTAGGACTAAGAGCATTCATTTTCTCTCGCAAATTTCTCAAAACCTTTACATTAAATGAACCATCATCAGGCCAAGTCAAAACACCATCATCTTTTGTGTAGTGTTTCCAGCTATCAAACCACAATACAGTATGATATCCATATTCACCTTCCATATACGCTGCAGGTGTTTTGTACTTATGAAGTAATTTACCACCTCGCGTTTCAATTTTCTTGTCAGGCGAAATAAAAATTTTAAGTTTCTGGAACAACGTTGGCTTTTTCTCAATGTGTTTAAAATGATAACTCATTTTTATGAGTTAAATTCAATTAACAAATTTGTTCGTAAAATATATCCAGGATGTTCCGCAAAAGCAACCAATCCGTGCGCGAAACACACCAACAAGCCAATGAGAGTTGAGCTACGTCACCTCTCTACTCAACCAATAAAAATGGAGATTTTCCGAAGAACCAATCAGCTTACAGTTCGTCAGATATTCAAGAACCAATCAGAGCTCAGCTTGTGACTTATGTCAGCCAATCCCAGCGCGGCTCTGTGACGTACACAGCAGCTGCGGTTTCTCGCTTCTCACTCTTTGCGCTTACCCCTCCTTCACAAAATCTTTTCACAGCGCCATTTTGAGAACCCTTTTTCGGTTAAAATTAATTTTTAACGATGACAATAAGGACTCATCTGTCTGTTTCTCTAAATAGGATAGTTTGCATACATTCAAGTATTCACAACTCGGAATAGTCGGCCCTGTTCTCATAGAATAATTTTCAATCGCCAGTAGAGCAACTCTTACTCTACCCTTCTAACAAGTAATATATGAACTCATTTCCCTCAGAACGCACAACTAAGTGACTGTCCGAAAGTTCCACTCGACCATAAATTACAAAACAAACTCGCACTTTCACACGGAAAAATCCCTAACTTCAAACACACACGAAATCCGTACAGGACTCTCACCTGTTTATAGAAATCATGCACCGTTAGCAAAATAACGACGTTATCCGTACAGGACTCTCACCTGTTTATAGATATAAAACATGTACCCCTACAGGACTCTCACCTGTCTATAGATAATCATGCACCGACGTTACCCTACCCTTCACTCAAGCTCGAATATATCTAATACTCTTTTCACAGTGAGTTTTACAACAGGCGCTTTGTCCCTATTCTCATGCTGCTCAAATTTCTTAGATAATCCTCACTATTCAAGATTCACACCTAGCCCTAAAACTGTGTTGCACGACCACAACACTGTGTTGCACGACCACAACACGTGATACACGACAATATCACTTGTGATACACGACGATATCACAAACAGATCAGATGTCTTGCGTGACTACCTTCTCATCACACAAACTGTACCGGTACACACATAGCACAAAAAACGAACTCAACATGTGTTAAACATCGATCCTATTTCTATACCATAACACCTAACAACCCTTAGCAACCACCATATCACCTTGGTTACCCTTAGCAACCATCAATTTCTGCTACCAGAAGAATTGATCCAGCGGCCTATAGGAAATATATCATAAACAACACTACCTAACTCTATAACCTACTTCATAATACACCACTCTAACTCATGGACCCATTAACCAAATATGACATATTTTGGCCTACTGAATCAGGTGGTCAAACTAAACCTATATACACCTTATTTACAAATTATATACACCTATATACATCCATGGTAGATGATGACAACATATGAACAAATCCTAACTATTTAAATGACCACCATGGCGATGGCATCTAGCTAATAGTAACCTGCGCTTCTGAATAACCAAGACCAGCTTGAGTTCAAAAGTAAGATTTTATTATCTAATTGTAAATATTCAAAATATAGTTTCATATTTGTAATTTTATTAGCATTATAGCAAGCATGTTCGAAAAGTATCATGAGAAAATACAGTTTAAGCAAGGAAATATAAGTTTAGCAGTTCTAAATCCTAAGTCCCTAGCTAAGCTAAAATAAATTGGAAATAAAGTAAAGTTCTTTGAGGATTCTTACGTGCTCCACGCAAAGTCCAGCAGCATGACACCCTCATCCGAAAGTCAGAAAGCAGCAGCCAGCCCATCCCTAGGGGCATGGACTTTTTATACCTTTCTATGCTAGCTAATCTAAGTAAAGGAAAATTTTCTGCAAAAGTCGATGTCCTATTGGTCCAAGAGTGACAAGTGACATGTCACCCACATTTCAAAACTTCCATTAGGTCATATTCTTTAGGACCATTGTCTTTCTTGTACGTGTTCCAAAGCTTCCTTACTATGCAACAATTTTAGGCAACAGTTCTCACTGACTCCATTCCACTTCCGCGGATGCCAAGTTAACAAAATTGTTCTTTTCTACCGGTTTCTGACCTTGGCCACGTCCGACAGAATGATGACAACACATCAGCTTTTGTTCAGTGAATGCGACTTTGACGAACACTTTTTCAAAATGGACATCTCGTGCTCCTTGCAGAAGTAAAATTCATCTTTTAGCAAACTCGAGCAAACTAGGCCCAAAAGCAGGCAACTTATTTTTCTAGTATAAAACAAACACAAGAAAAGTATTAATGTAAGAAATGTCATTTATTCTGTATCCACCCTTCATTTACTAACTGATTAACCCACCCAATTAGTCTAATGTTACCTAGCACGAAGCAAACAGATAAAGCAGCATTTTATATCTACCAGTCATCATGAATCCATGAAACCTTATGTGCACCTAGAATAGTAGAAATGACACCACATAGACAAGGTAAGCAAAATAAGCACATGCCACTTTAAATTTGCTGCAGTTAGTAATGACAAAACGAAAACGACAAATTAATTTGTTATTCTTACACGAACAAAAGATGCAACAATTATGCACATTTATGAGCACACGTGTTACCATCCCCATGTATAAAGTTTAATCTAGGTTGTGTTAGCAAAACACATTCACGAATCATTAATATTATTATTTCTGTTATAGAAATGTGACTTCACGAGTTTAAACAGATTTCTGTTTTCTATCTCGCTCCATCACACTCGGGTTTTCAAATAGATTCAGACATCCAAGCTTCAGGAAATGAGACTTCAGATATTTTAACCAGGGCACACACATTGAGTTTTCCTGAGATACAAGGTCTTTCACTATCAAATGGGTTAACGGAATCTCTTGGTTTAGCCATAATTTTACCCAACATGTCAGTGGTCCTAGCCCAACAATATCGGATAGGTACTGACTTCCCAACTCTTCATGTACTGCCAGGTTTGATGTACTGGCTTGGACACAGAGCAAACGCTTTAAAAAGTTATTTTCAGTAACCTGTAGCTGTTCACCACTTACATAGCCCCATATCTCACTGCCATAAACAGCAGTAGCTATCGATTTTGCATTATAGAGTTTCATCATGGCAGTATTTGGCTTTTTCCCCAGTTTGGAGGCAAAGTTAAAGATAGAGGCATTTACCCTTATCATTTCCCCTTTCTTTCTTGCCACATGTGGGGCCCAACTGAGCTTTGAGTCAAATAAAACACCAAGATATGAGAATGTATGAGTGATGGGGATCAGGACATCATCTAGTTTAAAAATAATGTAATTTTTTGATTTACGGCCAACATGCATTATATAAGATTTGGAATTGTTGACTAAGCATGGGCGGATTTTGCGGATTGGCAATCCGCGGATCTGCGTATTTGCGGATTGCGACAATACGCAAAATCCGCGGATCCTAGCGTATTTTTTTTTTGCGTGTTCGCACGGGTTTCTGCAAGTTCGCGAGGGTTTTATTGTACAAAACGCTTGCGAACGTGCAGAAACCCGTGTGAACACAATGTGCCTACTCATGGCCAAACGGACGGGGCTTCCATGCGAGTGCACATGCCTCTTGTGTGTATAAAAGGTCAGAGACCGATCAGAGCAGCAGATCAAGAGACAGAAGCTCCTGGTCACAGGAACAGCTCGAGGATTGCTTGCTGGTGAAAGTCAAGGATGCATAGGCCTCTATCCAGCATCACAGCTGATTTTCGACGGTAGATTTGGGAAGAAGGCACACCTGCCCTGCCTCCACGACGCTCACGATTGTTTCTGGGCTGATGAATGAGTCGCTGAATTTAAGCTTCAACTAGGGCACATGCTTTATTGATATCTGTAAGTGCTTCCTCGTTGGGTAAATGTATAGTGCTTTTACTACACTACAGCTGCCTAAAGTGCCAGAGAGTTGTCTACAGCGACCATGTGTGTGTTACTATACAATCGCGCCGAAGGGCGCAGGGGTCACTATTTACAATGGCGCCAGCAAGCTGCCAGCGCCGTTGTAAAATAGTTACAAAGTTAGCTTGCACAGGAAGCACTCAGATAAAATAAAGCAGCACCTGCTTCGTTACATCCGCGGATTTTTTCGGATTTTTTGGAAAATACGTAAAATACACGGATTGCGTATTCACCAATCCGGGCGTAACGGATTTGCCGCCCTTACTTATTGTTGACCAGAAGGTCCCTATTAGTCATAAAGTTATTAAAAGCGTTCAAAAGTGCCTGGAGACCCTTTTCCGTTCTCGAAATTAAAACCGCATCATCTGCGTATAAAAGTACAGGAATACCCCGCCTGCCTACTCTAGGACAGTCTGATTTTACCTCCTGTAGTGCAGCATCTAAATCATTGATGTAAAAATTAAAAAGAAATGGGGCCAGGATGCAACCCTGCCGCACACCCTTTTTAATGTTAAAATTACCCGTGGTTTCCCCACTGGTTGAAAACCTAACATTAGCTCTAGTATCACTGTGCAAATCCACCAAAAAGTCCACAATCCCTCTGTCTACACCTTTCTCCCTCATGGTCTGCCACAGCCTTCCCCTGTTAACACAGTCGAAGGCCGATGACAGATCCATGAAGGCGAGGTGGACGGCTCCCTTCTGTACAACAGTATATTTGCTCAGTATGAGAAACAGGTTGAGACACTGTGTTATAGTGGAACGACCTTCACAGAAACCATATTGGGAATTTGACATAATGTTATTATCAACTGTCCAACATGTTAAACGCTGCAGTAAAATTCTCCCCATAATCTTGACCATAGAGTCTATTAGAGATATTGGACGATAGCAAAGAGGGCTGCCCTTGTCTCCTTTCTTGAAGACAGGGACAATTGTTGACAATCCCCCGGACACGGGACAACCCAATATAGCGGCAGCATTAAATACAGCTACTAGGATGGGTGCCCAAAAGCCTGGATCTGATTTATAAAGATCTGGTGGTATTCCATCAGGTCCGGGGGCTTTCTTTGCTGTAAGACCTTCTATGGCATCCAGTACCTCACTTTTATCAAATTTAATATTACCTCCCCTGACATGGGGAACAGCATCAATTATTACAGGATCAGCTGAATAATACAGTTTTTTAAAATGAAGTTCCCACTCCTCCTTAGTTATGCAGCAGTCAAGTCCATCGCCCGGTTCTTCTGCCAGGAAAGGTCTTTTAACTAGCGCCCAGAACTTGGTGCTACAATTTAAGGTGGAGGGGTCAAGTTTTTCATCCCAGGCCTCTCTTCTCAAAAACTCCTTGCGTGATGTGATGACAACTTTATATTATTTTCTGCACAATTTTACATCCTCCCGATTCCTCGGGGTGGCTGACAGAGCAGACCTAAGTTTGCGTGCAGCTTTAGTGCAGTCGTGGCTAAACCACCTAGGACCCACTTTCCCCAATTTCTTGTTGGGGACTGACAGTAAATTTGACACCTTCTCCGATAGATTTTGATAAGCAACTAAGACCTGCCTAGAATCACCCCCCTTAAGAGTACAGTTTTTGATATCCTCTGTGCAACTTTCAGCAATATTTTTATAGAGAATATCCGGGGAAACCATTGACCATTTGAGTCGCCTCCTCCCATCTGTTGTACCCAGCCTACCTATGCTACTGCTCTTGTTTGCCTTTTTCACCCAGGATCCTTTTAAACAAATTTTTAAAGGATTATGGTCACTGAATTCACTTAGGACAATGCTAAACGAATCTAAAAAAGTCTGCATCATCAGAGAGACTAACATGTGACCTATGAAGGTGCCCCTACCGTGCCCTTTGAAAGTAGGAATGTCAAAACATTTTAACGGGTCCCTAAGTGTCATAGCCAATGAGAGGTCAAAGTTGTTCAACAGGTCATTACATAGCTCCCCCTCCACAGTATGTTCCATGTGCAGACCTCCCATACGTTCACAGTGCAACTCTGTTAGGCATTTCTTCAGTGGGTCACCACAAGGGTGCACATTAAAATCCCCCATGATCATAAGATTATGACCAAGATCTTTCGAAAAAGTAGTAGCAAAAGAATTTAATACAGAAATTTGATTAGTGCCTGCACTATCATGAGTAGCATTATAAAAATTCACTAAGCCAGCCCGACAGTTTTCTCCATATAGAACTAGGCCCATCACTCCTGTGTGCTGTGAGTCAATTCTGCGCACCTTACATGATATTAGAATAGAAACAAAAATTACAAGTCCCCCCTTTGGCCTACCCCTTGTTGATGGTGTAGCTGGCACATAGAAGGCCTTGTACCCTTCCAGATAGAGATCACACCCCACCAGCCAAGTTTCTTGTAAGCAGATGATCTTAAATTGCTTTATATAGTTAACCCAGTTTTCATCAGTCATTTTGGCAGCCAGGCCTGCAATATTCCATGAGACAACATAACATCCAAATGCTATAACCTGTGGGTTCTCTGTATGTATAGGTTCACCTGAAGCCACAGTGCCCTGAGCCGCAGGTACCTCCCGTCAATCACACATCTCCAATCCAGACAGGACTTCGTACCTGTTCTGTGTGTTAACACTAGACCCATGCTGGTAACGTCCAACGCTATTAGTCCTATTATAGGTTTCATTCATACCACCAGCGCCGCAAGGATTAGAGATGTTATATATGAATTGTGCGTCCATAACTGGCGTCTGTGGTTCAAACAAACGCCTGGGTAACCTTTGTTGGGGTGTGGGTTTGCAAAAATGTGCATAAAAGTAACCTAGTGGGCGCACACAAATACTGTTCTCGTTATAGACTAGTGAGGAGGCTCTCAAAAGAACAGTTGCCACATGCTGGGGATGTTTAAAATTTACCACAATACAATCCCCACTGCCCGTCTTTTTAGAAGGTCCTACCCAGTTCACCCTCCTTACTGCCATTATCTGTTCTGAGTAAGAGATGGGAAGACCGCAATTTTTATTAAGCCATGCCACTGTCTTATTTTTCAATGATGCATGAGATTCATCATATGGTGAGGCGGGATGGGTCCCACAAGGTGGAACATTGGTCAGTACTGCCACAAATGGAGCACAGTCAGGTGGTAAATTCAAATATCGATTATACCTGGGGGTTCTAGGGGCTGGACCACTTCGTGGGGCTATAATGGGTTGTGTCAGCAGAGCGGTTGCCACTGGGGCGGCTAGTATACTTAATGCCTCCTTCCCCGTGGTAGCTACTGTAACATTGTTCCCAGTATTCTGATGGTCTTTAGCTTTCACCACATCCTGCCCTATTTCACCCCCCTTAACGCTGCCATTAATTGGTGCAGTCAGATGTGTAGATATCAAGCCACCCAGCCTAGCTACTTCTGTGACCAGGGTCTCAATCCGGCTGGTTAGTGGTTTAATTAACTCCTCTATCTTCATTGTTAGTTTTGCTTCTAGGTTTTTAATGAGAGAAGCAAACTGATCAGAATTCAGATTAGGACCACAGTCATTATTTCCTGAAACAAAAAGGGGTTCATGGCAGGGCTGTGTGCCTCTTTCCCGCCCTTTTTTTAGCGTTAGCGTTATGTTTCCCCCCCCCCCGTTTTTGATGTGCTATCCTACAGGTTCGTATTGGCCTAATAACAGGCGGAGCTTCACTAATGTCACCTATTTCCTCGCTTGACAGGACAAGTTGGTCAGAGTGAACCTCAACACACACTCTAATGGGCGTCGGTGGTTCTGCTATGGTAACACCACTCGTATTTGCCTCTGCATCTATAATCACCCTGGTGGGAGACAATTCTGGTAGGTCCATTATCAAGGTGCCCTTCCCTAAAGAGGCACGTCTTTCATTATTTATCTGGTTGACTTTCTTCACCAAATAGCTATCAATGGTGCCGGGACCCAGTGCTGGTTTATCGCTTTTTGATTTAGACATCCTAGATAGCTATGGTGCAAGATATAAACTCAGGTAAAACCACTACTTACTCATATAAAATATAACAAAATACGAAATAAAGTCTCACGTGAATAATACACAATAGAGGTCTAGTTAAAATGATATAGGGTCCCTGGCCCAGTCCAGTCTCCTCAGGCCTCTGAGGGCCACAGAGGGCCAGCCCTTTGCCGGGCCACAGAGGGCCCGCCCTTTGCCCGGGCAGCCCGGCGCATCCCGCGTGCGTCCCGCGGGACGAGGGGCTGGCGCTGCCTTTATGCGCCTCCTGGCGCTGTTACTGCGTCACTGGTGGTGGGAGGGGCCCGGCGGAGCCAAGCCCGGCCGGGATGCAGGTGGAGCAAGGCCCGGCCCTTTGCTGATGGAGCTGCGCGTTACGGCGGAGCGAAGCCCGGCCGTATCAAACGGGTACCTCAAATCACCCCCACAAGCCTCGGAACTGGCGCGGCCTTTATGCGCCTCCTGGCGCTGTTACTGCGTCACCGGTGGTGGGAGGGGCCCGGCGGAGCCAAGCCCGGCCGGGATGCAGGCGGAGAAAGGCCTGGCCCTTTGCTGATGGAGCTGCGCGTTGCGGCGGAGCATAGGCCCGGCCGTATCAAACAGGTACCTCAAATCACCCCCACAAGCCTCGGAACTGGCGCTGCCTTTATCCGCCTCCTGCGCTGTTACTGCGTCACTGGTGGTAGGAGGGGCCCGGCGGAGCCAAGCCCGGCCGGGATGCAGGCGGAGCAAGACCCGGCCCTTTGCTGATGGAGCTGCGCGTTGCGGCGGAGCGAAGCCCGGCCGTATCAAACAGGTACCTCAAATCACCTTAAATGGGAGCGGCAATCAATCACAACATGGAGCTGCGTATAACAACACCTCCCGACAAACTTCTATCTGTTCAAGCAGGGTAGTCTATCTGAATCTTTCACAGGTCCAGGAGTGTTCTGATGAGAAGATCTGAGGGTACCACTTTCATACACAGTGCCTGACTGTGCGGGGTTTCTTTTTGCTACGCATAAACTGGTTTGGTTAGCTCTTCCTCTTGGTGGGGCTCTAAACTATCTAGGGTATGCACGTAAAGGAAGGCCCAGGCATCAGATGCATTTTCCAGTGACAGAGCAGGCAGTTTCAGAAGTCAAAAAGGTGGTGGGCACATACCTCAAGTTACCCTTTGAAGCCCAGGAAGGGTTGAATATAGCCCCCCCCCCCCCCGGCCAGGCTATTGTGCTCAGCAGAGCAACACCTTTACCCAAGGCTTTTTTGTTCCCTGTCTGGAAACAATACACATCACACCACAGTAGAGCCATTACAGTCATCTGACCCTGTATACTGCCAGAATGGCAGATGTGGTTTGGGAAGTGAAATTCCAACTTTCTAAAAGTGGCATTTTCAGAATAGTAACATCAAATCAGGATTAACAATTAAAGAGAATTTTAAATTGCAACTCAAATGAGTAGAAGTACCATCTCTATCTCCTCCCAAACTGAAGTTATCACTTAAGTGTTACAAGTTAACCAAGTGTTAGTAAATGGGAGTGGTAGCATTGCTATAGTGAAAAGTAACTTTACGATTTTTTCACTCTCAAGGCCTGTAAATCTTAAGATCATGTATCCTACTTTTTAAATACCATTCACCCTGCGCTATGAGCCTATTGGGCTACCTTCTGGGTAACCTATAAGTACTTTAAAAAAATGAAAGCTTATGCCTGGGAAAAAGTTTATTTTGCCAGATAAAAATTGGCATTTTAACTTGAACTACAGACTGCAGTGGCAGGCCTGAGACATTTTACAGTGCTACTTTAGTAGGTAATAAAATGAGTGATGCAATCCTCTGGTAGCATTTAATTTACAGGCCCTCGGTATTCAATTAGGTGTATACCAGTTTAGCCATGTTTTAGGGAGAGACCACAAGAGCTGCTAACCAGTGGTTTACCAATGGAAATGTGTGCAGAGTCCTAATGCCAACAAAATGGGTTGAGCAAAAACAATGGTAAAAACAAAACGTCTGGAGGAATACCACACCAAGGATGTTAAGTCTAACACCCATGTTTTTTCAAGTTCCATGTTATTTGCTGACCAAATTTGTATTACTTCTTGAACCTTTTCAAACTGAAGAGTACTGGAGGAAGATTTATTCACAATTCCTATTGCACGATTCAATTATGATTTTCAAGATTAAGGGTTTTGGAGGACCATTTGTTCCAAGATGCAGTTTGACCCTGTGGGTTTGCACATCTTGTGATTGTGCTACTAAACTTGGTTAGGTTGCTGGTTTGTCCTGATAAACACATCTAAAGAACAATTGTTGCAATAAATACAACAGGTTAGCACACGGTTAGTCCACTGTTTAATTTCTGGTTGGTAAGATAGGAAAATGAACTATCGGTTGGACTGTAAAGTTCTTTAGTCTTAGGCTTACATAATAGCTCACAGAGTAGCACTTCACTTAACTTGTCTCTTTTGTTTAGACATCTTCTATTCCAAATGCCCCATTGATAAATTTGCAGCCTGACAAATGGCTCATTGGGAGGATCAGTGGTCAAACTACTGCTAAATTTGCCTGTTTATAAACAATGTACTTCCGGATGTTCAGGTTTAATTCTTATTAATTCTTGCAGATCTTTCATGTATTTATTCTTTTCACTTGAAGGTGGATTGATATAGGTTTTGAGGTGAAGATTAGCAATATATTGTGGGGAAGCGTCCAGTTTGTGCACATAACCAGAGCTGATAAGTCACAGACTAGCAATCTTATGGGTAAGGTGAGTCATGAGCTCATGTACACTGCAAAGCAGCTTCTTGAAAGTCCTTTTTGTTTTTACTTTTTTTGCAACATTAGATATTCAATTTATCCTGCCAATGGATATTCATCATCAATACACCAAGTGTATTGCAATACAAGTATTTGGAAGTTTCTTCTGAAGTAGATTTTACCTGAAACAAATGGCTTTGTGTGTAGAGTACCATGACCTATATAAATAAGCATTGAGATCCCACGTTTAATCGGTGTACCTATTGCATCTATAATTGTACAGTTTTCTTAGTGTGTTTATAGCAAAGATTCTCAAGGATAAGTATCATTGTTTCATTAGATGTATTATAGGTAAATTATTTGAATGCGATTAATTGGTGAAGAGTGATGTGGATCTAAAGAGCTGTGGATAGACTGGTTAAGTGACACATGTTTTTTTAAAGTGAATGCAGGAAGGAACATTTAGGGTGCAACAAGCTAACTAAGGCAGAGGTGTCCACTGTGGAGCCAGGAGGCCCAGATCTAGGCCAGGTTTGCAGGATGATGACACACAAATTATGTGAATTCATGATATTTAAAATAATGTGTGACTCTGTATCGTATTTGTAAAACCCTAAATATTGTGCATGGATCTGACCCTCCTGGAGCTACTTTAGACACCTTTGACAGCTGTGGGGTTTATTTTACCCATCACGGCAAAGAAAATCAGTAGTGAGGGGTTAGAAAGTAAAATAAAGTAGCGAAAAAGCAATGGAGTGTCAATTCGGGGACGGAGGTCATTTAGGCTGTGTAGTTGAGAGATGTAGAAAATATGCCAGGGTTGCCTTTTGCAATGTGTGAGTATCAACCCAGGCGGTAACAAACAAAACTTGCCCACATAATAGTGATAGGACGCAACAACCTACTTCCATAGTAAAGACAGTTTATTTTAATTAAACAAATTACATAAAAATATACTGGAGCAAATATCTTAAAAACTTTTTCAAAGAAACATATAAAAAAATTGTTATACAATACACATAATCAATAAAGGAAATACATTAAAACAAAGTTGGACAAAATAATCACAATTTCATGAGAACAAAATATCAGTTCTTGAATTAATTATAAAATATCTTGTCGACGCGCGTTTCGGCGACCAGCGCCTTCTTCAAGACAAACAAGATGTCCGGTTCCTAAATATAAAAGCATAATTACTAATCCGGAAGTACATACATTTACTTCAAGAAGTGTTGAACTACAATGAATCATATTTAAAATACAATACAGTAATCAAAAACGATCATCTCAACGTTACATCCTATGAAAACTGTCAAAACATAACAATCGGAAGTAGGTGAAGGTATAGCGCGAACCAACCAGATAAGCAAGTAATAACCCAATTGGGGGGGATGATAGGAGATACTGACTTCGGTGCTCATTTAAAGGAGTAAAGGTAGAATTAGATATCAAAGGTAAGGCAGTAACAAACTAATGATGAACAGACAGTGATAGACAAATGCATAGAGGTGCATATAGAGTGTTCAAGAATGATGAGAATATAGGACGAATACAAAGGATATAATTGTTTTGTCTCACAGTCTACTCCAACTGATGTCTCTTCGTTTAATCTAGCTGATAATTGTCAATCAATTATTAATATTGATATATATTTGACATAAGCTAGACTATTTCTCACATGATTAAACTGAGTACTACACATGGTATAGTAATCTAATCGATTGTTTGTAGGTTCAAGTTATAACAAACTAGCACAGATATACTTACTTGTAAGCTAATACATGGGCACAATTTGCATTATTTGGCACAACTCACAACAGAGAGAAACCTCTGAAAAATGAAAGAGTGCTATTATTTAGGAGCAACAATGAATTATAACGCAGAAGGCTCTCTGCGACAGGAGGATAATATCTCTTAATTTATATTGCTAACTGATTAGTTTAGCGAATTCTTGTAATAAGGCCTAAAATGCCTTACAAAGCTCATGGTTTACAGAAGGCAGTAGGTTATTCCTAACAAGAATATTAAAACGGCCAGATTGTAGAATTTACAAGACGTATTTAGACTGATGCGTGTGAGTGATTCAACATCGTTAGATTTGCGATGAAGTCTGGATAATCTTTATAAGTTTCAAGTCTCTAAAGGGTCAGATAAACGGAGGCGGAAATAGCATTAAAGATTTGAACTGGTAATGTTTTACTCGACGTTGTATTTTGTGTTAACGGGGAGAAATAATCCCTACCTTGAGTGGGGTTGTTTACGTGTTAAGTATTGCTAGCGGAGAGAAGTAATATGGTACACAAACACTCTTGTATGTTCTATTTTCAATTGGTCAACTGTGAAATAAAAATCAGAAGACCAATTCAAACGTATGTTGTCAAAACATGAATGGGTGAATGAAACAATGTTAAACTGTTCATATAATGGAGAACGTACCGTAGATATAAAACAATTGTGCCCCGCCTCCACTGATCCAAACCGACATAAATAGGTAAGCCTTGGTTAGCTTCTTTTCCGTCACTAAAAAGTGAAAGAGACCCAAGATGAAAAAGATTCTTTCTAAACAAGAACCTACAAAGAAATCCGGTAACGGGCCAATCTAGATGAGACGGAACAATGTTATATAATCGATTACAGCATACCTTCAAGCGTATGTGTTAGTTTCAAAGGATATTTCCCTGTGGATTTATGAGGTGCTGGTTTGCGAGGATAAACACGCCAGTACTGAAAAAATAGAACGGAATGTATCAAGATATTTGGTACGCTAACGATGGTATACATAACGGGCAGTCCAGGCAGGGATTCGTACATACCTGTTTGAAAGTGACTAGTCGGCGTGTGGAGGCTTGCTGGTTTCGATAAACGTTTCCGGGTCGGTATCGACGACAGGATAAACAGGAAGCACTATCGTGTGCATAAACCCGCCTATAAATAGGTGTGTCTGGTCACATGATTCCAATACAAGAGTCATGGAAATAAAAGAAGGGCTCACTATATTTTGTATGTCGAGTGCTCCAATAGAAGAAGGAAAAAATATACAAAAAAACTATATCTGAATTACAAGGCGACTATTTAAGTCAGGATTCCGATAAATGTTCCAATTAATAAAGTGAGCGATAATTACCTAGAATTTATTTAATATTAAGACGAACCACTATATAAAATATTATATGTGTGTGGCAAGCTTAAATGCACACTTACAATTATGTGTAAATATAACACACATTGAAAAATGGTGTGTCGCAATGAGGAAATGAAACTAAATTATCGCATATTGTGCATATATGATGTGGCACAAAGAAGATTCGGTACAATTTTAAGCTAGAAACACAGTAGACATTCGAGGTCATATGACAAGGCATACAATGACTAAGGAACCCTTAATGACTTCATTTAAATAATAGCGTTTTCGCAAGGGATTTCGCTATTCAAACCTGAATGGAAAGTGTCCAAGGAAAATATCCAGAACACTTCCCGTTTTTTGCGGATCTTCTCTCCGCCCTTGCTGTCTGGCACGTTAACTTTTTCTAAAATGCGCCACTTAAAGTCGTCAGGGCCATGTCCGACTTCCAAAAAGTGTTTCACCATGGGCGCCAGAGTTTTGTCAGTTCGAATTGCAGAGCGATGCTCAGTTAGTCGTACCTGCATGGAGCGTGCAGTTTCTCCCACGTACCCTGGGGAACAAGGGCACAATAGGAAATATATTACATTCGTGGTTTTACAGTTCCACATGTTGTTAGCCGTGGCTGTATAGCCATTGTGAGTAAATGATTCTCCTTCTATGATATTGGGACATGATTTACAGTTCGAACACTTAAATGTACCTTTTAAGGCTTGATTTTTTAATTAATTCAAGAACTGATATTTTGTTCTCATGAAATTGTGATTATTTTGTCCAACTTTGTTTTAATGTATTTCCTTTATTGATTATGTGTATTGTATAACAATTTTTTTATATATGTTTCTTTGAAAAAGTTTTTAAGATATTTGCTTCAGTATATTTTTATGTAATTTGTTTAATTAAAATAAACTGTCTTTTCTACGGAAGTAGGTTGTTGCGTCCTATCACTATTATGTGGGCAAGTTCTGTTTGTTACCGCCTGGGTTGATACTCACACATTGCCTTTTCCCTGACCTAGGGGTTTCATTATCTTTATTACAGGGAACCCTTGTTTGCTACGAAGGTTGCCTTTTGCTGCACCCTTTATGTTTGCTGGCTTTCGAACTTTGTGCACTTTAACCTTGTTAACCAACAGTAAAGTGCCTCTGCTCCCCCTTTAAACATTGGCCATTTGGCATAGTCCTAATTGACATATTCAACTTGCCTACAAGTCCGTAGAACAAGGATTGCCTAGGGTCAGGAAGTTAAATGCCACTCGTGGACTGTCCAGTGTAAATTCTGTAATTTGACCAGTCAAAATAAACTCTTTTCACAAGTCACAACTTATTTTTAATATTAATAAGTCCCCACCCTCTCCAATGTAGGTCTTGTAGCCCAAGCCAAGGTAGGATGTATGGAATTTAATAGTAGGATATGTGTACATTTGCCAAAAGCTATTTTCACTGTTGCAGGCCTAGCTACAGTATGTAGAAACCTAGAATATAGAATAAAATACTAACTGCATCTCAGGAATGGGACTAGCTAAAAATATAATGAAATCATCATTTTAAATATTAATTCTAAACACAATAAATGGTGAAGTTGGATTTTAAATAAATATTAAGGAAAAGTAACATTCTTATTTAGAAAGTTACAAATTTCCTGCCTGACATTCCTAAAGGCTAATTTGCATTGGCTCTCTGACTTCTTCCAGCCAGTAATTGGCCTTAAATGAGTGTGAATAGGTCTGAAGAGGAGAAAACAATAGGCCGACCTGAATGGGCAAAGAGGACTCATCTGAATATCCAGGGTGGAGACAGTGAGTACCTTTTTTATACTGCAGTTTAATTCCCTGCTTGACTGGTCTGTTGAATGCACATGTATCACTTGGGGCACACTTTAGAGGGGAGAGGATAGGTTGCCAGGCCAATTCTTGAGGTTCCATAATATGGTAGGTCAAAATCAGAGTCATTTAGCAACCATGCTTCTCGCTCAGTTTATTATGGGTAAAGTGGCTGCCTAAAACTGGACATCATACAGCAAACACTAGATTCCATAGTGCACACCCTACACATCCACCTGAACCCACATTTAGCGTGGCTGAAAACATTAGCTTTTTTGAAAAAAACAAAAGTTAAAAGAGTTGGCTCTGGGAACCTTTCCCCCAGTGGTGAGGGCCTGCTCAGGAGTCATTCCCACAATAACTAGTGCCTGGCATAAACAATGCACCTCCAGGCACCCACTTCAATACACTTTCTGGACCTGCAGAAGATCTGAAGAGGACTGGACCTGCTGTCTGACCTGAGAACAGACCTGAATGACTTTCTGCTGCCTCTTACGCCCAGAATAAAAAAGTGGATCCCAAAGGTCATAAGGCTGACCACCTGTTCAATCTACAGTGTTACACAAGCTACAAGAGGCCTTTTCCTGAAAGTACCCAGCTAACCAGTGGCAACTGGCCTGGACTAGGCCTTCCTGTTGGCTTCTGTCTCATACCTTGTGAGTCTCTACGTGTCTTGCCTAACATTCTTGATGGCTTTAGAAGTATAGTCCTGTAGATCTTTGGGACTTAAAGGACTAGGTGAGAAGGTGGAACCTTTGACCAGGACGACGTTTGGTAGGTGTATCTTACCTTTACAGCATAGCATTCACGCACTTTAAATGATATACTTTCTTACAAGAAGAAAAAAAGGAAGTAAAAGAAGAACAAAAATTCAACTGAGGCCCTAGCAGGGAAGAAGGATGAGCCAGAATGAGCAGGAAACCATGGGGGAAGAAATACATAAGCTGTACATAAAAGATGCCTAAAGGCAACCATCTGATAAGTAAGTGAGGAATGGAGGTGTGTGGCAGTGTCACACAAAGTTTGTTTTGGTGAAAGAGAATGATAAAAGGAATGGAGGAGCTTCCTTCAAAAGAACCACATTGTGCTCTAAAAAGCAAATTATTGGAAAGGGGATGATTGTAAAACAGGATGTGTGGGGGAGGAATATCTATCCATGATGGGAACAGCAAACAAATGTAACAGAAGCATCCTACATATCACCAGGATGGTTGGATGTAGGCCAGATTTTGTGATTGACATTACAATTACAATAATGTTTGAAGCTCTCATTTGTAAATCATTAAAATCTTGCATGATCTGTCCATCCTGGATGTAGGTTGGGCCCCTTCACTGTAGTGTGTAAAATAAACTGCACGCAGTCACAGGAAAGCATTAGTAAAGAGCTGGTAACTCAAAGTAGCAGAAAGGCAAAGGAGAGATTAAATCACAGCAGCTGTGTAGAGGGAAGGGAATGAGGAAAGGAGGAGAAGCAAAAAAATCAGGTGAGGATCAGCGTGGGGAGGAGGGTGAGTCAGACAGAGCTGGAAGCCAAGAAGGAAACTGTATAAAAGCTGTACTCAGAAAGAGACCTTAAGGCAACCACCTTGAATCCATAAAAAAAGACAACAGCAGGGAGAGTGAGGATTACACAGACTGACTAGAGGGCAGGAAATACAAAAGGAACAGAGTTGTGAAAGCAAAGAGTTAAGCAATCGTGTGTGACTGGAAAACAAGTCAGAACCATATTCAGAATGCCATGTGGCAAGCAGGGGCTACTGGGCCTAAATGTGCTGGTTGAGGCCTTTTACTCCTGATGTCCAGGGGCCTGATCCTGAGTAACTAGGCCAATTACCCCTTTAGCACTTGAGTGCGATAGCATGGTTTGAGCAGTCTAATGCTTCTAAGGGGTCGGGGAAGGGAGGTAGACACTGGGCATTGAACACAGTAAACTCAAAATACGTGCAGCTTCAGCAATAACTTATTGTCCAGTCAAATACTTGCTTTTGTGTTAACAGACGTATTTATTTAGGAATACATCATAAACTACAACCTCCACAAATACACACAGTCCTCTGAGGTCAAAGCTCCAATGTTTCGTAGGCACATATCCGAGTACCACTCCCTAAGATAGTGGTAGGTATTCCCCTTTCAGTATAGGAGATATTCAGGTTAGGAGCCACTAGTAGTCAGTCTCAGGAATCGCACTCTAACTCTGTATTAAAGTCAATAGTGTTCCAGCACCGAATTGCTGACAAGCATGTTCTCCCAGGGGCAATTATCCTAAAATCAGTCTTTACCTGCACTGGCAGGATCAGTGACTTGCGTCAGAGCTAGCACCTCCCTGTGGGAGCTGATCCTCAGCGGCTGTTTCCGGTATCTGGTAAGTTAGTCACACACGGCCCAGATGGGCTAAGATCAGCAGTTCTTGAGTTTCACACACGTGGACCTGCAGCCGCCGGGTAGTTCTTGATGCTACTCCGGATAGGTAAGTTCTTCTCTTCCCATGGGTACTTGGAGGGGATGTGATGATCTTGGTGATGGTCCTCATATATGGCTCAGGCCAGCTAGGGTCACAGCAGCCTATCTCCTCCAATGACTATCTGCGACCAGGTCCCACTTGCCTGGTCCAGGTGGCCCCTCTGGCATATGGTGCCACCATCCCTCCACCGCACGTGGGCTCAGATGCGATTGTCATAGCCTCTCTCTTAATAGCAGCATTACCTGGCCACACCAGGTGGGAGGTCAAGGCAACAGGGAGAGAGGGCAGGGGGGATGGTGGGGGCCAAGGCGACGGGGAGAGGGTGAGGGAGTAGGCCCAGGCAACAGGGAGAGGGGGAGAGCCAATGCAACATGGAGAGGGGGAGGAAGGGAGAGGGGGAGGGAGGGAGAGTGGGGAGGGATGGTGTTTGCCATAGCAACAGGGAGAGAGAGTTGGATGGAGAGAGAAGGGGAGGAATGGAGGGAGGCAGAAGGGGAGGTCTGGAGGGAGAGAGGGAGAGGGGAGGGGGAAGAAGGATGGGGACCAAGAAAACAGGGAGAGGGGTAGGGAGGGCAGGGGCCAAGGCAACAGGGAGAGAGGGGTGGAGGGCGGGTGCCAAGGCAATAGGAAGACAGGGAACGGGGAGGGGTAGGGAGGGCGGGGCACAAGGCTACAGGGACAAGAGGAACAAGAGGAGGAGGGAGGGAAGATAGGGCAATTCAATAAGGACTATGAAAGGGAGTGTGCATGAATAGGGGAAAGCAGGCAAAAAAGGGAGGAATTCAGAGGGACAAGTAAGCCAAAAGAAGAAAATTCACTCTGATAGAGTGTTTAAACACAAAGTAAAAAGTTGCGGCTAAAATATGAGCCAGGGATGGAAACAAGTAGCGCGTCCATGCTTCAGGAAAGGGACAAACCCACAAAAAGGAAGAGGCCTAAAGAATCTGACCAATAACAAGCACACAAATGAGACAGCCAATGGTATTAAGCAATGGGCAGTCTTTAAGCCTACAGATAGAAAATAAAACCTCAAAGAGAGACTGAATGCCCCCTGGGAGGGGTGAAAGGGGGTGAGTACCCCCAAGCTGCCTCCACGGGGGGCAGAGAGTGCACTAGACACCAGGATATCTATATATATATATATATATATATATATATATATATATATATAACCGTTCAACAAAGAGGAGCCCTTGTGAGGAAAGCCAACAGGTTCGTAGATTACGTGATTCTTTTATTCAAACAGCTGCGGAGAAACCAGGAAAACAAACTTGAACGGATATATTGCGACTGCTGCTCGGTCGCGAGGGAAACCCACCGCATGACAGAGGGCCCGAGATGTGGCCAGATGGCTCCATCTATGTCACGGGAGGTTTGCTGCGATCAAACAACCTTGAAAAGCGGCGAACTTGGAAATCAGCTGTCCGTCAACCCACTGGGGTAAGAGTTCTAATCATTAGCTGCACAGCGGATCAACTCACTGGAGTAATACGCACCACTGACACTACGAGTACCAGAAGGCCAGAGTGCTAGCCACGCCCACTGGGGCAGGTGCTCGGCATAAATGAGTGCAGGACTTTGATACCGCTGATAGCAGCAAGTTACGCCACTGATGAAGGGAACATTCGTTCCAGAAACGCGTCTGGCTTTGACTTTGTATACAGATGGGAGTTTGTATTCCTGGTTTCTCCGCAGCTGTTTGAATAAAAGAATCACGTAATCTACGAACCTGTTGGCTTTCCTCACAAGGGCTCCTCTTTGCTGAACGGATATATTGCGGCTGCTGCTCGGTCGCGAGGGAAACCCACCGCATGACAGCGGGCCCGAGATGTGGCCAGACGGCTCCATCTATGTCACGGGAGGTTTGCTGTGATCAAACAACCTTGAAAAGCGGCGAACTTGGAAATCATCTGTCCGTCAACCCACTGGGGTAAGAGTTCTAATCATTAGCTGCACAGCGGATCAACTCACTGGAGTAATACGCACCACTGACACTACGAGTACCAGAAGGCCAGAGTGCTAGCCACGCCAACTGGGGCAGGTGCTCGGCATAAATGAGTGCAGGACTTTGATACCGCTGATAGCAGCAAGTTACGCCACTGATGAAGGGAATATTCGTTCCAGAAACGCGTCTGGCTTTGACTTTGTATACAGATGGGAGTTTGTATTCCTGGTTTCTCCGCAGCTGTTTGAATAAAAGAATCACGTAATCTACGAACCTGTTGGCTTTCCTCACAAGGGCTCCTCTTTGTTGAACGGATATATTGCGGCTGCTGCTCGGTCGCGAGGGAAACCCACCGCATGACAGCGGGCCCGAGATGTGGCCAGACGGCTCCATCTATGTCACGGGAGGTTTGCTGTGATCAAACAACCTTGAAAAGCGGCGAACTTGGAAATCAGCTGTCCGTCAACCCACTGGGGTAAGAGTTCTAATCATTAGCTGCACAGCGGATCAACTCACTGGAGTAATACGCACCACTGACACCACGAGTACCAGAAGGCCAGAGTGCTAGCCACGCCCACTGGGGCAGGTGCTCGGCATAAATGAGTGCAGGACTTTGATACCGCTGATAGCAGCAAGTTACGCCACTGATGAAGGGAACATTCGTTCCAGAAACGCGTCTGGCTTTGACTTTGTAAATAGATGGGGGTTTGTATTCCTGGTTTCTCCGCAGCTGTTTGAATAAAAGAATCACGTAATCTACGAACCTGTTGGCTTTCCTCACAAGGGCTCCTCTTTGTTGAACGGATATATTGCGGGTGCTGCTCGGTCGCGAGGAAAACCCACCGCATGACAGCGGGCCCGAGATGTGGCCAGGCGGCTCCATCTATGTCACAGGAGGTTTGCTGTGATCAAACAACCTTGAAAAGCGACGAACTTGGAAATCAGCTGTCCGTCAACCCACTGGGGTAAGAGTTCTAATCATTAGCTGCACAGCGGATCAACTCACTGGAGTAATACGCACCACTGACACTACGAGTACCAGAAGGCCAGAGTGCTAGCCACGCCCACTGGGGCAGGTGCTCGGCATAAATGAGTGCAGGACTTTGATACCGCTGATAGCAGCAAGTTACGCCACTGATGAAGGGAACATTCGTTCCAGAAACGCGTCTGGCTTTGATTTTGTATACAGATGGGAGTTTGTATTCCTGGTTTCTCCGCAGCTGTTTGAATAAAAGAATCACGTAATCTACGAACCTGTTGGCTTTCCTCACAAGGGCTCCTCTTTGTTGAACGGATATATTGCGGCTGCTGCTCGGTCGCGAGGGAAACCCACCGCATGACAGCGGGCCCGAGATGTAGCCAGACGGCTCCATCTATGTCACAGGAGGTTTGCTGTGATCAAACAACCTTGAAAAGCGGCGAATTTGGAAATCAGCTGTCCGTCAACCCACTGGGGTAAGAGTTCTAATCATTAGCTGCACAGCGGATCAACTCACTGGAGTAATACGCACCACTGACACTACGAGTACCAGAAGGCCAGAGTGCTAGCCACGCCCACTGGGGCAGGTGCTCGGCATAAATGAGTGCAGGACTTTGATACCGCTGATAGCAGCAAGTTACGCCACTGATGAAGGGAACATTCGTTCCAGAAACGCGTCTGGCTTTGACTTTGTATACAGATGGGAGTTTGTATTCCTGGTTTCTCCGCAGCTGTTTGAATAAAAGAATCACGTAATCTACGAACCTGTTGGCTTTCCTCACAAGGGCTCCTCTTTGTTGAACGGATATATTGCGGCTGCTGCTCGGTCGCGAGGGAAACCCACCGCATGACAGCGGGCCCGAGATGTGGCCAGACGGCTCCATCTATGTCACGGGAGGTTTGCTGTGATCAAACAACCTTGAAAAGCGGCGAACTTGGAAATCAGCTGTCCGTCAACCCACTGGGGTAAGAGTTCTAATCATTAGCTGCACAGCGGATCAACTCACTGGAGTAATACGCACCACTGACACTACGAGTACCAGAAGGCCAGAGTGCTAGCCACGCCCACTGGGGCAGGTGCTCGGCATAAATGAGTGCAGGACTTTGATACCGCTGATAGCAGCAAGTTACGCCACTGATGAAGGGAACATTCGTTCCAGAAACGCGTCTGGCTTTGACTTTGTATACAGATGGGAGTTTGTATTCCTGGTTTCTCCGCAGCTGTTTGAATAAAAGAATCACGTAATCTACGAACCTGTTGGCTTTCCTCACAACGGCTCCTCTTTGTTGAACGGATATATATATATATATATATATATATATATATATATATATATATATATATATATATATATATATATATATATATATATATTCTCTATCCTCCAGTGCCGGTCTGTGCACTTTGGGCTGTCGTGGCGCGGTCCTGGTTAGGCCACCGACAGGCCTGTAAATCCAAACCAAATACCTCCAAAGTAACGAAGTACACCAGGACACACGGAGTTCGTTGCAAAATTTAATGGCAAGATGAAAAAGTGCGACGCGTTTCGCCGATAAGGCTTGCTCACGCTCGCCGAACCCAACAATGACAGCCATTTTTAAAGTGCTGTAAACACACCCAGTGAAAAACAATTAATCACAGAAACATTTGCAAGGACGCCATATTGTACTATGTTAATAACGGGTTACTAGATCCCTTGTAACATAAACAAAACAATGTACAGTGTTGGGGTTACACATGCGAGTGTTAAAATAATAATTCAAAGATTGTCAGCTGGAGCCAAACGATTACCAAGGGCGATATTTCCCCTCAAATTAATTGTGTAAAACATTGGATAAATCCTATAACTACCAGCACGGTTGTTTAGATGTATTTGGAAGTAACTTGCATCATTTAAACACATCCAATATTCATCTGGTACATATTCCGCCAAGTGGCGATCACATGTTTGTCACTAATCCGTAATTTTAACGCTTATTGGATGTTACAACACACAAGCACGTATACTCCCCTCTGATTGGATATCTGTTGCTGGGAGACAGAGTAACAACATAATTCTCATTAATGCATGTGATCCTTCGAGCTGTGCCCGAGTGGGCATGAAAATGCAAATATATATATATATATATATATATACTCCTCCAGAAACCACAGCGGTCAAAGGTGAAAGAGCCCAAACACGACTGGTGTTGCGTGTATAGCATCGACCACTTGACGCTAAATAATATCCATGATCCAACCTGCTCCCAAAAGAAGAAGGCACGCACTCGAGGTTTGACGGTATAAAGCATTCTTTATTCTCTCGGGTCTCCCTCGACCCCACAACTGAAGAGAACGTTTTCGGCTACCTTAGCAGCCTTTCTCAATCTCAAATTGATATATATATATATACACACATCTAACACAACCCCTATTCCACATGGAAGAGAGAACGCACACAAGGGCTGCTGATTAAGGCTTTTTTATTTCATAGGGCCTGCTCTGACCCAGCAAACAGGAGAGATGTGTGTCGGCTGACACAGCAGCCTTTCTCAATCTGGTGAGCGTCCTTTTCTCTTTAACATATATACCCTGTTCCACTTATAAACATAGAAAAAATCTTTGTCACATGTTATAAAACATCAAATTGCATAAAAATACATTAATGTGCCATAAATTTAATACACACATAGTGGAAATTGCTGTAACAAATTTGAGATTAGAACGCATAGTGCATCAAAATGAGTCCATTGAGTGCACAATGCATAAACAGTCTGCATTCCAACACAGAACATGGAATGCCCACACAACAGGATTCTTACTACAAGTGCCTGAGAGGCACAATACTCAGAATACTACACAGTCCACTAAGAAATATATACAATATATAAACTTTACTTTAGCACAAGAAATGTATCACTGCCTCTTTCATTATGTTGGAGCACGTACTATTATTGTGCCATCATTTAAAAAATAGTGCAGACCTCTACAGATAGCACTTTAAAAATAAAAGATACTGTGTGAATACATGACAAATGGGAGACTTAATTAGACTCATCTGTTCCATTAATTACATTAAAGCGACTCAAGACTCCAAAGAAAGGGCCATATTGGTGTATGTGGGAAATTTTTTGTTAAGGGAGGAGGTAATTGGCAAGGCAAAACCAATGGCCAAAAGGATATACAAAGATATCACTTTCTTTGCTCGACCGGACTTCTGCCACACTACGGTGGAGAGGAGATGGCGTATGAGGCAGCTAATTACGCCTTTTAAAAATGTTGGATGTGAGGTATTCTTGTTGTTTCCCTGTCGCCTTAAGGTTGGTTTCAAAGGCCAGTTTAGAGTATTTTATTCTGAAATAGTGGCACAGGAGTACCTGAACTTTCTAAGAGAAGGGAGGGCACAAAGGGAAGGTAAAGCGCAAAGCGACAGGGCTGCAGCTATAAGACAAACTGCGCAGCTGACATAGAAAAGGAGGTGGGATTAGCATGAATTACTCCAGCACAGCAGGATTAAGAAAGGGATAACGGGAGAGTTGGTGGGAGAGGCTTCCTGAGGGGGGTTCGGCTGTCAGACATAGGTCAACATTGACCTATTTGCCAGTAAGGGGGGGGGTGGGTAGGAGCTGGGGAGGGAGGGGGTGGGGTGTTGCAGGGCACGGTACGGCAACAAAAGTTGAAGTTTTTCACAGAAGAAGATGGGACAAAGTATGGGGATGTGATTAAGTATAAAGGTTGTTTCCGGTATCTGGTAAGTTAGTCACACACGGCCCAGATGGGCTAAGATCAGCAGTTCTTGAGTTTCACACACGTGGACCTGCAGCCGCCGGGTAGTTCTTGATGCTACTCCGGATAGGTAAGTTCTTCTCTTCCCATGGGTACTTGGAGGGGATGTGATGATCTTGGTGATGGTCCTCATATATGGCTCAGGCCAGCTAGGGTCACAGCAGCCTATCTCCTCCAATGACTATCTGCGACCAGGTCCCACTTGCCTGGTCCAGGTGGCCCCTCTGGCATATGGTGCCACCATCCCTCCACCGCACGTGGGCTCAGATGCGATTGTCATAGCCTCTCTCTTAATAGCAGCATTACCTGGCCACACCAGGTGGGAGGTCAAGGCAACAGGGAGAGAGGGCAGGGGGGATGGTGGGGGCCAAGGCGACGGGGAGAGGGTGAGGGAGTAGGCCCAGGCAACAGGGAGAGGGGGAGAGCCAATGCAACATGGAGAGGGGGAGGAAGGGAGAGGGGGAGGGAGGGAGAGTGGGGGAGGGATGGTGTTTGCCATAGCAACAGGGAGAGAGAGTTGGATGGAGAGAGAAGGGGAGGAATGGAGGGAGGCAGAAGGGGAGGTCTGGAGGGAGAGAGGGAGAGGGGAGGGGGAAGAAGGATGGGGACCAAGAAAACAGGGAGAGGGGTAGGGAGGGCAGGGGCCAAGGCAACAGGGAGAGAGGGGTGGAGGGTGGGTGCCAAGGCAATAGGAAGACAGGGAACGGGGAGGGGTAGGGAGGGCGGGGCACAAGGCTACAGGGACAAGAGGAACAAGAGGAGGAGGGAGGGAAGATAGGGCAATTCAATAAGGACTATGAAAGGGAGTGTGCATGAATAGGGGAAAGCAGGCAAAAAAGGGAGGAATTCAGAGGGACAAGTAAGCCAAAAGAAGAAAATTCACTCTGATAGAGTGTTTAAACACAAAGTAAAAAGTTGCGGCTAAAATATGAGCCAGGGATGGAAACAAGTAGCGCGTCCATGCTTCAGGAAAGGGACAAACCCACAAAAAGGAAGAGGCCTAAAGAATCTGACCAATAACAAGCACACAAATGAGGCAGCCAATGGTATTAAGCAATGGGCAGTCTTTAAGCCTACAGATAGAAAATAAAACCTCAAAGAGAGACTGAATGCCCCCTGGGAGGGGTGAAAGGGGGTGAGTACCCCCAAGCTGCCTCCACGGGGGGCAGAGAGTGCACTAGACACCAGGATATCTATATATCTATATATCTATATATCTATATATCTATATATCTATATATATATATATCTATATATATATATATATATATATATATATATATATATAACTGTTCAACAAAGAGGAGCCCTTGTGAGGAAAGCCAACAGGTTCGTAGATTACGTGATTCTTTTATTCAAACAGCTGCGGAGAAACCAGGAAAACAAACTTGAACGGATATATTGCGACTGCTGCTCGGTCGCGAGGGAAACCCACCGCATGACAGAGGGCCCGAGATGTGGCCAGATGGCTCCATCTATGTCACGGGAGGTTTGCTGCGATCAAACAACCTTGAAAAGCGGCGAACTTGGAAATCAGCTGTCCGTCAACCCACTGGGGTAAGAGTTCTAATCATTAGCTGCACAGCGGATCAACTCACTGGAGTAATACGCACCACTGACACTACGAGTACCAGAAGGCCAGAGTGCTAGCCACGCCCACTGGGGCAGGTGCTCGGCATAAATGAGTGCAGGACTTTGATACCGCTGATAGCAGCAAGTTACGCCACTGATGAAGGGAACATTCGTTCCAGAAACGCGTCTGGCTTTGACTTTGTATACAGATGGGAGTTTGTATTCCTGGTTTCTCCTCAGCTGTTTGAATAAAAGAATCACGTAATCTACGAACCTGTTGGCTTTCCTCACAAGGGCTCCTCTTTGCTGAACGGATATATTGCGGCTGCTGCTCGGTCGCGAGGGAAACCCACCGCATGACAGCGGGCCCGAGATGTGGCCAGACGGCTCCATCTATGTCACGGGAGGTTTGCTGTGATCAAACAACCTTGAAAAGCGGCGAACTTGGAAATCAGCTGTCCGTCAACCCACTGGGGTAAGAGTTCTAATCATTAGCTGCACAGCGGATCAACTCACTGGAGTAATACGCACCACTGACACTACGAGTACCAGAAGGCCAGAGTGCTAGCCACGCCCACTGGGGCAGGTGCTCGGCATAAATGAGTGCAGGACTTTGATACCGCTGATAGCAGCAAGTTACGCCACTGATGAAGGGAACATTCGTTCCAGAAACGCATCTGGCTTTGACTTTGTATACAGATGGGAGTTTGTATTCCTGGTTTCTCCGCAGCTGTTTGAATAAAAGAATCACGTAATCTACGAACCTGTTGGCTTTCCTCACAAGGGCTCCTCTTTGTTGAACGGATATATTGCGGGTGCTGCTCGGTCGCGAGGAAAACCCACCGCATGACAGCGGGCCCGAGATGTGGCCAGGCGGCTCCATCTATGTCACGGGAGGTTTGCTGTGATCAAACAACCTTGAAAAGCGACGAACTTGGAAATCAGCTGTCCGTCAACCCACTGGGGTAAGAGTTCTAATCATTAGCTGCACAGCGGATCAACTCACTGGAGTAATACGCACCACTGACACTACGAGTACCAGAAGGCCAGAGTGCTAGCCACGCCCACTGGGGCAGGTGCTCGGCATAAATGAGTGCAGGACTTTGATACCGCTGATAGCAGCAAGTTACGCCACTGATGAAGGGAACATTCGTTCCAGAAACGCGTCTGGCTTTGACTTTGTATACAGATGGGAGTTTGTATTCCTGGTTTCTCCGCAGCTGTTTGAATAAAAGAATCACGTAATCTACGAACCTGTTGGCTTTCCTCACAAGGGCTCCTCTTTGTTGAACGGATATATTGCGGCTGCTGCTCGGTCGCGAGGGAAACCCACCGCATGACAGCGGGCCCGAGATGTAGCCAGACGGCTCCATCTATGTCACAGGAGGTTTGCTGTGATCAAACAACCTTGAAAAGCGGCGAATTTGGAAATCAGCTGTCCGTCAACCCACTGGGGTAAGAGTTCTAATCATTAGCTGCACAGCGGATCAACTCACTGGAGTAATACGCACCACTGACACTACGAGTACCAGAAGGCCAGAGTGCTAGCCACGCCCACTGGGGCAGGTGCTCGGCATAAATGAGTGCAGGACTTTGATACCGCTGATAGCAGCAAGTTACGCCACTGATGAAGGGAACATTCGTTCCAGAAACGCGTCTGGCTTTGACTTTGTATACAGATGGGAGTTTGTATTCCTGGTTTCTCCGCAGCTGTTTGAATAAAAGAATCACGTAATCTACGAACCTGTTGGCTTTCCTCACAAGGGCTCCTCTTTGTTGAACGGATATATTGCGGCTGCTGCTCGGTCGCGAGGGAAACCCACCGCATGACAGCGGGCCCGAGATGTGGCCAGACGGCTCCATCTATGTCACGGGAGGTTTGCTGTGATCAAACAACCTTGAAAAGCGGCGAACTTGGAAATCAGCTGTCCGTCAACCCACTGGGGTAAGAGTTCTAATCATTAGCTGCACAGCGGATCAACTCACTGGAGTAATACGCACCACTGACACTACGAGTACCAGAAGGCCAGAGTGCTAGCCACGCCCACTGGGGCAGGTGCTCGGCATAAATGAGTGCAGGACTTTGATACCGCTGATAGCAGCAAGTTACGCCACTGATGAAGGGAACATTCGTTCCAGAAACGCGTCTGGCTTTGACTTTGTATACAGATGGGAGTTTGTATTCCTGGTTTCTCCGCAGCTGTTTGAATAAAAGAATCACGTAATCTACGAACCTGTTGGCTTTCCTCACAACGGCTCCTCTTTGTTGAACGGATATATATATATATATATATATATATATATATATATATATATATATATTCTCTATCCTCCAGTGCCGGTCTGTGCACTTTGGGCTGTCGTGGCGCGGTCCTGGTTAGGCCACCGACAGGCCTGTAAATCCAAACCAAATACCTCCAAAGTAACGAAGTACACCAGGACACACGGAGTTCGTTGCAAAATTTAATGGCAAGATGAAAAAGTGCGACGCGTTTCGCCGATAAGGCTTGCTCACGCTCGCCGAACCCAACAATGACAGCCATTTTTAAAGTGCTGTAAACACACCCAGTGAAAAACAATTAATCACAGAAACATTTGCAAGGACGCCATATTGTACTATGTTAATAACGGGTTACTAGATCCCTTGTAACATAAACAAAACAATGTACAGTGTTGGGGTTACACATGCGAGTGTTAAAATAATAATTCAAAGATTGTCAGCTGGAGCCAAACGATTACCAAGGGCGATATTTCCCCTCAAATTAATTGTGTAAAACATTGGATAAATCCTATAACTACCAGCACGGTTGTTTAGATGTATTTGGAAGTAACTTGCATCATTTAAACACATCCAATATTCATCTGGTACATATTCCGCCAAGTGGCGATCACATGTTTGTCACTAATCCGTAATCTTAACGCTTATTGGATGTTACAACACACAAGCACGTATACTCCCCTCTGATTGGATATCTGTTGCTGGGAGACAGAGTAACAACATAATTCTCATTAATGCATGTGATCCTTCGAGCTGTGCCCGAGTGGGCATGAAAATGCAAATATATATATATATATATATATATATATACTCCTCCAGAAACCACAGCGGTCAAAGGTGAAAGAGCCCAAACACGACTGGTGTTGCGTGTATAGCATCGACCACTTGACGCTAAATAATATCCATGATCCAACCTGCTCCCAAAAGAAGAAGGCACGCACTCGAGGTTTGACGGTATAAAGCATTCTTTATTCTCTCGGGTCTCCCTCGACCCCACAACTGAAGAGAACGTTTTCGGCTACCTTAGCAGCCTTTCTCAATCTCAAATTGATATATATATATATACACACATCTAACACAACCCCTATTCCACATGGAAGAGAGAACGCACACAAGGGCTGCTGATTAAGGCTTTTTTATTTCATAGGGCCTGCTCTGACCCAGCAAACAGGAGAGATGTGTGTCGGCTGACACAGCAGCCTTTCTCAATCTGGTGAGCGTCCTTTTCTCTTTAACATATATACCCTGTTCCACTTATAAACATAGAAAAAATCTTTGTCACATGTTATAAAACATCAAATTGCATAAAAATACATTAATGTGCCATAAATTTAATACACACATAGTGGAAATTGCTGTAACAAATTTGAGATTAGAACGCATAGTGCATCAAAATGAGTCCATTGAGTGCACAATGCATAAACAGTCTGCATTCCAACACAGAACATGGAATGCCCACACAACAGGATTCTTACTACAAGTGCCTGAGAGGCACAATACTCAGAATACTACACAGTCCACTAAGAAATATATATAATATATAAACTTTACTTTAGCACAAGAAATGTATCACTGCCTCTTTCATTATGTTGGAGCACGTACTATTATTGTGCCATCATTTAAAAAATAGTGCAGACCTCTACAGATAGCACTTTAAAAATAAAAGATACTGTGTGAATACATGACAAATGGGAGACTTAATTAGACTCATCTGTTCCATTAATTACATTAAAGCGACTCAAGACTCCAAAGAAAGGGCCATATTGGTGTATGTGGGAAATTTTTTGTTAAGGGAGGAGGTAATTGGCAAGGCAAAACCAATGGCCAAAAGGATATACAAAGATATCACTTTCTTTGCTCGACCGGACTTCTGCCACACTACGGTGGAGAGGAGATGGCGTATGAGGCAGCTAATTACGCCTTTTAAAAATGTTGGATGTGAGGTATTCTTGTTGTTTCCCTGTCGCCTTAAGGTTGGTTTCAAAGGCCAGTTTAGAGTATTTTATTCTGAAATAGTGGCACAGGAGTACCTGAACTTTCTAAGAGAAGGGAGGGCACAAAGGGAAGGTAAAGCGCAAAGCGACAGGGCTGCAGCTATAAGACAAACTGCGCAGCTGACATAGAAAAGGAGGTGGGATTAGCATGAATTACTCCAGCACAGCAGGATTAAGAAAGGGATAACGGGAGAGTTGGTGGGAGAGGCTTCCTGAGGGGGGTTCGGCTGTCAGACATAGGTCAACATTGACCTATTTGCCAGTAAGGGGGGGGGTGGGTAGGAGCTGGGGAGGGAGGGGGTGGGGTGGTGCAGGGCACGGTACGGCAACAAAAGTTGAAGTTTTTCACAGAAGAAGATGGGACAAAGTATGGGGATGTGATTAAGTATAAAGGTTTTGAAGGAAGGAAGGCACTATTTGGTGATTCATATAAAGTTAAAGAATTAAATTACAATGGAAAAATAAATATGGTTAATAAATGTGTGAAGATATATGGTAAAAGTTTAAGAATCAGTCATAGGGACTAGATATGTAACATGGAACGTTTGTGGACTAAATGATGCCCAGAAAAGGTTAAAAATTTCTGTTGCATTAAGACAAATGAATGTGGATTTTATTTTTTTACAGGAAACACATGTCATGGCCTCGCAAGAATATTATTTGAAGCAATTGGGTTATTATGTATTAGTTAATTCGCGACAAGGTGTTAAAAAAAGGGGGGTAGTTATACTATCTAGAAATCAAAATTTATTAACGAGAAAAAAGGCACAGGATCAATGGGGAAGATGGGCAATGATTGAGTGTATGATTGAGGGTGAATGGACCACATTAGTTACGGTATATGGTTCAACTGAGGACGACCCGGAGATCTTTCAGTTTTTGGATGTAGAACTAGCTACTTGGGCACCTAAAATCATCTTGGCAGGGGATCTCAACATTAATGGTGCTGATGGTCTGGGGCTAGGTTCGTTTGGCAAATATCAAGGTAGGAAGAGAAGAGTAAGCCAGGCATTACAGAGCTTAGTAGCAAATAATACTCTTTCAGATGTATGGGGGAAAAATGGAAAGATAAAAAGGGATTTACATATTACTCTGCCCCACACCAAACCTGTGTTAGATTGGATTACTTTTTCATTTCTAGTATTATTCTCTCAGACTCAAAGATAGAAAGATTACCGCGGATCCTCAGTGATCATAATCCCCTGGTTCTTACAATTACTAAATCAACAGATATTAGACAACAAAGAGTGTGGACTTTTGAAAGAGGGCTTTTACAAGAAGATAAATATGTAGAGCATATGAAAAAGTGGATTAAGGAATTTTTTGAGATTAACAGGGGTAGCGCTGCTACAGGAGTGGTTTGGGACGCTTTCAAGGCGGGAGCTCGGGGAGAAACATTGAGTTTTAACTCCTTTAAACGAAAGCAAGAGTATATACGTAATATAGGAATCATTGAGGCAGTACTTAAGGCTGAAGAAGAGTTGGAAAAATGTGTTATGACTGGAATCCCAATAGATACTGCCATGATAGAACTATTGAAAGTTAAAGGAGATGCAGAGGGAGAAATTGCAAGAAAAGCTGCGAAAATATATATGACAAAGAGAGAGAGATGTCACGAATTTAGCGAAACAGTTGGGAGAACTCTAGCTTTGCGGACAAGACAACAGGAATCATTGGGCACTGTGAGGGAGATGAGAGATACAGCAGGTAAGATTCATGTAGATTCAGTGGAAATAAGAGAAGTTTTTAGAACTTTTTATGAAGAACTGTATGATGAGCCATTGAGGGGAGATATTCAGGGAATTATTGATTATTTACAGGACATTCCGGTAGTTAAGTTTATGGAGGAGGATGCAGAAGGCTTGGAAGAGGATCTACAGGCAGAAGAAATCAAAGAAGCTATTTTAAACCTCCCTTCGGGGAAAGCAGCGGGCCCTGACCAAATCCCGATAGAGTTTTATAAGGTGTTTTGGGATATTTTAAAAGGGGATATAATTAGGACATTGCAGCAGGCACAAACAGGGGAATCTATCCCCGGATCATGGGGAGGTGCGGAAATCGTGATTATCTTGAAAAAAGGAAAACCCCCGGTAGAGCCTGGATCATATAGACCTATCACCCTCATGAATTCGGACACTAAGATATTTTCTAAAGCTTTAGCAACAAGATATGCTAGGATAATAGATAAAGTAGTGAGCAAGAATCAGCATGGTTTTATACCTGGGCGGGGTACTACTCACCACACATGCAAGGTGATAACTTTGTTCGACGCCACAGCAGTCTCAGGGGACCCGATGGCGGTGATGCTTTTAGATGCTGAAAAAGCTTTTGATCGGGTCTCCTGGGACTACCTCTGGCATATAATGGAAAGATCTGGCGTCAAAAAGCGATTTGTTAAAGCGCTCCAGGCACTATATGTAAATCCAGTGGCTTCTGTTCGAGTGAATGCGGGGTCTACAGGACAATTTCGAATAAGGAGAGGTACAAGACAGGGGTGCCCTTGTTCACCGTTGTTATTCGCTATGTATATGGATCCATTGATCCGTAGAATAGAGAGTTGTGAATTAATAATGCCAATGTGCACACGTATCGGCCAGTGTAAAATATTAGCATATGCCGATGACGTCGCAGTGATTACACCGACCCCTATGGAGGCTATCGCTCAAATTGAAACTGAGGCCTCGAAATTCGGGCAGGTCTCAGGCTATAAATTAAATGTGGCAAAAACACAGATTATCAAAAATTGTTGTACCATCTGCACAGATAGTCGAGTGGTACAAGCAGGAATATATCTAGGGGTGACTATATCGGATGATCTGGATGGTTTAGTGGAAAAGAATATAACACCTGTAATTAATAAAGCGCGCAAGGACCTGGATAGACTAGACAACTTACATCTCTCTATTGTGGGGCGGGCGAATGTAGTAAAAATGATGATCTTACCCAAATTTCTATATTTTTTCAGAGCAATACCGTTATTATTTGAGGCCAAAATATTTAAGAATATTGAACTTGTGATTAATAGATTTATCTGGGCAAAGGGGAAAACCAGGAGGGCACTCAGGTTCATGACACTACCTAGGGAGAGGGGCGGGTGGGCACTGCCAGATTTCAAGTTATATTACTGGGCAGCAGCTCTACAGTATATGGCAGGGCTGATGGGGGGCGGAGAGGCTGAAGGCTGGAACGAATTTGGCTCATTAGCAATATATGGATTAATTCTGGGCTCAGATGCTGAGAATATATTTTTAAGATACACAGAGGCTAGTTATTTTAAAAGAACAAGGTTTAAGACGATCATCGCAGCTTATACAGTTTGGAAAGCATTTGCTAAAAGGTTTGGACTAGGGAAATACAATTTATACACTAGATTGAAAGGAAATCCAAACTTATCTGAAGAGGTCTTTTCTGGACCTGTATTTACAGAATGGGAAAGGAAGGGAGTGAAAAGGGTAGGTGACGTTATGGGACAACAAGGGGCTTTTCAGTTCTCTGAAATACAGACTAAATTTGGCTTAGATAATAGGCAGTTCTTTAAATACTTACAAATAAGGAGCTTCTTAAACAATAAGAAGGGAGGATCGGCGGGCTTCACTAAAAATCTTATTATGGAAGTGATTCAAGCAGGGGAGGACTGCACAATAAAAAGGTTCTATGCCGAATTAACATCCTCAAAGCAGGATGATATGGGAAAATGGGCAAACAAATGGAAAAACAATTTGAATGTCAGTGAGGAAACTTTTTACATTTCCCTAGAAAAAGGATATACACTGCTGTGCTCAGCGCCTCATCAGGCGCAACATTATAAAACTATATACCATTTGTATCATACGCCTGCAAAGATAGCACAATGGGGGGGCACAACAGGAATTAGTTGTTTTAGGTGTGGAAACTTAGATGCAGATCTGGTACATGTATTTGCAACGTGTCCTCATATAGAGTTGTTTAAAAAAGATATCGAGGGTTTTATAAATAAGGTATTAGGAACTGAAACTCTCCTAACTCCTGCGATAATTCTACTGGGAGTGAAGGAGGATGAGGGGCAACTACAGGGAGGAGGAGAATTCTTATTTGTAGCTCTCTCAGTTATGAGATTGTGTATAGCATCAGCGTGGTTAGATCCCCTACCACCTTCATTTCATCACTGGTTGGCCAAACTATTAGCAGTGTATAATTTAGAGATTGAGATTTATGCAAGGAAGGGGAAAAAAGGAAGGAAGCTGGGTAAACTAATTTGGGGTCCCATTACTCGATGGAAAGAAGGGGACTGTAATTGAACAATAAGAAATATAAATATTTACTGTGGAGCAGACTATATATATGCTAATACCCGAGGCAAATCTCCTGTATTTATTTGTTTAATTTTTATTTTTATTTTTTTTTATTTTTTTTTTTTATTTTTTCATTGTCTGGTAAGAATTATTACTTAACACTGGCATAAGACGGTAAAAAATAGAGATTATTTTGTATTAGGAAAATTGGAACTACGACAATTGCTTTACAAAGTAAAATATGTTGTATTGGTATTTAGTATCGTTGTAACAGGCTGCCGTGCCCTGCACGAAAAAGGGAAAAAAATCTTCAATAAAAATATTTAAAGGAAAAATAAAGCGACTCAAGACATTGACCGTGAGGCCTCAGTTAAAGTTTGCTGTGTGAAGATATAATGCTCAATACCGAACTGAGCTCAAATACACAACCAAACGCAACTTACGTTTTTGATTTTTGAACTTATAAATTAGCGTAGCATGTGTAGGACAGAATACAACTAATGTGTATTTTGAACTATTAGCCAACCTGAAAACTGTATATTCAAACAAATGGTGACTACTAGTCCCATAATGCCCCATCAGAATAACATGCAAATTGCTGGAAGGAACCGATAGTTCATTTGGCATGCAAACTGGCACAAATGGCGTTTCTTGATAAATTGTAGTGAAGCACGGAGGAGTCCGATATCGTGTGAGATAATATCACTTTAAAAATGCACAACCACACCACTTGACTCCAAAAACATGCTCTGTGTGAGCTAATCTCACAAATTAGAGTCACACAATTATAGGCGTTCATGTCAGAATGTCTCCACTGTTGAAGCAGCACAAAGAAAATATACATATACACACACAAACACAACCTACTGACGGTCACCAGTAGGCAGTTTTAGTTAGGATGATGTTTCTATAGAAAAAGCATTTTTGGACTTGCCTATATCTTTGCTGTTGATTCACAAATCTTCATGAAATTTTCCCCAAAAACTGTCATAGTGAGTCTTGTGTGCATGGAAAGTTTCAGGGTGATCCCTCAAGTGTGGGCCAAGAAAAAGGGGGGCCGGGTTGAGAAAAGTAAGATTTCCCGTGTTAATTCCAAAAGGACCTTTGACACGACTAGAGCCAAAACTGATGGACGGAATTACACAGAATTTGGCAGGAATGTAGATGTTGGTTCACAGATCATGCATTCAGTTATCCAGTGTAAATCCATTCAGTAGTTGTTGAGACATTTAAGGGAGAAGGATAAGAATAACTGGGGTCACTGTGACTTTAGGAATAATAAAGTGCTCCAGCAGGGAAATGCAAAGCTCTGATTGGCTGCCAAAACTTCAACCATGAAGTGTTGTCAGGCATTTTGGGACTCAGTGCCAGTATAGTCTCCCAAAAAAATAACAACAAAAAAAAAGAATGGGGGCAGTGTAGTGATACCTTGGGGTGCCCTGCCCCCCCCCCGCTAAGTGTTTGTTTTTGCCTTAGGAACCACTACCTCCCAAGGGACTATTGTTTATAATCATTGGGAAGGCTGTGAAGACTCTCCCCCCATCACCTCTTAGGGGCCAAATTATAATTTTTAAAGGACACTAGGGACTGACAAAATGCTCCCGCCCACTGGAAGTTAATGTTTTTTCTGTTTTCCTGTCCACTTTTAAGCGGGCAGGGAAACAGATGAAAAGATTGCTCTCACAGCATGTTTGCCAGCTCCCTGTCTGTGAGAGCAATGCCATCTCCCACAGGAGGAAAGAAGCAGATTGGGACTGTAGGTGCATTGAGGCTACCCTCACCGTCTAGGGGGGAAAGAGGAGAAAGAGGCAAAATAAAGGTCAGAAACGACCAGTAAGAGGCAAAATAAAGGTCAGAAACAAGCAGAAAGTGGCATCATAGAGGTCAGAAATGTGCAGAAAGATGCAAAATTAAGGTCAGAAGTGTGCAGAAAGAGGGAGAAAAAAGGTTTGAAACGAGCAGCAAGAGGCAGCATAAAGTTCAGAAACAAGCAGAAAGAGACAAAATAGAGATCAGAAATGAGCGCAAAGAGGCAAAATAGAGCACATAAACAAGCAGAAAGAGGCCCCCAATGACCCTTAGCAGTCAACGGAACTTCATATCCCAACCAGTATTGTGCCAGAAAGTGCTTTGCAGTGTGATTGAGAAAAGGGACAGGGTCTCTGACAATGCCTCATAAATCCAGCTGTGGGGGAGTTACTGGTGGCAATAGGGGTTCTTGACCCCTCAAGGAGCCTCAGCAGCCAAGGAGAATTCATCCCCCAACAACTAGAGCACCAGGAGGTGTGTTTGCAAAGGGGTTGGAAAAGGGGGTGAGGACTCCAAAGTCTCAGTTATCCCGCTGTCGGGATGTACCGGGACATACCGGTGGCAACAATAAGGGCTCTTGTTCCCCCAAGGACCCTCAACAGCCAGGGGGACTTCATCCCCGAATCAGTAGTGCACCAAGAGGTGCATTTGCAGAGTGGTTGAGAAAGAGGGTGGGGCCTCCTAGGAGGTATTAGCAATCCTGCTTTGGGGAGCTTAATGGTGGCAACAATAAGGGTCATTGGCCCCCAAGGACCTTCAGCAGCCAAGGGGAGTTGATCCCCTAACCAATACTGTGCCAGAAGGCGCATTTGCAGAGTGGTTGAGAAAGGGGGCAGGGCCTCTGATGAGGTCTCAGCAATCCTGCTATGGTGGACTTACTGGTGGTAACTATAGTGATTCTTTCCCCCCAAGGACCTTCAGCAGCCATGGGGCTTCATCCCCCAACCAGTATTGAACCAGGAGGCATGTTTGCAGAGTGGTTGAGAAAGGGGCTGGCCTCCGATGAGGTCTCAGCAAACCCTCTGTGGGGGACTTAGTGGTTGCAACAATAGGAGTGCTTGGCCCCCAAGGACCCTCTGCAGCCCAGGGGACTTTATCCCCCAACGAGTAGAGGAGGTAAGTTTGCAAAGTGGTCGAGAAAGGAGGAAGGGCCTCTGACGAGGTCTCAGCAATCCTGCTTCTGGGGACTTACTGGTGGCAACAATAGGGGTTCTTGGTCCCCAAGGGCCCTCAGCAGCCAGGGGGACACACTCACGCACACACCCACTGAGACACTAATGTATTCACTCACTCACTCACTCTCAAAGGTTACAAGTTACACTTAGCAAATAAAATGTATCTTATTTGTATTCACTTAAAAAACAAAGGTTACATGGATGTTATAGTTAAGCTCGGATTTCATTCATACAAAATCATACAAATTCAACAGTTATAGTTACCTGAGCTAAATATAACTTACGCCCCCGCAATGCACTGTTTATGACCTCAGATGTTATATCACTCACAGCATGGTCAGTGACCTCATTGATGACATCAATGATGACATATCAAATTTCATCACTGGTGACATCATCCAGTAAGTGTGAGTGTTTTCTAAATGTTTCTGAGTGTCAAAGATATATACCAAGAAACTACACAAATTAAATTAGTATGGCCATGATCCCACCTCTAAATTAAATATGGTGACAGTTTTTCGTCCCCTTCTGGAGGGCAAATGGGGTGATTGCTCCCAATCTCCCCCCCGGGAAGCAGAAAAACCTCTAGACTTCAGGAATTTATTTTATTTTCTCTTTTTTTAATATAGTCTTTCTGACCCCTCTTGGGGCTAATGGAGGTTATCACCCCTGATCTGCTCCCTGGGGGCAGGAATACCACTAGATGTCAGAATCAAATATAAAAATAAATATAGGGGTGAGAACTGCCCCAAAAATCGCACAGAGAGTCTTTTTGCTCCCCTTGGGGATGATTGAGGCAATTACCCTAATTTGTCCCCAGGGGGAGAAGAAAGCCCACAAGACACCAGAGACTATATATGTACTATTTTTGTCGGAGAAGCGGGATCCTAAACCCCTGGGCATGGGTCCATGTTCTCGTCATCTACCCACCCATGGGTTGGATATGGGTATTCACCCCCAATCTCCCCCATGGAGGGATATAATGCCCACTAGACACCAGGCATTTCAAAACAGAACCAAAACAAACCAAAGTAGGGTGCAGCCTACCCTGGCATTAAGCCATTGCCCCTCCCCAGAAGGGGCAAAAATGTCTTTCTGGGAGCAGGTAGATTTTTTGTCCCAAATATGCTCCCTGGGGGTAGAAACTAAACCACCAGGAATGTTACCTTTGGGGCAAAAAAGGGGTGCAGGTGTTTCACTCTTTCATAGGCCAAACTCCCAACACCCCAATAAAAACCAAAGGAGTCTTTTTGCATCCCCCCCCTCCCCCAGGCATACAGGAGGTTTGCCCCAATTTGATCCCAGGGGCCAGAATGCTCACTATATGCCAGGAACATATATATTTTATAGAATAATGGAATGGTTCTGGCCCATCCTAACATCTTCCCCAACCTCACCCCTAAACAACTCTCAACATCTCTACTGCCTGGTCAAAAGACGCATACTTTACGCTGCAAATGCCCTCGTCGATTACATCATTTAATGATGCGCCCCTAGGTGCTGAGAGGTTGTGTATGAGTCTGAATTCGCCCTTTTCTTTCTTCGGGACCACCCGGAGGGGTGAGCAAACAATTAGGTACTGGGATGTCATTGAAAGGACCTGCTACCCTACCCAGGTGTAGCTCTTTCTCAATTTTTGACGCCACCACCACAGGGTTGTGTCTAACTGACAGCTGGTTCCTACGCTCTGGCGTCCCGGTATACCCCCAGCTGGAATCGGAAACCCATGTGTGAGACCTTCTTGTAGCATCCCTGCGGAGGCATGGTCTGGGTACCTGTTCGGCCAAAGAATCATAGCCAGCACATCAATGGGTGAGTGGGCGACCTGTAGGTACGCCCCCCCTATTCTTGCTTCCTTCTTCCCTTGTTGCCTGAGGCACTACCCTTTGAACGGCATGCTGTTTCTGGGTGTGATGAGTGGCCGCATATGCAACATGCACGTCTGAATTTGCAAGTGCCCGCTGCCCTGGTGCATGTTCGCCTGTTAAAGTCCCAACACACGCCCTTTCCACCTCGATTGCCTCTGGCCTTACCGGCCCCATCACCCCCTTGCGCTGGCCGAAAGGACTGCTGGGCCTTGGGTGAAAATCCCTTGTTCCAGCTTGTGCCCACTCCTGCTGACTGACCACCTGAAAACTGGACATGCCAGGAAATGGAATCTACCTTGTCCCAGGCTAACAATCGGTCAAATTCTCTAGCTTTCCTGAAAGAAATGTCATATTCCTTCCATCCGTCCCCCCCATGCTTCTCACTGAACATTGCATTTCTACTTTGATAACACACCATCTCTGCCTGCAAGTTGGGAGAACGTTCAGCGGTGACTGCCATAAATACAGAAAAAGCTCGAATCCAATTAATCAGCGTCTCCTCCACCCTGGATTTAGCCAACTGAGACCGCCTTTCGGTAGGAAACATCAAATCTTTTTGTGACTTGGCATACTCCAACTCCCTGTTATCAATCAATAATGAAAATATATTCACATATTTGTCTGCCCAAATCAGTTCTTTCACTCCCTGCAAAACATGCTGAGCCAGGTTCTCCCCCCTGCAGGGTATTGCACCTTCTCCCAATACCGGCAAAGCAACCTCCTTATCACTCTCAGCAACTCCCGTTGGTTCTGAGGTCTTTTCTTTCCCCGCATCGCTGGCCGAACCTGTTTGGGGAGAAATTGGTGCGCTTGGCACTCCACCATCACCCCTAGCAACCATGATCTTAGCCACCATTCTTTGCGCCTCCGCCGAGGGATCAGCCGAGGCGGGTAACATCCCCCCAATCCCCAATCAGGGGAGTACTGCCGCTATTTGCGTCGTCAATTCAGGGGGTACCTGACCAACCCCAGGGGTTCACTGACCGGGGAGGGTGACGCTGTGGACGGCACTGGGTGTACCCCTGGAATTACTGGTTGGACCACTGGTGGCGCTAGGTTTGCGGGTACACTTATCGGGGTTGGCAGAGTTGGTGTGGGAGCCTCAGGTGATGCCGGTATTATGTCAGAGACCCGTGACTTGGGAGGCCGACTATAGCTCCTCTTGGCTCTCCCACGCTTAGGCAAAGCTTCTAGTTCCCCACTGGGCTTAGAGGGCACTACTACCCGTTTGGGTCTCCCTGATGGCCCTGCCTGAGCCTCAAGCCTCTCACCCATTTCCGCCACGGTCTTCCCCAACTGATCCACTTTCCCTAATCTCCTGTCCATCGCTGACATTCTGCGCATCATGGTCTGAAACATGAGCTCCATGCGGGAACTTCTTGCACCCCGCCTACTAGACATTCCTTCACAGTGAATCACAAACCTATACTGCACAAAATGTCACTTATGGGCACTACGTGCCTTGTACCTGCAACAAATTTTGAGGCTCACAGGCTGGTCGTATGCACCACGCAACTGTGACCGCAACACACCAGCTAGCCTGGGTGCTTGGGCGAGCGCACTCTAGCCCGGCGGCCCGACAGAAGCAGTGAAATGCAGGCCTGCCCGTGTCCTCGGTTCACGACGTCCACCGTGTGCTCCCCGGCAGTCCGGTCCGCTGCGCCACCGAATGCAAGCCTACGATGAAAGGAAAGTTAAACACAATCCTGGCTCAACAAAACAGTGACCCCTTGTAACTGTATGGATGTAAAATCCCCCTGTCTTGTCCAATAAATAGGCCCTTGACATTCAACTTTACACCAAAATAGCCATTAGATATTTATTTGCAATTCTAGAAAACACAATAGCAAGCTTTTGAATATATTCCGGTAACTGAGAGGCTTTCAGCTGTGGTCTCCCATCCAAGCACTAAACCGGGTCGACCCTGCTTCGCCTGCAGTCACTCGCGCTTCAACACTGCCACATTCGTTCTTTACCAACCCGGGAGCGGTTCAGGGGCCGGGCCAACACTTGTTTGCCTGCTACGTGCCTCCTATCTTAGCCTCTCTTGCACGGTGCACAACACGTGTCCTCCGGGACCCGTGCACAGGCTGGCCCGCTCTCGGCAGCGCTATCACAAACCCCAGCACTCCTGTTTTTCCCTTAAATATTTACAACTTGCCACGTTGAAATAAGCGACTTGTTCAAGTTCAAGGCGAGTTCTGGCACAGCCGCGAGAGTGGGATCTGCACCCTTGTCTCCACGCGTAAGAACAATCCCTGCAGCGTTTGTACAGCAAACGCTCTGCCCTAAATACCTCAGAGACAGCCAATGTGCCCGCTCCTTCCTCGCTACGCCGGGAGAAATGAAGAGATTGCCGCGCCTCCAGATATGCCCGTTCCTCCAATTCGCGGACCCCACCGAGGCCTGTAAGATTACTCCCGTAATGCTGACTCCGACGAGAACCTGAAAAAGATAACAGAAAATGATTTGGCCCCCAGCAGAGGGGAGAGGAGCGAGCCAGGGGAGCGCGGGTGCAAGAGGGCGCCTCCCACGCTCCCCAGGCCTTTTAAACATTCCCGCCCCCCCTGACCCGGAAGCACTTCCGCCGCTTCCGGGTCAACGGGGGCCTGCACCAAACGGTGGTGGGGCGCCCACCGATCGCGTCATTAAGGCGCGGCCCGCAAAGGGTGGGGGCACGCCCCACCATCGGAGATACGGGGGGGGGGGAGGGGAGCCGGGCCCACCATACGTACGTGGGGGCCGAGCGCCCCCCCTTTCCTTTAGACTCTAAACCAAAACTAAATGAGTAGTAGGAGCGTCAAGTTATGTGATATTTTAATTTTGTCAAGGAAAAATGCTCAAACCAAAATTGGTGGCTTAGTGAAGGGAATATTAATAGACAGGAATGAACAGCAGTTTCTCCAAATCATTGTTGCTTCTGTTCTTATGAAACCTATAAAGCTCGGCATAGCCAGACTGTGGTTTAGTGGCTAAGCTGCTGACTCTGCATCTGTGAATTTGGCCTCAAAGCCTGTCTCGCCACTTAAATGATAACTAAAATGTATGTAGCCTCGTGGCAAGCACCATAAAAACCATACCCTGGAAAAGCTTTCATTTGCCCTGCCTTTGCCTCCTCGCCAGATGCACACAGTCCCGCCACCCACCGTTCGCTTTTAAATTTTAGCCCGCATCGATCAGCCGGCTTCTTCATGCTCTCGAAATTTATAACTTACATTTTAATCCCAGGCCAGGGGACCAGACCTGCAGGTCTTTTTTCATCTGGCGTGTTTCCTCGTCGATTGACAAACACTGGAGCTGTGCATTTGTGCAGCTTCCGCATCTGGATTTCTGCAGCCTTGCACATCAGACACAGAGCGATACCAAGTGCAGATCTCTTTGCCTGGCTCGGGTGTCTCCGCATTTCTAAACCTTTACAGATATTCTAGCGTACAAATACAGGAACGCTTTTATGTTAAAGAACAGCAGATGTTGTAGCACCAAAGATAATGTGTTGCAATTTCTAAATACTTATAATGTCCCATAGGCGGGCGCAATTGTATTGCAAATGCTTGTTTTTTTTGCACGTGGACAGTTGGATGTTGCACTGAATTAACAGGTTGTGAATTTGAGGTCAGGCACGAGGTGGAGGGTACGGGGAAAGGTGGGTTGGGTCTGGCTCGGAACGTGAAATACAAAGTGGCTGTTTTGTAAACTTCCTGCAGAGTGGTGAAACCAATAACTGTTGCAAGAGAGAAGCCTAGAGGTGGAACATAAGGCGTGGTTACGAAACAACTGCAGAGTGGGAAAGAAACAACTTGGAATGGATAATTAAAGCAAAGATAAAACATAAGTGCAGAAACTTTAAAAAAAGCAAAAGTGTGGAAATCAGTAACCGGTGAGGAGAAGGAAAGAAAGGGGTTCAAGGTCTGGCAAGTAGAAACAGCATTGAGTTAAAAGGGCGAGTAAAGTGAAGTACTGAGGTTGAGAAAAATGAGAGCTGGGATTGTTCATGGGATAAAGATAAAGCAGGAATTGATCAGGGATCAAGCAGGAACAGCAGCACAGAAAAGGGCAGGTCGTCCAGGAAGAACTGGAGAGGAGAAAAATGAGCAGGGATAGCAGCGAGTGGTGAGAAGAGAAAGAAGCAGGGAGAGCAGGAGAGAGAAAGAATGCAAGAGAAGAGTGCAGGAAACTAGACAGGAAAGAAAGAAATGAGGAATAAGGGAATAATTCAGAGAGGAGAAATTGTGTAAATTGTGAAAGTGGGGCCATGAGTGATAGGGAGATAAACTAGGGCAGCAGAGAGCGAGCGTGGAAGGAAATCAGTGCCTAGTAAGACAGCAGAACAAACAGAGTAACTGAAACTGGTGAGCAAAGTCCAATGGGCTAAAAGTACTTCAGGGTCACTCCAAGGGCATAATGCAGGCCCCAGCAGCCCATGACACACAGAGGGCTCCCCAACCCTCAGCAGGGCCGGATTCTGCCCAAGGCCAATGACCATCTGTGATAGATGGTAGACTCAGGTGCCACTCTTCACATTCTCCAGGGGTCGGCCAATCATTTTGCGTTATGCTACCTAATCTCCCTCACTCTCCAGCTGGGCTGTTGTAGCTTCCATGGCACAGCTCTTTCGAGAGTGCTAGGCTGAGCCATAGATGGGGCCTCAATGACAGCCTCTTACAGAGTATTTCAGCAGCTCATCCAGAGGTTGAAGTGCATGAAAAAATAAGGGTGTGAAATGTTATCCTAAGTGTCTTTTTACAGAGTTTTATATAGCGCGAACTTGACCCGAATCAGGTATCAGAGCGCTTTACATAGCACCAGTTCCATTACATGAGGGCACATACATTTTTGTTAGGCACAGGGAGATTAAGTCATTTGCCCAGAATCACATGATGTTCAGAGTGAGACTCGAACCCAGTTCCCCAAGTTCGAGGTCGACCGCCCTAGCCATTAGGCAAACTCCTCTACCCTAATGTTAGATGGTGAATGTTGCTGAGTTTGGGACACGGCCAGCAACATGGCTAAAAAGCGCATTCTGCAACCATGCTGATGGCCTTACACCTCCAGGTAAACACATATAAGATATAATGCACACAGAATGAAGGAAAAACAAATGCAAGTTAAAGTAACTGATGGAAAATACAATATTTTCTGTTATGAAAGTTCAGTTGGTTAATGTGATGACTGCAAATGTCTGCGTGTGTGTCCCCAGGCATCTACAGAACTAAATCCTGGTTGGTACATTGGAGGAAAGTGAAATGTATCAGTTCCCAGCCTGAAACTGAAAGCATTGAATATACAAATCATGGTTTTAAAATGTTAGTATACAGTACAAAATAGGTTGGGCAAACTTTACAGAGAATAGGGGCTATTATTTAGAGTTTGGTGAGTGGGATACCCTGTCAAAACAGGAGATATTTTATCTGCCACATTACTATAGTGCACCGAAATATGACGGACGGGACCTCTGTCCTATTTGTGACAGAGTACCCTGTAAACCAAGCTCTAAATAAGACCCTTCATGTTTAAGATAAAACAAGTATATAAAAAATGTGTATTTTTTGTAATATGCATTCACACTGTACCTAGTGCTAACCTTTACTTTTAGGTTTCCATTAGAGGGATACACTCCAGAATATCCAGCTGATAACAATTACATTATCTCTTCATAAGAATCACTTTGGCGCCATGAAACCTCAAATGACTCCAGTGAAACCTCAAAGGACTCCATCAAGTATTCTTACTACTAATAGATGACAGCCTAATGTGCTCCAACACACCTACCAATTAATTCTCCTAATTTCACATGGGTTTGTTGCCCACCGCCCTGGTTTCACTGTCCTAAATCCACAATTCAAAAGCATTACAACGTGGAATATGGAGAGGAAACAAAGATAATGGAAACGTCTCTTCAGTCTAAAACAGAAAATCACAAACTCTTTAGAATTATTCTTTATTGGTCCTCTGAAGAGTGGCTTCAAACACAGCAAAGCAACCAACGCGTTTCACTCTTAAATCACGAGCTTCATCGTGGCTTTAGTCCTAGAGTTGAAATCCAGAGCTCAGACATTTCTTTTTCAGTAAGTTGCTACAACCAATATTTTCAATGAGCACCAGATATTGTTACATATTTGTGTCGTGTTTGGCCTTAGAGTACTGACAAATGACATTCCATCAGCCCAAACCATCCATTATAGCCATATACTGGTTCTGAAACAGTTTTCCTGATTAACCAAATGTACACATTTACATTTCCTTTCCGGTAGTAGGCACCCTGGCAAGAAGGCATATTTCTCATTTTTCTTTCTGTGACTCCCTTGGCTTAACAGAACAGGAAAATCACTCCCCTCAGTGGCAGGTGATGGTCAGCATTATCCATTATAGAATAGTTTCCTAACAAAAAGTATGTAAATTGTAAAAGATTAGGAACATGGTTTCCAATACACCACTGACCTCATCAGTGTGACTGCTCTCTCCCAGCACAGCTCCACCAGTAATTGGTGCCCTCCGAGCCCTGATCTCCATTTTACTGACCGTTCAAGGCCCAACTTCACCCGCAGGCTCCTGTGTACGCCTCATCCCTGGTAGTCCAGTGGGAGAGCACTCTGCTCCTCTGCTATTCCACTTCTCTTGGGTTTTTCTGCACTCTCTTTTCTCTTTTTTCTCCATCTACTTTCTTTTCTCTCTCTATCTTCTCTCTCTATTCCCTCTTTTCTTTTTTCTCTTTTCTCTCTTTTCGCACTCCCTGCAGCTGCTGCCCCTGCAGCCCCTCCAGTGTGTTCTTCCCGCTCCTACATCCCAGCAGACCTCCCTCCACCAACCCTTACTTAATGGCATCCGCTTCGCTGGCGCACCAAAGTCACGCCAAAGGCAAGCCCATCTGCGCCCATCCGGAACCCGAATGTGACCAGCACCAGGGAACCTGGTTCTCCGACCTGCCACCGCTACAACTTCAGTACCCTCTGTGCTTTCAACCCCAGACGCAGCAACAACTGCCAGCTTTTGACGCAGAGTGACACCCAAGGCTCCATCTCCTGTCGACAGTGCATCTGCACCTTGACCCACATCCGCACCCCAGCAGCAGCCCCCTGCCTACCAGACACCACCATTCACAAACCACTCAACTCAATGTGCGCTTCCTACACAAGCAATCCATAAAAATCTGGGACCTTCTCAGCAACCACGCACCCAGTGTTGCTTTCCTCGCAGAAACCTGGCCCAACATCAGCTCTGCCCCAGACATCACCACCAACATTCCCGAAGGATACAAGATCCTGCAGAAACACCGTCACACCACCCAGGAGGAGGCATCGCTATAGCCCACAAAAGAACTCTCCGCTTGACAACCTCCGGCTTTGATGACAATACGACCTTTATGGAACATTTCCTCTTCCAGATCCAGACCAACCCTAAAATGACTATTCCCAGAACCCTCATCTGCAGGGCACCCAGTCCCCGCGGTCCTTTCACTGACACCATCACTGACACCCTCACTGACTTCATCACTTCCCATGCCCTCGCCTCCTCTGACTACATCCTACCCGGAGATGACGACCCCAACACCACCACCCTACCAGAGAACCTCGCCAACATAGGACTGAAGCAACTGGTCACCGCCCCCACACACACAGCAGGAAACACACTCAACCCCGTCTTCGTGGAAGTATAAAGCTTCTTTTACAGCCACACCACAGAACTCCTCTGGACAGACCACCACTGCATCCATTTCTCCTTCAGAAAACCTACTGTGCCTCCCCCGTAGAAGCTGGAACAAAGTCCCCGAACACCAGCTCACCTCCGTCCTCAACAGCACCCCACCACCACTGACACCAGACACCAACACCTCGGCATGCAACCTCCACCGCTGGATCAAAAACTGTGCCAACACCCTTGCCCTTCAAGAAAGCCACAGGATGACACATCAGGAAAGCAAACTAGTTCACCTCTTCACTCCAAAAATCCAAGCGCTCTTGCTGGTGACTCGAAAAGACGTGGAGGAACAACAAAACCCCAGAAACACACATTGCCTACAGAGCAGCCACCAAAGCACACCAACTCCTCATGAAATCCAGAAAGAAGAAATTCCTCCAAGACAGAATCCTAACCAATGCCCATAACACCAAAGAACTCTTCTTCATCTTCAAGGAATTTGCCAAAACAAACAGCGAAACAACAGATGTCCTACACTTGCTAGACCTCTGCAACAGACTCAGCACCTTTTTTCACCTCAAGATTAAGATGATCTATGAGAACTTCAACAAGCAAGACCTCCGCACCGCTCCAGCTCCAACCCCCAACGATGCCACCCAACAGACCCTGCTCACTTGGACCCCACTCATGACAGAAGACACCCTAAAGACCATGAAGACCATCCACTCTGGAGCACCCGCAGACCCCTGCCCAGCCTGCATCTTCCACAGAACCGCCACAGCCATCGCACCTGAACTATGCCAGACTAATAACTGCTCCCTCGAACCCACCACATTCCCCGATGACTGGAAACATGCTGAAGTCAATCCCCTCCTGAAGAAACCCACTGCAGACCCGACAGACCTCAAGAACTTCAGACCCATCTCCCTGCTCCTATTCACACCTAAGTTCATCGAAAAGCCCGTCAACACTCAGCTAGCATACTTCACCAAAGCCAACAAAACCCTGGACATCACCCAATCCAGATTACGCAGCAACCACAGCACTGAGAGAGCCCTACTCACCGCCACAGACGAAGTCCGATCCCTCCTTGACCAGGGCCAAATGGCAGCCCTCATTCTCCTGGTTCTCTCGGCTGCCTTCAACACTGTCTCCCACCGCACACTAGCCACCAGACTCCATGACGCCGGCATCCATGGAAATGCCCTCGACTGGATAGGCTCATTTCTCACAGGCAGAACTCAGCAAGTCAGACTCCTGCTTCACCTCTCGGAACCAACAGAGCCCAGATGTAGAGTGTCCCAGGGATCCTCCCTCAGCTCAACACTCGTCAACATATAAATGCCCCCCATTGTAACCATCGTCAAAAACCATGGGCTCAACATAGTCTCCTATGCCTACGACACCCAGCTTATCCTCTCCCTCAGCAAATAACCCAACATCACCAGACACAACTTCCAGTAAGGGATGAAAGCTGTCGCCACCTGGATGAAAAAGAGCTGCCTGAAACTCAACTCCAAGAAAACAGAATTACTCCTCCTTGGCTCCACCTTCTCCACGTGGGACAGCATCTGGTGGCCCCCCTCCCTTGGAAACCCCCCACCCCAATGGACCATGCACGAAACCTCGGCCTTATACTTGACTTTTTACTCATGATGAACCACCAGATCAATGCCGTATCCTTGGCCTGCTTCAACATTCTTTGCATACCCTGAAAAAGGTTCAGATGGATCCCATTCGATTCCAGAAAAACGGTCATGCACGCCCTCACAAGTAGCATACTGGACTACGGCAATGTTCTCTATGCCTAAATCAACAAGAAACTACTCCGCAAACTCCAGACAGTCCAGAACCCTGCAGCTAGACTGACCCTAGACATCCCCTGTTGCAACCACATCACCCAACACCTCCGCGATCTCCACTGGCTTCCCATCGAAAGAAGAATTACCTTCAAGCTCCTCACTCAAGCATGCAAAGCTCTCCACAACATCAGACCTGCTTACCTAAACAACTGCCTCTCCTTCCACATACTCAAGAGACACCTCTGATCAGCTGATCTCTCCCTAAACACCATCCCACGCATCCACAAGACCAGAACGGGAGGTAAGTCCTTCTCCAACCTCAAAGCCAAAGCCTGGAACGACACCAGTTCAGGAAGGAGCTCAAGACCTGGCTCTTTGGATGACCCCTTGAGACCCTCGCAGGTGACTAGCTGTGCTTTACAAACCTTGATTGATAAAATGAATAGAGCTTGGCCACTGAGGTCACCGAAAAAGCCATTTATATGTAGGAAGCAGCTTTTTTTTCTTTCATTGCTTCTAGTGCCTCATGGTGTACTCTCCCTGCCTTTACAGCTCACTTGTAAGGTGCCCATTAAAAGACATGGATCTCAATTGGGAAATGTGCAGGGTAGAGTTTCGTACCTAATATAATACGTCTAGTATATCTACATGCAAATTTACTAGGTGTAGGGAAAAACAAACTAAATGTTACTGGAAGGAAAATCCAGCAGATAAAATCAATGTGGGAAAGGGCTACATTTTAGCCTGGACCACTTCCATGACCACAGCTGCCCCTCTTAAGCCCCTTTCTCCACCTCTGCCTTACAACAGCTCACTTGTACGAGTGCATCTTGTATACTTTTACCATCTGCTCAGAGAAGGTGGTAAATTTGTATGCTAACCCCATGGGAAATGGAATATCATTCAGACTACGACCTTGTAAATCTGGATCCTATTCAGTGGGGATTAAGTAATAATTTCACTGTATTGGCTGGCTATAACTGAATGGTACTGGTAACAAATGGTGTAGTGTGCAACGAACTAGTACCCAGTAATTAGGTTGGGCAAGTTGAAGTTACTGAGAACAGATCAAGCAGGACGAAAGGGTCAGTTATCAGATTCCCACTTTTACTAATGCACACCAGGGGTACTTCAGCACATTAACCTCAAAAGATGAAGAATGCTAGATTTCATCAGAACATATTAAGAGAGGCAGTGACACTGTATTGCTGTCATCTGCATAGCACTTTCTTAACCCTCAAGAAGCCCAAACCATAAACATTTTATTTTGGTTTTTTCTTAATGCTTTGAACACATTCATAACATCAGTCACTAAATAAACAGAAACTAAACAAAATAATGATATATTCCGTCAACAGGTTTGACCAAGCGTAACACAAGCCCACGCAGCCCCCGCGTTGCGGGGGGGGGGGGGGGGGCCACCGCGCTCCAGGGGCCCCAGGCCCCTCGCAATACATCATGGATTTATTTTAATGGTGCGCACTGCGCACGGCACGTCCGGTGGCTTCTTTAATAAATTAAATGGTGGTGGTGCGCAAGGCATGCATGCCTGGGCCCCCGCTGAGCTTCTTAACTGATTGTTGCAGGGGCCCGGCCGGGGGCCCCTGAAGCTTTTGCAAATGGTGCGGGGGCCCCCGGCCGGGGCCCCTGAGGCTCCTGCAAATGGTACAGGCAGGGCACCGGCCGGGGCCCCTGAGGCTAGTTACAATGCGGGCCCCGACCGGGGTCCCGTGAGGCTCTTAAGGAATGGTGCGCGAGGCTCTCTTTATATTAAATAAATTAAATAAATGACGGGGTGGGTGGCGCGACGCGCACTGGTTTCACTTTCCGCCTTCCGGCCCTGGGACGCCTATGCGCGCTGTATAGGGTGGGGCGCGGGGGCAGGGCTGGTGAACAATGCCTGGCCCCTGATTACATTTGTCATGAGTCAATGCTCAATGCGCTCAGCCCAAACGCAATAACGCACGTTAGAGACGAGTACGTTTTGGCATCCAATAGAAGACCCAGCAGCAACGCTCCTGCGCAGGTCAGGACTTTCCGAAGTCCACTGCGTCACCGGCTGGGCCTTTATCCACCATAATTTAAATTATTTGTACCCCGACCCCCTACCTGGCTAGCCTTGCCCTGGCCGCAGCTTCTGCCTGTCCTCTTGTGCCTTGCGCCTAACAGAACTCCGAGCTGCAGGCCAGCCCGGCCCAGGCCCTGTAGCATCGTGCTACTAGTCATGACAGACACGGGATGTGTTTCATACAGCTTCTTTATTCCGCTTCTTGTCTAGACCCTGTCCCTACTCTAACTGCCCACCGGCCAATCCTGGCTCCTCCTGTTCCCCTTCCTGGCTCCGCCCTCCCAAGCACTAGACTGTACAGAACAATGCTACATCTCCCCCTTTCTTAACAAAATGAAATTAACTTCTACCAAGTTCGCAATTGTCCACTCAGCCCCATGAGTCGGCAGACAGTCTGTTTGGGCCACAGGAAGGTGGCTCCATGCATGAGCTCAGACTCAGTTCTGTCTTCAAGCATCAGCAAGGTCGAATCAGTGATGGGTCTGTCTTTGGTCGATCTTTCGGTCGTCTCACCACAAACATCTTTGACCACGGGAGCGCGTTCTTGAAAGCGTGAGACATCGTGCGTGAACGGCTTGTTCTCAGATTCCACAGTTATCACGGTTTCGTTCTGCTGTGTGACTACTGATGTCTCGGCGTGGCAGTGACAGTCCGTTCTCCATTGTGACACATGTTTTCCTAAGCATCCGCTTGTGAGTTCACTTCCTTTACCCATTCGGTCAGGGCATCAATGCTCTCGTGCTCACGATCCTGCATGTTGGAGGATAGAGCGCTGGGTGTCTTGGTTCGGTTTTGGGACTCATATGCAGGTTTTGTTGATCCTCTCGGCACCCACCTGCATTCGTTAATGTTGAGCTCATTGAGCGTGGAGTTATCAGGCTCTTTTGATCCTATCTGCTCCCACTCACGTTTGTAGATGTTGAACTCTTCGAGCATGGGAGTATGGGCATGTTCCGTTCTCGTCCCCTCTTGTCTCCGCGATGCGGACCCATCTTTGCCAACACACCTTGTCTCCTTGATGGAGTGAGGAGACAGTCCTTTCCCACACCAATGTGTAGTGCCCCATATGGCTGCCCCTTTTCTGACAACTCTTGGAGTCAGCCTCTCAAACCCCGTCAGGGGTGACGGTACCCTCCGCAAGTCCGGATATGACTGCGACAGACGGGACAAGTTGCTTGACGGGGTAATCAAATGTTCCGAGGCATCTGCGTGCAATATGCTGTTTTGGATGAGTGAAGTAGTCTCTGAGTTTAAGGTCCGTCCAGGTGATCGGTGCCATGTATGTTGTCGTGAACTTGATTCTGTTGGCCTCAGGGATTGTACCGACCTGTCCTCTGAATCAGAGAGATCTCTTGCTGCTTTTCTACGGGACCCTTCTTTCAAATGTGTTTGGACTGATGCACTTCCTGAACTGGTAGGCTGTGACAAACGGTTCTCAGGTTTAGAGGTGTCTGTGGGACACTTCTTGGGGTATGTGTCTCGCCATGTCTTCCGTGCTGTTTCAGTGAAATGATTGTCTGAAAGCCAAGCGTGTATTTCTGTTGTTCGATCTCGAGGCTTTTCGTTGCTGCCCTTCTTGTCTGATGTTACTAGTCTCCTCTCAGTTCCCTCACTTTCATGGGCGTCCTGAGTGTACTTGCCTCTCACTTTCTGGTGTCGGAGTGAATCACCCAGTTTTGTGAGGTCTCTTTCGTCTTCTGGCTCGCTGGGAGCCCTGGTGTCTGTGTCCTGGGAGTGGTGTTTTCTACGACTGCAAGTTTCTTCGCACTTGTCTGTGAAGGTCGGTGACCCGCTGATTGCTCGGGTGTGCTTCTGGACCGACTCCCAGAGCGGACATGACTGGTCCGATATTCTATAGCTTGTCTTTTCTTCATACTTGTTGAGTAGGCTGACATCGGTTCCATCCCTGTGAGCTATCTCACTTGACTCTTCTTCAGAATAATTTGTGTCATTTGCTAAGTGACTCCTTGAAGTTGAATAACTCCCTGAGGTCATGTCTGTGAGGCTGTCATGATTCTGGATCATCCCAGTCTTTTGTCTTCGCGTTGTTGACTCAGAATGTTTTATGTCACTTTGCCTCGCCCACTGCCTTGTCTCTAGTCTATCTTCGCCCTTCCTTTGTCTGGTTTCAGTTGCCTCTTGAATCTTATGCTCTGACCTGAGGGAGGTTTCCTTTCGCTTATCTTCTCTTCTTGCATTGATGTGCAACTCTCTTGACAATTCTCTTGCTTCGGCTCGCTCTCCAGCTTTGGTCCTCCTGACAATTTCCTTCAACGAGAATTGTCTTTGAAGTATCTTGCGCTGTGTGTCCGGTTCTGAACAGCTCTCAATCACCCGCAGGCGGATAGCTTCCTCATTTGTGAATGTGTTGAATTGACAATATTGTACCAACTTGTGTAACCGCGTTGCAAAGTTTGATAAGGATTTTCCTGGTTCCCGCCGTGCTGCATTGAAAACAATGCGTTCATGATCGACATCTTCCTTTGTGATGAAATGAGCACATAACGCCTTTTTGAGTTTTGTATATGTTCCTGTATCCTTTGCTGAGAAGGTTCTGATCAGGCGTCGGCCTTCGTGACCCACCAATTGGAGTAGTAGTAGTAGACATTTACTATCTCTTCGCTCTCCGATAACGTCCAGAAATGCATCCAATGACTCCAGCCACCGGTTCCATTCTGGACCCCGACTCTGGTCGCTGGTCTGTGTCACTGGGGGTGGCACTCCAATGCAGGGGCTTGATGTATGTGTTTCTTCTCTTCTCGACATGTTGGTGGAATGTACTGGCGTGCCGATGTCACAGGACTGTTTCCTCACTTTCTTCTTGTCTTCTTTTGCTGACCCTTTTCGGCCACTAGTCTTTGCTTGGTCGTTTCCTTTGAATTGTGGTAAGGTTCGCCACTCCCGGGTGACTACTGTATGTTGTCCGCCCTTGGCGCGACTGTCTCGGTATGCTTCTGTGAGTTGGATATGGATTTCCTGAGGTCAACTGGCCACCATTCAGCTGCACCATACATGGCTCGTGTCTTTGCGAATTCCCGCTTTCCTTGGTGTTGCGTGCTAACTGCAGGTGGTCGGTGGTGCTTCCGCAATGACACGTGGCAACGTTGTCAGCGTTCTTGCGTTTCGTTCCAAACTGATGCAGATTATCCAGTCACTTAGTTGATGAGAGAAGACTTCTTTTATATTGGTCTGCTCCTGCTTCTGGATCATTTGTTTTCTTGACTTCTTCTACTTTTGTAGCTATTTGTCTTCATGTGGTGTTGAAGTTTACTTTGGTACTTGTCTTTGCTCGTGCTTGCTTGTGTTGTTAGCTCTTGTGTTTGCTCGGGCTTGTTTCACCCTTCCCTTTGCATGTGCTTGTTTTCTTCACGTTGGTCAGTGTTCGCGCATTTGCTTTTGCCAGTGCTTGGTTCCATACCCTTGCCACTGATTGTTCCTTTAAACTTGCCAAAGCCTGTCCTTGCAGTTCACTTACATTTGTCACTGCTTGTTTTCTGGTTCACTCTCTGCATTCACTCGTGCTTGTTTGTTTTGCCCTCGTCTTTCCTGGTGCTTGTTTATGTTTCCTTATTACGCCTCTTGCGTTTGCTTGGTTTTGTTTTCTTATTATGCTCCTTGCATTTGCTCCTGATTATTTGTGTCCACTTATCGCTTCTATCTAGCTCTTGCATGTGTCTGTGCTTGTTTGCTTATCTTACTTTTGGCTTCGCCCGTGCTTGTCTGCTGTTTCTTCCTTGCACTGCTTGTTCGTTTGTCATCCCTTTGTATTGATCAATGTTTGTTAACTTGTCACTGCCTGACTCAAAGATGGCCGCTCTCACACTGACTATGGAGTCTGTCCACACAACTGCCTGACTCCAAGATGGCCACCTTCACTGACTGCACACAACACCCTGACCAGCGCCGAACACCTGCATTTCCAGATCCACACCAACCCGAACACCACCCTCAGAGGCACCCTGATCTACCGACCCCCTGGACCACACACGCAATTCAGCGAGGACATCGCCGACTTCGTCAGCCCGCATGCCCTCCCCTCCGCTGACTACATCCTCCTGGGAGACCTCAACTTCCATCTGGAGAACAACAGCGACCACAACACCAGCACCCTGCTCGACAACCTCGCCAACCTGGGACTCAAGCAACTGGTGTCCACCCCCACCCACCTCGCCGGACACACACTCGACGCAGTCTGCTCCTCCAGCCCAGACATCGACTTCAGCCACGCCACAGAGCTTCAATGGACGGACCACAGCTGCGTCCACTTCACCTTCAAGAGAACGACGAGCCACCAACACCAGCAACAGGCCGCCCGCAGAAGCTGGAACAAGATCACAGCAGACCAGCTCGCCACCTCCCTGAGCCAGCACCCCCCTGCCAGCTCAGCGAACCCCAGCCAGGCCGCCGACAACCTCACGAAGTGGATCAGCAACTGCGCGGACGAACTCGCCCCACTGAAGACCCCGCCTAGCAGACCCGGCAGCAAGAAGGCCCCATGGTTCACCGACGAACTCAAGAGCTCCAAGAAGAATTGCCGAGCCCTCGAGAAAGTCTGGAGAAGGGAACCGACACCGGACAACAGGACCTCCTTCAAACTTGCCACCCGGAAACACCACCAGCTGATCCGCGCCGCCAAGAAAACAGCATTCAAGGACCGGCTGGACAACAACGCACACAACTGCAAGGAACTCTTCAACATCGTGAAAGAGCTCTCCAACCCCAGCGCAGGAAACAACGACATCACCCCATCGCAAGACCTCTGCAACTCCCTCGCTTCATACTTCCACAACAAGATCGCGGACATACACAACAGCTTCAACAACCAACCAACGCACACCATGACCGAGCAACCACCCCCCACCACCACCCTCCACGCCTGGACCCCGATCAGCACCGAAGACACCATCCGCACGATGAACTCCATCCACTCCGGATCACCAACCGACCCCTGCCCTCACCACGTCTTCAACAAGGCCGACGCTGTCATCGCATCCCACCTGCGAGACATCATCAACACATCCTTCGACACCACCATCTTCCCTGAGAGCTGGAAACACGCCAAACTCAGCGCTCTACTCAAGAAACCAACAGCGGACCCCACCGACCTCAAGAATTACCGCCCCATCTCGCTCCTCCCGTTTCCAGCCAAAGTCATCGAGAAGACCGTCAACAAGCAGATGGCCGCCTTCCTCGAGACGAACGGATCCCTCGACCCCTCACAGTCCGGCTTCCGAGCCAACCACAGCACCGAGACCGCCCTCATCGCCGCCACCGATGACATCCGAGCCCTGATGGACAATGGAGAAACAGCGGCCCTCATCCTCCTAGACCTCTCCACGGCATTCGACACGGTCTGCCACCGCACCCTAGTACGGCGCCTCAGCAACATCGGAATCCAGGACAAGGCGCTGGAATGGATCATCTCCTTCCTCGACGGAAGAACACAGAGAGTCCGCCTACCACCGTACAAGTCAGAGGCCTCCAAAGTCATCTGCGGCGTCCCCCAAGGATCACCTCTTCAACGTCTACATGAGCCCCCTCCCGGCCATCGTACGCAAACACAACCTCAGCATAATCTCCTACGCCGACGACACCCAGCTGATCCTCTCCCTGACCAACGACCCCGCCGCCGCCAGAGCCAACCTACACGAAGGGATGAAAGAGGTAGCCGAGTGGATGACGACCAGCCGCCTGAAACTGAACTCGGACAAGACGGAGGTCCTCATCCTGGGCTCCTCACCCTCCGCCTGGGACGACTCCTGGTGGCCCCCCGCCCTGGGCACCGCACCCAAACCGACAGACCATGCACGCAACCTGGGCTTCATCCTGGACCCCAGACTCTCCATGACCAGGCAAGTCAACAACGTCTCCTCGGCGTGCTTCAACATCCTACGCATGCTACGGAAGATCTTCTGGTGGATCCCCACCGAGACCAGGAAGACCGTCACCCAGGCCCTCGTCACCAGCCGACTGGACTACGGCAACGCCCTCTACGCCGGTACCACCGCCAAGCTCCAGAAGAGACTCCAGCGGATCCAGAACGCCTCAGCCAGACTCATCCTCGACATCCCGCGAACCAGCCACATCTCCGGACATCTGAGAGACCTTCACTGGCTCCCCGTCAACAAAAGAATCACCTTCCGCCTCCTCACCCACGCACACAAAGCCCTACACGACCAAGGCCCGAGCTACCTCAACAGCTGAGTCAACTTCTACGCTCCCAAACGCCACCTCCGATCAGCCAACCACGCCCTCGCCGCCGTCCCCCGCATCCGAAGAGCGACTACAGGAGGGAGGTCCTTCTCCTACCTGGCCGCCAAGACCTGGAACTCCCTCCCGACCGACCTGCGCCTGACCCAAGACCACCTCTCCTTCAGGAAGAAGCTGAAGACCTGGCTGTTCGAGCAGTAGCGGCACCCCCCCACCCCCAGCGCCTTGAGACCCTACGGGTATGTAGCGCGCTTTATAAGTGTCACTGATTGATGGAAGGCTTCTCTTCTCTGCCCATTCAACTTCAGTCAGCTCACTGGGGACTCACCGGCCGTCGACTTCGGGAGGGGATCAGCACTCCACACTCAGGGCCTCGACTGCTGGGCGCAGGTGAGGTCGGGGTGGGCTCCCGCCTCGCTTCTCGCGGTTTCGCGCGCTCGCTCGGCGCTACCGGGCCAATTCTCACGCATCCGGCGTGAGGCGCGGTTTTGGCGCAAATGGTTTTTTTTCTCTCGAGCGTGTCAGTGCTCGCTTCTTCGGTCCCTCTCGGTTCCCATACAGTCGCCAGACTGGGGGCAGGGTCACCTGCTGCTGGCCTCTCGCTTCAGGCGGCAGCTCCAGTTTCGGCACCAGCGTTCCTCTTCATAGGCGCCGTTCGGGACAGGGCACCTCAGCAGGGTTCTGTTAACAGTGGGGAATGTCGCATCCCACCCTCGTCGCCAGTTGTAGCATCGTGCTACTAGTCATGACAGACACGGGATGTGTTTCATACAGCTTCTTTATTCCGCTTCTTGTCAAGGGCAGAACGCAGTAAAGAAATAAAGGCGAACTTGTGGTCACAACTACATGACAGCTGCCGAAGAAAAGATAGTGGCCTCTTTTGGCGAGTTGTAAAATCTCCATTCCTGTCAGACCCATCGACAGTCCAACATCTTGATGTCGTAGTGACAGCAGAAGAGTGGGTTGCCCATTTCTCGAGAATCTTTGGCGGATGCCAAACAGAGCCCGTAGAGGGGGGTTTTATTGCAGCCACCTCATCGGATCCAAAGATCTTTCCAATAAACGTCCGATTTGAGCATGGAGAGGTGGTCAGAGCCTTAAAAGCGTCAAAACCAGGCAAGGCCCCTGGCCCAGATGGGGTGCCGGTGGACATTTTCACTCATAACATCGAGCTCTGGTCCCCACTTCTTACCCAGGCACTGGCTGCGGTAACAACGACAGGTCTTATCGACTCATGGTCCACATCTATTCTTCTCCCCATTTTCAAGAAGGGCGACCGGAATGATACGGTCTGTTACAGGCCCATCTCCCTCCTGGACTCCTTGGGAAAGGTAGCGGGCGACTGCTGCTGGAACGTCTTCAGGAGTGGGCAGCAACTAACAACGTCATAACCGACCTTCAATATGGGTTCCAGGCGGGTCTTGGGACTGTGGAGCAGGCCCTGAATCTCGCCCTTCTGATTGGGAAATACGTGTGTGCCAAAAGGGGTCAACTATTTCTTGTATACGTTGACCTCAGCGCAGCTTTTGACTGTGTCCTGCACCCCAAACTTTGGGCTTTGCTCGGGGAAATAGGGGTCGACCCCGCTCTCATTGCATTCTTGCGCGAACTTTATTCGGATGCAACGGCAAGAGTCAGGTTTGGGATCAATGGAGAACTTTCCCCCCCTTTCTCAATTACCAAAGGGGTTAGGCAGGGCTGTGTACTGGCTCCCTTCCTGTTCAATTTATATACTAATGGTCTGGAGTCAGCTATGCTAGAAGGGAGCCAGGACCTTCCACAAATTAAACATCGCCCCATACCAACGCTGCTATACGCGGACGACTCTGTCATCTTTGCTAGGACGCTGACCCAACTGCAAGTACAGCTCAACAAGTACTGTTCCTACATGGAATCCTTAGGCCTTAAGGTCAATATAAAAAAGACATTTGTAATGCACCTCGGCCCAAAAATTAAGAGCCCTAAATCTATCTACGTTGAAAAAAACAAGCTTGAACGAACCCACGTCTATCCTTATTTGGGCATCTTGGTGGACGATTCATTGAGCTGGCGGCAGGCTGTGGCAAGCAAAAAGTTGCTCTTCCAGAGAGCAATGGCAGCCCTGGTCACCTTTTCAAGGAAACTGGGGAAACCGGCTCCTCCTGAACTTCTTACTATTTATTACGCAAAGTGTCACAGCGTGGCAACGTACGGAGCAGGGGTCTGGGGCTATGGTCCAATAAACCCACTTCAAACTGTTGAGAATGGGTTTGTTAAGTATTTGCTGGCCCTACTACAAAGTGCTCCAACCTATGCCTCGCTAGCCGAATTGGGTATGGACTACATCACGGACACCATTCGCTGCCAACCCATGCTCTTGTGGCACCGCATATGGATTAAAGAGGAGTGCCACTTAACTTGTTCATTAATTTTGGATTGTTTAGACCTTGATAACTGGGGAAAAATACCCTGGCTTGTATATATAAGGAACTTTTGTCGGGACATGGGCCGTAACAGTTTTTTCCAGGATCCACCCAGTATGGGCGACATCTCGAGGAAAGAACTAAAAAAGCTGTGCCTGTGCCACTTAAGAGCTCTTCGATGTTCGATGGAATTGGTGAAACCCGCAAACACTCAAATCGTTGCTGTTCAGAACTATTTGGGTATTCAACCTTATTTGACCTTCCATCTGAACAATCATGAAAAGTACCTTTTGACAAGGTTTCGTTTTAATTCTTTTTTCCGGCTTGTAACCTTTCCAAATTCCCAAGACTGGTCTCCTACAATCATTCCTTGTCCCTGCGATGGTCTTTCCCCCCAATCAACATTACATATTGTTTTCTTTTGTAAATATTATACTTTTCCTAGGAAGGTCTGGATCCTGCCTTTACTGCGATTAATGGGTTTAAGATCCTGTCGCCCAGCATTTTTGTCCCTGCAATCTCTTGAGTCAAGTTTTATAGCGAAGTATATAGCTAACTTTTTAAAATCTTGTATCAAATATCGACGTAGTTATGAGTAATTTATATTTTAGCTAACGTTTTACAAGTAAATGTGTTTTCTTTATTCGTGTATAACATGATTGACTTGTTTGTAAAACGTTTTTACAAATGTTTATTTTTAATGTTATTGTACTTTTTATGGTTGCAATAATAAGTGGTAACCGAATAAAAGTCTATGAAATGAAAAAAAATATTCCGCTTCTTGTCTAGACCCTGTCCCTACTCTAACTGCCCACCGGCCAGTCCCGGCTCCTCCTGTTCCCCTTCCTGGCTCCGCCCTCCCAAGCACTAGACTGTACAGAACAATGCTACAGGCCCATGCCCCAGACCCCAGGTCATGTGTCAGGTGAGTCTGCGTCCGAGTCGGACTCCGAGTCCGACGGTCCACTGGCCTGCTCATGTATCACATCCGCACGCATGTACTTTGCAGGTTTGAATCCAAGGAAGACCGACCTAGGCATTTTGCCTTCCGATGTTCGTAAAATGTTTGCACATTTCAATCTGTTATAATCATATAATGCATTAATAACGATATTTCAAAACTGAAAAGAAGGAGAATTTGAAAAAATGTTTGGGAAGTATTTTCACCATTGACTTGTATGGAAGCAGAAGCAATTTAAGGAGGGAAACAGCTTCAAAAATCCCACCCTCGTCGCCAGTTGTAGCATCGTGCTACTAGTCATGACAGACACGGGATGTGTTTCATACAGCTTCTTTATTCCGCTTCTTGTCAAGGGCAGAACGCAGTAAAGAAATAAAGGCGAACTTGTGGTCACAACTACATGACAGCTGCCGAAGAAAAGATAGTGGCCTCTTTTGGCGAGTTGTAAAATCTCCATTCCTGTCAGACCCATCGACAGTCCAACATCTTGATGTCGTAGTGACAGCAGAAGAGTGGGTTGCCCATTTCTCGAGAATCTTTGGCGGATGCCAAACAGAGCCCGTAGAGGGGGGTTTTATTGCAGCCACCTCATCGGATCCAAAGATCTTTCCAATAAACGTCCGATTTGAGCATGGAGAGGTGGTCAGAGCCTTAAAAGCGTCAAAACCAGGCAAGGCCCCTGGCCCAGATGGGGTGCCGGTGGACATTTTCACTCATAACATCGAGCTCTGGTCCCCACTTCTTACCCAGGCACTGGCTGCGGTAACAACGACAGGTCTTATCGACTCATGGTCCACATCTATTCTTCTCCCCATTTTCAAGAAGGGCGACCGGAATGATACGGTCTGTTACAGGCCCATCTCCCTCCTGGACTCCTTGGGAAAGGTAGCGGGCGACTGCTGCTGGAACGTCTTCAGGAGTGGGCAGCAACTAACAACGTCATAACCGACCTTCAATATGGGTTCCAGGCGGGTCTTGGGACTGTGGAGCAGGCCCTGAATCTCGCCCTTCTGATTGGGAAATACGTGTGTGCCAAAAGGGGTCAACTATTTCTTGTATACGTTGACCTCAGCGCAGCTTTTGACTGTGTCCTGCACCCCAAACTTTGGGCTTTGCTCGGGGAAATAGGGGTCGACCCCGCTCTCATTGCATTCTTGCGCGAACTTTATTCGGATGCAACGGCAAGAGTCAGGTTTGGGATCAATGGAGAACTTTCCCCCCCTTTCTCAATTACCAAAGGGGTTAGGCAGGGCTGTGTACTGGCTCCCTTCCTGTTCAATTTATATACTAATGGTCTGGAGTCAGCTATGCTAGAAGGGAGCCAGGACCTTCCACAAATTAAACATTGCCCCATACCAACGCTGCTATACGCGGACGACTCTGTCATCTTTGCTAGGACGCTGACCCAACTGCAAGTACAGCTCAACAAGTACTGTTCCTACATGGAATCCTTAGGCCTTAAGGTCAATATAAAAAAGACATTTGTAATGCACCTCGGCCCAAAAATTAAGAGCCCTAAATCTATCTACGTTGAAAAAAACAAGCTTGAACGAACCCACGTCTATCCTTATTTGGGCATCTTGGTGGACGATTCATTGAGCTGGCGGCAGGCTGTGGCAAGCAAAAAGTTGCTCTTCCAGAGAGCAATGGCAGCCCTGGTCACCTTTTCAAGGAAACTGGGGAAACCGGCTCCTCCTGAACTTCTTACTATTTATTACGCAAAGTGTCACAGCGTGGCAACGTACGGAGCAGGGGTCTGGGGCTATGGTCCAATAAACCCACTTCAAACTGTTGAGAATGGGTTTGTTAAGTATTTGCTGGCCCTACTACAAAGTGCTCCAACCTATGCCTCGCTAGCCGAATTGGGTATGGACTACATCACGGACACCATTCGCTGCCAACCCATGCTCTTGTGGCACCGCATATGGATTAAAGAGGAGTGCCACTTAACTTGTTCATTAATTTTGGATTGTTTAGACCTTGATAACTGGGGAAAAATACCCTGGCTTGTATATATAAGGAACTTTTGTCGGGACATGGGCCGTAACAGTTTTTTCCAGGATCCACCCAGTATGGGCGACATCTCGAGGAAAGAACTAAAAAAGCTGTGCCTGTGCCACTTAAGAGCTCTTCGATGTTCGATGGAATTGGTGAAACCCGCAAACACTCAAATCGTTGCTGTTCAGAACTATTTGGGTATTCAACCTTATTTGACCTTCCATCTGAACAATCATGAAAAGTACCTTTTGACAAGGTTTCGTTTTAATTCTTTTTTCCGGCTTGTAACCTTTCCAAATTCCCAAGACTGGTCTCCTACAATCATTCCTTGTCCCTGCGATGGTCTTTCCCCCCAATCAACATTACATATTGTTTTCTTTTGTAAATATTATACTTTTCCTAGGAAGGTCTGGATCCTGCCTTTACTGCGATTAATGGGTTTAAGATCCTGTCGCCCAGCATTTTTGTCCCTGCAATCTCTTGAGTCAAGTTTTATAGCGAAGTATATAGCTAACTTTTTAAAATCTTGTATCAAATATCGACGTAGTTATGAGTAATTTATATTTTAGCTAACGTTTTACAAGTAAATGTGTTTTCTTTATTCGTGTATAACATGATTGACTTGTTTGTAAAACGTTTTTACAAATGTTTATTTTTAATGTTATTGTACTTTTTATGGTTGCAATAATAAGTGGTAACCGAATAAAAGTCTATGAAATGAAAAAAAATATTCCGCTTCTTGTCTAGACCCTGTCCCTACTCTAACTGCCCACCGGCCAGTCCCGGCTCCTCCTGTTCCCCTTCCTGGCTCCGCCCTCCCAAGCACTAGACTGTACAGAACAATGCTACAGGCCCATGCCCCAGACCCCAGGTCATGTGTCAGGTGAGTCTGCGTCCGAGTCGGACTCCGAGTCCGACGGTCCACTGGCCTGCTCATGTATCACATCCGCACGCATGTACTTTGCAGGTTTGAATCCAAGGAAGACCGACCTAGGCATTTTGCCTTCCGATGTTCGTAAAATGTTTGCACATTTCAATCTGTTATAATCATATAATGCATTAATAACGATATTTCAAAACTGAAAAGAAGGAGAATTTGAAAAAATGTTTGGGAAGTATTTTCACCATTGACTTGTATGGAAGCAGAAGCAATTTAAGGAGGGAAACAGCTTCAAAAATCGGAAGCCTCCCGTCAGAATCGGGTCGGGTGGCACGTATGAATAATGTGCAATGGGCAGCACTTAAGATAAAAGCTATATAAGCAGGAAATCGTCCAGTAATCATTTATGTCATTTTGGGGCGGCATCGGTCGGTTCTTTTGCAGGTGGTTGCTGCATTAGGTTGAAAAAACCATGAGTACTTTACGAGGCCTGTATTTTTCCCGACTCCTGGTGGTTTTGTTCCAGGCAGGGTGTAACGCAGGCCCCCGCAGTGCGGGTGGCCCCGAGCTGAAGGGGGCCCCTCAGCACAATACTCTCGTCCGAGAGCTCAGGCTGGGGGCTGCGAGGAGGGTAGAGCAGGTGGACACCAGGGCCGGACTGGGAACCGAAACCGGCCCTGGCAAAGTGCTCGGCCGGCCCCCCCTCTCCCCAGGGGGTTGGGGGGTGCGACGCGCTCTTTGCTAGGGCCGGTTTTCGGCCGATTTTGTTACAGTGCCGTTTTTGCAGCTATGCTGCAAATAACGACCCTGTAACAAAACCGGCCCCCTGGGGCCCAAAACCGGCCCCCACCCTCGCAGCCGACCGGGGGATTGCCCGGTGCCTGCAACGGCCAGTCCGGGCCTGGTGGACACGTCCTGAAATAAGCCAGGCAGAGAGGACGCGGGGCAGAGACAGATCGGGGGTGAAGCCTTCGAGGGGGAGAAAAGGATAGGAAAATCTGAGAGGGGAGAGGAGGTGATGGTGAAAGAGACAGACTGGGAAGGGTGATCAGTGAACAGAAGGCAGGTCACAGAGGTCCAGAAGAGCATGAAGGAGTTGATTGACATAGAACGAGAAGGGAAAGAGAGGCAAGGAGACAGTAACGCAGAGAGAGAGGGAGCGGCCGCCCATTACAGAAGTCACTGTCATTGTATTTATATAGTGCTCACTACTCCTGACGAGGCGCCGAAGAAGGAGATCGGGGGAGAGTGAATAAAAATAGATACTTAGGAAAGATGTGCCGAGAAAGTGAAGAGAGTGTTGTAGAAAAGACAGAGAGAGAAATAAAGGTCAACACCCAAGAGCGGATAAAGGAGAAACAGGTAGAAGAGATGGCACTGATGAGAGAGTGTACAGGACGAAGAAAGAGATGAGGGAATAAGACTACAGATAGAGGGAATGACATAAAAGACTGCAGGGGCAAGGCACCAAAGAATTGGCATGGGGAGAACAAGGAGAAGTGAGGGGCTCAGAAAGAGAGACGGAGAGGGATGGATGGAGACAAACAGGGAGTGTGAGAGGAAGTGATCGAGAAAAAGACGAGTGAGTACAGGGTGGGTGGAGGAGACGGACTAGAGGGAGTGATGAACAGAGAGAGGCAGCAACAGAGAAAGAGAATGATGGGGACAGGAGTGGACATAAGTAATGGAGAAGAGACCTGCGAGTGGTCAAGAACGGAAAGAAAAGAGTGCGAGAGATAAAGATGGAAGGAAACAACAAAGCAAGAAACAGGGAAGAGAGTGAGTGCGTGATAAAAAGGAAGTGATGGAGAGACTCGAAGGAGATGATCTGATGGAGACACACAGGGAGGAGAGTGGGTGATAAAGAGTGAGCGATGAGAGAGACAAAGAGGATAATATATGATGGAGACACAGGAAGGAGAGTGATAGAGACAACGACAATATTGTCTGATGGAGACACGCACAGAGGAGAGTGAGTGATAGATAATGATTGATGGAGAGAGACAGCGAGGATATTTTGTGATGGAGACACACAGGAGAGTGAGTGATAGAGTGGAAGTGATGGAGAGACTCGAAGAGCATCATCTAATGGAGACTCATAGAGAGTAGAGTGAGTGATGGAGAATGAGTGATGAGAGAGAGACAAAGAGGATATTATATGATGGAGACACAGGGAGGAGAGTGAGTGAAGAGAGTGAGTGATAGAGAGGAAGTGATGGAGACAGACACAGAGGAGATTGTCTGATGGTGTCACACAGGGAGGAGAGTGAGGGATAGAACAACAGAGTGATGGAAGGAGAGACAATGTGGATCTTGTATGATGGAGACATACAGGGAGGAGAGTGAGTGATAGAGAATGAGTGATGGAGAGAGACAGGATATTGTGTGATGGAGACGCAAACAGAAGAGAGTGAGTGATAGAGAGGAAGTAATGGAGAGAGACTCGAAGGGCATAATCTGTCACCTAAACCCACAGACCACAACCCTTGAAGAAGCACCGACAGCCTCGGAAGCAGACCTGCGGACAGTGGAGTGGGCAGATCTTTTGCCTACCTTCCCCACCCCCCAAGACATGTACCCTGTGGAAGCCTTACATGAAGAGGTCAACCGGAGGGGCCCCTTTGACGTATTCTGCAGGGGGGGGGCCCTCAAGTTTTGTCACGCCACTGGGGCGAATGCCTTAGCCCTTCAAAGCCTGTACACTTTCCTGATCCCAGGTAATTGTTGCCTTAAGTGTATTCTGGGTACTGTAGTCCCTGTTGTACTAAGACGTTCATATATCTTTTCGTACCACAGAAGCTGTTTTGGGGTTATTTGGATACACACTTGTAACTGTCTGAATCCCAGAGTATGCACCTCCGAAGGGTAGCCGTTTTCATGTTTCTGCACCTGATGAGCCTCCATATCCTAGGTGGCTCAAACTGTATACAGTCCACTGCATAGGTGTTGGCTTGAGCAGTCACACCTATCCTCACACTTTCCTCCTACACCCATGAGTAAGGGCAGACACATGCTTGTTTATGACACGGGTTCTGCAGTTTCAGCCATATTCTCACACCAAAATACTTCAAACACAGGACAGACTGCACTCATACACTACAAATAGGATGAACGCTTAAGCAACCTAATCCTCACTCCCAGAGACAGGAAGCCTAAGTTTTGCACCAATTACCACACACTGTACTTGTTATCTGCCAGACATCAACAGAAAGTGCGTGCCAGGCGCATATTGTGGATGCACTGAGGTATAGCTCAGGTATATAACACCTGAACATTGAATTTATGTCTTGCTAGAGACATGCTTCTGGCACCTAAAGCAAACAACTCTGATTAATTTCTCAGATTGCATTGAACACTGCTGTAGAATATTCTTTAACGTATGCATTGTGCAGTTTTCTCCTAGATGGTACCTATATCGAGAAAGGACATCAGCACTCCCCCTAAGTAGGATTTGCATTGCTGTGTTCCCTCTCTTCAAATTCCAGTTTGGCAGCAATGCTTGTGAAACGTTATGCAGCTGTTGACAAACCCAGACTAAGTTTCATACGGGAATAAGTCTGATATTGGGTATAATCAGTGGCCGATGCAAAAACGCCATTGTTTGAAGCGCTAGCCGACCTCCATTGGTTGACCTGTTGAAACCCACCCACCCCCAAGTTCAGGTTTATTTGCCCCCCGGAACTGACAACAAGAGACTTTTTAAGACTGGGGCAAAATAGACAACTGCTTAGGCCCCCCCGCCTTTCAGATCCCCACCTCCATTAAATGATTTTATTGGTAATAAGAGTGTGGTTTTTTTTTCTCAGTGCCTCCATCTGTTGCTGTTTTTCTCCTCTCCAGTGTGTCTTTCTCCCCATCTCTCTTCCTCTCTACCAAGCACTAACTCATCACCTTTTTATTTCTCTTCCTCATTTCTCTTGTTCACCCTTCTTTCTTTGCTTATCCAGCTCCCTTTAATATACTCTTACTGTCTGCTGTCTTTCTTGCCTCTCTTCACCTCACCTTTTTCTACTTCATTCTGTCCACCTCTATATATCGTATATCATCCCTCTCTACTTTACCAATCACTAAATCTACACTTTTCTCTCTTTCACACCTCTCTAGTTACCCCGCCCCCAGACCGTGTGTCTCACTCCAACCATCCTTAACCACACTTCTTTTGCCTCAGTGATCTGTCAGGTATCTCACCATACTTCACCTCAGCATCTTTTGATTCTCTCTATATCTTCATGTACAAACCCCCATTTATTTATAGGTCGAGCCCAGTCTCATTGCGTATGCTCTGCTCTTCTAGACTTGCTGTACTGGAATATGGAATAGAAGCCCTCCCCACTCTCCGCCCACATTTTTCATTGGCTTGTGTCATTGTCCTTCGTAAATGCTGGCTTCTGATTCGTAAATAGGCTTGTTAGTTCAGCCTTAGTACTGCCTTGTCTTCATTTGTAGCCTTCCATGGTAACTGTCCCTTTTACTTTGGTTGTTACATGGTACATGTTATTTAGTATTGTAAGCACTATTTTCTTTGAGTTTCTTACTTCAGGCAGGATGTGCTTTACTAACATTCAGAGCACCATGCGTGCTTTCTATTTTCAAGCAGCCAGGACAATGGCGGCTACTTCTTTCCAATGCCATAGGTCTTGCATTTAAATGCGAGGTCTATTTCATTGTAAATATTTTTCCCCATTAGTATTTAAATGGCCATCATGGGGGCTCTCCAGCAGTTAGGCCTACGAATAAGTGGCGGCCATCTCTGGATACTCGAAAAGCACACTCCCGTTGCTGTAAGGGCACTTATGGCAATTTCCACCAGCTGCACGGTTTTTATCTCACTTTTTATGAAATCACCAGAAAATTAAGGCCTGTTGCACCTCACAGAGTTAGGCCATCCTGACCTGCCTGTAGCAAAGATGGTGAGCTTCCACCCTCAGTTGCATTATGGGACAGGGAGTGTGTTTTGTCATAGTGTTTAATGTTTATGGACAGAGGTCTTAACACATCCGCAGGGAGCCTTCCGGCTTGTTTGGCATGTGCATTGTGCGCCATGTGGGGTGTGAGTGAGGGGATTTAGGGATAGTGTGCACTGTGCGCAGCCATGACAGCCATGTTGTTTCCTATTTGGACTGTGTTGGATGAGTATGAGGGATTCTTGGACAAATGGCACTACACTCTTCAACTGACCACATCAGTGCTCTTCTGAGCATGCAGATAATAATAATAATAATAATCCACATTTGTAAAGCACACAATCACCCGTTAGGGTCTCTAGGCGCTGGGGGCAGTCGGGAAGATTAAGCAAGCTATTGCCCTAGATACCAACTGTGTGGCATGCGAATAGGACACTTTACATCGCATGCATTTACAATGCATAGGATTACAAGTGGTCATTACAATAACCGCTTTGTCACATCGCAGTACATTACAGCACAAGTCATTACATCGACTTGCTGTAGGGGGCGCTCTGGATTTAGGAATAGTATCATTTACTATTCCAACTCCAGTGTGCACAACAGTAGGGAAGGCGTTGTAATAGTACATTATACTATTCCTTATGTTAGCGCGCCCCCTACAGCAAGTCGATGAAACGACTTGCGTTGAAATGTACTGCAACGTAACAACGCGGTCATTGTAACGACCACGTTGTAATCGCATGCATTGTAACACATGCGATGTAATTGCTGTTTCCAGTGGCAGGCGCGTGCTTTGTGAAATATCTGTCCGGTGGTACAGGAATACACTCATCTGAAATCATAGCTCTGTTTAAGCATATGTGCTCATCTACAGCTGTTAAACACCCTTAGGAGAACTTGGTACTTTTTGTTCTAAACTGTGAATGCTGTCAATATGCACGGATATTGACCTAGCAATCATGGCTGATAGCTCGAATATGCTCTCAAAAGAGGAATACAGGTGAACTGCTTGTTTGCCACCGGGATTTATATGCGAACAACAGTTAAAGCAGAAAACCAGAAGCTTTAATTATAAAACATTTAACTACCTCTAAAGTGGCCTTTTTCTGTACTGTAAGCATAAAATCTCTTCAGGATTTACAAGAAAAAGACATTTTGGTGAAAGAGTCAAATCTTAACCAAGCTGCTGATTGCTGGATTAATGTCGAAAAGGCATTTATATTCAAAGGGAGCAAGATGGGGAAACCTCACCCACTAGTTCTGCCTCTTCTCTTTTGTCCTGAGGAACATAGAACAGCATGATGATGTCAGGATTGTTCCACCTTTTATCACACTAGCTCATATGCAGAATGATCAGACTGTCATATAATTATATGATCCTCTCGGACTCCTTCAAATTGATTTTGTGGACATTCTTTGAAATCTCCTCCACAATATTTCTGAAGTATCTTGTTGACAATTAATTTTTTCTCTCTTTTTGATGCATTTTCCTTTTATAATCGATGTTTCAGAATGGTTTTTCAGATTTATTGGTAACACCACAGCAACTTGCATCGGTCCACAGACCGCTGGTTCGTACTGTTGAATGTATACTTAGTCTGCATTTCAAATAAATACCAATCCACACAAAAGGTAGCCCTGCTGGTCAATATGAACTCCCTGGCCCAAAAACAAGAAACATCTCAAGTAGTCCAGTTAAGACTCAAGAAGTTATTGGACTTCCATAACATTATTACACTGACTGCTCTTTTTCTGACAATACCACGGCATTGAGGAAGTTGTTGATGCAATGTAGGGTTGCTCTTATCCGGCCACAGGAGTTTGTGAAATTGATTAAAAAAATGAAGGAGGACATTCCAACCACAACTTCCTTAAAGTCTTAGCAATCCACAATAGATAAGGGATACTGAGTGACGACAGTTCTATGACTGAGGGACAGGCTGATGCAGGTGCTGGAAGAAAGTGTGCAAACAGCAGCCACTCGCACCACTGCTAGATTGCACACTTGCTTCCAGCACCGGTTCCGATACTAACAGCAGCCACACACACCACTGCTAGATAGCGACGGAACCGGTGCTGGAAGCAAGTGTGCAAACAGTATCCACCGGCACCACTGCTAGATAGCAACAGAACCGGTGCTGGAAGAAAGTCTGAAAATGGCGGCCACATGCACCACTATTAGATTGCAACAGAACCGGTGCTTGAAGCAAGTGTGCAAACAGCAGCCACTCGCATCACTGCTAAAAAGTGACAGAACAGGTGCTGGAAGCCAGTGTGCAAACAGCAGCTACACTCACCACTGCTAGATAGCGACAGAACCGGTGCGGGAAGCAAGTGTGCAATCAGTATCCACCTGCACCACTGCTAGATAGCAACAGAACCGGTGCTGGAAGCAAGTGTGCAAACAGCAGCCACAAGCACCACTGCTAGATAGCGACGGAACCGGTGCTGGAAGCAAGTGTGCAAACAGTATCCACCGGCACCACTGCTAGATAGCAACAGAACCGGTGCTGGAAGAAAGTCTGAAAATGGCGGCCACATGCACCACTATTAGATTGCAACAGAACCGGTGCTGGAAGCAAGTGTGCAAACAGCAGCCACTCGCATCACTGCTAAAAAGTGACAGAACAGGTGCTGGAAGCCAGTGTGCAAACATCAGCTACACTCACCACTGCTAGATAGCGACAGAACCGGTGCGGGAAGCAAGTGTGCAATCAGTATCCACCTGCACCACTGCTAGATAGCAACAGAACCGGTGCTGGAAGCAAGTGTGCAAACAGCAGCCACAAGCACCACTGCTAGATAGCGACGGAACCGGTGCTGGAAGCAAGTGTGCAAACAGCAGCCACTCGCACCACTGCTAGATAGCGACGGAACCGGTGCTGGAAGCAAGTGTGCAAACAGCAGCCACACACAACACCTGCTAGATAGTGACGGAACCGGTGCTGGAAGCAAGTGTGCAAACAGCAGCCACTCGCACCACTGCTAGATAGCGACGGAACCGGTGCTGGAAGCAAGTGTGCAAACAGCAGCCACTCGCACCACTGCTAGATAGCGACGGAACCGGTGCTGGAAGCAAGTGTGCAAACAGCAGCCACACACAACACCTGCTAGATAGTGACGGAACCGGTGCTGGAAGCAAGTGTGCAAACAGCAGCCACTCGCACCACTGCTAGATAGCGACGGAACCGGTGCTGGAAGCAAGTGTGCAAACAGCAGCCACTCGCACCACTGCTAGATAGCACACTTGCTTCTAGCACCGGTTCTGTTGCTAACAGCAAATTGAGGCTGGGAGGATAGATATCTTATCCCTTGGTGGGGTTATAGGTTAACACTTTGCAAACTCCGTAGAATCAAACCTCCCTAGACAAGGTATAATCATCGTGCCTTGTGAAGTACAGCCATCACTTTTACAAATCTTGATGAGTTGCAAACCTTCCAGACCAAAGCCTTGATGATCAAATGACTTTTAGATGAGGAATAGGACAACTATTCCCATCACAGCAGTGGTCTTCAACGTTTTAAAGCCCCACCCTACCCTCTAAATACAAAAAACCTTCCTCTCCGGGGTTTTTTCACAATTCTATTATATTTTCATGTGTAATCCTATTTAAACCTAGCAGTTAAATCAGGTTACCCCATTTAAAATTGGAATCAAAAACATGATTGCCAATCATACTGTTCAGGTCAGCCAGGCCGTACTGAAGTATCCATGTTTTTATTGTGTGATTATCAGAAGTGTGTGAGGGGGGTTGAGGAATATTTGCAGTCCCTTCCTCTGTGACACTCAGTCCCGGTCAGGATATAAATGACAAAATATGTCAGTGTTGGCCCATTACAGAGGGGCTTACTGCTGCTCATGTTCGCTTAAATCAAAGCACTCTTGCAGCACCCCCCACCACCTCACCCACCCTTTGTGGAACCTGATAGTAAAGTCTGCACTCCTCCCGCTGTCTTTGGAAAGTGTTTTTTGCAGCATGAATCCTTTTCTGGATTCACATGTTGTGCATTATCTCGCCATCTAGTGGTTGGGTCCGGAATAGTCTATTTTTTTTCTTTGTTTTTCACCACCATTTGTGAATCCAGAACACTCTTCAAGCTGCAAAACTTTGTTAATCACTCCTGAGGGTCATCGAAGCTTTATCACCCTAGAGAGTTCATAGAAGTGGACTAGAGATGATGAAGGCAAAGATGGAGGTCGGCTCTGCCATCATTTAAAAAATAAAAACGTATTTAATTCTAGACTCCAGTGGGGCTAACCCGACCTAACAGATCAGATTCTCTTTGGTTGTTTTGTAAGGTGTGTGTACACTGCCATGTTTGAACAAAAAGTCTCATTAAGTCTTTCTGCAAACACAGGTGTGTGTGTGTCTCTATTACGATCCTATATTGTAATGCAGGCCTGTGTCAAAGGCAGCGAGGCTTTTAAATGCATTAGTCCCTCTACAGCATTTTTGGATCTATTTGCCAAATATCTTTATAATGTGAGAAATTGATTTTTCACATAAGGGAACTGTTCATTTCTAGAGCAGGTCTAGAGTACTGTAGTTAGCACTCACATTCTAGTCTTCCCTTTCGTTGAAAAAGACAGTTTAAGGGTATGAGGTAATTTCCAGAAAGAGTACAAAATAATTTGAACGTGACCTTATTCTCTTGAATCATTGGGTTTGAAACTTTTGTTTTTCGACAAACCCAGTCAAACATGTTTTTGTATTTTAAAGTACAAATGCTTTATGTATACGCCCATTATATACAGTTCGCTCCAAAATCTCAAAGGTAGTTATGGGTCCACCAAACCAAAAAAGCCCTGAAATTTGAAGCTATGATGTACAATGCACACCAGAAAACTCATCCTGGTATGTTTATCTTTTTTGCTGTTTTTAAATGTTTTAAATAAACATTAGTCATCGACATGGCCGTGTGTGGTTTATGTTGAGCTATGTGTACCACACAGCCGCAGTCGGTAGTGGGAGAACCTGCCAGGCGGTGACGTGGGGAGGGGCAGGGTGGGGTGGGGGTGTAGTAAACTATGGATTACAGAGGTTTACAGGTAACCATAAAAATAAATAAAAACTAATTGTTGCGCGCACTGCATCGCATTTCGGGATGCAGTGCACGCAACAAAATTTGTTTTTATTTATTTTTATGTTTACCTGTAAACCTCCGTAATCCATAGTTTACTACCCCCCACCCAGCCCCTCCCCATGTCATCGCCCAGCAGGTACTCCCACTACCGGCCGCGGCTGGTACCACATTCCTAAAGAGCTCAATCTTGGAGTCTTTTGGCTTGGTTTTTGTGAACTAAGTCAGACATTTAACTGTTATTTTTCAGTGAGTGGTGGTTATAGGTTGAGTATGGGCAGCGCATGCGCTGCTCTGCGAGGCATGCTGTACAGGAACATGCCCTAGAAGCCCCGCCCACACTCTGCCCATATTTATCCTCGGCTTGTGTAATTGTCCTTCATAAATGCCTGCTTCTGATTCGTTAATAAGCTTATTAGTCGCTCCTTAGTACCGCCTTGTCTTCATTTGTAACCTCCCATGAGGACTGGCCTTTTTACTTCTGTTACACGCTATGTTTTTTTTTTAGTCTGCAAGCACTATTTTCTTTAATGGCTTCTCCTTGTGCAGGCACGACATGCTTTCCTGCAACATTTAGTGCACCATACGTGCTTTAACTTTCCAAGCAGCCCAGGACAATGCCGACTGCTTCTTTGAATAGGTCTCACATTTAAAAGAGTTTGAGCCGTTGGCATTGAAAACGACAATGTATTTTATTGATGTGTTAATTATCAAAACAGATCAATAAAATGAATTGTCATTTACAATGCCATTAGCTTAAACTGTCGTAAATGCCAGACCTACTACATTGCAAATGCTTGTTATCTGTACCTTACTGTCTTAAAGCATCTCTTTCCTACCGGTCTCTCAACCTCACCTCACTAACATGTGCCTCCCTCTACATTTCCTCCCTGGTCCTGTTCGCTCTTCCTCAACTCTCCAGTTCATCCCACCGTAGAGCTCAAATGGAGTAAATGGCAATGAAACTCTCAGCACGGTAAAATGAGATGACGCTAACGTGACGAGGCAATGACAGCAATGTCATACGTTTTTAGTAGCCGGATGGCTGGACTGCTGGTCGGCTCACTGTGAAGTGGGTTGACGGGCAGACCGGCTGGAAGGTGATTTTTTTCGTAGGTCAGCAGGAATGGCTGGACTGCTGTGCAGGTCAGCCATGACTCAAGGCCAGGCTGACGTCCACGGCAGATTGGTGGGCCCGAACAGCATGTGCTGGAAGGCTAAGTTGTCCCCCTATTGGTGAACCCTCCTGGGTCCGACCAGCGCAAGGCTGACCAGCTAATGGCTGACTGCGGAGTGGTTCCCCGCTTTCAGCTGGCTGGTCAGCTGCTGGAAGGAGGGCAGAGCTAACAGACCGGGGCAGCTGAAAAGATAAGCCATGCCTAGTACCTCCCACGCTAGTAGGCTGAGGGAGTTGGCCGGGACAAGAGGCGAGGCTGGCAGGTGTGGCAGAGTGGCCGGACCTGCTGACTGAGGGAGTGACGGGTAGGACAAAAAAAAAAAGTTTAACTGTTCTGAACATGGTTCACCAAATGCTCTTTTGATCAGGGCCCCAAGTACTGTTAAGATGACTCTAGGGACAGCACCTGACCGCAGGCCCTTCGAGTGATTGGCGCGGTGCACTATGACAAAGACCCTCACATTAATGAAAAACTGCATTTGTCCGCTGTGATAGCACCTATTTTCAGCTCCACTCCCCAGCACTCCGTAGCAGCACATGACTCCTAACTAAAGAAAAATATAGCAATAAACGATCGTGAATAAATTGCACACCTTACTGACTCCACCCCCCCACACCCCCTGCACACGCGCCCAAACCTGTCCCTCTGTGCCTCTACTTACAGCTCCTGGCAGGAAATTAGCGCCAAAGTGATTGAGAAGGCGCTTTTTACCCTGGCCCGGGACCCCACCAGGGTGATGGAGATGGAGTCCAGGGTCTTGGCAAGGGCGGCCCAGCCTGTCTGCACCTGTATTTTGTAGTCCGCCATGTCCACGAGCAGCTCAGCGGTACTGGGTCACAGGGGTGAACTCCGTGCTTTTGATAAGATGCAGCGGCGCTGGCGTCCTTATAATGAGAAATCAAATAGGGGGAGATAGAGTACTGATCCGTTCAGTCTCCTTTGGATACTCAAAATATCATGGGGGAAGGATCACTTGTCCTGCATAACCAGGGTATGCAGGTTGGTGCGTTGTCTCACAAATTAAAAGACCCTCATGCACGTGTATTCTGGGTATTCGTAGCGGTATATATTGTCTCCCCGCTTTTGTACACATGTGTGCATAATCCTTGGGTCAGTTTTTATGCAACCTCCACCTGGAGGATTTACCCTTAGTTAAAACAGTAGTGATCGTAAACGGTGAAGTGCCAGGGGAATAAAAAATAAAAAAAATTACCCGTACAGCCAGATATACAATTTTATTAGGTCTGGATTCGGGTAGTTCAAGGTAACGGTTAGGTGTGCCACTCTGGAATGGTTAGGAATTCGAGCGCACTGCAAATGTGATTCCTAAAAAATGGTCGACATGTTTCAGCCTTGTCGCCTATGTAGGTCAGTAGGCTTTCTTCAGGACCAGTGCAAGGTGAAAAGGTGAAGTGATAATAAATAATGAAATAACCTGTTTTAGGCAGTCCTCGATATCATTGTACCTATTTGAGAAAAAATTATACATACACAATACAAAGGGTAAAGAGGGGGCTAGAAGAGACAACAATTTTGTACAACTAGTCAACAAGTTAAAATTGGCAATACTTTAGCACAGGCTCGTGCTCTTGAAAGGTGTCAACTCATTCATTCTCATGCCTGCTGGTGATTGTGGCATGCGGAAAAGTCATCATCCGGTCTCATGAGGTGATGTGAACTATATTAATCAAGCCACAGCTAGTAATGTGTTTGGTTCTGTGTTATTACTCATAGGTGGGTGGGAGCGCACAAGATTAGGTGCCCCGTTTATTCGGAGTATAAACTCATGCGTATAGATGCTGACCAACTGTGAGGCATAGAAAGTGGTGTCTTTAAACGGCGTTAGATGATCAAACGCGATGATTGTGATTGTTGGCGTGCATTATTTACTTTGAAATTAGCAATCATGAGGAGTGAGTGTAACTTACGAGATATAGGGTGCTGTGATATTAATAGTGATGGCTCTCAGCATATTGCGGTAGTATGTATTGTTTGTTATTCAAAAACGTGGCAAGCGTGGAGCGCAGACTCTTGTGCATTTTAAGTGCACCTACCTGAGGAAGTGCGATTGTGCACCTCTTCGGGGCAGGGGCAGGGAGGGAATACCTATCTGCCGAAGAGGAGAGATGTTATACTAAAAGTTACTCACTGTTTTCACGGCAACCGGCATTACTGATGGTACCTGTGGCGTGACTCCTCCTGCGTAGCTTGTGCTATCGCTGCCTCTCCTAACCCGGAAATGCTAGAGTTAGCTTCCCGAGTTAGATATGACGGATATCAATTCAAAATGGTCAGGCGATTTAGTTGATGCTTCTTAAGTTAAATTTGCCCGGCGTTGAACACCTCTAATACCATACGAAGTTATCCAATAAAGAGGCAGGCGCTGGAGACCGGAAGACAGGAAACAAGTTTTATTCCGACGGAGTAGAACACGTCAGATCGGACAACAAGGTATCGTCTCGAGGTGCTCTCCCAGCCTCTCTGAGACCTGATCTTTTATACACTGGTTTAAGACATGTGAACGCTCTTTATTACAACAAAGACATTGTGAAGTATGAGGATGACATCCCCGGCACCCCTCCAGTTCCGGCCCATTCCAACACATGACAACAGTAGAGGCCCTTACCCCTCATACAATGGGAGGGGGCTATCACGCAGCTGAGTGTTCTGCCGATTCCTTTGGAATGTGTGCGCCTGATCGAATCTCAGGGGGTGGGGAGGTCATGATCAATGGTGGCTCCTTTCAAGAGAGGCGAGTGCATACAGTAGTGGGCAATAAACTGTATCCTCAGGCTAAGGGATGACTAGCGGTCCATGTAGACAATTAGGTTCAGAGGAAAAGGTCATCAAAGGAGAGATATTCATGAAAGGAAGGATCAGTGCGGAAAATCGAGCGTAGAGAAAAGGGTTTATCAGAAGAGGGGTATTCATGGAAGGAAAGGAGGTGTTGGTCAGGCGCGGGGTGTGATTCTCAGGGACAGAGTCATGCGGGCGGGGAGGGTTCATGACTTGTGCATGTGAGAGCGGGGGCAGCCAGGGTGCATGGGGGATGCTTGCAGGGTCGGGGAAGTGCGCCGACGAGCGATCGTGAACAGGGAGACCATGGTACCTAAAATGGCTGTCGTGCATGTTGATACGTGAGTCTGAGGAATGGACAAGATGGCGCAGATGATGTTCAGTTCACAAACTAAAATTCCACAGTCTCCCTTTTAACATGTCTCGCCAGCTTGTCAGTTCGGATCGATCCCCATGAGACTACGTATTTCGATCTCATAGAGGGGACTCATATGCTCAGTTTTAAAGTCCAAAGTCTTAGGGCACATACAATTGGAAATGAGTGAACACAAAGGTGGTAAACATTGAATACCTAAGCAACACCCACACAGTATCATGATTGGTACCAATATAAACGTGAACAATCTCCATCCCCAGTCCTTCAAAGTGTCCCAGAACCAGCCTCCAAGCGACCATCCTTCCTGCTCCTGGTGAACCTCTGAGGACAGTCTGTGAAGGTGTTCGATTGCCTTGTAGACTGAAGGCGAGTTATCTGGCACGTAGGTGCAACAGCTGGAGCCGATGGTGCGGCATGCACCTCCACGGTCGGCCAGAACCACATCTAGAACAAGGCGATTTTGAAGGGCCACCAGGCGGACTGCCTGAAGCTCAGCCGTGTTGTTAGCAAGGATGCCAGCCGTGATGTTAATGGTTGTTTCCACTGCCTGAGTCAGGTGTCGGATAGCGCGGCTATGTGCCATTGGGCCCCACAGAAGAACAAGTCCCTTTGCCGCATCCAGGAACTGTGCTCCGGTGGAGTCGGCTTGTCCAATGTCTCCGGCGCGCTTTTGCCGGTGATGGTAGGCTGGGGCCACATATGTGGGAGGAAGAATGAAGGCGATGTAGCACGTACCCCTCCAGCCTTTCGGGAGCCAAGTGTAAGCTTTGGTGCCACAAACAAAGTACATATTCGGGGAAGCAACAAAGGAGGGGGGGGGGGGGGTCAGCTGAGACCAATGTTCTGCTGATGCGACAGGAACTGTGACCCACCAGCTGTGTGCCCTGGCCTTCGAGGCATACGAGTCCTGTGACATTGATGACAGACAGGGCCACGGTCAGGGTGGCAGCCGTTTGTTTCCGCAGGTGGGAGAAGGTGGGTCTGGCTGGATTGTGGAGCACTTGCATTTCGACTCTTTCTTTGGCAGGGATGTTCATAAGGAAGGCTGAACCTGAAATGACAGGACAAAAGGGGGCAGACGTCTTTCCTGTTTTGTTCAGCCAGAATCCATAGTAGAAGCGTGACACTGTTTGACCAGAAGCGGCGTTGTCCTTGTGGCTTTCCTGCATGAGGATCAACCAGGCGAGGCAGGAGCCGTGAACTGAGAAAGGAGAAGGGATGAAGGGGATGGAGTGTCCGGTGGCATGCGGGAGCAACCCGCAGATCCAGCAGTTCGTGGCATTTGCAGCAAGGTTGTGCTGGTGCAACAGTTGCACGAAGGAATTGTTCCAGAACTCCTTACGCCTTTCTCTGAGCTGAGGTGAAAGGGTGATCAGGTGGTGCTCTTTCATGGTGGTTGGCTGTGCAGTGGTCGGCAACATCTGATGAGCGGGTGTGCTTTCCTCCAAGATCCAGAAGGAAGTCATGAGGAGGAGGCAGAGGAGGAGGACAATGAAGAAAGCGATTGTCTTTGATTTGTGCAAATTGTCAGTCTTTGGGTTCCTGTAGTGGGTATTTCCTGTTGCTTCCGACGTCTTCTTATCTGGCGCTTCCATCATCTTCTTGTCTGGCGCTTCCATCATCTTCATCTTCAAGGTGCTCGGTAGTGGGCAGAACCACAGACTTTGTTTAGCTTCTCTCCGGGTAACCCTTGGTTGCTTTTGGGCCACCGTTCTGAGATTTTAACTTAGTCAGTGGCCTACTTAGCCGAAGCTCCCTCCTTTCGACGCAGGAAATACCCTTCTCGGGATGGCACAGTGGGATCAGAGTGTTTTGCAAGTTCAAGTGCCTCGGTATCAGGATAGCAGTTCAGTGATGGTCGGTCTTTGTTCAGGAGCTCTTCTTGGGTGCTGACGTTGTCTGTCGTGGCCAGGGTCGAGGAGACCTTCTTGCAGTGGTGTGCGTGCAGCCAGTGCTTCTTCCCCTCCACTCGAAGAGCCGTCCGAGTGGTGATCAGTACTTGCCAGGGGCCCGTCCACCGGGGTTCCAGACTCTTTGCCCGTTGAAAATTCCGGACTAGGACATAATCTCCTGGTTGGATATCGTGACCGGGACCCCTGGAAGCATCGGGGATGGCCTGCTGCACCTGTTGATGAATGACAGACAACGTTTTAGTTAACTTGTATAAATAATCTGACAGGGGGACGTCGTGAATGGAGGTCGGTTTGGGGGCAGTCCAGAGGTTCATTGGTCGCCCAAACACAACCTCGTAGGGGGTCAGGTGGTGCTTAGTGGGAGTGGAGCGCATCGATAGCAATGCCAATGGGAGGGCATCTGGCCACTTTAGCCCTGTAGTGGCTACTATTTTTGACAATTTCAGTTTCAATGTAGCATTGTGTCGCTCAACCAGGCAGGCGGATTGGGGGTGGAAGACTGCATGGAATCTCTGTTTTACCCCCAACCCCTTCAGGATTAGTTGGATAACTTCAGCTATGAAGTGGGGGCCATTGTCGCTCCATAAAATTCGACAAAGGCCGTAGCGAGGGAAAAACTCTTTCAGTAGTACTTTGGCAGTAGTCATGGCAGTGTTATCACGGGTCGGATAGGCTTCCACCCATTTGCTGAAGGCACATACAATGACTAATACGTACTTCAAGCCTTGGCACCTCTCCAGCTGGATGTAATCCATCTGGAGGACCTCAAAGGGGTGGTCGGGGATCCCAAACCCTCCCCGGGGTACCACAGTTCCTTTCCCGGGGTTGTGTTGTAGGCAGATAAGGCACTGCTGGACCAGGCGTTTGGCTGAGTCGAGGATCTTGTTGTTGTGCCAGACTTTGGAAATGAGTTTAATCATGGGGGCAGAACCTATGTGTGCAGGGGAGTGTGCCATTGTCAGTATGGGGATCAAGTATGCATCAGGCAGCAACCATCTGTTTGTATCTTTTGTCCGCCAGCAGCCCTCATCGTCCCTTAGACCCACCCGCGCCCACTCAGTCAGTTCGTGTGGTGTGCTGGCCGACTGGATGTCCCTAATCGTTTCCCTAGCGTCAGTCCATTTTTCTGCTTGCGACCTGGTCACATACATGCGTGTCATCGTCCTATTCTCAGCTGTGGTTCGGGCAGTGATGTCGGCTAGTGCGTTTCCCTGTCCGACTAAGTCTGTCACCTTCTTGTGTGCCTGGCATTTGATTACTGCTAATCGTTTGGGGAGAAGAACTGCTTCAATCAGGGCGGAGACTAGATCTCCGTGAAGGATGGGCGTGCCGTGGGACGTCAGGAATCCCCTTTCCCTCCACAAGAGCCCAAAATGATGAACATCCCCAAAGGCATACTGGCTGTCTGTGTAAATGTTCGCCGTGGTTCCCGCTGCTATGATACATGCTCGTGTGAGGGCAATTAGTTCTGCTGCCTGTGCGGATCGTTGTGTGATGCGAGCTGTTTCAATTACTGTTCGGGCTGTCGTCACCGCATAGGCAGCTGAGGTGGTGCCATCTGGGAGTTTGATACAAGAGCCGTCTACCCATAATTCTCCATCAGGGTCTGTAAAAGCAATGTCTCGAAGGTCAGTTCTACTTCTGGTCTGTTCGTCCGTGAGGGTCACGCAGTCATGTATAGGGGGCGCATCGGGGTCATTTTCAGGCAAGGGTAACAGTGTAGCGGGATTCAATGTCGTGCATCTCTTCAGAGTGATGTGGGGTGCAAGTAGAGTCAATTCGTACCCTGTCAGTCGTGCACTAGTCAGGTGTTGAGTCTTGGTCTGGTTCAAAAGGGTGTCAACTGCGTGGGGTACTAACACCGTGAGAGAGTTCGAAAGTACGATTCCCTCACTCTGACGGATAGAGAGCAGCGGCGGCTACTGCTCGAAGGCAGGCAGGTAAAGCTCTGGCGACTGGGTCAAGAGTGGCAGAGAAGTAGGCACAAGGGCGTTGTTTGACGCCGATGGGCTGAGTTAGAACAGACAATGCGCATCCCTCCCTTTCGTGCGTGAAGAGGGAGAAGGGCTTGGAGTAATCTGGTGTTCCTAGGACGGGTGCCGAGCAAAGGGCATCCCGCAACTCCTTAAAAGATGCTTGGCAATCGGGGGTCCAAGGGAGTGGGAAAGGAGCATCTTTGGCCAACAGGGAAAGTAGGGGTTTTATAATGAGACTGAAATTTGGTAACCATTGTCGGCAAAAGGAGGTAAGGCCCACCAATGAACGGACTTGCTTCTGTGTTTTTGGGATGGGGGTGTCTAGGATGGTTTGGATTCGGTCGGGCGTAAGTTTCCTCCCTTCTTTGGACAGGAGATGGCCTAGGTATGTCACTTGAGGCTGGCAGAACTGCAGTTTCTTTTTGGAGACTTTGTGGCCATTCTCCGCAAGAAAGTGCAAGAGTTGGATAGTGGCCGTGATTGCAAGTGGAGTGGTGTTGGCCGCCAAAAGGATATCATCGACATATTGGATCAACACCACTCCATCTGGTAGCTGGACGGCGTCCAGCTGTCTTTTGAGGGCCTGGCTGTAAATGCTGGGACTTTCAGTGTAGCCCTGCGGAGCTCTACAAAATCGGTACGAACGGTTTTTTAAAGTGAAGCCGAAGAGATAACGGCTGTCTGGATGGAAGGGAATAGAGAAAAATGCGTTCTTGAGATCAATAACGGTGAAGGTGGTGGCAGTGGACGGGATGAGGGTCAGAATGGTGGTGATGTCTGAGACTACGGGGTACTGTGGCACCACTATTTTGTTGACTTCTCGCAGGTCGATGATGAAGCGGTACGCTTTCTCATCTCCCTCACCTTGCTTCTTAATAATGGGTAGGATAGGGCTATTGCAGACATTACTAACCACTTCCTCTACCACTCCTGCATCTACCAAGGACTGAATAATCGCTACCAATGCCTTCTCGCCTTCGGGCGATATCCGGTACTGTGGGAGTTTCGGGAGTATTGCATCTGGTCGAACAGTTATGTGTACAGGATCGATCATCATTCGTCCTACATCCGAGTCGTTTCTGGCCCATAGGTACAGGGGTAGGGTATCGAGCAAGGATAGGTCAGCATCTGTTATGGTGTACATATGTCGTGCGGGGTAGGGTCTGGACATGCTCGGGTTGTCGTACAGGATGACTCGGACTCCATCCGGGGAACACCTAATAGTAGCTCGGAAATGTTTTAGTAAATCAATACCCATAATGGCGTCAGGGGAGTTGGAGGAGAGCAGAAATGTTGTGTCAGTGGGATTGTTTCCTAGGTCAAAGGGGATAGGTACAGACAGGGGATTAGTGGAGGGCGTTCCATCGAAACCTATCGATGTAATGTGTGAGCCAGACAAGGGTGCCCTTGGAATCAGTCGCTTTGATAATACACTACGTGTCGCTCCAGTGTCTACCAAGAATGGAGACTTTGTACCCAGGACCTTAGCAGTGACTTAAGGACCTTGCTGGTCAACACAGAGCTCGACTGGATCCCTCCCTTGCCCCTGGCAGTCCTATGCAAAGTCATGAGCATTGTTGCAGTCGGACTGTTGGCACTGATTCTGATTCAAATGTATTTGGTCTGCCAGGTCTGTCATTGGTGGTGTCGTAGGTCTGCCCTCGCCCCTGCCCTCCAGTTTTGGGGCCATTTGTCATGTCCCTTGTCTCTTTATTTTTAATCATTTCCCGAAGGGCCAGGCATTGAGACTTCCAATGTCCAAATTCTTTACAAAATGCACACTGGTTCTCATCGAGGTCAGTTCGTGGAGCACCGGGTGTGGGGTTGCGGTCTCTAGGGGGCGGATTCCTAGGGGCATTCGACTGGTAGTTTCCCCTATACCGTTCCCTTCCTGTAGTCACTCCCTGCAATTGAGCAATCATCACTCGTTCCTTTAAGTCCTTTTTCTTTCTCTCAGTCGCCCTCTCGTTCTCGTTCTTTTGGTGTTCGTAATACTGAGCCATCTGAAGGATAGCTGCAGGTTTGGAGGCTCCCCAACTACTCTCACTCGTCTGTAACTTTTGGGAGACCTCTTGCGATAGCCCCTTTACATAGTTTTGCACGAATAGGTGTTGTCCGGTTGCGGTGGTCAAGTCTTGGCCACTGTAGTCGGAGAACACCGTTTCAAATCGGGAGAAATATTCTGATACGTCTTCCTGGGGTTTCTGACGGCAAGCCGTGACTACCGACCAGTCTACCTTCTTCTCTGGGATCAACGTTTTTAGTTTCTGCACTATCTTGTCCGGGAGTTCCAGTATGTCTTTTACAGGTTTCTTTCCGGGCTCTCGCTGCCTATCTAGTTCAATGAGTTGCTTCCAGGTGTGTCCGAACAGGTCTGTGTGGTCGGCTTTCCGGATTTGCTTCCACACATCGGCCGGTAGACACAACCCGAAAAACAAGTCAATGTCCGATAGAGTCATTATGGTTGAGCCCAAGGCTGTGCCTAGTTCGGTATAAAATGCTGTCGGGTTCTTTCTCAAATCGGGCAGGGTCTGTCTAAAAGTTAAAATATCTTGTCGATCCAATGGTTGGTAAACCCAATTGTACACAACCCTCCCTTCTGCATCTGCGTGGTTGATATCATCGTTTGTTCCCTGACCTCTTGGGGGAACCCAGTAGGGGGCGGCTTCTCTGATAGGCATCATAGTGTTGGCTGCTTCTAATGGGGGCTCAACCCTCTCAGGGACTGGGATCTTGACCTCTGGTTTCTGTTCCACGAGGTGGCGGAAGACTTCAATGGTTTGCATGAAGAGGTCCGTCACATCGCTCTCAGTCCCATCTCCAACATCGACCCTTCTATATATAGCCGTCAGCTTAGCAGGACCCTTATTTTGATACCTATCCTCATATGCGTTCAGGGTGTGGTAGCAGAACGGCAAAATGAAATGCCGTCGGTGACTACCGGCATGTGAATTGTGCATATTCATCGTAAATTCTTCGCTCTCCTTCCGTTCTACCAGTGTCCTTGCCATCTTGTCGATTCCATCCCGCTCATCTTTGCTCAACCTATTTGGTCTGGCTGTTAGCTGCTTGCCAGTCTCGAGTTCATCCGATGTTGTTACCACTGTGGCTGGTGCGAAGGCCGTAAGAGCCGGGGCACTAGCGCTAGGGTCACCCTCGCCCGTACTTTGAACTGGTGAGTGTTGTGCTAGAGGCTGGCAGGGAGCATAAGGAGGGGGCATGTAGATAACCGGAGGACCTAGCAGTAACTCGTCGTTTGCCCGTTGTTTGGAGGGCACCTCTGGGTAGAGCACAGAGGGGGTCCTAACAGGGCATTGCCCTGCCGACCCTAATTCTTGCGTTTGCCTAACTTCCTCTCTCCTTCTTATTTCTTCATCTAGTTCTTTTGCGGCCAGATGGGCTGCTTTTCGTAACTCTTTCACTACTCTTGTTTCTTCTCTTTTCTTTCGTTGTTCTGCTTCCTTGCGCCACATGCCGATACTATCGAGCATAGTGGGTGTTGCTTTATTTGTTTTAACAGCTGCTTCTAATGTTTTTATTTTCATCAAAAGAACCTATCAGTGGCCACTGACTTTCGGGATTCTTTTTTGTATATTTATGCCATAACTTACTATAAGCTATAGCGACTAGTCCTTGCTTAGTAAACATGTCCTTATTAGGGGTGCCTTCCAATGGAGCTGGCTGGTTCATCTCTAATAAGCGGTCCGGGTTGACCCAACTACTAACCAATGGGGAGAAGATAGGCATGACGGATTACACTGGGGGCAAAAGCCTGCACTACCTATCTTTTCACTGCTTGCAAAGATTAGACAGAATATTCTATTCTACGCTGTTTGTAAACGGAGAATACCTCCAAAAAGAACCAATTCCAAACAGTCAATGTTTGGATAAACAATCAATCAATGAGGAATGAAGTAGGCACGACGGGTTACAATGGGGGCAAAAGCCTGCGTTACCTACCCTTCACTTTCCACAAAGGGAGAGAGAATATTCCTATTCTTCCCCGTTTGTAGGCAGAGAAGATCCTTAAGAGAACCAACTTCGAACAATTCAATGCTCGATCAAACAATCAATCAATGGGGAGAAAAGTAGGCACGGCAGATTACAATGGGGGACAAAAGTCTGCGTTACCTACCCTTCACTATCTGCGAAGGGAGATAGAATATTCCTATTCCTCCCCGTTTGCAGGCAGCGAATATCACAGAGAGCGACAAAGCAAATACTAGTATTTCAATCAATAAGAACAATCAATCAATTTCGCAATTTGTCGTGTGTCATGACCTTACCCGGACCGCATGGACCGTTTCTCGTCTTCCGCTTCCAGCGCCCGATCGTCCTCTACTCTCTGTTGCTATTGCGGCACTTCTGGTGGTTCCCAGTCAGGACCGTAGATCACTCGTGAGAGGTCTGCTCGGAATCAGTGAAGTTCAGATGATCGGCTGTCAGACGAGGGTCTATCGGACAGGAGCTCTCCCGATCGTTGCAGTCGTTCACTCTGTCGTCGGGACCTCTCCCACTGGATCAACGTGTCGCTGATGGGCCCACCTAGGGACGCCAATTGACGGATATCAATTCAAAATGGTCAGGCGATTTAGTTGATGCTTCTTAAGTTAAATTTGCCCGGCGTTGAACGCCTCTAATACCATACGAAGTTATCCAATAAAGAGGCAGGCGCTGGAGACCGGAAGACAGGAAACAAGTTTTATTCCGACGGAGTAGAACACGTCAGATCGGACAACAAGGTATCGTCTCGAGGTGCTCTCCCAGCCTCTCTGAGACCTGATCTTTTATACACTGGTTTAAGACATGTGAACGCTCTTTATTACAACAAAGACATTGTGAAGTATGAGGATGACATCCCCAGCACCCCCCCAGTTCCGGCCCATTCCAACACATAACAGTAGAGGCCCTTACCCCTCATACAATGGGAGGGGGCTATCACGCAGCTGAGTGTTCTGCCGATTCCTTTGGAATGTGTGCGCCTGATCGAATCTCAGGGGGTGGGGAGGTCATGATCAATGGTTGCTCCTTTCAAGAGAGGCGAGTGCATACAGTAGTGGGCAATAAACTGTATCCTCAGGCTAAGGGATGACCAGCGGTCCATGTAGACAATTAGGTTCAGAGGAAAAGGTCATCAAAGGAGAGATATTCATGAAAGGAAGGATCAGTGCAGAAAATCGAGCGTAGAGAAAAGGGTTTATCAGAAGAGGGGTATTCATGGAAGGAAAGGAGGTGTTGGTCAGGCGCGGGGTGCGATTCTCAGGGACAGAGTCATGCGGGCGGGGAGGGTTCATGACTTGTGCATGTGAGAGCGGGGGCAGCCAGGGTGCATGGGGGATGCTTGCAGGGTCGGGGAAGTGCGCCGACGAGCGATCGTGAACAGGGAGACCATGGTACCTTAAATGGCTGTCGTGCATGTTGATACGCGAGTCTGAGGAATGGACAAGATGGCGCAGATGATGTTCAGTTCACGAACTAAAATTCCACAGTTATGGCTTTCATTAGAAATGGTAGAGATAATGCGATCGTAAGGTTCGCAATTAAGTTAAAAAATAATTCGAAATAAACTGCTGAATTGCGCGTGTTCGTAAAGCAATTCGTGAGCAGCAATTATTAAGGTGTTACAAATATAGTATCTCAATTTAGACTGTAGAGATGATTTTAATATATATGTTGTGGGATGCCATGGTAATTGCTCGTAGTTGTGCTCGTAGTTCCTTAGAAGTGTCTTTTGGAGTGTAGTACATGCTCAAAGGTTAGCAGATCTTACTCATAAGTGGCTGTATGAATGTAGGTCTGGACTTATTTTTAGATATATATAATTATTGTTGATGCTCAACCAAGGTATATCATCGTTCAGGCCCATGGAGTCAGTTTTCAATCTGTGTACCCAGCGTTGTTCCTTTTCAAAAAGAATTCGCTGCGTTCCTGTCTTTTATGTCAATTGCTTCCAAAATGACCCACTGAAGGTCTGTTACAGTGTGGCCTGCTTCTAGGTAGTGGGTTGACATTTTGGTGGTACTAGGGACTCCCTAGGTTGGTTCCACGCTCTCTTTTTGCATTTGTTAATCACAGATGGGGGGTAATCGCGTACCTTGAGTTTTTCGTAAAGGTCAAGACTTTTGTTGTTTGCCGTGTAGGTAAATTTGAGGCAATCATCCAGAGAGTTTATCCATATTCTGCTGATATGGGAAGGAGACACTGCAAGTTTGCAGGACTTCCACATATGGATAAACTCTCTGGATGATTGCCTCAAATTTACCTACACAGCCAACAACAAAAGTCTTGATTTCCTGGATATCAACTTGTTTGCTGAATACAATACCTTACAAACTCCTTTTTTCAAGCCTACAGCTAAAAATAGCCTACTCTCCTTCAATAGTTTCCGTCTGCGCCCACTACGTGAAAATCTTCCATACAGCCAATTCCTCGGACTGAGGAGGAATTGTAGTAAAACCTCAGATTACAAGAAACAAGCCGACGACCTTTGCGAAAAACTCAAGGTACGAGATTACCCCCCATCTGTGATTAACAAATGCAAAAAGAGAGCGTGGAACCAACCTAGGGAGTCCCTACTAGAAACAACACTAAAACAACCACAAGAAGACAGCATCACTTGCGTCACAACTTACAGCCCTGTGACGAACAAGATTAAGAAAATCATCCATAAAAATTGGAGGATCCTAACATCTAACACCCTAACCTGGCAAAAACCTAGGTTTGCAAACAGAAGGAGTCGCAACCTAAAAGATCTTCTGGTCCACACAAGACCCCCTCCTAAAAGACCTAGAGAAAGAACTGGACTATGGGATAATCCACCAATAACAGGACATTTCCCTTGCGGTATGTGCTCGGTTTGGAGTCTCACCAAGCCAACCAAAGAAATACAACTACTACCGGACCTAACATGGACCCTAAGGAGACATACCAATTGCCAAACCAGTCATGTGATCTACATGATAACATGCCCGTGCCAAATGCGTTACATCGGCATGACCTGTAGGAAAGCAAAGCAAAGACTCTGCGAGCACCGGAGCAATGTACATTGTAAAAAAAGTACCACCAAAATGTCAACTCACTACCTAGAAGCAGGCCACACTGTAACAGACCTTCAGTGGGTCATTTTGGAAGCAATTGACATAAAAGACAGGAACGCAGCGAAAATTCTTTTTGAAAAGGAACAACGCTGGGTACACAGATTGAAAACTGACTCCATGGGCCTGAACGATAATATACCTTGGTTGAGCATCAACAAGTAATTATATATATCTAAAAATGAGTCCAGACCTACATTCATACAGCCACTTATGAGTAAGATCTGCTAACCTTTGAGCATGTACTACACTCCAAAAGACACTAAGGAACTACGAGCAATTACCATGGCATCCCACAACATATATATTAAAATCATCTCTACAGTCTAAATTGAGATACTATATTTGTAACACCTTAATAATTGCTGCTCATGAATTGCTTTACGAACACGCGCAATTCAGCAGTTTATTTCGAATTATTTTTTAACCTAATTGCGAACCTTACGATCGCAGTATCTCTACCATTTCTAATGAAAGCCATATCTAACTCGGGAAGCTAACTCTAGCATTTCCGGGTTAGGAGAGGCAGCGATAGCACAAGCTACGCAGGAGGAGTCACGCCACAGGTACCATCAGTAATGCCGGTTACTGTGAAAACAGAGAGTAATTTTTAGTATAACATCTGACAATCTCTCCTCTTCGGCAGATAGGTATTCCCTCCCTGCCCCTGCCCTGAAGAGGTGCACAATCGCACTTCCACAGGTAGGTGCACTCAAAATGCACAAGAGAGTATGTGCTCCACGCTTGCCACGTTTTTTGAATAACAAACAATACATACTACCGCAATATGCCAAGAGCCATCACTATTAATATCACGGCACCCTATATCTCGTAAGTTGCACTCACTCCTCATGATTGCTAATTTCAAAGTAAATAATGCACGCCAACAATCACAATTATCGCGTTTGATCATCTAACGCCGTTTAAAGACACCACTTTCTATGCCTCACAGTTGGTCAGCATCTATACGCAAGTGTTTATACTCCGAATAAACGGGGCACCTAATCTTGTGCGCTCCCACCCACCTACAAGTAATGACACGGAACCAAACATTACTAGCTGTGGCTTGATTAATATAGTTCACATCACCTCATGAGACCGGATGATGACTTTTCCGCATGCCACAATCACCACCAGGCATGAGAATGAATGAGTTGACACCTTTCAAGAGCACAAGCCTGTGCTAAAGTATTGCCAATTTTAACTTGTTGACTATTTGTAAAAAATTGTTGTGTCTTCTATCCCCCTCTTTACCCTTTGTATTGTGTATGTATAATTTTTTCTCAAATAGGTACAATGATACCGAGGACTGCCTAAAACAGGTTATTTCATTATTTATTATCACTTCACCTTTTCATCTTGCACTGGTCCTGAAGAAAGCCTACTGACCTACATAGGCGACAAGGCTGAAACATGTCGACCATTTTTTAAGAATCACATTTGCAGTGCGCTCGAATTCCTAACCATTCCAGAGTGGCACACCTAACCGTTACCTTGAACTACCCGAATCCAGACCTAATAAAATTGTATATCTGGCTGTACGGGTAATTTTTTTTAAATTCCCTGGCATTTCAACATTTACGATCACTACTGTTTTAACTAAGGGTAAATCCTCCAGGTGGAGGTTGCATAAAAACTGACCCAAGGATTATGCACACACGTGTACAAAAGCGGGGAGACAATATATACCGCTACGAATACCCAGAATACACATGCATGAGGGTCTTTTAATTTGTGAGACAACGCACCAACCTGCATACCCTGGTTATGCAGAACAAGTGGCCCTTATAACGAGCCAACCCCTTACAGGTAGTTGTGATTGCGGCAATAAACTGACAGGCAGAGCCGAGCCGAAGGGCTGGCCTGGCTCTAAGAGCCCGCCCAAAGACTGAGCCATAAAGCCATGCAAATAGCTGCATGCAAATGGTGCAAACTTTTGAATTTTTTAAAAAATTTTATTTTTTATTTTATTTAAACTTCTAAAGCACGCAGCTACCCGCAGTGGGTTTCCCGGCGCTCAGGGATAGACTAAAGAAGAAAGACTGGCGAGCTGATTTTTACAAGGCTATACGTTACTGCTGGAAGAGCCAAGTTTTAAGTCCCTTGCGGAAATGAAAAAGATTGGTTTCTGTCTTAAAAGAGACAGGAAGAGTGTTCCAGAATTTTGGGCCTAAATGAGAAAAGGAGCGACCTCCCATTTTAGCCAGTCTAAATCTGGGGATGGAAAAGTCACCATGAAGTGCTGATCTTAAAGTTCGACTGGGCTTATAAGCCTGGATAAAATTCTGAAGGTATTTAGGAGCTGAGCCGTGTTTCATTTTAAAAACGTGACACAAAGCTTTGAATTTAATTCTGTTAGGCATTTTTAACCAATGCAGGTCACGAAGCGCTGCAGAAGCAGAAGATCTTCTAGGGACATTGCAGAGAAGACGGGCAGCAGCGATCTGTACAACCTGAAGTTTTTTTATGGTTGTTTGGTCGGATCCCAGATATAGGACATTGCCATAGTCCAGGCGGGAAACAACCAACGCCTGGACTACCGTTCTTCGTGTGGTAAGGGGCAACATCCACAGGATCTTCTGAAGCCATCTTAAGGTGGCGAAACAGATGGATGCCACCTTTGCCGCCTGCTGTCTCATTGTGAGTTTCTCATCAATGAGAAACCCGAGGTTGCGGACTACGGTTACCGGTTGCGGGGTGGGTCCCATGTCACAGGGCCAATGGTGGAGGCCCCAGAGATCTTTATTTCTGCCCAGTATCACAACCTCAGTTTTGTCCCCGTTGAGCTTCAAAAAATTACTCTTCATCCATTTCGAGACACGGATCAAACCTTCTTTCAGGGCAGAGGTGTTATTGCACTCTTTGTTAGAGAGAGAAAAAATTATCTGTGAGTCGTCGGCGTAAGAGTACAGTGTTAGACCTGCCTCCTCCACAATAGTGGCCAGAGGTCTTACATAAATGTTAAATAATACGGGGCTGAGTATTGACCCCTGAGGCACACCGTACGCAGAAGGATAAGTTGTAGAAGAAGCAGAGGCAGAAAACACCTGGAAAGTGCGGTCTTTTGGAAAAGAGGCTATCCAGGCAAGAGCCGCACCTTCTACTCCTAGGGACCGGAGAGTCGCAAGAAGGATGGAATGAGACACAGTGTCGAACGCCGCACTTCGATCGAGAAGGATAAGGGCGGATGTTTCTCCGCGATCGGCACTGTCGTATGCTCTCGGTAACTCCTAGGAGTGTGGTTTCAGTCGAATGATGGGCTCTAAAGCCTGACTGGGACAGATGTAAAAAACCCGTGCTCTCCACTAGATGTGCAAGTGGTGTATTAATATGCCTTTCCAGGATCTTCGATAGGATAGGAAGCAGAGAGATTGGTCTAAAGTTAGACAAGTTGGCCGTGTCTGCTCCAGCCTTTCAATAAAGGCATTATCATTGCATGCTTCCATTCCTGAGGGACAAATGACTCGTTAATGAAGAGTTAAGAAGTTTTATTAATACTTGACGTGGGCTGAATTCAAGTAGTTTTAGAATTTTAGCAGGTAACGGATCCCGAGTGGATCCAGACTTAATACTGTTAAGGCAGAGGGATAAGGAGACATCATCAAAAGGTGACCAATGTGCCAATTTCGTCCTCGTAAGGAGCGGAACTGGGGTCTGGGTGAGGTCCAGCTGAGGCGTATCATCATGAATTATGAATGGTGTCATATTTTTACACAAGTGGTTTTCTTTGACAAGCGAAACTGTTTACCCTCAGTACATCCAGTGATATCACTGCATTGACAGCTATTCTTTACAAAGCTAATAGTTTTTGACCATGAAGCATATTCTTGCCCCTCCCCGCCCGAAAAAGAGTGCCGCCAGGATTGATCCACTGATCCATGGTTTTCTGGTTTCGTATTATGAAATTCAGAGATAGATCGATAACTTTCTCAAAGTTTTATGCTTTGGTTTTAAATCTCGACACAGGAAGGTCCAGTTTGGGAGGCAGCCAGAAGGCACATGGCGCTTTGGCTCAGCTTGAGGTCCTTTTGTCCCTTGAGCCCAAAACGAGCTAGAGGCAGGCCTCCGAACCAAGCCTGCAGTGCTAGCCAGAGTCAACTTGTTTTGAACTTTCATAGTAGGAGACCGTGATATAATTGGAATTTATATAGGTAGACTTTGCTTCAGATCCCTCTTACGAGAGACCACTTTAAATAGCCTTTTAATAGGATTCTTAAACTCATTGTTGCACTGCCAGTCCAGAAATGAGCCAGGCCCTTCTCCTAAATTGGATCCATCAGCAGCTTGGTCCAGACGGTAACTGAAGAATCCACATGACCTTCAATGACTTCCCAGATCATACTTGCTAATGAGTCTTCCAAAACACACCTGACTGAACATCAAGAAGGTGGTTTTCACTGCTAACATCAGTTTCCTCAGGCCACATTCCAGCCCGATCTGAGATGGCTGTGGGTACCCGGAACAGCCTCCTAAAGGTGTTAGATTGGCTGAGGTAAAGGGCTGGTCCAGATTCCTCTGGAATGACAACCTGACCATAAGACAGAAGGTAGTAACTTTAATGTAACTTCACAAAACTGGCACAGTGGTGGGTCTATAAAAGTGGTCACTGGACCTCCCAAAAACCTTTTTTTTAAAAATAGATTCCAATTTCTTAGGCTTTAGCCACAGGGCACACCTTGACCAGTTTTATGCTCCAAAAATATCTTTGGCCCACACTTACTTTACCTCATACTCGGGAGCCCAAGGCATGTAACCAAATGCAGCTCCTCAAATGGAGTTCTCTTGATGACCTATATACTGGTGACAAGGGCCTGAGTGAAGGCATTTCTGGTTTTGGTTGTGATCCATCTGAAGATTCTGTGGAGCATGCAAAGTGTGTGGGAGAAGCAGGAGGCAACTTAGTTGACTTGCAATTTCTTGGTCAGTTAGCTGTCGTGGATGATACAGATGTTGCATGCATGGTAGGTTGGTGTGGGTCCAAGTTATGCAGACCACCAGCTGTGGTCCTATGCAGAGGTGTCCTTCCATAGATTAGTACTTGAGTTTTGTTGGAGTGGAGTTGTAGGAAGTGGACTCCCATCCATTTTGCTATGTTGGTCAGTGCATTGCAGAAGTTGGTTTCGCGATTGGCGTGGACCTCAGGGAGCGTGAGGACCAATTGAGTGTCATATGCATAAGAGATTATGTGGAGTCTTTCAGTATTCTGACCACGTCTGCAGGGAGTATCACGTAGATGTTGAACAGAGTGGGGCTGAGGTATGATCCTTGTGGTATGCCGCATATGAGGTCTGTGGGGGCGGCAGTGAAGGGAGAAAGTCTGATGCTCTGCGAGTGTCCTGTAAGAAAGGAATCAAGCTATTGGGGGTCTTCTTGCTGTATGCCTATGTTAAAGAGTCTGTTGATGATGGTGTTATGGGAGATGGTGTTGAACACTGCAAAGAGGCTAAAGAGGATCAGGGCAACAGTTTCTCCTAAGTTGAGGAGTGTTCAGAGGTCATCTGTGGCGGCAATCAGCTCAGTCTCAGTGCTGTGGTTGGCATGGAATATTGAATGTGAGGTGTCCAGTAGGTGGTTTTCTTCAAGGAATTTAGTGAGCTGCTGGCTTTCTCAAGTACTTTGGCTGGGTAGGGGAGTAGTGAGATCGGAAAATAAATTTTTAGATCCCTGGGATCGGCAGAGGCTTTTTTTAGGAGGGTTCTAATGTCAGCATGTTTCCATCTGTCCGGAAACATTGTTGTGGAGATGGATGTTGAGGATGCTGGTGAGTTGCATGCTGATGTGGTTCATTGCGAGGCTGTAGAGGTGGTGGGGGCAGGGGTCAGTGGGTGCCCTGGAGTATTTGGAAGACCTGATGGCTGAAGTGGTCAGGGCAGCGAGCGGATACCAGGTGATAGTGGTTTGGCTGATGTTCACTGTTTTTTTGAGGTTGTTGGGATGGAGGCTGGTGGTTTGGACATTGTAGATGTTGGTGAGCTTGCTGTGGAAGTAGTCTGAGAGGGTAGCACAGCGGTCTTGCGAGGGGTGGATGGTGTTCTCTATGGCTGTTGGGATGTATTTTTGAATCCCTTAATTGTTTATCCCATGCTACTTAAATGACACTATGGATGCTATCAACCACTCCAAGGTTTTAAATTTGATTACATTTGATACATTTGTTACACTGGATATTGTAAATGTTTACACCAATATACCACAAGACAGTTCCCTAGAGGCCATTGAATATTTCCTAAACAAGAAACAAAATTCACATAAAGTCCATGCAGAGTACATGTAGAAGCTTGCAAAGATATGTCTGAAATGCAACTTCTTCAGATTCAGCAAACAGGTCTACAAACCAAAGAAACAGCAATTGACTGTCCCCTCACACCACAAATGACCATCATGTTTATATCTTTATATGAAGAGGCATGGATTCTGAATAAGAACTCTTTCCATCACCGTTTGGCAAAGGTAAATTGGCAAGTTGTTAATGATGTGGAAGGGTCCAGCAGTGGAAATTACGGATTTTGTTAATTGGCTAAACTCTAGAAGTGTGTATATATATATATATATATATATATATATATATATATATATATATGTACCAAAAAATGCCCAGCATTTGAGGCCGCACAACACTGCGATGAAGGAAACATCCTTAATTAGAAGAAACAGGCAGCTTCCGATTCCGTAATACATCCTGTGGCCTGACGCGTTTCAATGGACTTTCACCATCTCTTCAGAGGCCTCGTGAGCAGGAAAAAATTACGTGCATGACTCGCCGCCCATTTTATTAATTGGCTTCCGAATGCCGAATTTGTTGCATTTTGGGCAGCGTAGTCCATTTAAGCACTATTTATCCCCTCCAGTGGGTAACATGCCCACGATTGATTGCAGGATAAATGTTTTTCAAGCCCTCCATTAGGCTTCCCGAATCGGACTTTGCCTGTTAAATTACAAATCACAGTACCATTTACAGGGGGAGGGGTTCCCCCTGTCCGCATCCATGAAGTTCTTCAGATGGTGCGATCCCTCTACGGCGTGGAGCAGCCGTATAAATATGTACCAAAAAATGCCCAGCATTTGAGGCCGCACAACACTGCGATGAAGGAAACATCCTTAATTAGAAGAAACAGGCAGCTTCCGATTCCGTAATACATCCTGTGGCCTGACGGCTTGAAAAACATTTATCCTGCAATCAATCGTGGGCATGTTACCCACTGGAGGGGATAAATAGTGCTTAAATGGACTACGCTGCCCAAAATGCAACAAATTCGGCATTCGGAAGCCAATTAATAAAATGGGCGGCGAGTCATGCACGTCATTTTTTCCTGCTCACGAGGCCTCTGAAGAGATGGTGAAAGTCCATCGAAACGCGTCAGGCCACAGGATGTATTACGGAATCGGAAGCTGCCTGTTTCTTCTAATTAAGGATGTTTCCTTCATCGCAGTGTTGTGCGGCCTCAAATGCTGGGCATTTTTTGGTACATATTTATACGGCTGCTCCACGCCGTAGAGGGATCGCACCATCTGAAGAACTTCATGGATGCGGACAGGGGGAACCCCTCCCCCTGTAAATGGTACTGTGATTTGTAATTTAACAGGCAAAGTCCGATTCGGGAAGCCTAATGGAGGGCTTGAAAAACATTTATCCTGCAATCAATCGTGGGCATGTTACCCACTGGAGGGGATAAATAGTGCTTAAATGGACTACGCTGCCCAAAATGCAACAAATTCGGCATTCGGAAGCCAATTAATAAAATGGGCGGCGAGTCATGCACGTCATTTTTTCCTGCTCACGAGGCCTCTGAAGAGATGGTGAAAGTCCATCGAAACGCGTCAGGCCACAGGATGTATTACGGAATCGGAAGCTGCCTGTTTCTTCTAATTAAGGATGTTTCCTTCATCGCAGTGTTGTGCGGCCTCAAATGCTGGGCATTTTTTGGTACATATTTATACGGCTGCTCCACGCCGTAGAGGGATCGCACCATCTGAAGAACTTCATGGATGCGGACAGGGGGAACCCCTCCCCCTGTAAATGGTACTGTGATTTGTAATTTAACAGGCAAAGTCCGATTCGGGAAGCCTAATGGAGGGCTTGAAAAACATTTATCCTGCAATCAATCGTGGGCATGTTACCCACTGGAGGGGATAAATAGTGCTTAAATGGACTACGCTGCCCAAAATGCAACAAATTCGGCATTCGGAAGCCAATTAATAAAATGGGCGGCGAGTCATGCACGTCATTTTTTCCTGCTCACGAGGCCTCTGAAGAGATGGTGAAAGTCCATCGAAACGCGTCAGGCCACAGGATGTATTACGGAATCGGAAGCTGCCTGTTTCTTCTAATTAAGGATGTTTCCTTCATCGCAGTGTTGTGCGGCCTCAAATGCTGGGCATTTTTTGGTACATATTTATACGGCTGCTCCACGCCGTAGAGGGATCGCACCATCTGAAGAACTTCATGGATGCGGACAGGGGGAACCCCTCCCCCTGTAAATGGTACTGTGATTTGTAATTTAACAGGCAAAGTCCGATTCGGGAAGCCTAATGGAGGGCTTGAAAAACATTTATCCTGCAATCAATCGTGGGCATGTTACCCACTGGAGGGGATAAATAGTGCTTAAATGGACTACGCTGCCCAAAATGCAACAAATTCGGCATTCGGAAGCCAATTAATAAAATGGGCGGCGAGTCATGCACGTCATTTTTTCCTGCTCACGAGGCCTCTGAAGAGATGGTGAAAGTCCATCGAAACGCGTCAGGCCACAGGATGTATTACGGAATCGGAAGCTGCCTGTTTCTTCTAATTAAGGATGTTTCCTTCATCGCAGTGTTGTGCGGCCTCAAATGCTGGGCATTTTTTGGTACATATATATATATATATATATATATATATACACACATACACATACACATACATACATATATATATATCTAGCAAAGAGCGCACCTGCGCTTCCAGCAGTCACCCTCAACGCTCCGTGCCTTCCAGCCTGATATTACCTCGTGCTCCCAAAACCCCGTTTTCTCCTTCAATTATTTCATGCGCCCAACGCGTTTCGAGGCCAACGCCTCTTCTTCATGGGGCTGATGCAAGAAACAGGCAGTGCTTTCACCTCGAGGTTCCAACTTTATTTCATTAGAACAGAACCGCCCTGAGTGGGCGTGGCTGAGTCAACTTGTACCACCAGGAATGATGGTTAGTGTAGTCCCAGGTGAAAGCGTCATTTCATCCCTTAAGTAGGTTTGCCGGTTTTGAGCAGATTTCGCCAACGTTTTTTATGCCCTTGAGTAGGGGGAGAGTTCAGGGATCAGAGAGCAGTCTTTATCCTCGGGGCGTTGAACTTTTTTGCAGCGCTGCACAGTGCAGTGCTCAGGCCTCTCTGCGCTGTGTTGCCGGTTTGCTTCAGCCAGGGATGGTGCTCTGCTGCACGGCCAGGGGCAGCCGTGTGGAATACATATATATATATATATATATATATATATATATATATATACATATATATATACACACCTCCAAACACAGCTGCTTCTGCTGCAACGCTGTGACCCGTTGAAAAGTGGCGTACACTCCGGCGAAGCAACCGGATAATTTAGTATTCCACACAGGTATCAGTATCAAGTACGCTCTCAGGAACCACACAACAATCCAGGAGTAAACTTAAGTCTTCAGTTTATTCACACAACGCGTTTCGGCGACTTGCCTTGATCACGTGTGATACATATACACACACACACACAATTCTCTAGGTCCTTAAAAAAAAAGAAAAGGAGATCCACTTCCTGGATGTTACTATACATCATGAAGATAAGACTGTATACTTCTCTATATACTAAGGAGAAAGACCATAATACTCTTTTGCATTACTGTAGCTTTAATAGAGGAAACTAAGAGATAACATACAATGCAGTTCGTTTCTTCACCTTAGGAAAACTGCAAAAAAAAAAAATTGAAGATTTTAGGAATGCCAAGACCCTCGTCTGTAAATTGCAACAGTGGGACTATCTGAGAAAACTATTGAAAAGGGCAATGAAATGTGCTTGGCTTACCCAAAGAGAATAGCTGATACAGCAAGGCAACTAACGGAAAACTAAACAACTGGTTTGTGCAGCAACATTATCAGGCATGACAAACCTTATAAAAAACCGCATTCAGGAGGAACTGCAAGATAGTTTAGGACTGGCACAATTCCAGGAATTACCAATATTTGCTCAAAAACTTAATCAAATATCTGGGATAATTTAGTGTGATCCAGCACCAGAGTGAAAACCCAAACTTGTAAAACGGGTAAACTCTTTAACTTGCCTCCACTAAGGGAACACCATAATCTTGGAATACTAAAAATGTGGTGTACGGTGTACTTGCCAATGTGATAAAGCCTATACGGTTAACACCAATCAGGAAGTGCATAAGCGTATTGTACAACATAAATCACACATTGGTTGCAAAACCATCTAAGTACCTATGGTACAACACTTTGTGGAAATGAATCAGGCATTGCCAAATTTGAGATGGACATTCATTATAAATGTCAAGTGTGTTAAAACAAACTCTGTACTATTTCACCTCAAGGCACAGATGATACCAAGGCTCCGGACTGCAGAAAATGGTTGAACGAAATGTCAGAGATTGAGAACTTTATTGTCCTATAGGAATGTATGTGGCCCCTTTTTTGTTATGCCAGCATTAATTTGATGCATAAGTAGATTCAGTAGCTACTGACTCAAAATCAGGTAAAAAAAAAGGTTAACTATAGATATATAAATATATATATATGCAAAAAAGAAGGAGAGAACTGGGTAGTTCTCCAGTTTAGGTGGAAAGCAGCTCCTGTTAGAGCACTCTCAACACCAGCGACACTCTAAATCTGCTCACCTCAAATGTCTATTTTTCTATCAAAGTTTTTAAGCAAAGGATTAGCACAGTGACATCCATGCCGAGATAGAAAAGGACAAGCAAAGTCTTTAAGCATAGGACTAACACAGTGCTGTCCTTGCCGAGCTGTAAAATGACAAAAGCTATTCATCACTCCAGGCACAATATTACAGGTTTGAATTGGTAAAATACCAACTCAAGCCAACCTGAAATATATGCTACGTGATAAATGTAAGGTCAATATTTCCTCGTTATACGTTCATTCTCTCAAATGCTATGCCAATTGAATAGGCCTGGGCGTCAAATTCCACTCCGCTCATGGAATTTGCGGAGTTTAGGGAATTTCGCGTTCTCCGAACACGAAATTGCCAACAATTCCTGCAGCAGCGCTGTCCGGTGGGGACCAAGCTGGGAGCAGCACCTCTGCATCAGCAGGCCCACCCCACCAACCTAGGCTCAAGCCCATGAGTGTGGCAGAGGTAGCCAGTCTAACGAGCAGTGATGATAAAATGTCATTATCGCAAAGTAGTACCCAATCAACGCACTCGCAGGCGGAAACTCAGAAGGTAAGTGGGCAACAGACGTAACTACAGCCATCCCCACAGCCCATAATAGTAGTAGTTCCACCTGAAGTAGGGGTAGTTCAGGAAATCAAGTTTTTTTGCAGACGAAGAGGAGCAAGCCACTGTTTCAGAACATCCATTGTCTTCCAGACCCCCAGCAAGGAAAATGAAGATTAGTCCACAAACTTCTTCAAGCCCCACTTCTGATGATCTGGATGCCACTTGGAAGCCACCAGATCAGTCTGAGTGATGCACGCCACAAGGCGAGGCTAGTGAGGTAGATATAGATGAGGGGGGGAGATGATGAGCCAGTCATCATGAACATCACTCCCGGCCCAGAGGAGATGGAGACCAACATTATTAGACTATCCAAAATCGCTGCAAGGGATGTAGCACGGATACCACCAACACAGGTAACACCAACACAGGTAACACCAACACAGGTAACACCAACACAGGTAACACCAACACAGGTAACACCAACACAGGTAACACCAACACAGGTAACACCAACATAGGTAACACCAACACAGGTAACACCAACACAACCTCCAGCTTCCATATTTGCCTTTGCAAAGGCCCGGCAGGGACCTACATCCAACTCAGCCACCACCTCAGTATGTAGTGGTAGTGTAACTGCAGAGTCAAATTCCAGGCACACCCTCCAGTTCATCTGGTATTGAAAGTGGCACCTCCAGTAGTGCTAGAAAGTTCTCCTCCCCATTTTGGGACTTCTTTTCAGTTTGCAGTAAGGTGAGAACATTGCTATATGCTCAACATGTCGGCAGGCTGTTAGGCGGGGTAAGCTTGGTAGAAACAATGGTACCGGAGGCCAAATAAGTCATCTAAAAAAAAAAAACACAGTATCAAGTGGGAGGCTCACCTACTTCGCTTAGAAAAAAGTAAAACTGAACCGATTGCGGTTGTTGGGGATGAATAATTAGGGGAAGATATGATCGTGGTGGAAGGTGAACAAGAGACATTTCTAGCCCTGTCTCCAGCAGTGTAGTGGTACCACCCACATCCTCAGCAACATCTCAGTGGACCGTAGTACGAAGAGTTATACTCCTATTCAGGCTGCGACACCGAGGCAACCGAGTACTGCAATGAGAAAAAGTGTGTCGGTGTTGAGCCTAACTGGGTTCAAGAAGACAGCTGCAGCACAAAGGAAAATATTCCAGCCTACCATGGACAGCATGCTTAGGTCGGAGGGGCAGTACCAATGCAACCACCCAACAGGACAGTTGTACAATGCAAAGCTGGCTAAAATGTTAGCGCTAGACCTTCTCCCTTTTTCATTTGTAGAAGGGGTGGGTTTCCTTGAATCTGTGTCAGCCATCTGCCCTAAATGGAAGGTTCCAAGCCGGTTCTATTTCGCCAGAGTTGCTGTTCCAGCACTACATCACGATGTGCTGGAATTGGTTGGACAAGCTTGGCGGCTAAGTGCTGTTCACAATATCCACCCAACAGACATGTTGACCAGTTGCCAAGCCACTGATACATGTGTATCACTGCACACTGGTCTCTTTTACGGGGGTTAGAGAAAAGCTATCTGAAGTAGGTGCGGTTGACAGCCGAGATTTTTAATGCTACTTGGAACCATGCAACTGTAGCCATCTTCGCCATGGAGAAATCACATACTGCTGCAAACATTTTGGAAGAGTTTAACAGCAAGGTCTTTGAATGGCTGCGCCCAAGAGTGCTTAACATTGGTTTTGTTGCCACGGATAATGGCAGTAATGTACTTCAGGCCATGGAGGTTGTGCCTATTTCAGGGTCCCGTGTTTGGCACACTGCATCATTATAGTTCGAGACTTTCGGGGGGGAAAAAAAAGAACCCATAGTCAGCAACTTACTGACTACCTGCTGCAGAATATGCACTAATTTCAGCCATTCCTTTAAAGCCCAGAAGCAGCGGAGGATCATTCAATGTGACTATAGAATGCCAGTCAAAGCACTCAACGTATTACATGCTTGACTGTCTGTTTGAGCAGTACAGACCAATCAGTGAATATGTAATGCGAAGGGCCGATGCTACTGTGAAAGGCATGACCCTTCAGAATCTAGTCTTTGTTCTTCTGTTTCTCACCTCCCCAGTCATTACAGACCAAAACATTTACTCCATCAATGGGTTACACCGCAAAGAATGCCAGTATGTGAGGTCCCCGGTCTCGCCGCTTTCTCCTTCCAAGAAAAGATACATTAGGTGAAGACTGACCCCTGCTTCCAAATGGTGCATTACTTACATCCAACAAAATCTAGTCTTTGTTCTTCTGTTTCTCACCTCCTCAGTCATTACAGACCCAAAACATTTACTCCATTAATGGGTTACGCCAGTAAAGAAAACTGGATACATGTACACATTTCTTAATTAACAGTTCAAAGAAAAGAACACATTTTATTATCAGGTCTCCAATTTGCAAAACTTGTTTATTAAACACTCTTGCAAACAAGAACATATAACCAGTGTGCCTACATTTGAATACTCAAGGTATGCATCAATTACATACATCACTTTCTCGGAGAATCAATGTAGTCTTAAACTTACTGAGCGACAGAGAAACATCTGGTTTCTTCATCTTGTAAGTTCTTCTAAGACAGATGTGTAGAAGATGCAAGATGTCAATTGGATCTATAGTTTGTGAATAAATTGTCTTGCTTTCTGTGGAAGGTTCTCTCTGCACTTAACATATTCCAAAAACAGTCTGTTTCGGTTTTTAGCACCTCTAACACTGGAATCCTTGAGGTGACCCCTGACCAAGATCCAGAGATGCAAATACTTGACTTGTCAGGATCCAGAACAGAGTGGGATGTGGGCCAAAAGAGTAATGTACTGACTAGGGTGAAGCGTGGGATGCTCTTGCTGGTTGGTTAGTTTGTTATATGGACACGCTGTTCTCAATCACTTTGGGGTTCAGGTAGCCATATTTTAGAGGCAGGGATGCGTTTCTGCTTTCAATATCTGCAGATATCTGGGACAGGCGTTCCTGGAAAGCTTTGATGCACCGTTTAGGTTCCTCCTCTGTAAAATGTTCATCAGGGAATGTGCCTAAAGGCCTCTTTATAAAAAAAATAAAGAAAAAATAAAAATTAATTCGTTTATAAAGAGAAGATTAGGGCAGCAACAAACAAAACATTCAACAGTGTTCCTTGCTTTTAAGTGATCAGGTTAGTGTAGACTAGCCTAAACATGGTATCAGCTTTTCTTTCCTCCCTCACCTCTTTGTACTATTCAGTGGTCCTCTGAGCTTTCAACTCACTCCAAGATATAAACACTGATCCCATGACATCTCTGGGTTTCTCAAGTGTCTATCCTAGGCTCAGCTTTAGTCTCCCTAAACACCAGCTCCCTATGTAACATTTCCTGAGGCTGCTGTGTCCTTTGCAAGGATTATGCAAATATCGTTTCATACAATCTTCCTAGGAGTGACTGCTTCTCTATGATCAGATGTTGGATAGCTCCCAGGTCGCTTTTTTAACTCCCCCCCCCCCCCCCCAAACTGAAAATCTTTACTTTCTCTTCCCCTCTGCACCAACATCCCTGAGTAGAGCTGAATTGACTTGAATACATCTGTACTTTCTCATACTCTGCCAGAAAGCTTGGGGTTCCCTCACATCATGGGCACAAGAGCAGGAGACTACATGTTTAAAGCAAGAAAAATACAGTCCTGTACTTTCACACCACTATGACACACATTGATCCATAAATAGCTTGTAAGGTATTTGTTTACCTGTTATCCCAGTGCTCTTAGTAGAATCTCGATTTAAGTCATAATCATTTGAATAATCCTGCCCACATGCAGGAATCCCAGAGCACCTTTCCATAGAATATCTGTAGTGTACACAGTCACCTTTTTACGGGAAGGCCTGTACAAACACTTAACATATTACGCAGCTTATAAACACAGGCTACAGTGGTGAAATTCTTCGGATTGTATATACAAAAGGGTTAGTGTGCCCATATATCCAATTTTAGGTAAATATTTTATATAAAATAGCCTAAATCTTTCAAACCATTTGTGCAAAAGTAGAAGATTAAGCATAGCAGGACAGTGTAGCCCTTGAGGCTGCTATTATACGAGTTCAAACCAAAGTCTCCACCTTTAAAGACCCAGAGACCACCAGTATCCCATCAAGCCTAGCAGGTGGCAGTTGCTTCAGTTCTTTCTGAAGAGATTTGTCAGTAATAGGCAAGTCCAATAATTTTCTCTGTTATGTCCACCTTGGGAGGGTTGCCTATGACTTCAATGGAGATTCCCCCAAGAAAGAACTGGCACTACGGGTAATAAACCATACCTTTTTTTAGGGGAACTCAATTGATAGTTGTAAGCATTTAAATAGAACAGCAAGCCAATCCCTACCTAGAGCGGTGGATAACACAAATCAGAGTAGTGATGATCGGACTGAATTAAGCAAATAATGAGATGCTTGTCCTACTTTAGCATCTGCTCAAGCATCCAAATCCAAACAATAGTGCTTGGCGAGTGTGTGAACCGAACTCCACGTAGCTGCTTTACAAATATCCACTGTAGGGACATTTCTCTTCAAAGCGGCAGTAGCTGTTTGCCCCTAGTAGAATAGGATTTAGGTTTTGCTGACAGTCTTGTTGGCCTTTTGGTAGCATAACAGTATGCAAGACACTATCCATCTGGAGATGGGTTGTTTAGAAGGGACTACACCTGTACAGACCCAAGCCATAATTGCTAAACAATTGCTCAGATCTACGCATGTCACATGTCTTACCAAGATTACATTTAGACCTGCCTCACCTCCTAATAATGATGTGTTTTTTCAGTCGGGGTTGAAGGATGTTGAAAGAAGGTTGATAATGAAATAGTCGGACATAAAAATCAGATATAACTTTGAGGAAGAATGTGGCAAGTCCTCATACCTACCTTGTTAGAGTGAAAAACGGTTACGTTTGTGAGTACATAATGCCTGGATTTCACTAACCCTACGAAATGTGATTGCTATAAGGATAGACGTTTTCCATGAGAGATGCTGCAGGGAAGACTTATGAATGGGTTCAAAAGGATCTGCAAGAGTTGTGAAAGGACTGTTAAACTCCCAGGGAGGGAAAGGATGCCTAATGGGGGGGGGGGGGCAACACCGCCTTCAACCCAAATCCTTGATCACAGGGATTTTGAAAATAAAATGTTGTGAAATAAATTTTCCGTAGGAAGGTAAGGGCTGCCAAGAGAACCTTTATGGAGGAAAATTGCAAGCCAGATTTTGGCAAATGGAAAAGGTAGGGAAGAATGACATATTTGTGGCAAGTTGTAGGGTCTATATGCTTCTAAGGACACAAAATGCTAAATATCTTCCACTTGAAGGCATATGCTGAATGGGTGGACCGCCATTTAGCCTCCTTGAGGATGTGAATGCGGTCTTGTGGTAGGTTCAAGTGTCCATACTGCACTAGCTCAGGAGCCATGCCACCAAAATCAAGGAGGAGGGATGGGGGTGAACCATCTTGCCTCCGAACTTCATTAGCAGGTACGTTCTGCATGGCAGCTTGAGACATGGACTCTGACTGTTGAAGGGCCATGATCCACCATGTTCGTGGCCACGACGTGGCTATTAAGAGGTGTACAGCTCTTGAATAGGACAATTTGAGAACGGGCTGGATCAGTGAAATTGGTGTAAAAGCGTAGAGAAATATGCTGGACCAGTGGTTCTATAGGGCATTCCCCAGAGTCCCTGCTTGGAAGTATCAAGGCAAAGTCTTGGCAGTTTTTGCTTTCTGTGGTAGCAAACAAGTTGATGTGTGGGGCTCCCCACAGCCTGAAGACCGCTTACAAGACATCGTGAAGGACCCATTAGTAGTTTTCTTGTAGAATTCTGCTGAGGGCATCTGCCTGAAAATTTTGTACACCTGTTAGGTTCCTGGCTATGAGCAATTACCTGGGCTCTTCATGGGATAAGGGTCTGGACCTAGTTTCCCAGTTTCCCAGTTTCCCTCCCCTTCCCCCTCCCCTGCCTCCACTCCAACCCCCCCCCCCCCACTTGTTGAGGTAGAACATGGTGGTTGTATTGTCAGTCTGAGCAAGCAGGACTGGGTCTTGAGTGACAGGCGAAAAGTTTAACGCTAAGGGAACTACCTGGATAGGAGATTACTAGGTTATCTTGGAGACCATGCCCCTTGAATATGGAGATGATCCATGTGGGCTCACCAGTTAAGCAGTGATGCATCCATCATTACGGTCTGATAGGAGGGAACGTGTTGGTGAAAAGGCATTCCTTGAAGAAGGTTGGTTGGGGAAAACCACCATTTCAGAGACTGCTTTGAATGAGGGGAGAGAATAATCTTGTCCTCCCAGTGTCTGGTCAATTGGTCCCACTCATCCGCAAGACACTCCTGAATAGGATGCATCTAGTCATGCATTCGGAGTGAGGAAGATACATGAGGATTTAATGTAGATGGGCTTCCTGTGTAATGGACTCCTTGATTAACCAATGATCTAGACCGGGGTAGACCAAGAGTCAATGTTTCCTGAGGTGGGAAACTAAAACTGCCATGCAAACTTTGAAAAAACTCTGGGTGCTGACTTGAGGCCAAATGGAAGAACTTGGTACCGATTATGATCCTACCCCAGGAGTAACCTCAAGAATTTGCAATGTTTTTGTGATTGGTACATGAAAGTACACTTCATGGAGGTATATATAGCAGAGCCATTCTCCCTGGTGTAGTTGGGGATCGATCTGATGCAATGCTAGCATCCAAAACTTTATACCCAAATACCTTTGTTTCCTTATTTCAAGTCGAGAATGGATCTGAATTCATTCTGCTTGTTTTTTTTTTTTACCAGAAAATATAAATGCCTGTTCCTCATTGTTTTTGAGGAACAACCTCCACTGCATGCTTCTACAGCAGGATGTTGACTTACGATCAAAGCCTTTGCAGATGGTGACTGTGTGGTGACTGGGTGGTTTGTGGTATGGTAAGTGGAGGACTTGTGTGAGTTTGAGACAATACCTGTTTTGAATATCCGATACCTAGGCATCTTTTGTGATTTTTTGTTACTCTGCCAGAAAATGAGAAGCTTTCCCTTACCGGAGTGATTAACTGAAGTGGGAGATCAATTCATGGCTTGGAATCGGTTGTCTGTTTACCCCCTTGGGTAGGCTATTGGGTGTATCTTTACTCTAAGCTTCCTTTGCTGCTGCTATTGAGGAAGTTGCTGTTGTGGCTGCTGGCAACCTGGATACCATTGGAGGATTTGAACCCTCTGAGGGAGATACTGGTGCTAGTAGGGCTTGGAAGAAAGTATTTGCTCTTTTGGCCTTTCTAGGTCTACCACTTTAAGAGTCTCGTTCTTGGATTTCATCTTGGCCATCTCAGTGTGGCTGCGGAAGGGGGTAGAACCCAAGAATAGAAGATTGAGTAGCCTCTGTTAAGACTCTGGTTTAGGAGTAGTAAGACGAAGCCAAGAATACCTTTGTGAGGCTATGCTGCAACTATATTTATGTACGGACAATGAAGAATCAGCTGTGGCACTAATGACTTGATTGGAAGCCACGAGGCTGCCGTTGACTATTTCTAGGAAGTCTTCCAGTCCGTCCCGGAGAAGATCTGCAAACTTTTGAATAGAGTCCCAGAGTGCTCCATCATACCTGCCTTGGAGGTCAGCTGAACTGGCCGCTTTCATGGTGGATGCAACTGTGCTACATACTTTGCAGCCTACAGAGCCCAGCTATTTTGCTCTCTTTATTGGGTGATCGAGGAGGCAGTAGTAGCTGTATGGTGTTTTTATGGCCACTAATATGACACGGAGTCTGGGGGTGGGTGTGAGCGGAGGAAAACTATTCCATTTTTGGCATGAAGAGATCTGGCGATGGAGGAAGGAGTGGTCTGGACGCTGAGTGGTGGTGAAGCGTCTCAAACATAAATGTAGAAGGTGTAGGAAAGGACATGTATGTATTAGAGCTTTGTACTTCCTCTTACCAGGTTGTGATGTTATCCACTGGAGAAATACGAGGTGATGGAGAATACCTCCTGGCCCATAGAAATGAATGGGAAAGTATCCCTCAATTGCGATTCGCAATTTGCTAATCGCAATTAAGGAATACTAAGAATTCGCAAAAAAATTGTGAATTTGTACATACATCCCAATTTGCGATTCTGAAATAGCGATTTCTAAAAAAAAAAAAAGAAATTGCTATTTCAGAATCGCAAATCAGGTTGATGATACATATGGCCCTAATTCCATTACTTGACTGTAGTATTTCAATCAGCCATTCATTCATAGATAGATAACTCACAGGGTTACTATAGCTGCTGCGGCAATTTGTCAGTAAATGAGTGGTCAAAACCCTATTCTTGGAAGAGTAACCACAATGAGGACACTTACTCCATTCCATATCAAGTTCTGCTTTTACAAATAGAATTAAAAAGGAGGTAGGCCTAAAGCAGGAATGATGCATTAGACAATACAAAATGCACAACTGAGCAGTACTCCGAGTGAGCAGGTCTCCCCTGACAGTAGAGGCCTTTCACTAAAAGCAGCAGAGATGTTCAGAAGATAAAATGTAAGTAAACAAAAGAACACGCCTTTTGAGGGGAGACACCCACTCATAAGTAGCTAAAAGCACCTGCACACTTGCAGCTCACAAATGCCACTATTACTGGGAAGGAGAGGGCACAAGCATCCTTCGGAGAACAAGCAATCATCGATGCTGACTGGTCACACTGACTGGCCACTAGCGAGTCGGCGACTGCCTGTCTGGGAGTTTAGATTTTTTTTTGCTTTAAATTCTACACTGATACATGGTCAAGAAGGTGGGGGTGTTTCCACTACTTATTCTTAGTGCATTACAGTGGCCAGTATGTTTCACAGTAGGTTTTAACTCCTGTAGGGGCAGGGCGAGTACATGGGTCCAGGGACATCGTATGGATTTTGGGGGCTATGTGCCAAATGCATTTTCAGGGTCCCGGTTTGGAAAAGCTTTGAATTTAGGATCCGATTTCAGCTCTTTTATGCCCTCTTTGGCCACGTCACTGACCGTGCACAGGCGCACTTGTCCAAATTCTAAATCGGTGTACATCCAAAAATCAGGGATATTCTTTAAAATAAATTATGTCTGTTGCATGAAATTAAACCTGTGAATAAAGCCACCAACTAGGGTTAGTGGGTGAAGGTTCTTTAAAAAAAAAAAAAAAAAAAAAGGGGTTTCCCTACTCACGGTAGTAGGACTCTGATAGCTCACTGAGTTGCAGTTGATAAGGGAAGTGAATTGAGCCTCTCTTCCCACTCTCTCCGTTTTTTATTCTCTTGAACAAACACCACATTTCTCTGTAAGATGTCAGTAATACTCACATCACCCACAATAAAAATGTAAAAAAAGGAAAGTGGATTAAAAAAAGATATATGTTGAAGGATTATTCAAAGTCTTCGTGGCATGACTCCCTGCAGAACCGAGCTTGATCTACAGGGGGCTCTTGGCAGGCTGGGGCTCTGGGCCAGAGTGCACTTGGCCCATGTCTTAAAAGGTCTCTGCATCGATCTGGTGCTTTGGCTTCACTGCTGTCCACTTCCCCACTTAGTGGAGCAGTGCCAGGCACTGATGCCTTGGGTGGAAAGGCTGTGCACTGCACGAGGCACGGGGTTACCCTCTGGTTTAAACCAATTCTATCATGGGAGAGACTCTAGCCAAGCCAGCCAAGCCCTTCGAGGACCAACAGAAAATACTATAGTCCAACGAGGCGAGCTCCTCGGTAACCAGGAAAGTATCTCACCTACAGGCCAGCCCAAACATCACTACTTTATTTTACTGATTGCAGATATATTTTCCCAGTCGGCATTAGAATGTTGGCATTGAAGTCACACGTTTTAGATGAATTGTTTTACGATCTTGTGGGTTTGCAGGGTGGAAAAGAACAAAAAAAAAAAAATACTTGCATAACGATTTACAATGACTACACTTTCGATGTGGTCCGTCGCGATGAACTCTGGTAGGTGCTGCTGGACATGGGGTTCCAGTGTTATCTTTTGGAGTTTATCGTAAAGCTTCATCAAGATAATTACGCTAGAATTCGGTGGGGGACCCAAGGCCAATTAACAGGGAGGGTGCCTGTGAACAGGGGGGTCCGCCAGGGCTGCGTGATTGCTCCGACATTATTCTCCCTCTTTATTAATGGGGTGGTAGCCCATTTGAGGGAGGACCCTGCGGATGCCCCAGTCCTGGTGGGGAGAAAACACCTACCCTCCTCTTTGCAGACGACACCCTCCGGATATCCAAAACCCCCACGGGTCTCCAGATATTGTTAGATAGATTCAGTCTGTTTTGCGATGAGCGGGGGCTAATTGTAAATACCACTAAAACCAAGTTGATGGGGTTGTCTTCCTCAAAAAAAAGCTAGGAGAGTACATATAACCCTCAATGGGTCCCTGCTAGAGGTGGTGGAGGAATTTGACTACTTGGGAGTCAGGATTAACAGAATGAAATGGGACTCCCACGTGGCCAAAATGCTCCTAAACCTCAAAAGAGTATCTGGAGTAATTTTGAGGAATCCGCGTATGTCCATCAGTAGGCCCATAGCCCCGGCCCTTACGGTCTATGGAGGTAAGGCGCTGGCCTCCGCAGTCTACGGTTCTGAACTGGGGGGCTGCGAAAGCATTACGGATTTGATAAGAGCTGAGAATAGGTTCGTGAGGGACTTAAGTTTCCCTTCCTCTTTCAACCCCTTTTCAATGACATGGGCAAACGCCCAATCGCAGACACAGTACGCCTCCGACCTTTGCTGTTCTGGGTGCGCCTGAGAAGGACACCAGAACTGGCAAATTATGCCATGGTGCTGGATGAATTGATTACTCTGAATAGCTCGAACAAGATACAGTGGCTTAACAAACTGAGGCAGTTGGTTGTGAGATTAGGAATGGCCACATTTTCGGATTCCCAGTCCCCACCCCACAAGCAAATTGTTAAAAAAATCTACTGGGAGTGGGTGCAAGCTGAGGAACTAAAGAGCACAAAGTGGGGGGCGCCAACTAGCAAATCTTTAGAATACAATCCCACTAGAAAGCTTGAGCCTTTCCTAGACTTCATCCAAATCTCAAGAGATAGATCTCTATACTTGAAAATGAGATATGGGATACTCCCCCTTAATAAATTCAGAGGGGTGGAAAAGAATGAGGGATCAATGCCTCACTTTTCCAGGCTGCCCATGTACGAAGGAATCCCTACCCCACTTCTTGTTTGCTTGTAAGGCATACAAGAGGCCGAGAACACGATGGTTAAAACCAGTATGTAGGGAGTTGGGCGTTAGAGATTTCAGGATTGCATTACGTATCCTTTTAACAGATACAACATCTCTGTATATCGTATGTGGGGTTGCAAAATATCTTGCCAGTGCTTGGTTTATACTTACAAGGCTGTTAAATGCTAACAAAACCTAGATCATGCCTCAACACCTAATTTACATGTACATTACTGCGAATGCACGTAATCCCTCTGTAACCACACGTTTTAATTGTATATAGCTTTTTATAGTTTTTATGCTATGAAATGGATATAATATTTCTTTTAAGTGTTTTTTATGTCTGGAAATGTTTGTACTTTTATGAAATGTACACATCGAATAAAGTATTACAACCGACTACTCCGCCTCGGAATTTAAACATGACATGCAGACATTTGGTGCTGAAAATATGAGGTTTTGAAATTCAAAAGCTTTTAACCAGACGCTATCCCTTTAATAGATGGGCAGAGGTCCTCAAAATTTATATTTAAATCAAAGTTTGCAAAACACAATAACACCTTCAACAATTCACGTGCGTGGGGCACAAGCCTGTACCCAGCCACAACAATACACAAACAAAAACATACACAAAGGGCTTGTAAGGCAAAATCAACAGTCTCTGCAAAATTCCAAGTTTAGACAGAGAATTTCTTATAGGTACCATTACACAATTTTTGTAATAAATTATTCCACAAGTATATGGTACACAGTGGGTCGACGACGTTTCGGACCCCTTGCTAAATGATGGGGTCCATCATCAGGACAAAACAATGGTTGCCTTTTTAATTTAAAGCCTCTTTTGCCAGAGGGGTAATGGGTACTGGAGCTCAAGTAAGCGCGCAGGCGAGGGCTTACTTCGTGAACAATTAATAGTCCGCTTCATTCGGTATATCAGTAATACCAGAATATATATTTCGAGGGTCCAGGGCAATTGGTATGAGAGCTCACAGGAGGAGCGCGCAGACAAGGAGTTTAGAACGGAACCAATTAAGGATGCATTATCCGCTTGGTCGGTTCATCAGTGAATCAATGACGTTAAGTCGAGGGTCCAGAAGGCGGGAGAAGAGTATTATCTTGCATTCGCATGTACCTTGTGAGCCGGGTAATACCGGAAGCGCCGCGTCGCGCTGGGGTCCTGGAACCAGGAGGGCCGGGTCAGTCGGCAAAACTCGATTTCCGGCCCTCCTGGTTCCAGGACCCCAGCGCGACGCGGCGCTTCCGGTATTACCCGGCTCACAAGGTACATGCGGATGCAAGATAATACTCTTCTCCCGCCTTCTGGACCCTCGACTTAACGTCATTGATTCACTGATGAACCGACCAAGCGGATAATGCATCCTTAATTGGTTCCGTTCTAAATTCCTTGTCTGCGCGCTCCTCCTGTGAGCTCTCATACCAATTGCCCTGGACCCTCGAAATATATATTCTGGTATTACTGATATACCGAATGAAGCGGACTATTAATTGTTAACGAAGTAAGCCCTCGCCTGCGCACTTACTTGAGCTCCAGTACCCATTACCCCTCTGGCAAAAGAGGCTTTTAAATTAAAAAGGCAACCATTGTTCTGTCCTGATGATGGACCCCATCATTGAGCAAGGGGTCCGAAACGTCGTCGACCCACTGTGTACCATATACTTGTGGAATAATTTATTACAAAAATTGTGTAATGGTACCTATAAGAAATTCTCTGTCTAAACTTGGAATTTTGCAGAGACTGTTGATTTTGCCTTACAAGCCCTTTGTGTATGTTTTTGTTTGTGTATTGTTGTGGCTGGGTACAGGCTTGTGCCCCACGCACGTGAATTGTTGAAGGTGTTGTGTTTTGCAAACTTTGATTTAAATATAAATTTTGAGGACCTCTGCCCGGCTGGGCAGGTCTTCTCTAATATAGAACTGACTGAGTCTATATTCATTTTCAATCATTTGTCTCGCTGCCAGGGACCATTGTTGTTTCCATATGATTAAGCTCCCCGAGGTCCCTCGCTGATACTAATTGGGGTCCCCTTGTTGTTTAAAATAGATCCCTTTAATAGAATCACGTTCTTTAGAATGCTAAAATATGCACATCTATAATTTAGAGTTAATGTGACTAGCTTAGATTTACAATAATTGTTAAACTTGTACAGCATCAACGCACAGTTTGCATTACATTAACAAGATATTTAAAAGTGCAGAAAACTAACAGCTAACTAGAATTAATGGTTGGTAGAAATGCAGCTTGCTCAAAGACGTTTACCTTCCAGATAACAGTAGATTGTGCCTTGCGTTTGAAAAATAAAGACGCTTCATAAAAAGTACAGCATTTAATAAGGTCAGCAGGTCTTGGGTCTGTCGTAGGCTCAGCGGTAGAGTGTTCCATGTTTTGGCGGCGAGGTGGGAGAAGGGTCTCCTGCCGGTGGTAGTTCTTCGGATGCGTGGTACGGTGGCAAGTGCGAGGTCGGCGGATCGTAGCTGGCGGTTGGGGATGTAGAAGGAGAGTCAACTGTTGAGGTAGGCAGGGCCGGTCCTGTGGAGTGCCTTGTGTGTGGATGAGGAGCTTGACGGATAACCTCTGGTTGACGGGGAGCCAGTGCAGGTTTCTTAAGTGGGGGTGATGTGGCTGTGGCGTGGTATGTCGAGGATCAGTCGTGCCGAGGCGTTTTGGATGCGTTTTAGTTTAAAGAGTTTAGTCGGGGCTCCTGCGTAGAGGGCGTCTCCGTAGTAGAGTCTGCTGCTGACGAGGGCTTGGGTGACTGTCTTGTGTCCGTTGGGATCCATTTTTAGATTTTGCGGAGCATGCGGAGGGTAAGCATGGGCGGAATTTGCGAGTTTGCGATATTTTTTTACCAGTTTGGGAACAAGAACTTGCGTATGTGGTTGCAACGTTCGCGAACATGTTGTTTCCAGTTAACCAGCCTGCTCGCGATGCCTTTCTTGTTTTGGGTCGCAATGATGCGTTCCCAATCGCAGCGGCGCTCGGCCAGCTACCAAAATCATGCAGCGCACGCGAACAGGAAGGAAAACTCATCAGCGAACGCAGAATCATGGTAAGTCAATGCCACGCACAAGATTGTATTTTTGAAGAGAACAAGAAAAAAAAAAAAAACGCCAACTCGCCAATTGTTGGGCAATGTAGCGCAGATCGCGAAATTGCCAAAAAATCACAAAATCCGTGAGCGGAACGAATTTTCCGCCCATACTTAGCGGAGGGTGTTGAAGCAGGAGGAGGAGACTTGCTTGGTCATTGTGAGCTTGGAGTCGAGGATGATTCCCAGGTTGTGTGCGTGGTCTGTGGGTGTCGGGGTTGTCCCTAGTGCTGTCAGCCACCAGGAGTCATCCCAGGCTGAAGGGTTGGATCCGAGGATGAGGACCTCCATCTTGTCTGAGTTCAGCTTCAGGCAACTGACCCTCATCCAGTCGGCAACGGCCCTCATTCCTTCGTGGAGGTTGGCTTTGGCGGGGTCCTTAGTGAGAGAAGATCAGCTGGGTGTCGTTGGCGTAAGAGATTATGTTGAGGTCGTGCTGTCTGGCAACATGTGCAAGCAGGGCCATGTAGATGGTGAACAGTGTCGGGCTGGGGGAGGAGGGAGGAGCCCTGGGTACGCCGCATATGATCAGAGGCTTCGGATCGGAATGGGGTTGGGGGGGGGGGGAGGGAGGAGGCGGACGCTCTGGGTTCTGCCTGAGGGGAAGGATGTGGTCCATTCCAGAGCCTGGTCTCTGATCCCTGCGGCGTGGAGTGGTGCGCGCAGTGGCAGACTGTGTCGAAGGCGGCGGAGAGGTCTAAGAGGATGAGTGCGGTCTCGGTGCTGTGGTTGCTGCGGAACCCTGACTGAGAATGGTCCAGGATTCTGTTTTCTTCGAGGTATTGGGCTAGCTGTTGATGATGATCTTCGATGACCTTGGCCAGGAACGGGAGCAGAGATGGGCCGGAAGTTCTGGAGGTCTCTTGGGTCTGCCTTGTTTTTTTTTTAGAAGAGCGTCGATTTTGGCGTGTTTCCAGCTTTCTGGGAAGGACGCGGTCTCGAGGAAGAGGTTGAGGACGTTGCGCAGGTGGGGTGCGATGGAGCTGCTTGCTTTGTTGAAGACGTGTTGCGGGAGTAGGTCTGATGGAGAGCCGGAATGGATTGTGCTCATGGTCTTGATGGTGTAATCGATGCTCACGCTGGCCCAGGCTAGCAGGTGGTCGTAGTCGATGTGAGGAGAGTGTTGTGTTTCTGTAGGTTGGGGCCTGGGTGTTGAAGCGGTCGTGGATGTCTGCTATCTTTCGGTGGAAGAAAGTGGTGAGGGAGTCGCACAGGGATGTCGTTGGTGTTGGAGCTGGGGTTGGAGAGTTCCTTCACAATCTAGAAAAGCTCCTTGCTGCTGTGTGCGTTGTTGTCGAGGTGGTCTTTGAAGGAGGTACTCTTGGCAGCCTTGAGGAGGTGGTGGTGGTGGTGGTGGTGGCGGATGGCGTCCTTGTGTGCTGTGAGGCTGTCCGGGGTCTGTTCACTGCCCTGTTTCTTCTCTAGCTTCCAGCAGGCTTGCTTGGAGGCTAGGAGTTCTGGGGTGAACCAGCTGGCCCTGTTGCTGGTGTCTCTGTGGGGGGGGTGGGGAGGGTTCTTCAGCGGGGCGAAGGTGTTGGCGCAATCCTCGATCCAGCATCTGAGGTGGAGGGCAGCGTCAGAGGAGGGTTCGGTGGGTGGGCTGAGAGTGAGGTTTGCATGAAGTTGATCTTCAGTGATTTTGCTCCTGCAGTGGCGGGGGATCTGTTGGGTGCAGCCGTGGTGTGGTTGAAGGCGACGTACGGGGTCGTGCGGGTGGCCAGCGGAGTGGGTTGGCGTGGTGACGAGTTGCCTCGGTCCGAGGTTATCAGTCAAGGTTGAGGTGTTGCCGTCGTCGTTCTCAAGGTGAAAGTTCAGGTCTCCGAGGAGGATGTAGTCTGTGGCGGTCAGGGGGTGAGAGTGCTGAGGAAGTCTGTGATGGAATCGTTAAACTGGGGACGTAGTCTGGGCGGTCGGTAGACGAGGGTGTCTGTGGTTGATGTTGTGGATCTTGATAAGCATCTGTTACTCGGTGCTAGTCAAGACCCTGATGCTGTTCTTGTGGATGATGGAGACTCATCCTCCGACTCCGTTGGTGCGGTCTCTGCGGGTGATCTTGTAGCTGTCTGGGATGGCTATGGTGATGTCTGGTGCAGAGGAATCGTTCATCCACGTCTGTCAGGAAGGCGATGTCCGGGGATGTTGTGTCGAGCAGGCCCCAGAGCTCGACAGCGTGTTTGCGTGCGGAGCGAGTATTCAGTAGGATGCATCGGAGGTGGTTGGGGTCTTGTTTGGCCGGTGGTTCGTCGGTTCTGAGGCTGGTGTGGCTGCAGTTCCGGCAGGTGAAGGGGCAGTGTGTGCGTTTCGGGGTAGCCTTGTGGCATGTGTCTGTAACCTTGAAACATTCATGAGAAGGTATTTGTTGCGGATAGAATATTATTTAAACATAGCCCTATTCATAACCAAATTAATGTCTAATTTATTTGCCATAGAGGACAGAAAGCACACTTATTTCAAAATACACTAACCATATATTGTTTAATGACTTCCTGCTAGTATGCTTTCTTTGCAGCTTACAGATTGTGTGTTCAGTTAAAACAGTTGCTTTATCAGGAGGTTGAGAAATTAAATCATTTTAAAATAAGCATCAAAGTGTGGGAACAAAGAAGATAGCCTGCTCGTATGATGGATGGCGTGTGGATCGCAGGAAGGGGAAGATGTGCCATTTGAAGAATGCGGAATTTCCATTGAATGGAAACAGAGAACATGCCACATGTTGCAACTTTGAATTACTGCTTTAAAAACGCGTACTTCGTTTAGGAGATTCAGAAGAGCTGCAGATTGAGAGATTTGGACTTGGATTCATATTCCTTTATCACAGCAGAGATTCGGATGGGAAGCAGATCGGCTGGGATGAGCTCAGTAGAGATTGAGTACGAGAGGAGAAAGGTGGCAGATCAGCTGGGATGAGGGCAAATCGGACAGAGCTTGAGAGATTTAGTACGATGGTAGGCAGATCTGAGACTCACAGCAGTAAATGACAGGCTGTGTTCTTTTATCATTTATTGAAACCCAAGCTTTATGATTTGAATGCATTGGCTTTGCCAAAGCTTAATTTTCCCTTTAAAAGGAATTCTGGTATTATTGATTTTAGCTGTATGCTAATCTCATGCTTGCCTTTATTTTGTAGCTCTTCATGGGTTCTGACAGACATCATTTGCGCCCCATTTCCTAGAATAGGGATTCTTTCCTTTATGGAACACGCTGTATGCACATTATAATATGATCTGCACTAACTATATTTTTCGATTATCAATTCTGTAACATGATTGATATTGGACAAATGAAGTATCAGAAACCTAAACTTGAATAAGAAAATACAATCTTAAAAACTACTCATACCTCTCACCATGGACTCAAAATAAAGAACTTGACAGTTGATGATATACTTGACATGTACGTTCTGTTTGAGCTCCAATTCTGAACACAGTGGTCAAGGTCCATTAACCTGTCAAGAGCCATCAGAAATTCTAGAGGACGAAATCTGTAAGTTGGGGTGTTTAGTCTTAAATACCCATTTGACCAAATCCTCTTAGTTTTCCAACAGCAGTAATGCACAGATCCTGTTCAAATGCATTAGTATATTGCCCAATCTGTGGAACTTGGCAGGGCGGAGTTAATAAGTCACAAAGAGGTACCGTTTACCCACAACTTGAGATTACTAACATACACAAGGAGAGAATAGTTTGCTTACCATGTCACCAGGCTCGGTACTCAGGAGCCGGACAGTCACCATTGAGTTGGCAGTAGTGCCAACCTCGGGCAAGATCTCAAGGACACTTTCCAGGGTTGCTGTGCCTTTGGTCTTGGGAGGAGGTTGGCGCATTGTGCTGGGACTGTTCGGCATCCAGCCAAGGAAATCAAACTACAGTGGCACAAGCCCAAAAGAAAGAAAACATTTAATACTTGTGATTTTAAGTAGATTTACATAGTGCCAATAGACCTAGGATTGTCACAGTGCTTTATAAGAAAAAAGAATTTCGCTTTCTAAGGAGCATATCATCGTTGGAGGGCAGGTTGGAAAAGTAAGTATTTGTCAGGAGTCAGAATGTCAGCTAGAGTTTATATACATGTAATTCCAGACCAAGCGGTATTTCCAAAAATATCTGAATATTCAGTCTCCCATTTGAGGCATTCTTCCTCAGCTGGTAGTGTACCATCTTTCAAAACAGGGCCTTGTTGCTAGGGTGCAATGGGGAAAAACACCCTCGCAATGACTCGCCATGAGTAAAGTCAGTCCCAGTGGTCTCCACCCAGACTTGTGCTCCAGCTGTCCAAAGGTGCACTAGGCACATTAGTGAAGACTTTGTTCTATGAAACCCTGAACCTCCCCATCTAGAGCAATAACTTCTGATAAGCCTCTGGACCTCCTCAGCTCAACTTCTAATGTCACAACCTCAGTGCTCTACTGATCGCCTTGTACCCTGCTATTGTTTGCTCACAAACCTTTTTAAGATTTATATGGTACACATTCGTTTTCTAGCCACTTGCATTCCCTTGGTCATTTTTCCCCACCACCTACAATACCAAAAGCATATTCAGAATTACCTGCCCACTGTTGACAGCTGCATGCTGAGCAGAACCTGTGAAAATCACCATAGTCAGATACTTGATCAATTCAGGGCGGGTCTGTAGCGAAGATGGAACTCCTGAAAGAATATGAGAAAACATTTTATGAAGACTAATAACGCATTTATCGGAGTCCGATCTTGTGCAGCATGTGCCAGGAGATGGTAGGCCTGAAGTTGTACGATTGAAATGATGTGTATGCAGGGTATTTAATTTTGGCAATGTTTATACAGATTTAATAAAGTGCTACAATCTAATGATATTGCCAATAGGGTTTTCTGAGTTGTTGTACATTGAAAATTGGCACAGAATTATAGATAGGGCTCCAGGTTTTATGGTACTATTTTTTCAAAATTTCCGTCTATTTATCCATATTTATTTTTTGCCCATTTTTTCAGTATTTACCCATTTTTATTTTAGGTTTTCTAAATAAATGAAGCTGCAATTAATATTTTACCACCTTTGACTGATACATTTTTACTTGCATTTGAATGTCCAAAAGGTTTCAGCAGTATACATTGCAATAGCGTTATCTGAAAACCCTTGAATTGTAGCATAGCATTAATAACTGTAGATCTGCACTTAATTGGGAAATCTATTTTCTTTTTACATCTCCCCTACCTCTGTCTCTACTCCTACTGACCGGTCACTCATGATGGACTGTAGAAAAAAAAAAAAAAAAAATCACCCAAAGACGACCTATTTTCCATAGTTTGTATTTAACCCCTTCCATGCTGCCAATGGCCGACGCGGCCCCACCCGTTTTGCGGAAGTGCCGCACTTCTGCAAAATTCGGCGGCGCAGCCGAGGGGTTATAAGTAAATAAAGACTGGACAATAAATAGTTTTGTCTGTATTTATCTGTAAAAATAGAACACATGGAGCCCTAATTCGAGATCAGAATGAGTTCTGAAACCTAAATTAGCATTTTTGTTGGAATACCAAATTAGAAGTGCACACAGAAAAGGAATTCCAAACTGTGCTAGAAACTTAATTTCTTCAATTTGGATGGCACTTAAAGCATAAAAGTTCATAAAACCTGAACTTACAAGCAATTTCAATGTTTTGTGATTCTGCTATCAAACCATAATCAGGGCGAAGAATGTGAATGGGTAGGATGAACAAAAACACTTGTCAACAAGTTCAAGCAATCATACCAGAGGATTTTCTCTCCAGGAAGCCTTCTTTGAAGATCTCCCCCACCCACGCTTGAAGCTCTGGGTCCGTCTGGATGCTCTCGTCAGTCTTATAGTAGCAGCCCACAATACCAGACACATAGCTGAGAGGGTGAAAAAAAATGGAGTAGAGTCAATGGATGCAATACCACATGGAACAATTTCCAAATCAAAAGAGATCAACCTCTACCTCAAAGAAAGTAAGAGTTCATCCCATTTATTCAGCATGGATTCATAGGTCAACTGTGTAACAGTTTGTGTCTGCTGCAGACATTAAAGCCTGCTAAGTTTAGCAAGCCACCCGGTCTGCTCGCCTATACATAAAATAAATGTATTTTTTTAGGAAGTCAGTTTTCCTCAAAAGAAACTTAGTTCCATTTAAAAAAGTTTTATTTTTTAGAAAAGTTTAAAAGTTTGAAGTGGTTCCCATGGACCGCGGCTTATTCCAGAACAAGTTTTCGTTTACGTTTGCAAAGGGGAGATGGTCTCAGCAGGCCCCCTTACTCTAAATGGCTTACCACCTCAAGTGGGGAGTATGTAATGTTTCAATGTTTTGCAAATGGATTTCAATCATTTCATATTGATTGGGTATTTAAAAAGGGACACGTGCAACACACCCCTCCCACACAGTGAATCAGTATAGGACGGTAAACCCATTTTAGGAGTCATTAAACGATTGCAGACTCTAATCTGAATGAACTCCTATTTAGTGTATCGGGCCAAATGGCTACTTGTTTTTCCCTCTAGCCAATTTAACAAGGAATTCTTACCCCTTATGGGCTTCAGTTTCATAGCCTAATAAATACTTAGCACATCACTAAGTCAGTGATCTTTGATTTATCAACCATTAACCCATTTTTGATCTGCTCCTTACCTGTATATCGGTAGGTTTGCCAACCTCTGCAAAAAGTTTAGATAAGAAATTGCCACTCCTTTGTTTCCATTTGACAAGCTAATGCATTCTGGGAGTAGTATTTGTGATAAACTGAACTAGACAAGCACAACTAAGGACAATGATCTGGAAAATAAAATCAGTGGATCAAATATCACAATAAAATGGAGTGAGGGGACAACTCTTCCCAAGGTTTCGAGTGTCTTCTCCAGAGCTTTGCTGTTCTCCCCCAAACTGCGAGAGGAGTTAAAGGTTTTTACGTTCTCCCATGTTAACAGGTCAAATCTTTTTTTATACATGACTTATTCCTTCTTTTAGCTATTTGGTTGCTGTGTCGGATTTGAATTTTGGTATCAATCTGTCAATCATAAATATTCTTATTTATTAATTACTAAGTTATTCACATTTTACACACACAATGCTTTGGATCAAGGCATTCCATTAAAATCCCAAAAATAAGCAATCACTGAAAGCCAGAAAACTAGGGACAAAAATCATGCCTCACCTCTCGATAGCAGACCAGATCTTCAACCCATCATCTCTGTAGTAAAAGTTGGGCAAGCACTCAACCTCACGGGATTTGAGATTGTCCGGGATGCAAATGGAAGTGTAGGTCACGGCCTGCATGTCTCTTGATATAAGCTCAGCAAGTCCTGCTACTCCTATTGCAGTGCTCTGTGGTTGAAAATTACAGGTTCTGGTTAGATCCATTTTGTAGGCTGCTCCTGACTCTTTTACTCCTGGACCAAAGTCATCACTTTATACATTTTGGATAGTGCCTTCTTCTCTGTATCTAGGGGGTTTGCCAATGTTTTACTCATGTAGCTTTGGGTGTACAATACGCCACAGAGGTGCTGTTGGAGTATTTGTCCAATTGTTAATGCATTCCAAATCCAGATGCCTTTGGTTACAGATAGACTGAGTTTGGGTTACAAATGGTGTGTATTTGACTGTTTTGGGCATGACGGCTGAAGAATTTGTTCCTTGTGAAGTAGTGGCACTGAGGAGGAGTCCAGATTCTTTAGTAACAAGTGTTTGGAGTTGTGTCTAATGTGTTTGTGTTGTCTGCCAATAGTGGGTGCCATACACAGCCATGTTGAAGCTTTTCTATACTAAGCTCAGTATATTAGAGTCTGAAGTTTAGGGTTTGCACCAGATTCATTTTATATGTTGTGCTTCAGTGCACTATCATTTTAAGAGACCAATATGGTATGGAAAATGCTCTATTGAATGTTTCAATACCAAAAATACATGGTAGTAAATGCGTGTGATAGCACTATGATAGCCATGTTCAAGGTATTGATGTGTATCATATATAATGACAATAGCTTCACCCTCTTCCCATTTGTGAAATAACTGGTGAAGAAAAATATGGGTTGGTGAAGGCCTTTCTCCAGTGAGCATAATGCCCACAATTCTGCAAGTCCCACAGGAAAGATGTTGTGAGAATATCGAAATCAATGGCTAACAAGCATCATTTATGAACGAGCCAGGGCAATCCAAGAGGCCATATACCGGAAAACCGATGGCATGGTTGTTGCAATCTATGAGTAAGGACAAGAGTGGCACAATGAGGACCTGCATGTAGGCTATACTGGTCAAAGCTATCCGAGTCTGCCCAGGTTGGGAGTTATCCACCCAAAGGACAGGGGACATATAATTTGTCTACAGAACGTGCAAGGTATCGATGAGTTGAACTAGTTTGTCAAGGGTTATGTGGTGTTCTTCTATAGATTGAAAAGCAGAAAATAGGTATCCAGCCTCCATGTCATGACGGTCTCCTCTCGCTTGAGGATTAGCAGCCCTACTCAGATACAGCCTCTGATAAACAAATTGAAACAATTTAGGAATTAGTGATAGTTCATGGAACTGTTACTTTACTTCAAGTAGAAGTGCCTAATACAGTGATTAAATCACAATCCACTGTATGTGCTTCCTCAACGACTTAAAGCAAAGTACTGGAGCGATAAAGGTACTGACATGGGAGATCTACAAAGCTTATTTTATCAAGTACAAACACTTGTCTACACTCAGGGGCCTGGAGACCAAACAAGAATCCCCCATTCTACATCAGTTATGGATGATTTGTATTTGTCTGGGGCGGGGGGGGGAAGGGCGGGGGCGAAGGACTGGAAACATTCCTTTAGATTGTTGCTCACAAATATTCAACAAAATACTTTTTGGGTAAAGAGAAAACTAGTAGCCTGTGTGAAAATACAGCAGGCGGATGCACTGTAATTATGTTTAATAGGGTCAGGTAAACAACATGTCATAAGGTAGTGAAAAAGCTAATCTAATTCCAAGCAGGTTCCATGTATTTTGTTCCTGAACTCTGTGCTCCTCTACCATGGGATCATAGCTTTCATTCCATACACCTCATATAGCTGTGTCTGGTAGGTTTGTTGTCTAATGCATCCACTACAGGGATCTATGTTGGAGTTTGTGGTCATAGGTTTGAATACTGGATATTCCACTTCGCATTTCACACTTCAAAGTTCAATAAAATGAGTACCACTGAGTTGAGTAACAAACATATTATTTCAGTGTCAAGAGCCTGAAGAGTGAACATTTGTTTTACAGTGTTACATGCTATGCTTATTAGGTTATTTATGTTAATCACAGCCGCTCTTGAATGCCCAAAAAACAGGTGGTCTCACGTAGGAGTTCTAATCTTACCTTATCGAAGGATCCTCCTGGTCCAATAAGGCGTTCTCTGGCAAGAGCATTAATTTGCAAAGTGTAGCGATGGTGGGGGATCAGGAGCTAAAGAGAGACCAGGTGAGTTATTAGAGATATAGGTACAGTGGTGGTTTTAAACAGATCTTCTATTCTCACTGCCTCTCCTCTATAACATATAGCCATACACCCTGTTAATGCCCAGTCCTCCAAGAATCTCATTGTCTTGCTTTTTTGTACCAAACAATGCTTGGGCAGCATGACCTATGAGCATCCATTTATTGAACACGGAATTAACAGTCTCTTTGAACGGTCTAATTTGTCCTTACCTTGTAGAGAGGATGAGCCATGGGGAGCTGCCTCAATGTAGAAATGCAGAACACCTCTGCAAACACGTGTGTATGCAGGAAGTGGGAAAGAGCCTGGTGGGTGGAAAAATTGGAGCTCCTCACCCACATCTTGGCAAGCAACCAGTCCCACTCATTATCACTTGGCAGGAAGATGGGATTCTCTGGACCCGGAGTCTGATTTAGCTGCAGAGTAAGATGCACGAAGAGCCAGTTACTAGACTTAATAGTTACTGACCAAGCATCTGCGGTCAGAACTCAGCTCACGAGTGAGACAACACATTAGACTTTGAAACTGTTTAAAATGAGGTTTACTGAAAAAGAATGCCAAGAACAGTGCAAACTCTATTACACATTCTTTAATTCGCAGAAATCCCACAGGACGAAAGTATCAGCTGACAAATGGTCTGAACCCATTGATAAGACACAAATGTAAACCAACCGCAAAGTGGGGTAACAGACACTGCTAAACTAGGTGACTATCCACTCATATGGATTAGGTCCAGTATGGGAAACTTGTACACTAAAGAGGGCAAGCAATCTTCCTTCGAGCTTTTACAAACTATTTCATAATTATTTGGACATTGAGTAGATGGACGTATTCTTCAGTGTACTCTAGAATAATCTTTATGAATCAAGCGCAATATATGCAAGAGGGTCGGTCCCCTTGAAAAATATATTTTCTACTTGAAGGCAGGAAGCATTGATACATTTTGTATAAAAAAAATTATATATATATATATATATATATATATATATATATATATATATATATATATATATATATATATATATATATATATATATATATATATATATTTATATCAGGCTCCAATTTTTCCTTTCATAGTAAGGAAAGAAATAGCACTCACGAGGGTTTCTTGGCTCAGCAGTAGTTTATTGACAAACGCGTTTCGGATTTACATCCTTCGTCAGTGTCGCAGTTTCTAAACTATTTACTAGCGGCCATTTTTATTAAAACAAACAATGTCACGTGTTGTATGTGGTAAACGACGGACTGAGCAAGCCCTCAACATAAACGGGCGCCATCTTAGAGCAGTAAATACTGCTCGAACATTATATCTTTTATCCAAAAAACACACTGGTTGCATATACCAATACATTAGTTGATTCATGAGCATGATTATAACATATATTATGTTTGTAAAATATCGCCGTGGATCGGCAATGCAGCCTCAAGTATCTCGAGGCTGTGTCCTATATTACCTATCGTTATTCTGCCGTGGATCGGCCAAAAGAGCACATAGTGACATATATTTAAATGGTCATTAAAAAGATCACATTTCATCATTTACAATCACTGTTTGTACTTATTTACTTAAATGAACAGCCAAATCCTCTCCACCATTTAACCCATTAGGTATCTTAGTCCCCAGATCAATGATATAACGAGACTCAAGTCTTCTTAGCCTTAACACGCGGTCCCCACCCCTGATGTCATTAGGTAAGCAGTCCAAACAATAGTATTGCAGCAGATCCAGGTTGCTATTATGTTTTACTGCAAAATGACGTGCTACAGGATAACTAAAAGCCTTGTTTTTAATGGCACGCATGTGCTCCAGTACCCTTAATTTCACCATGATGGTGCTCCCCACGTATTTTAGTCCGCAGGGGCACACAAGACAGTAGATGGCAAAGGCCGTCTGGCAGGTCATGAACTTATTAATCGGTTTCCGTTTTTTCAAGCCATCTATCGGATATGAAAGGACTCTTTTACTTGCGGTACATGCTTTACATTTTCCGCAAGGAAAAAATCCCTTCATGTCTTTAAGGGTACCTTGGGTGGGTATGGTGATTTTTTCAAGGTGGCTAGATACTAAGCTGTCCCTTAAGGAACGAGCTTTTCTGAAGGTAATAAGAGGATTGGCAGGGATATCCATGGCTATGATGGCATCAGTTTTTAAAATATGCCAGTTTTTTCTTAAGATATTTCTTATTTTACTCGACTCTTTGGAGTAGGTGGTTATCCTGAATTTCCCCACCCCTTTTTTGGATTTACCCCTTTTGGTCAGTAGTTCTTTCCGACTTAGTTTCTTGACTTTTGTTAAAGTACTTTCTAGGAGAGCGATATTATAACCCCTGGCTTGAAAACGTTCTACACTTCCTTTAATTGCATCCTCAAAATCCTTATCATCGGTACAATTTCTTTTAATCCTCAGAAATTCCCCATAGGGGATGCTATCTTTCAGTTTCACGGCAGAATAACGATAGGTAATATAGGACACAGCCTCGAGATACTTGAGGCTGCATTGCCGATCCACGGCGATATTTTACAAACATAATATATGTTATAATCATGCTCATGAATCAACTAATGTATTGGTATATGCAACCAGTGTGTTTTTTGGATAAAAGATATAATGTTCGAGCAGTATTTACTGCTCTAAGATGGCGCCCGTTTAGGTTGAGGGCTTGCTCAGTCCGTCGTTTACCACATACAACACGTGACATTGTTTTAATAAAAATGGCCGCTAGTAAATAGTTTAGAAACTGCGACACTGACGAAGGATGTAAATCCGAAACACGTTTGTCAATAAACTACTGCTGAGCCAAGAAACCCTCGTGAGTGCTATTTCTTTCCTTACTATGAAAGGAAAAATTGGAGCCTGATATTTATCGCGGTACGCCACCACGTTGCTGCACCCGACCACAAAGTGCCCCGCTGATGGCGAATGGAGGAGAGTGATATATATATTTATATATATATATTTATATATTTATATTGTATAATATATATATTTGTGGGCAATGGTTTAAATAAGTGAATGTGAAGCCTATGATTTTGGCTAGTGGTAGGAAAGAGGAACAAACAGCTTAAGAGAAGGCTAGAGGCCATCTAGAAATTGAGAAAGAAAAAGGACAAGAAATTGGTCTGGTGAGGAAAGCAACAGCCATCTTACACAAAGAACAAGCAACAGCCATCTCACACAAAGAACATCTCCCATGTATACTGATAAAGACTCCGTGGTAGAGCACAGATGAGAATTAGGTATGAGCGCTGAAATAGGCTCAGAGGAAAAGATATTTACACTGCCTCATAGTATTCCGTAAAAGATCTTTTTCATGTATGCACAGTGATAAATATAAACTGACTATTAGTGGTAAAAAATGCAAGACACTAGAAGGGTGTTTGATTTAGAGGGAAGTTAAGGAGTGGTTTTCTTTTCTTTTTTTGTCCAATGCAAGTTTAAATGCATGTACTTTTTCTAGGAAAGGCTTTTCTGGAACTCTGCAGTTAAAATATCAAATAGGTAAAGACCAGCTCCATAGTACAAAACACCCTCCGTTGTCATAAAGGCAAACCTTTGTGAGAGTAAAGAGGTTGGTTGGTTCGAGCCAATAGGAACACTAGTAGTCGATCAAGTAACAGGTGACATTGTCAAAATGCTGATCACATTTATTCTTAACTATTCACTAATGTCTTGAAATGTCAAAGTTCTAGACAGGCCGGATGGCTCAAATACAAAACCTTACTTGGATTGCTAGGGGTATCATCTCATCCTGGGGCGAGTGGTAGAGAAGACACAAGGGAGCAGCCATGTACTGCTGACGACCATTCAATATATTTCCAGGAATGCCTTCCAAGATCTTAAAATCCACAATGAAGATCTTTCCTCTCTGGAAACAGAGGAAACAGTACAGTTGAGCTTGGCATTGGAAGAACACATACCATCAACAAACGCATCCAGAATTGCAAGGTGGTCCGATGATATCACATCTGACCACTCAACCACCCATGACAACATTCTTGTTCAGATACAACATGAAATAAAACCACACAAAAAAAACACTTTAAAAACGTTTAATAGTGTCTTTACTTGAAAAGTAGATCATGTTTTGTAATTGGGAGCTCTTTATAAATGGACACTATACAGACACATCTAGTAAATATACCTTCCGGACTCTTCAAGCAACATATTCCATTAAAAAAACCTGATTCAAGAAGAGCGCTGCAAAGAAATCTGCCAACACGCAGATTTCTCATATGCATCTCTGGCATTACATTTCCACTAATTAATGGTACATGCGCCAAATAGATCTTAAATTTCAAAAGCTCTGCAGTTAGCTTTGTGCTGCATGCATTCAAGGAGCTTTCATAATGTTCAGAAGATGGTGCACTTATTGTGTAATTCAGGCAGTGCATCCCATGACTCTGCAAAGGGCTGGGCATCCTCGTGGGCTAAACTGCACTTGATTTAAGCAGTAGTGGACATCCAAAGTTGGGCTCTGCTAACTGCACAGAGAATCAAAAGGGAAGCACAGTGGTTGGAGTATAAAGCCCTGCATCGGAGGAAAAAAAATCAAGCTTGGGGTTCTTCAGGAGTCTAATTGACAACAGGGACAAAAAGAGTGTGGCCAAGCCTTATACAAGCCCCTTTCCACGATTCTGGTCTGTCCAGAGTTTTTGCCTAAGGGTTCCGATTAAAGATTATAGGTGTCAGTTCCTGTGATGTCAGTTCCTGTTTAAATCAGATATAAAGTACGCATTGATAAGAAATTAAGGCATCATAACGCATTCATTCCCTTCCTGTGTTGCATTTAACACCCACTTGCTACTATTGTTGTCCCTAATTATTGCTCTTTTAATCATATATCCTATTGGATTTTCTTTTGAAAGTCTTTGCTTTTTCTCTGTTCAGATAGGAGTGAGTTTGGTATTTTGCTTACCTACTTCTGCTTAAGCCTTCATCGTTAGGCATAAGCAACAATGTGCCATGAACGTTTTATGCCCTTTGTGGCTCCCTCCCCTAACTGCCCAAATGGCACCTGTTTAGGAAGACACTTGACACTTTTTGCAAGTACTAACAAGTGCAGGGTGGCACACTGGCTACTGGGAGGAGACACTTTCCTCAGGCATTCATGATTGAAATTTGATAGACCTTCCCAGAGTCGTATGGGTCTCAAGCTAGCGTCTCAATAGTAAAAGTTATCTCCGGTCTGGACAAACATCTTACGAACCTGCATGTTATGCAAGGCGTACTGTTACCTCAGAGTATCTCATAGCAGAGGTGGAAGGGGGCACACCTTGAAGTTACGGTATACCATACATAAAACAGCAGGTTGCAAGACTTGTCCAGACCAGTGATGGTCTTTCATGCAGAGCAGTATGCTTGACACATACAAGGGTCTGGAAGAACAACCTTCCAACACGTATTTCCTTGCACTGAAAGCACTACGGTTCACCAATGAGAGCATGCAGCAGAACAGATTAACCATTGTGGCAGTGGGCACCTGAGGCACTTGCTCCAAGACCTATAGGGGTAGACTTAGAGTTCAGAAGCTAGGTTGTTGAGTAATGAAGTGACTGACGGTGAACAGAATTAAACGTGTCAACCATATGCAATGGTGAGTCCACAATGGAAGGCTAAAGAGGGAAGTAACTGAAGTTGTACTCCAAGGGGGGACAAAGTTCTTTTAGCCAGTTCCTGCATAAAGGCCCAAGGAAAGTCTTCAATAGAGTTATGCTGTTCCTCTGAAATGAGATTCTCTAACAAAGAGAGAGGAGTCCACCTAACCCAAAGGGACAGGACACCAAAATGACGTTAGTCTAGAATAAACTCCCTTTGGGACATTCCAATAGCATACAAATCAAATACACCCACCAACCATGCAACTTCAGTCATACCGGGACCATTCCACAGCTGCCAGAGAATCAATATCAAATCTATCTAAAAAAAATTGACACAATTATTGAGTTTGGTCAATATATTTCTTGTAGTCTTCTAGTAGGGGCACTTTAACGGAGATCTTTTTTCAACAGCCTTTTGGTGAAGTGGCGTGAGGGGCCTGGTGTGTATAGATGAATGTGTATTTGGAGTGAATGTAAAATAGGGTTGGGAGTACCTGCGACAACTTTAATCAAAGGGTCTCCTACCCCAAGTAAAAACAAAAGATATAAGGCTCTAGGCTGAGGTTATGTCTCAGGTTGTGGCGCTCTTATAAGTAGTAGGTCAACATGTTGCTCACCAAATGAATAGTTTGTGGGTGATTCGTCAGGACCAAACAAGGGGTAAACTATCTACAACTAAAACTAAAATGGTGTTGTGGCTGCACACTCGCATCAACCATACGACTAACTCATCAGATACCTGGTAGTACTGGAGCTACCTGCGGAGAGAGAATATATCAAATAGGTAAGTGTAGTTCAATTGTAGTTGGTGAATTCTCCCATATGCCCTGTGAGAAACGGACTCCCAGAATATCGTGGTGAGCATCAAACAGTTAACAGTTAAAAACAGGGTGCCACACGGTGAGTGCACAGGGTGAACTAGCGTGAACTTCAGCCCTTGTGGCACACACAAGGGTTGCCGAGAGGAGAAGGACTTACCCAGAACTGTGGACTAACCAGGCATCACAGTACCCGGTAGGTTATAAACACAAGGGGTTCCTCATGTACTGGAATAAACAAGGGAGCGGGAGAGAAAAACGATGGAAAAGTAGCATTAAATGCATTTGGAGTCAACCACATATTCAGAAGAGACCTCCCAATTCCATGCAATGTAAGGTTGATTAACTAGAATGTAAATTAACACTTCATCAATGGCGACCCACATCTTGGATCACATGTGGGTCGCGTTACAGTGGAAGCGCTGCTTACAAAGTCGTAGAGGATCAGGTATTTATGATATTGGAGACAAATTCCTGACAATTGTTGACCACAAAGAATTTTATTGTAGGCCAGGTAAGTGCTGCTTACAAGAATGGTGTGGAATCGAGTAAGCATACTTTGTGAAATACAGCGTACTCTTATTTTAACAATATTAGAGTTATCCTGCGTGGCTTGTGCTCAATATAGGTGTATTACAAAAACGGGGGTTAGCAGTGGATTGAGTGGCTCGCTTAAAAACTGGTGCCAGCATACCATATGTGTCGACCACAACATTGTTGCACACAGCAATTTTGTCACGCAAAACATGTGTATTCAATGCAGGGTGTCGGGATTAGAGGTGCATAGAGTGGGCCATAAATAACGCTAATACCACATCCCAGACATGTCGACACAACATTAGCCCAAAGTGGTTGAGGAGCCAATTAGTAACAGGTAGCAGGAATCCGCATCCTTCCGGGGTAAAAGGCACTCAACATGCATCCTTTCAACTCACAGTACTCACTTTAGTGCTAGTAGCACGTAGTCTGTAGACCTACCCACTCCTACCGGGCCTTGGTGGGAGGCAGGGTGAATGCGTTGGGAAGGTTACTGCATGTAGTGCTAACCCACCCGAGGGCCATGTTGGAAGGAGGTCGTTCGGGGTCTCTCGGGTTTAGCGGCAATATTGGAAGGAGGTCATTTGGTGTGTAAAAGATTTGGCGGCCATAATGGAGTGGCGTTTCAGGATGCCACTTTATTCAACGGGAGTCAAGGTCGATATAGTGTGTGAGACATGTTGCCCATAGAGTATAATCTCGGGCGGTTGTATTAGAGATCACGAATGGTGGTACTCTCAATAAGGCAGTAATGTTGGTCACAGCGTCAGGAGTCTGATTACGCATGATTTCAGCGTTCATAATGGTTAGACCCGGCCTCGTGGCGTGGGCCTCCCTGACCGTTAGCGCCCCCGACCCTGACCCTTGCACCGCCCAAGATCCCTGGTTGTCACTGCCCCTGTCCGACCCACTCCCTCCATGACCCCACAGAAAGGACGAGACTCCCCCGTACCCACCATCTATCCTCCCGGTGCCGGCCGCCCCACACCCCACACCCCTGAAGGCCTCCGGTAACCATTCCCCTGTACTTAAATGGCCGACCCCGGCCCCAGCAAGACCTAGACACGCCATGCCCGGCTGGGGGTAAGGACTCCCCGTGAGCCAGATAGGGAGGAGTAGTTTCAGTCACACCTCTGACCTCTCGGGAGATAGGTTTCGATCGCCCTCCGGGCTCCCTGAGGGCTGGCTCCACGTATGCTGGGTGTCTGGGATCCCTCGAGACCAACTTCAAAGGGCCAGGTGGCAGTAAACCCCGGCAAGCAGCCCCCAGGCTCTAAGACCCCTCCCGGGCGATTGGCGGCCCAGACACTACAAATTGGACCAGGAAGGCCACGCGAACTTCATTAGAACTCAGGGCTCCTGAGGCGAAAAGCCGGGAGTCAGGGCGCACACACTCATACTTAGCTTTCTTCAGCTCCTAGGCGGCTTTTACTTTTAATCCACGCATTTTGATGCTTTTTCATTATTTTAAAAATTACGTACCTTGCTCAGATTGGTCATTATTGCGATCCTTGTGGGTAACTCCTCAGTGCTCCTGAGGTAACCGGGGGCCGATTTAGAGCTCTGCTAGGTTTCAGGCAGCTATCCCACGGGCGCAGACTTCGGGCGCCATCTTAGGAGACTTTGAGGTTAGCGCACTAGTGTTGCGGGCGATTGGCGGCCCAGACACTACAAAATGAACGCCACTTCCCGTCCGCGCAGCGGGCGCATCGATGGCGCGCCAGAGGCAAGCCAGTCTGTGCCCGTCCGGGCCAGACCAGGCTTAGGGCCAGAAACTGTCCGCTGCCCTAAAACACCGCAGGATATACTCTAGGGATGAGCTCACTCAGCAAAGACATAAGGTAGGCCGGTTATGTGGTCAGCTTGAGAGGTTTGATAACTTACATTGCCTAAACTGGCTATGTCCTAAAATCACCCAGGTAAATAAAACTGGTGAACATGCTCCAAGTCAACTTAGCATGGCACTTCTCAATTGTAGGTCGCTACCCAAGCACGCTTTAGAGATCAACCTAATGATCCAGGATGGTAATCTCGATATATTGTTTCTAACAGAGACATGGTTATCCCCAATTCAGAGTTTGACATTGCTAGCGCTCTTCCGGAGGGATTCCTCATTCAATGGCAACACAGGCCACAGGGGGAGGGAGGTGGGCTTGCCATAGTCTATGAAGACAGGTTTACTTGTAGGAATGAAATATATATATATATATATATATATATATATATATATATATATATATATATATACACATATACACATATACACATATATATATACATATATATATACATATACACATATATACTGATTCAGAAAGTATGCATTTCATCATTCAAATTACCCCTAATAATTCCTCGTCAGGTCTCATTATTTATCGCCCTCCGGGCGGCCTAAGACAGTTTATAGGATCCCTTTTAGATACCACTATAGCTGCAGCTGCGTCATCACCCAATTTTACTATATTGGGAGATCTAAATTTACATTTTGATGACCCGAACGATAAGGTGGCAGCTGATCTCAGGCTCGACCTTAAATCTTTTGAGCTGAATCTTATAAATAAAGAGGCCACTCATTCCAAAGGACACCTTCTGGATCCAATATTTTCTAATACCACTCAGCTTGATTCTGGCCCTCCACTCCCTCTCCCATGGTCCGGTCATTTCCTAGTCCCGTTTGCATGGAAAACTCGCATGGACCCACCACGAGTGATAGTACCTCGCACCTTAGAGAGGGCTTGGTCTAAGCTATCCCTGGAGAGCTTGACCCTGACACTTGAACAGCTCCCCTGCCGGAGCCAGATCCACTAGTGGCGGATATAAATCTTCGAAACTGGCTGAATAGTTCCCTGGATGTGGTTCTACCCAGAAAAAAAAAGAAGAATGGTACACGTTAGAACTCATAGATCTTAGAAAAACATGCAAAAATCTGGAACGCATGTGGCGAAAAGATTGGGCCTCTAACAATAAAGCAGCATATCTGCTATGAGGCTTTATAAAGTCTCCCTGAAAAAAGCCCAGGCTGCCTTTTTCGAAGAGAAAATTAAAACTTCTTCCAATTCGTCTAGGGAAACTTTTAAGATAGTAAAAGAACTCCTTAAGGCACCCTACCCCCCTATTAGGCAGGAGGGCTCAAAAGTTAGATGTAACCAATTAGCGAACTTTTTTGATACTAAAATCAAAAATATTCTAGAAAGTGTACCATATAGTGCGCCAATTCCGGATTCTGAAGACCATTTTGCCCCTACCTCTGGCCCTTCTCTGGATTCTTTTACCTGTATATCCAGGGAAAACTTTTGTAAAGTTTTGTCCTCCTTGAAAAGTGGCTCCCCGTCTGATCCCACGCCTATGTATATTCTTAAGCGGATTTCAGACACCATTGCCCCCTTAGCAACTGAACTTTTAAATGCCTCCCTCACCCGTGGTGTCCCCCCCCAGCTGGAAGCAGGCCATGGTAAAGGCCCTCCTAAAAAAAACAGGGCTGGATCCATCTGGCCAACTTCTGCCCAATATCGCTGTTACCAGGCCTAAGCAAAATTGTGGAGAAAATGGTCAATCAGCACCTCTGCTCTTTTTTGGAAACCAATAAGCTGCTGCGCAATTCCCAAACGGGCTTCCGCCCTGGTCAGGGCACCGACTCTGCCCTGATAGCAGTGGCTGAAGAGGCAAGGTGCATCTTGGATTCAGGAGGATCTGCTGTCGCGATCCTCCTGGATCGAAGTGCACCTTTTGACACTGGATCATGGAATCTTAATTCAGCGCCTCGCTAGACTAGGCGTCTCGGGCATGGCCTTGCAATGGCTCACATCTTTTTTGAGTAACCGAACCTTTCAGATCTGGGAAGGCAGCGCACTTCCCAGATCTACCCCCCTCCAGTGTGGAGTCCCTCAGGGCTCCTCATTGAGCCCTACTCTTTTCAACGTATATATGGCCCCACTGGAGGATGTGGTTACTCCTTTTGGGATTAAAATAGTTAACTATGCGGACGACACACAACTAGTCATCTCGCTATCCCAACAAGAGAGGTGCTCGGAAAATCTATTTGCTTGCCTCTCGGGAATACACGCCTGGATGACCAGCTCTCGGCTCAAATTGAACGGAGCCAAAACAGAGATTATGCCCGTGGACCACCAATTAACATCTTTACCCAAGTCCATCTGGCCTCCCTGTCTGGGTGATCTCCCACACCGAAAGACGAAATTAAAAGCTTAGGGGTGTGGTTTGAGCGGGACCAGACCTTCAGGACCCAAGCGAAGAAAACAGCAGGCATATGCTATGGTCTACTCCGGTCTGTGCGGAAGGCTCTTCCACTCTTGCCATTCCAGTCCAGGAAACTGCTAATCCAGGGGTGAATACTATCTAGACTGGACTACAGCAATGCCCTGTTTTTGGCAGCACCCTAGGCAACCATCAACACCCTCCAACGTGTTCAGAACTCAGCAGCTAGGTTGCTTACCGGCTCTTCAATAAGATCCTCAGCCAGACCTGCACTGAGATCTCTTCACTGGCTGCCAATATATCAGAGAATAACATTTAAATCTCTTTGCATCACCCACAAGTCACTCCAGGGTAAGGGACCTCCTATTCTTAGGAGTTTGATCTGCCCTTACAAGTACTCTCGGGCCCTCCGTTCTGATTTCGGAAATCTGGCCAAGGTCCCCAGAGTGAGGCCGTCGTTTTTCTGTGAATACGGCAATGCTGTGGAATGCCCTTCCTGGCAGGATTCGAACGGAATCCAGCTATTTGAAGTTTCGGAAGCTTCTTAAAACATTGTTTTCCCATTGACCCCTGATTAACGGTGCCCCCCCTCAGTCTGCTCTTTGTTCTTCAGCGCTGGGACGCTCTCGAGCAGCCATGCGCTTTACAAATCTAATTTCATTTCCTGCGAGGACTCCGGACTTCAAAGGAGACCAGGACTATAACAAGGGGTGCTCTGGAGCGATCAAAAGAGAATCCTGGATGAAGAGAGCCCTGCTGACGTGGTCGCGGCTCAACGAAACAAAGAAGAATGTTACCTGAACTGGGAACTCTTGGCGAGCCCTGCTGACATAGTCAGTCTCTGCCAAGCTTGAGCCAAACATCTGCCTGAACCCTCCGAGCGCTGCGGACATAGTCGCGGCTCAAGCTTGGCAGAGACGAATATCGGCCTGAACCCTCTGAGCCCTGCTGACGTGGTCGCGGCTCCCTTGAACAGGGAGAACACCTGAGCTCTGCTGATTGGATCGCGGCTCCCCACAGACCGAAGGAACTCCTGTGCATTCCTGCTCGAGCCCTGCTGACTTGGTCGCGGCTCGAGAGAATATTCTGGTCCGGCTGGACCCTTGACCTTACCATATCCCCCGGCTTGTGGATTGAGAGCTGTGCGCCGGATACGCTTTTGCATTGACCCTGGGCATTGAGACTGCCCTGCTACCCCTAACCTTACCGAGACTTTATGAACCCTTGTTCTGATTGTAAATACGTGACCTGCGGATCATAAAGGTCCAGTTACTTCTGATAGATAAAAGCACCTGTTCTGCAGAAACTCTACTGTGTGGTGTCCCTTTGTCGAGTGGTGCGAGCTTAGCGGGCGCGATCCTAGATACGAGACCATTCCCCTGAAGGGTCTCCCGCCAGTGCTAGGCAGTGTTCCTAGGAGAGGTGGGTCACAGGGTGGTCAGAAGCATATTCTGTGCCCCCCTGGGATCGCCCCTTCTAACATTGGCGGCAAGCGACAGGATCCGAGCTGACATCTAGAGATCGTACAGTAAGCGGCTGACGCACTACAGAACAAAGACGGAAGAAAGAACCACCATGAGTCCCACTGGAACCAATGTGAGTCCTACGTTCTAAGAGGACCAGTTGGAAGAAATGCACAGAGACTTAAAGCAGTTTTATAAGGACTTTAAAATCGCTACCACTGGGTTAAGCACCAAAGAAGATTTTCAGAAAGCCTTGAAGGCCTGGGTGGAGTCCAGAGCCCCCCTTCCCCAAACAGAAGGAGACTGAGGAGAGGGGGAGCCGCCAAACGAACCCAGAATCTTCCGGGGGGGGGGCGGGGGGAAGCAGCAGCACCCCAGTACGAAGTAACGCATCAGAGGGGGGCCCTGTCCCCGGAAGAACTAGCAGACCGAGAGAGAAACCGCAGCCACGAACTAGAGCTGGCCAAACTGAAGATAGGAGAACTAAAATTGGCTGAGAAAAAGTTAGCCGTGGAACAGTTACGCGTACAAGGGGAATTGGAGGAAAAGAAACTCCAACGAGAGCACGAAGGGAAGAAACTACAACTGGAGCATGAGCGCAGCCTAAAGTAGATCGAGCTCAAGGCGAGTAGTGAGGAAACTAGGCCCCTGGGGAAGAGAGACCCCTTCCCCGGTGGAACCGAAAGTTCACATCCCCAAGGATGTGGTGAAGGAGTATTACAAAAATGACGAAATCCAGAAATGGTTTAAGGCCTATGAGGTAGCCTTCACCTCCCACCGAGTCCCACAGAAGGATTGGGGGGCGGGTTGTGGGGTCGGTTCCTGAGAGACGGGAGAGACACCCTGCTAGACCTGCCATCCACAGTGCTGGACTCCTACAGCCACATGAAAGAGGCCCTATTAGCCAGATATGGGCTCGCCCCCGAGATGTACCGGCAACTATTCCGAAACTGCAAAAAGATTCCTGGCACCACATGGGTGGAGTACGTGAACTTTTACAGCAGGGCCTTGGAAGGGTGGATCAAGGGTAGCAAGGTCGAAGAACTGTTCGACCTCATCGCTTGGGAACACCTGTCCACGAATTGTTTTGTGGAGTTACGCCAGCATCTCCGACAGCAAGCTCACAGATCCTCGGAAGATGGCCGTCGAAGCTGATCGCTGGGTTAACACCCGGGTCCCCTGGGGCCCCGTGGGAAACTACGCGCTCAACGGTCAGGGATCTCCCCGCCAGAGGGGGGGGGGGGGTGAAACCAAGGAAGACAGAGGGAATTCCAGTCAGGTCTCCAGCGTAGCCCCCCAAGAAACCAACCCCCGCACTTTCCATACCCTCCTCCAACCAGCACAGGCCCACCAAGCAGGCAAGGGCCCAGAGTCAATATAACCTGCTACAGATGCCAACAGTCCGGTCATTACGCCAGTGACCCCCAGTGTCCCATGTACCAACGGCCCACAACGACAGCTCCCCCAGCCCGACAAATGGCCAGAGTGGCCCTAGGAGAGGAGATGGAGTATACAGAAGAATGGAAGCCTGCAGCCATGGCCCTGGTCTCCCTAGGAGACCGAGAAATGATCACTGGAGCCCCCCTGCCCGCCAACACAAAGAAATACCAGCAGTGGGTGACTGTCAATGGGCACAGAGTAGGGGCCCTTGGCGACACCGGGGCGAGCTTCACAGCTGTCTGCTATCACCTGGTCACAGAGGACCAGATCCTACCAAACGTCTTTTGCCCCATTATTTCCTCTGACAACTCAGAGCCTCTGCAAAATGGCCCCAATACCCTTCGAGTGGTGGGCGGGGGGGGGGGGGTGACCGGCACGTTGCGAGTGGCCGTCGAACCTCCCAGCCTGTGGACTGTACTGGGCAACGATCTAGAAAGCTTCCTGTGGGGGCAGGTAGAACGAAAGGCCCACCTAGGGATGATGGGCCTACCTGAATTGGTGTGCGCCACCACTCGATCCATGTCTGCCAGACTGCCCCCCCCCCTCGGGGGCGTCGAGCCCGAACCCCCAAGCCAAACACCGGTCGACGAGGACAGGGGCGGGCTGCCTGGGCCCGGCGATCTCACCACGGGAGGAGAACACACCCCAGACGACGGACCCTTCTATCCGGATCCTGCACAGGTCCCCGAGTTGGGTGACCTGCCAGGGTTGGCACAGTGGCGCCACGAGGGGGGCCTATCCCTGGAGGAGCTCTGCCGGGAGCAAGCTGCCTGCCCTTCCCTCATCGGACCCCGGCAACAGGTTGCTGCCCAAGCTGCAGGCGATCAGTCCGGAACCTATTGGGTCTACTGGGATAACTACCTCCTGTACAGTGAGCAGAAGTCTGCCGAACTAGGGTTAGCCCAGGTGCTGGTAGTACCCCTACGATTCCGAGACTTCCTCCTGGGCCTGGCCCATGACGTACCACTGGCGGGACACTTGGGCCAGGATAAAACCTATCACCGCTTTGTCACCCACTTCTATTGGCCAAAAATGCGAGCCAACGTAGAGGCCCACTGTAAGTCCTGCCCAACGTGCCAGGCTAGCGGGAAGAGTGGAGGTAAGCACAAGGCTCCCCTCCAACCCTTCCCCGTCGTCAGTACCCCCTTTGAGCGAGTGGGGATCGACATTGTGGGACCTCTGGATCCCAGGACCGCTCCGGGTCAACGATTCATCCTAGTCCTGGTGGACCATTCCACCAGGTACCCCGAGGCCATTCCCCTCCGAACGGTGACGGCCCCCGTGGTATGGCGGGCCTTGATGGGAATATTTTCCCGCGTAGGTTTTCCGAGAGGTCGTGAGCGACCGCGGTACTAACTTCATTTCGAAGTACATGATGTCCTTGTGGCAACAATGTGGGGTGTCTTACAAATTCACCACCCGTACCACCCCCAAGGAAAGGGACTAGTTGAGCCGTTTAACCGGAATCGAAAGGGGATGATCATGGGTCTCGAAGAGCCCCTCCAGCGCAAGTGGGATGTCCTCCTACCCTGCCTCCTATTCACCTACAGGGAAGTCCCCCAAAAATCCTTGGGGTTCAGCCCGTTCGAATTGCTCTACGGACACCCCGTCCGGGGACCCCTTAGTCTGGTCAAGGAGGGTTGGGAGACAGCGCCCGAGACCTGCCCCAAGATGTGTTTCGATACATCTTGGCACTCCGGAACCAGACTCTGCAGTTCCGGGAGCTTGCAAAGGCAAACCTCGTGGAGAGCCAGGAGGAAATGAAACGCTGGTATGACCAGAATGCCACTCTGGTTGAGTTCCAACCGGGCTAGCAGGTCTGGGTGATGGCTCCGGTGAAACCTTGCGCCCTCCAAGACAAATGGACTGGGCCCTTCAAAGTCGTGGAGCGGAAGAGTCAAGCCACCAGTTTAGTTGACGTCCAGTCCCCTCGGAACCCCCTCAGGGTACTCCACGTGAACCGCCTCAAGCCTCACTTCGTGCAGGCGGAGTTGAGTTTGCTCCTAGCCACAGACGATGGGGCGGAAGAGGAAACAGAGCCTCTCCCTGACCGCCTGTGTGCTAAGGAGAAAGATGGCTCCGTAGAGGGAGTCAGCCTCTCCTCCCCCTCACTCCACAGCAACACGAAGACTGCCGCCAACTGTTGGGGCAGTTTTCAGACCTCTTCTCCCCTGTCCCCAAGGTCACCGACTGGTGCGTCCATGACATGGACACGGGGGACAGCCTGCCGGTACAGCACAGAGACTACCGCATCCCTGACAGAGTCCGGACCTGCATCCAGGCAGAGGTCTCCAAGATGCTAGCCCTGGGGGTGGTCGAGCCCTCTGACAGTCCTTGGGCCAGCCCGGTGGTGCTGGTTCCAAAAGCAGCTGCCCCCGGTGTCGCCCCCGAACTAAGGTTCTGTGTGGACTACCAGGGGCTCAATGCGGTCACCCGAGCCGACGCTCACCCTATTCCCCGCGCAGATGAGCTAATTGACCGCCTCGGGTCTGCTCACTACCTCAGCACCTTCGACTTGACCTGCGGGTACTGGCAAATTGCACTCACAGAGTGAGCCAAGGAGCGGTCTGCCTTTTCCACCCCGGATGGGCACTATCGCTTCCGGGTGATGCCCTTTGGAATGAAAAATGCCCCAGACACCTTCCAAAGACTGGTTAACCGGGTCCTGCCCGGGCTGGAAGAGTTCAGCGCTGCGTACCTGGACGATATTGCTGTGTTCAGCTCCCAATGGACAGAGCACCTCCGGAAGGTATTGATGGCCCTACGCCAGGCAGGCCTAACAGTCAAAGCCAGCAAGTGCCAAATTGGGCAAGGCTCGGTGGCTTACCTGGGGCACCAGGTCGGAAGCAGTCAAGTCGCCCCCTCCAACCTAAGATCGATGCCGTCTTGGCATGGGAACCCCCCACGACCCAAACAGAAGTCAGGGCCTTTTTGGCACTCACAGGTTACTACCGGAGGTTCATCAAAAGTTATGGCAGACTAGTGGGCCCCCTCACAGAACTAACCTCTAAAAAGCAGCCAAAGAAAGTACAGTGGACCACCTGCTGCCAAGAGGCTTTTGACGCCTTAAAGACCGCTATGTGCACCGCCCCCGTGCTTCAGGCCTCCGACTACTCAAAAGAATTTGTAGTCCAAACCGACGCTTCCGAGCATGGCATTGGGGCAGTCCTATCCCAGCTCAATGAGAAAGGCCTAGATCAGCCCGTAGCCTTCATTAGCCGGAGGTTACTACCCCGAGAACGGTGGAGCACCATTGAGCGAGAAGCATTCGCCGTAGTCTGGGCTCTAAAGAAGCTGCGGCCCTACTTGTTCAGAACCCACTTCCGAGTCCAAACTGATCGACCCTTACGGTGGCTGATGCAGATGAGAGGAGAGAACCACAAACTGCTGCGATGGTCAATCTCCCTCCAGGGGAGAGACTTCACTGTAGAACATCGCCCTGGTACAGACCACGCTGACAGCCTCTCCAGATTCTTCCGCCTCAGCGTAGAGAACCCCCAAGGGGATGGTTAGTTCTCCCCGACTTTCAGCGGGGGGGGGAGGGGGGACGGACGTGTGTTAGACCCGGCCTTGTGGCGTGGGCCTCCCTGACCGTTGCACCGCCCAAGATCCCTGGTTGTCACTGCCCCTGTCTGACCCACTCCCTCCATGACCCCACAGAAAGGACGAGACTCCCCCGTACCCGCCATCTATCCTCCCTCAGTCGGACGTCCCACACCCCATCACCCCTGAAGGCCACCAGTAACCATTCCCCTGTACCTAAATGGCCGACCCCGGCCCCAGTGAGACCTAGGCCCTAGACGCGCCATGCCCGTTTGGGGGGGGCTAGAGGACTACCCGTGAGCAAGATAGGGAGGAGTAGTTTCAGTCACACCTCTGACCTCTCTGGAGATGGGTTTCGATCGCCCTCCGGCCTCCCTGAGGGCTGGCTCCACGTATGCTGGGTGTCTGGGATCCCTCGAGACCCAACTTCACAGGATCAAAGGGCCGGGTGGCAGGAAACCCCGGCAAGCAGCCCCCAGGCTCTAAGACCCCTGCCTGCGAGGACTCCGGACTTTGGTATTTGCCCAACCAGCGGTTGCAAAACATTGTCACAAGATTGTGACAAGTATTCAAGTATGGATTCAATACCTGAAACGATTGGGCGGCCAGGTGCTGGTGTGTTTGGGTAGTATATAAAAATAGGGGGTCCTGGGGTCTTTTTTCATGAGGAAATCAGCTTCCTTCTTGCTTATCCAGCCTTGGGCTTTGGCTGCAAAGACTAGCACAATTATAGTCGTGGTTAGGCGGGCCATTTAACTACTGGTAATGGGGTTGTAATACCACAGGTTACTCAGTTGTCTCAAACACTCAGTGTTTGAGTCAGTGGTGGCCATGATCACTGTGGCCCCGCCTTTGTCGGCTTGTTTGATTGTGATGGAAGTGTCATTTGCCAGGGATGTGACAGCCGCCAACTCTTCACTGGTGATGTTACAGGGCTGTCTCAAGTCAGACTCCCTCTGTAAGTCCTTTAGGACAGCTTGTTCAAAAGTAATGACCTTGTTGGGTACCACACTCGTGTTGGGAGTAAATGTAGAGGGGTTATGAAGACCAGAGTCACTAGCTTCTTGGGAGGACGTCCAAGAAGGCTCTCAGGCATACTTTACGAAAAAATTGCTGTAGTTCACAGTGTTTGAATTTGTCCACCCTAGGGGTGGGAACAAACCTCAATCCTTTTCATTTTGACCTACTACTTATAAGATCGCCACAACCTAAGACATAACCTCAGCCTAGCGCCTTATATCTTTTGTTTTTACTTAGGGTAGTAGATCCTTTGTTTAAAGTTGTCGCAAGTACTCCCAACCCTATTTTACATTCAATCCAAATACACAAATACACCTTCATCTACACACAGCAGGCCCCTTATCCCCCACTTCACCAAACTGCTGTTGGAAAAAGATCAGTTAGAGTGCCCCTACTATAGGGAGCCCGTCTGGTATTGCACCTCCGACCCGACGAAGAGCAGTCCGATGAAGCACGACACCCGACAGGGTGTGTGAGGGCATTATAATGCAATAAAATGGATTCCCAAACTTGAACGACTCTGGTCAGGTTGGTTTATATTCCCTATATCCGACTCATTTCAGAGAAGTAACTGAAGTTCCCAATAATACATGAAGGGTTCATCGCTACTACACAAACTGGTGACTTGATATTTTATGGACTATATAGAGGCAGACCGTTTTCAAGTTATAGGACTTGACGTCTCATTGACCACATTGTGATATTAACAAGGACAATGTGGAATTTGATTATTTTTAATGCATGAACTGTACAGAAAAAAAATTAAGTTGATTAAAGAAATTTTTAATAAGCGACATTTGGCAAGATACCTATTGTCTACTGGAGCAATAATACAATTAGAGGTAACTAGTGGCTGAAGTACTACCCATATATACAAATCAGGTGAATGTTCAAGCTAGAGAACCCAATATTGTATTATTTTCTATTCCAGCAGCACTCTAGTGTGAGAGTAGTGGGAGCACTGTTGTATAAGGTCTACACACTAGTAATTTGGCCAATTACCATAACCCTAGCAAAATCCACTTCCATTCTCAAAAGTACAACACAATTTTGGTGAATAACTATAAATATCCTACAAGGCCTTGTTCTACAGCTTAGCAAGATAGCAGGGGAGATCCTTGGCAAAGAGTCTCTATGCCCATCACATAACTCCTCCCCAAATGTCAACTTCCAAACCTGTTAGGATTAAAAGGTAATCCTTTCAGTTGCTCCCAATCCTCCGAGGTCTGAATTTGAAAATGTATGAAACCAATGGCGTAATTTCCTTTTGACTTCAAGTAGTCAAAAGAAAAGGCAGGAGGCATAATGCCATACTCCCCACTTTCAAGAGGTTGGTGAGACCAAAGGTAGCAGGAAGCATCCTATCCTTTATCACATGAAAGGCATCTGTCACAAGATGTTCCTGTCGTATCAAAGGAGAGAGTGAGGACTAGGTAAGGGGCAAGCAAAAGGGGGGCTGCTGAACTGTTCCTGTGGAGAGATTGGAAAGTATTAACTGGCGTGACCAAAGGTGTTCGTGTGACACCCTGGGGCATCCATTATGTCGGATGAATTTGCCTCACACCCCCAGAAGGGTGTCATGCTTCATCATCGGCGTATGCTCCTCGTCGGGGAGGCGGTGCAATCCCCGACGGGCTCACCTCAAAGAGGGGCGCTTTGGCGGAGATCTTTTTATCCGACAGCCTTTTGATGAGGTGGGGGTGTGTGGGCAGGATGGTATAGTGATGTGATGGGGAGATTAAAATGTAGCAAGGGGTACCAGAATTCAATTTATTCTGGGGGTCCCCTGGCTGAGGACTAGGTAAGCCAGTCCGGATCCCCAGGGTTATATGTTAATATCAAAAAAGGACTAGCTATTTTAGGGAAAGGGGGAAGACTCAATGAAGTACGCGTGCCAACAAACCCAGGCCTTCAGTTTTAAACTGGCTTTCCTCAGGACCAAGTGAGTATGTGAAAGTGCAATAAATAATAAAATACTAAATTATAGTGGTTGTGTTATTTGTCTATGTGTCGCACTCCCTAAGGTGCGTTTATATGTTAGAGGGGGATTCCCTCTTGCTTTGACAAGCGTTTTGCTGTAGAAAGCTTCCTTGGGTCACCATGCAGAGAAAGAGACCGGGAATACCGGTCTAGATCCTCCTTGGACCGGTCTTCCTTCTGCCGTGCCCGACAGAAGGACGACAGGTCCAAGGAGGATCTAGACCGGTATTCCACTATAATTTAGTATTTTATTATTTATTGCACTTTCACATACTCACTTGGTCCTGAGGAAAGCCAGTTTAAAACGGAAGGCCTGGCTGAAACATGTAGACCACACAGGACGCTGGAGGTCATAATCCGCACTCCACCGCGTCAGTCTGCCTTTTTAGTAGCTAACAGGGGCCCAGTCATTAAAATTTATCTACTTACCCTCGGGTACTGGGACCCACTGTATGGCTTTTTAAACTTTCACCCATCACACTGCACACTCAGCAACATACCAGCTCCGCAGTAATCTGGCGTTGAAGCACACCCGGGACACATTCGGTGTCACTGTGGTGGGCCCGATGAAGCATGCCACCAACTAGGTTGGTGGGTGAGGGCTTCATGAACAAACGAATGGGTTTGTTGGCACGCGTACTTCATGGAGTCTTCCCCCTTTCCCTAAAATAGCTAGTCCTTTTTTGATATTAACTCAAGATGTTCCTGCTCAAACTGGAGGCAGGGTAAAACTCAAGGGGCTAAAGCTCATGACTTTTACTGCACTGAGGGAGAGTGAAGTATGTGGCCTATTCCCAATGTGTCATCTGCTTTCTTGGCTGGGATTTCTGGAAAGCAGCAAAGCACAAGGTTAAATCTGGTTTTACTGAAGGTAGGACTTGTTCTACCCAGTATCATACTGCAAGAAATTTGCATTCAAAGACTACATTGATGAATTCTCTGATCGCCTCAATATCTCGTCCACCTGACATGCCCACACCACCTACATAGGGTGACCTAAACATCGCAGAAAATAAAAGCTCAAAAAACAAAAATCTCCACTCAAGATGCACAATATGGTAGCGTGTCACACAACCACTACAAAGGCCACAACCATGACCTTCTCTAAACATCAACAATCCAACGAAAACCACTTATGCTCTTGGACTGGACCGACCACTTTGAGCAGGGAGATGGGGATGACCATATACTACTTTTAAATCAAGGTCAGCACAAAAGAGTAGATCAAACCTTCCTATCCTGTGAACATTTATCCATTGACAACCTAAAGCTTGAACACATTTTTCACCCCATCCACTTCACAGCCAATGCCAACACCATTCTAAACAAGGTCAACATTGTTTTGGAAAACTTTGCGAACATCCACACCCCAATTACAACATACAAGTGCATACCAAAGTCTTCAGCACCTTGCATTCTGAAGACGTTGCTGACAACCAATTTGCAGACCGAAAAGAGAAGATAAACAGAACTTCTGAGGACCTCTTGATACGGAAGTCCCTTTTTGGAACAAACAGATAGCTCATCACATCATGCTAACCCAAACAACATAACCACCAACAGAACAAAAAAGCTGCGGAAGACCAGTATCCCATCAACCTCCTGCTGGACTCAGATATTCCTCACAGAAAAGTGCAGTGCCATCAATGTGTCACAATGATGCACTGATAGATTTTATGTATTTCACTAATACAAAGCATGCGTCATCTTGTACACCCACCACTTCCTAAAGAATCCCAGAGTAGTCCACCTTCACTGCCTTAACTCTGCCAGATAGGACTGATCTGCTTGACTCCCCCAAAGCCACTTCTGAAGAGGTCTGATCGTCCTTCAAATCTCTGGGGATGCTCTTCCTCCGACTTCCCAATGTGAATGCTTACTTTGCTCAAAGAATCTTCTCTGAAGACAGGCTAGATCCTCCTACTCCTAAACAAACCTACACTAGACTAAGATGACCTAGCTAACTACTGGCCCATCACTCACCTACCATTCATCAGCAATATCATTGAAAAAGCAGTTTATGCTTAACTTCATAATCCTATTAATTCGAACTATCTGGCTTCAGATCACACTGCAGAATGGATACTACCAGGTACACCTTACATATTGTAGACCTTGCCCGATTGACCACAGATGGAGATGAACCCGGTCTCCTGCTATTGCGAACCTCTCAGCTCCCTTCAACACAGTTGACCATCTCACTCACCCACCCTTGGGCTGTGATTGGGGTTCACTGGCAAGGTCCGTCACTGGTTCTCTACCTGCCATGCCAAACACCAGTTTCTTAACATGCGCACCTCCAGGTCTCAAAAGATCCACCACATATGGAGTCCCAAGGTTTCATGCGGTCTGTCATCTTTGGCATTTACATGGAGCAGTTTGATGCTCTACTCTCAGAAAACAGCATCAAGATTTACTAATATTGGACTAGGTACATACTACAGAAACAACATCTATAAACTCTGGAATGTACATGGGGAAATGGAACCGGTCCTCACTTACATAGGGGTTTGATCAAGCTAGATTATGCAGAGCACTGGCACAGAAATACAGAGCATGTTCTGTCACTGGATGAATACCACAGAGTATCGACAAAGGCTTTTTTTAAAGAGCTCGTCATTTTGAAGGCTGAATGGAAGCAGGTCACAGGACTAAAAGGGCTTTTAAATCTACTGCTACATGATTGCTCACAGGCAATAGACAGCAACGGATGCAGAGCAGGCCACCTTCAGTGCTTTGTTGGGGTAAAAGGGCTGACTTATCAGAAACTGGATACCAGTCACTAAATAAAATCAAAGGCTGCCTCTGAAACACGTCACATAATACATGCTCCAACTGCACCCTCCTAGGCCGGTCATTGTGCAACCTAGTAGTGTCCAATTGTTCTGAAACATACTCCTGTCTCAGGAATAAAGACATGGTATGCATTACTTGTGTTTTCACTAGGAGAGATTAGAACATGGGCCAATCAAGGTCAATGGACACAAGTATGAGGTATATTTATAGTTTTACATTTAGTAATTCAAAACGTTTATAGATCTTAAAATATCACATTCAAGCACTTCATGTAGGATGCAAATGTAAGTAATGTTCTACATTTCAAAGTTTCTATTCTAAAAGCACTGGTTTATCGCATAGCTACCTGTAGGCATCTCAGCTCTGGTTGTGTGGCATAGAGACATTCACTCCACTTTAGGTGGTGTTTACGGGGACAGACAGCACAGAATCTGCCCTACTGGCAGTTACAGAGCAGTTACGGGCTGTGCTGGAAGAAGGTAACACCTCAGTATCAAAGGCTGCCCTTAGGTCAGGGAAAAAAATGCTATCTCCCATAAGATCTTACTTCAACTGTTGGGGGAGACGGGGGTCAAAGGCAAGGCTCTAGCCTGGTTTACATCTTTTCTGACCGAGCGTACCTTTCAGATACATGCCCCTCCCTATCAATCCAGTGTCTGTCCCCTCAGCTGTGGTGTCCAGCAGGGCTCTGCCCTGAGCCCCACTCCGTTTAACATATATGTCCACCCATTGGCTCTCTTGGCAAAAGCACAGAAAATCAAGACTGTATCATACATTGATGATATCCAGCTGGTGTTTACCTTTTCTAACAACGTTAAACAGGATCAAGTGAAATTCCAAGAGGACCTTCTGGCCATCTCAGACTGGATGGCAAACAACAGCCTACAACTGAACTCCACCAAGTCTGAGGTGCTCCTGGTAAGTCAAAGGTTCTAGGCACTCCTTCCAAACTAACAATGGCAGTTAAGAACCCAGGGGTCCTGATGGACAATGCCCTCTCATTCAAGAACCACACGAAAAAAACGATGGGGACTGGTTTCGGCCTCTTACGAGGTCTGAAACCCATCCTGGGATTCTTTGATGCATCTATCCGCCAAACGATTGTGCAGTGTCGACTATTGTAATTGGCTCCTACATGAAGTTAATAAAACGGTCATCAAAGACTCCAACGGGCACAGAATGCGGCTGCACATACCCTTTTTGCCCTACTGAAGCACTGTCATGCTTTCCATCTCCTTCGCCATCTCCACTGGCTGCCGATTGAATAGAGAGTCCAGTTCAAGACTCTTTGCACCACGCATAAGATCTTGCATGGCAAAGCCCCTCAAATCCTGCAAGGGCTCTGTTCTTTAAGCATTCCTGGGGAGGGCTGTGTGCTCTGCCAATTTGCACCTGGCTAGTACTCCAAGAGTGCGCATGCAGAGAGTGGGTGGACACTCCTTTAAGGCATTGGCCCCCGCCCTATGGAATGCCGCCCCTCTTGCTGTACGAAGTACACAAAATTATTGGGCATTTAGGAAATGGATTGAAATCTGGCTTTTTTCTTCCACTGAACTCTTCGGCTCGGACCCCCCTTGTATGCTAGCGCAGGGACACCCCGATGTTGGAGCAGTCATGCGCTTTATAAATCCGCCTAACATAACATTCTAGAAAAGTCAGGTTTTCAGGGATTTCTAGAACAAAAGTTCCTTTTCGACTGAATGAAGAGACATCAGAAGGCGGTTCCACATTTTTGTGGTGTTATGAGAAGGTGTGCCCTCCATATTTTACTCTTGATCAATCAGAGAATTTATATAGCGCACTACTCACCCAGAGGGTCTCAAGGCGCTAGGGGAGGGGGGTCCGCTACTGCTCGAACAGCCAGGTCTTGAGCTGCTTCCTGAAGGCGAGGTGGTCCTGGGTCATGCAGAGGTGGGTCGGGAGGGAGTTCCATGTCTTGGCGGCGAGGTAGGAGAAGGACCGTCCCCCAGTGGTGGCTCTTCGAATTCGAGGGACGGCGGCGAGGGCGTGGGCGGTCGATCGAAGCTGGCGTTTGGGAGCGTAGAAGTTGAGGCGGCTGTTGAGGTATCCTGGTCCTTGGTTGTGTAGGGCTTTGTGAGCGTGGGTGAGGAGACGGAAGGTGATTCTCTTGTTGACCGGGAGCCAGTGCAGGTCTCTCAGGTGTTCGGAGATGTGGCTGCGACGGGGGATGTCCAGGATGAGTCGTGCTGAGGCGTTCTGGATCCGCTGAAGTCTCTTCTGGAGTTTGGCGGTGGTTCCTGCGTAGAGGGAGTTGCCGTAGTCCAGACAGCTGGTGACGAGGGCCTGGGTGACCGTCTTCCTGTCTCGGTGGGGATCCACCGGAAGATCTTGCGTAGCATGCGCAGGATGTTGAAGCACGACGAGGAGACGGCGTTGACTTGTCTGGTCATGGAGAGGGAGGAGTCCAGAATGAAGCCTAGGTTGCGTGCGTGGTCTGTTGGTTTGGGTGCGCTGCCTAGGGCGGGGGGCCACCAGGAGTCGTCCCAGGTGGAGGGTGAGGATCCCAGGATGAGGACTTCCGTCTTGTCAGAGTTCAGTTTCAGGTGACTGTTCTTCATCCATTCGGCTACCTCTTTCATTCCTTTGTGAAGGTTGGCTCTGGCGGTGGCGGCGTCGTTGGTGAGGGAGAGGATCAGCTGGGTGTCGTCGGCGTAGGAGATAATGTTGAGGTTTTGCTGGCGTGCGATGGCTGCGAGGGGGCTCATGTAGACGTTGAAGAGCGTTGGGCTGAGCAAGGAGCCTTGTGGAACGCCGCAGATGACTTCGGTGGCCTCAGATCTGAACGGGGGGAGGCGGACTCTGTGTCCTTCCGGCGAGGAAGGAGATGATCCACTCCAGTGCCTTCTCCTGGATTCCGATGTTGCTGAGGCGCTGTACTAGGGTACGGTGGCAGACAGTGTCGAAGGCCGCGGAGAGGTCCAGGAGGATGAGGGCCGCTGTTTCTCCGTTGTCGAGCAGGGCTCGGATGTCATCGGTGGCTGCGATCAGGGCGGTCTAGGTGCTGTGGTTGGCCCGGAAGCCAGACTGAGAGGTCTAGAGATCCATTCGTCTCGAGGAAGGCGGGCAGCTGCTTGTTGACGGTCTTCTCGATGACTTTTGCAGGGAACGGGAGCAGCGAGATGGGGCGGTAGTTCTTTAGGTCGGTGGGGTCGGCTGATGGCTTCTTTAGTAGAGCGCGGAGTTCGGCGTGCTTCCAGCTCTCCAGGAAGGTAGCGGTGTCGAAGGAGGTGTTGATTATGTCCCGCAGGTGGGGTGCGATGACAGCATCGGCCTTGTTGAAGACGTGGTGAGGGCAGGGGTCGGTTGGAGATCCGGAGTGGATGGAGTTCATTGTGCGGACGGTGTCTTCGGTGCTGATCTGGGTCCAGGCGCGGAGGGTGATGGTGGGGGGCGCTGGTTCGGTTGTGGCGTGCGTCGGTTGAGTGCTGAAGCTGTTGTGAATGTCCGCGATCTTGTTGTGGAAGTAGGAGGCGAGGGAGTTGCAGAGGTCTTGCGAAGGGGTGATGTCGTTGTTTCCGGCGTTGGGGTTGGAGAGCTCTTTAACCATGTTGAAGAGTTCCTTGCTGTTGTGTGCGTTGGTGTCGAGTCGTTCCTTGAATGCGGTTTTCTTGGTTGCGCGGATGAGTTGGTGGTGTTTTCGGGTGGCGAGCTTGAGGGCAGTCATGTTGTCCGGTGTTGGGTCTCTGCGCCAGGTTCTCTCGAGTTCTTCGGTGAACCATGGGGTTTTCTTGCTGCCGGGTCTGCTGGGCGGGGTCCTCAGGGGGGCGAGGTCGTCAGCGCATTCGCTTGGCCGCTTGGCTGGGGTTCGTTGTGCTGGTGGGTGGGTTCTTGCTCAGGGAAGTCGCGAGTTGGTCGGCTGTGATCTTGTTCCAGCTTCTGCGTGCAGCCTGTTGGTGGTGGTGAGTCGTGGCCCTTCTGAAGCTGAAGTGGACGCAGCTGTGGTCCGTCCAGTGGAGTCCGGTGGCGTGGCTGAAGGCGATGTCCTTGCTGGATGAGAAGACGGGGTCGAGTGTGTGTCCGGCGTAGTGGGTGGGGGTGGTCACCAGCTGCTTGAGACCGAGGTTGGCGAGGTTGTCCAGCAGGGTGGTGGTGTTGCGGTCGTTGTTGTTCTCCAGGTGGAAGTTGAGGTCCCCGAGGAGGATGTAGTCAGCGGAGAGGAGGGCGTGCGGGCTGATGAAGTCGGCGATGTCTTCGCTGAATTGTGTGCGTTGTCCTGGAGGTCTGTAGATGAGGGTGCCTCTGAGGGTGGTCTTGGGGTTGATGTGGACCTAGAAGTGCAGGTGCCCCGCGGTTGTCAGGGTGTCGGTGTTGGTCGTGATGCGGATGGTGTTCCTGTGGATGATGGCGATGCCTCCTCCGGTCTGGTTGATGCGGTCCCTTCGGATGATCTTGTAGCCGTCTGGGAAGGCGATGGCGATGTCGGGCGCTGAAGAGGCGTTCATCCAGGTTTCCGTGAGGAAGGCGACGTCTGGTGAAGTGGTGTCGAGCAGGTTCCAGAGCTCGACGGCGTGTCTGTGGACGGAGCGGGTGTTGAGCAGGATGCACTTCAGGTGGCTGCTGTTGTTACTCGTCTTGGTCTTGGTGGGTGCGGGTGTAGTGCAGGTCCGGATGCAGGTGAACTCGCAGGAGCGGCAGCTGAAGGGTCCGTGGGTGCGTCTCGGGGTGGCTCGGTAGCATTCCGGGAGTCGGCCGGTGTTGAGTGCGTTGAGGGTGGTGGTGTCGTACGTCCGGCGGGTGGGCTGGGGTCTGCGAGGGCCAGGGGTACTGGCACTGGGCGCGGTCCAGGCGCGGACGGGCGCAGACGGGCTTACCTTTGGCGCACAATCGGCGCTCGCGCTGCGCGTGACCGCTGCGCGTTCGTATGGTCGCCATTTATGGCGAAGTGCGAGGGAGGGAGGAGCAGCTGGGAGGCGGGAGCGGGGAGGGCACAGAAAGAAAAGGGGGCGTGGCAAACCAGCGGAGGCGGGAAGCGGGGAGCGGGGCGGGAGGTTACCGGGGCAGCAGAGGGGAGAAAGTACAGGGGGACAGGCGATGAGCAAAAACAGTAAACAGTAAAAACAATGGGGCACACAGTAGGAGAAACACGGGGCACAAACGCCTAAAAAGGCAACAGAGCAGCGAACACAGTAACAGATGCCCCGATCGCAGGAGACCACGCCGCTCGGCGGCAGGGGGCGTGGTCAGCCGGCGGCAGGCAGGGTCAGCGAGGCAGGCGGATGGCACACGCAGCATCTGGTGGCCGTGCGGCGCGGGGGTGTCCTAAAGCTAGGTCACACTCACCTGCGTTGCACGGTCACCATTTATGGCCAAGTGCGAGGGAGGGAGGAGCAGCTGGGAGGCGGGAGCGGGCACAGAAAGAAGAGGGGGCGTGGCAAACCAGCGGAGGCGGGAAGCGGGGAGCGGGGTGGGAGGTTACCGGGGCAGCAGAGGGGAGAAAGTACAGGGGGACAGGCGATGAGCAAAAACAGTAAACAGTAAAAACAATGGGGCACACAGTAGGAGAAACACGGGGCACAAACGCCTAAAAAGGCAACAGAGCAGCGAACACAGTAACAGATGCCCCGACCGTAGGAGACCACGCTGCTCGGCGGCAGGGGGCGTGGTCAGCCGGCGGAAGGCAGGGTCAGCGAGGCAGGCGGATGGCACACGCAGCAGCTGGTGGCCGTGCGGCGCGGGGGTGTCCTAAAGCTAGGTCACCTAGCAATCTAGCTGTTGATGACAGCAATCTTAGTCATCTCTAGGTAGGGACCTATAGAGGGCAATGCGGAACCCTGACTCTGGGATAGAGAAAACTAATTGTGTATCATCTGCATAGGATATTATTGAGATTCCGAAACGGAGGACAATATCTGAAAGACGTATATATATATATATATATATATATATATATATATATATATATATATATATATATATATATATATATATATATATATATATATATATATACTGGACCTCGGTCGTGGATCCATTTCAAACGGAAAAGTCGGCTGAAAATGGGGAACTTGCCAGATTTGACGAACAATTGCGGCAACAGAAAACAGCATCCTTTAAAATAAATTCAAGTCAAAAGATACTGCCGAGATGGACTAAGGTTCCCACAATGCTACCCACAAAGGAAGTGATTCCACAAAACATCGCCACTGGAGGCATATAAGCATAGCGGAAAATGAACTGTGGTAAGACCGGCAGAGGCTTATGCAACGACGCACCTTTGAGAAAGTTCCTAGCCAGGAACGAAACTAGTCAGGACAAAGTCGTAAAGAACCTGTTTGCAAGGCGTCATTAAACTGATGAACTCAAGCTCGTGTGTGACTCATGTTTTCCTTTTGTGAAAAGGAGAAGTTGCTGGAATATATATATATATATATATATGATATATTGAACAGAGTGGTATTCAAAGCAGAGCCCTGAAGAACTCCATATTTAAGAGGGAAATTGGCCAATGTGTGATCCCCCTCAAAGATCTGGGAAGTCCTATCTTCTAGGAAAGACTTGAGCCAAGCTGGAGCATGTACAGCAAAAAGATGGAAGCCAGTATGGAGAATATTTAGCATATAATTCCCAAACCAAGCAGTGGTCCACATAGTGAAACACATTACAAATTAAAACAAACATTACCTAGAATGAGGTGTCCATATTTGAACTATAGTAAAATATGGCAACAGAAGGATGTGTGGTTAATAAGATACTCTGCATGACAACAGAATGTGGGAGTCGATATCTAGACAGGAAGCTCATTGTGGCCAACCTGTTTGGCTTGTCTGGCAGGCAGATTTTGCACTGCTCCATTACAATTTTGGGCTATCCGAAAGTACATTTTAAAGATAAATTCTGAGCTCATCATTCAGCTGCAGAAAGATGAAACCGAGTAACCTGGCCATTATAACCTTAGACTGCTACTCAAGGCCAGGGCATTTATAGACAGCAAGCTCTATTTTAGCTAAACATCTTTCCAATACTATGATTAGCAAAATCAACAAACCCAACAAGGTATGGTTAAAACACAACTATAGCCCTAACTTATCAGGCTGAACTCTTCACAAAGGGCATACCACACACACACACACACACACACACACACACACACACCTCTCTCCAGTCTCCAATATAATTTTAGACCTGCTGAGCCAATGCAACCTAAACACTAGTTAACATCAAAACTACAAATGCTGGTCTGGTCTCAATTGAAAAGAATGCAACATACTCAAATTACCAACACATATCCAGAGATCTGAGGTATAACGACTCACATAGGCTGCAACCCCCGACAAAGCCTGGTTAAGTAACTAACATTTATCTAATGATATTCTAAAACAAGCACTGGCAAAGTGAATAGGTCTGCCTTTTGACAGGCAGAGTGTCCAGAGTAACAAGAATTTTCAGTGAGAGAAGCTAAACTACATTTCATTTGTGCATCTACTGCAGTTGTGTGCATATAACTTTACTGCTATGGTCTGTGCTGTATTGCACTGTGTGTGTGAAAGAAGCTTGCACTCCTACTGAATGTGCTATGCTTTACCAGCATGCTGCTTTGAAAACCCCCAAAAATATAATTGTTTGCTGTACACAATGCATATTTGAGATCAAGAATGCAATATATCATTCAATGCACTTGAGAGATGTTAAGTATAGGATAGACTAGACAGCAAAAAACATGGGAACAGAGAGAAAGTCCTCTTGGCAGAAAGCAACCCTACATTACATGCAGGTTTAAGAGATAGTAACAATAGCTCTTGAAGACAGTTACACTGTCACGCCACACCTAAAAACAAAAGAAAGAGCTGGTGGACACACGCACACATGTTTGCAGGCCTATGGAAACCAAGATCAAATGTACATACCTGCAACTCCGCTGCAAGGTTAGTCTTTGGCCCCAAGATGTATGCCACCATGCTGTCCGTCACTGGGAGGTTGTCTGGGATTTTGTTGCACTTCTTGATCATCATTGGATCAACGCCATTGAGGAACTGGTACCCAAAGAATGCATCTTCTCTCCAGTGTTGGGACACATACTCTACGAGACAGAGCACAGTAATGTGAATAAGAATACACGGTATACAAAATATTTTCTACTTGGGAGTGCTATTATCCTTAAGAGGATAGGTTCTGCTCACGTACTTCTGTCCAGAATTTGCTGCCCTACTTTAGTATTTGTCCATTTAGAGCTTATTTTCCAGTGAGCGTTTTCTGTATTTGATGGAATTGGAAATTAACATGTCTAATGTTTGTAGTAGACATGGTACTATAAATGGAGCTAAATGTTTATTTTTAACAAAGGGAGCACAGAGCATGAACAGGTGTAGACAGACTCAGAACCTGCCTACCACAATTTGTCTAACAGCACGTGATGGGTTAAGCATGCGCACTCCAACTCAAGGAAGAAAGGGGAAGGGATGTGCAAAGAAGGAGGCAGCTGAGGTAAAGCCGGACTATAAGGAGACCACATATATGCCTGTAGGGCTCTAGGATGTACGGGCATCAGCACCAGGGAATAAGGGAAGTTTGGGAAGGGAAGCAGAGAGCATACACACCCTCCCCTCAGCAGGAAGTATTACCATGATGGGGGAAACCCCAAGCTCATGACTGGTGCGGCATCCTTTTAAAGTAACCAAATCCAGGAGGAGGCCTTGACCCCACCCCCTTGAAAGCCTAAAACACTGAGAACGGGGGTCAGTTGACTGCTCCTGAAGAAAAATGTGTGAGGGCAGCAACATCTCACAAAGGATTAGGGCTTCACCCCAAGGAAGGAAATCAGGATTGAAAGGTGGGATTTCGAGGGGGGTTGGTCTGAAAGGAATCTGATTTGGTTTGCCCAATGGCCTCCGACGGGCTTGGAGAGCCCGTCCGCCATTCGGAAACCCTGCAGTAATCCCTCGGCCAGCTCTTTCCAGCTAAGGGATTTCAATGGCAGGGTCCCACTGCCTTTCTGTGCTGGCCTCTCACACAAAGGCATCGGGAATCGGTCTTTGGTGGCGCCCAGCAGGTCCCCCATAGGTGCCCTCCTGTTGATCCCTGCACCCGGTGAGGTGCAGTGATGCACTGCACCTCTGCTCTTTGCAATGAGAGCATGCATTCCGTTGGGAATGCATGCTCCCATTGTAAAGTATAGGATTGCGACCAAACAGGGCTCGGTCGCATACTACTTCCTGGGCTAGAACCAACTACAGGAGGTCGCTCGGTTCCAGTTCAAACCGATGTCAGACGAACTCTGGTCCGTCCGACATCGGAATTGGGCCCTTAGTGTTTGAGGGAGGATTCGGGGCGAGTGACATTTTGTTGATTTGCTTTATGTTCACCACTCACCAGTGCAAGTTTATAAGTAAAGGCATTCTCTTCTGCGACCACAGGCATAATGTGGAGGAGTGTGGCTCAATGGTTAGAGCAGGCAGACCTTGATGCAGAGCTCTGGCCAGGGACCAGGGTTCGATTCCCGCCTCGGCGGGTCTCCGGCTCATTAATTCCCCTGACTGGATATTCTCGCCTCAGTGCCTGTTCTAATCATGGGTCCCACGCTGCAACTCTGGGCAATAGCTTGCTTAGTCTCCACAACGGCCCCAAAAGCGCTGGGATGCCTGGCTGCACCTGGGGGCTGCCCAGGAGTGGACATTTCCCAGGAAAGCCAGGAAGGGTTCCTAAGCGGTATACGGACAGCGCCGGGACACCTCCGGTGGAGGTAGCTGTGCGCTTTACAAATTACGACATTTTTTATAAGCGCACCACTCCATGGCGTTGTGTGTGGCACAAGTGATGTGACAGGAGAAGGCAGCCCAGCCCTCATAGAATGAGTGTTTGCAGCAGATATTCACCTTGAGCCCCACCGCGTTCAATGAGCTTAAACCCAAACCAATATGGACACCATAATTTCACTTAAAGTCACAAGAGTAGATTACAAGCCAGGTACACTGTACAAGTAGCGGTGCATATTAAATGATTTCCTCCACCAGTAGAAAGAGGTTAGATTGTGAAGTATTGTACAGTAAGCCACATCAGTGGGAACAACATTTGGTGAGTAATAAGGTGGAAGTGGGAACAGTCGCCTCAGTATCAATGGTGTGTTTGAGAGCGAAGCAATAATTCTGCCTGCTGAGTGCATCTCCAAGAGGAGAAGGTGTGGCGTTTCATCCAGAGTTGCCAGCTCTTGGACCTTTGGAAGTTCAAGTCCCAGTGTCTGCTCAATGTCCTGTGGAAATAGTTTAACCTCCTTGTGCTTAATAAAAGGCATCTGACCTGGTGTAATATAATTGGTGCTTGTTTAAAGGAGCTCAAAGCCCCTGGGCCAGGTAGCACTATAAAAAACTTAACAAAAAAAGCTTATATTTCTCAGAAGCACAGACAGTGGTGCTCCCTGCTGCCCTGTACTCAAATTCTAAGGCTATTTCTGAGGTTAAGAGATACTCCACGTTTGACAAAGGTATTTTAATGCATTGCAATTGGTTACCCAGGTGTATAAATCACATTGCTGGACCAGATTAAGCATTGATGTGCCTTGGTTTTTCAAAGGCCAAACTCACCCATTCCGCTGCTATGTACAATCAAACACTCTAGTATCCTACGAGCAGGAAAAAGAGGCAGCAACATTTCGAATAGATAACAAGTCAGCCAGCCAGATAAATATTCATACATCTGGGTGTTCGGTATTTGGCAAACCTTAAACTGAATTGTAAAAAGTGCTGCAATGCAAGTCAACCCTCAGAAGTCAGACTACTTAAAGTGAGCTAGACACACATTGTACACACTGCCTCGTCAAAGGAAATGTCTTACCAGAAGTAGCGGTTTTATGGGTCCATAAAACCCTCTCGAGGTCTTCAAATGATTTCCAGGATTCCTGACGTCCAAAAAATCCTTCCAGTTTGATTTCTAGCGTACTAGCAGAACGAGAGAAGATGGCTTTACTAAGAACCCTCACATTACGATAAGTATAATGCATAATGGAAAGGGTGTTTAAACATGGTGTTCTGTGGTTTTTCAAAAGATGGATTCTGACACTTGAACGCTGTCACTAGTTAACATGTGCGGATTGGGTCAAAGCAGTACCAAATTAGAAAAGCTTTGAAAGGTAACTACTAGAATAAAAGAGGAATAAGTCTATATGAAATACTTTTCCAAACTTTCGAAAATATTTAAGATACAAACATTTTCTAATGCAAGAATACTTCAAGGACAAAGTGGCGTGGGTTAGGAGTCAGAATTAGTAAATTATTTAACTGAAATAATTAATGACTGCAGTGTCTCCCCACCCAAACCCTCCTTGTTTCAGTGGTTGCGTAGTAAGTTCAGGCTTGACTTTATACACACCAAATCAATCTTTAAAGCTTCCTCTGCTATTGGAGTTAAATGGCTTAATTTCACATCGTCACCTCTGGGTAATTCAGCCAAATCAAGGAGACAGGATGAATGCAGATAAGAATTAAAGAATGCTTGTGCATAACATGCACCCATCATAACTGTGAACCGTTAGATGGCAAACACTGGAGGGAAACTTAGACATATAATGACCGAATTAGATTAGAAATAAGACCGAACGTTTTTCACCTCATTATAGTGGATGCAGGACGGGGTTCATTTTAAATGAAGCGCAACAAAATGGCTGCCCATTCGTACTATGGTTCTTAAAGCAGGAACCATGCTTTGTGAACACTGGACAGTCCATGGTAGCAGCTAGAGTAAAAAATCTTGACATTGTAAAGAAAACCTTGAGTCATGCAGGATTTCAATTGGAAGAGGCAACTATTGGGGTCTTATAAGAAGAAGACCAGTTGCTATAGAGGGTATGGCTCCCTTTGAAGCACCAACGTATATTTTTTGTGATCACCATAACACTCAATACTTACGAAGCTTTCTTCGTGAGGGCAAAAGTTAGCGATTTGGTGATGGAGTATTTAACGTTCGAGTCTAGTTCTGTGACGTTACCCACATCAATGCATCTTGGAAAACCTTTGTGGTACACTTTCCACCTGGCAGAGATCCAAGGATAGAGAAAAGACAGGAGAAAAGGGTCAATGATTACTTCAGTCTGAAAAGGGTTCTAGAAACTGGCAAAAAGTCTACCATTTGTATTACATTGTTATTCAATGAACAATCACAGGTAACCAAGACATTCCAACATGTGTGAGTGAAGGCTTGGGTAGTGTGTTGGGCAGAGGGGGGGGGGGTGCTTTGTCACATCTTAAATCCCTAGGTTTGGAACTAGAAGTCCAAATATTTTGCAAGCATTGCCTACTCTTCCTTGTTAAAATTTGATTTATACCCAGCGCAGTATGTCCTCCCTTTGTTAACTTCTGGACCATAAGCGCCTCTTCATGAAGTAGAAGCATAAAGGCTTGCCTTGAATAAAAAAGATATGCATATATTAATGGTACTATTGACTGCACCACTTGTATATTAACAAAGGACCACTGGACCTAGAAACTAGAGTGGCAAGGGAATTTAAAGGCCACGTTGTGTAGGGGGTTCTTTTGTGATTTAATAGTATATCTGTCTGCCCTATTTGCTTTTAATGTTTTTTCTTTTCTTATGCATTAATTTAACTAATGAAATCGTGCTTGCCTAATGTATGTAATGAACTGTTATGAATATCTGTTGTTTATTGTACATGTTCAAAGATTGTTTATTGAAATTTTAATTCGTCATTTTGTGTAGATCTTTCTTTATGTTTTTTATTAAAGAGACTGTGAACGTTCAATTTTAGTGTGGAAATTAACCTTTCACCATCACTGCGATTGATTTGTTTGTCCTTGCGGGAGTAAGAGTGTATGAATGCCTAGACAGATAGGGTATGGAAATATAGCAAGTCCATACGATAGTGTATACCCAGGGATCTTTCTCTGACCGGTTGCCTTGAATAAAACCCTCAACTGTTCTTTGATAGACCTCCTATGGGGTGATCAGCAACGATTCAGCTTCTGTTGCTGACCCATCACATTTGTTTACATATGGTGGTCTTTTCTTTGAGTAATGTATCACTGTATTGGATCTACAAATGGTTACTCCTGGAGATCGACATTTGCCTGCAAGTCCCTCTTGTCCGAGAGAGTTGTGAAGTAGATTGAGGTAGCCTCCTTAGTTTCTGCAAACAAGACTCCTCCTCCTGTTGAAGCTAGCTCCAAAGGCTGCAGGACATCTATGCTTGTGAATCAAGTTTGACATTTTGGCAGGTGAAATGTAGCATATGTACAGAGGTAGCCTTTTTGTAGACGCTCATGTGGTATGTTGCAGCTGTGAGTAATATGGTGTAGTATGATTGCATCATATTAAATCGCATTACACTAGAACACCCAATGTGTGATGTAGTGTGGGTTGACATGCAGGACTATATGATGCATGACATTCAGAGACGTGTTATGTATTGCGCAATGGGATATGGTGTGGTCTAGTACGATATGAGGATGAATAGTGGTGTATTTATTGGTCGCACTTGGTACGTGATGACATACATTATGTACTGTGGTGTGGTCTTGTATTAGATGGGGTTTAGTGCTATGTGGTACAGTTTGTATAAGATGTGATGCAGCATTTGGAGAGTTAGTGTTGAATAGTATCTGGTGCTGTGGTTTGTTGTGGAGTGGTTGTGCGCTGTTGTAAGGAGAATGTGGAATGATCTGGCACAGGGCTGAATGTGGAGTCTGGCTTTCTTCTACCCCCTCAGACAACAGGTCAAAGTGAGATGACCAATTCCAGCACCCTCCTGGTTGGCATATAGCCACACGTGTTTTATGCACAGTGAATCAAATATTTTAAAGATGGAGTTCCAGAAGTCTTCACTTAAAAGTGATAGGAAATAAAATTAGCCCCCTGAAACCTGCCATAACCTGCCCCCTGACAACACCACCCAACTGCACTGGACCGACCACCGCTGCATCCATTTCACCTTCAAGGAACCAATCATGCACCACCGCACCCAACAGCTGCCTCGCTGCTGCTGGAGCAAAGTCATCGAAGACCGGCTGACCACCACCCTCACCCAGAACCCACCCACCGACCCCACTAACCCAGACGCCGCAGCCCGCAACCTCAGACAGTGGATCGACGACTGCGCCAAAACCCTCGCCCCGCTCAGGAAACCCTCCAACAACCACGCTAGCAAGAGAGCCATCTGGTTCACCGACAAGCTCCAGACCTCCAAACGCACATGCCGGAAAGTGGAGAATATATGGCTCTACAAACGCCCACCAGACAACCACGCAGCCAACAAGGACGCCACCTGCAGACACCACCACCTCATCAGATTAGCCAAGAGATCCTCCTTCAAAAACCGCTTGGATAACAACGCACAAGACGGCAAAGAGCTCTTCAGCATCGTAAAGGAACTCTCCAACCCCAGCGCCAACGCCAACATCCCGCCCTCACAAGAACTGAGAGACACACTAGCCATCTTCTTCCACCGCAAGATCGCTGACATCCACGACAGCTTCAACACCATGACCACCCGACTACGCCAGACTCCACCTCCCTTGTGAACACCGCCATTCGTTTGACCTCCTGGTCCAACGTCAATGACGACGAGACACGCAAGGTCATGAACTCCATCCACTCAGGATCTCCGTCAGACCCGTGCCCACACCACATATTCAACAAAGCGGACGCAGCCATCGCACCCCAACTATGGAAGGTCATCAACATCTCCTTCGAAACAGTGACATTCCCGTAAAGCTGGAAGCACGCCAAAATCAACGCCCTCCTCAAGAAGCCCAAGGCGGACCCCAAGGACCCCAAGACCTTCTGACCCATCTCCCTGCTCCCGTTCCCGGCAAAGGTTATTGAGAAAATAGTCAGACAATTGGCCCGCCACCTGGAAGACAACAACACCTTGGACCCGTCCCAGTCAGGATTCAGATGAAACCACAGCACAAGACAGCCCTCATCGCAGCCGCAGACGACATCAGGCGCCAACTAGACAACAGCGAAACATCAGCCCTCATCCTCCTGGACCGGTCGTCCGCCTTCGACACGATCTGCCATCACACTCTAAAGACACGACTCATAAAAGCCAGAATCCAAGAGAAAGCCCTTGACTGGACCAAGGCCTTCCTCTCCGGCAGAACCCAGAGCGTCCGCCTCCCACCCTTCTGATCCGAAGCCACCGACATCATCTGCGGCATCCCCCACGGCTCATCCCTCAGCCAGACGCTGTTCAACATCTACATGGCCCCCCTCGCACAAGTGGCCCGCCATTACGACCTCAACATCATCTCCTACGCCAACACCCAGCTCATCCTCTCCCTGACCAAGGACCCACACTGCCAAAACCAACCTCCACGAGGGAATGAAGGCTATCGGCGACAGGATGAGGAACATCCGTCTGAAGCTGAACTCTGACAAGACGGCGGTACTCATCCTCGGACCCACCCCCTCAGCCTGGGACGACTCCTGGTGGCCGACCACACTGGGAACAGCACCAACACCCACGACCATGCACACAACCTAGGATTCATCCTCAACTCCTCCCTCTCCATTTCTAAGCAGGTCAACGCAGTCTCCTCCTGCTGCTACAACACCCTCCGCATGCTCCGTTGGATCTACAAGTGGATCCCTACCGAAACAAGAACGGTGACACGGGCCTTCGCCAGCAGCAGACAGGACTAAGGAAACGCACTCTACGCAGGAATCCCAGCCAAACACCTATGACTACTACAACGCATCCAAAACGCCTCCGCCCGACTGATCGTCAATGTCCCCTGCCGCAGCCACATCACCCCCCACCTGAGAGACCTACACTGGCACCCCGTCGACAAGAGGATCACCTTCAAACTCCTCACCCACGCACACAAAGCACTCCACAACGCCGGACCAGCCTACCTGAACAGCAAACTCAGCTTCTACACCCCCACCCGCCAGCTCCGCTCTGCCAGCCTTGCCCTCGCCGCTGTCCCCTGCAACCAACGAACAACCTCCGGCAGCAGTACTTCTACCTCGCCGCCAAGACCTGGAACACCCTCCATACCCACATACGACAGACCCAAGACCTACTCGCCTTCAGAAGACCCCTCAAGACCTGGCTCTTCGAGCAGTAGCAGAACCCCCACCCCTCCCCTCCCCTCAGCGCCTTGAGACCCTCACGGGTAAGTAGCGTGCTCTAAAAATACTCAGAATGATTGATCGATTATGGACAGATGGTCAAGCCAATGCTCCAGTATGTATACCTACTAAGTTACCAGGGTCAGCAGAGTTAGACTGGAATCACCTTCTGGTATATGCATTTGGCAAGCAAATAAATATACAATGATATGAAAATGTTGGCAACATATAACATCATTGAGTATCCACAAATCACTATCATAACCCCTATTTAAAAGCTGCCAACTTGGACTTCAGATTTTAAGTTAATGCCCGCATTTTTTGTCCACATTTACCTTCACATATCTGGTGAGATGGCACAGTATCTGTTACTATGAAAGTCATGTTATGGTGCTGTACAAACTAGTCCTTGTGGTCGTGGATGATGTAATGGGGTTATGAACAGGGTGGTGTAGATTAAAGTTGTACTACGGTGAGGTGTTGAATCGAATAATACAGTATTTTGTTATTGGGTTTTAAAGCGCGAACAAGACCACCACGGTATCAGCACTGTACAGAGACCTAATAAGGGTTGCAGTACAGTAAAGCATCCATTTCTAATGATACACTGCACATAGCAGTCGAAGATGAAGGTACCAAAACAATAGGATGCAATAAAAAATATCAATAATATACAGCACAAAACTGGGTGAATGACATTTCTTATGCAAAATCGACAGATTTTATTCAACATGTTTCTCTAGTAGTAGGGCTTTTTTTTATTCTTGAAGATCCTGAAGGAGGGAATTGTTCTAATTGAGAGAGGTAGGGAGTTCCATGTTCATGGAGCAGATCCAGCGAAAGTGCAACCTTGCGTGACGTCTTACTTTTTTCTTTTTAACTGGTTGGTTAGAATATGATGAATTTAGCACTTCTAGAAGCCCTTTCTCCGCCCGATAGTTTGATCATATTCATATTCGCCATGCATTTAGGACAAACATTGCATAAAGCATTGTGTGTAATGCATGAAACTTTCAATTGGATCCTAGCTTTGACTGAGACAGTGGAGGGTTCAGAGTGAAGGAGAAATGCAGTCAGTGCTGGGTGCGCGTTAAAAGTCTTGCTGCTGCATTTGTCACTTTCATTGGGGCAGGGCTGGCTTTCAGCAGACCTAGGAGTTTTGAGGTCTACAATCACTGTAAAGGGTTTTATTTTTCTTAGTAGGAGCAGATGTGTTTTATTGATTGGGGTTGCAGCTTGTTTTCAAGCTTGCATGTTTAGCTTTCAGTCTAGTATGATGCCAAGTGAGGTTACGGAATAACAGATGATTGGTATGCAGTTTAGCGATTTGAGAATATAGGGCCATGATGGCGATTGTTGCGGTCTAATGGATGGGGAGAAAAAAATTAATCTGTTTATCATCAGATTTAGTTTTAGATGGTTAAGTGCCAGCAGTCCTCTGTTTTTATTAGCGTATCATCCAGTCTCCATATATCCTTGAGAGGAGAGTTTGATGTAGAGAGTTGTGCATCACCAGCGTACATGTGGTACGATATTTTTAATTGTTTAAGCATTTCCATGAGTGTTTCCATGTATAGATTGAAGAGTGTTGGCAAGATTGTAGATCCTTGAAAAAAAGCTCCTGTTTATAGACACAGATAGGGTGTTGTCGATTTTAACTTGTTGTCTGTTCTGACAAGTAGGAGGTGAACCAGTGGAGTATTGCTCCTGATAAGCCCATTCTTGATTCAAGAGTTTCTCTGAAGCATTTATGGCTGGCCATGTTGAATGCTGCTGTTATATCCAGAAGCATTAGCAGATAGGATTTGTTTGGGTCTAGTGAAATTTGTATATTAAGAATGGAGACTTCAATATTGTGTCCAAGCCTAAAACCTGACTGGTGTTCGTCAAAATTCTTGATGTGTTTGCGTAGTTGCTCATGGGCGCATTTTTCAACCAATTTACCTAGGAAAGGCAGATTGAATATAGGTCATAAATTGTTAGTCATTCTGGTCGGTGCCCATTTTATTTTTTTAAGTAGGGAGAAACTTGGCCCCTTTTCAAGCATTCCAGGAGGGATCCTTGTTGGAAAGAGGTGTTCACAATTCTTGTCCATAGGGGAGTTAGGGATGGATCTCTTTCAGTATGTCGGAGGGAATGGGATCAAAGTGTGGGGTGGGTTTCATGGACAATGGCTTTAAACGTTGAAAGACCAGCTGTGCAGATGTTTGGCAAGGTATGGAATACTGCATGCATTTGTATTTTCTACATACAATTTTAGTGGTAAAGAGAAACAGTAAAAGCTGGCCCACCAGACCATAATACAGACCCACAAACCCCGCCACCCCTCCCGAAAAAAACCAAAAAAAACAGCCCACACGCTCCTCTCAGAGCAGCCTTTTGGGCACTGCCAGGTTGCCCTAAAGGTCACTCTGACCCAGACAGGAGCAACTGCCGGGCCGATCAGTTGTATGTATGTCTATGTAGAGGTGCTTATTAGCACAAAGCTCAATGGGGAGAGTGCTGAACACAGAGTGGTGAATACCGAGGCAAGTGGCAAATGGTACATTTTGGAAAATGATCCCAAAGGGGAAAAGGGGAATTGGGTGCCTAAGGTGTGGTAATGTGGGATGGGATCAGCACCATTTCTATAGTATTTTATTTATAAGATTGCAGTGCCCCTTAAATATTTCTACTAGGGATAGCCCACCTGCAACAATACACATTGATCAGTAGGCACGGTAACTCATGAAAGTGAAGGTAAGTAACCAGAGTTATTGTTTTACAATATTCAGATAAACTGTGGTATTGAATGATTTCCTCTGTGGGTTATCACTGTTGACTGAAGAAAACCCCATCCCCCCCCCCCGGGGAAACAAAAACTTCCCTTAAATGTTACTTAATATTTAACTGAAAGCTAAATTATAAATTACTTGCGTTAGTCTGTATAAATTGTCATCAATAAAGTGCTGACCGTAAAAGTCCTGTAAGGACTGGCTATGAACTACAGGGAGAGAGATTTTTGTACCTCAGTTGCCAAAGTGTTAGCACAATATACGTTCACATAACATAGAATAACTCACTTATAGGTCTCTCTTCTTTTGTTCAGCTCGTTCTCTCGCCACCTTAGGAGGAGGGGGTTGTGATCTTCTGCAGAGGCCAAGGTAGCTGCTCCAAATTTTAAAAAAGTGATGTTTAGGGAAGCCTTTCATTGAATATATGGAAAATATCATGCGAGAACAATAAAAATCCACATGAGATAGAATCTGATGCCTATCAAATGCAAAACAAATGTGATTCGGGTGACATCAACTTGTCCCAGGTATAGAAGAACAGGACTAACGGGTAACATTCGAAATTACCCAAGGACCAGTTGTGGTACATTTCACTTCTATAAGGTGTTCAAGCTTAGTTTGGTTACTAGCCTTCTACCATCTTCCTTGAAAAGAAAAAAACAAAGGATACCGTGGACACTGAAAATCTGTTCACCATACTCCCTCATAACCACCCCTCCCAGAGTCTTTTTTTTTCTCCATACAGGGACACATTGGTCACCGGTATTAATATTCAGATCCCCATACAACACCAAAAAGGTCTTCCAGTACTTCAAATGGACCTTAATATGGAGTGGACAAGAGCCCTGGTCCTAACATATGGGACTACTGCAACATCAACTTTGCTAGACAAACTTATTGCCAAGTTACAGACTCAGGAAGCTTAGATTATACAAGAACTCCAACAAATGTTAAGACATATTCAACCTCTCCTGAATGTTCACTGGCTTCCGCAGTAATTTAGGACCAAATCTAAGGTTCTCTTCAGTCCATGAATGCAAGAGGGGCAAAAGTCCAGTATACTTGCAGAAACTGGCCCTACACTGCTCTTCATCCAGAAATCTCTCCTAAATCACCCTCTTGATTTATTCAGGACTATTGAAGAGCATGAAACATGACGGATCCATGGCAGTGCAGTACCCTAGATTGTGGAGCACTATCAACCCATACTTGTGAATTGAACCAAACACTTATGATTCAGAAGGGCATATTCCCTATTAGGAGATGCTTTTAACAAATATTAGATTGGATCCTAACCTATTTTCCCCTTTATAGAACTTGTACTCCTATGTCCTCTGCATTTGAGCGAATTGAATGACAATGTGGTGTACTGCCGTGCACACACAGATTTCTCACTGCACCTTTATAGAATTTCTTTAGCAATGTTCTGTGCTGTTTGATACATTACAGAGTTCTGATGGAATGTTCTTGAAGAGTCAGCTGGACTTTGGCACGAAAAGCTATGGTGGTAAGGATATGAAATCTTACTTCGAAATTCTCCCGGTGCTGAACAGTCTTCCATTCCACACAAAACCTAGTGCTCTACAAAAGTCAGGGAAACTAGCAAGGTGCTTCTTTGTGAGATTACTAGTATAAAGTTAGTACAGATGAGCTGGGGTGCAACAGACTATTTTATTGGTGTATGTAGAGCACACCACTCCACCTCCCCCCCCCCCAAAGATATCGTGGTGCTGAAAAGCATGTGTGGGTCAAGCTAGGACAGAGACTAGGTGAAGTCAGATTTACAGTTTCTTGATAAATCCAGAACTGAGGAGGTGGCAATGATGTGGAGGGATAAGTCATTTCAGGCTTTGAAAGCGAGGCAGATGACCCAGCCACAGGGGATGTGCGAGAGTAGAGTTTGGTTGAGTGAAGGAGTCTGCTCTCATTGTAAGCAAGACGACATTAAGCATGGACTTGTTTCAGCAAAACAGAATATATACACATTAAGGACATACACGTGTTTTAGCACATTGCGAGTGTAGTTCTGTAGCCACAAAGAAGAAATGATTTACTTGCGACCACTTTTTCATAGTTTTATATAGCGACATCGACCCAAAGGTATTAGACTGCTTTACATGAGCACCAGTTACATTACACAAGGCCTCTCATTTTTGTTGGGCAGGGGGAAACCAAGTAACTTGCCCAGAATACTGAGCAGACACAGAGACTAGAACCTGGGCCCCCCCTCAGTTTCAAGGTTGGCAGCTCCAGTCGTTATGCCACACCCCTTCCCCAACTTACATTATATTTTGCACAGTATGGTTACATTACCTGTTAAAGAAAGAATGTATGTTTCACTCCCTTCATTCTATCTACTGTGGTCTAGACGGATCTGTGCCACCTGTTTGCCACATAGCATTGCTGTTCACCTTAACCAAATGAAGGGCTGAATGCTGGTCCCTCTATCCATGAGAAAGAGAGAGTTCCCAATTGGAGTGTGGCTGGATCCTAGAGAAGAGTGGTTGTTCATCCCTAATCCATATCAGGACTGTATTCAGAGTTAGACTGACTTTCTGGCTCCTGCACAGATAACCAAAGCTGCAGGCTAGTATCAAACAATATTCAACCACCTACACATTTGCTTTCATAGATTCTAAAGTGTACCATGTAATTACTTTCCAATATTTGATTCTATGGAACAGTTCAAATCTTAGCCAGCCGTTCAATGTTACCAGGTGAGCCACAAGAACAGAAGACCCATCATTTGACAACTTTAGGGTTTTCCTGCAACGGTCTGCTGGCATCGTTTTGAACATAACAATTATAACTTAATTATAGAATTTGGTTGACTGGTGCAGCAAACTTAAGTCCATGTGATCTGGAAATCTTCCCTGATAAAGAATTCAAGTCAAACATCATAAACTATATAGTACATGTATTGTGCATCGATGCAACTTTTCCCATCAGGGAAAGAGCTTTACATAACATTCATCAAATATGGAAAACACAGAAAAGACTCCAGAGAGAGGGCAGGGCACGATTCTTCATGGCCTTGGCTGTAGGACATGATCCAAGTGTACGGGTTTTTGGTCAAGTTGAACTGTTTCTTGGTATTTAGGAAAACAGACAAATTAATACAATATCTTGGGTTGGAACTATTGTATACAACAAAAAAGATAACTATTCCTGTATACCGAATATCCAATATGTCCTGCCATAGACACTGGTTGCACCCAGATACAAGCCATCTAGTATTAGTTCTGGAATAATTGTCTCACACTATCAATTCACAAGAATGTTATAACAAAGATTTTAAAATCTATACACTAGCATTCACATGCAAGTGATGGCTTACAGGAGATATGGTAAAACATTGGTATGCTAAAATAAGCTACCACCCATTGGGGGGTAAAGAACCCTCATTGCTTACTTAAAGTGTTAGGAATTACTTCTAATTTCCCTTTTGTACACAAACTCAAAATGTACCACGAGGAGGGATTACGGCGGCAACATCCACTGGCTGGAAGGAGTTGAAAATGCAAATTAGACAAAAAGTCCTCCTATAGAAAACCATCTGCTTCCTCAAAGTTAAATACATAGTCAGCTATGAGGTCAATAAAAGGTAGAAGCCTTTTTGTAATTATGATTTACCCTTGACATTTATCATTGTTACAGGAATGTAGAACAAGTGTTTAATGGTTTAGGAAAGAAATATTGCAATGTCTATTAAAATGACCTTAAAACTGTAATCAAAGTATTGCAATACTTAATGCCAAGTAAGTCTAAAAACGAAATTGTAAGATAAAAAATACTGTATTAGATGGGGAATGAAGCTCTACAATGGTCACAGTTTGCTTCAAAAGTAGGTTAGCAATAAAAAAAAATTTAAAAAAAAAAAGTCGCACACCTGAAATAGTGCCTCTTGAATTGCTACATAGTTGGTAGAGTGAGAACGTGAGTTTCATCTTCCAGGATATCCAGGATTCATTGCTTCTAATTTTCAGCTCCTCCAGAGTCTGTATCTTTATTTCAAACCAAGATACACCTACACTATATCAAGTCATAGTTTTGAGATTAGTCTTATTTTTATATCCTGTACATGCAGTGCAAGGATGTACCCTCTTTTTAATAATGTGCAATGCTATGTTCATCCTTAGGTTCTTTATGCCTGCCTTAAAGTACTAAATGTTCTGGGTTCTTATATTCCCGTTATGTTTTATGCTTGGAGGACAGACATGTGGCAAATTTATTAGAAAAGACCTGACATTTGTGCACCTTTCTTACGCTCGAAGGTAAGAGATATCAGTCACGTTCTTGTCTGTATGAATGGTAACTTTCGGTCCACAAATGGTAAACAAAGGATGTAGCGAATGAATTCAATGCTGCACTGCCTAAAGCAGTCACTGCACATAGACTATACATAAAACATGTTTGTATACCTGTGGTTCTCAATCACACAACCTTTATGAGGTAGTGTCCAACCAACCGACACACTGGTAGACAGGACGTGAATTTGGGGTGCTGGACACAGCCCAAACAGGACTTAAAGGAGTCTTTGAATTTGGGGCACCTACAGCTGTTCCTCATGGGAGTGCTGTTTTAGAGGAACACACATTGGACACGATCCCCTAGAGATTGTGCTATTGAGAACCACATGATTGTGGTATGAATAATCTACTTGGACTCATGCCACGGATTCTATAACCGGATGATATACGCAGTGGACCCTGAATGATCTAATTTTTCATCAGGACCAAATATTGAACCACATGTGTTTTTTAGACGTTGATACTATTTATTTAACACCAAGATGATACTTGCATTCCCAGGGATTCAAATCTCAGGCCCTGATGAAGCCTTTGTTGGGTGAAACATGTTGGCTGTGTTGACCTGCACCGCACCTGAAAGGCCAGGCACCAGCAACAAACACCTCAAGTGCATCCTGCTCAGCACCCGCTCCGTTCACAGACACGCCATCGAACTTTGGAATCTGCTCGACACAACATCACCAGACGTCGCCTTCCTCACGGAAACCTGGATGAACGCCTCCTCAGCGCCAGACGTCGCCATAGCCATCCCAGACGGATACAAGATCACCCGGAGGGATCGCGTCAACCAGACCGGAGGAGGCATCGCCATCATCCACGGGAATACCGGCCGCATCACGAGCAACTAAGACGACACCTTCACCGCCGCCAAACACCTTCACTTCCAGATACACACCGACCCCAAGACCACCCTCAGAGGCACTCTCATCTACAGACCCCCGGGCCCACGCACACAATTCAGTGAAGCCATCGCAGACTTCATCAGCCCGCACGCCCTAACCTCCCCAGACTACATCCTCCCAGGAGACCTCAACTTCCACCTGGAGAACAACAACGACAGCACCACCACCCTGCTGGATAACCTCACCAATCTCGGACTCAAACAATTGGTGAACACCCCCACCCACTACGCCGGCCACACGCTTGACCCCATCTTCTCCTCCAGCAAGCACATCTCCTTCAACCACTCCACCGGACTTCATTGGACTGATCACAGCTGCGCCCACTTCAGCTTCAGGAGAACCACTTTAAGAAGATACTTATCTAAGCACCACTGTTAACATATCGCCTACTACCTCATATATGTTTGTTGTTATAATGGCTATTATAATGTCAATCGGTAATTTGTAATCTTTTTATGTTAAGCGCTCTGATACCCACGGGTCTTGTCCGCGCTATATAAAACTCTAAATAAATAAATAAATAAATAACCACGACCCACCACCACCCGCAACAGGTTCCCCGCAGGAGCTGGAGCAAGATAACCGCCGACCAGCTCACAACCTCCCTCAGCCAGAACCCTCCCGCCAGCACAACGGACCCCAACGAAGAAGCCCGCAACCTCACACAGTGGCTCAACAACTGCACTGACGACCTCGCACCACTGAAGAACCCTCCCAAAAGACCCGGCAGCAAGAAAGCCTCGTGGTTCACCAACGAACTCAAAACATCCAAGAAAAACTGCTGCACCTTCAAAAAAGCCTGGCGCCACGACCAGACTACAGAAAACATGACTGCCCTCAAGAACGCCACCCACGCACACCACCAGCTGATCCGCACCACTAAAAGGACAACATTCAAAGAACGACTAGACAACACCCACAACAGCAAGGAACTCTTCAGCATCGTCAAAGAGCTATCCAAGCCCAGCGCCGGAAACGACGTCACACCCTCGCAAGACCTCCGACTCATTTGCCTGCCCCCACCACATCTTCAACAAGGCCGACTCCATCATCGCACCCAAACTCCGGGACACAATCAACATCTCCTTCACCTCCGCCACCTTCCCGGGGAGCTGGAAGCATGCAGAGCTCAGGGCCCTTCTGAAAAAACCGACAGCAGACCCCACCGACCTCAAAAACGTCCGCCCCATCTCGCTCCTCCTTTTTCCTGCCAAAGTCATCGAGAAGACCGTCAACAAAAAGCTCACCGCCTTCCGAGACAAATGGATCCCTCGACCCCTCACAGTCCGGTTTCCGAGCCAACCACAGCACCAAGACCGCCCTCATCGCAGCCACCAACTACATTAGATCCCTGCTTGACACTGGGGAAACAGCTGCCCTCATCCTCCTGGACCTCTCTGCAGCGTTCAACCCAGTCTGCCACCGCACCCTAATACAGCGCCTCAGCAACATCGGAATCCAAGAGAAGGCACTGGAATGGATCATCTCGTTCCTCGCCGGAAGAACCCAGAGAGCCAGCCTCCCCCCGTTCAGATCCGCGGCCACCGAAGTCATCTGTGGTGTACCTCAAGGATCCTCACTCAGCCCCGCCCTCATCAACGTCTACATGAGCTCCCTCGCAGACATCGCACGCCAACACAATCTCAACATCATCTCCTAAGCTGATGACACTCAGCTGATCCTCTCCCTCACCAACGACCCTGCCACCGCCAGAGCCAGCCTACACGAGGGAATGAAGGACGTCGCCGAATGGATGAAGAACAGCCGCCTGAAGCTGAACTCCGACAAGACGGAAGTCCTCATCCTGGGATCATCCCCCTCCACCTGGGACGACTCCTGGTGGCCCCCCGCCCTGGGCACCACCCCCAAGCCAACGGACCACGCACGAAACCTGGGCTTCATCCTGGACTCCTCCCTCACAATGACCAGACAAGTCAACGCTGTCTCGTCATCCTGTTTCAACACCCTGTGCATGCTCCGAAAGATCTTCCGTTGGATCCCCACCGAAACCAGGAAGACGGTCACCCAGGCACTCGTCACCAGCCGACTGGACTACAGGAACACCCTCTACGCGGGAACCACTGCCAAACTACAGAAAAGACTCCAGCGCATACAGAACGCCTCCGCACGACTCGTCCTGGACATCCCCCACCACAACCACATCTCCACCCACCTGAGACCTGCACTGGCTCCCCGTCAGCAAGAGGATCACGTTCAGACTCCTCCCCCACGCACACAAGGTTCTCCACGACCTGGGACCCAAGTACCTCAACAACCGCCTCACCTTCCACACGCCCACCCGCCAGCTGCGATCGACCAGCCTCGCCCTCGCCACCGCACTATGCATTCGCAGAGCCACCGCCGGAGGAAGATCCTTCTCCTTCCTGGTGGCCTGGTGGATGGAACTCCCTCCCCATCCACCTACCGCTAACCCAGGACCATCTCTCCTTCAGGAAGCAACTCAAGTCCGGTCTTTTCGAGCAGTAACTTACCCCTTCCCACCCAGCGCCTTGAGACCCTCCGGGTGAGTAGCGAGCTATAGAAATTATTTGATTGATTGATCTTGGAAATATCCAATAAAGAAAAATATTGCATCAATAATCAAGACCCACGAGCATCCGTTTATGTTAAATGTCTTCATCCATAACTATGCTGCCTCTCTACTTCTGGTATACAAAAGGTGTATAAATGGTAAATGCATATTTGCAGCTGGGGTTCTATACACTCAAAATCTTGGATCATAGTATGTTCCAGGCCTTCACTGCCATACAGGAGATGACCAATGAAGGATTAACCATATTTTTTTATAACAGATTTATAATAAATATTAGAATTATAATAAAATGCAGGTATTTTTTTCTGAAGGACATCCATGGCTTGTGTAAAATTCTCTGATTCGGTGAAAGGGATAGATATATTTCATGGTTTGTCCTTAAGTGTAGTTGCATTCTGGCGTCTTGCTGTATTCTGAAAGATTTGCTAGGTTTGATTTTAGGAACTACACACGGCTACAGTTTTTTGGGATGTCTAGGATTAATTGGAAGTCTTCTGTGGGAAATAGGAGTACTATACATTAAGCACAGAGAAGAAAAAATGTACAGCCTGGTAGAAGTTGTCTTCCAGCTGGCTTTCTCCAGACTGATAGTTGTGTCTTCTAGGTCAATATTCAAAAGAATAGAGCTCAGACCACAAATCTGTACCACATGCATTAAAGGTCTCAGGTTATTTACTTTAACACTGAATTTGATCTGGAAGTAAAATTCATAGATTGCCTTATATAATCAACACCCAATGCTACTTAAAACAAGTTTAAGTAACAAGCCCAAAATACGCAGTTGAGTTAGAGCTTTATGAGACTTGTGAAAGCAAGCCAACATTCCCCCATCTGTGGCTTCTTGGAGTACATTGGTTTATTTGTGTATGGAATTTGTAGATCCGATCCATTATGAATTTAGAAAAACACCTATTTGACTTCAATGTAACACCTTTACCCGTATAAAATGCAGAATACACCACAACAGTGCATTCAAGCTGCAAAACACAATTGATCCAACAAAAAGGTGGGCGAAGGTTACACTAAGTGAGTAAAGTTTGGCATATTTGAGAGCCTTAAGTTGAATTTGGCACTCATTTTTTGTTTGTGACCAAATTTCCCCAAGGCATAGCTAAACCCACAGTGTGGAATGGGGAAGGTGATTGAGGGGTGGGATGTCAGGCGGCCTTGGGTGATGGCAGCAGATAGTCAAATGAACAGGATCCAGGAAAATGTGCTGCCACAAAGGGCTGTTAACAGATCAAATCAAAATCCTTGCCAACATTAAACTTGAAAGGTTTTGTTAAACAAATCCATTTGAGAGTTCAACCTTGCAAAGCTTTGGAGGTTTTGCATTTCTCTGCTTGGGCTGTAGATAGAGCCTTGTACTGGGTTGAACTTTGGGACGGTTTAAACTAATTAGTCACAACTGATGAAAATGGATTCTTTGGGAGCCAATAATATTCAAACGTGGGACTATGACAATACCTTTAAAAACTAAGATGGGCATCAATTCAGTGTAAAGGTAGGAACCTCTGAACCCCTTTCTTTCAAATCCCTTGATCACAGATTATCTGCAGTTTCATAAAGCAGCATTAGCCTTACTTCACGCAAATTTGTTGCTATGGTTTATTCAAAATTTTGCTAAAGTAATTGAATTAGAACTATGAAGCATACTTAAATGCATCTGCCTCCAACTGGCATAGCCAGCCAGTGCGATGTCTCTAAAGGAATCATGCTACAATGAGATGCATCCTAATAGAAGGAGGGTCTTTATTGCCTTGAGGTTGGTGGTGAGCGTTTTTTACATGTGGTGCATATAACCCTTTAATAGGATGGTATTGAATGTTCATCCTCCAGCTGTATCATCAAAAGCTCGACTCATGAGACAGACATCTAATTTTGTCTTCTTACATCTCAATTATCAGGACATACACAAGCAGTGCCTAATTGTTTGCAAAAAAGTGATGAACCAAAGAAGGCGTCCCTACTCCTCAGATAAACAGTGAAGAAAACTGATTTGCTTCAGCTGGCATCTTAGAGAGGACTCAGGCTGCATGAAGAAATAGTGCAAGCTTGGGTAACAGAGGCCATTGCATTCGTTTGTTGTAAATGTATCAAAAGTAGTGTAAAGGGTATCTTTGATGTTGGGATACTTTGCCAAAAATAGATTAGCAAGCAAGATAAACTAGAACTTCTAAAAATTAAGTTTTACAAGTTTAGTAAGACATCAGGTGTGTGAATTAGGTGCTATGTTCCAATTTAAGTCGTGCTCTACCTGTCCCTTCAGGAAGCTCCACAGTGAGGTATCCCTCGATCCAGCGGTAGCAGGGGAAGTGGTAGATCTTTCCTGTAGGAGATTCCACAGTAACTTGACTGCAGTACCAGCTGTCCTCGGGGAAGAATGAAAAAGGCTCCTTGTGAAGGCGGATGAGCTCAATATCCCCCAAGTCCTGTTTTTCATGAATGTGGTACAAGTCAGTCTGAAAAAAATATAATATACATAAAAACACAGAAGTATTATTTTGGTATACAATTTTTGATTTAGATGTACCGGCCACTAGAACTTTTAAATATCAGCAAGAATGATATTGCTCAATTTCCCCAATTTTTCCAATTCTTCCCAAACAATTGGAAAACTTTCACTATTACAAGTTAATCATATCCAAAGCAAGTGATTGCCCAACCATGGAAGAAATTCCATTTACATATCAGAACTTGATTACCAAGACATTGTTTTCGCAGTCTCCGTTGCTAATTTGAATTGAAATTCCATTTGCCCCTGCAGTCCTAAGGGGTCCAGTGTCCAAACAAAAGATGCAACAGGACCTAGAAAAAGCCGTTCAAGAACTAGATATCAGGTTATTCCGAGAGAAAATAAAGTTTTATGAAGTGTTGGGTAGTTAACAAAACTGCTAAAATGGAAATTGTTTGATTTTGTAGAAAAGTTAGTTATTTTCCAAACTCTTTCCAACAATATTGAGGACACTGGACAGTTCGGAGCAGACCATTTAACATTCAAGAGCAATGCTGTAAAGGATTTTAATTCACAGATGACCATTGACAAGACTTTGGTTACTTCAGAATAAAAAGCACAGATGCTGGTAAGAGGAGCAAAGAGCAATACCCCTTCAGAAAGACCATTTAGGTAAGCTCCAGATCAAGGAAAACCTTCATGGCAAATATATGGCGATGCCTCCACTGGTTGGTTAGCTAAATTTGCATAACCCTTACGAGAGACCGTAAGACCGTGTCAAACAAGTCTCAAGGGCCCTTCCTTATGACCCCTTGTTTTTAGACATTTGCCAGTTTTATGCTGAAGCTTTTCAAAACATTGGTGCATTCAAAGAAAAAACACTAACCATACAGGCGTGTGTGAAAAGATGCCATACACAAAATCAGTTCTTACTGTAATGTCTAGTATTTTATACAAAAAATTACAAACTCCTACTTTGTACTTATTGGCTCTCATCACTTGTCTGGATCATTTACTGAAATTCTACTAGATGTTAAAAAATGATATGAATGTAGGAGTTTAAGAACTGCAATTTTAAAAAGTGATAAACTGAAGAAAGCCCATCACCGTAAAAAGGTGTGTATTTGGAATCAAATCATTGCCATGTGTACAATCGAGGACATTTGCATGACCAAGATTGACATTTAGGAAACAAGCTAGAAATTAATACATCCAAAAAAGAGAGCCTAGACATGGCCAGAGGTTTAGAACTACTGCCCAACAAGCAGGGGTTTGGGGGCTTACTACACATTAAACAAACATTTTCAAAAAATGTATTTCGTACCACTACAAAAGAAAAACAATGTATAAAAGACTGGAGATTTACCCCACTGTTAAAAATAAACAAAAGAGGGCTTTAAGGAGTTTTCCTACCATAAAAATGTATAAATGTAAAGGTTAATATTGGTAAATTGGCAAATAGCTTTGTAGAAAAATAAATATATATTATAGGGAACAAAATGTCCCCCCAATGTCCCCTGTCCTTTGGTCACATCGAAATTCTAAATCTGAGGGACATTCTAGAACACAGCTACACTGGCGTGTGAAAGCAGGGGATGTTGGTTACACGAACAGCAAGGTTTCAACAAATGCAGTAGGTACATGGCCTGTAACAGAGCAGCAACCATTAAACGTACACACTACCCATGGGTAAGACTCACCGCATTAACAAGTTCATCACATGTGGAAGTGATTGCGTTTAGGTTATATAGTGTCCATGCAGTTACATCTTTGACAAAAATACGATCTGCCCTGTGAAAAAGAATTGGAGCATCACAAGGCTATTAAAAAAATATCTTGATGTGGGCTACCCGGTGGCCAGGCACTGTGCCTGAGAACATAATCGGAATGCTAATTGGTTGTCATTATCTGGAACAAACAGGATCGTGAAAAGTGCAGAAGGAGGAGACCAAAAGAAGAGGCTCAGGCTTTTGGAATCAGAATATATTAATCTGCTTAGGAGCAAATCCCGGTAGGACTTAATGAGGAATTACAACTTGGTAACCGTATGTGGTAAACCGGATCTAAAACAGGAAAGCCCATTTCAAGTCCTGGTGCAATAGGATTGTCTCACTTGGCTGACAATCTTTAATTTTTCCTTAAAATTATGCATTTTTGATCTACAAGAATTGTGCTAGGACGATGTGGCCTCCTCCTATGGATTATAACACCTTTTGGATTACTCTCCCTCTCCCCATGATCCTAGGTCCAAGTAACAGTCTATTAGTTGAATTTAACATTAGGAGATTAACACCTTGTATGTTTCCAGCAGCAGCAAACTTTCATAGGGTGCTGTAGTGGAGATTATAGATTATGATTTCTAGGTGTGTGAATTTTTTCACGTTGGCTGAGCGCGATATGCAGTCTAGAAGCGCGTTTGGAACTTTGTTTTTTCATTAGGGTAAAAGAGCTGGCAACGTGATGTCAAGTCCTACCACTTGTTTAAAAGGTTTTCCTCCTCTCCTTTCCCTTAAATGAAGATTGACGAAATAGTTCTCTTTACTGCCATAGCAAGAAAGCAAAACGGATTTGTTTGCACATATTTTTGGGGGACATGCACTCACTATGGATGCAATCATTGTTACATCAAGACTATTTACTATGTACTTTATTTCCCATGCATACAATTGGGAGACCCCAATACTGCATACGGGGCATATATTCATTGTATTGAGAGCCACAGGGCACATTTTACATGCATTTCTTCTATCTTTATCTTCTATTAGTTTTTTTTTCTTCATCTATTGTGTATGAAATGACCAATTATGATGAAGTCAATACACATGTACATCTATAGTGCTCCAAATCGGTCACAAGGCATTGCTAAGTGATGGAGTTTGTGGCTTAGTAGAAATTTAAGATTATCGATAGTCAATATGCATATTTTGTTTAAATTCTTTATAAACGAAGTGATGGCTGCAATTGATATTGCTTTGTATGTGCTGCATTTTGTTTTCAATAAAAAGATTTAATATAAATTCTTTATAAAATGTTAGGAAATAGACTTAGTTAAATTTGAGGGTTATACGAAATACTAATAGTGTGCCACTGACAAATGTCCAAAGTGCTTGATGACTGCTGAGAGAGAGAGGGGGGGGGGAGGGACAGAGTGGGAAAAGGGGAGTAATAGCAATATTTTGAAAAGTTAAATAAAGGAGGAACATAGAATGAATTGCTGTAATAGCAATATTATGCATTTAAAAATAGCAATATTTGTTGTTTCGAGGAGTTATGACAACTTTTGGCCCAGGTGCCAATGCTTCTGCTGCAACATTCAAATCATTACCCTAAGGTAAGGTAACTGTACTTGTGACTGCCTGTTTAATTGTCAAATATAGCTAGTGGTGTGCCTAGAGCTTTCAAACCCAGTGCCACTGCACTTGTGGCACTATTGAAATCATGGCCTCAGTGCCTGCTAGATAACTGCCCTTCTGAATGCCTGTTTAGGAGTAAAATATAGCAATATTAGCTTTTGGTCCTTTGCTACTGCACTTGCTTCACCATTGAAATTAAAACCCTATTGTGTGCCAGATAACTGCACTTGTGACTGTCTTGTTTAGTAGAAACATTTTGCAATAATCTCGGTTTAGTGTGGTCCCTAGAACTTTTGGCCCGAGTGCCACAGCACCTGCTGCACTATTCAAAGTATGCCCCTTTTAACTGAAAGGTAACTGCAATGGTGACTGCCTGCTTAGTTGTAAAATATAGTAATCGGTTTAGTTGTGTGTCTAGAGTTGGTCCCAGTGCAACTGCAATATTGAAATCATAGCCCTAGTTTCCGCTAGAAAACTGCACTTAGGACTGCCTGTTAAGTATTCAAATTGAGCAATATTTGGCGTTTAGTGGAGTCATGATAACTTTTGGCCCTTGTGCCCCTGCATCATTTAAATCAAGCCCCCTTTTAACTGCAATTGTGACTGTAGGCATTATCAGATCAATTTTACTACTATGCAGGCAAAGTGCAAAGAAAGGTACGGAAGCATGAATAGGAAATGCCTCAAACTTTCAAAGGCAGAAGCATCTGCTTCACACAACAAAATAATAAAAAAGCAAGCATTCGCCATACTGTTCGAACTGGTCTGCCATTTCCCTGGAAGAGATCTTCTCTTTTGGTTCAACTATTCCTGAAGTGTGGACAGTGAAAGGGGCTTCAACAGTGTAAACAGCTTTAGTAGAAGATATGTATTGTAAATGTGTGCAGCCAGGGGTAGACAAACATCTGTAAAAAGTCCATGCTGTGCAGCCATAATGTAAGAAAATACGTTCCACCCACTAAAGCGGATTGGATGAGTACTGCGGCCTTGGGAACTGATAAGAGATGCCCCTTTTAAGATCTATTAAATACAATAGAAAACTAGAAAGGAGAAAAATTACGTTCCGTAAATTTGGAGAGCCTGGCCCCAAGCTTTATTTGGAATCATTGGTATTGGAATAACATCAAGACCCTTTCACAAAAAACCCATGTCCTCTCGTGTAGTGGCTACTTGCCAAATACAATTTTTCTCCTGAAAAAGGGAAAGTGAAGGAGGTCCCGGATACTGAGAAAGCTAGATCTGCCTTGAAATATCAAACTACAACATTCAAGCACATGCAACACAACAAACAATTTACGCCCTGAAGTGCCCATGTGGCAAATTAATTGGTCAACAGAGAGGAAACTTAAAACATGCAGCACAGAACACAAAAGCAATAACCAAACCAGAGTAAAAACTCTAGTGTAGACATGTACTGGCAGGAAGCAGGGCATAACATAGCCCAATTACGATTCACAAACAATTGGCACAAACTGAATTCTTTTTGATCACGAAATTGGAAACCATACAGTCCTCAGGGATGAACAACAGTTTAGAATACACATTTTTTTTTAAATGCACAAAAAATAATTTCAAACATACATGTCCTAATCATGATTCAAGGGTACTTCTATTTTTTGGATAGGAATGTCTTATGTTTGTTTTTACATTCAATGTGTTCATCCTACAACCACCTACTTGTGTCAATATATACTTGTGGTAGGCTTTAGATCTGTTTAAGAGTTACCATTCAGCATTGAAACATAAATGTGATGCACCTTTAAGAGGGAGGTATTGCAGGCGTATGAGGATGCAGTTCACTTAAGACACACATGCATTTGTTGATTGCATCAGAGAGAAGTCACTTCCTCCCACTAATGGTCTACTAACTATTCGGGAGACGCACTGCTGTCACTGAATGGAATGGGTAAGTGCGTACAAGGCAGGACATGGAAAAATTAGTTACACTACTGGTGAAATTGCAGGCACAGGTAGGTTTGCATGGTGAGTGGTATCTCTGGTGGAGGACTGGGTGATTTTAGAATATGAACTTCGGAGTCATGTTAAAAGTTGTGTTGTCGCTTAAGTGCTACAGGCCACATTGGTATCACTTCAGATTGTCGATGTTGCATTTTTGTTTTGTAAGATGCTGTCATGGGTTGACGTACAAGCACATACATACGATTAAACACTGAGAAGCATAGTTCAGAATCTAGACACAACTCACCAACCGCTAAGTAACACACCCTCACATGCACATTGTGATGGAGTATAGATTAAATGTCAGCTAAATTCAGCTCTTGCATATAGACATCTATAGTTCTTTTGATTTTTAGCACCGATGCCCCTGAAGGGTCCTCAACCCAAAATGCATTGGGCACGGATTAAACAATTGGATATTTCAAGCAATGGTGACCAATGATTGGAAGTCATTTATGAGATAACTATTGACTAAGAGTGGTCAATTAAAACAAGCATTTGCAATGAGTCTCGCATTAGGAAATTTTGAGCTATTAGTCTTGTAAATGACAATTTTTTATTTATGGGTTTGTTTTGAAAATAGCTAAATTAATAGCTTTGTCATTTACAATGCCAATAGTTATAACTTTTGCAAACGTGACACCTATAGCATTTGTAATGCAACATGTTTTGTATTTACGGGACTTAGATGTATTGATATTACAAATAACAATGGCTTTTAATTTGTTTAAATAATTAATACTTAAATAAAAGTGATTGTAATTTATAATGGCAATAGCTTAAACTTTTGTAAATAACTTGTGAAGATTAGGTTCAGTGTATTTTATTGTGACGAAAATCCAAGAACAGAAGTGAAATATTAACATCTTTTTGTGACATTTGTAATAAAGCTTGAAATATTGAGAGAACATATTTGAACCAGTTGTTGAATGGCTGCACAGATTGATGTTGCGGGGGTGGCGACGAGTGATGCGGGGGTGGCGCCGAGGGATGCTGGGGTGGCGCCGAGGGATGCTGGGGTGGCGCCGAGGGATGCTGGGGTGGCGCCGAGGGATGCTGGGGTGGCGCCGAGGGATGCTGGGGTGGCGCCGAGGGATGCTGGGGTGGCGCCGAGGGATGCTGGGGTGGCGCCGAGGGATGCTGGGGTGGTTCTGGCTACACAGGCCTTTACTGCCTCTATGTGCTCGAAATCCCCAGCCCCTTTCCCTATTTGTTTCCAGTTACCTTTGTCCTAATGCGACCAATGATGGTGAAGGTCGAACAGTCTGATAAGACAATGACTTTGAAAGCGTAGGCTGTGCCTGTATCTCTCCTGACTCCCATGGGTCCTGCTACAGGACTTGTGTTTTCATAAACATTAGGTATAACCCTATATTGTTTTTTGTTGACTCTAACGAGGAAAACAGTGGAGGGGCCATTCACGCATTTCATAAACATTACATTCCTTGGTCCAGCTATCTGAGCCCAGAGAAATGTCACGGGCAGATAGTATACATATTTACTAAACACCACGAGAATATTGCTTCAGTGACTACCGCATAATCAAACAACTGAACCGCTGAAGGTATTTTTGCACGTGTATGTATGTGTGTGTGTGTGTGTGGATACGTGCAGGCATGAGTGTGAATGCAAGCATATCTGTGCATATGTGAGCATGTTTTAGTGTGTGTGTGTAAGTATGTACGCGCATTTGTGTGCGCGTATGTATTTTGTGTGGTGGCGTGTGTGTGTAGGGGTTTATGTGTATTTGGTTGTTTGTGAATTTTTGTGTGCGTGGGTGTAATCTATGCTTATTTGTGTGGTTGCGTCTGTGCGCGTGGGTATATTTGCTAATGTACGTCTGTCTGTGTGCGTATTTATGTGGTTGTGCGGGTAGGTGTGTGTATGGAAGCTTATGAATGTGTGCGAATGTGTATTTGCGTAGCTGCGTCTGTGCGTGTGGATATATTTGCATGGGTACCAAGTGTATTGTTGTGGTTGCGCGTTTCTCAGAGTCGGTGTATTTATGTGGTTGTTTGTGTCTGTAAGGCGTCTGGTGTATTTGCTTGCCCAGATACGTGTATTTGAGTAGTGGAGTCTGTGTGTGTAACTGTGTATGTATATCTGGGTAGTTGCGTGTGCGTTTGTGTGGTTGGTTGTTTACGTGTGTGTGTGTATTTTTGCGTGGTGGATATGTATCTGAGATGTTGCACATGTGAGCATTTGTTCATGTGCATTCATGTGGCTGATTTGTTTGTACGTGTGTGTACACAGACGTAAGACAACTGTGGTGCACTGAAACCAAACAAAAGAGGGCATGTATTCATGAAAGGGCAAAGGCAGAAAGGCAAAGCCCCCAATTATCCCAGTCTTCCAGAGGTACAATCCTCGCAGGTTTAAATGCATTATGTTGTAGCTTATAGTGGGTATTTCAAGTAAATTCCAACTTCTATTGAATCGTCTGTTTCAGAACACACCCTTTCAGTCACTTGAGAAGCAGCGGGGGAGATAACGACAGTAGAGAGGGTGAGAAAGAACAAACAAGAGAAAAGGCGAGAGACCGGAGTAGACGCGACAATACGAAGAGAGAGCTAAAGAGAGGCAGGAAGGATAGAAGGGGAGGGGAAATGAAAGAGAAAGAAGGAGGATGAGAGGGAGAATACAGGGGGAAGTAGGAAAGAATAGTGTGGAGAGAGAAAGAAACAGTGTGACATAGCGAGAGAAAACGATCGGGGTGAGAGAAAGAAGAAATGAAGGGGTGAGGGACAGATTTGGAAAAGTCAGTCCTAAGAAGTCAGCCTTAGGGTTCTGGCAGGAGTGAATTAGGGGGGAGGAGAAGTGAGGCTGAGCGCGCGCTTAGGAAGCTTCACGCTTGAATGCCCGAGGCCGAGCGCATGCTGGGGAAGCTCCAGATGCCTGTGGGAGGGAGGCTGATGGCTTTGATGTGGACACGCATTCCGCACGAGTGCACCACATGACCTGGACGCAATCCGCGATGGTTTCAGAGCTTGGTTTGCCCTCTATACTCTCGTCTATTTATCCCTCACGGGATAGAATAGTCGAGACCTAAAAATTGTCTGACTAAATATGGACAAATTAGGAAAACTGGAGCAAGGTTTTATTTTATTTGGCAAATAAACATGGTGAAAATAAACAATCAAATTTCCAAAGCTAAGTACGGCCAGAGTTGGCCCACTCCCGACACATTGTTTCATTATTTGCATTAGAACACACATGAAAGACATGCACAAGGATTGGAGAGCGGGTAACTGAGATGGAACAAAGGGTAATGGCAGCAGAGAAAGATTCTTCCGAAAACTGTGAGAAAATTAAATTACAGGAAGCAGAACTGGTGGATATCAAATGGAAGCTCGAGGAATTCGAAAATAGGCAACGCCGCAATAATCTTCGAATTCTGGGAATTCCAGAGAAAGTTGAGGGAGAGAACATACGAGCTTTCATTATTAAACTTCTTAGTGAAGCAATGCCTGAACTACAGAGTTGGAATTGGGAAGCTGAAATCCAAAGGGTACATCGTTTCCCTTTTAATCTTCCACCGAAACCAGGACCATATCCAAGAGCCGTTCTAGTGTACTTTGGTAATTTTTTACTAAGGCAGGCGATAGCAGATAAAGCAAGACCAGACCGGAAGATAGCTTGTAATGGTTTTTCTTTCTTTGTGAGACCTGATTTTTGCCATGCAACCGTCGAAAGACGATGGAGGTTGCGAATGCTTATTAAATCATTTCAAGAGAAAGGTGCTCAGGCCTATTTGAACAACCCGGCAACTCTCAAGGTTGTCCACCATGGTCAGACTAAGTTTTTTCAGTCAGAGATAAAGGCAAAAGCATATTTAGATGAGATGTCGTAGAATATAACTCATCTGGACTATAACACTCGAACAATTGATAGGGAGAATGTCTCCATCTTCATGCTCTGACATTATCTTTTGATGGGCGAATTAAAGACGCTTCTCTTTGGGGAGATAGTATATAAAGTAGGAAATGTTTAAATCTAAGGATGTATGATATAGACTGTATATAAGGGTTTTTCCTTTTCTTTGTTTTTTGAGAAATAATATGATATAATATGATATACTTCAATGTGATGTAGAATCCTCGTAAGAATACTTAGTTTTATTTCTTTTCTTTATGTTACACTGGTAGCTCAGTAGAAGTGCAGCAACTTCATCACACAGACTCTGGGTGAGTCTGAAAGCCTCAGCAAGAAGGGAGGAAGCGGAGAAGGGGTGGGTAAGAGGGAGGGACGACGCGGAGGGAGAGGGGAAGGGAAGGGGAAAATGGAAAAAAGGGGGAAAAAATCAGGCATAATAGCAGGAACAGAGTTAATTTTGGAAAACATAAAGCAGGGTGTGTATATGAAGTATGATTTGAGCAATACTAATCGACAAAGCTACCATATCAATAATGGGTAAACTTAATATACAAACCTGGAATATAGGAGGATTACTGACTGGAGATAAAAGAGTACGACTTGAAGAATTATTAAAACTATACCCCGTAGACATTTTATGTCTACAGGAAACCCATATTCCATGGAACAAAAGAGCATTATTAAGACTGAGGGGATACCATCTGATAGTAGCTTCAACTCAAACGACAAATATAAGGGGGGTTGCAATATTGGCCAAGAGTTGTTATGGACAAGGAATACGCTGCGCATCAGATCCATATGGAAGATGGGCAATTGCCAAGTTAGCTAACGGTATTACGATATGCACTGTTTATGGATCCAACCAGGATGATCCTATAACTTTTGAAAAATTGGAAACCGAATTAGCCATTTGGCAAGGGCCATTCATTTTTTGCGGTGATCTGAACATTTCCTTAATACCATCCTTGCCGTCGCAGGTAACTGGATTAAAATATAGTGGTCGGAAACCAAAGGTTTATCAGGCTATTAGTAATTTAATTTGTAGCCTAGGGCTGACTGATATTTGGATGCAAAATAACCCAACAGACTCTGGCTACACGTATTACTCACATCCCCATCAAAAATATGTACGGATAGATTACATTTTTACATCAAAAGATTTAACTCCCTCTTCGCAAATAAAGAAACTTCCGAAAACATTATCGGATCATAATCCCTTAGTATTATCAATTAATTACCAAACTAATTATAGTCAAAAAACTACATGGTCCTTCGATAGGAAATTACTATGCAACCAAGAATATATTGATTTTATTAAAGCTTGGACTGAAGAATTTTTTAGCATGAATCGATTTAGTGCTTCAAGGAATACTGTTTGGGATACTTATAAAGCCGCTCTAAGGGGAGAAACTATTAAGTACCAAACTAAAATTAGAAATGGGGAAAAACAAGAATTTGGAGTGAAAATAACTGCTCTAGCTAAAGCTGAAGAAGAGCATATCAGTAAAATCAGGCTAAGACAAGATATAAGTCAGGTGATGATGCAGATAGCTATACTAAAGTCAGAATTAAACTCTAAACTCAGTCAGAAGGCTGCTGAGACATATCAATCACATAGGAAACAAGTGTATGAAAGCGGAGAGAAAGTGGGCAGACAGCTGGCACTTAGTACGCGCCAGAAAATCACAAAAAGGGACATAGCTACTGTAATAGAAAACGGACAGACATTTACTCATCCAGCTGGAATCAATTCCCAGTTTCAAGGGTATTACCAGAAATTATACACAGAGGATATTAATAAATCAGATAAAGAAATAGAAGCTTTTTTAAATAATTTTCTTAGTAACTCCGAGGCTATAGAAACATTGGACACTGATTCAAGGGAGGACCTTGAAAAAGAAATAACAATTGCAGAAGTAAGGACCGCATTATCATTGTTAGCCTCTGGCAAAGCAGCAGGCCCAGATAAAATACCGATTGAGCTATTTAAGATACTTAGCAATCAGCTATTACCGATCCTACATGATTTATTTCTTGGAATACAATACAATGGTGTACCTCCAACTTCCTGGGAGGAAGCTAATATAATTGTCTTTCCAAAAAAGGGAAAATCCCCAGAGCTCCTTACATCATATCGCCCTATATCCCTTATTAATTCGGACTCTAAATTATACGCAAAAGTCTTAGCACTCAGGCTCAGTGGGGTCATAGAACAGCTCGCTTCCCCATGGTAACATGGTTTTATCCCTGGAAAGGGAACCACTGAACACATCCGCAGGGCAATTGCTTTATTTGACGTCATGACAGCTAAGGGGGAGCGAATGTCTATGATTTTACTGGATGCTGAGAAAGCTTTCGATCGTGTTACCTGGAAATTTCTATGGGAAGTTATGGCACGCAATAATTTTGGCCCCAAATTTATTAACTCAATAAAATCAATGTATCACCGCCCCAAAGCGAAAGTCCTCGCGGCCGGATTATTCTCTGAATCTATTGATATAACAAGAGGTACTAGACAGGGTTGTCCATGCTCACCCCTGTTATTTGCTTTATATATCAACCCTCTTATTCTGAAATTATTAGAGAGCACTATTATTAAACCGATTGTTAGTTATCAGCTTGAAACGAAAGTACTGGCATATGCTGACGATATTGCGATAGTCACATCTGATCCTACAGAAGCTATTCAGGAAATAGAGGCAATTACGTCGGAATTTGGGACTTACTCTGGGTATTCTCTTAACAAAGGAAAGACGATTATAATAAGCACACCCGACACAGTTTGCATTGATCCTCGAAGAGCTGAAAAAGCTACTTATTTGGGTATTGAACTTTGTGCAAACACTAAAATAATATCACAAATTAACTTTGATCCATTACTGAAAAAAATTGAGAACGACTTTAAAAGGATCAATAGCCTTCATCTGTCTATAATAGGGAGAGTTAATTATGTTAAAATGAACACGTTACCCAGATGTCTCTATTTATTTAGAGCAATACCGTTAGCTATTAAAAAGGAGGTTTTAGCAGCGATTAACTCACTTATATCTAAGTTTGTGTGGCAGAATGGAAAAATAAGGAGGTCTATTGAATTACTGTCTCTGCCTACCGAGAAAGGGGGTCTTACTATACCTAATATGGAACTATATTATTGGGCAGCACAACTAAAACAATTTATGCCATTACTTAGAGGCTGCAGTGAACAGAATTTGGAGGGGCGTGTCGAAATACCGTCAATATATGAACTTATAGTTGGGCGGGAAGCAAATAGCTTGTTACTCCGAAAAACTGAGACAAGAAACTATAAAGCTTTTAAAGGGGAAATTATGATCAATGTTTGGAAAATTTGGAGCCAAATTGCTAAATATAGTAAAGTTGAGAAAATTAATCGCTATACACCACTTCTCTATACTAATTTTATTCAAGTACGGGATTCAAACGTCTTTTTGAAACATTGGGCAAAGATAGGAATTAAGACAATTGGTGATTTTTTAATAAAAGACTATGACACAACTTTTTTAGATTTAAAAATTAAATATAATTTACCGAATGGGGATTTTTTGAAGTTCGCACAAATATTTGCCACACTAAAAGCCAAGGAATCACTAATCTGCCTAGATAAGTATGAAATTATGGATGTAATTTTTAGGAAAAATATTAGAATTGGAACTTTATATAATACTCTTCTAAGTATGAAGAAAGATGATCTTGATAAAACGGAAAAAAAGTGGTCTTTAAAATTGAATAACCCAAATGTGGATTTAGACCAGGTGTTAAATATGAGTCAAAAGTTATTGATGGCAAGTAATCTTAAGGCACAATTGTACAAAACTATTTTTGACCTTTACTTTACTCCTGCTAAACTATTCACATGGGGTAAACGAGACAATGATTTATGCCCAAGGTGTACTCAAGGACCGGCAACTCTTACTCATATGATGTATACTTGTCCTAGCTTGACATTATTGAAAACTATGATAAAATCCTTTTGGGAGGAAATTTTTGGACACATAATTCCAGTATCGGAAACCCTATTTCTTTTTGGTTACGACCTTACCTTAAAACTAGAAAAAGCTGAAGAAAGATTAGTTTTTATTGGCATGGCTGTTTTCAGGATAATCCTATCTGCGAGATGGAAAGACGCAGAGCCTCCAAGTTTTCAGATGTGGTTAGCACGCCTTTTGGCAGCGTATAGATATGAATCTGCAATATTTAAAACAAGAGGGATACGATCCAAATTGCGAGGAGATGCGCTTTGGTGCCCAATAACTGATTGGAAAAATAGCTTCGTCCCTGGTGGTATTGGGTGATTATTGACCATATTTATAATTGATTTAGAGTGTGTTTATATTATTGTATAATGTATAATTATCTTAAATTGTATTTATTTATGTTGATTACAAACCCTGCAATTCATTTATTTATAACATTGCATTATTTGAGTGAAATTTGAATTGATGTACTGTTGTAATGATGTCCTACTTATTATGCCTGAATAAAAATAAAATAAAAAAAAAAAAAAAAGAACACACATGAAATACTGCTTACGTGTTTTAGGTCACCCCTGGAAACTTTGACCCATTTGGCTACAGAGTGGTCAGGGGTTTCCCCCCCACCCACAGGGTGGCACTGGGCATTAATGCAACACTCATTATTCTTCAGAGAACACTTTATGGATCAGGGGGGAGAAAAGACTGGACTTGCAGTCTGAGCAGACCTCCTGCGAGTTAAAGACAACATGCTTCCTTAGGCCATTTTCCTGTGTTACTAGCTGACCGGTTCAAACCCAACACACCCTGAATCCACTTGCTGGCCTCCAAAAGAGTACTGACCCAAACCTCCCCCCACCATATTTAATTTAGTGGCTTTAAGGACTGTATGAGTTAGGTTTTGGATTTACATAGTGCAAACCTACATACTTTGCAGTAACAAATTCTTACATCTTAATAATAGGGATAAGTTCCCAGAATGCCTAAAAAAAAAAAAAAAATAGATAAAAAGGGACTTGGATATCTATAATTTCCAATTTTGTGTTTCTAGGAGCTATTGATTTTTAAAAGTTTGAAGCTACTGCAGGTCTGGGAAAATGATAGCAAGCTTTGTGGTGCCATGCTCTGGTACAGTTACAAGTCTTACCCTACTAAAGATTTGCAGGTATAAACAATTTACTAAATTATAAGATGAATCTCTTTACTGGGAACTACCAAGGGCCTTTGCCTAGCCTTGCTCCATCGTCCACTGACTACAAAAGTTAAGGACGAAGATCTAAAGGATAAACCACCAGCTTGTATCCATCTGCACTTAATCACCAAATGACCTCAGTGCCTACATGCTGTGGCCTGCACCCGACAGGTATATACTGACTGGAAAACAGTTTATTTTTTTGCAAATTTATTAGTTATCTACTTTTAAATTAAATTATTTATCAACTGTGATGATATTTTGGCATATGCACCATATGCATTTTTCTGATTAACTCTTTGATACATATGCCAAGCTGCCAACAGTAAACCAGTGATTCATGAAAGAAAACGGCTGACCCAATACGAATAGTGTTGCATCTGGTTTTGTCATAGACTCTTCCTTTAGTTACACATTCCCTACTGCTCAGCCAGGAGAAGTGCTGGAGTGCTTGGTGATGTAGTGGAATGCGGAATGCGGAATGCTTGGTGATGGCATGGAATGCCTGGGTGTCTCTTGCAGTGTCAGTTGGAGCATACAGGCTGAGCAGCAGCAGGTCGTCTGCTCCTGGTTGGGCTGTCTTCTATATACTTACCTATTTACCTGAAACTTACCATCTTGATAACTTGTAACTAAGTCTTAATAAACCATCTTCTATACTCACTGAAGATCATTTGAAGAACGAACTGACATGTTGAGGAAGTTAGTGTATCTGAACCCGCTGCAGAAACTGGAATGAAGGAACCTGAAGCTTGAAGGAAAAGGAATACCCTGGTTAGCCACACCAGTGTCCATCACCTAGACAGCCTGCACAGTCTGGGACGTTTGACCTTCTTGTCCATTCTATGGACTTTATGAACTGATGCCAGCAAATCTGTTTGCCTGTGTGCCCCAATGCGCTGAAACCGATTTAGAGAAGTTGTGGAAGCAATAGGAGTTGCTGCAAGTAAACAAGAAACCTTCGTACTGACTGCTTTGAAGTTGGGCGAGTCAGCAAGAGCAACCAGCAGCATTTATTTTTAAAGAAATGGGCAGTGTTTCTTAGACCTTATCTGGCAGCATGGGAGTTTGTTTTGCCTTGTATTCACCTCAGAAATTGAATTAGGCATCTGCAGCGTTTATTTGATATCATTCATGTGATTCAAAGTCATCGAAGTGGGTGTGAACTTTCATTGTGTTGTGATTTGGACCGGCAGTTTGTTGAGGGATATCGACAATACTATGTGGTCATTGACAGGACTGGGCCAGTTAAACACTAAAGTGTCTGTGCTGTCTGAGATCTAAAATCCTTCGACCTATCAAGCCTTTGATTTAATGGTGGGTGTTTTTTTTTTGGTTTTTTTTTTTTTAAGTCTGCGCTCGAGCTTTGAAGACCAGTCAACTTACTCACTGTTGGTTCATGGCTCATTAGAGTAACTGCTAGATCAGGAGGGCACGAGCCACTGCATCGGTCTTCGCTTGGAGGTTTCATAGTGGTTAGGTGCTGTAAATAAGTTACCTCTTCAGTGTTTATTTCTCTAGAATGTTTGTACGCATTCTGGGTTCTCTACTGAGTGTTCTGTAAGTGCCAGTTGGAGACTTGGTCAGCTGGCGTGGAGACCTTGTTTGCTGTGCTCTGCAAATAAAGTTTACTACTTGAATGATTCTCTATCACAAGGTCGCGTACCCAAATCCTTCAAAGAGGCTACCGTGAACTCTCTCTTGAAGAAACCGGGAGCTAATCCCCAGATATTATCCAATTACCAACCCATTTCCCTGCTCCTGTATCTAGCTAAGATGCTGGAAGGCCATGTGGCAAAGTGCCTGTCCAATTTTTTGGAACAGACTCATTTTCTTGATTCACATCAAGCAGGCTTTCGTCCCACTCATTCTACTGAGACAGTCATTACCGCAGTAATGGGCGCCCTACGAGAGAAAGCTGATACGGGTATTCCTCAGGCCCTAGTGCTGCTGGATTTATCCGCAGCTTTGGATACGGTCGACAATGGTATCCTGGTGGACCATGTCAAGGAAGAAGGCAATCAGGGACCAGCCTTATATTGGATATGTTCTTTTTGGAGGATCGATTCCAGGTAGTTCGCCTGGCTCAGCTTAGGTCTAAGCAAAGAATCACGTGTGGGGTGCCACAGGGTTCTTCGCTCTCCCCACATTTATTCAACCTGTACCTCCTCCCGCTAATTATGTCATTAAAGGAAATAAAAATGGTTACTTTCAACTATGCTGATGATCTACAGCTGATCTTCGCCATTGATAACTCACCTCACTCAGTCTCGGTTTTCCAGTCAACCATGCGATTTATTAGTCACTGAATAGATAGAAATCATTTAAAACTAAACCCAGGAAAGACTGAATTAATTTTGACAGGTGGTAGCCCGAAATTCTGGGGCCCTCACTAATGGGAAGGATTACTAGGCTCCCCTCCTATTCCTTCTTCATCTGCCAAGAGTCTTGGAGTTATAATCTCCAATGACAGGTCTAAAAATATGCATATGGGTTTTGTCATTTCTTCTTTTGCTTACCAGCTGCGAAAAATCAAAAAGATAAGTATGATGCTGAGCCAAGCAGCATTAATACAGGTTGTAATGGCTGCAGTCTTGTCGTGTCTAGATTATTCGAACGCAATTTACCTTGGTTTACCAGTTGGTCTTATGAAACGGCTGCAGATACTCCAAAACCAGACAGCGAGATTGATCTACCTGCAACCTAGGTGGCATCATGCCTCTCCCTGCTGAGGGAATTGCACTGGCTCCCCATGACTCAATGCTGTGCATTTAAGATCGGCTGCCTGATATTCAAGTCACTGCACGGTCAGGGTCCCAGTTTCATAGACCGTCTCATTTCCAGGTATTCTCCCCTACGGAACCTTTGCTCGTCCCATCTGCAGCTATTGTCAACACCTACCTTTAAATTAGTGACAAGGAGGAGCCAGGTTTAAAACCCTGGCCCCTAAGTTATGGAATTCTATCCCTCTGGAAATTAGGTCCAGTACGGATCTTTTGAAATTCAGGAAATTGCTTAAAACCTGGCTGTACAGGCAGGCGTGCAACTAATCTGCTTAGTCTTTCGGAACTTTCTAGATCCAGCACCAAGAAACCAATCGGTGAACGAGCGCTATATAAAAACACTAACATAACCTAACATATCATCGTGGCGTTCCTTCAACAATTTTGGCGACGATGTCAACAGCTGACCTCTGAAGAGTAAGAATTCAGCATACTCTCCAACTCCGCCATCCACAGCCTACGAGAGTCGCCAGCACAACGGATCCACTCAGCATTCCTGTTTCCGTGCATCAGATCCAACGCAGACGTGTCTGCAAGCCTCCAAACTCCTCAACTCTGAATCGGTGACCAGAAATTAGTCGAAAGTCGATGAGGAGTCCACTGATGTCACCTGCAGTAACTGTAAGTGAGCATCTACGCAAGCGTATTCTCTTACGTTATCGTTGCTTGTCACCCTGAATTCTTGTGACGCTTCTGCCAGGATGTCATTGCCTAGCAGCGCTACCTCATTCCAAATTGATACGCTGCGTTTCAAGCCTTGTTAGGGTGATTCAGCATAATTGCAGCCATTTTAAATGCATTGTGTCAGCGTTGCCGAGCTACAAGAAGTAGCGCATTACGCGGAGTAAGTAAACGGGAACAGTGCTTCGCAAGATTAGTTCACGCTTATGCGCACACCTATCTGGGAACAACGCTTCACAAGATAGGTTTACGGTGATGCGCACACTAATTCTGGCGCAACACTATTTTTTTTCTTAATTTTTCAACCATGATGAGCACACCTGCTCAACTTTCTATTTATACCATTTGTATTTCATGAAATGCTCGTCTCAAGTACTAACACAATTGTTGTGCATCATTTATTCGATATGTACATCTCTGCTTTGCATTTAGTAATTCTCTGAGTCATCCACTAACATTCATTACCACCTTCATGTACTTTGCTTGTGTTGCATTTAAAATCATTCTAGGTTGACATTCCTCATCCATAATAGGTGTTTAACCATTTTATTTCTAAGAACTTTTACTGTTGGTTTAAATAAAAAAGCAGCACATTTCGTCATGTCAAAACAGCTACTCTTTCTCTACCGTTCTTAAATAAACCTGGCACTCCACCCGTTTCATGGGAAGACTGGTTCATCATTTTTGACAACTATCTTGATGCACTTGATGCTCAAGAATTGTCAGGGAAGCGTAAGAAAGCACTACTCCTTAGCACTTTAGGCAAAGAAGGTCAACGCATCTTCAGATTTCTTCCTCCAGCACTACAAGCCAATGGTCAGCCTCTACCTGATGAATGCAAGGAAGCTATTTGTAGGTTAGAGGGACGCTTTTCTAAGGAAGAAAATGTTGTTATGAATCGCTATAAATTTTACACAGTCAACAAAATGATGAATCCATTGACGACTTTGTTGCTCGTTTAAGACAACTTTCAGTCAAGTGCAAATTTGGTGCTATGTGTGACGAACTGATCAGAGACCAATTAATAGGGAAAAGCAACAACAACAAAATTCAAGAGCGACTATGGGCAGCTACAAATCCCACTTGGAAAGTAGCAATTGACTTAGTGAAATTCATGGAGGAATCAGAAAGTTGCATGAAAGAATTACAAAAGAAATCCGGTACTCAACCAGGTGTCCGAGGTTTGAGAAAAACTTGAAAGAAGAATGTGATTCAGAGGAGTAAGAATCTGTGGTTGTGAGAGATATAACTACATTCAGAAACAAAAAGAATTCTTCCGCAAAGCCAACTAACAGTTTGGTCACGCTGTGGCAGCAATGGCCATACAGCGGAGGCAAGATTTTAATTTGCATCAAACAAAGTGTTTGAAATGTGGCAGACTAGGTCACTTTTCAAAAATGTGTAAAACCAAGAACCGCTCAAAAGTCGCAGTGGTTCAAGACTCTACTGGAGAAATTAGAAAAAAAAACTGTATTTTATTAATTGATGATGTTAGTGCTGTCGTGGACAATGATACGAGATTGAATAGACCAAAAGCCCAATTTACAATTGATAGTCGTGAAGTCTCCCTTATGGTAGATACAGGCTCTAGACACACTAATATTCCCCAAACGGTATTACATGAACATTGGGGCCACAAACCATTATTGGAGAGTGAAATTAATCCAACAGGATATCCAGGGGAGACAATAGATATTTTAGGCTATTTTTAATCTAACATCATAACATTTTTTTTTTTAAATGTGGGTAAAATGTATGTCTCTGTTGAATGACCCCCCATTTTAGGTTGGGTCCATCAATAAGATCTACACAATCATAAACCCTAGGGCACCTTCACAGGTCATGGTTTTGGATGACCGATCTATAGTTGACATTTTAGAGAAGTTCAGTAATGTATTTAAAGAGGAGTTAGGTGAACTCAAAGGGTATTATATTTTTTCGTCTAAAAGACAATTGTATACCTACACAACAAACTTCGAAGGATTCCTTTTTCAGTGAGAGATGAGGTTAAGTCTTTTCTAAACGAGATGCTACAGAGTGTTGTCAGAACCGGTTGAGGCATCTTCTTGGGTATCTCCAGTTGTTATCACCAAGAAATCAGACGGAAAATTGAGATTGTGTATAGATTTAAGGTCACTAAACAAGTGTGTTGTGGCAGATAAATTCCTGCTACCAAATATAAACTAATTGCTTTCTACTCTACAAGGTGCCTAGTACTTCTCAAAATTAGACCTAAAGAGTGCTTACCACCAGATCAGACTTCATGAGTCCAGGCAGCTCACTGCTTTCATAACTACAGAGGGTACTTTTCAGTTTACTAGTCTTCCTTTTGGCCTAATTTGGGTTTCAAGCGTTTTCCAAAGAATAGTCACTGAAATTCACAGGGATTCAGAAAGCAGACTATTTTCAGGACGACATTCTAGTCTTTGGAGACTCTGTTGATAATGCTGTACTAGAAAATGTCCTCAGCAGAATCTCCAATGCTGGCTGACTCTTTGTAAGGACAAATCTTCTTTTGGTTGAAAGAATAGAATACCTTGGTCATGAAATAACTGTTTCAGGAATGAAGTTCAAGAAAAATCTATTGGAAGCTTTTCACTCAGGTCCATCAGACAAAGATCAGGTCAGATCTTTCATGGGGTTGATCGTATACTATTCAAAATTCATCAAGAATCTGACAAGACAGCACAACTAAGATGTTTGTTGAAAAAAGGGGAGAAAGTTGTGTTGGGTGCTGATCAAAATGCTTGTTTTGATTGTATTAAAAAAGAAATTTGGGAGGCCAATGTTTTAACCCCCTTTTGATTCCAAACATATATCAGTCCTTATGGTTGATGCGAGTGCCACTGGTTTGGGTGCGGTTCTGTTGCAAAAACACAGTGATGAAGAACGAACAATTGGATTTGCTTCACGCTCACTTACTTTGTCAGCACAGAATTATTCTGTCATAGAAAAAGAAGCACTTGCAGCAGCTTGGGGTGTTCAATATTTTCTCACCTATCTATGGGGGGACAAAATTTGTTCTAAAACTAATCACAAACCGTTGGTTCGCATCTTATCTCCGGACTTCCCCAAGGTTAGCTAGATTAGCTTCTAAACTTCAAGACTACTAATATGAAATATCACATGTACAAGGGTGGCATAATGTCCAAGCGGATTGTCTCTCCAAACTATCAGTTAAGTGGGAGGATCTTGATAATAAGTCTTTTAACATTGAAAATGATGAAGAATCTGTTGTTTCTATTCAAGATGTCCTTGAAGGTAAGGAATATACTTTTACTTGTGAAGATGGTGTGAATCCATGGCTAACAATCACGTTCTCAAAGAAGTTATCCTTCTTATCAAATTGGGTTCTAGAAGAGAGAGTTGACTACATATCTCTACTCGCCCTTTCTCAAAAATTTGACGAATTATTGTGGTGACAATGTTTTAATGCGAGGTGATACATTTGTTCCCCCTGTTAGCTTGAGACCCAGAAAATTTAATATTGCTCATGAAGGCCACTTAGGTCAAACTTTGACTCACTGCAGACTAAAAGCCAATTTCTGGTGGCTGGATTTAGATTCAAGACTCTTCCTGGATTGAGAAGTGTCCTTCTTGCAAAGAAGGTGAAAAGACACTTAAAATTGCTGGTGGGTCATTCTCTGGCCATTTTAGAAATCCTGGCAAACCATGGCATAGCAGCTCTATAGAATTTATTGGACCTACAGAAGAACTTCCTTTAAATCAACGCTTTGCGATTGTATGTATTGATCCATTTTCAAAATGTCTTACGGTCAGTTTTGTAAAAGATATTACCACTGATACTACTATAGGTTTCTTGAAAACTCTATTTCAGGAATAGGGATACCCCAATATACTTGTCACAGATAATGGCACACAACTGGTCTCTCACAACATGCATTCCTTTTTGTCAAGTTGTGGTGTCAAACACCACTGCACATCTCTATACAACCCACAAAGTAATGGTTTGTGAGAGAGAATTAACAGAATGCCACTGGAGCAAAACATTTGAATTATTGCTTTGACCAATTTTAATCACGGTATGGTTTGTGATATGGTCTGGGCTTATCGCACTACTGTACATGGCGATAGCGAAAAGTCACCTTCCTAAATAAAGCATGGAAGAACTCCTGATACCAAATTTACTCCTTGTTGGATTAAAGAGTGGGTTTCTCAGGGTCGTCATAATCATTACATTTCCTCAAACACCTCTAATAACAATGATACTGCTTCCAAGCACATCTCAAAAGGAGATCTTGTTCAAATAAAATCAGGAAGAATTTCCAGAGGTTTATCTAAATTCAAAGGTCCATTTTGTGTTAAAGAGGTATTTCCTCATTACATAGTTTTAACCAAAGGCGAAAAATGGAACCTTCGTCGTGTGGCTTTATACCAAAATAAATCTATTCTTCCTATGGATGTTACTTATTCTTTTTCTTCCAACAGTGGGAATAGTGGCTATATGTATACCACTTCTGAAGAGTCCAATTTGTCGGAGTTCATCAAATAGACAAAATCTTGGGGAGGGTGATGCTTCTGATTCTAGTCAGGTACAAAACAATCAGGATGCCCCTCTGTTTACTGAATCCAGGATCCTGAGGTGTCGCAGACCACCAGCATATTTAAAGGATTATTGCTGTTAGTTTTGTTTTTCCTTTCCTCCAATAAATGTGTTCCCTTTATCTAAGATTTACAATATTTTTATCATGTCGCATTTCTTTTAGTTTTTCCGTATCTGCAAGTTGTTACTGTGTAATATTTATATGGTGATTCGTTTCTTTCTCTAAAGGAAGAAGGTATGTTGTAAATACGTTATCTCTTCAGTGTTTATTTCTCTAGAATGTTTGTACGCATTCTGGGTTCTCTACAGAGTGTTCTGTAAGTGCCAGTTGCAGACTTGGTCAGCTGGCGTGGAGACTGTTTGCTGTGCTCTGCAAATAAAGTTTACTACTTACCCATATCATCGTGGCGTTCCTTCAACATAAGGCTCCCCACGACAGAGGATTGGTCATGTCTCACAGGAGGACTTGTACTGATGAGCCCCTTCAAGCATGCGCAGTTCAAACGTCACAGCCATTATGTTGTGATGTGTTGCTGAAGTCTTCAACGCTGACCTAAGTAGGGCACAGTAGGTTTGTTGTGTCGCACCGCATTGAAGGACATCTCTGCAGTGCACGTGGACATTTTATTTGATTCCCTCATCTTCAGATTTTCTGTCAGCTGTATGGGGTACTGGTGAGGTCATGTAATTTCTGACATTCTAAGCCTTGTGGTAGTTGAAGCTAATGAGGGCTACAAGTTAAAGTCTGAAATGTGGCTGCCCACGGCCCCTGCAGGGGGCCACCCTAAATGGGCAGCCCCCTTGGTGCCATTTGGGCACTTCCCCCACCCCCACTAATAATGCAGGACTCTAGGAGTCCCCTTACCAGACGTGTCACTTCTGGCACGCAGAGGAGGTGCAGAGGTATTCATGCCTCCCCAGGCCATCTTGTCGTACTCTTTGCGCCGGACACGCAGTCTCCCACCCTACCGCTTACCAGGCATGGGGTTGGCAGGTGAAGTACATAGAACGTTGTAATGTTTTGTCGTTGCAGGCGGAGTTACAGGGCGATCTGGAAACATATGGGTACAGAAGGCTACCTCTGCAAGAGCACATTAGGGGTGCCAGAGCCAAATCCCAGGAGCCTCAGGGGAAAGTACTGGAGTAATAACGTTGGCGCCCCATTAGTCCTTTGGGCGGTTGTGGGCCTGAACAACCAGGGGCTTGCCTTGCTATGCTCTGCCCTGAAAGAGGGGTGAGTAATAAGGGACCAATAGGTCACGTGATCCAGTTAGGGGGATTACCCCCATAAGGGTAGCGCCGATCGGTTTCTCCACAGTGCTTGGCTCATCAGGTGGGCAGGGCAGCGTAGGTTGGTACAGCTGCCTGCCCTTGGATCGCCCGGCAAGGGGTGAGTGTAATGACACTTTGCTTATATATTATTTCACTATTTAGGTTTTACTCCATTTCTCTGTTAGGCAAGAGTGCCCATCTGGACTCATTTTTGTTTGCTCAACTAAAGATGGTCATTTTTTTGTAGAATGGACATCCAGACTGATTGGGTAGAGAACGATTGCACACAATGCCATTTAGCGTAAATATTTCTGTAATTTAAGGCACTTCCGAGTTCCTCGTTCTGCCTTCAGCTTCTGGTGGGACCTTCATCATGGCCGTAGATTGGGACTGTGGAGAACAGCTTGTGTAATCAGAAATCCGTTCACTGAAAGCGGATGTTGCTGGTAAGCGGTCTTTGTTCTGCAATTATCTTTTTGCCCAAGAGTTCTTTGCCAACAAGGTCGTCATTCCTATTACAGGCCACTTAAAGATCAATTTCTGTAATAAACCAGTTTGTGGAGGAAGTACATTTCCTATTGCTTCCTGGATCAGTTTGCTAATCTCCTACCTTGTGTACAATCTGTGGTTGGACCCCAGCCACACTTCCGGGTTCTTCACAGAAATTCATGTTTGCACAATAGCAGGGATCAGTATACTCATGTGCACGTTTAAAATGGTTTCTAAATATGCTTAACTGTGTTGGGCAATTTTGCCACTGTGGGTGGTCAAGGAAGTGTGCAAATTTGCCTGTTTGGCACCTCCACAATTTTGCCAAGTTAGTGATTTTCACCCCTTTGAAAGTTAGCAAAGTTTTACAATTTGTACAATGTAATTTTGGTGGTGCCTTATAAGATACATTTCCCTTTAATCGAAGCCATACAAGCGGTTAAGTATTTGAGGTTTGTGAAGTGAACTTACCATTGTAGTTTTTTTTTCTATTCCAGATAGATTGTATTTGTGCAGCGCATCTTAACCCTTTATGCCACACCAAAGCGTAGGGGTGTGGTGGGTCGAGGGTGCTACAGAATCACCAAAATAACCATGGTGGAGTTCAAAAGGTGAACGAGCAATAAAGATTCCCTTAAATGTTGGCTTCATCTGGACAGATTTGTGGTACTTCACAGGCAGAAGTCAAATGTCAGGCTGTGTCTGACAAATTGCTGCTTATTCTTTTAATATGGAGATTTTATGTTTACTTTTAATAGTTAGACCATTTTGTAAAGTGAACTATCTGGCTATTTTACTAGCGGTATAGGGAACTGAAAGGAAAGGCTGTAGGATGCCAGTTTTATTTTTTAGATCTCGCCTACGCAGCGCGCATGCGCTGCTTAGGAAAAAAGACCTTTAGCTATCGCTTTGGCTTTTCAGCCAAAAAAACATGCACGCGTTCCATTGCCTTCAATGGCAACACGCGCACATCTGGCCCATCACTTGCGGGAGCGAGTGCTGCCATTTGATAGCAATTATCGCTCTCGCAAGGGAATCGCGTAGCCCCCTCCTCCCCCCTGCTGCCGCACGAGGCGCACGCCTCCCCCTGCTGCCGGCAGCCTGTGCGCTGGTTATTAGCACACTGTCATCACCACCTAAGGGAGAATTGGCCTCTGATGTTCGGAGGGAGGCATGTTTTTCTGCTTCGGTTCATTAGACTTAGTACCCACCACTTTGAAGGTTACTATAGCAGTGCGCCTAGAGTGCAGCTCACGGTGATCCCAACATAAGGCGCTATTATAGTTTGAAAAGCTTTTCTTACAGGTATAGCGGTGTATTTAAGAAATCACTGATGACTCTTAGGATCTTGTAGCCAGAAATGCAATGGTGAGTGCAAATGTTACAACCGACATTTAAACACGCCCCACACTGCAGGAGCCGTGACCAGTATGGGCCAGTGGGGGCGTGGCATCATCACAGCAGCCCACCCTGGTCTGATAACATCCTTTGGCCTTGCAGCCCACAAAGAAAATGCTAGAGCGGTGGAATGGCCAGGTATGTAGATATATTTTTGGGAGTTTTATATAGCGTGAACTCTATCCAGGGCATCAGAGCGCTGTGCACGTGCACCAGTTACATTACAGACGGACACATTAGTTTTGTTAGGCACGGGGAAAGTAAATGATTTGTCCAGAATCACAGGATGAGCATCGTTCCTGCCGCGACTCGAACCCTTAGAGGTTGACCGCTCTAGCCGTTATGCCACATCCTCTAGTGTGGGCTGTATCCATAAATGGTGTATCGGGTATGTCACGGGAAATACAAGGCAGGACAACGCCATTTCACATTTGGTTTAGAAATAAAACACAGCTTTATCTTGGATGTAGTCAGCTCATTTGCCCCTTTTACCCAGTACCACTGCACATGCTACCTAAACCCCTGATACCAATTACACCCTATGGTCATCATTCCTAAAACTACTTGCACCTGTAATTGAGACGGAGATGGGCATATAGCTTGGCATAGAAACAGATGTACTTGCAAAACAACTGTTCAGATTCCTGAAATTTAGTTTCACCCACAGTCATCGATTTACTCACCAAGTTCCCTGCCTGTATAAGTAACTTTACTCTAGTGGATGGGAAGAGGCCATTCTAAAGCAGGTGCAGTCCTGGCAACGTACACGATGCAGGCATTCACACACCATGTGTCTCCACTTCGCACCCTGGAAAAGGTTGAAGATGAACTCCAGTAAAGAGCAATCCCTTTGCAGGACGAGAAGGGTAAGTAATTCCCTCAAACCTGTGGAGTTCTCCACAAGGAAAAAGGTTTCCCCTTGGAGAAAAGTTTCAAAAAGGCATTTGCATTTTGGTTTTTTTCCAATGCAAAGACAGGCTTGTGATTTGTTTTCACGTGCACGAATGGTGTTCCCCAAAACCTTTCCAGGACTAACCCTGGTAAGCCGTAACATATGCAGGTTTCCTTTTGTAGCCTGGAAGAGTTTTGTGAATTTCTAAAATTAGTAATTCATCTTCCATGATGGATTATAACCACTGAGGCAGATTTGCTGGCCCAACATGCATAGCCATTTCAGTGCATAAGTCTAACTAACATGCCTAAAAGGCTCAATTTACGATTGCAACAGTTTACATTCACGAATCATTTTATTCATGTGTAATATTACCGCCTGTGAATTAATCCAGAGTGTGAGTAACTCCCTCTCAAGGAGTGAGTAGTATGAGCTGTACCACAGTTATGTAGCTGTGAGTTTTTGGGTTGTTACGCAAGTACACCACTGAGCCCTTAAAATCCTGGAAATGGTTCACATTGGACTCCTGCCAAGAGCAGAAATTTATACTTTTCAAATGTGGGGAGGGAAATTGAACACCCTCAAAATTGGTGAAGAGAAGGAGCTTTTCCACGGGAACAGCGTTTTGCCCATGAATATCAAGAATAAAAATATTGCATAAAAGTGCGGACATGCCACCATATGTACAATTATTCAACCATGCATTTCCTCTCCATCGTCAAAATTAGGATTCCACAGACGTTTCCAAGGTATGTGCCTAGAAAGCTGTGGATATTGCAGCGTTCTAGGTGAAATGCTTTGGGGATTGTAGAGTCATAAGTTTGTCCCCTGCTAGGCCAGATTGGTGAGGGCCTAGCTGTTTCCCGAACAACGTTTTTCAAAAACCATGGCAGAACGAAACAAGCCTTGACAAAGCCAAAAGGCTGGTGGCAGATGCCATCCCGATTGGATTTGCCAATGCTTGTTTTTCCTTTGTTATGACACGAGCTCTGGTAAAGACAGACAGCCGTCTCTTAACCAGCCCTCCGTAATGGGGAGCAGTCAACCAGGAGCACTCAACCATTCTCAAAGCAGGCCTCAATCCGCACTATCCGAGCTTTCACTTGCAGATTCGTTTGCTCAACTTCAACCAATGGTCACAAACGTTGGCCCTTAATTGAGCTTGACCAGTTAAGCATGAATTGGGCCTGCCTCTTGTAAGCGCTCAACCAGGGCACAGCTACACTCACCAAAATTCTTTCACAAGTAGCAATGTCGTTTAGATCTGCTCTAAACTGAGATCTGGTTAACAATGGTGCGATTAAAGTAAATGGTCAACAGTTCGATTGGGTTTATAGTGACACTTAGTACGGAGGGGTCTACATGACCTTATGATGTCTTGATAGATACATCTTTATTTGGGAAGCAGGTCTACTTACCCGAAGTGGCATTTGCTCGTTTAACAAGAAGTGTGTTCGCTCTCTTGAGTGGGCTCAGCTGACAGCAGTTCATCTTCGACGTAAACAACTCCCCCTCATAATCTGGTCCTGCTGGATTCCACAGCCTGGGTGAAACAGAGACTGGCTGTAGCCCGGGGCCCGCCAGCAATGTCCTCTTTGGCCTTTTGGGTTATTCCCCTGTAGTATTCTCTCTCAAGAATGACATCCAGAAGAAGAATTAAGTCGTAGTTTAATCCATGAAGAAAAGCACATCCATGTACCTCAGTGACAGATGGTAACTGAATCTAGTGGTACAATACAGAATCCTAACAGTGCTTAGTAGAACACAGAACATTAACATTCAAATGGATACACGAGAGATGTAAGCATGCAATTAAAGTGAAACACACGATACTACATTCCCCTGCATTCCTGGCATTGCAGGCGACAATGGCGCGGGCAGCCAGGCCTGGAGGTGCAGGTACGCAGGGGTCATGCAGGGCGGGGAGGAGTGCCCTGTCCTGTCCTGCAAGACCTCGAGTGAGATGGCCACAGAGAGATAAGGCTTCTGAGAGAGGCTGCAGTGCGAGAAGGCTTATGTGAAGGCGCTAATTATTATAATAACTTTACAAAATATTCATCGATTTATGCGCAATGAATGTTAAAAACGTTAGGGTAGTCTATGTCAGTGATTTAGTTCATTTTCTTATTTCATGTTTTACTTCAATCCCATTCTCCTGTGGTGTTAGCTATTTCCAGGATGTTGTGTTCCTGTATTTTTTTCGTGTAGCACGTTACTCTTATATGGTGCTTAGTGCATACTTTTAACTGAGTTACATCAAGGTGTTTATAACGGGCCACGATTGAGCGGTCGGGGGTGGAGGATGAAGGCAGTGCAAGTTTCTCACAGGGCCTGCCACAGATTCAAACAAGCATTGGCATAGCCAATAGGTCTCGCTTTTGGGACCTTCTAAGTATTTAGTTATGCAGCACAATATCCTTGTGCAACAACATCAACTGTTGCATGGCTAACATTTATAAGGTCCCAAAGGCGAGACCTATTGGGTATGCCAATGCTCGTTTGTTGTTATAATACCAGTAAATGAACTGTATAAATATTTCAAAATATATCAGCAGCTGGGAAGGCCCAGAGGAAGCACTTTTTCATAATTCTGAAGCGTGATGTAAATAGATTTTACTAGAATGAAAACAAATCAAGACATTGTACTTGGAAATGTGGAAATGATACATATTTTCTGAACCACGATTTTTTCCCCCACACATTGTGTGCTACGGTTAATCAATAAAATTGCATGTTCAGGGCAAATTGTTGCGTTTTCAGTGGATAATACCTGGCTGTATATATAGATATATAGACACAAAGCATGGTAATGGCATACATTCTAAAAGCATAAGCATGTGGGGTAAAGAAAATGCGTGGTTAAGGCATACAATGTATTTCCCTGCGTTGTTTCGCCGTACCACCTGTTTTCTCTACTATTCTTTTGATTGAGATTGTTTTTTCACGTCTCCTAGGACTGGACTGGCGTAACTTTGATGGAAGCACCGCCACTTGGACAATTGTTCCAGCACCCGGGCACCCAAGTGCTCTACCAGACAAGAAGCAATCCACATGCGTTGGTTCTTAGTTGAGCTGATATGGGAAGCGCCTGTGTGTGATGGAGTGACAAGAGATGCTTTGATCTGGTTTTGAGACAAGATAGGCAGCGTGATGGATGAAAAGTACTACAGATACGCTTTAGTGATCAGACTATTTGCAGGTGTTCCTAAAAATAAAGCAGCTCTGCAGATTGGTTAAACTTGCAGGTGTTCATTGAAAAATCACAGTTCAAAACTAGGCTGTGGTTCTGGCTCAAACGCGTCAACTCGTGCTGCCTGGCAAGTTTCTCTTAATAACCATCTTTGCTGTTAGCACAGTGAGGTTCCGAGAATGGTGAATTTCTTGAGTTATTGTGTTTTAATTCCATAACTGGCTAATCAGGGATTGTGTGTTTGGGCCATAATCACGATTTTGGTCTTTCCTTTTTTCACTGTTGAATTATGAATTTCTGAATACTTTGCTCATATCTAGCTGTCTTTTGAGGTTTATCTGGGTAAGGGACAGCAAAATTAAATCTGCATAAATTAACAAGGAGATTGCCATAGAGACCAAATGGGGTGAAGGGCTAGGTATAATGGTCTTAATAAGCAATTCAGGAACATTTGCCAAATAAACAGATAAGAGGCAACCCTGCATGAAGTCATTTAGGAAAGTAACCACAGGAGTAATTATAAATTTATCAAGGGACGCAATGAAAAATCCTAGTTAGCTTTTGCCATAATAGTGGATCAACTTTAACAAAAGCATTACTAAAATCAAGAAATGACACATAGCTTTACCTTTCGTACATTTATATAATTTTCAGCAACACTTAAAGACAGAATATCCACTGTGGAGCAGCCCTTTCATTCAGAAGGGGATTTAAAGATAACCCAAATGGATAGTCTTGGTTATAGGTATTTGCAGTTGCAGCGGCTCTGGTTGGAGGAGCAGGGGGAGGGCTAGGGGCTGTCAGGAGAGGGCATGATAAAAAAAAATAAAAAAAAATAAAGGATTAAACTTACCTTGAGGCCAGGTCCCATGCCGTCTCTGCTCCTGCCTCGGACAGGAACAGGAAGCGGGCAGCCAGGCTCCCTCACCTAAGCCAATCACAACGCTGCAATGCAGCATTGTGCTTAGTCGGAGCGCTGTGACAGCGCTCAACCAGGGGCTGGAGAACTGGGCATGTTCTCCATGCAGCCTGCATGGAGAAGGGGGAAGTGTGCATGACTGGTTTCGGCTGCCGAGAGGGCTGACCAAACAGCCATTGCGCACTTAGGAGGCAAACCACACCACAGCAGCCCTGCCCACCCACGAAACAAAATAATAACTAGAAGTTATTTCCATTTTATGTTTTTGCTTCTCGCACTTTGAGAAAGCAGTGGGGTGACACTCCTGCCATAGAGGAGCTGCCAATGGACATTTGCCAAAGACATTTCCAATTACATCTAAAAAAGTTTATAGGATGGTTACTTTTAGTATCATTCCGGGCCCTCTTTTCGTAAAGTGAAATGATGCAACTCCCCTACCATGAATTTGGGATGCAGACGGTTTATGCAATATCCAAAAGTGCTTTTCAGATATATTGCCCAAGAACTGGAACAGGATTTGAGAAAGTCCACCTCAGTATCGTCCAGACCTGTGCTCTGGATTTTCTCAACTCCTTAATCGTGTTTCTTTTGTTTACAAGTGTTCCCAAACTGAAAATGTGGGATCATTTCTAAAGTAGGGTTTTTATTAACAGAAATGATGTCTAACTTCTGTTGGACATGGCCCTTTCCCCAAAAGGTTTTGCTTTTACCTTCCTGTTTTCTGAAATCATTTTTGTTGGCTTTTCTATGTGGGCTGTTTTAAACTGTAATATTGACTTGGCAAGATAAACCTGGTCATGCCCAACCCTCAATTTAATACACGTCACCCCACAGGTAATTTTTTTTTTTTTTGGGTAATTCCCATTCACATTCCCATTCTCTCCCTACCCAAGAGAGCAGTGTGCTATGTATTTAAAAGGTTGGATAAGTACTTTTAAGGTTTACTTGACCTGGTAGTGAAAAGTTCCTAAATTAGTTTCACTACTATGAGCCCTACATCTCCCTTAAGAGGATATGTGGAATCCTTATTACATTTCACCGATGCTACATTTTTATTGGGGACTTCATAGTTAAAGATTTCAAATATTTTGAGCTGCAATGGAAGCGTTACCAGTCTGGAAAGTAATTCTAATGACCCCTACAAACATAAGCTTGCACTGCGTACAGGACGATTGAGTATTACTAAACATATTCCTTTCAAAAGCACTTAAACAATCTGCTGTGGGAACATTAACCAACTGAGCTTTCCTACCAGATCTAAGCATTTCCCAGAGATTCGTTGAACGTGGGTGTATGTTTTTCATTGAATACAAGTTCTCTTTTCCGGCCTTATTCGTGGACTTGAACGGAGGGTTTAGGGGAAGGTGGACTGGGTCTGGCTCGAATCGTGAATTACAAAGTGGCTGTTTTGTAAGCTTCCTGTAGGCTACAGTTGTGAAACCGATAACTGTTGAAAGGGAGGAGTACAGAGGTTTAACGGGGAGACACGGTCGGTGCAACTACTGCAGAGTGGAAAGGGGACGCTTTGGAGTGAAGAACCAATGAAAGGAGAAACAAAACTGGAGTGTAGAAACTAAGAAAGAAAAGTGCAGAAATAAGTAGGTTATGAGAAAAAGAAAGAGGGGGGTTCGGAGTCTGGTAAGTAGAGACTGAAGGGAGTTTTACAAGGTGGAAAAAAAAAAAAACCAAAGGAGCTTGATGTTGGGAAGAGGAGATCAGAAATTGGTCGGGAGATAAAAGGTACCACCGGAACAGTAAGTGCGAGACCACAATTCGTCCAAAAAGAACTTGGAGAAAATGTAGCATGGTGAGCAGCGGGTGGGTGATCAGAGAAAGTGAGGAGAGGCAGCCAGAAAAAATAGGGAGCACGATCAGGACCGGACAAAGAAAATCGCGGGTGTAGCAATACACCCTGGGAGAGCAATCCAGAAAAATGCGAGAGTTGGGGTGAGTGATGGAAAGCAGGGCGAACGAGAGGCAACCATAGAAACTAACCGCAGGCACCTCGAGCGACAAGAACGGTGCGCAGCGCCAAACACCGCAGTGACACCAAACTACAGTGGTCCCGCGCGCTCACTGTCTGGCCTGCACGGATGCTCCTATTTTCAGCGTGATGCTGCACATGAATATAACCGATAGTATACATGTATCTACGTATACATCACACCTTACTGCTTCCACCGCCCTCTTCTCTACCCGCGCCCAATTGTTTCCGTTTGTTGCTCGTACTTACAGCTCCTGGAATAAAATCAGGTCCAAAGTGATCTAGAAGGCGCTTTTCACCCTGGCCCCGGGACCCCGCCAGGGTGATCGAGATGCAGTCCATAGTCTTGGCCAGGAGGACCCTGCCGGTCTCCACCTGGATCTTGTAGTCAGCCATGCCTGAGAGCAGCTCTGCGGTCCTGGGTCACAGGGACTGACCTGGGCCCCACAGGCTCAGTTCCTTCCTTTTAAAGGACAGCGTCTTTATCAAACCCACCCCCCTTCACACCCAGGGAGGCCGGCCTTGCTCCCTGCCAGGTGTGTACATCTGATAAGGACTTGGGCACTTCAAAGGATGTTGGGGACTATCAAATGGGAGGGGGGGGGGGGGCGCTCTCAAAGGGCCGTGGCCGACCTAATAAAGGGCGTGGCTTAAAAACACGTAAACTAAACATCCGTGCTTAGTATTAGTATAGTGTGCCCCCGACTTGTATTTTCCTGCTTCCGTCATTGCATGCAGAATATATAAGACCGCATGTAACATTACACCTGCAACAAGCCAGGACTTTTGGTTTTGTCAATGGATTATACTTGCATGAAATAAAAATAAAAAAGCACAAATGATGGCTTTGTTGAATATAATCTTGAAAAAGCTTCCGTTCTAAAATGATGAGACTGAAAGAACTAAAATCCCTGAAGTTACATCACAGGCAGTGAACGGTAGTACGGCTGCAGAGTCGTTTTATTTATTCATTCATTCATTTCCTCCCACTGAGCGTGAAGGGGAAAATAAGAGCCCGATACAGACCCGTTTCAGCACCTGTTTTTTAGAACTGGCCGGACCCGGCTCACTAATGCCCTGGCTGTTCCTGTTCCACAAGAACTTGTTCAGGTCAAATTCACTACACTCAGGTCACACATTTTGTGAATGATCTGGTTGTACAACATTTCAACGCTGACAAAGAGCAGGCATGCCTTTACCACGCATGGAAGCTCTATTTAAGGTAAGCATTGTTTAAGGTAAGTTTTCCATACGATTGATTCGGATTGCGGCGCACCCAACAGCGGGCGCAAGCACAGGGCCGAATCAAAGCCCAATTTAATTTTGAAGAACAAGAAAATACTGCACTCAAAATTTCCAATTGTTCCAGATTGATTCTCTCAATGTTTTGACCAGACTTGTGAATACTTCACTCCTACCAGATACATTTGATAATATCAGCATTGATGAAGATGTGAGCAAGACTCCCGATCGACTAAGCAGGTTTTGCCAGTGGCAGTAAAGCAACAAAGAAAGGGAATGCGTCACCACTGAACTGTGGAATTATGAAATAATTAGAATTGTGCTCTACATAATTGTGTGTGCTTAAGGAGTTTGATGTTATGGTATACACCATTGCATATATTATGGGCGTGGGGTAAAACAACTTTCCTTCGAGCAGCGCTTTGGAAAATTGTATACAAGCTTAAATTGTGCGATACATAAGTGTGTGCCAGAGTTTTCCCCATTAACCTTTGTTGCATCCCACCCTATACCCCTACCGATCCCTAAAATACCTTTACCACCCCATACCCTGCCCCACCCCTATAAAAAAAGGGTATTACCCTATACCACCTACACCCTTAACCAATCCTACACATAAAACCCCTACGCAGCCCTTAACTTAAAAGCTTAAATGTGTGTACGCATTTATCGCATTCACTGGAAAAAAAATAATTAAAGATTACAGGGACGTTATAGTGAGGCTCAAATTTCATTCCTACAAAACCACAGAAATTCAGCAGTTCTTGTTTTCTGAGCTAACTAACTTACACACCTGCAATGCACTGCTATGACCTCACTCAGGATATGGTTAGTGACATCATCCAGTGACTAAGTATTTTGTAAGAGTTCATGATTGTTAAACATATACTGAGGTACAACAAAAGTTACATTCATATACTAGGAGCCATATTATGAAAGGGCCCTGGGGTCACACTGGATGTTTGCGCATGCTTTACGTGCCCCAAGGCACTTTGGTATTATAGAAGGGGCAGCAGACCTTGTGTGGCCCCTTCTACAATACTGATAGCGCCATCTTCAGAGGGCATTCCCTCATTTGCATTTGGCGTGCCCCATGCAAATGAGGGAATAGTTTGCCTCTGCACCCGCGCTGTATTACAGACAAAGGGGCAGAGGCAAAGATGCCTGTGCTGTGAAAACAGAGCAGATTTAAAGCAGCCGCTTCTTGTTTAACAGGAATGGGCGAGTTCACAGCTGCCCTAGGGGCAGTGAATTCATCATAATGCGGACATTTTCATGGATTGAGCTGGGCGCACCTTTTGAAAGGTGCGCCCAGCAAAATACTTTCTGCATCTCTATTATGGTCCTAGTCGTAATACTAATGAATGATACTACTTCTGAAATATATTATAAGCGGCTGTGTGACTACGTATCTGTGTGAGCCTAGGTGTCCGAGTGACTGCATGGGTGTATAGGTGGGTAGGTGTGAGTGGGTGTATAGGTGGGTAGGTGTGAGTGGTGGTAGGAGCAGCTGTGAGTGAATAAGTGGTGTATGGGTGTGTTAGTGGCTGTATTGGGGAGTTAATGGGTGTGAGTGGCGTGGGTGTGGCTGCAAGGGTGGGTGTGCAAGTTACTGTAAGGGTGAATGTTTGGTTAAGTGAGTAGGTGTGTGAGTGGCTGTGTTGGAGTTTCTCTGTAAATGGCTGTATGGGTTAGTGAGTGGATGTAGGAGTGCGTGTATGTATATGTGAATGGGTATGTAAGTGGCTGAGTGGTTGTGCTAGTGCTTGTATGGTTAAGTGAGTTACTGTGGTAAGAGGCTTTATGGATACGTGAATGGTTGTGTGAGTGACTATGGTTGAGCGAATGGTTGTGTGCGTACCGGTATGGGAGTCATTGTGTGCGTGTATGAGAGGTTGTATAGGGTCGGGAGTGGGTTTGTGAGTGGTTCTGTGGATGAGGTTATCAGTAGTGTCATTGGCCAGGTCATGAGTGATGTATTATGCAAGGCCAGAAGCAATGCATTGCAGGGCGTAAGTTCTAGTTAGCTCAGTATACGGTATCTGCTGAATTTCTATGATTTTGTATGAGTGAAATCTGAGCGTAGCTAGAACATCCCTTTAACTTTTGTTTTTCAGTGAATTTAAGGTTTTTAAATTTTATTTCTCCAACTGTAACCTTTGTGAGTGTGAGTAAGGACATGAGTGGGTGTGCGAGGGAGTTTGTGTTTCAGTGAGTCTGAGTAGGTGTACAAGTGGCTGTGTGGGTCTGTGATTGGCTGTCAGTGCCTATGTATGTCCGAGTGCTGCTGTGGGTCAGTAGGTGGGTGGGTGCGAGTGGCTGTAGGGGTCTGTGAGAGCATACATTTGCGAGGTATAATGGATTTTTGGCATTTGCATACTGGAGGCATTTAAAAAAGGAAGAACCATGCAGACGAGCAGTTTCTTTATTAACATTCCTGGTGATGAGCAGTCAAACAAGTTCATATTGCGCTCCAATAGATAAACAATTGATTCACTCCTATGAGGATTTCAGATCATTTTTCAAAGTAGAATATTGTTGGAAACATATTTGCTTTGCATTTGCCAAGTCCAAGATGTTAGGATCATTTCCATTTTACTTAAGTGGGTTGGCATCTACGTTTATACTTAGAAGTACTTCCCGTTGAGGGTTTATTGATCTGAAATGAGCATCAGTGCCATAATGGAACCTCATTTCTTTCAAGACGAGTCTACCGTTTTGCCTAAAAGATATCTGCCCAACTGCGGTACTTTCTACTGGTAAATTAGTAAATGCTTTCCCATTGTGTATATGGCTAGAGTACATCGTATACTATCAATCAGCAATTTGTATAGCGCGCTACTCACCCAGAAGGGTCTCAAGGTGCAGGAGGTGGTTCGTTACTGCTCGAAAAGCCAGGTCTTGAGTTGCTTCCTGAAGGAGATGGTCCTGGGTCAGCCGTAGGTGGATGGGGAGGGAGTTCCATGTCTTGGCCACCAGGTAGGAGAAGGACCTTCCTCCAGCGGTGGCCCTGCGAATGCGCGGTACGGCAGCGAGTGAGAGGCTGGCGGATCGAAGCTGGTGGGTGTGTAGAAAGTGAGGCGGTTGTGGAGGTACTTCGGGCCCATGTTGTGGAGAGCCTGGTGTGCGTGGGTGAGTAGTCTGAACGTGATCCTCTTGTTGACGGGGAGCCAGTGCAGGTCTCAGGTGGGTTGAGATGCGGCTGCGGCGTGGGATGTCCAGGATGAGTCGTGCGGAGGCGTTCTGTATGCGCTGGAGTCTTTTCTGTAGTTTGGCAGTGGTTCCTGTTTAGAGGGTGTTCCCGTAGTCTAGTCGGCTGGTGACGAGTGCCTGGGTGACTGTCTTCCTGGTTTCGGTGGTGATCCATTGGCAGATCTTCCGGAGCATGCGCAGGCTGTTGAAGCACAATGACGAAACTGTGTTGTCTTGTCATCGAGAGGGAGGAGTCCAGGATGAAGCCCAGGTTTTGTGCGTGGTCTGTTGGCTTGGGGGTGGTGCCCAGGGCAGGGGGCCACCAGGAGTCGTCCCAGGCGGAGAGCGATGATCCCAGGATGAGGACTTCCGTCTTGTCCGAGTTCAGCTTCAGGCAGCTGTTCTTCATCCACTCGGCGACGTCTTTCATCCCTTCGTGTAGGCTAGCTCTGGCGGTGGCGGGGTCGTTGGTGAGGGAGAGGATCAGCTGGATGTCAGCGGCATAGGAGATGTTAAGGTTGTGTTGGTGTGCGATGGCTGCGAGGGGGCTCATGTAGAGGTTGAAGAGGGTGGGGCTGAGTGAGGATCCTTGTGGTACGCCGCAGATTACTTCGGTGGCCTCTGATCTGAACGGGGGGAGGCGGACTCTGGGTTTTTCCTGTGGGTTCTTCCGGTGAGGAACGAGATGATCCACTCCAGTGCCTTCTCTTGGATTCCGATGTTGCGGAGGCGTTGTACTAGGGTGCGGTGGCAGACCGTGTCGAATGCTGCGGAGAGGTCCAGGAGGATGAGGGCCGCTGTTTCCCCGTTGTCGTAAAGGGATCTGATGTCGTCGGTGGCTGCGATGAGGGCGGTCTCGGTGCTGTGGATGGCTCGGAAGCCGGACTGTGAAGTGTCGAGGGATCAGTTGTCTCGAGGAAGGCGGTAAGCTGTGTGTCGACGGTCCTCGATGACTTTGGCAGAAAAAGGGAGGAGCGAGATGGGGTGGAAGTTGTTGAGGTCGGTGGGGTCCGCTGTTGGTTTCTTCAGGAGGGTGCCGAGCTCGGCATGCTTCCAGCTCTCCGGGAAGGTCGCAGTGTTGAAGGAGATGTTGATGACGTCCCGGAGTTGGGGTGCGATGATGAGTCGGCCTTGTTGAAGACGTGGTGGGGCAGAGGTCGGTTGGTGATCCGGAGTGGATGGTGTTCATCATGCAGGTGGTGTCTTCGGTGCTGACCGGGGTCCAGTTGCAGAGGGTGGTGGTGGGGGGCGTTGGTTCAGTGGTTGGGTGCGTGGTCTGTGTGCCGAAGCGGTTGTGTATGTCGGTGATCTTGCGGTGGAAGAAGGTGGCGAGTGAGTCACAGAGGTCTTGCGAGGGTGCAATGTCGTTTCCGGCGTTGGGGTTGGGGAACTCCTTGACGATGCTGAAGAGTTCCTTGCTGTTGTCCAGTCGTTCCTTGAAAGTTGTCCTTTTGGTGGTGCGGATCAGCTGCTGGTGTTTGCGGGTGGCGTTCTTGAGGGCAGTCATGTTTTTTGTGGTTTGGTCGTGGCGCCAGGCTTTTTCAAGGGTGCGGCAGTTTTTCTTGGATGTTTTGAGTTAGTCGGTGAACCAGGAGGCTTTCTTGCTGCCTGGTCTGCTGGGAGGGTTCTTCAGTGGTGCGAGGTCGTCTGCGCAGTGGTTGAGACACTGTGTGAAGGTGCGGGCTGCTTCGTTGGGGTCCGTTGCGCTGGCTGGAGGGTTCTAGCTGAGGGAGGTGGTGAGCTGAGGGAGGTGGTGAGCTGAGGGAGGTGGTGAGCTGAGGGAGGTGGTGAGCTGAGGGAGGTGGTGAGCTGGTCGGTGGTGATCTTGCTCCAGCTCGGAACCTGTTGCGGGTGGTGAGTCGTGGTTATTCTGAAGCTGAAGTGGACGCAGCTGTGATCAGTCCAATGGAGTCCGGTGGAGTGGCTGAAGGAGATGTGCTTGCTGGAGAAGACTGGGTCAAGCGTGTGGCCGGCGTAGTGGGTGGGGGGTCCACCAGTTGCTTGAGTCCGAGGTTGGCGAGGTTATCCAGCAGGGCGGTGGTGTTGCAGTCCTTGTTGTTCTCCAGGTGGAAGTTGAGGTCCCCTACAGTTGTGTAATAGGCCACCTCTTTACGTATTTTTCGGTCTCTTTGCACCTTGTTGCAGTGAGTTAGTAACAATTAAAAAAAAAAGTTTTAGTTGATGAAAATTTGTCACGAATTATCGCAGCACGTACGTTCCGGTTTCATGGAACAGTTGAAGATAACGTGTTTTTGAAAAAAAGATGTAAAACACAAATATACACATTACAATTACTGTTTGACAACAGCGGTTTACAGTTTGACAACAGCGGTTTACTGAGTGTTTAAACTTCTATGTTTATAATAATGCTTAATGTAAAGCACATTTAAATTGTATTGCACATCTTGAGACATTGCCTGTTTTTGCAAAGGTCATGTGAACATAACAAAGACGTGATTGGGGAAGACTGTTTTCATTAATCTTCAAAGGAAGTTCCCACACATTCCACTTGATAACTGGGTCCACTTGATATCTAGGCCATTCTATGAAGCGGTCCTATTCTACTAGTGCAGAACTCTACTTAAAGGAGGTTTTTCTGTCAAATCTTTCCACCCAAAACAGCAACTGGAAGCACGACTACAGGAGGTGCCACAGCAACCAGAGGAGTAAAAGTGGGAAGAACTTAAAGACTACTCTGGTGATGAAGGACCCACCTCTAAAAGGCAAATCACTGCCTGGGATTTCTTTACAATTCAATCTGGGTAATCCAAATCATTTGCAAAATTCATCAAATGCAGCTAGTGCAATAATACCCTTTCAAGGGGCACTGCCAAAAGTATTGAGAAACAAGCAGGTTATAGCATGCTAGGAGCTGCAGGTGAGGTAGGGGAGGCACGGGCGCAAGGGGAGGCACGGGCGGGGGCGCAAGGGGAGGCACGGGCCATGTAAAGGGTATTGTTCCCAGCATGTTTCGGGTCCCCAACGTTCAGCATGAGCATCATATTGGTGGTTTTATTTATACCGGCATGGTCTAATGCCCGCATCATTCTTTTTTTGAACAAATGTCGCAGCCATCTTGTAATACAAGATATACAAGAGTCAAATATCTCTGAATGGGAGAAGAAATAGCCAATAGGATTTTAAATTCTTCATGCTCCTCAATTGTGTAATGAGGAAAATCGTGGCCATCTTGTAATGGGCAATATTACAGAAGATCCAACCAGGATCATTAAATCTAATTTGTGAAAAGGACCTTCAAGATTCAGAGTCCTTCTTTGATAATAGTTTTACGTAATGGCCATAATACTATAATCAGATTTTTTTTGTGTTTTTTTTTACAACATGAAACATTAGTGTTGACTATACCTCATGATTTTCCCACAAGTGAAAATAGGCAGGTTAATGGGTCTGAAAGAGCGAGACGGAAAGATACGGTCAAATACGGTAGTAACAGTATTTACTCCATCATACATATTGACGGACATACTTAATCAATATCGTATCTTGGAGTGAATGGGTTCAATACATGGCACTTATGATTTTGTAACTCATAGGGTTAAGCTTTTGAACAGTGGACACAAGATCCCATTGAAACCAAAACATAGTACACGGGATGAAGAGCATATTGCATAATAGTTTTACTTAATTCCCATAATCCTATATTTGATTTTTTTTATAACATGAAACTATACTTCTTAGTGGGACTATGCCTCATGATTTTTCCACAAGTGCAAATAAGTAGTTTAAAAAGGTGAGCAAGACAGAGACGGAAAGATAAGGCGAAATACTCTTGTAACAGTTGATTTACTCTTAGGAGGTATTCTGTTGATATCTTCAGGAGTCTCCTAGGTGGATACCTTTTTCCTATTTTGCTTTCATATTGCCCATGTTCTATCCAGATTTATCATGCATTTCTTCTTGTTGCAATGAACATACTATAGAGCACTGGTTGTCATTCTATTTTTTCACGGGTGTAGTTTATGTACGGATATGCAAATGCAACAGGATTTATCTAGGGAGTACCATTAGAATGTTGAGAGCAGGAACACTTTAGAGCAGTCAAACAGGAGATCCGATAGATCCCTTTGAGTTTTAAGCACTTTCCTGCGACAAACAGGAATGACACAGGTTCTTTCATTTACATGGATTGGAAATATTCCCTCCTGCCAACAGTCGAAAGAACATAGGAGGCAACTTATCCCATGGCCCCAAACCCCCAGGAGGCTGACTGAGACCAGGAATGAAAAGACCCCACAGAACACTCAACCCACCACTTTCCAAATCCGCAGGGAGTGTGGAGCTCACAAACCTCAAACCAACGACAGTTATCACCACCAACCCAAAAACACCTGAAGAAACTACAGAAGAAGGAAAAGCTGAGCAGAGCAATGGGCAAACATCTAAGCAGCGAAGGAAGCAAAGGAGGAAAGGGAGGCATAAGAAGCCACTTATACAATCTTACTTCCAAATCATACCAAATCCCCAGAACGGCTCCCAGCAGGAGCTTAAAGGTCCCGGCACGTTAAAAGACCAGCAACTGGACCAGAACTTAACTAACCCTCAGACTCCAAAAAGTCCAGCCGGAGTAGCAGAGGACCACCCCAGTGATCACAAACACCAGCTAATAAATCACCAAGAAAAAGCTACCTGCAACAATAAGCTTTACATACATGAAAGAGAGGACCTCTAATGGGCGAACAGCTAGAAACTCATGCCACCAATCTACATCAATCCTCAGCTGTTAAACCCAATTTAGAAATTAAAATCAAAATGATAACCCCTCTGCAACTTAATATCGGGAAAAAATCTAACTCTAAAAAGCGAAGCCCCAGCAAGGGAAACGAAGCAGAAAAATTACAAACAAAATTTTTCAGAGAAGAGCAAGGCCACAAGCACCTATGCAGTAGAAACTCAATGAACAATTGCCAGCCAGCGACCTCACAAATAATTCTGTTCATCCCAGAGCACAAGTCAAAAGGACGAAGTGACATCCTAAATCGCGGTAATATTCTTCAAATACTAAGCGCAATTAGGAGCCTGGCAGGGATCAAAACCGAAGATTTGCTGTCAGTCGAATTTGAAACCTTCAAACACCTCTCGGACCAAGAGATAAAGACAGCATGGGCAACATCAGAGCTAGCAGAGAGAATCCCAAGCGAAGAATCGCAATTAGAAGCTTGGGGGATTAGAGTGTACCAGCACCGACCAGTTGGTTACCCGGTCCCGTTGCTCCAACATCACCCAGCTCCCAATAAGAGGTTATCCAGCAGCCAGAGAGGGCTCGGGCAAGTAAACTCAGTCCTCAAGGGAGCCCGTAGTACCTCGGTAGCAGGTCCAGATGCATTTAGCCCCACAACAGGGGGCCTGACGGAGTCAAGAAGGAAACCACCTCCCAACTGACTGGTCCTGGATATCCAAAACTATAAATCTAAGAACCGATACGCCATGACCCAACATTGAACAGGGAAACAATGAAGGGAACTTAAAAATCTGTTCATGGAACATAAACGGCCTCGGGTCCAAAATCAGTGACCACTCACTCACTACTATCAAGTCAAGTCAAAATATATGTTTATTATGACCTTGGTCTTTAAACAATACAGTGAGTAAAACGCCGATTTGAGTATGTAACATAAAATTGTACACCTATTATTTTTAAAAACGTGTCCATTAAAATATCATACACATCATTTTAAAACTACATAATTTATATACAAATGTTAAAACCTGTACACATTTTTATCCCTCCGAGGGTCTCTTCTGCTAAACTAAAAAATACAGTAATGCAGGTTATTCTTTGGCCCTTAGCGCCCCAAGGGCCTCCTTTAAGAACTTCCCAAGGGCTATTACAATATCCAAGTATGGGATTTCAGAAAGGAGTTTCACCGCCTGAAACCTTGTTTTTACCTCATATTTTAGAAATACTGGGCGCAGCCACCTTTTCCTATATTCTAGGAGTACCACACAGTCTAACAGGAAATGCATCAAGTCCCCCTTAGTTCTCAAGTTGCACCTACAGTGACCTTCCTCATCTAACATTCTTATATTGAGGTCTCTGTTTGTTACCCATGGATTGATACCAATTCGAAGCCTCAGTATCTCTTGCCTGAGGCCACGGTTGGGTAATCTATCGAGATATGGGAACCAATTATCCTGGGGCCACGCATTTAGCATGTGTGCCACAGATTTTTTCTTAGTTAGGTAACCCATATCAGTTGATTTCGAGACCTCTTTCCCCCTTTGCTTCAGATCGCCTTTGGAGATAAGTATTTGGAATGAACTCACATCCAGTTCGATCTCCAGTGCATTGCAAATCCCCTTCAATTTTTCCCTACTGGACTTTGCCCATTTTAACTCGCTTTTCTGTATTTCTTTACGACACCAATATGCTACTTTTTTACTTTCGGGGTCGTCTAGTCTCTTCCAAAATCTGATCACAGCCATCTGGGTTAAAGTCACCCAAGACTTTGTACCTAATTCAGTTCTGATGGCTTGTATCATTGCCGATTGAGGAAGAGATAGGAGCCTTTTTATGCAGTTGCCCTCTATCGTGTCCCAAGATCCCTTACCGCTCAAGTAAAGGATCTCTGCGCCATATAAAACTTGCGGGGGAATCATTGCATCAAAGGCTCTGAGTAATGGTCGGTGTGATTTCTCGCCATAGTCCCCATTAAACCTTTTTAGGCCGCATATGGAGGAGAGGGCCTTTACTTTTTGCGATTCCATGTGGGTAGACCAATTTAAGGCCCTGTCGAACCAGATACCCAGATAACGGTACTCATCTACGGTCTCAAGTTTAATGTTCCCTATGAACCATCTGAATCTGCATGGCTTTTTCCCAAAGCATAGGGTTTTAGTTTTGTCCAGATTGATGGTTAAGAATTTATTAGCACAGTAGATATTGAAAGCGTTTAGCTTCCTTTGGAGGCCTCTCTCGGTCTGGTCTACTATCACCAGGTCATCCGCATACAATAAGCAGGGTATCTTGTTTCCATCCATTTTAGGACTGGCACTACCTTCCACCTCAAGGTGTGCCGGGAGGTCTGACAGAAAAATCGAAAATAACTGAGGGGCCAGCACACAACCCTGTCTTAGCCCGTTGACAATGGGTATTTTGGGAGTTAGGGAGCCCCCAATGTCTTTAATTACTTGCCCCCAATTTTCCCTATGGAGTTCTATTATTATAGTGAGAAGGTCATTTGGGATATTTAGCCTCTTTAATGTATCCCAAAGGCTAACTCGATCCACAGAGTCGAAGGCTGCTTTGAAGTCGACGAAACAACAGCATAACTTGCCATTTTGTTCCGTCGACTTCCTCGCCATCGCCCATAGGGCAAACCCGTGGTCTATTGTCGAGTGGCCCGGTCTAAAACCGCCCTGTTCTATGGGGATTATTTGGTGCGCCTCAACCCACATATTCAGTTGTTTTAGGACAATCTTAGCGAATACTTTTTCTCCAATGTCTAGGAGATTAATCAGCCGATAGTTTCCTGGAGCGTCTTTGCTCCCCTTTTTATGGATCGGCCTGATTATGGCCCCTTTCCAGGTTGGGGGAATTACTCCTTTTAGTACTACCTGGAACATCTTTGCAAGGAATTTTGCCCACCATTTGACCTCAGTCTTCAGGATTATTGCAGGTAAATTGTCTGGGCCTGCTGCCCGGGTTAACTTAAGATCTTTTATTGTGTTCTCGACTTGTTCTTCATTAAAGTTAACTAAAAATTCATCTGAGATTCCTTGCCAGGATTTGGCCTTCATCTCCTCTCTAGGACCCCTCACCCCGAACAATTCTCTTATATAGGAATCCCATGCTGCCTCACTCACCACACAGCTTAATTCGCCCTCTGATGATCCAGCTGCTGCCTTTACTAGCTGCCAGAATTGCCTTAGGTTTTTATTCTCTATGGCGCTTAAGAGTTCTTGCCAGCATTTTTCTTTATATGACCTTTTTGCTTCAAGGGCCATTTGCTTGAATTCTTTTTTCAGCTTAGTTAGGTACTCATATCTCTCTAGTGTAAACTTCTTTTTTTGTTTCCTTTGTTCAGCTCTTATCTCCCTTTTTTTTATTTTGGCACTCCACAGAGAACCTTTTGCTACGATTTGAATGTTTTGCCCTTATCGGCTTATCCCTTTTTAATTTCATCTCCAGGCATTGAACTAGTTCTTCTAGTTTTTTCATAAACCATTCTAGTTTTTTATTCTCATAGCTTTCGGGGGCCGTTTTTATTTGCATGGCCTTCAATTTATCTACGAATTCCTCTGTTAAACGTGTTGTCACTCGTTTAGGATACTCAACCTCCTGGGTAGACACTGTTTCACGCTGTAATTTCTTGCCCCCCGTTATTACTATGTGTAGGGTTTTGTGGTCGCTCACCTCTTTCTGTTCTAGCTTGAAATGCCTAATCTGGTGGAAGTTCCTAGCCTGTAAAAAGATATAATCAATTGGGCACTTCTGTTGCCCTGGAATAAATGTTTTTCCCGCTGGTGTATCAGACTCAGTTCTTCCGTTTACACAATGGAAGCCCCTGCCTCCTAGGATATTTGTTAAGTCACGGTCTTGTCTCGCTATTTCCCCAGGTGGGAACCTTGCTGGGTTTATACCGTATACCTCTAACTGTTCCCTATTCCAAATGTCAACCTTTTTTGGGTTCAGTTTGTGATTGAAGTCTCCCAGAATCATTACTGTATCTGCAGGATAATTTTCTAAAATACTATCTATATCATTTTTAAAAAATCTCATTTCCCTTACATACTCTTCCCCATTATCCCACTGCATGTATACGTTTAATAAAATCAACATTTTGTAACTTTGATCCACCGTCATGAGTTCGATCCTACTTGCTAGAACCCATTTGCAATTTGTTTTCAACAGTTTTATTTCCCTCAATACTTTTGTTGATACCAATGTCAATTGGCCCCCAGACGGCCTCCCGCGGTTTTTCTTTATAGCGGGATGATTAATCTGGGCATAGCCAACCAGAGTTGGGGTATCGTCGCATAACCAGGTCTCTTGTAGGCAGGCAATGTCTACCTTGATTATGGTTTCCTTTATATATTCCCATTTTTGATCATTGCCTAGCCCATTTACATTCCAAGATAAGAGACCTAGTTCTTGCGAACCCCCTCCGTCCTATTCGACGTCGCTCATACCGCCTTCATCCTCTGTATCCATGGTATTTCTTACAATACTTTCCCCCTCGGGGGTATTATATAACGACCAGTTACCCCATGAAGAGTCTTTGCCTGAGTTATTGATTATAATATTCAGCGCACTTCGGTCGCCTTTTGATTCTTTATAAACAGTAACTTGTCTCTTCTGGAGCCCCGCATGATGTTTTAAAAAGTTGTATTCTTTCGCAGATTTTGTCTCACACTCGGGGATAATCCTTAATCCCTGTTGCATTATTTCACTTGAGGCATTCAGGATTGCCCTTTTTACCAGGTCGGAATATAGGGTAATTTTTGTTATTTCCTTTCCCTGCTTATTTTCTTCAAAGCCAACCTGCTGAAGGTCTTTAGTTCCGATTCCTCTCAGACTGCCGCAATTTGCGAATGCGGCTAGAATCTGTGCTCTATTTGGGGGGTTTATGGCTCTTAACGACTTCCTTTTCCTCCCTGCACTTATCAGATCCAGGAATAACCATTTGTTCTCTTCACTCACACATAGATTCTCTTTTTGCCTTCACATGGTTCTTCGTTACTCTCTTGGCTTTTCCTTTCTTACGTCTCCCTTTACTATTTTCTACGGATGTCGCCTGGCTTTCCTGGCTTTCGACCGGGGATTTTGAGCCCTCCCGTGAATTGCTCTTTTCCATCTCGTCTGGTAATTTTTGGCCTCTTTTAGGTGCCATTTCTTGGCGCCAAACTGTTGCTATACTGACGGTGGTAGCTTAATTTTTACTTATATTAAAAAGGATCTCACTTACCTCTGTTCTGCCTTTGGTGCCTTCTGCCTTGCCCCACTTGTAACTCTGTCTGTTTTGTTTTCACCCACTTCCCTGTGGATTCCCTATCATATCTTCAAAATTTCGATTTAGTACTCCTCCAGGAAACTTGGTTGGAGGTTACCCTCCACGGCTATAAAACGTACCACCTTCCTGCAGTCCGAAACTCGAAACTTCGGTCACAGTAAAGGAGGATTAATCATATATGCTTCGATCAAAGTTATATCCACCGGAAAAAAAAAAACTCATATGCAAAAACACTACATCCCTCGAAATAATGGCAATTCAGTTTGAAATGCAGGGCCAAAGCAACTTTCAGCACTTAACTCTGGCAAACTTCTATATTCATCCCCAGAGTAAGAGGAATGGAGCTAAGCAGTTAACATTCGAACTGAAAGTCAAAAACTGAGGAGGAAGGCTCAAGCCACATTATAACCGGTGACTTCAACATGTTCCTTGCTGGGTGCACAGATCAAGGTAGCCCAGAAGAAGATAAACACCGAGCATGGGTGATCTTCTCCCAGGATAAAAACAAGTGGGGGTAAACACACTAAAACCCTGAAGGATTTGTTGAAAGAGCTGGAAAGTTTATCGTTGGCAGAGCTAAACGGCAGCATGCCAGGAGATAGACCCCAAGCCCCAATCTTCCATAGAAACTCAGTTAACAATGCAATTGATTACACCTTCCTCTGTCCCTTTTTGGTATAACAAAGGACTTTAGGATTGGGGTGTCAGACCACAGCGATCACCAACTGCAAGAACTCACTCTTGATATCCAGGGCACCGCCCTAACATATACAAACTTAGACTCCCTAACGATGAGATACCAACACAGGAGAATCAGATGTAAAATACACGAACCAGAAAAGTTATCAGTCGCTGCAAAAATGCTGTGGGAGGAAACTAAATCCTCCCAAGGAAATATAGTCCATGCCTGGGAAACCTTTACTAAAGCTCTAGGTCAATCAGCCCCCTTGACAGCCACACAACAAGAAAAAAGAGCACCACCAAAAACTAATCGTCAGGGTGGAAGCAAGGCAGCGTATCCACCTCTCATCGAGTCAGCATGCTGAACTAAGACAAATAAGGGGGGGTATAAATAGAGCAATCCGCTTCCTCTGCCAAAACAACCTGATTGACAGATCTGTAGACCCATTAAGAAAACTTCAGAGGAGGAAAACCAAAATTATTTGGTGTGCAAAAAAGACCAATGCGGAATCACTCTGGCCCAAACTACTGTACGACACCAAAATGAATAACAGCGCAAGATTCTGGCAAATGGTCGAGAGAATTGAGAACCCACTGGCTCCTGGCATTAACTCACACATAACGGAGGATGTCTGGACAAACTATCTACAAAGTTACTTCAACCTAGAACCACATAGTAATCTGCAAAAAACATCCGATCATCATGTCGCCTAACCATCTCGCCCCCTCCAAGGGAATGAGGCACCACTGAACTTCTACTCCTAAAACGATCGAGAGCAGAATCAATCAAAGCCATCGAGAGGGAGCGCCTGGGCCCAAGGCTTGCCACCAATATTATATAAACAAAGACCCAAAACACTGGTCCAGCGCACTACTACCACTCTTCGACTACATAGTCGGAATAGGAACAATCCCGGAATCGTGGAAAGGCTCAATTCTTTCCCCCATTTATAAAAAAGGCTTCAAGAGCGACCCAAAAAACTAAAGGCTTAGAGCCCTTATTGACATTGATGAAAAATACTATGCAGGCCTCATACTGGAGGAACTGCAGAAATGGGCCAGGGAAAAAACATTCCTCTCAATCAACCAAACAGGGTTTCAGGAAAACTTGGGAACTACCACCAATATTCTGGCCCTCTCGCTCCTAGCCGATTCCCCAAAAGCAACAAAACAACCAATATTTGTCTGCTTTATTGACTAAAGCAGCTTTCGACAGCATAGACAGAGGAAAACTATGGTCAAAGCTAGCCTGATGGGAAATCCCCTCCGTCCTCCTGAATAAACTCATGTTATTACACACCAAGACATGGGTGCAAATAAAACTGGGGAGCGGTACGATCATGTCTAGGCGCAATCCAACGACCAGAGGATTAAAGCAGGGCTGCGTTCTTGCCCCAACCCTATTTAATCTCTTTGTGGCTGACCTCTCATCCGAACTAGATAATTGTAACCACCATGCACCAAACCTGGGAGGCTTTCCCCATTTCAAATTTACTGTATGCTGATGACCTGATTTTAATCAGCAGAACCAAAGTCTGCTTACAGCATCTACTTTACACTACAAATAACTTTGCTACAAATAATGGGCTAGAAATCAACCTAGAAAAATAAAAAATTATGGTGCTCAATTAGCGTAGCGCAAAAAAACTATCAAAGTGGCAGCTGGGTGAGAGCAAACTTGAAGTGGTCAAAGAGTTAATACCTAGGAATAATCTTTGGCAAGGGGTCGTATGGCCAACAAAAAGAGGCAATTCAAAGGAGATGGACCCTCCTAGCAAGCACCTTAAAAAAGGTTAAAAATAAAATAACCGGTCCAAACCGCTACTTGAAGTGCTCCGAGCGAAGCGCTTACCAACGAGAACCTATGGCAGCTAGGCCATGCGAGGGAAGGACGAGACAACCCTGGACAAAACGGTCTCTAAAGCGCTAAGAATATTCAAGCTTCCAAAATACACTTCCCCAGCACAACTAAGGCTCGAATTCAGACTACCTAACCAGGCAATAAACTGGAAGGGCTTGTATGTTAAAAGCTGGTAAGAAATAAAGAGCGCCACAACCGGATCGTTGAACTCATTCCTATGGAAAGAAATATCCAGGAAAAACTCCCCCATCATGGGTTATCTTCAATCAGGGATCAGCATGTTAGCCCTGGAGAACATCTGGGAGTCTGGTCTCCCATTTAACAACGTTAAAGCCCTGGTCAATAAGTCGATAAACCTAGTTTCCACTGAAAAAGATCGAGCAGACTTAAATAGGAGGGTCCACAGCTGGTTCGTGATTCAAAGCTACTCTAAGTGTTCACCACAAGCGTACTTTGGCACCAGCTTCTCCGGAACGCTTAAGGAAAGCTTCTTGGCATGGAGGATGATGATTTTACCTGTCAAACCCCATCTACCCCCCTGGAAACGTTCATCTCCATCCACCCTCTGCAGATTATGTGGAGAAACCAAAGAAGACGTGCTGCACCTTTTGTGTATCTGCAAGTCTCTAGACCGGGAGAGGAGAGAGTTGATCAAACCACACATAAATGAAATCCAGATCCGGTCTTGCAAAGAGGCAGTGAAGGCGTGCTTTGATGGGGCCAATGTCAGATTAGTTTGCAGCTTTGTCCGTTTTATGAAAGAAGCACAAAAAATACTGGGTGCAGACGCCTGAGTATAAACACCTACGCTCAAGGCCCCTGCATGGCCCCCATCACATATAGACACTAAGACTAGCGGGCCACGATTCAACAACTAATCGTCAGATCTATGGTCACAGGTGATATTCTAACCCTGGGACTCACACAGACTTCTCCTGTATTCATACAGTTCACTAAAAATGTTATTATATGTATTTTTTAAACTGTTTTTAGAACATAGTAACCCTATTTTTAAGGAAATATGAACTGCGTTATACACGTTTTTATGGTCGTGCGGACTGCTAAGATTTTAATTAATCAAGCAATAAATAATTACTTACCCTCCTGCTGACAGGGGTGGTAAAAGGGAACTTAGGCTATGACGTCAAGAGGTGATTTGGATCAGGTGCCTAAAGGCTGTAGAACAGTGAAAATAGAACGGGAACAGCACTATTTTCTAGGAGTTTGAATGGTCTGATCTGGACGTTTGAATATGGATATGTTGGGAAATGTGAAACACATCTTACTCCAAGATTACTCAGGATTGAATGGTCTTATTGCTGTAGAATACGGTTATACCCCAGATTGGGAACATTGACTAACATACAAGTACAACTATGTTGTGATACGATCAATATCCATCATCCAATGCTACTCCCTAGCTAGGTGGTACACTTACTGTGAAACTAATAGATTAAGTAGCTATGCAATATGCTATTAATACCATGTACTATGTTTTGGTTTCGATGGGATCTTGGGTCTACTGTTCACAAGCGTATACCCTATGAGTTACAAAATCAAAAGTATTGGTAAGCCATTCACTTAAAAGATAAGATATTGATGAAGTATGTCCGTCAATCTGCATGATGGAGTAAATCAACTGTTACAACAGTATTTCGCCTTATCTTTCCGTCTCGCTCGCCTTTTAAACTACTTATTTTCACTTGTGGGAAAACCACGAGGTATAGTCACCACTAAGTAGTAATGTTTCATGTTGTAAAAAAAAAAAAAAAAAAAAAAAAAAAAAAAACACAATTGTAGTATTATGGCCATTACATAAAATTATCAAACAAGAACTCTGAATATTGAAGGTCCTTTTCGCGAATTATGTAATTTATTGATAATAGTCGGATCTTCTGTAATATTGCCCATTACAAGATGGCCACAATTTTCCTCATTACACAATTGATGAGCATATTAGCTCGTGCTCCAATAAGACATCTAATAAGGTCATGTATAAACTATTACATGAAGAATTCTAAATTCTATTGGCTATTTCTTCTCCCATTCACAGATATATTTGACAGAGGTATAGCTTATATATTACAAGATGGCTGCGACATTTGTTCCAAAAACAGAAAATGACGCGCACATTGGACCGCGCCGGTATAAATAAGATAACCAATATGGCACTCACGCTGAAAGCCACAGGCCCAAAACACCATGAATGCTAACATTTCCACGGTAAGCCAGATCATCAAGGGGACTGCATGGTTTAACGATGATATTGCGACAGATTTTAATTATGTGATTATACATTATTAGCCTTGGGGATAGAAACAGACTGCTTCCTCATAACATGTTACTTGATTTGCGAATTATAGCGGGTAGGGCATTTGGCATATCAGGCCAAATTGGATTGATGCATGGGTACAATGTTCCATACAGATACCTCAGTGATGCAATAAGCCATACACAAAGTTTTTGCATTTATCCTTTGTGATATTAGGTAAGATACCCGTAAGGGTTGACATTTTTTGGACCGTGCGATATTTATTTAAAGTTCATGAACAAAAATAGGTTATTTTCCTCAATTCTGCAGATTTATGATTTTGTTGCCTCAATATGGTACCAGGCATTTCCCTGGTGTACATTTGATACTACATTTTGAGGGTAAACTCAGATCTTTTATGCAGCCATATACAACTAAAGAAGCATGCATTTAACCACTACCTGTCTCGGGTTCGAAGATGAGCTTGCACTTGTACTAAACAGTCGAGACGACTTTGCCACTATATATCTTCTTACTCTTAGATTTCTGACTTGTCCCCAACCCACATTTCTTCACTCCAGTATTGGAAATATCAACTGGAAGGCATAGGGCACAACTTGGGTGATCGGTCTGGGACCGGATAGACTACAATATCCCTCCATACGCTGACCTATTTGACCTAGTCATATTCATTATGATGCGGTTATCTTGGTGTTTCAGCCCCGATGAAGTCTGCTGTGGAAATGTAAAGTAAGACAAAACACGTGTTGGCAAGGAACTTAACAGACAAAACAGCAATGTCAAGTGTTTGGATGCTCAAATAAAGGGCAGTAGATACCGTAACCATTACATCATCAACTCATTTCATGCTTGGAGTTTTTTTTAATACTACTCCAATAGATGTTGGCATTCATTGGATTAAAAAGAAAAGAAACACAAGTATTACATTTTACAGAATTACACATACATTTTTCATTTTTATAATGAAATCTTTGGTATTTTATCCAAATCAGTAGACATGTAGGATATAATCTCATAGTAACCCATTTTAGTTTTCCTTTTTTTGTTCTCAGCTTTCATACTTCATCAAAAAAAGTAGTCTGTATGAAGCATCCTTGAGCAATTGCAAAAATAAAAAGATATTGTAAATACAAAAAAACTTCACAGTATCACTATAAATAAGTGACACTCTGCATTGCATTTATTTCATTAATCAGTTGTTTTATCTGGTTACTATACTTATCTAAACCAACCCATGTAAGAAAAATTGTCTAAATTATTATATCTGGTACAAAACTACAATTGCATTTAAACCACTAAATTTTGGAAATCTTGAAAACATCACCCGGGTAGGCCAAATGATGTGTAATCTGTTGATGATCCAAGTAGACGTATTCCCACACACTTTTCCCATAAGTAGTACGTAGAAGTTTATTTGAAGCAACAAAGGGGTCAAATATTTAGTTGCAAAGGCAGTTTTTGCTTTTAATTTTATGCAGCTGTAATTGGATTATGTCCATCAAGTTTCAGACTGATTAGAATGCAATATTTAGATGTTAAATTAACTCCTTTTTGGAATATAACAGAATTTTTGAATTTTGAAGAACTTTTTAAAGATATCCCCAATAAGCTGACTAATGTCTAAAACACAGATGAACCATGTAGAAGAAATACCTTACACAAATTCTTCTTTAGCACTTCGGTTGAAAGAAAATATATTTATTTATAACGTTTTATATAGCGCAAACATGCCCCAAGGGGTTATCGGAGTGCTTTACAATTTGCAGTTGTTTAGCATTAAATGGTCGAGGTAGTATACATAGATTCGGTATTCGCCATTCAGTACAAAATATGTAGGAGTATATGGGTGGCATAGGAGACTAGTAGTTAAGGAAAGATCCATGAGGGAAATTAGTTCGGTAGTTTGAAAGGAGGTTTTGGTTTCAATGAAAAGTTGCTGTTACCATCTGTTTATCTAGATTTGCTCTTTAAATAGACCGTGTAGTGTCCATAGGTTGTATTAACCGCTTAATGAAAAGTGATAGCCAAGTAGCAAAAGGTCTTTTCAAAATTGATACTTGTGCAGCTTTGAAATTTGAGTTTCCAATTTGGCTCTGCATCATTGTAGCATTACTAAAAGCTATTTTCCAGTTGTTCCTAGAAACCATGTAGACAAAACATCTGATCTGCCTAAACTGCAGGTCCTATTTGGCTTAACCCTTTTCAACAATTTCTCAAAAGGTACAGTTGTAGAATCGGGTAATGTTAAGTGTAGAAATCGTTCAGAATTGATTTCAATGCTAGATGTGAAAGAGCAATCTTCACAGTATTGGTGCCATTTGTAACCAAGTCAAAATAAATTATTATTTACCTCTCATTCTAAAACTCCAAAGAGGAATATAACAACATCTTGTGTCTATTGTTGAGGGTTAAGAAAATAAGTGATCCGCTACTTTTATCTAAAAGACCTTGGATACCTAAAGCATGACGAGTTACAGCTCCATCAGTCAGTAAACCTTGGAGCAAATGATTTAGTGCAGAACACATTCTCTTACCCGATTTTTGCTGAATTTCGTTGACTAGATGTGGCAAATTGAACAGTACATTCAGAACATTTGCATAGCAATTGACACCTGAACTGTTTTCGAACTGGTAGCCTACAATCTCATTGTCATTTTCCAGTTCTCTTCTTAACACCCTCTGGATTGTCCTGGTGTCCTTTCTTTTCTAAACAGTTTGTAGACTATTTTATAAGCTTGCACTGTAGACATTATCCTTTTCTCATAAACAGGGGACTGGCCTAAATGAGGAGGGTACAGACTTCTTACCAGATTGAACTCACACAGCTTGCATCAGCACTAAATTTCCTATCAAAGTCAAACTAAAACAAACCATTCAATGTCCTAATTCGCGACACTGCCACATATGGCACTTTAAATACAGAAGTTCCAATATTAACAAAAACCGCATATGCACTCAAGCCTTGTGATTTATGGATAGTCGAGGCATATGCTAGGGAGTGGGAACTGCTGGTGCCGCGCACATAAGTCTTTCACAAGCAAAAAACGTACAACACATCAGCCAATCTGATCAAATTTTACAGCCAAGTATTTAATCTCAACTATGAGAAATTAATTAAATCAATAACTTTACCAATTGCACCATTTCCGAAGTCTTCCTTAACATTTAAACTACAATGCAAAATTTGACAGTTTTTGCTCACCCGTAAATGCTTTTCCAATCCTGCAGTTTGATATAAACTTCTCTAAAGAGTCAAATTTTGCTTCTACTTTATCTGCAAGGAGTATTGAGACTATGATGTTCCATTTTATCAACCGCTATAATTTCTAATAGATCTTTCTCCTGTCAAAGTAACAGTTCATTAAAGTTGGAGCATTCTTGGAGTTCTGGCATTAAACAAATTGTAGATTTGTTGTTCATTGAAATTGTACATTAGTTATGCTTCAATACGAAATAGTATTTTTGTAAGGGGACTTTCCAAATCATGTTTTCCTCCTTGGTCAGAACGCCTACTCTAATGTCCTTCAGTACATCTACATATTGTGATAAGGTGCCTTGACATGGTTAGCCCCCACTTTTTGCCTGGTTTTGATTGTAGTGAACTGGGCCCCTGCCAGTCGGGTCCCCTGCACCAGTGCTTCTTCCATAAAACATGTCCACAATGGATATCTCTGCCCCCTGTAAGCGCCTAGTAAATGGAATCCTAGGATCACCTGGGACCTCCTCACTAGGGTCATGCCACTGCCCTTGCAGCTGCCATGCCCCTGTGAGGTGAGAAAATGACAAAGTCGACATGGCTCCCTGGCTGGGTGCTATGCCAGCTGGCAATGCTTGTAGGTATAGGCAAGACACCCCTCTAGCAGGTCTCATAGCCCTAAGACCGGGTGCACTATACCCCAGGTGAAGCCATGAAATTTACAGCACTAACGACACAACTGCCAGTACTGGGCTGACTTGATTTCCATTGACCAAAGATCTGTTATGAACAAAACATATCAGTCTATTGTAACATTCGCTACGGATTTATTTAAATCATTTTTTTACAACTACTTAGGATATTTTTCATTTTTTCAAATACATTTCTTGTGCATATACAAAATATATATAAAATATGTACAAGTAGATACAAATTTTACATACAAATTCTATGTGACTCTACAACACATCCACACTCAACCTCTCACTACATACATACAACTCACATTCAAGAAACAACATACACCTCTGAGGTATAGGCCAGTGTCGATATAAACATTTCGTTAAACCAAATAATTTGGTATAGCCTACATTTTCTTTTCTGTCATTTATAGGTTTGAAAAAACAAAAAATTGTCAGAATAGATCGTATTAGGTCTTAACTAGGTTCTTTTGATTTTTATTGCTGACCCTGGACCCACAGGGTCGACGCGTTTCAAACCCCCTATTGCGGGGTTCTACTCAGGACCAAAGCGATTTCTTGATTATCTTGTGTGAAGTGTCTCAAACGACGGGTGTGGAGTTGTTCAAATGGTCTTTAAACCTTAGGGTGTTTACTTGGGGTGCCCGGTCTTACCGTTGTTCTCTCTTAGCCGGGCTTTTTGGGTGTGTGGAGGGGCGTGTCCTTGCTTCGGCAATCAAATTACCAAAAAATTCTTAAAGGAAATATTCTTTAAGAATAGCGTGGTCACATGACCAAGAGAAGACTCAGGAAGTAGGGTCTTTCGGGAACACCGGCAACTCGCTGTTTGATCCCAGCAGAAGGACGTTATAAGATAAACTCGCTCAAGTGCGTTTTTTGGTAATTTGATTGCCGATGGGGAGACTCCTCCAATCAGGGCTAGGTCTATGCCCCTCATAGGGGAGGGTGGCATAAATGAGGGTCTAGTCGCCCCAGGAGAGGTGCCCAATGGCCCTACCTGCTACTCCCCTAAAAAAAAACGAAATCTAGTATTTAGGTGGCTCCCCAGACCTGGGAATTAAATCTGCCAAGACCGAAGACCAAAACCATCCCTGTAGAGAAGACTGAAACTGCCTTGGCCCCAGATCTACCGGCCTGTCTCCAGCTTGGACAATCCTGCGACCAGTTTTTCAGTCAGTGACTTTTGAAAACCCTGGAAGGACTGTTGCCTTAAATAAAAAAAAAAAACAGACTCCAATCTTCCTTGGGCAGCGCACCCGAACCCAACGAACTAAACTCGAAGGACTCCGGATCCAGGCTGAGCCCCGTCTCCTGCCCACTCGGCACCAAACTCCTCAAGTCAGAGTGGCTCACCTGCCCAGTGAAGTCTCCCCAGTAATTACACGCACTCTAATTCCACATTAGCGGACCTCTCCTGGCCTTCACAATGGAGTCTGCAGTGCAAATCCAGAGGCTCCCCCCTGGCTGCGACCAGCTCAGATGTCGTAAGGCAACCCAGCACGCAAAGCCCCTGGGCCATGGTTAGCTGAACAGATAGTGTCCATACTACGACCTACATCTCTACTTAACTGTCATTGGTCTCCCTACTGCAACCTCAGTATCGACGACTGCAGTCTGTTTGTTAAAAACAGAATACTCATTGAAAAGCATTGGGCTCCCAACGCTGAATTTGCACTCGGCGGTCCCTGCGCCGCTGGTGGTGTATGTTTGGTACTGATTTGTGCCCCCACCTCATGCTGGTCCTAACTCCTTAAGCATGGACCTGCAAACAAACTACTTACCTACAAGTAGTGTGGCTCCAATCAATCACAGTCCATTGAAACTCAGTGGGCAGAACTCCAAATTTGATCCCTGCACCCAGCTGCCCCGGTGCCACAGGTGGTGCAGTTTTAGTACTCACCTGACCCTTGCGGACCTTTGATCCTGAAGACTGGACTTAAAGTTTTATACTTACCCGTTAACCAGAATATGGTTTTCCACATAGGATAACATTGGACTGTTCTAAGTATCGATTTTTTGAAGTGAAAAGTATATTAAAAATGTACCTACCTTCATGTGAAGATCTTGGTCTTAAATACAAACAAAGCTTATTTTTCCTCGATTGGTGTGGCTCTCTTGGAGTTGTGTATACATTATTGGTCAATGTTGTGCAATAAAGGTCTTCCCAGTCTGTGTTAGGTCAAAGGCTACTCACCCACACTACCACTGATAAAGAACTTTGGATTTTACACCAAGTCCTGTACACTATTGGGGAACCCCTGTACTTTGCGCACATTATCAGCACCTAGTGGCAATACTATATACAGAGCCAGCTTCCTACACACAGATGCTTAACACATTTTTACTAGTTCCCTGTATTCAAGGTTCAACCAAATATTTACATTTCCAATACCTCTCATACAACTTGTTTCACTAGACAAGTTTTGAAAACAGGTTGTCTTTTAACAGGGGTAAACTGAAGTTGGTCACCAAACACAATTAAATGCTTCCCTCCAAAGAGGACATCGTAGTTCGCTCTTAAAACCTGCCTCCTTCTTGATTGCCACTTAAAAGGATTAGAAGCTTCAGTTTTTTCAATACCACATGACAAGCATCACCAGATAACTTCTGGTATTTCAGTTTGTCATGTTCAACAGATATCATTAAATAGTCAATGTAGAGTAATTCCTTTAATGTTAAGTGCAGCTAATCCTGTTGGCGCATTAACTGCACATGACAAATTTGAACTGTAGTCTTCAGAAGATAACAGTTGAGAACTTTAATTAGGTAGCTTTTTCCAGTGCCAATTTTAATCACTAAAGTATAGTAGAATTGGTCTAAATTAACATTCATGCTTTTTTTTTGTTTTTTTAGAGGTCCATGCTGGATTTTCTCTTTAAAAGTATTGTAAATTTATTTTTGTTCACCTGTTCTACTAACTGTTCAGTTTCCTCTTGCTTGCTACATTGCATTCTCCACCTCATTCATAGCTATAGTTGCGTCATTTTGAATTATTGGTTCTCCAAGAGGATCTTGATTCATTGGTGCAGAATTCTGGCTGCTTTGTAAGCGCTCTGGCTCTCAGCTGCAATGGTTTCTTTCTGTGGAGTCTCATCTTTCAACATTTGCAAGTAGGTTGGAAAGGCCAAACACTCAATACTGTCTTTTACAACATTGAAAGAGTCTTCATAACAGTCAGTGTCTAAGTAAGTCTGATTCAGCATGCCATGGCTTGAACAACTGCAAAAGTGCCAAGCAGAAATCTCTTATTTCTGGAGTTTGTCAACTAAGCTTTCCGTGGTTAATTGGGTTTCCTTGGTTATGTTTCACCAAACAACCATCATATCCAACTACTGCATATCTCCCTTCTTCTATGTTTTCAGTTACTTTTCTTTGATCTGTATAGTGCTGAAGTACTTCATAGAGATGCTGGTTTTGAAGATAGGGACTCCTTCTTGGGTAGTATGTATCCAACATGATCTACTTTCTGCTGGGACTGTAGTTTTGGGGGAAGACTAATACTCTATTTTGAATGATTGGCCTAGGCTTGCCCATACAATTTCTCTTGACTTGAAGAACTTACTAGCCCGACCCAATCAGTCTGGGCACTCATAGCAGCGCTTTTCTATGTGGGAAAACATTTTCAAACTGAAACTACAATTTCTTAGTAAGACTCTTTTCTGTAGAAATCTCCTCCCGCATCTTTCATCGGTCTTCTCCGATTTGGTTATATATGAAGTCACGTAGTGAACAGCAGCGATGGAGTGGTCTGCAACAAATTGTAGATCCAGATTTGCATTCCACATCTTCAAAATCACAGGGCTGTAGTCATTGATATAGTAGGAACAGTCTGTTCCTCTTAGGTTGTATTTTTGGGTGATTTCCAGATCGGTGCATATCTGACTGCAGACAAAAAGCAGTCAAATCTTCCTTCGGAGAGGACAGGTAATGTGAATCCAAAACATTTTAGGTACATTTTTCCTTAGCGTCTGTATTTTCAAAAACAGTACTTCACACATCTAGGGAGCATGAAACTGTAGAACTGGTCTCAAGACCTTGTCAGCACCATCTTTTGGGATGGTGCATTTCACATATGAAGGAGTCATCCTCCATGTGTTTTAAATCTTGAAGAATACCTATATTTTTATAATAATTATTTTGTACCAGAGAAACTTATTTAACTTTACTAACCGACTAATTCTTGCCATCTCATTTTTGCTTTCGGTAGGGACACCATTGACTAGAATAAGTACTTCTTCCAAATTTCTCTGCACCTTTACAGTTTCAATATTCTGCTTGAAATCGAATGGGAAGTACACTCCACCTTTAAGAACTTTCTGGAACTCAGTTAGAGGTAACTTCCTTGTCTTCATACAAACTATATCTTAGAATAGATATATACATTGTATTAGAATAGATTCATAAATATTTAAATCTTCAAATTCTTGTGGGATTGGAACTTATTCTAACATGTTGTGGACTACTCTGGCCGGCATTTTATTATACTCCAACTTATACAAATACTGTTCTAATATCATTTGTTGTGTGGATCAATCAATCAATCACTTGTAAAGCGCACTACTTACCCGTCAGAGTCTCATGGTGGGGAGCGGGTGCTGCTACTGCTCGAAGAGCCAGGTCTTGAGGAGTCTTCTGAAGGTGAGCAGGTCTTTGGTCTGCTGCAGCTGGGCCGGGAGGGTGTTCCAGGTCTTGGCGAGGAAGGAGACGGATCTGCTACCGGCGGTCATTTGTTGGATGCAGGGGACGCCGGCGAGGGAGAGGCTGGCAGAGCTGGTGGGTGGGGGTGTAGAAGTTTAATCTGCTGTTCAGGTAGACTGGTCCGGTGGTGGAGTGCTGTGGGTGCATGGGTGAGGAGCTTGAAGGTGATCCTCTTGTTGACGGGGAGCCAGTGCAAGTTTCTTAGGTGGGGGGTGATGTGGCTGCGAAGAGGAATGTTGAGGATCAGGCGGGCGGTGGCATTTTGGATGCGTAGCAGTCATTGTAGGTGTTTGGTCGGGACTCCTGCGTAGTGTGTTGCCGTAGTCCAGTCTGCTGCTGATGAGTGCCTGTGTCACTGTTCTTCTGGTTTCGGTCGGGATCCACTTGTAGTTCCTGCGGAGGGTTATGTAGCAGGAGGAGGAGATGGCGTTGACTTGTTTTGACATGGAGAGGGAAGAGTCGAGGATGAATCCTAGGTTGCCTGCATGGTCCGTGGGTGTCGGTGCTGTTCCCAGTGTGGTCGGCCACCAGGAGTTGTCCCAGGCAGAGGGGGGTGGGGCAGAGGATGAGGACCTGCGTCTTGTCAGAGTTCCATTTCAGCCAGCTGCCCTTCATCCACTCGGCTACGGCCTTCATTCCCTCGTGGAGGTTGGTTTTGGGGGAGTGCGAGTCCTTGGTGAGGGAGAGGATGAGCTGGGTGTAGTCGGCGTAGGAGATGATGGTCAGGTCATGCAGGCGGTCCCCTTGTGCGAGGTGGGCCATGTAGACGTTGAACAGGGTCAGGCTGAGGGATGAGCCCTGGGGTATGCCGCAGACGATGTCGGTGGCTTCGGCTTGGAAGGGTGTGAGGAGGACTCTAGGTTCTGCCAGAGGGAAGGACGTGGTCCAGTCCAGGGCCTTTTCCTGCATTCTTGGAAGCGTGTCCTTAGTGTGCGGTGGCAGACTGTGTCGAAGGCGGCCAGCAGGTCCAGAAGAATGAGGGCTGATGTTCTGCCGTTGTCTATCTAGTTGGCGCCTGATGTAGTCTGTGGCGGCGATGAGGGCTGTCTCGGTGCTGTGGTATCGTCTGAATCCAGACTGGGATTCTTGCCACTTCGGTTTTCTTAAGCTTTTGAACGGACAACAGGACTAGTTTGACTTATATAGCGAGTGCTTCAACATATACAAACAGTTTGGATTCTCTGGACAGACTGTTAAACTTTCTAATCACTTCCTGAAAGTTAAACATTAATAAGTGTCCCGCTCCACTACAGCTGCATGTAGTAAGACCTACATTTTCCCTACATTCCTCTTCAGGACCAAAGAACCGAAACTGACCACCACAAACTTTCTCTACCTCTGCTACAGTACCATGCATAAGAACTCTATTCATTTCTCCTAAACATTGGGCAGGGGCCCCCCAACTAATTTTCACATTTCAGAATGATCAACAGCTAACATTCTGAAGTGATGAAAGGTGCTTGTGCACACTGTGATAGACATGCTAGTCAATGTCCTTGTAAATTAGTATACATTCTCAGTTTCCATGGCTCTAATCTTTGCAAACCCCATAGCTTCCGTATCACTCTTGCATGAATAGGTATGTAGGAAGCTTCTCAATATAGCAATTGATTCTTGCCTACACTACAAAACCATCTTCTCTCATAACAGTGTCCATATTCTTCAAATGCATGCACTGATATGTTCTCTTGCAAGTAGTTTTCTTAATTAAAAAAAATCTGTACTAGAACTATGTATCCATTCACTGCTGAACACGTTGAAAAGTTAGATCAATTGACAAGCCTTTTTTATGGCTGTTTCTCATACACAACACTATTTTATCCAGTGTCTTATTTCGGTTTAGAATCCAAATATCTAACTTCCTTTTGAGAGCAAAGGCCTTGTTTATAGACTACACTCAATAGATTCCTTTTGTCTAACAGCTTCTTTCATACTTCATAGATTCTGAATTATTGTACTATGGAACATTCTAACACAGATTTCCTTAAACGTTCTCTGCCTTCTGGTTAAACTCTGTACTTTTTGTAGGATTATTTACTGTTCATATCGAACTTTCTCCTTTCTTAGTTGATCTCAAACTTTGTTTTTTATTTACCCAATGTTGCTGTCTTTCAAGTTGTCCACATAGTATTTTAAGAAAGGTCTGTTATCTTACCAGCAGCTCTATTCTCTTTCACCACTTTCCCTACATGTTGCCCCTTTTGTTTCTCACTTGTGAATAGATATTAGCCTTACCTCCTTTTCTTATTATTTCCACTTGTAGAGCACGTGGCCAGCCGTGGGCTTCCCTGCGCTGCATAGGTAGAAAGGACTAGCTGGAAGATTAAAATAACCAGGTTAAGACTAAAAACAGCAGCATCAGGCAGTATCTTAAGGATTCCAGAAGGGTATTCCAGAGTTTTGGGCCCAGGAATGCAAAGGAGCGACCTGTACATGCCAGATGGATTTTGGGAACATGACAAAGCCAGATTCTCAGATCTCAACATTCGACTAGGCTGATACGGAGAGATCAGATCTTGGATAGAGCTAGGGTCAAGCCCAGCCCGAGTTTAAGATTAAAACAGTTTTAAATTGAACTCTTCATTTGGAAGCCAATGCAATTTGCCAAGAAGCTGAGAGCAGAAGCATGCTTTGGAAGCCAAAAGAGTCTGGCTGCTGAATTGTGCACTACCTGCAACAATTCCCAGGTAAAGATACCCATAATCCACACACTAGAGTATCAAGGCCTGAATCAATGTTCTTTGTGCAGCGTGAGGGATGATCCAAATAATCTCACTCACCAAATTCATTACAGCAAACGAGGCGGATGCCACTTTGGGGCGTATAGACAGATTTTCATCTAAACAAAATCACAATCTTTTTAATTTAGGGGCTAGAGTTGGAAGAGCCCCAGACCAATGCTGTGGATCCCAAAGTAATGGGTTCCTGCCAAAAACCATAACATTGTCACCGTTAAGTTCAAGCGATTTGCTTTCCATCCAGGAAGCAACTGGTCTTCGGCCAAGATTGATGGCATCTGGGTTGTGCCCCTGTGATCAAGAAAAACATTTGTGTGTCACAGTCCTCCACCACATCTGCAAGAGGGTGAACAGAGATTGAACAACATTGGGCTCAACGCAGACCCCTTGGATACTCCTGAAGTTAAGGGACAGATCCCTGAGCTAACATCTGATGAGAAGACTTGAAATGACCCATATTTCAAACAGCTAGGGTTGTTCCATCATCAAGACGTAATGTCTTCAATCCATCCAATAGGATTAATTGGGACACAGTATCAAAGGCTCTCATCCAGGAGCCATTTTACATGCTCCATGACTCCTAGAAGAGCAGACTCCCTACTGTGTCCAGCCCTAAAACTCAAATGAAAGTGAAGTTTGTGGGCTTCCACATAGGTGATAAGCTGCGAGTTTGTGCTTTTCCATGTTGGAAATGACAGGCAGCAAGGAGATGGGTCTAAAATTAGCCCAGTTAGTTGGATCGAGATTGGGCTTCTTTGAAAGAAAACAGATAATAGCATGTTTCCAGGACCATGGAACACAACCCTCATGAAGTGATTAATCGAGCAGGTAGGCCACCAATTGCAATAAGTCTGTATCAAGAAGCCTCAATTTAGCTGGGGGAAAAGAGTCTAAGGGAGAGCCTGACAGGATGAACAGAGATCCATAAAGGTCCAACTGAGGCCATGACTCCACTTTGAGCAGGGCCTGCCATATCTCGAACAGCCTTAAGATTGATTGAAGGGAAATGCCCGATGACAATCAGAATCCTCATCTTGTGTACTTGCCCTGGGGGTGGGGGGGGGGGGGGGACGGGGGGGGGGGGACTGCAAATTGTGATTGAATAGTCGTTACCTTATCCACAAAAAAAGTGAGCCAGTTCTGTACATTAGGAGTGGGACAAAAGGCACAGGAGACAATTTGCTGGGGTGCGATAATTCTTTGACCACATTGAAAAGCATCTTAGGGCAGTTCTGAGCGGAAGTAATTATTATCTGAATAATAAGATGCTTGTGCTGCTCTGCAGAATGCATGATATTAATAACCATTTTATATTCAGCTTTAGACTCTGGGTTGTAGATCTTTCTCCAGAATCCCGAGACCCTTGCAGCATTTCTCAGAATGAAGCAGGTCATTGAACCAAGGGGATGATAGGAGAGTTCTCAAACTTAACTGTCAATGGAAGAGCAGACTTTTGAGAGTTTCTAATCCAGTGGTCTATCAGACTGATCTGCTTCATCCTTCTACGTTCAGTCTGCTTTAGAGCTTCGAAATAGTGCATTCAGAGCAGGGGAACACAGTTTAATCCAATTCCAAAATTTGCTAATCGGTTTGTACAGTTTCTTTTCTCACTTTTTGATAGCATTGCAAGTCTCTGTAGTTAACAAGAACTGAAAGTTAATTAAAAAAAGTAAAATTACCTTTTCATTATTTACTTTTATTTATAACTACCATTGTAAACAGTTCCAATATAATATAGATAACATTACTCTATTAATTTTCATGTTTATGTCCGTCTTTCAATGTGTCACTGTATGCATTAGTCTCCCACTGGGCATACTACCATGTCCATTACGGAGTTGCTCTGTATTGACTTAGGTTTGATGGGACCACTTCTCTGGATGAGAGACTAGAGTGTGTCAGTACTTGGTTAGATCTGTGAGTGGGTGTACAAGTGCTGCTACAGCAGTGCTATGACATGGTTAGGTTAGTGTGCTAGTATAAGACTGTTGTAGTAACACTAGGACTTCATGTATGCGAGAGGCTGAACGAATACCTCCGTGCTTCCATTAAGGATTAGAAGGTATGTAAGTGTGTCTTCAAGTGCCTTTGGCATGGCTGAAAACAAATAGTTTCAGGGTGAGAAGTGAATGCCTAAGTCCATCCTCTCACTGTCTGGGTGAAAGATCTGCTCTAGGTTTTGAAAAAACATATGTCATTTGTAATATGGGTGGTATACTTTATGTAGGACTTGGTATATGGGGTCTTTAAGTGAGTAACATACTAAAACTCAAAAGGGCAGATCAAGCGTTTAAGCACAAAGCACCATGCTGTATGACATACCTGCAGCGTATCTCAAAGGTCAGTGATTTGTACTAAACGTGGATTTGAGACTTGCCAAGTGAAGCTGGCAGTGAGAGTACAAACAGTAAGCACCAGTAGGCCTTTCCCATGTTTAAAATACTACATATTTAACTATGCCTAGCACGGTCATACTACATGTGACTCCGTATTAGTTTAAAGGGCAGATCTTATCTAAGCACATACAAACCCGCCCTATAATCTACCAAACCTATCCTTAAGGGTATCTAACAATTGATGGGCTAGCATCTCCATATCACTGCAGCATCATGGTAATTTTTGCACTTTACCCATCACGTTTCTTGTGTTCATGCATTATGAAAGCCTACAGTGCATGTTCCTTTCAATTCTGAAACTTGTACTCCTCTTAAAATGGAAAAAAAAGAGGACTATAAGTCCCAAAGTTCAAAGCAAAACGTTGTTCGCGAGCACCACATCATGTTTAGATACGTTAAACCTGGCAGATCTTCTAATAAATTGTTAAGTATAAGTTTAACCCATAGCAAACAGTTCTTTTACCAGCAATTAGAGCACAGTAAAACATGACACTGTGAACCAATTTCTCACACACCTAGTGTACACCTAACACAAACAGTTACATGGTCTGTAACAATGAGATATATACACATACACACTACAATACATTTGATTAAGTTTAAAAACACTTCCATATATTTCATACTCACTTTTATAAAGGTTACAAATTTTTCTTCAAAAGACAATTTAATTCACAGCTGAAAATTGAGTTTGTTGGTGAAAGTTTCTTTTGCTTTGGTTAGATCGATCCAATACTCAGGAAATATGAGTACTAAGCATGAGAACGGCACACCACTCATTCAAAGCAATCATTAATAGCAACCATTTCAACGTTGCACTCTGATAGTACAGAAGGCAGCAAATAAACATTTCATTTTTTTGTTTTTTAACGCCACTTCTGAATGGTTAGCATGTGTCAACTCTTTCATACACTTTTATAAAGAAGCCCAATATGGAAGGGTGTAGGTGTAACTTCGCGATCGTCGTGACAAATTCACAAATAAAAAAATATGGGAGTCCAAAAACATTTAGCATACTAATTTTATGACTTTAAAACTACCATACATTTTATTAGCAACCCCTCATCAGTAAATTAGACAGACTGTTGTGTAATAAGCACCTCTAATTTCTAAAAACATACAACTCTAACACCCTTCCCTGAATACACTTAGTAGTCTCCATAGCAACCCACTAGAACATGTAGGTCACAGCACATTCTAGAGGGACCATACTAGTTACAAAATGAGCTGCAGCAAGTGTGGTTAACACTAAAGAATTAAAAGCCTTTTTAGCAGAGGCAATCAGATCTAGTTACTGATTCTTTGAAGACCACCTCATTTTATTCACCTGCACATCCACAGCATCCCATCAACTATGTTTTTTTAAACTAGTAGCACACCTCCATTTTAACTTCCTTTCGCTTTCCAACCGGTCTCATTTAGCTCCAGCCTTCTCCCGTCTGCTGCTACGACTTCACTTTAAAATGGTTAGAGTGTGGATTGTGGGCCAAAGCCATGTGTTTTGGACTAGACTGTTAGAAAGAGTGGTATTGACAGGACATATGCTTGGCTAATGTGGACATTACTTGGAATGACCAGAGATCGTTGAAGTGGCATCAATTTCTGCCTTTAGTTATAAGCACCGAGATTGCAAACCCCCTGACCTCATGATTGTGCACTGTGGTGGCAGTGACTGAGGTAGGACATGAAATCCTAGTGAAGGATACCTTTGCATAATTAATTAATTACACTTTTCCCTCACACAGTCTTCGTGTACTCCAAGATATACCAAAAGCAGAAATGGAAGTGGTCTAGTCAATTCTACCCAGAGTCTGACAAAGCCAAGAAAAAATGTTAATAAAATGGTTTCTGCATTTCTCAGAGACCATAACATGGGCTCAATCTACAACAATCTGCGTTTTGGCATGCACGGAATCTACGGAAACTATGGGAGTTCACTTCTAAACAAGGGATCAGCAGGTTTCTCAGCAAAGTCAAACTCTGCATCCAGTCTTCTGTGTAGCTGTCAAATACAAATTAAGACAAAGGTTCTTCTCAGAGCCACCCTACTGCCCAAAATGTTGCTCATTTTCTTTATAAAGATCTTATTTTCTCAAAAAGAGGCGCTATGACTCAGTGCGCAAGTTTGAGATGTCAGTGAGGTCACTGACCAGGTCATGAGTGATGTAAAATGGAAGGTCATAAGCATTGCCTTGCGGGCGCAAGTTATAGTTCACTCAGGTAACTATAAATGCCGAATTTCACTGGTTTTGTATGAGTGAAACCTGAGCGCAACTAGAACGTGCTTGTAACCTTTGTTTTTTTTGTTCAGTGAATTTACAAGGTTTTTAGGTTTTGCCTGCAAGTGCGCACGTAGTGCGCATGCGCTAAAAAACCTCTTGAGTTCTATATCTGATTGATGACCCGCCTCGGTCTCTCATTGGCTAGCTCCATAAATGGAGGCTAGCCATTGGGAGACAGAGGCTGTCAATCGCGCTCTCGAGAAAACGCGATTCGGGGGCGTTTCTCTGGCTTTTTTAAGCCCCGTCCCTTTGTCCCGGGCCGCGCTGTCATTGGCTACCGGCCCGGGACACCCCCGTGACGTCATTTCCCGGGCCGCGCTGTGATTGGCTGCTGGCCCGGGACCTGACTTGTTTCTTGTTTTTTATTCTATTTCCCAACAATAATGTCTCTGTAACTTTGTTTTTTCAGTGAACTTCTAAGATTCATCTAAAAAAAATTCCAATGCTATAACCTTACAGTGTTTCACACTGGATGTGTAAGTACCTGTGTGAGTCCGTTAGTGGGTGTATGAGTGGATTGCTTAGTGGGTGTTTTATTGTGTCATTGGGCATCTGAGATAGCCTAGGAGTGTGATAAAGTCTGAGTGATTCTGTGAATACCTCTATGAGATTGTCACTGTTTAGGTCAGAGCCTGTGTGTGTCTGAGTGGAAGTACAAGTAGTGCTTTAACTCTTTGGGTGGTTATTTAGTGACTTTGTGGGTGTACAAATGAGTGAGTTGAGTTTATTGATTTTGCGCATTTCCATACTCAATATATTTTATGACTAAAGCCATGGTCTCTGCTTTTACAAGGAGGTCAATTTAGAATAGATTTGCCACACCGTGAAGTTCAGATTTTACTTGAATGTTTTTCTCATGTAATCAGTTCTATTGAGAATGAGTTTTTTTTTTTTAATATGCATTGTAGAAAGGTAGGATCCTTCTGCATGGTTACCCCCGCTTTTTGCCTGGTGTTAAGCTGTGTTTTCACTGGGATCCTGCTAATAAGGACCCCAGTCTATCTGCTTTCTCCCTAAACTGTTGTGTTCAGTACCTAGGTACATCCCAAATTGGATACTAGGGTACCCTGGTCAGTCCCTAGTATATGGTGCCCATGTACCCAGGGCATAGGTACCCCAGAGGTCTCCAATGGGCTAGAGCATGCATTATGCCACCCATGAGAGACCATCCAAAATGGAACTATAAGCATGCCATTGCAGCCTGTGTAAGCTGGTACATGCACCATTTGCTAAAGATATAGCTTTACCGTATCTAAGGGTCACTGCACTTAAAACCTATAAGTCAGTCCTATAGCTGGCCTTTACAGTCCTAAGGTCAGGGTGTTTGGTTCAAAGTGAGGGTGCCCCTGCATGAGCAGGACACCCCTGCAGCCTACGTAGTCCATTCTCCTGGGTTGTCAGTGAAGCCTCCAAATACAATATAGAGGGGTACCGCAAAAATCGCACAGTGACAATCTCAAACTGCTGCAACGAACCCCATCATGTTTGGTCTCAAACTTGTTGGAATCATACCCCCTGGAAGAGCCCTCCGTTAGGATCTCAGTGTTCCCGGTACCAGCTTTCTAGTCCTAGGCAGCACAAAATGGTTGCTGCCGATCAGAGACATTTCTGCCCTCCTGCTGCTGCCAAGCCCCAGCAGGGGAAGGCAGAAAAGGCATCCTGTCATAGGGAGGTGCGACAACCTCCCAGACAGGATTTAGTGTATTAGGGCTGGGTGGGTGCACTTGCCAGCGCCTGAAAGTCTGCATGAGGGGCACATTTGGTGTCCCTGTGCATAGTCCAGTTCAAATCAGTCCTGTGAGCCATTGGCTACTGCTCTGGCGTGAAACTGAACAAAAAGACATGGGAGTTACATCCCCCTGTTCAGTCCCTCCCTTGGGAGAGTGCCCCCTGAATCTTCCCAACCCTTTCCTTAAGGTAGTACCTGGGTGTAGGTCCCTAGATTCGTCACGGGATAAGATTCAGAACTGAAACTTGCACTTCTACAGTCTGGGCACTCTGGACTTAGTTTGGGCACGACTTAGTCTCACTTCCAGTCTGCTGCATAGTCTGTGCATCATACAGGAACCTTCCAAGGCCTGTCAAGCATCGAGGACAATGGAAGTAATCTCCCTTGCAGTGAAGGAGTCACTCCCCTGCATTCGCAGGCACTGCATCGAAGATGACCGGTCTGCAGATCCTGAGCTCCTCCGGACTCCCTGGGATCTGCAACACAGGTGATGGTTTGCCTCAGCTCCTGAGGCCTGCTCTACTCCTACCAAGGTTGAGGCCAGTAGTCCTTGTGAGGGTTACAATAACCAAACCCCTGGGTACTGCATCCCCTTTGCAGTTGCAAAGGCTTGTTGACATCTTCGCAAGAAGATCTTCGGGCTCCAAGTAGCTCTAACCTCGAGCACCTCCAGTGACCAGAATTGTCAGCCACACTGCATTGTGTGCAATGTGCCCTGCATCTTTCGGTGAGCTGCTTGATGTCCTCTTGCGACTCCTGTGCCTTTGACCCATGGGTCAAATTGAGGGTCATCTTGGTTTTCCTTGGGCTCCCCAGATTGCTCTGGGCCTGCCCCGACTCCCCTGCTTGTGGTGAGTCTCATGGACCTTGCTGGCACCTTGAGTTTCTGCATGGATTGCCTTTGCCAATGCTTGTTGGTGCTCCTGCTGAACCCCTCAGCACGCTACATCCTTTGTAGGACAGCACGTATCTGGGTCTGGTTGTCCTCAGCCTTGCCTGGTCCTCGCAGCTGCAGAGTTAAGGTCACCATCATCTTTCCTGAAGCGCCCAACATTAGAGGACATTCGTCTTCTAGGGCTCCTGGTCACTCCCGAGTGACACTTTCCCCTCTGCTTTGAGGTACTCCTCTTCAAGAATCCACAGTTGATTCCAGTTTATTCCTCTGGACACTTTCTCGTCTTCCAGCAGCGGCACTTTCCTGAAGTCCTCCATTGGTTTTGAATGCAGTTTCTGACGCCACTTCACACCTATGCACCCGACTTCCTGGGATAAGCTAACTTACCACGGTATCCATGGGTGGGGTGGCTCTCTAACCTTCTGTCTCCCACACGGTTCCTTCAGGGTCCACTGGGAAGGGTCCCCACTCTTTAAAATTCCAACTGCGACTTACATAGACTTGTACGGAGCACGCAGTCATGTTCTCACACTGCACACGCTCTCCGTGGGGTCCCCATCTACTTACCTTGGGTAGTTCCGAGGGTCCCCAGCAATTCTATGTCCGCTCTACATCATCTTGACTCGAGTCGTGGTTTTTATACCACTTACTTAGTATATGGTTTGGTGCCCCCCCTGGGGCCCACTGTGTAGTAGTCCTATTTACTGCGATTTCTTTGCTAAAGTACTGTGTGCTTTGTGACCATCTCTGTGTAGGAGATGCTGTACTATAATAGAGAGTGTTCTATAATAAATTCATATTTTTATAGATACTTTATGTGGTTCGTTTTCATTTCATCAATACAACATTGCATACTGGTAAAACAAGCTGCTTTACACTCCTTCAAGACTAAGCCTGAAGGCTTCTCTCCACAGCTACCACTTGGATAGCTATCTAAGGTTGTCAGATACCTCCTAAAATCACCATAAGGTTTGTCTGGACTGGCGCAAGGTACCCACTTACATTAGTGGACATCATATACCAAGCCAGCTTCTCACATGCCTTTTTAGAGAACGTTTTTATTTTCTAGGTCTTCAACAAGAGAATCCTATTTTAGGCTGATGCAGACACGCACAGCAGGCATGCTGCCAGCACGCCAAAGGTTAGTCCATCTGCGCTCATCCTTGCACGAACGTTGACAGGTACTCTGCCTCTTGGACTAAAAATACTATTATTACAGATACATTAGGTTACTCTTCAGTTGAACTTTACCTTTTTTTAATTAGAATTGTATTCATAACAGTGCATCACCAATACAAAGTAGGGCAGCGAAGGAATGGAGTTTCAATCGAAAACATGTACCTAGGTCTAGTCAGATTCAGTAGTACATATTGGCAACCAAGTGTAACATCAAGCTCACAAGAGGATCAGTGAAGCAATACAATGCATTGTAATGCAGTCCAACTGCAACAGAGAACAAGGAGGAAAAGGTCAAGGGGGAGGGGAAGTGACACCCAAAGTTGGATCAACAGAAAGCACGGTGGCTGCCACAATTACCTCAAAGGGGAGCCAAACTGTGGCAAATCGATTAACAACCAAACTCAGCCTCTCGCGGCACCGCAAGTATGGGGCAGGGACATTAATTTACCGAAATGTGAGAACAGGAATTGGACACATCTATTCTGGCATCTTGCAGTCGCAGGTAGGACTCCAGAGGGGACCACATATCTTTATGGAAGGAGTGAGCAGGCATAAACTCCCAGTATGACTTAAACTGATCTTGATGACACAGTATCTTTAAGCCAGGCATTGAGTGGGGGGGGAGCAACCAGTTTCTGTAGCGGGCGGGGGGGGGGGGGGTATCTCTTGGGCATAGCCCAGGAGTGCTATAAAGGGGGTATGCTCAATCTGTAGGCCTGTAATCTCCTCAATGACAAAGATAGACTGCCAATAGCAAACCACCGCAGGGCACATCCTAGCTAAATGCAGAAAGTCCAAGCTAGGCACAGAGCATCACGCCTCCTCCGATAGCCTAAATTTAAACAGTCGCTCCGGAGTTCTATAAATCCGGTGCAGAAATTTAAAAATGCATGAATCAGGGCCCATAATTGGGAGACCATGCTCTCGCCTGGGGACAGCAGAAGCTCTACTGGGCCGCAGGGATAGTGATGCTCAACTCTACCTCCCAGCCTGTTGCACTGCAGGGATTCAGATTGCAACAGTGTACAGCATTCCAGTGTATAACCTGGTTACGCGCTTGCGAGGCAAGGGTTCGCGAGGATTTCCTAAAGTACAAGCAGCGAAGGGGGTGCAGTGGGGAAACAAGGACAGTGTGCGCGCAGAGTAGCTCTCAATCCAGAATAGGTAAATTGGTCAAGCATTGCTGTATTATCCTCTGCAGAGCCTGCTGTGATGTTATAAAGGAGCCCTCTGGGAGCACTGCACCCAGAGTCTGAAGATGCATCCAAATTTAGCCTGTTGCATGCGCCAGCATCATGTGCAAAATGTAATGCTGGGTGATTTGCCAGTGGGACGGAGGGATGAACAATACATCCAGTCACGCTCGTCTACACAGCTCGCTCCACGCCCAGACAGCACAACCAATCGTAGCAGGTGCTCGACAAGGTCTCCGCAGGGGCTGGTATAGTATAATGTGCAGCAGGCAGGGCATAGATTGTCTTGTTGAGGCTCAGTATGGGCCATGATCTTCGTGGGGTGAAGCCAGTAGTGTGCAAATGGCACCTGTGCGCAGTTCAAATAGAGATCAATGCTTTGAGCATGGAGTTCACCCTGCATGAATGGAAAAGTAAGAATTTCCCATGCAAGCCATGGCTGTCTCCCAGTCCAGGCCAATGCACCAGATATGAACGAAGTCAGACGAAAGCAGAAAGGGGGGGGGGGTGAGCGTGAGATTGATAAATATAAGAATTTAAGCAGAATGACCATCTTTACAATTGCTACCTCACCCTGCCATAGAAAGCGGGAGGCTCGTCCATAGTGTCACTCTGCTCTCCAACCAGTCGAACAGGTGACCATAGTTAGATCTCCACAGTTCATCCCCATCTCGGCTCAACCACATCCCTGGATATTTTATTGGACCACTAGCCCACGGTATTGGTAATTCCAATTGCCTCAATTAGTAGAACAATCATTGCTTTTGGCTTGTTGATAAATGTGCCTGAAAGCCCACCAAATACAAAATCTGGTGAATTCTGACGAGGGGGACAAAGGTTTTCAGCTGGCTGCTTAACATACAAAGTGACAGTCTGCATACATGGATATCAAGACCATCGTACCCAAGATTCCACAAAAATACAAGTACATTTAGGGTCTACCATTAACACCAGTTTAATCAATTTCAAGCGCTGTGCAGCTCTGAACCTCCTTGAAAATGTCACTGTGAGAAATTGGGTTGTTGACTAAGGGAGCTGTGAACCTTCTTCAACCAAAAGCCACAATCCTCATCAGGATGCACCATTAAAGTCACTAAATTATTGTGTGCCTACCTCACTGGTAGATTGCCCCAAAAACAGTCAGGCTTAGAGGCAATGAACAGATTTATGCAGCACACAAACAGTAATAAAATGAAACCACCACAAGAAAAAATGTCAAACCGATTTCGAAAAATAGATTATAGGTTAATAAATAACGACACCAAATGACAAAAGCCCAATGAGTAGAACCAGAGATCTGAAATTTTAAAGACTTACGGAAAAATAGTGCTAAAAAGCACAAAGCACCAACTAGAGTGAAGTGCTTGTGCCAGACCAGGACAAAGTCACAAGTTCAGCGACGCAGCACAGGCTGTATTCAGGGATCAGGTTAGGCCTGATAAGAATTGTACCTTATGCCCTTGATGTGGAGCTTTACACCATGCAGTTGCAATTTTGAGGTGTGGTGTGGGGTCCCGAGTAGAGTTGTTGCGCTTGGTCTGATCCGATGAGGAGCTGAAAGGCCCAGGTCAAGTTGCGTTTGTTCCAATGAGAAGCTGCAACGACCACAATGCAAGGTCGTGCATCTGGTTGTTTCAGTTCCAATGGGCACCACAGCTGGGATGGCAGAGCACGTTTATTCCGACTTCCAAATATTTAGGCCTGGGGAGGCACTACTTGGGGAAATTAAGGACTCCTAGCAAGCAGAGTCCAGGTGCAGGACTCAAGATGGTTGGAGCCTTTTCTGTCCTTGGTGCACTGATCGGGAAGCCAGCCAACTATCCCCTGGAGTCACTCTGGTGGTGGTGGTGGTCTAATTCTTTCTCAGGCAGCAGAGAAGTCCATCTTGCAGCAGAGCAGCAGGCCAGTCCTTGTAGCAGGGCAGCAGAGCAATCCCGAGTCTTCAACAAGTCCAGGATTGAACTTAAGTGTGGGGCTGAGAGTCCAATATTTATGCCTGGTGCCCACTTTGAAGAGGGAGAAGCATCTGGATTTTCCCCCTACAAAAGGTGTGCTCAATTTCCTGTATCTCAGCACTAGTCCCAATTGGTCAAGGGACACAACAGGCTAGTGTGAATTCTGTGTACGAGCTGAGCACGATCCTTTGAAGTACAAGTGTGCTAGGTGAGAGCTCTGCCCTAATCGAGGAAGAGACGGCCCATCCTGCCAACACCCAGACAGTCTACTGTGATGCTGACTGAGAGAAACTACACCTAGCATGTGACCCAGGAACAGCCACCAAATGGTTTGGACAATAAAATGGCAACCTTCTCAAAGTGGCATTTTTATAATTGTGACTTAAAACACAACTTTAAATTACAATTACTCACACAAAAGTAAAACTTTCCTACCTGTTCCCAATAAAAAGCTAGCACGCATTAAATGTAAGGAAGATAACCCAATGTTATCCTGTGGGAGAGGTAGGCCTCACAATAGTGAAAATCAAATTTGAGAGAAGACATAAAACGTAAAAGTACATGTCCAACTTTATTACAACGCACCCTTCCCTATTGACTGATTGGGCCTAACTTAGATATGACATATGCAATAGAAATGGAGTTTTAGACTTGGTAAGGTGGATATAATGCCAGGTCGAATTGGCAGTTTAAAACTGCTGACCGGCTGCAATGGCAGGCTTGACACATGGTTTAAAGGGCTACTTAAGTAGGTAGGTAGCAGAATAAATTAGGTAGACCAACTAGTGAAATGTTTATAGGCTGTGTGTATATGGTATACCACTTTACTAGAGATGTACAAGTAAATTAAATATGCTAACCAGGTGTGAGCCAATTTATCATATTGGCAAGTATATTAAATCTGCAACCATGTGTAAGCCTGTTTTATCATAGGTAAAGGAGAGAGCACACGCACTGGTTAGCAATGGTGAAGGGCACAGAAAAGGCCAAAAGAAACTAGCAAAAATAGGAGCGGTGAAGGCAAGCAGTTTAGGAGGGGGACCCTGCAGAAAGGACCAAGTCCAACAGTCGCAAACTTTAACCAAAGGTTGACAGACTGGAGAGGACAATAGGATCTCAGAGCTTGCACCATCTTTTTTTCCACATTGACAAACCAATGTACCTTCTACAGCTCCCCAGCAGCCTCCAAACATACACTGTAGAGATTAAGCACGTGTCTGCTGCTTTATAGTCCTCGTGGAAGAAGATTAGACGTTTTGTCTATACCAGATGAAGAACTTACTGGTGACCTATGCACTGAATGAACAAAAATAGACAATCTGCACAGTAACCTTTAATTCTGCTAAATTTTTACTTAAAAACCTCTTTAAACAATTGACCATTGAGAAGCACAACATATTTATTGATGTACACATTGGCCGATTTCTGCCCTTCGAGTGGTTGATTACAATTTGCATTAGGCAAGTAATTTCTTAATTAACCAGCTAGCATTTCCTGTGCATTTAATTCTTTGTTGCGCTAGTTTAAGGGCAACCCTAGCTTGATATTCTAACTATTGTTCTCTTGTACAATTTCACTTGAGATACATTGGAGAAGGGTGTCCATAGGGCTCTATGAGCTGTGCCTGCCTTCGAAAGGAGACTGATGACGTGTCTGCTATACAGAGTCATTCGATTGGACAATCAAGTGCCCAGCTTGGCTACAAAGCTACAGGAGTGCCTACTTGCAGTCCAGCAATTGATGGGGCATCATTTCTTAGGGTTTAACAGCTGAGCAGAGGGAACCACCAGCGGAGCTGCCTCTGACCAGCGTCAATGGGTAAGCCACCAATCACATGCTATTAAGGTGGAGCCTAGGGGTGTGAACATTGACAAGAACCTAGCCTCTCATTGGCAGGCTACTCCGGTTGCCAAAGCTGGTTTGAACCTTCTGAATGACCTAAAAAAACATTGTTTTCTCTAAATAAAACCTGCCAGCCATAGTCTCTCCTACTTCTATCAAGACTAGATTTAATACACTACATCTCGATCTACGGTTAGCCCAGATGCCAGGCTGCACCATCCCCAAGAGTTTGCAGTATACTGTAATATGAAGAAACCTGGCCACATCTCGACTGCTAGGAGGGTGCAGTGGTTTCCTTTGCATCAAATTATCAGTCTCAAGGTCTTGGAACCAACTCACAAAAACTATTCCAGGAAAGACACTCTGGGCGCCAGTTGTCATCTGAAGCACCACTGTCTTGAAAGTACTGAAAGACCAGTAGGTCGACTTCTACTTATGCCATATATTTAATTTTTTTGTTCTAACATTGCTGAAGTTTGGGTTTTTCTATAGTCCGGATCTCTGCAGAGCTCCGTAGGTGACATTCACCACCCATGTTTATCTGTGCACAGGAGTAACGTGGGCCCACTAGGAAGAGAGTGAAAAAGGCTGAACTGGTGGTGGGTGAGACAGGCAGGGATTGACTCGTGCCACCATTGGCAGGTAGTGGGCATCGCTCACTTCAAGCACTTGGGCAGATTTCAAATCATTATAATTTTAACCAAAGCACGAGCGACACAAACAAGATGAGCAAAGAAGTGGCAGAAAGGGAGGAAAACGCGACAAAGGGACAGGCAGGGGCAAAAAGCCACATGCTGGAAATACAGAGGAGGGGAGGGTGGTAGATGAAGGACCTGAATAAGATTCTAAGCAGAGTTTGCATTCAGCACTGGGCAGCTTCGAAGGTGGGCTCCTAAGAAAAACGTTTGTTCCATGCACTTTAAAAAATATATATAATAAAGCACAATTCAGCAGGAACTATTGAGACAAGCAAGTCACAAGGAGTGACCAATCAGTCCATGGAAGAGCCAGCGACCTACAAGCGTGTATTGGTGCCTGCTGCAAACATTCAAAATAAGCCCAATCTCTTTTTCAGGTAGAAATCCATAACTTTGGTGCAGAAGGTCTGGGCCCTGATGCTGCTGAACCCGTAACTCCATTTATGGATAGTACCCGAAAACGGCAAAACCATTGAATGAGAAAGGAGAGACACTGATGCGAGAGGCAGATGGACATCTGAACACAAAAGCATCATATCCAAGAGCCACCGCCACGCAGTTCTCGCGCCACCTGCTATGGTGCACAATGGCTACATTTACGCCCGCTCTGCACGGGCGGCTGCAACGAAATACATTCCCTTTAAATCTCCAACATACCTTACAACCTCCTCGCCTCACCCCCGAGCTCAAACCCAAGCAGCTCGGCCCCTCAGCTACTCACCGCTCCGGGGAGAAAGTCCTTGCCGAAGTTGTCCAGTTTGCTCTTGGCCCCCACCTCCTGCAGGCCCACCAGGGTGATGGAGATGCTGCTAAAGGTCCCGGATAACAGGAAAGAGCCCGTCTGCACCGTCACCTTGTAAAGAGCCATGTCTGTGCGCGCGCCTTCAACAACACCGTCCTGCCTCAGATATTACCCCGCTCTGACCTTCCCTCCAGTCCAGCCGTGGTGAGTGATTCCAGCGCCCTGCCTTCTCTTCTCGCAGGGGGCGGGGCCATCGTCATCCTCAGGCCTAGTCCATCAGTTCTAATGAGCGCAACAGGTGCTGCGGCACCTGTGCCGGAGTCTTCATTCCCAATCGCTGTTAGCGGCCAACCGAAGGGGGCTCCTTGCTTGCGTGGTGGCCGATGGATACTTTGCTATGTCACTAGCCCTTGCTGATCGCCCCTTTATTTCAAGAGTTCTTCCATTCTTTCAAAAATTACTTTGAGGTAACTTATGTGCCTGACACAAAATGCTTCGTCCTGCAACAAAACAGAGGCCTTCCACATATATCCGGTTATGCACCTTTTTTCTATCAACCGCAAACTGTATTCTGGGACAGGACGTTTTCTTTTTACCAGTCAGTTCAATAAAAAAACAAATCCTGGCGTGCAAAATATTTCTAGTTATAGAATAATAATACCCAAATTACTCCATTCTCGAGGTTTACCTTTACAATTTATGTTCTTCATGTGTGTTAGTTGAATTGTATCAACCTAGGCTGTCCAGGACTACAACTCCCAGAATGCACCTGGCTGTTTGTCGAAAACTTTGGCTGGCGTGCCTCGTCTTTGGAGACATGGACTCATCCGTTCACTTTACTAAAACCGTAACTTGCCGAAGAGCTGATAGTGTCACCCATGACGAAGACTCAAGTAGGAGCGGTGCTGTGAGGTCACAGAGGGGCCAGCTCAGGATATACAAATGTTAGGTGGAATAACTATCACTGACCAGTTCTAGCCTGAACTGGTCTTTCTACGTTGTGAATCCTAAATCAAGACCGTCCTTTCACCCAAGCAACCCTTAAAACAAGCATTGGCAAAGCCAGTAGTTCTGGTGTTGGCTGCTCGGCCTTCGCCAATATAAACAGGCTTATGCACAGCTAGCAGGTGTGGCTCTGGGGCTTACCTATTGGCTATAGCAGTGCTCCATTTTCGGGTGGATTTTGTTGTGAAAATAGCATAAACCCAAGCTTGGCATCCATAGGCGCAGACATGGCTGCCTTTAGGGCTGGTGGCACCTGGAGGGACAAACTTTTTTGGCGACATCTGCAATTACCTCCTTTTCCAGGGATTCCCTCACTACCACCTGCCAAGGGTGCCCCTCATCTCTCCATAGCCCTCTCTCACATGTATTTAATGTGTTTTATAGCGCCACTCATACCAGTGTAGGATGTCAGAACGCTTTACATCACACACATATTATACAGAAACAATGAAGCATACCTGTATAAGTCAGTCTATTGGAAATGTTACATAAGACAATGAGGATTATAAGGCCTAGGAATCACTTCATCCATACTACTACCGGGTATTTTAAGAGTGCTTGGTCTGGAGAAGCACAAACTCAGGATTTAAAATGTAACGCAGTTGATGGGTTTGCTTTACTAATAAGAATGCGTTTCTACCACAACAAACCCATTTTAGCAACATTAAGATAATGAAAGACTGGGGAAAAAGCATAATGTTCTAACCTATACCATGCAGTATCCATGCAGCTTTTTGATGACAGTTCGTAGGCCACTGTGCTTTATTAGGATTGTAACTTATGAACTGCAAGTGCCATGAGAAAATTCAGTTTGCTTCCATAACACTGTTTTCCAGAAAAAATATGGTAATGGTGTGAAAGGCGAAAATGTAGGGTTTCTAATTTTAAATGCAATGCAGAAAGAAAGGTTCAGAGTTGGAAATCGCAGTAGCATGACAGGTGGGGCGAGAGGCAGGCCCGGCTCCAGGAATTTTTATTTGGGTGGGCCAAGGGTGCATTTGGGTGGGCCACTGCGGGCTCGATTTGTCGCATATACCTCTGGGCAGGCCTGCTTCAGAGCCCGCCTTTATCACTTCTTAGTCTTACAAGGCCCAGTAAGACGCACTCTTTTCCAAACCTCTTTCTATATATGATCACTCTCAAAAAATGTTTTTTCCATGTAATGTTCCTTTGATGGGAAGAGGAGGATTCTGAGGTGGGAGTATCAGGCAAGGGACACTTCTCAGGCTCCCTCTGTGCGAGCCTTCACGGAGAATCCCTCTTCATTACTACCTCGACCTGACCCCGGACTCTGCCACGCACTCCCTTAAAGGTTTGATTATCCACTACTCCTCTCCAGTGCACCTTATCTCACAGCTAACCTTGGGCCCCAGCCCCATATCAGGCACCATTGGGCTCCACTTTCATTTTTCCGGGTAAAAACACTAGTAAAATCACCTTCAAACTTAAAATATTGAATGTAGCAGTAAATATAATTAGTACGCACTTTAAAGTATGTTCCACAGTAGCCCTTATGACCCGGCTGCTAAATAAATAAACAACAACAGAAAGGCCATGACAGGGCTGGCTTTAGTGCTGATGTAAAAGTCTTTTTTGGTGCCACACCATTTACCTCTTTCTCCGTAAATACCTTTACAACCACCTTCCAACAGTGCCCCTCATCTCTCCGTAGCCCCCTCATTGACCACCTTCTCAAACTCCCTCACTGCCACCCTCCACCAAAGCCCCTCATCTCTCCATAGCCCCTCCCCCTCATGACCTCTTCCTCAGACTCCTTCACTACCACCCTCTTCCAGTGCCCCTCATCTCTCTGTAGGCCCTCCCCCTCATGACCTCCTCCTCTGATTCCCTCACTGCCACCCTCCTCCAGCACCACACCCTCCTCCAGCGCCACTCATCTCTCCGTAGCCCTTCCCTCAAATGCATTTCATTTGTTGTATAGCGCTACTCATATCAGTGTAGGATGTCACAGTACTTTACATCACGCACACATTATACAGAGACAAACAATCATGCAGGTATGTGAATCAGTCTGCAGGGAATGTCACATAAGCCATTGTGGATTACAGGGTGCAGGAATCACGTCATCCATACTGGTGGGCAGTAAATTTTAAGAGGGTTTGGTCTGGGAAAAGACAACCGTAGGATCTAAAGAGTATTTCATGAGGGTCAGCTTTACTGATAATAAAAATGTATATCTTCCCGAAAATAATCATTTTGGCAACATTAGAATAATGAAAGACTGAGGAAGTTTTAACTATATCACAAAACAAAAAAAGCAAAGGTCTAACTACCGTTCATGTTTATATGCAGCTCTTTGGTGACAGTTCATTGGTCACTGTTTTATGTTAGGGTTGTAACTTCTGAACTGCAAGTAACACAAGGATCTCTGTGAAAAAGGCAGTAACCCACTGAGATTCCACATAAAATACAGTTTATCTGCATTTAAAAACCACTAACAGACAAATGATTGTTCTCCAGCAGGATCATTAAGCACCAGGGTTATCTGGGCATTTTCTATTGTCTTATTGTTGTCCTGCGTCAGCCATGATAATGATAACTATTGTTCAAATTAAGCAAACACTGACTTTATTTATTAACTGTACAATGAATTAAAATAATTAAAGTAAAAAACATAAAAGCAAACAGCTTAAAAATAACCACTGTAAAAAATATGAAATCATCTAATAAAGTGGAGTTTCTGTGCCACGAAGTATATGTCCTGCTGGGCCTGTGCAGATTTAAAAACGAAAACCAAATAGTAACACATTCTCTTACCTACTCCATAAAACAAACTTTGTGTCACAGCCTGATCTGATATGCAGCTGCAGGGGTCACGAAAGTTGAATAGGATTAAAGAAATGCAGGCCGCCCGACACGGAGCCGCAGGTGACCCTCATAAGAGGGCGGGCACCGTAGTGCCACAGGAGAACCGGCGCACCAGCCTTCTGGGGTCCAGTGGCCGGAGGCCGCTGCCCGGGCCATGACGTCATCGGTATTTATTGGGGGGCGTGGGGGGACAAGGTATTTATGTCTCCTCCACGCCCCTGAGCAGTCTCTTTTGTCTTCACTGCCCTCGATGTTGCGCCGTTTTGGACCCTGGGGAGCTGCTGTATATGTTGCTGTATACATTGCACGGTGAGTGCGTTCTTGCCCCCAACCCCCCCCCTCCCTGCCCGAGCTCCCACTGGATGCATCATGGGCATGGCGGCCCGGCCAGGGCTGTAGACCGCCGGGGGTGGGGGGAGAGCAGCACCTTTCGTGCACGACTCGGTTCTTCCGAGCTGCCCCAGGTCGGCGAGGTCGCCGCCTGGGTTCCCAGGCGACTTGAGTGGGTGTTGGCTCACAGGTCCTGCACGCTAGCCTCCGGTGTCGGGGACTAGAGTGCTCCACCGCTCCGGCAGTGGTGGGGCAGTTGAGGCGTTGCAGCATTTGCGGGCGGGGCTCCGGGGTCGTGTGAATGTGGTGAGGCTGCCCTTTCCCACCTCTACCCCGACCCCCCCACTCATTCAACCAAAGTTGGCGGCATGGGCGGTTGTAGATAGGCCACCCGCAAGTTTTACGGCGGGTGACACCACAGGGTGACCGGGCTTTACCCTGACCCTTTGTGGCGCCCTTTGATCTTTATGAGCCACAACAACGGGCAGGGGAGTAGGACGTTTTACTTCCAACACCGCCTCTGCCTCGCAACCCCTCCATGTCACCTTCCGGTCCGTGTGCGTGGCGATGGATGGGGTAGGGGGGCGCTCCTTTATCCCTGCTCCTGCCAGGCACCCTCTTCCCGGTGCGGCGGGGGGGGGGCAGGCAGCAGAGGTTTGATCTATTACGTGTATTTATGGTCCGGCCACCAGCTTATCATTCGACGACCTCATGCCATTTGCACACGGGGGATGTGCAAGGTCGTGTGATAGAATTTATAGGTATAGATGTTAAGGCAGTTGCAGGCAGAGTTACGTGGCTTTGCCAATGGCGCGTTGCTTGTGTCTCGGGCCTTTATGTCTGGAAGCGCGATGAGGACATGGTTAGATTCGCTCGACATGCTCTGCTGAGGCGCAGTAAGTTATTTGCTCGATACTTACCTAGGTTATGCCTCGAGCACGGTTTTCTTTTCAAGATGGTCCAGTTTGGTTTCGTGTTACGTGCTAGGATCATTGGAGCGCTTTCTAAAGGTAGTCTTGTTTCACGTAATGTATGTAAGTGCACTCGAAACCTAGCGCTTCAATGAGGAATTATATGGGCTTTTGCCTCTCTCTCAAGCTGCATGCGTCCGCTGCTAATTCAATTGGGTGTGCCCGCGGGCACAGGCAGCTCGCAATGCCCCCGGACGCTGCCTTTGCTGGCGTGAGGGGAGAGGTTGTGGCTTCTCTGCCAGCGCTGCCGACTTTGGAGCTAGGGCACCAGTTTCGAGCCCCTGCTCCCAGCTTCCTGTGATTTTGGCCCGGAATCTCAGGATTTTATTGGTGCAATGTGCTGAGTCCGACTGCCACTTTTGTGCATTTTACAAAGGCTGGAAATGCCATGCCGGTCGCCATGGCAGCGGCTGGGCGGAGTGGCTCCGTGGGTCACCGGGTGGGGATGCTCGGCCTTTGAAAGGGCGGAAGGTCACCGCATAGCTGGTTTTGGGAACTGAGGCTCGAAGATTATAGCAGCCTCCTCTCGGTGCAAGCTTCCCCTGCGGTACCCCCCCCCCCCTCGACATGCCGACACACACACTCCCTGGGGGCATGAAGCAGTTTGGCGCGAGAGAGCGTGGCCTGCCATGCCGGTGATAAGGATACCATCATAAACCTTGTGGGGAATGTGACCTGTAATCAATGTTCGACGGTCATGTGGGTGGAACTCCGTGGCTCACCCAGGCAGTGCTCAGCCTCTCCAGCCCTGCAGACTACGGTTCTAGTCTCGGGTCTGCTAGATAGTTATTTTACGAGGGGTTTATTTATCCTTGCCTCTTTATGTTTCACGAGTGGCACTGCTAGGTTGAAGCTTTTTACCTTTATGAGGACTCACTTCTTCTTTAAGCCATGGGGATAACATGTGAAAATTTGTGGGCAGAGGAGTGGCGAGTGCTTATGTTAGATTAAGCTCCTTGGCGGGTAAGGTCCAGCCCACTACCAATGCCTGCACCCTGCGCTTTGGCAGTCTGAGATTTTTTCAGTTATCCTCCCGGAGCAGAACAATCATGGTAAGACCTGATTTTAACGCAATGCTGTGTGCGTGTCTCTGCCGTTTTTTCCTTCACTTGGGACCTCCTTGCCTGGGACAGAAGGCTTCTCCCCCTTCTGTTGGCCCCGCGTGGACAAGCATTAGCAGGTAATGGTGGCCTAGGCCCGAGCGGGCCGTTAGCTGGGGGAGGGTAGTAAGCACTATAGGCTCCCTCCATCGCGGCCTCACACCGCATGCGCCACTCTCCGTTTTACACAGCTGGGGAGTGGCACAATTGCCCAGTGGTGGTCTTCATACTAGTGTTGCTCTTTTTTCATTACTCTACCACTAGCCAAGGCTTTACATAGCTAAATCCAAAATGGCGAATGTGTGTATGCACATCTCAGGAATTGTTTGCGCGGAACGCACGGCAGAGGCCACGGGGCTTTAGGGTCAGCCATTAATCGGCTAGTGGGTGTGGCAACTGTGCTCAATTAGAAAGCCAATGTGATTATCGGCACAAGCATCAGAATACATGCAAGCTTGCATGGGGGTGCCTCAGCGCCATTTTGCCCCATGATATCCACAGTGCTCACAGTTTTCGGACAAGAACTTAATTTTGCGCATTTCAGTTTTGCAACCTGTCCCGCGGGCGGGTATCAGCCGTGTGATTGTGGCCGCCGCGCTGCCTGCACTTAGATGAGGCATATGGGCATTTAGCGCATGGCTACGGACTGGTTGGATGCGTACTTGGTCCCTTCCCAGTGCAGGTAGGTGCCCGTGGGACGTAGCCTTTTAGGAACATAGTACTGTAAATACAACTGTCTGGTGCCAATTTGGTCCGAAGAGCAAATTTTGACTTTCTATAATGCAGTGTAATTCAGTGTCTTCAGTGGCGCCTGGCTGCAAGGGAGGCAAGTATTGAAATGTTTTATAGGCAGCGAGCGAGTGTCCGGAAGGCCACTTGGAGAAGGCATGGCAGCTTTTAGGCACTCGTTTATAATCGGAGGTGATGGGGCCTTACTGCATAAGCAGTCGACAATTTTGCAGGGGAAGCAGGTTTGAGTCTTGTTTTGCCGCTCCGCTTCCCGCAGCAGTGGACATTCATGTACACTCCCTTTCATGCCTTCATATAGCGTGCACTTTACCAGAAGGTGTCAGAGCACTTCACATTATGAACAGAACTGATACATGAGAGCACTTTAAGTGAACACATTACAAAAGCTACATATAGAACGTGTATATTGTGTACAAACAATCAAGAGGTCGCAAACGGGGCATTACAGGAGGAAAGGGACATGTGTGCAAGCTACAAAAGAGTACTATGTACAAGTAGTGGTATAGTACTGCAAGAAATGGAGGACACGCAAAACAAGATCAAACGTCCGTAGGCAATGTTGGCACTTGTGCAAGAACCGGAACGAAACACTTTGTAAGAAGTCGCAAACAGGGTGTTAGAAGAGAAAAGCGAAGTGCCCATGTTACAATAGAGTACCTAACACAGGTAGCAGGATAACACGTCGTAATTGGCATACTCTCATACCACAAGAACACACTGGGAGGACACTTCCAGAGTCAAGGAGAATACATTTTCTCTAATTCAAGGTCTTTCAGATAATAGCGAGGGCATGACATTGTGGAAGTGTCTTTGAAGTAGGAGAACGTTGAGATCGGTTTTGAAGGCCCATCTCCTTTCGGGAAGGTAATGGGACAAACCAGTTCTCGCACATGACTAACATGCTTGCGTGGGGGGGGGGCATTTTTGGCCCCTGCCTCATTGCTGAAATTATGTATTGGTATTAGGGGTGGGCAGGGCTTCTATCGGATGTTTTACGTGTCACTGGCAGGAACAACACTGGAGAACTGCCCGACTCACATGGGTGGACACCTGAACTACCAGCAGGTATATTGGTCATAGCACACTAGGAGGGGGGGGCAGTGAGCTAGGGTCTGGGACCCCCAGTCTCTCCACAGGAGTCTTTCCTGTCCCTGTTGTCGCGGCGCGCGCAGGTTACGCCCCTTAGAAGTAATCATGATCAGTAATCTGGTGTAGGTGAACAGAGCAGGTAGTTCCTGGGCAATATTGGGATGTCTTCTTCGTTAAAACAACTGAAGAGCCTGGACACTTTGTTTATTTACTAGGCACCAGTTGGGGTGTTCTCTTGGTACGCAGCGGCAGAGTGTGGGCATATCTTGCATATATATATATTTTATTGCTTTCCACCGGATGCACCAGGAAGCGGGCAGGGTAAAAGCTTTCACCGTTAGTTCTATGGGGCACGTTTTACTAACATGAAGTAAAGGTAGTTACATGTATTTTGGGACAATCTGTCTCATGCACATGTTTCTAGCAGGCAACGCTCATGCCTCCTCTTGATAGGGATCGTATGAGTGCTTAAGTGCAGCTAGTAATATGGTGTTAATAATTTTGATCTGTCCAATTCAGCTATTTTGAATTCCTGTAGCTAGCTGGGCAATATTGTACCTGGACACACTATTTAATTATAAGTTGATGTCATGACATCCACCCGGGTCCCACAAGGGCGGAGGGGCACTCACGATTTCCCAGCTTTTTTGCTGCGGGGCACACACTTGTCATACTGGTAACATTTTACCCTGTAGGTTAGTCTAGCCTGGACTCCCGGAGGTGCGGCTATGGCCTGCCACTGTTTTGCAGATACAAGTTATCAGTGCTCGATTGAGCAGGGTTGTTGTTTCTGGTCTGCGGCACCGTACCTCAATTGTTTTCCTCAGCACTGATGGCGTTCAGAGAGGACCGCTCTACGCCACGGAGTAAGTTAAGTTTAGTGGTGACTTTGCCTGTGGATTTATCGGTTTGTTTTATTTCTCGTGCACAGAGTAAGTTGGACACTTATTGGCACGTTTCACCCAGTTTGGGTTGTGTCTTAGCAGGTAGGCCTTAATATTGTTTTGAATGGGTTTTACTGGTAGGGCCCAGAGGGGAAAGATAATAAGTCTTGGTACAAAGTGCAGGGGAAGAACAAATGTCACTCTTTGTGCTCTGTACCATGGAAATGTCACACATAACGGTTGATCCCGGGTACCTCTGATAAAGGGTGGCTAGTCGGGTTGACTATGCAAGGAAGCTTTATTGTGGCCCTTTATCTTGTGCAACTAAGCAGCATTGATTGGCACTGTGACTTCCATATGAGCGTATTTACGTCTTTGTTTCACACAGGCACACGTTTAGCTTGGGAATTTCTGACATAATGCAGCCTTATCCTTGGCCTTTTAGAGTCTCTTGTTAGTCTTTGGTGTATTTATTGATTGGGTCTTACTCAGCTTCATGTTCGATTGCTGGCACGAAAGTGTTCTGGTCCTTTCATGTCACTCATAGTGCACTGGACTGATGGAAATGTCACACTTAGCAGTTACACCTTGGTAGCTATTAATGGGGGCGACTCTTTCTTGTTTGGCTGCAAGAAAGCTATTATGGTGGCTTAGTTCTTTTATGCACCTTGAAGCATTGATTCTACTATGAGTCGGCCTTGTATGTTAGTGCTCCTTTTCTACGTAAGGATAGGGAGGCGTTGTCTTTGCGGCCAATCACCAAGCACTTCTCAGCACTTTTGCCTGTGCAAGCTGGGTCGCCCATGTAGGTGATTGCTTTTGCTGTCTTTTGGTGTAGGGTCCGCAAGGGACAGGAATTTCCCCAGTCTAAGTCCCTCATCAGGGGTTGACTCGCAGGGAGGGCCCCTTGGCTAGGTGCTTGGGTAAGCTTTTCACCCAGACAGCAGCGATTTAGTTATGATTCAGGTAAGATAGTGGGGACTCCTTTGGCAGTGTTCACGTACCAGGTAGTAAGAGGAGGAAGTTTTAGTTCCCTGATTTCCACAGGATGCATATACTGTTGTATAGGCTGCTTGTATGCTTCATAGGGTACAACTTAGGCCAGGCACAGGGGGACGTCTTGGCATGTGTCTACCACTAAGGGATCCCTACACAGTGTATAAGGGATGTGGCCTGCGCGAATATCTCACTGGCCTCATACGCTTGTGGGAGAGGCTTTCGACCAGCGGTGGGCTGCTCAACTAAGGTATTAGGTGAGGGGGCAGGCACGGACACAGAATTGATCCTCGGGATCTGTCTTGTCAGTCTTTTGACTCGTTGGCGTCCCCACTGCCGAAGTCAGGGGCAGGTTGCATTCTGGTAGTTCCCCCTCCTACCGGGCTGGTACTCTGGGACACCCGTGCTCATGTCACTCTTCCCATGGCACGACAGTCACTACCAGGTGTGAACGGCCAGTTACAGGCCTTAACAGGACCGGACCAGCCACTCTCTTTTCTGGTCACCTTCAAGTAATGCAGGTAACATACTCTGACTGGGGGTGCGGGGCCCTATGCCATTAACATAAGCTGCGAGGGGGCATCGGGCTGTCAAATGTCATCATGGGACGGAGAGGGGCATTAGGGGCCTAGTGCAGGACGCAGTATTTGCAGGGACATATATGGGTCCCGGCGGAGCCCCCAAAGGGATCTCAGTGAAGCAGGTGACACAAAACCTGATAGCCCGACACCGTTCTGGTGTATGCATCTAGACTCACGCGGGTGGTTAACAGGGAACGGGATGCTGGGTCCGGTCATAGGGTCAGCTAGCGGGGTGCCTGCACTTGTGGGCCCTTCATGGAAGTTGTCAGGACTCTTTCCCTCCACCTTGTTGTGACACCAGGCTGTGTCGCCGGGCAGCTTTGGAGAAGTATTGGTAATTTGTCTAAGCTCAGGGGCTAGCAGGCACTTTAGAAGAACACTAGGGGAATTGCCCACACGTTAGTGACAGATGAGCTCTGTGGTCCGATTTCTTATCCCGAGCTCCAGTGGCATTTTGCCCTGATGGACCAGTAAGGCAGCTGGCTCGCAGGAGGGTTGCTGCGCCATGAGTGAATATCTTGGGCTGAGATTGGATTTGGTGTGTGTTTAATAAATAGTTACATACAAAACTTCTCTTTATTTACCAGGAACAACGGTCTGGGTGCTGGGACACGAGGGGGTTTCCAGGTTGGCCCAGTGGGCAGAAGAGAGAAAGTGGAAGGATGGGTTTAACAGAACTCGGTTTCCTTGGCATGGAGTCACTGGCTTACGCTGGAGCGGGGTGCTTGGTTTGCTAACACGTGAATTACAAGGGAACGCTCAGCCCCCAGACGTGCTCATCCTGCACGTGGGAGGGAACGACCTACCTTGCCTTGGGAAAAGATTTCTCTTAAGGGACATGAAAGTAAACATCATCAAAATCAGCAATCTATTGGGTCCTTGTGATATTTGGTGGTCAGAAATCACATCACGCCGGTGTTGGGCAGGTGCTCGCTCTGGGCAAGCAGTGGAAGGGGCGCGAAGAAAAGTAAACTGCGCTATGCGTAAATTCGCTGAGCTGATGGGCTTTGGTTTTATCCGACACGGGGAACTCCATGCCAAAGCCCCTGGTTGCCTGGACGAGGAAGGCGTCCACTTGTCCAACGTAGGTATGGACTTATTTCTGCTGGACATTCAGGAGGCACTAAGTTCTTCGGGCTGCATATAGGAGGTAGATATGGTGGGGGGCCCTGCCTGTGACGGTCGCCACATACAGGGCTGTGGAGGAATTACATGATGATCCAGAGGCGAAAGGTACTTAGGAGTACCCTATGCAGAAGCACAAAGGGTGCTGAGGCCTATTATCCCTGGGAGATCCGTGCGGTGGACCCTGGGGGTGCGACGGCGCCCCGTTATCCTACGGGCGGTTGGTTACCTGGACAACCGGGGGTTGCTTGAACGCTCCGCCCCTCGTAGGGGGGGGGCGTGGGCTAGAGGGTGGACCAATGGTTCACCAGACAGGTGAGGGGCTACCCTCTCACCATCAACCGCTAAGCACCGCATGGCCAAGGCCGCGGGCTTCTTGGCCTATCAGGTGGCAAGCTGCGAGGGGCGGCTTGCCTTGGATCATCTGTAAGTTAACCCACCATGTTTTAGCAATGATATGCTAATAAACCTGCGACTACTTTTCCCAACAACAAGTTGTCTTGTCCAATTATTTGGGATGGGGGTTCGTGTATTTGGAGGGATGGTGGGCGCGCCGATATTGGCACTATGCAGGCCGCCCGACACGGAGCCGCAGGTGACCCTCATAAGAGGGCGGGCACCGTAGTGCCACAGGAGAACCGGCGCACCAGCCCTCTGGGGTCCAGTGGCCGGAGGCCGCTGCCCGGGCCATGACGTCATCGGTATTTATTGGGGGGCGTGGGGGGACAAGGTATTTATGTCTCCTCCACGCCCCTGAGCAGTCTCTTTTGTCTTCACTGCCCTCGATGTTGCCCTCCCTGCCGCTTACCCTACATCTCGGGTGGCAAGGGGGGGTTAGGATTTAATGAATTGTTATTTGTGTTGCAGGAGGAGTTACATGATGATCCAGAGGCGAAAGGTACTTAGGAGTACCCTATGCAGAAGCACAAAGGGTGCTGAGGCCTATTATCCCTGGGAGATCCGTGCGGTGGACCCTGGGGGTGCGACGGCGCCCCGTTATCCTACGGGCGGTTGGTTACCTGGACAACCGGGGGTTGCTTGAACGCTCCGCCCCTCGTAGGGGGGGGGCGTGGGCTAGAGGGTGGACCAATGGTTCACCGGACAGGTGAGGGGCTACCCTCTCACCATCAACCGCTAAGCACCGCATGGCCAAGGCCGCGGTCTTCTTGGCCTATCAGGTGGCAAGCTGCGAGGGGCGGCTTGCCTTGGATCATCTGTAAGTTAACCCACCATGTTTTAGCAATGATATGCTAATAAACCTGCGACTACTTTTCCCAACAACAAGTTGTCTTGTCCAATTATTTGGGATGGGGGTTCGTGTATTTGGAGGGATGGTGGGCGCGCCGATATTGGCACTACTTTTCTCCTGCACCGCATAGAAAATGAAATATCTACACTGCCGAACAGTAGGCAAAGGTGACCGTTGTCGCCTTTCGCCAGTGGAGATGAATGGGTGAAAAAAATAAACAGAGCCTTGTTAACATATCAATGGTCTTTTAACGACCTGTAAAGTACACGGGTGTGGGTGCGATAATCTCAAGAACTGTCTGTGTGTGCGCGCGCCAGGGAACCTGTCTCAGCCCGGGCGCACACACACACACAGACACCCTTTTAGGCCAATGCCGTTGCGTGCCTACCTTCAAGCCCTCACTGCGAGGGCCAAGGCTCCTGTTTGGGTGGGCCAGGCTCATATTTGGGTGGGCCCGGCCCACCCGGCCCACCCTCTAGAACCGGGCCTGGCGAGAGGCAAGATGGCGGCCGCTCGGACGGCTGAGTGAGCTGCTCTCCCCACTCTCCACTGCTGACCTATCGCCAAAACAATGAAGACCATCGCTATATCAGTTGCCCGAACGAGAGAAGTCGGATATCTACTAACGTGGTTTAACCAGGAACACTTACCCGGATGAGCTGGTGCTTACAGTCCTGGTTGTGGCGCACACCGCTCCCTTGCTATCTGGCGTCCTGGTCCCGACCCAGCCCTGCAGTCGCCAAAGTATCCGCTCAGCCTGCTGGATGCTCATCTGCAACCATGCCGCCAAAGGGATCTACCAGCAGGGGCCGCGGCACAACAACACCAGCTTCAGGAACTGCGGCAAAGACTCCCGTTTCTGTTCCCAGTACCGAGGGTCGGGAAGCCGACATCTCACAGCCTACTAACGCGGTCTCGGCCGACAAGAATAACACTGCTGGTCGCATCAAACAGACTGTACCCGCGTTGTTTGAAGCACAGTCTTCAAAACCCAAGTCATCGACCAGCGCTCCCGCCGCGACTAGGGGTTCTGGCTCATCAAAATCTTCATCTTTCACCGCACCCGGTGGTGCAGCAGCACTGGTTACCTGTGCAAACGGGGAGGCTTCCTCTGCTCCCTCTGCCCCTATGCCTCTGCCGGTAAGTGAGTCAGTACCTCGGGATGTAGAGCTTTCTATTTACACTTCTGAAAAGCCAGTTCAAGACTTGCCTGAAAGTTCTGAAATTGACTCTGTTGTTGCCCAGCAAACCAGCTGCATGCAGGGTAATGGAGTCCCTTTGGTTGAAATACGGGAGTTAGAGGGTGTAGCGCTATGTAAAACTGTATTTTCAACTGACCAAATGGAAGACTTAAACCTAATAAGGAGGACGACCCAGCAGACACATTTTTCTCCCTATCAGATGTGTCTAACTCTTCAGAAGAGGATGTTCAAGACAAGGACTGGGCTGGTGATGGTAGTGATACTAGCAGTTTTCATTGGGATGGTGAAGTTGATCAATCTCAGCTGAGGGCAGAGACTGTCAAAAAAGCTAGAGCAACCTCGGCTTGCCCTACTCAGAACGAGGTGACCACGGGAGTTATGTCTTGGGATTACTCGTATTCATCGGGTCTGGTTGATAAAGTTGACATAAGGGGCGGTGCAGTGTCTGGCAGCAATGGCACAGCCTTCGGTCCCCCCGAAGAAATCACGCTTTTCACTATTTATCAGGTGAAGATGGCACATAGAGAGGAGTCAAGGGTTGAAAGCTCCCGGACACAAGGGGCCTGTAGGAAATTACAAAACTCCATCCGCAGGATCGCAAAGACCTGCTCGGACTTCTCCAGAATCACAGAAGCAGAAATTAGGATTTCCCAAATTGAAGACGACTTAGCTGCACAGCAATCTAAGGTGGAAAATATACATTCAATCAGAGATGACACAGTGATCAAACTGACTGATTTGGAGAACTGGGCTAGGCACAACAACTTGGAAATTCTGGGTATCCCCGAGGGTCAAGAAGGTGCTAACGTCTGTGTGAGAAAGGCCAGGGTCAGGGACAGGAGAGACCATCCACTGAAACACCCTCCGTTAATGTTCCATCCCACTGGTCTCCTTACCACCTTATTGACGATGACAGCAGCAATACAGACAGTCCAGTAACCGGGAATCTTTTCCCCGACCCCCAGTGTGGCGTAGGTGACCCGGAAACCGTTCCACGAGGAGGCGGAACTCAGCGGCTTAGCCTATCGGATCACGGGACGAAGGTCGTGACCAGCAGAAAAAGCCGGAAGAGGAGCACTCCAGCGAGCATGCTGACAAGAAGACGGAAGAGAGAGAAGCAGACGCCGACAGAACCGAGGATTCCCTGCTGCGACGAGAAGACGCCGAGGGAAACTCCAACGAAGGTCCTGAAGTCCCCGAGACCTGGTCCAAGGAGTGGTGGAGCCCGGAGGGCACATACGAGCCGCCGCAACTCAGGAGAGTTGTGGCCAACCCAGGTATGTGGCGGACTGATGCAATAGCGGGGCGTCGGTTGGGGCCCTTTAGGGAGATAGTATTGGTTGTTTTATCTCCCCTGTTTACCGCCTAGTCCCGGAGCTCTAATTCCCTGTTTGCACCGCCATTTGCACTCCAGTTCGTTCTGAACTCCTCACTTACTGCCCTACCTCTCACGCCCTACCCCCCTACCTCCCACTTAGAACAATTCCTTTTTCCCATCCTGAGCATTACACGTGGTGTGGTGATGGACTAGGGTTTAAAACAGCCCGATAGGGTCAGTGACTGTTATTTTTCTTCTTTCCTTTGAGTACTCCGGGAAGACTCTACCCCAGTGGACATCCAGGATTCACCCATTGCACCGGAGCCAAACTCACCGGACCACCTGACATCCCCTGAAAACTGGACCCTCAAGACCCCCTCAAGAGCGATTGTTTTGTAACACTGGACTCTTATATGATAACTCACAAGTACTCAGTTACATCCACCTTATTGAGTTACAGACCATCCTTAATAAATACCTTACAATATTCACCCCATACGGCCTCCTCGCTTCTGTTTCCGACCTTCCCTCCAACAGTCCGCCAATTTGTAATCAAACTATTTGAGGATGCCTTCCGGATCTCCCTCAATGGGACTGGAAGACACAAATCCAAAGGACTCACCGCTTTCTTTTTAACCAACGGAGCTCAGGCGCTATGATAATCGTCCTCGTGCCATCCTGATCTCTCTGAATAACTTTTTAGCCCAGGAATCCTTGTATGATTTGGCCAGGCCCGACCGCAAATAACTGGGAAAGGCCATAGTTTCTTCGTGCACCCTGATTTCTGTCAGAAGACAGTCGAACTGCGTTGGCACCTCAGGCAATTGATCCCGGAATTCCAGGCAAAGGGGGCTCAGGCTTTTCTCTTGAACCCGGCCAAATTAAAGGTGATCTGTAAAGGGAAAACTAATTTCTTTCAATCAGAGGTTCAGGCCAAAGAGTATCCTTACTTTGAAGACAGGATAAAGGGCCACAGATGGTACTGGAAGGACCCCTAGGACTGCGGATTACTGAACACTTATCTATATCTTCAGGATCTGATTGACTCTGGTCTAACGGACTCTGTAATTAATGTTTGGCTTCCATTCTTCTTTATCTGCTCTCTGTCAGGCTTTGGCTTTTCCGGTCTGTCCAGGTCTACATCTTATCTGTTTCTCTGTCTGTATAGATAGGTTCCTCATTGTTTTTGTAAGGCAGCTTTTGAGTATACTCTGGGTGCAGTGGTGGGAGAGTGGGGGTCTTCAGCTCAGCATCACCAGGGACAGTTGGTCCCCATGCCTTTGATGGTGGGGGGAGACAGGGTGGGGTTCAGGGGGGGAAGGGGTCAAGGGGTGGGGGGAGGGTGGGGGGGACCGGGGTCGGTGGGGTTTGGTGGAGGGGGGTTCAATTAATTTTTTTACAAGACAGTTATGGCAATCTATATAAAATTTCCTTCAAGCTTTTCTTGGTTAATTTCATCTTAGGCACCGTCTTAATTAGTGACATTGGACTGTTGGGCATGGGCTGTATCAGGATGGTCTGGATTGTTTTTAGGGATGATGGGTAGGCATAACCTCATTCGAATTTGCTCTCTAAACTGCTGTGGTTTAAATGATTGAAAGAAAGAGGGGCGTATTAGCTAAACTTGTCAGACATTGGGATATAGATGTATTATGCTTGCAGGAGACACACGTCCCTTGGAATAATCGTTCTTGGTTGAGGGCCCCCGGCAAGCCTGCCCCTGGCAAGCAACTACTACCAGGGGTGTAGCCATAATGGCTAGGCAAGGTATCTGTGCCGTTAAGCAAGTGAAGGCGGATCATTTTGGTCGATGGGCTCTCGCTGATATAGTGATCAGGGGATCTCCATATACCGTCTGTTCACTGTACGGTTCTAACTTGGATGACCCTTCTGTCTTGCATTTTATGAGTATCAAATTCGCTCAGTGGCCCTCTCCAAAAGTCTTGTGCGGTGATCTCAATATTCATCTGAATTCTAACTTTGACCTAAACAGCAATGCTCCGTACCCTGGGAGGAAAGGTAAGACATTCAAGGCTGTTCAGGGGCTTAGCCATGAACATGCCTTGGTCGACGTCTGGCAGAAGTTGTGCCCGACTGACCCTGGTTATACCTTTTATTCAGCCCCCCCATAGCAAATTTGTCCGATTAGATTATTTTTTGGTTTCAGACTCGATTCTTGAAGGTGGTACTTGTGAACTGCATCCCAAAGTAATCTCGGATCATAATCCACTGATTTTGCAACTTCCATCTAGGGGGATAAAACCACCCGGGACAACCTGGACATTTGAGAGGAAATTATTGCTCGACCAGGAGTATTGCAGTCACATGACAAATTGGATAAAAGATTTCTTTCAGCGAAATAACGGTTCAGCCCCTGAGGTAATTGTTTGCGATGCCTTTAAGGCAGCAGTGAGGGGGGAGACTCTCAGCTTCTCGCTTCATCGCCAAAGGGTGATCAAAGAGAGGGTCAATTGTTGGAATAACCAGCTGCGAGAAGCCGAGGAAGAACTTATCAGAGTCATTGCTGATCAGGCAAAAAGAGAGGAATGTCTTAGGCAGATAGCTATCTGTAGGAATAGAATTTATCAGCACTTTGGGGAGGAGCTTGCCGCTAATTTTATCCAGCATAAAACAGACATCTATGAGTATACTGGTAGATTGCTGGCCAAAAGACTACAGCACAAGGGGGGTTTAAATCGGATATGTTGAAATAAAGATAGAACAGATCAGATTCAAGATCAACCGGACAGAGTGCTTGAAGTCTTTCAAGAATTCTATAGGGCACTTTATTCCTCTGATGAGGATGACGAAACCGCTTCGGGGAAGGAATTCCTGGGTGACTATGTAACCACGAAGGTGACACCGTAACAGTTGGGTGTTCCCCGATTTCTAGGGAAGAGCTAGAACTAGCATTAGTGTCATTGGCAGCTGGTAATGCGGCTGGCCCAGACTCGTTGCCCCTTGACTTTTATCGAACATTTAGGCACACTTTACTTGGGGAGCTAGAATCCTTGTTTGCACTTGCCCAGAATGGCCTTACCCCTGATTCCTGGCATAAGACTACTATTGTAGTCTTTAGAAAGAAGGACAAACCAGAGCTTAGCCCTTCTTCCTATCGCCCGATTTCATTAATCTGTGCTGATAGCAGTCTATGCCAAAGTCATTGCACTTAGGCTAGGAAGGGTGATTGCCCCCCTGGTTTCCCCTGGTTTCCATTCGCCAGCATGGCTTTATATCTGGCCGGGGCACCACAGATCATATTAGGCAGGCAATAGCATTATTTGATTCGGCGCAGGTTAGCAAACAACCTTTGGCAATGATCCTGTTGGACGCCGAAAAGGCGTTCAACAGGGTCTCCTGGGGCTTCCTATGGCAGTTGTTAAAAATGAAGGGATTCCGACAAGATTTCATCAAGTCCATGCAAGCCTTATATATTTCCCCAGAGGCTTCAGTGCGCATCTCAGGTCAAGAATCACATCTCCTCTCTATCATTAGAGGAAGTCGACAGGGGTGACCCTGCTCTCCGCTTTTATTGTCAATTTACATAGATCCCTTTCTGCATAAATTAGACAATAACCTAAGGATTAAGGCAGTTTCGGTTAATGGTGTGGCTCACAAAACACTGGCACATGCTGACGATGTAGCCATTTTTGCGAAGGATGTGTGTTCTGCTCTTCCGGCAGTTTACGATTTAGCTAAAAAATTTGGGGCAGTTTCTGGTTATCGACTTAATCTGGATAAAACACAAGTTAAAAATTCGGACTTCTCAAAACCTGTAGGGATCTCAATAATCCTGATTGCTACCTAATTGGGGGTGACGATCATGCCGTTAGTGGAGGAGATACCAGAAATTAATATGTCACTGATTGTTAAAGAGGTAAATCAATCATTGGAGACACTAGACCATCTCCACCTTTCACTTCATGGTCGCTCCAGTGTAATAAAAATGTAAATATTCCAAAAATTCCTATATTTATTTCGGGCTATCCCTACTGAATTCCCAATGCATTGTATTTCTAGTGCCGAAAGGGCTTGCTCAAGATTTCTATGGGGCTATCATAAAGCGAGAAGAGCAATGAAGTGGTTAATACTTCCTAGATCAAGGGGTGGCTGGGGTGTACCCTCCTTGCTGTTATATCATTGGACTGCACTGTTACAGCATATGGGGTTGCTATTATCAGGAAGGAAGGTTGTGGTGCCAGAATTTGCCAGTCCTTCAATTTTTGAGATACTCCTTGGGGAAGATGCTTGTAATTGATTGGTTAGTAAGATTGAACCAAGTTATTACAAGAAAGTCAAATTGAAGATTATACAATCCGCCTATTCGGTTTAGAAAAAAGTTCGCAGACGATCTGGCATTCCAACTATCAATGCATATTCTCCCCTGGTCTCCTATGGCCTCCTTCCCTCGATCTTTCAGGATTCAATCACTTTTAGCTGGGGTATTTGTGGGATTAATGTTTTGGGAGATTTTTTTTTTTGGGGGGGGGCAAATTGTTTCTTTTTCTGACCTTCAAGATAAGTATGGGCTTCCCATTAGACATTTTTTAAATTCTTACAAATTAGGAGCTATCTCCTGAAGCATGTAACTGCAAGAGCAGATAAGTTTGAGAGTATCCCTCCGGTGGGGCATATTGAGAAGAGATCCAGGATCGGGTCAATATATCAAACACTCATCTCTGATCTGCCTGATGATCTAATTGCTCAAAACGATAAGTGGGACAGGAAATTCGATCAAGAAGGGACTGTCCTGGCAGCCTCCTTGGAGTTGGCTGATCAGACGGTAATTACTGGTAGTTTGAGGTCCCAACATTACATGGCCGCCTTTGATTCATATTATACTCCCGAGAAAATTGCTAAATGGTCTAATCACCGAGGGAATCTGTGTAGCTGATGTGGAACCTGGGCTGCGGACACAATACATAGGTTTTTCTCCTGTCCTAAGCTGGCTAAATATATTAAAGATATTGAGTTGTTTCTTGTTCAGATCACTGGCAAAGCCATGATTTTAACACCTGCCTTAGTGATCTTGGGGGTCGACCAGTCACAAAATGGGGCCTTGCGTAGTAAACCTGAGCAAGGCTTTTTGTTCATTGCTATGTCTATCTTTAGAGCATGTATTACTCTACAATGGATCAGTCCTGATTCCGCTACCTTTATTAATTGGAGGGCCCGGCTACTTGCAACATATAATATGGAGCTAGCATTGTATAGAGTAAAAGGTCGTAGAAAACAGGAAGTGGGCCGTAAAATATGGGCTCCTGTCACGGACTGGCTAGGATGAATTTTCTTTGTTTTGGACATTTTTGTGTTCGTTATTTGCTCTGTGTTATCATGTGTCCCTTAATTTGGGACTAATTCATGTTAAATATCTGTATAATTTCAATCATGTATTGCCATAACTTTTGCTCGAAAGTTGCATGTAAAAAAATTATATTAAATAAAAAAAAAAGCAATGCAGAAAGATAAACTTTCACTAAGTTAGTCGGTTATCCAGATTGTTGTAGTACCAAAATATAAATGGTCGACCTGCATTTCGGTGAACATTAGGGGGTCAGCTGTTTCACATGTGATACTTTATTTGTGCCGCTCATTTCTCTTTTTATGAAATGGAATGGAATGTATAAATGACACACTAAACATAGTTTTGATAATTTAGCCCACTCTACCTACAGGGGAGAGGTATACAGTGCTGTTTTTGCTGTTCAAAAGTAAAGACAGAAGACAACTTTGTGACACTTTTGGAATGACGTTGATGAGGAAGAGGTTAAGGTAAAATCAGTTTGCTACATGACTTCTTATGCAAGTAGCTGACATTGTGTAAAATCTCTGATCCGTTGCGATGTAAATGAATTTCTGGGATTTAGCTTGAAGTTAAGTGTCCTATGGTCTTGACATCTTCAGACACTTGTGCTTACTATACTACACAAGACTACACAAGACAACCAGCACTGGTAAAATGGCCACTAGCTGTAGACGTGTGAGGCGTGTGAGGCGTTTAACTAAAAGTAGATCTCCTCTCCCCTCAGATGTTGGGTTCTGTCATACGATTTTAATCTGCTGATCTTCATGACAGTCTGTCTTCTGTCGGCCACCTCCACTTTTCTTACTTTGTCGATGGCAGTATACCCTAACCATGATGAAGGGAGCGACGGAAAGTCCCTACTTCATTCATTGTATTTAAAATATAATCTCTGTTGATCCTCCAAACCAGTTTTGGAAAAAGAGCATACATAGCCAAACCCTGCCCACACCCACCACAAAACATACTTAATTAACATGTCTCTGCTACTCCAAGCCCAGGGACTCTATCTGGCAGTGATATATGAACAACAACACAATGCTGAACAAATCAGAAGGCAAGTACAACTTTGTAAACTATGTTAAATGCATTATGTTTAACTTAACATAACTTTTTGTACACCAAATCATATCTAATATCACATCTTGTCTTCCTGGCTGGCCTGCTCCTTCACACTACGTACCCATATAAAATACTCACTTCACACAATTCTACTACCCCCACACCTCAAATGAGTATGTGAATGAACATTTTGTGAAAATATTCACGCTCAGATAAACATATAATGCCAACACTCCATAACTAAACTGTATATCTATCTATACTAATATAATAAGAGAGAGCCAAACCTTTGAGGCGGGTAATCTCAGGAACCACAGCACCAATCACAACACCCAATACAGCGTTGGAAAGGGCAGTTGCAGCAGAAGGACATAGGCTATGCAAACGCCCACCATATACATTTAAAAGGTAAAAGAACCGTGGCAGCAAAGTAGTCTCTTGTGGGCGTGTCTGCGTTGTGCTGTGGGCGTGTGCTGGGGGCGTCACAAATGCTGGGGGCGTGTGGTACGTTCCGCCCTTCATGCCATATCTCATATCGTGTGCTAATCCCACCTGCTCCCTTTAAATACCCCTGCACCCCATAATCATAACCCACCCTTACTCCTTAAAATACCGAAAACACCCTTAAACACTAACCCATCTTAACCCTATAAATATACCCTGTACCCTGTACCCCAAACCTATCCCTAAACCCTAAAAATACCCCTTTTACCACAAAACCCAAACCTAGCCCTGAACCCTATAAATAGCCCTGTACCTCAAAACCCAAACCTACCCCTGAACCCTAAAAACACCCCTGTACTCCAAAACCCAAACCTAGCCCTGAACCCTAAAAATACCACGGTACCCCAAAACCCAAACCTACCCCTGAACCCTAAAATACCCCTGTACCCCAAAACCCAAAACTAGCCCTGAACCCTTAAAATACCCCTGTACCCCAAAACCCAAACCTACCCCTGAACCTTAAAAATACCCCTGTACCCCAAAACCCAAACCTAGCCCTGAACCCTAAAAATAACCCTGTACCCCAAAACCCAAACCTACCCCTGAACCCTAAA